>NC_138752.1:30247681-31447681 GCF_965113315.1 Podarcis vaucheri
TATGTATTGCTGCACTGACCCAGCAAAGGCTGAGCCTGGGCTTCTGGGACTGAAATCACGCCTGACTAAGCCAGAGGCTGATGTTGTCTATTCTCTGCTGTGCTTGAACTGGGTTCTGAAGCCTTTAGCTTGTTGGGCTAGCTAGATCCCTTCCCCAGAGGTCCCAACCCTGCCATCCAGACTTCCCCTCATCCTCGCTGCCTGGCTTTATGGCTGGGGGGTTGTGTGCAATCCCAAAGTACAAGCAAATGGGTCTGGTGCTTTACGAGTGGTGCTGGGAGGAGGGAGAAAGGGCTGACATCCAGAACAGTTCCCAGTGGGAAGCTGCTCGTACTGGCATTCACAGCACAAAACTACAGGATAATTCCTTGCAGGAGAATAAACGGTCCTTATGTTGGCTTTGCAGGAAGGTATGCACAAATCTGGAAAGTCTGTTTTGAAGTGCACAGTGGCCCGGAATATGCCTGCTGTGTGCTTGACAGCCTGCTAGACTCAGAACCTTGGAGCACTTTTAAGGCTAAGATCAGGCTAACATGAGAAGCAAAGAAGGGTACATAAGAACATAAAGAGGTCCTGCTGGAACAGGCCAAGGGGGCCCATCTAGTCAAGCAACCTCTTCTCACAGTGGCTGATCAGATGCCTGTGGGAAACCAGCAAGCAAGACTAGAGCACAATAGCAGTCTCCCCTTCCTGTGATTTCCAACAGCTGGTATTTGGAAGTATTGGTGCCTCTGACTGTAAAGGCAGAGCAAAGCCATCATTGGGATAGGAGAGGCATGTTGGTGTGAATGCGCTCTTTGCTTTCAGAGAGGAGTGCCACCCTGAGACTGCTCCAACCTCAGAAGCTGGGTTGCATTTTGAGCAGAAGCTGCCGAGAGTGCAGGAAGGAGCTGGCTTCCTTGTGGGTGTTGGGTGGAGATCAATCAGTGGCTCGAGACAGAGAATCCCACTTACTTGCCCCACCACAGCACTAAGCATTGTGTAACTTGACCCCCACCCCCACCCCACCCACCGAGTGTGCCTTGAGCAGCTTTATTCTGAATGTTTGGCACTGATGACATGAATCAAGTAATTTTTGTTCCCGGTAATGAATAGCAACACCCAAGAACAAGGCACAGTCCCACAGGGAACATGATGGGGGCACGTTTTGTAATTAGGAAAAAAGAAAGATGAAAGGATTTTGCAAAATTGCCTGTAATTACAAGTGTCTTTGGCTTTCTTCTAACCTGAAAATAAGGGGAATAATTCTGAAAACAGCATGGTGTCATTATATACAAAGAAGCATCTCACCTGGGGTTGCTAAGTAGCAAAGGTATTGCTAAGAGCGCTGCCCAATCCACACATAGTTACTTGGAAGTTGATACTATTATTTTATTTATTTATTGCATTTATATGCTGTCCTTCCTCCCAAGGGAGTGCAGGGTGCCAAAATAGATATACAGGTGTGTGTGTGTGTGTGTGTGTGTGTGTGTGTGTAACAGATTAAAACATTCTGTTAAAAAAATCCTACAGTTAAAACACGTTTCCATCCAATGATCTTGAAGTTGTCAGGAAAAGTCTTCTTTAGCCCCCACAAAACGCCTGGCTAAAAATCCTCCTGAAAGTGAATAATGATGGTGACAGGCACACTTCAATGTGGCTGGCTTGCTCCCAGGTTCATGCTTGTGCATAACCTGGTAAGTCAAGGCGATGGTCTTGCTAGTTCACAGCAGCATAATGTAGTCATGATCCAGGATACACACTCCCAGGAAGCAAAGTCAAAAGCGCAAGAGCTGCAGCTGAAAGAAGTAGTAATGCTCCACCACCAAATGCTTCCCCCACCCCAGCAGGCTGCTTCCAATAACCACAAGGAAACCGGCTGACAACTCCCTTGTGTAACTAGGGATGGGGCAAGAATTCAGTTCAGTTTGCCTTTAATGGTGGACATACCTAGTTTGCACTTTCTGAAACAATATGCTGTTTCAGAGCAGATCCTCAGACAATAATAATAATAATAATAAATTTTATTTATATCCCGCCCTCCCCAGCCAAAGCCGGGCTCAGGGCGGCTAACAACAATAAAACAGTACAAAAGTACAACACAAACAACACTCTAAAATCATTCATTATAAAATTAATTCAAATCAAGCCACTGGCAACCATTGGGCCAGGGCTCTGCGAAGATTGCCGAGGGAGGGAGTCAGGCTGTGCCCTGGCCAAAGGCCTGGTGGAACAGCTCTGTCTTGCAGGCCCTGCGGAAAGATGTCAAGTCCCGCAGGGCCCTAGTCTCTTGTGACAGAGTGTTCCACCAGATCGGAGCCACAGCCGAAAAAGCCCTGGCTCTAGTTGAGGCCAGCCTAACCTCTCTGTGGCCTGGGACCTTCAAGATGTTTTTATTTGAAGACCGTAAGTTTCTCTGTGGGACATACCAGGAGAGGCGGTCCCGTAGGTACGAGGGTCCTAGGCCGTATAGGGCTTTAAAGGTTAAAACCAGCACCTTAAACCTGATCCTGTACTCCACCAGGAGCCAGTGCAGCTGGTATAGCACTGGGTGAATGTGATCTCGCAGCGAAGACCTCGTAAGGAGTCTCGCTGCAGTATTCTGCACCCGCTGGAGTTTCTGGGTCAGTCTCAAGGGCAGCCCCACGTAGAGCGAGTTACAATAATCCAGTCTGGAGGTGACCGTCGCGTGGATCACAGTGGCTAGGTCAGGGCGAGAGAGGTAAGGAGCCAACTGCTTAGCTTGGTGGAGATGGAAAAATGTCGCCTTTGTTATAACTGCAATCTGCGCCTCCATGGAAAGGGAGGTGTCGAAGATTACACCCAAACTCTTAACGGACAGTGCTGGCACTAATTGCGCCCCTGCAAGAGATGGGAGCTGCCCCCCCAATCCCATATCGTCCCGTCCCAGCCACAGGACCTCTGTCTTCGAAGAATTTAGCTGCAACCAGCTCCCACGTAACCATCCAGCCACAGCTTCCAAACATCTGGTCAGTGTGTCTGGGGCCGAGTCAGGATGCCATCCATCAACAGATAGAGTTGGGTGTCATGAGCATATTGATGGCAACCCAGCCCAAAACTCCGGACAAGCTGGGCGAGGGGGCGCATAAAGATGTTGAAAAGCATCGGGGAGAGTATCGCACCCTGAGGTACTCCACACACCAAGGAGTGGCGCAATGACAATTCCCCCCCCCCAAGCGCCACCCTCTGTCCCCGACCAGAGAGAAACGAGCGCAGCCATTGAAGGACTGTGCCCTGGATCCCCACGTCGGCAAGGCGGTGGTCCAGGAGTTTGTGATCAACCATGTTGAAAGCTGCTGACAGATCTAGAAGAATCAGCAGCCCCGACCCACCTCGATCCAGCTGTCTACGAAGATCATCTGTTAGGGCAACCAGAGCCGTCTCGGTCCCATGACCAGCGCGGAAGCCGGACTGGAATGGATCCAGAGCCAATGTTTCATCCAGAAACCCACCAAGCTGTTCAGCAACTGCTCTCTCAATCACCTTACCCAGGAACGGAAGATTCGAAACCGGGCGGTAATTGGATACATCTAAAGGATCTAATGATGTTTTCTTTAAGAGTGGGCGCACCACTGCCTCCTTCAGTTCCCCTAGGAATGTCCCTGTGCCAAGGGAGGGCCCGCACCTCGTCTGGACACACTCTAATCAGCCAAGACGGGCACGGGTCGAGAGGACAGGTGGTGGGCTTTCCAGCTTGGAGGAGTCTGTCCACATCGGCTGGGGATATCCGGTCGAAGTGGTCCAATACTGGACCCAAGGACAGTCGAGGGGCCTCCACTTCCTTTATTGTATCCAAATTGGCACGGAGGTCATGGCGGAGCAACAAGACCTTCTCCGCAAAAAAGCTCACAAATGCCTCACAGCTGTGTGTCAAATTGTTATTTAAATTTGGCTGTCCCTCAAGGGATGTTAAAGACCTGATTATACTAAATAATTGCACCGGGCGAGAGCTAGCGGATGCAATGGAGGCCGAGAAGTAAGACTTCTTAGCAGCCTTCACCGCCATCTAGTAGGTTTTCATAAAAGCCCTATAAGATGCTCTTGAGGCTCCATCACGGGCACCCTGCCATACTCACTCTAGCCGTCTGAGGTCCCGCTTCATTTTCCGAAGCTCCTCGGTGAACCAGGGAGCCCGGTTTCTGCGGGGTCGCAGAGGGCGCTTAAGTGCGATCTCATCGATGGCTGCCAGGAGCTGGATATTCCAGCCCTCAACAAGCTCAGTCAATGAGTCGCCAGGGGGAGCAAGGTCCCGCAAGGCTTGGCGGAATCTATCAGGGTCCATCAGCCTCTGCGGGCGAGCCCAAATCGGCTCGCCACCTAAGCAGGGTGGGGGTGGAAAGTCAATCCTGGCTTTCAGAACGTAGTGATCAGACCATGGCACCTTCATCGAAGGAGACATCACATCTATACCTGCGCCAAAGATCAAATCCAGCGTGTGGCCTGCTTGATGTGTGGGGCCCGAAACAAACTGGGAGAGCCCTAGTGTCGCCATGGAAGACACCAGGTCCAGAGCCTGTGAGGAGGGAGTGGCATCAGCATGGATGTTGAAGTCCCCCAATACCAAGTCATGTGCAGGGAAATGCATCTACTGGGGTAACGTGTGCATAGAAGTGCATATGTTAGTGAAAATAACATTGCAAAATGCATTGCGCATGGGGAAGTTGCTTTGCAAAAAATGAGTCTGTTGGGCAAAGTTGCATACAAAAAGGTGCGCAATAGGATATAGTTGTTCTAAAATGCAGTTATGGAAATATGGAGAACTGACCTTCAGACTAGAAACTGAACTGGACAGATTTCCCCATCCCTATCTGTGACCCAGGCATGAAAGGTGCCAACCATGGTGGTGATGACGGCATCACAGAAGATCTCCCATGATCCCTTTCTTCCCCTTACATTATTTAATGGGGTTGCCAGGAACAGGCTAGAACACTTCTCCCATCAAAGCCTCCCTTGGGCAAGCTTTTTTGAGTTTCTGGTCCATGGTTTCTCCTGGCTTGGGAGGCACCAATACTGCACCTTGCCAAGGGCACAAGGGAGCCTAGGTGCACCTCTGGCCTCCACAGCTGGAGGCAGCAATGCCCAGGAGTCAAGGCAGCACAAGGTTTGGGTCAGCAGCACTGGGAAATTGACATTTCCCAGTGCTTCCCAGTCAGAGAAGGCAGGTGGTGGGGGAAGAGCCAACAGAGGGAGAGCCTTCTTTATGTTTTCAGGCTCTTCCAAAGTTCCTATGCTTTTTGTTGCTGCGGACGTGCACACAGAGATGACCCTTTGGGTCCCTTCCAACTCTATATTTCTATGATTCTTTGCCTCTCCTAACCTCGGCCTGCTCTCCCTTCCCCAGAGCTCTCTCCATTTTCTGGGTAATGGAACTAGTTTCTTTGTTGTTATTCTAATCTTCTTAGTGTAAATGGTTTGTCCATCTGGCTTCGCAAATCAGACTTCCGTCATCATGGCCACCAACAATCTGTGTCAGTCAATTCCCACTTTCACAAAGGAGCCCCTCCCTCCCTCCCCTCACCCCCGGCTTCAGCAATTGCAATGGGAAGTGCTGATTTTGCAGAGCCTCTCAAAAGAGAGTCCTGGAAAGGATGGCAATCACTGACCTCAGAAGAAGAAATTTAACTCTCCAAATTGAAGGCAATGAGTGAAACCATTTCTCCTCTAGCTGGGTGTCTGACTGCAGAAGTGCCCTGTGAGTAAGGCAGCATCAGGAGACCTGGACCAATGATGCACTCATTTCTTCATTTTGTAACATTTCTTGATTGTCTGGATCTGCTGGAGTTTCTGAATGCTCTTTGCATTTCCTCTCCAAGGCCAGGACAGAGGAACACAGTCCAGCCACTTCGCTATCATTACACTGAGACCTGAGGGGATAGGGAGGTATATAAATTCTAATAATAATAGTAATAGTAATAGTAATAATAATAATAATAATAATAATAATAATAATAATAATAATAATAATGCAGTAATTATGGTGAAGTTGCTGGACTGTGTTCCTCTGTCCTGGCCTTGGAGAGGAAATGCAAAGAACATCCAGAAACTCCAGCAGATTCAGACAATGGCAAACAGATTATTTTCCAGGAGTGGCTGCAGTGAGTGTGTCTAAGTGGTACTCTGAGATCTCCACTGGTGTTAAGAGTAGAATTCAGAATGGCAGTTCTGAGCCATAAAGCCAGCAGCATCCTGAGACCAGAGTGCCTTCTTCTCCCAGAAGAATCTGCTTGTTCACTGAGATCTTGTGAGTTCTTCCTCTCCTCCTTCTATGGAACATTTGCAGAATTTGTTCTGGAAGCAAAAATGTGATGGTCTGCCTACGATCTGCTTGTGAAATGAGGTGGCCTCCAGTGTCTGCCAAATTAAAGGCTGAGCATCTACATCAAGAGAACCACATCAATTGTACAACTGTACAATTCGATGATTCTCCTGCCCTGCAGGGGGTTGGACTAGATAATGCCCGGGTCCCTTCCAACTCTACAATTCTATAACAGGTGTCAGACTTATTTTGAATATTTACTGAAGCAATTTAGGGCATCACCAGCTAAGAGAGTGGCTTAAACAAAAATAAAGAACAGAATTTTGCAGCTAAGCTCAAGCATTTTAAAAAAATGGCAGTGGTACGACCCAGTTGCATTAATTTCTCATAATGAGGAGGTGTCAAAGTGTTTAGCTCAACTGCCTCCACATCTCTATGAGAGGAAAGATTCCCATACCTGAAGATCAGCATATTGCCTGGGAAGCAGTTTTATAAATAAAAATAAACTAGGCACAGGGGTTCTTGAAACAGCAGCAGCAGCAGATTAGAAATTCTCCCAAATACATCCTCTCTGTTCCTCCCCCAAAAAAATAATTGCTTTGAGCGCTATGCTGGGACTCCTTCCAGTCTGAGCCTAGATTGTGGGTGGCCAAGCAGAGGCCACACAATGAACTCCCCAAGCCCCACTTTTCCTGCCACAAGAGGATCACTCCCTTTGCCCTCCTGGGGAGGTCTATGTGGTTCTGCAGGTCCCCTCTGGGTCAAAGTGGACCAGGCACTCATTCTTCAACTGCAGCCAGCTAGTGGCTTCCATCACTCCAGCCCCCTGCCTCTTGCCCCCTGGGCTTAGCCTGGTCCTAATATAGCAGTCAAAAGGCACAGCATTGGAGGGTTCCTCCTGGGCTGACTTTTCATGCCTCCCTGGACAGCCCCCAGCCTCTCCTTGCTTGCCCACCTCCTCTCCAGTCCTGCCTAGGTCCCCCCACCTCTGCAAGATCTCCCTTCTTCCTGCTTCCTCCACCCAGCTCCTGCCCAGCATCCTCTGCTGGTCTTTGGGGCTGTGACATTTCTTTGGAGGTTTGCTCTTTTCCTCAAGCCTTGCTCTCCTTCTCTCTTGCCTTAGGGCCAAATAATACACAGCTTAAAAAAAAAGTTAATAGACAGCCTTGGGCAGGAGAGTGTCAGCCATTCAGACCAGGACACTAGGAGAAGAGGAGTTTTACCCAGCCTTCACTGTTTTCAGCTTTGGCATCACCAACTGGAGCTGTTCCCTGACAGGCCGCTCCCAAGAGCCAGGATTGGTTTGCTTGGCCAGCAGCACCAGGCAGCTGCCCCACAGCAGCCCTGTGGGCAAATCTAGCTGGTGGCCAGTCCCTCATGCTAGAAGCAGGGAGGCTTCCAAGCTTGGTCCACCTGCTGCTCCTCGGTTTCAGTCAGCTGCTCCTGATGTTCCTGGCTTGCAGCTATATTCAGCTCTCTGACATTCTGGGAAATTGAGAGCAATTCGCCCTCGGAACGCAGATCGCAATTTTGCGCCAGCCAGTTCCAGCTGCCGAGTGCCGCGCCAGCGTCTCCTGCAATCCCAGGTTAAGCACCCTCTAAGCAGCCTCTCTCCCTGCTTATAATTAATATTGATTTTGTGTAGTCAAAATATAGCGGTGTGGCTTAATTTTGTTGCTAAGATTTTTGACGCGAGTGATCCTGAAGATTAACATTGGGCTTAATGATGGATTTGGAGGCTACAGAATGAGGCTCCTGGTTGGGTTCTGTGTCTGGCCTTGTGGCAACCCCATAGATGCATGGGGAGATGGGGAGGCTGCAATTGCTCTTCCCTCCTTAGAGCTTCTTGTGAGGGGGAGGAACGTTCTTTCTTCCTTATTCAGCAGAGCTCTGGTTGTTCCCCAGGCAGGAAGCTCTGCCTGAAGACACAAAAGCACACACACACACACACACACACACACACACACACACACACATCCCAACTGGGATGCAGCTTTTAATTGCAGCATCATGTTACTTTTGCTAAAAGAAAAAGTCTACAGCAAAATCCTGTACATGGTGAGTAGGGAACCTGCATCTCTCCAAATGCTGAAAGAAAGAAAGTCCTTCTTTGTCTAGCACAAAGTTAAACTATGGATCTCAGTGCTTATCCACAGTTACCATTCCTCCATGCTTCCCAGGCACAGCTTCAACTTTAAGGCTCCTTGTCCAAATGCCCCCCTCCTTCTTGAGCTTTCCCTGCAATAATCCACTCTTTAAAGCTCAGTCAGAGCAAACAACATGGAAAACATGAATTGATGTTTTATCCTATTGAGTGCTAAAGAGTAGATTTTCATGGGCAAAGTTCTAGGGCAAAAAACAAAAACCCTACAATGCTCAAACACTGATCTTTTAAGTGTGGACTTGTGCAATAGGTAAGTGTGGATAAGCCCCCCCACACACACACACACACAGCATGAGGCAAATGCATGTAGGAGAGGGCGATTGAAGGCTACTAGCCATGGTGGCTATGCTCTGCCTCCACAGTTGCTGGAAATCACAGGAGGAGAGAGGGCTCTTGCACTCAGGTCCTGCCTGAAGGTTTTCCACAGGCATCTGGTTAACCGCTTTGAAAACAGGACGTTGGACTAGATGGGCCATTGGCCTGATCCAGCAGGCTCCTCTTTTGTTCTTATGGGCTTCAGTTCCCATCACCATTCTCCCTGCCCATGGGCCATGTTGGCTGCTACGGCTGATGGGAGTTAGAGTCCAGCTACATCTGGAGGGCCACACTGCTCTCCACTGCTGTGCCTAACTTGCATGCAGTATACCTTTGTGCAGCAGGCTAGTTTCTACACACACTTTTTGCTGTTCTCCATCCAGGCAAGCAAGAATAATAGATCATAGAATGGTAAAGTTGGAAGGGACCAGGAAGGTCATCTATTCCAACCCCCAATGTGGGGTTTGAACCCATGACTCTGAGTTTTAAGAGTCTCATGCTCTACCGACTGAGCTATCAGCAGGATCAGAGTTAAAGCACATGTTCTAGCCATGTAAAAACACTCAAGGGAAGGCATACCCCCCAACTGCCCCGAAAATGCCGGGACAGTCCCAAAATCTCTCTAGCCATCCTGGCTATTCATGCTGACACTGAGATTCCCGATCAGCTCCGAAATGATTAACAGCAGCAAGAGAGCAGACGGGAAGGCTGCAGAGAGAGGACCTTCCATTCCTCTCCCCAGCCAGCACTCTCCCCTCCCTTTCCCCAGCTGGTGGCTGCCATGGAGCATGTGCAGAGTGGCAGGGCTCCTGTGAGAGTAGAGAGGGTGGGTAGGAGACAGGTTGGTTGTGGTGCTGGCAGCAGCAGCGGCACTGCCTCTTTGGTGGGCCTGTCATCATGGGCACTAGAGCAGGAAGCAACCAGTAGCACCCACAGGCTGATGAGCCGCTGGGGGAGTGGGAAGAGGGGAGTCAGAGCACACCTCCTGGCAACCCCCTTGGTCGGGAGGGTGGCGAGGCTATTGCCACCATTTTGCTTGAGGGCAAGAGTACACCAGGCAGAGAAATAGAGAGAAATAGAGGATTCATGTGTGCATGGGCTAGAGACCCAAATATGAGCAGGTGAGCAGAAGTGCGGCGATAGACCACACGCATGATGAGTAGCCAACCAAGCAACCAGAGCACACACCCTACCTTTCTCCTGTCCCAGAAGTAAGATGATTCGGAAGCTGCTGGGCAGGGAGGGGGTGCCACAGAGACAAAGGTAAGACTCGACTCCCATACTGAGGAAAGTGTATTGGGGGCAGCAGACTCCAGAGGGTCTTCCATGCCGGAAGCCCACTGAGGATTCAAAACATCATTCCTTCCCCCACTCCCACAAAACCACCCTTACCTCCCCCAAGCTCAGAACCAGCCTGAGCCCAGGCAAGTTATCTCAGAATTAAGGATCCCCCATTTAGTTCAATGGGGTTTCCATCATCCAGGATTGGCAGGGCTGCAGTGGGTGGGTGTGGGGGCAGATCCTCCAACATTCCTCAGATCAAATCCTCCCCTTTTTTCACCTGAGGAATATCGGAGGGTTTGGGGAGCAGGATCAGTGAAAGGTGTGGCCTGGGGAAAATCCTGAGGGCCACAGAGAAAAGCCTGGAGGCTGCATTTGGCCCCCAGGTTCCCCATTCCTGGGCTTAGCTTTGCATGCAGCAGGGCCTGACCAATGAGAACCCAGAGACTCAGTTGCAGCCGGAGCATTTCGTACTGGGCAAGATGGCCTGATAATTTAAGGTCCTTTTCCTAGGCTGCAGGGAGGAGGAGGCTTTAAAAGAGGATTAGAGAAATTCATGGAGGAGGGGGCTGTGAATGGCTACTACCCACGATGGCTGATTTGTGCCTCCACAGTCACAGGCAGCAAATACTTCTGAATAACAGCTGCCAGTTACCAGAGGAGGGGCTTTTGTGCTCACATCCTGCTTGTTGGTTTCCCACAGGCATCTGGCTGGCTGCTATGAGAGCAGGATAGCTCAGCAGGTACAGCAGGAACAGCGCAAAACTCTTAATCTCAGGGTTACAGGTTTGAGCCCAATGTTCGGCAAAAGATTAGATGAGCTTTGGGGTCCTTTCCAACTCTACAATTTTATGATTCTATGATAGGATGCACGACTCAGTAGGCCATTGGGCTGTTCCAGAAGAAGAAGAAGAAGAAGAAGAAGAAGAAGAAGAAGAAGAAGAAGAAGAAGAAGAAGAAGAAGAAGAAGAAGAAGCAGCAGCAGCAAGATAGCATGGCTTGCAAACTGTTGGTTATTCTCTCTCAATTCAAGCAAGGGGGGGATCTATTTGCATCTAGATCCATTGTCAAGCCAAATGCCTGGAGCCAGCCTTCCAATGGAAGTGTGTCAAATACCAGCAGCGGATTCCAGATTGGGGGGAGGGGCACTGTTTTCCTGCCTACACTTTCCACTTCTGAGTTGTGGCTCAGGAGTCTCTCTGCGTGTGCATGCCTATGAGAGTGCCCTCTTTTGTTTTTCTCTTCAGCTGTGAAAACCTCCCAGCGCTGCAAATGGCTGGGCTCTGGTGCCTTGTAGGCAGCTGGTTCTGTGTCTGTGGGGGGAGCCCTGCCGCTGCAGCAAAGAGCCCATGACTGAAGCAAGCACTTTGCTGAGAAAATCAAGGACCAGATGGATTAGGGGATTAGGAACAGAATTAATTACTAATGACTTGTGTGGAGCTCCTATGCTTGGCAGTCATGACTTTGCTCCACAGAGCAGTCCTGTGTTCGTGGTCCTCTGTGAGGACAGCAGGTCGGGGTGGGAGTAGGAGCGGTCTCACCCACCGCACACACCATAAGCCCCCTTTTGCTTCCCCCCACCCCATCCCTTGAATGTCTCAGCAATCCCAGCAAATCTTCATAGTGTGTTGATTCTCAAGGCCCTCTGGTTACAGCAGGGAGCAGCTCTGTGTCCGCAGAATGCAGCTGCCCTTTGCTTGTGATTTCTGAACATTTCCCATGATATTCTCTCTCTCTCTCCAGTGATGGCCCTTCCCCAGGATCCTGGCCCTCCTACATGGACACCTCTCATAGTAATGGAATGATCTGGGCAGAGCCAGAAGCTCATGGAGCCTTCTTCAAAAGTTCTTGCTGACTTCCTCTGAGTAATTCTGTTTGCTTTTCAATTGGTTGCAGAGAATCCCACGTGCTAGCAGGAGAGCAATGTGCCTCTAGGATTATGAAGACTGCTGCAGAGGAGTAGCTCATTCTCTGCACCCCCACACCCCAATAAAGAACAGGCCTGGAGATGCAGCCCAAGGAAGAAAGTTGAGAGACCAGGGTTCAAATCTCCACTCAACCATGAAACCCACAGGGTGACCTTGGAGGCCAGTCACTGCCTCTCTGCCTAACCTACCTCACAGAACTCTTGTGGGGATTAACTGAGGAGGGGAGAACCATGTATGCCACCCTTGAGGTGCTTTGGAGGGAAAGTGAGGTAGAAATGCATTAAATAAATATAAATAAATAAATAAAAATTATGGTGCCAATACAAGGGCCGGCCCTCCCATTGGGCAAAGGGACTCTGGCCACTCAGGTAGCAGGAAGCACCCATGAGGCCTGTCCTGTGCCCCCCAAAGGAGCCAGCTGCCCTCAGAGGAAGGAGACCATCCTCTTGCCAGGGTGGAAGATTCAACTCCCAGTCTGGTCGGATTCTGTGAACTGCAGTGTGAGACGGTTGTCCTCTTTCCCTTTGCCTGAGGGAGCAAAATGTTTTGAGTCAGCCAACGGCTAAGCCTCCCTTCTCCTACAGCAATCCTTTCCTGCCTCCGCCCCCAGTAAATTCTTCCTTTTCCTCCAGGCCTGCCCTCCCACCCAAAACCAAGCCCAGTCAAGACCGACACAGCTCTAATTGGTATCAAGCTGGCTGGGGGTCTCTAATTAGTGAGCCTATTGAACTCTGCTCAGCTTTGGGACACAATTAAAAGTTTGCCCTAATTAAACCAGGGTAATTAATAAAGCTGAAATTTCTCAGAGAGTAATTAATCAAGGAATTCAGAACAAATCAATGTGGGCAGAGAGAAGCATAGAAATGAGGGAGAAGCTGCAGCAAGAGAGAGGGGGGGGTGTAGTTTGCCCTACCCAGGAACATAGGAAGCTCCTTTATGCCAAGTCAGCTGGGCCACCTAGCTCAGTATTGCTGGCACTGACTGGCAGCTGCTCTCCAGGGGTTCAGGCAAAAGTGGCTTTCTCAGTCAAACTGGGAACTGAACCTGGGACCTTCTGCATTCAAAACAGGGGCTGTCCCACAGAGCCATAGCACCAGTCCCCTTCCATCCCAATATCCTGGGGGCCAGGGCACTTAGAAGATAACATGAGAGCATCGAAGAAGAAGAAGAAGAGGAGGAGTTTGGATTTGATATTCCACTTTATCACTACCTGAAGGAGTCTCAAAGCGGCTGACATTCTCCTTTCCCTTCCTCCCCCACAACAAACACTCTGTGAGGTGAGTGGGGCTGAGAGACTTCAGAGAAGTGTGACTGGCCCAAGGTCACCCAGAAGCTGCATGTGGAGGAGCGGAGACACGAACCCGGTTCCCCAGATTACGAGACTACTGCTCTTAACCACTACACCACACTGGCTCTCAGAGGAGCCTGTGGAACAGGTGGAAGACCCATCTAGTCCAGCATCCTGTTCTTGCAGTGGCCAACTAGATGTAGTACCCAAGCACCAGCATCTCTGCCCACTTGTGATTCCCAGCAACTGGCAATATTCAGAGGCGTTTCCTGCCTCTGACAGCGGAGGTAGAACATAGGTTGCATTATCCTCTGCGAATTTGTCAAACCCCTGTTAAAAGCCATATAAAGTTAGAGGCCGTGACCACATCCTGTGGGAACGAATTCCCCGTGCACAGTACTTCCCTTTGTCTATGCTGAATTTCCCATCAATTCTACTTCATTGGATGACCCTGCTGGGTTCCAGTAGCAAGAGGAAGATAAACTTCTTTTCTATCCGCTACCTCCACACCACTTATAATTCTATACACCTCTCTCGTGCCTCCTCTGAGCCAGGGTTCAGCAGCAGGCAGACACATGCCAGGGAACTGGTGGCCTAATGCTAAAGAAATGAGGGCAGCCGGCACAGAGGCACACCTGGGAACTAGATGGGGAGGAGCAGGGGTGCCTTCCTGGGGGGACTTAATACCAAGCAACCTCCTGGGAGAGGCTTCATTAGAAACCCTGGAGAGCAGCTGCCAGTCAGTGTAGAGAAAGCTTCTCCTCCTCCCGGAAGGGATTGTGATCGGGAGCCGCTGCCACGCCGCGCTCCCCGGGCAGCCTACCAATCGAGGGGAGGCTCGGGGGCAGGGTTTAGCCACTCAAATGTGGCTGCAGCAGCTACTTCCCCTCATTGCGCTGCCGGGTTTCAACAGATCACCCACCCACCCTTCCCTTTAGTTCATCGCTTCATGCTTGACCTTGCTATGGACCTGTGGTTGGTCGCCTTGGTTGCCCAAGAGGCCTGGTAGGAATTTTTATCCAGCTGGCAAATTGGCACTGGCCACTTGGTTTTTCACCTACCTCGTAGCAAATTGTCACAACTTTTAGGTATTGGCGGTTAGGCATTGGAATATGTTGTTGGTGTATGGAAGGGCAGGGTGTGGCCATCGCCTACCCCTTCACTTTATGGGTATTCCGTTAAAGGAATCCGGTGGTCATGGATCCTGTCCGATGCCCTGCTGGTGGCTAGGGCCATAGCACGACCCCCGGTGACATCAGGGGTGAGCTTACAGTTGTATTTGCATCAACAGGCTCCCCCTACTGGTGGTTAACCCTTGTTAGACTCACCCCTTCCTGAGGGGGTGGCGTCAAGCTCTGCTGTTTATCCCATGCCTAAGCTCACATGCGGCAATCAATAAAGTTGTGGCCTTTTTTAGCCCATTAACCAAATATACTGCGTCCATGTCTTCTTCTTATCCTCAAGCAGGTGGCAGGTCCTCGAATCACAATACTGAGCTATGTGAACCAATAGCATACGGCAGCTTCCTGCACTAAGAAGGGCTGTAGTTCAGTGGTACAGCCCCTGCTTTCCATGCAGAAGGTCCCAGTTTCAATGGCTGGAGAGATGCTACCAATCAGTTGCAGGCAGTTATGAGCCAGGTAGTTTGCCTGATTCAGTACAAGGCAGCATCCTCTGTCCCTTCCTATGTTTCATAGCTCAGTGGTAGAGCCCTGCATTAAGTAAATAAAAACAAATGCAGAAGGTCCCCGATGCGGAAGGTCACCAATGGCATCTCAAGGTAGGGCTGGGAATGTCTCCTGCCTCGAACCCTGGAGGGATGCTGCCAGTCTGTGAAGGGAATACTGAGCCAGAGAAATGAAGGGTCTGCCTGATCCAGTGCAAGGCAGCTTCTGATGTTCCTTTGGGGGAATGGATATGGGAAGCTTAATCACAGCAGTGCTACAGCCAGCATCAGTTTTCCTCATGAAAGGGAAACGTGTCGCTTTGATTCCTGGTCCACTATAAACAGGACTTGATTAAATATTGTGCTTCATCTCCACCCACCCACCCATTTTGCAAACCATCACTATGTTCCCCCCTCTCCCCTCCCTTCCAGCACTGAGCCATCATTAATCAGGAGAGAACGAGGATCTGGGTGTGGCCTGGAGACTCTTGCTTTGATTTGGCGAGTTCTGAAGCCACTTTGTTCTCTTTGCAAGCCTATTAAAAACAGAGGCAGGATTTTGACAAAAGGCACTTGCTCATCTGAAGTAGCTTTTTTTGAGGAAAATTGCCTCTGGCAGCTGCTTCAGCGAGGCACCGCAGCAAATGAAGTGTGGAGCCAGGGGAGACCTGCTGGGGTTATAGACTCATAGAATTGTAGTTAGAAGGTACCATAAGGGTCATCTGGTCCAACCTCCTGCAGTGAAGGAATCGCAGCTAAGGGCAGAGATGCCTACAAGAGTCACAGACCCAGCGAGAGAGAGGCCTCAGGGCCAAGCCTCTATCCAAGTCCACTATCCAAGACCCAGAGCTGAGCCCATAGATATCTCTCTCACACACATGCACACTATAAGCAGTAGTGTTTGCCTGCCAGGTGCACCCCCAGATGTTTCACACTGCAATGCTCATCCTAGTGCCCATGCCGGCTGGGGCTTTTTAGAATCCAAAACATCTGGAGGGTCCAGGTTGGGCAAGGAGACTATACAGCCATCCACCCAGTTAACAGCTTTTGCCCAGCTGTTCCATCAAGGGACCTGGCTTAGCACAACACGTGAGATGTGGTTTGAATTTTGTTGGGGGGGGTGTCCAAGGAAGGCCCAAACCAACCCTGGCATGCCAGGTATGTTGAGAACTCAGGTGCTCAGTGCCAGCTTCAGACAACATCCCAGACCAATGGAGGCAGACCCAGACCTATTAAGGCAAATGTGTCAGTGACCCACCAATTTCAGTCCTTCTTCAACCAGCGTCCACCTGCCTGCTGTCTTCCTAGCAACCCGTCCAGAGAGTGGCACTGCCTTCCAGCTTCCTCAGCCTTGGTTATTACCCTTTATAGAAGTCAGGGTGGGAGAGAGAAAGAGAATAAAACTAGAATGCTCAGTCTGACATTGGTTCTGTTTTATTTGTGCTCCCTGCCTTAGCAGGAGAGAGAGGAGCAGAAGCTGCTATATACTGAGTCAGACCAAACGGTCTACCTAGCTCAGCATTGTTGCTTGGATTGGCAGCAATGGCTCTCCAGGGTTTCCGGCAGGGACAATCCTAGCCCTACCTGGAGATGCTGCCAGGGATTGAACCTGGGACCTTCTGCATGCAAAGCAGATGCTCTGCCACTGAGCCTACAGCCCTGGCCTTCCACCCCCGTGGCAGTCCCAGTGAGTACCAGTTAACAAAGCCACTGAGAGGCAAGCTAGATGAGGCCCTGCCACTTTAACATAGGAGTGGCCATTGAAGGGGGTTCCAAATGAAGTGCTGGGAGGGCTCTCTGTACTGTTTTTCCAATGGGAATTGTGCCCAGAACCGCTAAGTGCCCCATGGAGCAAGGATCACCTGGCAGAGTGGGAAGAGTTAACTGTCCTCAAGTGCCTCCCAAATCTAAACCATTCCTTCTTCATAGCTGCTATTTAGACTATAGAGAGGAGAGAGAAGAACCCTGCTCAACTTTGGCCATGAGATGTTGCTGTCCAAAATCAAAGATCTAAATTGGGGTGGGGGTGAGGACTTCAGACCTGGAGTGATCCAAATGCATCTCTCTGTCTAGCCCTTTGGACTATTGCTTGTGTTTCCCAGCTACTGGCATCACTCAGAAGCATACAGTCCCTGACAGTGGAAGAGAGCATAGCCCTTGTGGCTTGTAGCCATTGATAGCCCTCTCTTCCATGAATTTGTCTAATCCTCTTTTAAACCCATCCAGGTAGATAGCCAGCCCTGCCTCCTGTGGAAGGGAGTTCCATTGTTTAACTATGTGCTGTGTGAAGAAGTCTTGTCCATGCAAAGGCAGGGTCTGTCCAGCAGCCGGGAATTCACACTTAGGAGAAGTGTGTCTCTGGCACAGCTAATTTTGGTTTGGTTTTTTTCCTTCCTTCCACCTTGTGCCAACTGGAAGGCTCCTCCTTTTGGGCAGCTGCCTTAATGCTCGCTATTTTTAGGGGATAACAGAAATCCAAGAACAAAATGCAAGAAAATCCGCTTGGGTGCCCATTTCTCATCAAAGCCCCCTTCCCCACCTAACGAGCTGCGGAGTTCTCTTAATGAGCTGCATAAAAGCAATCAAGGTGTGATTAGTGGATCCTTCTGTGTTGGGATCCTTTTGCTGCTCCCAGCTGGGAAGGAAGAGGCTGTTAGATGCTGCATTTAAATTAGCAATAGGGGAACTTCAAACAATTTCCTGCTTCCATATTGATTGTGGAATGCCACCAAATGCTTATCTTATATACACCTCCCTGGCCAGGCCATGCTGGGGGGGGGGAAGGGTGGCTGGAGAAGTTTCTCTGGACAGAATCACCAGGTGGAGCACCCCATAGCTTGGCTACCAAGGGGTTAGTTTCACTTCAGCCTCAGTGGTGCCACTCCAAATGAGTCCGGCCAGCATCATCTTGGTGGTGCTAAGCCTAGATGCTTCTAAGGAGTGTAGCACTGAGCATGGCACTCTAGATTTAGGACAAGCAACCCCAGATGGTGTCCTCACAAAGATGGCCTTCGCCTGCAAACATACTCCATCGCCCAGAGGCATGTTAGCAAACATGCCACTCATGTTCACACCCATGTATAATTTTGCTTAGGCGTATTTGCAAACTTGAACTCTTTTCCAGTCATACCATATGTGCAACTTGTGTGTTTGCCTGTTTTCTCTGCTACACTTGGACCAGCCCTGATGAGGATGCCTGCCTGGTTGCCTGGGCTCTGGAGACAGAAATCAGCCTCCTCTTGGTGGCTCAGGGGAACACAGGGAGACAAGGGCACCTCTGTCATTGGCCTTCCCCTCTCTCAGCACTCAACAGCCATGAAGATGATCAAGGACTCATAAGAAGCTGCCTTATTTCCAGTCGACACTGACTAGCAGTGAGTGGCTCTGCAAAGCCGGCAGCAGGGGTCTCCCCCAGCCCTACCTGGAGATGCCGTTAGTGGGGACTGAACTGGGGACCTGGTGGGTGCCAAGCAGATTCTCTACCCGCTGAGCTACTGTGGCCCTTCTACATCACTGACTTATTCTATGAAGGCTGCCCCAATTGCAGGACATTCCGCATTCACATAAGTGCTGCATGCCCCAAGACCATTTGGGGGTGGGGGCTTTTGAGGACAGACCCCCTTGCCTGGAAAAGTTGGGGTCTCTCTCACACAGTGGTGGACCTATGTTTTGGGGGCCCCTTTGCAACCATCCACAAGGTCTGGGTAACCCGTTATCTTCTTCAACAGGGTTGTTTACAACAACATTTACAGCATCTATGCTACTGACTCTCAAACTTTGGGATTGTTGAAATATATACAGCAAAAAATCATGAGACTCAAATTGCATCTACAAGACCCATTTTTTAAAGGTGGACTAAAGCTGCTTCTGGGGTCCCTCTAGAATTAGAAGCCCTGAAGCTTAAGCTTAATAATGATAATGTCATTGTACAACCTGTGTACAATGAAATTAAACAAGCCTCCCTCCCCACCCAAACACTCAATCTCTTATCGAACAACACACCACCTCACAAGTCAATTTTGCTATGTTATTTTCTGTTCAACAGCCTAACAGCCCACGGATAGAAGCTATTTTTTAGCCTGTTGGTATGGCTGATTATACTTCTATATCTCCTGCCCTAGGGTAGAAGATTGAAGAGGTGATGGCTGGGGTGTGAGTCATCCCTGAGAATTTTTCTCGCTCTCCTAAGGCAACTACCCCATGCGATGTCATCTAGAGGACTCAAGGCACAGCCCAAAGCTTCTTTACTTTCATAGGAGATTTCCCCTGCTCTCAGGCTGCCATTGACCTTCTTAGGTGCTCTGTACAGGGTAGGTGGGGGAACACTCTTTGGGCAGGAGCAGACTTTCTTTTGCCAGGTGCAGGGACTCAACATCACCTACAGCTGAAGGGCATAGGAAGCTGCCTTATACCAAGCCACTCTGTTTTCCTGTCTAGCCCCAGCAGCACCTGCTCTGGCTGGCAGTCACTCTGCAGGGTTGTCCCAGGCAGAGAAGAACCTTCCTTGCATCTCCTGCTTCTTTAACTTCTTTAACTGGAGATGCTGCCACGGGGGAGTCAACGGTGGCCCTTTTGCATCAAAAGCATCAAAAAGCAGGTACCCTGCCCGCTCCTGTGCGCTGATCCCTCCTTAGGGCTAACCTGCCCGATTCTACCTCATTTGGTTCTGCCCTAAATGTACCAACAAAAGGGATGCGGGTGGTGCTGTGGGTTAAACCACAGAGCCTAGGACTTGCTGATCAGAAGGTCGGTGGTTCAAATCCCCATGACGGGGTGAGCTCCTGTTGCTTCATCCCTGCTCCTCCTAACCTAGCAGTTCGAAAGCACGTCAAAGTGCAAGTAGATAAATAGGTACCACTCCGGCGGGAAGGTAAACAGCATTTCCGTGCACTGCTCTGGTTCGCCAGAAGCGGCTCGGTCACGCTGGCCACATGACCCAGAAGCTGTACGCTGGCTCCCTCGGCCAATAAAGCGAGATGAGTGCCACAACCCCAGAGTCGGCCACGACTGGACCTAATGGTCGGTGGTCTCTTTACCTTTACCTTTACCTTTAAATGTACCAAAAAGCCAACAGGAGGCATTTGCTGCTGCCACCCCCTGCCCAGTCACCACAACAGCCACTTGGAGCACCCAATGCACTGAGAGGCTTCCATTGGTTTCGTTAGGGTCTTTATCGCATCAGTGACAGATATGGGAGGATTAAACTGGAGTAATCTCTGTAATCTACTCAGCAAGATTAAAGCTCTTTCCTCCCTCCCCCCTCCTCCACTACACCCACAAACAACTTTATCCCTTTCATTTCAGGGCTCTGCTCAAAGTGATTACATTGCAGGAGAGGGAGGGGGGCAGAGAGATACACCATTTAGCTTTCCAGAGCATGTTCAGTCCTGCTTAAAGTCATGTTTCCTAAGCAGCCCCGGCCAGGCCCAGGGAATCTGACCTTGGCAGGGAATGACAATTTAAGTCCGCAAACAGTTTGTCTTGGGAGTCCAAATTCAATTCATTGTCTCTGACCTAGGAAGGGAAGTCTGCCTGTCTCCACAAGAGCTGCTTTGTCAGTCACTTTCGGACATTATATTAAGTCTCACAAATACATGTGCATGAGGTTCAACTGCTGAAACACATTTTTTTGTTCTATTCCGTATGCGGGGGGTGTTGGGGTGTTTTTTTGTAGGGAACACAACTGGGTAGAAAAATAGGATAGTGATTGATTATTTAGTTTCTATATAGATAGATAGTGTGTGTGTGTATTCTATATATAGAGGCGCCTCCCCACTTACATGGAGGGTTATGTTCCCAGGCACCACATACCGTATATATGTGAAATTGTGTATAGTGGCAAAAGCAATCTAAAAAGCCAAACTCCACCAAAATCACTCCCTCCAAACCTCCTTTTTCAAACTTCAGCTCTCCTCAGGTCTCAAAGGTTGGTGCAAAGGCTCATGGGATTGCTAGCCATTTTCCTGCTCTTTTCACATCATTTTTGCAGTTTTCCCATTCTTTGGGGGCCGTTTTTGCCCTTTTCATGCCTTTATTTATTTAATTATTTCCTAGCACCATGCATATATGCGGCCACGCTCAAGTCAAACGTACATAAACTGGCAGACACCTCTGTTAGAAATAACTCTAAGCAGTGTACAGGAAACTGAAGCAGCAGCAAAATTTAAAACAAAATATTACAAAAGGGCCTCAGATTATGAATGCAGAGTCCAGGATGTTTTATATGGGTCAAAACCAGCACTTTGAACTGGGCCTGGAAGCTAATTGGCAGACAGGGCAGTCAGGCCAGGATTGGTGTAATATGTTCAAACTGTCTCGCCCAAGTAAGCAACCTGGCCACTGAATTCTGATGCTGCAGGGCAGAGAATCTGTTGTTTCCAGGCAGAGTGAAGCGCCAACAGCCACACCACTGTACCCAGGATTTCTTGACCTCACAGCCACCAGATCAGGAAATCCTGCTCCCTCATCTCAGGTGGGCTGGGTTTAGCACAAAATCACTTTGTACATCCTCAGAGGCACTCATTCCTAGGCTGTTGCACTGTGCCTTGGTGTGCCCAGACTCCAGTCAAGCCCTCCTGGCTCCTTAAGACTGGTACTTGCTCCAGGTTCATACGCCTACCCCATGAGAGCATCTAAGAATGAAAGAACATAAGAAGATCCCTGCTGGATCAGGCCAAAAGGGGCCTATCCAGTCCGGCATCCTGGTCTGCAGAACCGCCCCTTATGAAATCAACTTGGCCAGGCTGGCAGAAGCACCACCTGCCCAGGCAGAAACATCTCTTCCTCGCCTCCTTCCTCCTCCTCCTCCTCCTCCTCGCCCTCTTCTCCTGCTGTGAAACATTTGACAGCTTTGATCTGCCTCTCGCCAGAACCTGAAGAAGATATCAAGGCTCCTGCAGTTGCCTTTAATCTTATTTGCTCTCTGCAGAATCGCTTGGCGCCGCTGCTGGCTGCTCCCCCGGGGCCTTGCAGCCCGGCCCTGGCGCTGTCCTCCCGCAGGTGAACATCCAAGGAGCAGGCAAGGCCCGCACCTTCTGCCCCTCCTTGCCCCTCCCCACCCACTCAGCCGTGTGTTTGTGTGTACGTTAATACCCGGGCAAGGGCCGCCGTTGGGCGCTCTTTGTACGTCTTCAATTCCTTATTTGGCACGTCTCCTATTGCTCTCCGCTGCCACCAAAGCAGCCCTCGGAGCGCTGCGCCGCATGCAAAACGATCCAGAGCGCCACAGAGACAGCAGAAAGCCTCGCTTTTCAAAATCAATACAATTCTGCAAGGAAGAATCCGGAGGAGGAGGAGGCACCTCGGGCCACCAGTAGCTTCGGGGGCTCACGCTCTCCCCTGCCCTGCCCCCAGCAGCCCCTCGCAGTCTGGAGTCCCCGGTTCGATCCTTGCAGCCGCCTGCACACAAAAGACTGACTCTCGGAGGTTCCCGAGCTGGGAAAGGCCCGAGGTGACAGGCTAGGCGGGTCAGCTTCGCGCGTTGTGCTAAAGAAACCCGGCTCTATTGAGGCATTAGCGTGTCACTGAGGCGGAGCGCAAAGATGGGTGTCATCCTAAGGGTGCTTCACAAAGCGCTGGATGCGTACTCCTCCGATAGGAGGCTGCGCGCACTACTGCGCTGGCGGTGCGGTGCGCGAGAAGGACCAGGCCGGCTCAGGCAAGCTGCGCAGTAGTGCGTAATGTTGGTGGCCCTAGAGCAGGAGGAGAAGGAGGAAGGCAGAGAGCGGAGCCGGAGGCTGCATCGGCAGCCACGGAGTCTCCTTGCGCAAAGGAGCCAACTGTTTGTCCGGGTAAGCGTGCCCAAGCCCACTGGGACTGCCCCAGGGCGCTGAGAAGGCACTCTGCACGTGGTCAGAGGCACCTGGTTCATTTTTAAAGGGAAAACTTTCCCGGGCTGTATGGGGATTGTTTTTGGATGTTTAAATTGTGTTCTCGCTTGCGCTTTGGCCGTCTTGGGATCCCTTGTACAGTATATCAATTTCAGAAAAGATCATCAATCATAAGGAAAACGAAGAGCGTCCTCCGACTCCCACTTAGAAAAGGGCATCCCCAATTTCTCCCTTATTTGACTCGCGTGACATGTCCCAGTGCAAGGCTGGGGGGAACTGGGAGTCCAGCCGGGGCTGCGATCTCCGCACCGGCTACGGGCGCGTCGGGGGCTTAGCCCGGCGAGGCGGCGGGAGCGTCAGGGCTGCCGCGGGGGCGGCTCCGGCTCGGCTGACGTCAGGCGCCCCTTAAAGCGGGGCCGCAGCAGGAGCGGGGCCGCCAGTGGCGGGCCGCCGAGCTCGCCTGCCTGCCTCTCCGCCCGCCTCTCCGCCCGGCCCGATGCGCTTCCGACGACGGCGCCGGCGAGGGGAGCCGTGGCCCGCCGCGCCCGGCTGCTGGCGATGGAGCCATGGCGCTTAGCCGGCGGCGGCGGCGGCGCTGCCGGGCGCTGGTGCTGGGCGCGCTCCTCTCGCTGGCCGGCACCTACCTCTGCTACAGCCTCCTCCTCTTCTGCTGCGCGCCAGAGCCGGAGCCGCTGGCCAGCGGGGAGGCGGCAGCGGCGGCAGCAGCTAGAGCAGCCTCTCCCCGGACGGCCGCCCGCTGCCTGCCTGCTGCTGCCGCCGCCCGCAAGAAACTTCTGCAGAAGTGGCGCGCCTGCCCGGCTGCAGCCAGCTCCACCGCCACGGCCGGCAACGGCTCCTCCTCGCCGCCTTCGCCGCCGCCTGCCTCCCGGAGCGTGGGCACCAAGCGGCTCCCGCACGCACTCATTGTGGGCGTCAAGAAAGGCGGCACCCGCGCGGTGCTGGAGTTCATCCGCGGCCACCCGGCCGTGCGCGCCCTCGGCACCGAGCCCCACTTCTTCGACAGGCACTACGAGCGTGGCCTGGAGTGGTACAGGTGAGCGGCGGCGCAAGGGGAGGGTGGCAGAGAGGACTTGCACTCTATACACGCGCGGGAGTCCCGGGCACTGGCTGAGCCTGGCTGGCAACCCCTCTCAAGGCTAGGTCTATATAGCTCGAATCTCCTTGCCCAAGCCATGACATATGTGCAGCAACGACCTCTTAGAGCATGTGCAAAGTGCCTGTCCCAGGGCACTGGGGGACTTTCCTCTTCCATGTGTCTTTTGGGCTCATGGGTGCTGGGCTTCAAATCTTCCCCAGTTCCTTGCAGCTACCACACCCCCACCCCAGTCTATCCTCCTCTGGAGACACCTCTCTGGGTGCGCGGAGAGGTACCGGGAGATTGAGCCCCCGAACTCCCCCATCTTCCAGTGCTACGCAGGCCGAGCGACGCCTTTCCTAAACCTCTCCGCCTTGTCTGCCAGCAAAGCGGACTCGTAGGAGGAAAACCCAAGTCTCCCTCCCCCCAACCAGCCAAGTCCAGGGGATAGAAGGCTTAAGCTTCTGAATTGTGCAGTGGTTAGCTGCGGAGCTGCTCGCCTCTCTAGGGGCGAGCCTGGCTGGCATTCTGGGTTCTCCAAATTAGAAGCCGCCGAGGGAAGTGGGGGAGCATAGGCATGGGGCAGGTGGGGTGAGCTCCCCTGGCCCTCTTCCCTTGCCAGTCCACCTCCTCACTGCAGCAACTCCTGCCTCATTTTGGCCATTTGACAACAGCCCTCACCCAAAGGAGGGCCTTCCCACGTGAAATATACCCAAGCCTGCTGACAGCAGCCAAATACCCTGATGGAGAGTTGAGCTGGAAGCTTCGCAAATAGAGTGACTGGCAGGGGGCTTTGTAAGGGTGGGCAGCCCCGGGGTCATTATACACCATCCCTAGACCTCCTTCCCCTTTTAAAAACATAACTGCTTGTTAAACTTTGCACCCAGGGCACATTGCCCAGACCCCACTCAACCCACCATCTTAATTTGCTCCAAGGCACAAATCTGCCTGCATCCATTTCTGCATGTGGCATTGTGGTCTTATGCCCTTTAAAGTACCCACCTATCAACTCCCAGCTGGCTGGCGATGTACCAGCAGAGGGAGCCTGATTTCCATTTTAGTTAGTCTTGCATTGCATTGCCCCAAAGTTCTTTCTGTTCTCTTTGTGTTGGGTTTTGGGCTTAAAAAATAAAAATGCTCACAACAGCCCTGCGGGGTAGATTAGGTTGTGAAGTGCTTGCACAGGTCCACATAACAACTTCAGGACCGCATCAGGCATCTGGCACCGGGCCTCCTTTGAATCCAGCAGTACCTCCACAGTGCTGCCACTCTGACTTGGGATCATTGCCACTTCCATCTTCTGTTTTTGTGTGGAAAAAGCTCCTCCTGTGCCACAGATCGCGGTGGCATTTAAATCTTCCAGGTGCTCTTGTGCACACCCCACCTCCAACCCCTAGAGCTTCAGCAAGGAACAAATGCTTTCTCAGCTCCTTTGCTACCAAGCAAGTAGGCCGAGGCTGGCATCCTGCATTCCACACCCACCCGCCAAAAGGAGAAGCCTCTCCTCCTCCCCGGCCCCAGAGTTGCCCGGGAAACCTAATTCCCAGCCCAAGTGGGAAATGTGTATCATAAAACTTGCATTCCAAATCAGCTTTACAAATTGTGCTAGAACATGTGCATAATGTGGGTCTTTTTAACTGGGGAGCCTGAAGCCAAGAAGAGCTGTTTGTGGACCTTCTCCCCGAGTCTCTGCCTTCAGCTGGATCTGAAGCACTTCCAGGAACACATAGATCTTGTTATCCTCAGAGGAATGACGCCTCGGAAAAAGCTGGGGTGGGGGGTGGGGAGGATCCTTTGTGATTTCACTTGCCTGAATATGGGGCAGGAAGTACTGTCAAGCCAAGATGTGCTGGCCTTTGCAGTGGGACTTAGAGCCCTTTGTACCTGTGTGATCTCAAGGTGTGCTCTTTCCCTGCACATCCCTAGTGTACATCCATTCTTGCCTTCAGGGCACTACTGCTCAGCAGAGGTGTCGTGCCTGCTAGCACAACCCCATCATGCCCGACTAGCTGCCAGTAACACACTGAGTTACACCATTTTTTGAGCTAGCCTTTGCCAACATGGCAGCCTCCAGATGCTTTGGACTTCATCCCCCCATCTTCCATACAGCCAGAATTGCCTGAAGTCAAGGGTGATGGGGACAGATGGTTTATGCAGTCCCTGGCCTGGCCAAGTGTCCTACCTCAGATTCAGTCCAGCTGTCCCTTGGAGGTGGCAGCTGTTCACATAAGTGTATCAATGTGCAGGACTAAGGGCAGGATTAGGGAGCAGGAGCTGTGCTGGGACGCCTCCCTGCCTTGAGAAGAATGACGTACTACCTTCAGTGTCAGGTCATTGCTTGACTGGATTGGGTGAGTGCATGAAGATCCTTTGCTAAGTTGCACCAATGCCTGGTAGATCAGGGGAATGCTTCGGATATAGACTATATTTAGTTCAGCAAAGCCTTTTGATATGTTCCCTCTGATGTTCTTGTTAGCAGGCTGGTAAATTTGGGGTGGGTGATACTACTGTAGCTGGTTGATGGACCAAAGAATGGCCCTCAGTGGCATCTCATCAACCTGGGGAGAAGCAGGGTGTCACAGGATTCTGTCCTAGGCCCCGTGTTTGAGATCTTTAGAGATTAAATGGGCAAAAGAGTGGAGGGGATACTTATCAGGTTTGCAGAAGATACCAAACTGGGTGGAGTAGCAAATCGTGCATAACACAGAAACAGAACCCAATATGCTCTGGATAGGATGGAGAACTGAGGTCAAAACAATCATAACCAATTTCAACAGCGGTACATGTAAAACAGTAAGATTCAGGATGGTTTACCAGCAGTCAATGTGAAAAGGATCTAAGGGGTTTAATAGAATACAAGCTGAGTGTAAGTCAGCAGCGTGACAGTGCAGCAAACAAGGCTCATGCCATTCTAGGCTGTATCAACAGAAGCATAATGCCCAGGTCTCAAAAAAGTAATGGTGCCACTCTGTTCTGCTTGGGGTCAGATCTCATGTGGAACATTATTTCCAGGTCTGGGTATTGCAGTTTAAGAAGGATACAGATAAACGTGTTCAGAAGAGGGTGACAGGAAAGGTTGAAGGAACTGCATATTGCCTGGAGAACAGGCAATATTGTTATTGATGTTTTAATTGTATTCATAAAAGTACTTGCATACTGCCTTCTCACAAGGCATCAAGGCACTAGCCATCTTCAAATGTCTGTAGGGTCTGAACCAGGGGGTACAAATGATAATAAAAAAATATTTAGACCATATTTAGAATGTGAAGGCAGTATAAACAGTCTGACAGGAGAACTAAACTGCAGCTGCCTCAGAAGGGTGTAGGCTGCCCTTCATTAGGTTGTCACCAGCCTCTGCTTAAAAACTTCTATTTGGAAGCTACATTATACTGAGTCAGACCACTGGCCTATGTACCCCAGCAGTGTCTGCACTGACTGGCAGCAACACTGCAGGTTTCAAGCAGGGTGTCTTTCCCTGCCCAATTTGGAGATGCCATCAGGGATTGAATCTGGGGCTCACTGAGTTGCAGCCCTTTGCCTGAAAGGGATTCTGTTACAGTGGGCTTCCTGCACTGGCAAGGGGTCAGTCTCAATGACCTTTGGGTTCCCTTCCAGCAGTATGATTTTACATGGACAGCCTTGCGTTAAACACTCACTGCAAATTATTTCAAGTTAGGTTGTCATGAATTCTGCCTTCCTTCACACTGAATGAATGCATTGTGTGGGCAGGTTTATTTGCTGATAATCTAGACTTGAATTGTAGGAAGCCATGAATAAATATACAAATCAATAAATATATATTTGAGTAAAGAAGAAGAAGACTTCAACATGTGCATGGCCAGCAAATGGGGGGGGGGGTGAGGCTCTGCTTATGTGTCCTCTGGGGGCCTGCTTCGTGCTCCAATCCATCTCTACCAACCCACAAAACAACATAAGGTGCCCAGGCAGAACTGCTAAATGAGACTTTTCAAGGTTCATGATATTCCTTCAATTTCCAACACATGCCAGAACTGTAAAAAGAAAGCAGAGTGTGCTGGACTGATTTGGCTCTTGCAATATGGAGTGCCCAACCTGCTCTGGGCATGGCAGGTCTTGTCCTCCTGTGTATTATAGGATGGGCTCGAGTTCCTTTGCCAAGACGCCCAGGAATGCAGCCTTGGCATGGATGCTAACACCTTGAGAGAAGGGCAGAGGGAATGCCAATGGCCTGGTCTGGGATGCTGAGCAGCAAGGAGGTGAGCCATCTCCCCACCCCTGGGTGGCTTGACCTTCTGGCAAGCCAGCCAGCCCTCTTCTATGTGCTGCTCTTCATGGACAGACATTCAAAGCTGTCTCCTGATGGCTGGTTCATTTCTCTGCATGTTGGCTCCTTGAACTGGTTGTGGTCTCAGACTGAGTGTATGCAAGGGCTTGAGAGGAAGGTTCTCTCCCCCAAGCCTTGCTGTAGCCTGATATCTCTTCTCTGGAGCTGCTTCTGTGCAGCAAACAGCTGCTGCTCCTTGCTAGCCCTCTGGTGACTAGCCTGCCCTCCTCTTCCATCCCGCTCTCTTTCGGATCTGGCTGTCCCCCTACCTGTTTGCCTAACAGACAGTGCTCTAAACAGCAGCTGATATTAACAACATCTGCAGAACTTGAACTCTTGAAGTCTTATGCACCACCTGACTTGCTCCTGAGTGATCACGCCAGCCAGTACTCTCTCCCTGGGCACGTAACATTTCTTCTAAATGAGCTTTTAATTAAAGAATAATTATTGGAGCATCTGAGTTTGCCTGAAGGGCAGAGGATGTGCTGCATCTCCACTGCCCACAAAGTGGGAAGGTTTTCTGGGCGCTTTTAATGTCTGCTGAATTGCCAGGGCATGTCCCACCTTCTGCCCCACTGCTAGCAGTGTGCAAAGCTTTTGCCTGATATTTGCCTTTTTCTGCGGCTTGGGGCGTAACTTCCCTTTCCTACTCAAAAGAAAAGCTCTTCTGCAAGCCAGTGTGTGGTGTTAGGCGTGCCATTCATTGCTGTGGTCTGTAATTCCTGTAATGCTTTGATTTTGCAAAAAAGAAAAAAAACCAACTTATAATTTTTGTTTCTCAGAGATTTTTTTGTTGTTTTGCACTAACCAGAGCACCATTTCTTGCGGCAAACCTGCACATGTATTTCCTGCAGGAAAGAAATACACTTATGAGCTTATGGGACTTGGAAAAGAAGGAAGGAGTCAATGACTTATGTCTACTCACAGGTTGGGGTTAAGGTATAATGTCCCTTCTCTCCCCCCTCCCCTGCTTTGGCTTTTTATTTCTCCACATTTGCTTGGCTGACTAGCCCTGTGTGCTGTCTCCAGTGAGAGGCAGGCAGCATTCTGCCATTCTGGGACCAAGCCTCATTGGCATAGCCATGCTGGTTGGCTGTGCTGCAATTCTGCGAAAAGAAAAAAAAATTAAAAAGAAACATTTATGGGCATTCTTAACAAATGTGATGAAACTAGGGCTGTGTTTGTCTGTCAGTTTCAGTTTCTCTCTTCCTTATTTCTTCTAAATCTTAAATTCAGTTCTGCATATTTCCACATCAGTTTGTGAGTGTGTTAGCTATGAGTCTTGCATTGCAAGGGGCTGAACTAGATGGTTGCTTGGGTCCCCTCCAAGTCTACCATTCTATAATTCCACGGATTCTCATGAAAATTCACCAGCCACTTTAGTGCAAAATTCTCCCGATATGCACATTTTTGCAAAGCAGTTTCCCCTTACGAGGCACCGTTGTATGCCATTTTCACTAAATAAGTGCATTTTTGTACATGTTATTCCACTGGGGAACGGCATGCAAAATTCAGAGAGGTTTTACTTTCAAAGGATGGTTTTGTGTTTTGGCTCGCATATTGCTTCAGAAAGTGTGAATTATGTGCGCTGGCCTTTAAATGAAAGTGGGTGGGGTCCTTCTTTGCAGGCCAGCCAGGGCCAAAGCAGTCATCATCTTCCCGGGGACCTCATGGGCATGGCAAGTTGTGCCACCTGCCTTAACTAGCCAGGCACATCCTTGCCAGCTAAATCATGGGGAATTGGCCCTGAGGCCATCAAGGGATCTGTTTATCTCTCCTGTGAGAACTCCTGCTTTCTGAGTTTGGCTCATGGCGACTCTGGCGCTGAAGGATGGGAGAGAGTGGAGTTTTTGCTGTTTGCCGTTTGGGAACCTTGCCAAGCTAAACACTTCATTTTCCTGCTGACAAGTGACTAAGACCCAGGATTATCCTGAAGTCAGCTGGCACGCTCTGCAAGGAGAGACTTGGGTCCCTGCCTGCTCAGTCTTCCGCACACAATGGGGACGACAATGACACAAACAAATATATTTACTCTTCTGTGTTGCAAATGGAACAAGCAACGGCTTGGGAGAATGAATAGGGGGAGGGCAGGAATTCTGGCAGTGCCTTGGGTGGGGCAGAGAGCATGTGCGCAGAAGCCACTCAGATGCACTTTTCAAATCAGCCTGCCTCTGGGAGAGAGAACATTTCTGAATGTGAGTCAAAGGCCCACCCCCATGGGGGGAGTCTTGCGCAGGCAAAGGGTTCTCCAGTGCCTGATCCATCCTGTCACAGGCCATAGGGAGAATTAACTCTCCTCTTGACAGAAGCTTTGCACTGCTGCAGCCCTGCCTAAGGTGACAGGGCAAATCACACTCAATTTACAAAGGGGAGCAGAGAGGGCATCTAGTCTTCTGTCCTTGCGGAGCCAGCTTTTTCTCTCTCAAGTCCCACTTACACAAGGAGCATGAATCCAGGCGGGCAGGGGGAGTCTGTAGGGGAAAATGCAGCCTCTCTGGTATATGGGGCAACTCTGTAGAGACGGAATTCCACAACTTATGGGCTGCCACAGAGAATGCCCTCTTCCAGGCAGCCACCACCAAGCTTCCAAGGCTAGTGGAACTACCAGAGGGCCCCCTCTGCTGAACTTAACACCTGGGTCTGTATGGAGGAAATTGACTTCACAGGCTTAGTAGCCAACTCCCAGGGGCTGAGGTTCCCCCCTTAAAATATTTGAGGGGATTGCCCCCCACAAATCAATGGGCACTGCCATTCAAATGGTGTGCATGCCAGATCTTGTGATCAGTTATGTGGGGTGACGGCTCCCCCAATATTTTATTCAAGTTGGCACCCCTGCTCTCAGGTATTTGGGGCCTAAGTTGTTTAGGGCTTTAAAGACTAACATGAGTCTCTTGAGTTGAGCCTGGAAATGAAGTGGCATAGAGCTGGTGTTAGTCTTCCCTGCTCCAGGAGGTTTCTAGAGAGGGTGTGGCATTCCCTGCCAGCTGTGCCCACAGAGCATGCTGGAGATCAGGAGGCACATCTTACTGCTGCCACCACCCGAGTCAAGTACCTGAGTGGCATGCAGGTTTAATTGGCCCTTTGCTTTGCTCTGAGCCTCATAAATCCAGATTATGAGTCCTATTGTTTAAAGGCTGTCAGCAAGATGCTAATTCAGTGTCAGGGAGCCCCTGCTCCCACTGCTGGGTTTAGATCACAAAAACAGGTTTGGGTCATCCATCAGCGCCAGACAGCTTTATAAGCAGCTCAGCGTTGGTGGGAGATTCATAAAACGGCTGTTTCATTAACGGGTCACCTCTGGGCTTAATAAAGCTCTATTCCGTGAGGAATTGGGTCCATGTATTTAAAAAACAAAAATTGCAGGTCCTAATCAATTACAAAAAGTGCAGAATAAACTGCATTAATAAATTAGAGGAGCAGAGCCAAGAGCTCTCAAAATCTGCAGAATGGAATGGTGGCGTTTGCAGCCCCTGAGCAGCAGAGGAGTGCCAAGGTGGCAAGAAGGGAGGGGAGTTGCAGGCGGAAGAGGAGATAATAAGCAATGGTTTCAGCTGGAGAAAGGGAAAGGTGTGTCTTCCCAGCAACCATCCATCTTGCAGGCTGTGAAAGTCTCCCTGGAGTGAAGAGAAGCCCCATAGGCTGAAATGCACTTGATTTTGGCTCCTTTGTTTCTCATTTGTCCAATCTTAATTCAAGTTCTCCACATTTCTGCAGGAGTTTACAAATTTATTTTTCAGAAGTCGTCATGAAAATTCACTACAGGCACAGCATGCGAGGACTAGTAAGGGGAGGGCGCCTTTGCAGAAGGGCATTGTTTCATTTTTCCATTCTTATAAGACTGACAGTTCAAGAGGAAAATAGGGAAACCATTAGTATCCAAGTATCTGGGGAATTATCATCAGTTAATGTTTATGATGCCTTAAGTCCTCTCGATTTGACAAACATGGCAATGCTGACTGTCCTCTTCTATGTTAGATACTTATCGAGAAAGAATGCTATCTTAGTGCAGCCTGCTCTGCTGCTGTTTGACACATGAAAATCATTGTAGCCGCCAATAAAAACATAAATGCATGTCTGGACAGGCCCCCAAATGAAGGCCTGGCTGCACTGCAAAAATAAAGGCTCCACTCCACCAGCCTATGGTGGCTGACCCTTTCCCACTAATCCAGGACTTCCACTATTAGAATACACTTCATCTAGTCCTTAATTAAAAACAACATTCCCATATGCAAGTAAAAGAATGTTTCTTTTCTTTTCTTGAATAAATTTTATTGGTATTTAAAAAGAGAAATACAAATAATATTTTTTAAAATTTCTTTAAGTGATAGATATTATAGATATTTTCTGGATATGATGATGAAATAGTCACTGCCTTGGGTAATTTGAATACGGGGCAAGAGAATCCCTTCCATCCCCAGGGAGTCACACTTGTTGTGGCTTTTTAAAAAGATGTCCACAGCAAGTACTATTGAGACAATGATGTTATAGAACAGGTTTAATATAAGGACCCATGGAGGGCAGGTGGGAAGTCTAGAGATTTGGAGGAATCTGTAAATGTGAATGGTAGTTTTGTTATAATTATATGCTTATAAAATAAAATAAAAACAATTTTTTTAATTTAAAAAGTTAAAAGTTAAACAAGGGGGGGGCTGGGAGATGTCCTCATCAGGTCCAAATGGGTGTTTCTGGACATTTTGTGGCAAAGAAGGGCTACCAGTCACCTCCTGACCATGCAAAGATGATTGCTGGTTCAAGGGTTGCTGGCAGAGACCAATGGCCCATCTAATCCATCATTCTCTTCTCACATGGCCAACCAGATGCCCCAATGGGAAACCAGCAAGCAGGACCAGAGCACAAGAGCAGTCTCCTCTCCTGTGGTTTGCAGCAACTGGCATTCAGAAGCATTGTGGCCTCCAACACTGGAGGGAAGCCATAGTCCTCTTGGCTAGCAGCCATCATATTATAGAAAAATAGAAAAGTAGAGTTGGAAGGGTCCCTGTCAGGTTTCAGGGAATCCGATCCCTCCCTCGGTGGCAGCCAAAAAGCAGATAAACGAGAGGAGTTCTTAGAACGTAATTTATTCAGTATTCAGAGAGAGAGAGAAAGAAATGAAGTCTCTATTAAATAATGGCATTGCTCTGAGTAAAGCCCAACCCACTCTGTCTCTCTTATCCTACGTCATCCCTATCTCAGCTTTCTGCCTCTGAGGTTTCTGTTCTACTACTCTCAATGCACACCTGGTCCTGGGAGGGGAGAGGTCAGGAATGCTTCCTAGAGACACTGAGTCTGTCAGCTGTCTCTCTCCTGGTGCTTCTTCTTCTTCCTGCTGTTCCTCTTCCAATATTTCCCAGCTTCTCCCCTCTGCAGCCTCTGAACTATGCCCTTCTGCAAACCACTGTTCTAAATCTATACTGTTCTCAGGAAGGTTCAGGAGAAGGGGTGCAGCCCCACCATTCCTCCTCACTCCAGCCCCTGACAGTCCCCAAGGGCCATCTACTTCACCCACCCACCCCCCGCCTATGGGAGGAAGCCGTGTGCAAAGAAGTCCTCTCATTTTATTTGCTTTGCAACTGACCTCTGCCTGCGCTGCCTTCCTCTCTTGCAGGCGCCTGATGCCCCGCACCCTGGAGACCCAGATCACCATGGAGAAGACGCCCAGCTACTTTGTCACACGGGAAGCCCCCCGGCGGATCTTCAACATGTCTCGGGAGACCAAGCTGATTGTGGTGGTGCGCAACCCGGTGACGCGGGCCATCTCCGACTACACCCAGACGCTCTCCAAGAAGCCTGACATCCCCACCTTTGAGGGCCTCTCCTTCCGCAACCGCAGCCTGGGCCTGGTGGACACTTCTTGGAGCGCCATCCGCATCGGCCTCTACGCCCTCCACCTGGAGAGCTGGCTCCAGTACTTCCCGCTCTCCCAGATGCACTTTGTCAGCGGCGAGCGGCTCATCACCGACCCGGCGGGGGAGATGGGCAAGATCCAGGACTTCCTGGGCATCCAGAGGCTCATCAGCGAGAAGCACTTCTACTTCAACAAGACCAAGGGCTTCCCCTGCTTGAAGAAGGCCACCCCCGGAGGCACGTTGCCGCGCTGCCTGGGCAAGTCCAAGGGCAGGACTCATGTCCAGATCGACCCCGAGGTCATTGAGCAGCTGCAGGACTTCTACCACCCCTACAACGTCAAGTTCTATGAGACGGTGGGCCAGGACTTCCGATGGGAATAAGCACTTGGACAGGGAGCAGCTGTGATTTTTTGGGGGGAGAGGGGAGTTTCATGCAAACATAGGAAGCTGCCTTAGACTGAGTCAGACCATTGCTCCATCTAGCTCAGTATTGTCTGCACCGACTGGCAGTAGTGGCTCGACAGGGATTCAGGAAGGGGACATTCCTAACTCTTCCTGAGATGCTACAGGAGAGGATTGAACCTGGGACCTTCCGCATGCAGCGCAGGTTGCTCTGTCACTGAACTACGGTCCTTCCCCTTAGGAATAAAGACCCCAGTCCTGATTATTCTGAATGAACGTAGGAAGCTGCCTTCTGCTGAGTCAGTGTCCATCTAGCTCAGCATTGTCTACACTGACTGGCAGCAACGGCTCTCCAGGGTTTGCAGGCAGGAGTCCCTCCTAGCCCTTTCTGGAGAGGCGCCATCGGGCATCGAACCAAGAACCTTCTGATGGCAAGGCAGGTGCTCCAACCCCTGAGCTAGGGCCCTTCTCCCTCCACCCCCTCCACTGGGCTGCCTTGGCCTTCCTCTTGGCCCATGGCAAATGGTTGGCAGGAGCAAACATCCTGAAGTGCCAAGGGGTGCCTGTCACCACCACCACCCTGACTTCACTGGTTTGTGGCCACACACTGCCAGTGCCTCCTCCCCTGGTTGCATTTTTTGCACATGGGCAGCTGGGCTGGGGGAGCTCCAGAAGGTCCCTTTGTTTGGTGCAATGAGGGTGTGTGATGCCCAAGGATGGATTTTATTTTTTAATAATGATAATACATGCATATATATATTATATATATACATAAATATAGTCTATAAATCAATATCACTGCCTAGGCACTACTTGGCACCTGAGATATCCAGGGTTTCTGGTTTAAGACCCTTCAGAGCAGCCCTCAGGCAAAGGAGCCAGAATGTGAGATCTGGGGGAGCCATGGTGGGGGTGCCTACCCTTCCGCCTGCTGAAAAAGTGAAAGGGGTCCCACACCTGCTCAGGGGGTGTCAGCCTCATGCCAAAGGACTGGGCCCCTCTGCTCCTTCCCTTTGGGGGGCTTTTGCGTGAGCCCTGTGTCTCTCCCCACCCTCACGCACCGTCCTGTTACGACATTTCTGTCCTGTGAATAAAGCACAGATTTCTGCTGTTACGGGTACTTCAGGCACAGCCCCTTCTCCCTGTTCAGGATGTGACCCGCCCCACCCTCCTTGTCCCCTCCTCCTGTGAAATAAAATAATGCAAACATCCATCAGAGAGAGATTTTTCTCAGTGACACTGGGCGGGGGGGAGGGAGGCAGCTGACCGGGGCCTTTTCTTAGGTGAGCCTCCTTAGTGCTCCTCTTCCCTCCAGGGCAAAGGGTGTGGAGGGGCTGCTTCACCAGTCCCAGTTGGGAAAGGCTCTCTGTTTCGCCTTCTACCAAAGCTCTGCATTCAGAAGCACCCAAGAGGCCACAGGGGGTGGACATTGTGGGTGCCCTGACCCCAGGCACAGAGGATGAGCAGGCCCTGGTGATATTTGTGAGCAGGACATCCTGAGTGCCAGTCTCCCTCATGACCACCCTTTCACCATGCCCCTGTGAGGGCTAGTCAGTGAAGATGCCCTTTGACCAGTGTAGATGCTTTGGCTTCAAGATATCAGCTACGCCCACACCTGGCATTTGGAGCCATAGAATGCACACACCCCTCCAGAATCCCAGGAAGTGCAGTTTGGCACCACAGAGCTACAAATCTCAGCGCCCTTAAAGGTAAAGCGACCCCTAACCATTTAGTCCAGTCATGGCTGACTCTGGGGTTGCGGCACTCATCTCGCTTTATTGGCCAAGGGAGCCGGCGTACAGCTTCCGGGTCATGTGGCCAGCATGAATAAGCCCCTTCTGGTGAACCAGAGCAGCGCACGGAAACGCCGTTTACCTTCCCGCCAGAGCGGTACCTATTTATCTACTTGCACTTTGATGTGCTTTCGAACTGCTAGGTTGACAGGAGCAGGGACCGAGCAACGGGAGCTCACCCTGTCGCGGGGATTTGAACCGCCAACCTTCTGATTGGCGAGTCCTAGGCTCTGTGGTTTAACCCACAGCGCCACCCGCGTCCCTTAAGCTGCATGAAATGTATGGTGTGGACGCAGCCAGAGAAAGCAACCAGCCTCGGGTCACCCAGTGACCTTTGTGGCTGGTTAGGGGGTTGATCCGGGGTCTCTCCACCTACCCACCCCATTTTAACCCACTGGCTTGGCCTCTCTATGACCTCCTGCTGGAGGGAAGCAAGACCCGGCTGACTTTTGGTTCACCTGAAGCAACTGTCAAATCAGGCTCCTTTATAATGTGGGAGCAAAGTGTCCCTTTCGTTCCCCTCTTTGATCTTTCTCTGTGTGTGGTTTTTAAAAAAGAATGAGCACTTTCCCCTTGAACGTTGCTCTCACCCTCCTATCAGCCCCGCAGGGAAGCAGAATAACCTGATCATGGCAGAGGAGGTGAGGAAGTACGTAGCAGCATAGGCAGCTGTCTTATACTGAATCGCACCTACTGGTGCGATTTAACTCAGTACTGTCTACACTGACTGGACAGTACTGCAATGGACAGTACTCCATTTAGCTCAGTACTGTCTACACTGACTGGCAGCGGCTCTCAAGGGTTCCAGGCAGCGGGTCTTTCCAAGCCCAACCTGGAAAAGGCACTAAGGATCCCGGGGGTTTTCTCAGATGCAGGCAGAAAGCAGAGTGGCGATGGTGGCAGCAGCAGCAGCAGTTCCCCTTCCTGGAGCAAGAAACAGGTGACAAGGAGAGGTGATGGCTGCATTTGTGCCAAAGTGTTGCTGCCGGCGCTGCTGCTCCCACCTCCTCCTCCTCCTCCTCCTCCTCCTTGTGCCAGGGACAAGGCAGGCCGCGCGGCTTGGTGCACAGCCAGTGGGGATTTATGGGCAAGCTTAATAGGCTGTTTTATGGGAACCCGCAGTCCTAATTGAATGTCAAGTGCTGCTCTGAATTGCCTCGGAAGGAGGAGCCTCACCTCCTCTGCTCCCAAATTAGTTCTCGGCTTTAATAGGGGCTTCTCCGTTTGCAACCATGTGGGGGGCAAACCAATGGCTCAAATGTAATTTGGGGTGGAGGGGAGAGAAGGAAGAGGCTTTGGTTCTGCTCAGGGTTTTGAAATTGTCCCAAATATGGGGGAGACACACTGGAATTGGGGAGCTGGTGGAAGTCTGGTTCCTGAAATGCCCTGGCTGGAGTTGGCTCTCCTAAAAAGAGTGAGACCCCCCCACCCTTGGCCGCAGCTAGGCAGTACAAACTGAGCTGAGGCTCAGGGTGGTAACTCCAGCCCCCACAACCTGGTGTGCTTTTTCTGCATTTGGTGAAATAAAATGTTGGACTTGAAGGTCAAACACACGCATGTCAACTGATCTTGGATTTCAGTCTCAAAGTGCCCCGGTGAAATGCAAGAGCAACTAGATTTGCAATGAAAGAGCCTTGCCCAAGTCAGCTTGGGGGAGAGGGGCTCCCCCTGCAGTTGTGGTGTCTCCGTTGCCCTGTAAGGTGCCAAGCAGGAGGTGAGCAGAAGTGCCAACATGGTTTAATGTCCCACAAGTCTGTCCTGTGTGGGGTGGGTGGCAGCAGGGCACAGGGCAGCTTTGGCTGTCAGAGTCACCCAACCCCTCAAGAGACCCAACTAGGAAATGCAAAGGGGGAAGGTTCTTCACTATGGCACACAGAAAAGGCTATACCCCAGAGTCACATCTCCCCTGGGCCTTGTGAGGCGAAATGGGCAGGAACCAGTGGGAGAGTCCTGGGCTGGGACCTGGGAGGCCACGGTTCAAATTCCCACTCCAGCATGAAGCTTACTGGGTGACCTTGGGCCAGTCTCTCAGCCTAACCTACCTCACAGGGTTGTTGTGAGGATAAAATATAGAGCAGGAGAACAAGGGGTGCCACCTTGAGCTCCTTGGAGGAAAATGGGGGCTGTAAATGATATTATCAACAAGCACAGCTACTACTTGGGTGGTCTGTTGCCCACCCAAGATGTTCTGCTCTCTGATCACCCTCCAATCTCTGGAGGGCTAGGCTTGGCATGGCCCCTGGAAGCTCTCCCACTAAAACCCAGGCATCCATTCCAATGGGTCCACTCTGAGGAGGACTCACATTAACTACAAGCCATAGTGGGCTATTAGCCACACTAGCAATGAAGTCCTCTTGTAAACTGGCCAATGTTCGTGGAACGTGCTCTCGCTCTCTCTCTCTCTCTCTCTCTCAAATGATTTTATTAAAGCCAGAACATGTTCTGAGACACATCACTAGCAGCTGTTTGGCACCTGGGATCTGCATCCTGGGTACCATGCCACCTTCAGGGTTGCTTTGGCTTGAGAATTAGGGCCACACAATCTGGATGCCCCCCCCCTTGCCAAAACGACACTTTCGCAGCCTTATCCACCCTGTTAGCCCCGATGCTGCCTCTCACTTCCATATTGTCTTGGCTTTTTAATCATCTTTTGACATTTTAAAGCAGTCTGATCATGCTCCCATCTGCCTGTTCCTAAATCTTCCCTCATCCTCCTTGAGGGAAGCCCTGGCAGATGTCCATGGCAGGAGGGCACAGATAATATGCTCAGGAGGCAGGGCTCAGGCACCTGCAGTATTGCTCTAGGGAGGCAACCTGTGCGGGGGGAGGTCAGCTGGGTGCCCACACGCTGCCCCTCAGCCACCCCCAAGATGCCTTGGCAGACTTGCCAGGATTAAAGGCTCCTTTTGCAGAGACTGCTGCCTTGTCAACGGAGCAGAGGGCAGCTTTGATGCATCCCCCAGCGCAGGCACCTCCTATGGCAACCCACCCCCACCCCCACCCCGGCCTGCAGCATAATGAGTCCCACCTTTCACTGGGAGCCAATAAAGCCACCTGTTGGCAGCTGATTTGCCTTGCTGAACAGCAGACTCCTTGAATCACCCATCGATTTCTGCAGGAAATCTCAGCAGCTCCTGTCAAAGGTGGCAATTTGCCACCAGCATCTAAATCACCAAGGAGCCGTTGCCACTTTCCGTTGCAGAAATGGTTAAATTAGAGCCATCTTGCAAAGGCACAGGGAGGGTTTTTTTTTTTTTTTTTTTTTTTTTACGTGGAGGAGGCAGCTCAAGAAAAATTCTTGAGTCGAAAGTGCCGTTGCTGTGGGAGAGGGGGAGGCAAGAGAGCACAGAAATCCAGAGCCAGGCTCGGGCTGCCCCCTCCCTCCACACTCTGACTGGTGCAGCTCCAAGCAGGCAGTTCAAGACCTTGGACTTCATTTGCTTGCTTTACTCGGGTGATTTATAACCTGCTCTTCATTAAAATCAATCCCTGAGCAGGGAAATGAATCCCAGGGTGGGAACTTAACAGTCTTATGGACAGAGACTCACCTGTTTTAGATAGTTATGTGGACAATTACACAATTAGTATCTCTCCGGCTGACCCTACCAGCCACAGTCCCTCCACCACCATTCCATGCTATGCTTCAGATTAAGAACTGTCTCTGCACTCCTAATATGAGCAGCGAAGTGGCCAAGTTTGCTGATCGTAGAATTGTAGAACTGCAGAGTTGGAAGGGCTCACGAGTGTCATCTAGTCCAACCCCCAGCAATGCAGGAGTCTTTCACCCAATGTGGGATTCGAACCCACGACCCTGGATTAAGAGTCTCATGGTTTACCAACAGAGCTATCCAGCCTTGGCGTCCTAAAACAGAAAGAGATGAGCTCCAAAAGGACCACTGCAAACTGAGTGAACGGATGGTAAATGCAATTGGAGTGTAATCAAGTGTAAAGCAATGCACGTCAGGGCAAACAAAGTTTAATTTCACATATACTGTATGCTACAGAGGTCTGAACTGGTGGTGACTGACCAGGACACCTTGGTGTCTAGTGTCTAGTTCAAGAAAGAGGTGCAGTGGCTTTGAAAAAGGCAAATTCCAGGCTAGGGTTCATTAGGAAAGGAAGTGAAAATAAAACTGCCTGGATCATAATGCCAAATCTATTCTGCGGTCACCTCACCTCAAACACAATAGAGTAGAATTGGAAAAGGTTCAAGAAAAGGGCAGCCAAAATGACCAAGGGAATAGGGCAACTCCCTTATGAAGAATGGTTGCAGTATTTGGGATGTAGAGGCAGAGCAGAGCATAACCCTTGTGGATGGTAGCCACTGATAGCCCTCTCCTCCATGAGTTTCTCCAATGCTTTTCAAAGCCATCCAAGTTGGAGGGCATCACTGCCTCCTGCAGCAGTGAGTTCCGCAGTTTAACTATGTGCTGTGTGAAGAAGTAAGACTTTCAAACATTGAGCAGAATGACAAGGGGACAGTGGAACATCAGAAGCTGCCTCATTCTGGGACGCAGACCATTGGATCACTGACCTCTGGATTACCTCCTACACTGAGCGGCAGCAACAGCTCTACAAGGTTTCAAGCAGGGAACATTCCCAGTCCTACCTGGATAGGCCAGGCAATAGCACAACTCTGGGGTCAGCTGCAACATGGAGGTTCCCAAGGCAACAGAAATGCAAGGAGCAAGTTGCCATCATCCTGTGCCCCCCCCCCAAACACCACGGGAGCATCCCCCTTGAGGTCCATGCATATAGGATCAGGCTGCTCAGCACAGGAACACCCTATCATGAATCCCAATTAATGATGCCATCTTTATTTCACACCCACCAAGCCAAGAGTCCATCAGTGGGTGATTCCTATAGGTTTTTGCTGAGGCACTACATTACCCTACATTGCCCATTGTTTTCTCAAATTAGCTATTGATTTATACACGGAACCGCAATTATTCTCTCCGGCACTTAGGAATTTAGCTAAGTGGCATCTCCTCGTCCTCCTTTCCCTCCCCCTCCTCCTCCTTGCTGTCTTCCACCCCCCAAAAAAAAAACTGGGTCTGATGTTACATTCGGATGTTGGGAGCATTTTGGTCAAGGGGACTCTAGCCTATCCCCAAGGCTTCCCAGGAGGTGAATGGTATATAGAGCATCTGCTTTGAAGTCAGAAGGTCTCAGGCTCAATCCCCAATGGCAGGGCTGTGAATGTCCCCTGCCTCAAACCCTGGAGAGCCATTGCTGCTGGTCAGTGTAGACAATATTGAACTCAATGGACCCTGATGGTCTGAATCAGTCCAAGCTCATTTCTACTATTGCAAATGTTCATAGGAGCCAACTCCCAGGGGCCAAAGTTCCTTTGCCCCTCCCCAATAAAATACTTGAGGGGGCCCCAAAGTTGATGGACATTGCCATTCAAATGGCGTGCATGTGCCAGTGCCTTGTGGCCAATTATGCAGGGCGGGGCTTACGTGGAGCTCCCAATATTTCATTCAAGTTGGCACCCCCACAAAGATTAATAACTCCTCAAACATTGGGTAGGTTGGGTAAGGGGGTGGATGGGCTTTAAATGTTTGCCTTAGTTGGCAAAGTGGCACAGGACGTGGCTGGGATTCTACTCCAAAATCCAGAGGGGACCCTGAGAAGCTGAGCAGGGTCTTTCCACCCTTAAAGCCAGGGGCTTCTGGTCTGCTGCCTCCATGTCTCTGTCGGTGGAGCTGCCCTTACCAAACTCCTGGGACTCTGTGGTGGTCAAGGGTCTCATCCCGTTCCTACCCAAGTGGTGTGTACTGACTTGTCCCTCTGCCTTCTGGCTGCTGGGAGAACAACCCCTCCTCCTCCTGAGTGTTTGTGCATTCCTGGGCAATGGGGCTGGCTGCTACTCTGTCACTTTGGTATTCAGCCAAGGCAGGCTGCTGGCTGTTCTTGGACAGGGGAAGAGGAGGCTTGGCTGCAATCTGCTCTAGAGATGTGATGGAAATGCCCACCGACAGGATGACAAGGTAGGCCTTTCAGGGCCATGATGAATGGGTACACCAAGTTCAAAGTGCTGAATCCAGATTGCCCAGTGAGGAAAGATTAAGCTGCCTTAATAGGAAGTCAGGGGGAGCGGGGGCTGACATTCAAGAGGCAGAGCAACAGCAGCCCTGGGGCTTAGGGTTGTGAAGGCAGAACCATCAGTGTCTCTCTCTCTCTCTCTCTTTCTCTCTTTGCCAGGCCAGGCTTCCTGCTGTTCTGACGGCTCAGGAAATAAAAGATGTCCTCTCCATGGACTCTATTGCAGCCAGCCTGGCACCAGGGAGCCCACGCCCAGGTTGAAGGGCAGTACACAGCACAGGCTCGGGCAGGATTTGCTCTCAAGTGGGTGGGGCACATGCCCACTTCTTTGTTCCCCTGGAGAGAAAGTAGGTGGAGAGAAGGAAGAGCAGGTGGGGCTGAGCGCTTCACTCAAGGAAGCCATGTGGTAATCATCAGGACTGCTGCTTTATTGGGATGTCACATGTTCCCCTAAAGATACGATGCTCAGGCTGGTTCATAACTAGCCACCCAAAATATAAGTGCACCAACAATTATTATCCATTATATATGGAGGGGGGAAATCAATTAACAGCTTATAACAAATGATAGCATAATATCCCAATCGTAAATGGAATGGACTACCTCCCATGGAGGTTTCTAAGTGGAGGTTGAATGGCCATCTGCCAAGGATTATTTAGCTGTGATTCCTGCATTACAGGGGGTGGGACTAGATGACCCTTGGGGTGCCTTCCAACTCTGCAATTCTATGATCCTATGATAATCTCAAAAATAATTAGCAACTGGCAGTGAGAAGCAGCCCAGGAAGCTCTTCTGAAGAGCTGTGAATGGAAAGCCTCTCCTGCACAGCCTTGCCCAACCTGGGGTGCCTTCCAGATGTTTGGGAACACAGCCCCCATCCTGCAGCCAATGGCTAAGGTTAACAAGAGTTGTTGTCCAAAACATCTGGAGCTTGAGGAAAGTGGACCATAGCAGATCCTCTGTGGTCAAAGAGGCCATCCTGGTACCTCTGGGTTGGTTCCCTTGGTGCTTACTTGGAGAAGGAAATGCCCACCAAGGAAGATCGAGGGCACACAAGGAGGGTGGAGAGGAAAGACCTGCACAACAAGGACAGCTTCCTGAAATTCTTGGCAGCTGTGTGGATTTCTGCTGAAGGCTGGCTGCAGGAGGGGACATGCCAGCAGGGGTCTCCTTTTCCATTCTTTCCTTCTCAGGGAAATACTGGAATACTGCTATAGTAAAGGTAAAGGTAAAGGTACCCCTGCCTGAGCGGGCCAGTCTTGACAGACTCTGGGGTTTGTGTGCCCATCTCACATCTATAGGCCGGGGGCCAGCGCTGTCCGGAGACACTTCCGGGTCACGTGGCCAGCGTGACAAAGCTGCATCTGGCGAGCCAGCGCAGCACACGGAACACCGTTTACCTTCCCGCTGGTAAGCGGTACCTATTTATCTACTTGCACTTTTAAGGGTGCTTTCGAACTGCTAGGTTGGCAGGCGCTGGGACCGAGCAGCGGGAGCGCATCCCGCCGCGGGGATTCGAACCGCCGACCTTTCGATCGGCAAGCCCTAGGCGCTGAGGCTTTTACCCACAGCGCCACCCGCGTCCCAATACTGCTATAGCCATGCCCAAATCCTGACTTGATGTGCACAAGCAAATCTGCCAGAGAGTGTGCTGTACTGCACGTGTGACCTCATCCTGCTCTCAGGGGATGGGCCATAGCTCAGGGGCAGAGCACCTGCCCCATCCCCAGGTAGGGGAGTCTTCTGCCTGAAACCCTGGAGAGCAACTAACAGTCAGTGCCGACAGTGCAAAACTAGATGGAGCAATGGCCTAACCTGGTACTTTTTCATGCAGTTAAACTATGGAACTCACTCCCACAGGAGGCTGTGATGGCCTCCAGCTTGGATGGCTTTAAAAGAGGATCGGACAAATTCACAGGGGAGGAGAAGGTTGTCGATGGCTACTATGATGGCTCTGCTCTGCCTCCCCAGTCAGAGGCAACGATGCTTCTGAATACCACTTGCTGGAAACTACAGGAGGGGAGAGGACTCTTGCGGTCAGATCCTGCTTGTGGGTTTCCCATTGGGGCATCTGGCTGGCCAGTGCGAGAACAGGACGCTGGACTAAAAGGTCCTGATCCTGCAGTCTCTTCTTAGGTTCTCATGTTCTTGTTAAGTTCTTGTTTTAGGAAATGGAATGAGATCCACATTCCAGGTTCCACATCTTCCTTCCTTTCTTTTTTTAAAGGATAGATGCACATCACTCCTGCGTAACATCTCTGCCAAGGCAGCAGCAGAACTGAGTGTGGGCCCTAAGGCAGGCAGATTCCTCTCCTCTCAGCACTGTTGAGGCATTGCTTTCCCGCCATCAGCTAAACATAGAATGGACATTGTGGTCCCACATCCCACCATCTAGAGCTCTGTGACCTGTCACTTCCCCCATGGCCAAGTGAGTTTGGACCCCCATAACCTCTTCCATTTTAGAAATTAACCCCTGGGCGATGGAACAGGTGTTTCTTGCAAACCTTCCCTCAGCAGGAATCAATTCTGTTTATTTTTCATGTTTATGTGACTATAAGCCGCATCAATCCTCTCTGGCAGTTAATTAGCAAGCTGATCCAATTAGGGCACCCTCCTCCACCCTTTTGCCAAGAGCCAAGGGAGGGAGGAAGAGACAGTGAGCCTGTGATGAAAAGCAACAGAGTTACAGCACCCACCTCAGTAGAACATCACGCACAACAAATCTCTCTCACACACATATAAAATTGTAGAGTTAGGACAGATCCAAAGTCCCATCACCTACAATGCAGCAATCACAGCTAAATAATCCTGGAGGCAGGATGAGACAGGACCTTTGTACAGCCTGAAAAAGTATTACGGCAGCCCCTGTTACTGTACCTAGATACTCTGAATCTTGCTCTTGACCCAGCTGGGCTCTTATGTGCTTAAAGGAAAGGTGTTCATAGCCAGAGCTCTCTACCACCAGGAATCATGGTACACCAAAACCTTGGTATTTTGAAAAAAATATAAAATAAAGAAGAGAGTCTTCCAGGTTTGGGAGCTGAAGCAGGTAGGAACACAGAAAGCTGTTTGATAAAAAGTCTGACCATTGGTCCATTTAGCCCAGTATTGTCTACCCAGACTGGCAGCAGCTTTCTCCAGAAAACTTCAGGCAGGGGACATACCCATACATTCCATGATGCCACAGTTACATCAGGCAGTGGCAGAGCAAGCCGATCAGGTGCCTGGGCTGGCGTATATGCCCTGCATCCAGGGGCGGGGCCGGCTGCCCGTGGGGCGGGGTAAGCCAGGGCAGGATGCTCCTCAGAGCCTCTGAGGAGTCTGCCTGCCTCCTCCCTGAGAGCCAGTGTGGTGTAGTGGTTAAGAGCGGTAGACTCGTAATCTGGTGAACCGGGTTCGCGTCTCTGCTCCTCCACATGCAGCTGCTGGGTGACCTTGGGCCAGTCACACTTCTCTGAAGTCTCTCAGCCCCACTCACCTCACAGAGTGTTTGTTGTGGGGGAGGAAGGGAAAGGAGAATGTTAGCCGCTTTGAGACTCCTTAAAGGGAGTGAAAGGTGGGATATCAAATCCACACTCTTCTTCTTCTTCCCTCTCAGCCATCCTACAGCTGAGGGGGAGGCAGTGGGTGGACCATTTGGGGCACCGCGGAGCCTGCAGGTGCCCAAGCCACCGTGTCACTCCCAGGAGAGACACATGGCTCAGGTGCACTGCAGTGGGTGCCGCCTGGCATTTTGTCACCCCCCTCAATGGAGAAACCCGGTGCGAACCACCCCCCACTGCACCCCCCTTCCTCCGCCCCGACATCAGGCAAGAAGTTGGTGTTCTGTGTGTGTGTTGGGTAATGTGAAAAATGGTGCAAGGGGGAGAATCCAAACTCAGTAGATGGCAGCTTCCTCAGTTCCCATGAAGTTCCTGCTGCTCTTGACAAAGGGCTGAGTGTTGCACTATAGCCACCTTCCCAATCTGCTTCAAGCCCTGCAAGGGGGACAAGAGGCATTTTAGCTCAACATAACACCAATGGGTTAGATAGCTTCAGCTATGCTTGCAGCTATTAGGGATCCTGTTTGCAATTACCAGAATAATACACTTTGCTGCTGCCTGAGAACTGATCACCTCCAGGTAATGAGCCTGTGCATAGTGCAGACGGCATCATAAACAAGACTAGGGCCCTGCATAAAGGAGGCACCATCTCCACCAGTGGCAAACATAGCAGTGAACAGAAAGCCAGTGTGTTGGGGAGATCTTGTCCACAAAGAACATTTCTTGCCCTGTAGCAGGCTGTTAAGCACATCCCAATCTCTGAATATTGGGTTCATTGGGTCCATCACATTTCATGGGCTGATTTCCTTTGAGTTAAGTCACTGGAGATTTTATTTACTTTCTGCTGTTATTGTTATTTTATATTATTGGATTTATTGCTTGCCCTTCTCCAAAAGGCTCAAGCTAGGTTACAACAATATAAAAATACAATATTAAAGTTAAAACAATTTCCAGTCAGACCCTATAGACGGGTAGATAGGTAGAAAGCTAGACTGATTGAGCATGCAATGGATCGGCTCACAGCATTAACTCTCCAACAGACCGTGTCCCCACATGGAGAATCCCCAATGCCACAAGTAGTCCCAATGTTATGAGTTGGGGAGTCAGTCTGGATGGCGCCCTGAGCCCCTTCCAGTTTTGGGTGTCCTGTACCAGTGAGGGTTAGACTCTAGCAGAGGATTGTATTAGTCAGACAAGTGTCTTCATCAGCATCCCAAAAGAATGAGCTAGGTTGCAAGACCTCCAAATAACGGATGGTGCCCCCCAGGATAATGGGGAGACCTTTCCTCCACCTCCCTCATCTAGCTGCTAGATAGGTGAACAATAGCCAAAGAGGTGTTTGTGAGCTGAGCTGGAAGCAGACTGGAAGCTGGAGACACAGAAACCTCCTTCCACTGTGCTGAATCCAAAGCTGTGACTAATGGAGAAGCAAGATTTGTTGGGGTGTTAATGTTGCATATATGTGTAAATATATTCCCTATATTCTAAAGACACCACAGTCTCCGCTGACCCTCATTCCAAGGAAACCAAACCTGGGAAAGTCCCTGGAGCCCCTGAAATCTCTCACCACTTGGAGATTGGGGTTGTGACATTTAACATCTGCATGTCTTTGGCTCTCAGTCCCAGCCTGGCTGCATTGCTTTCTTTCACAGAGAGAGATGCTTTGATGACATAATGAGCCGTACTGGCTGGATCTGATGGGAATCGTAGGCCAACACATCTGGAGGGCACCAGGTTGGGGAAAGTTTGTGCAAATATGAAACATCTGAATGTGGCCAACAGGTGCAAGTAGAATGGTCAAGGACTCTTTATTAGCTGCAGCTCCCTGTCAAGGGGACACCCAGGAGTAAACCCAAGATTGCTTCTGCTGTGCATGTGTGGCTCAGTTCGAGATCCTGTGGAAAGAACTTCCTGTTCCACCAGGCCAGACCTTCTCAGGAGCAGCTCCCAGCCTCACTCCCCCATGCCCACCCTAGAGTCATATTTCTGCATTTAATAAATGGCTCTCTCTGAGTACAATACAGACATTAAGCACTAATCCCTGAAACAAAGATAACATTGCAAGATAAAGATCTAATTAAGCTCTAACTACTGAGGGTCCCTTCAGCAATGAATCACTCTGCCAGTGTCATTGCAGGGAAAGCTTTCTGCTCATTTCCCACATGGCTCAACCCACCTTACTCTGGGATCTGCTTTTCCTGCTGGCTGGGGGATGCTAGAACTCTTCATGGGCAAGGATCATGAGGACCTAAGAAGAAGAGACCAGAGGCCCATCCAATGCAATCCCCAATTCCCACAGGACACAACCAGATGCAGATGGGATATGAGATTGAACTGGGGAGCTTCTGCATGCAAAACAGGTGTCCATCACTGCACACAACTAGATACTGATGGGATGATATCACATTGAACCGGGGACCTTCTGCATGCAAAACAACTGTCCATCACTGCTCTACAGTCCTTCCTCCTTTGCCCTCTAGACTTTCATTTCCCAGCAAGGGTTGTGTGCGTGTGTTTTGTTTTTGTTTTTTGTTATCTGCTGTACAGACCTGATTTGCTTAATTCTGCTTCCTTGTTGGGCATTTTACTTTCAGGGATTTTACTGCTGCTTTACTTCCGATATTTTTAGTGTTTTCCTGCTGTTTACTGTTGATTTTATACTTTGTTTGTTAGCTTAGTTGGGCGCCTCCCTTGGAGGGGAAAAGTAAAATAGAAAACCCTCTATAAATAAATGCTATGCAGACAAATGTTGCATCGCAGAGCTAGAAAGGTGACAGATCCTTTAGCTCAGCTCCCTGACCACCCCTTCCAGGAGTCAGCCAACACAATCTGGACCACAGCCTGCCCTGAGGAAAAAGGGATGCAGAACAGGCATCTGATCCACATTGTAGAAAGAAAATGGCTCTTCCTTTCTGATGTTTCCAGACACATCAAATTAACAGCAGCAGTCAGTGCTGGAAGTAAGGAGAATAGCTATTTATTAACAGTAGTAAAATAACAACAAAGGAGTGAAATGACAAGGGGCAAAATGTTGGGAGAATAAGCTTTTGAGTTACACAGAGCTCTTCTTCAGTTTTGAGGAAAATGTATTGCACAAAGAAAATACCTTCTTAGAATATATTGAAACAGAGGGAGGGCTGGAAAGGACAAGCAGGAGTTGTCTTGGTAGGACAACACAAATTTATTTCCTGTATGTATTTTTAATCTGCTTTCATTCTTGTCATAAGCTGCCCTGAGAACGTGGTTACAGGGCTGCCTAGAACTGCCTAAAATAAATCCAGCTTTGCTGGTGGAATCAAATGACAGAACTTCCAGCAAAGTGTTTCAACAAGAAACAGCAAAGACTTGAGCCAAGACATATAAATAAGTCAGCCTGCACAGGAAAATGCAGAAACTGAGGGTGGGAGTTTGGCTCTGTTACAAGGATCCAACAATTACTGTTTTGGGCTAACATTTTGGCACGGTTTCACAAGCTATGTGATTCCCTTTGACCCTAGGACACAGGGATGATGAGTTTGAATTTGCTGGTGGGCCAGATTCTTGCCTCCCCTACCTGCTGTGGGTCAGCTTTAGCAGGTGGGTGCCACCCACTCAACAATCACCTGTCATCACAAAGGTGTCAGGTGAGCTACTTCCCCTTGCCCACACAATCTGGAAATCAAACTGGCCTGATTCTTTGTAAGCTCTTACAGTCAGCTGATCTATCTGTGTGAGCCAACCCACGAGGGTAATTTGAGCATGCAAAAATGAGGGGTGCTAACTGAGTTAGGAAGTGTGTGGCAGAAAGAATTGAAATGTCAAGGAGACCCCTCCCAAACCAAAGTAGGTCCTCAGCATCCCTAATGTGGACTGAGCAGCTACAAGCAGAAATGCAGATCTTGACTCTGGCAAACAGGTTACAGCCCCCTGAGTAGTGCTACTACAAGCAGAGTCCTGGGGGCCTGGACCATGTGGTGGAGGACAACAGCCTTGGAAGCATTTGCCTGTCTACTTCAGCACCATGGACAGCGCTTTCTCTATCTAGCTAGGTGGCCTACACAGATTCATAGGCAGACTCAAAAAACTACCCGTAGCTGAGTAGGGCACCTTCATAAGAACATCGGAAGAGCCTGCTGGATCAGGCCAATGGCCCATCTAGTCTGCCTCTTCTTTTCACAGTGGTCAACCAGGCGCCCCAATTGAAAGCCCTTGCAAGTAGAACCCAAGCTCAAGAAAAGCACTCTTCCTCTCTGTGGTTTCCAGCAACTGGCATCCAAAACTATTACTGCCTCTGACCATGGAGACAGAACAGAGCCATGATGGCTACTAGACGTTGATGGCCTTTTCCTCCATGAATTGGTCCAATCCTCTTTTCAAGCCATCCAAGTTGGTGATCATCACTGCATCCTGAAGGAACAAGTTTAGCTATGTGCTACATGAAGAAGGACTTTCTTTTATCACTCCTGAATCTTCCAACACTGAGCTTCATTGCATGTCCATGGGTTCTACTGTTATGAGAGGAGGCACCTAACCCAGACAGAAGAAATCTGCTTAGAAGAAATCTGGAGAGAACTGTGGTTCCAAAGACAGTGAAAAGGGGGCCTGGTTGTTTTCCAGGACAGGGGAGGGCATCTCCCATCAGGTGTGCTTGGAAGAAAAGCGTGTTGAAGGAATCAGTCCTGGGGCAGCCTTAGCTCAGTGTGGCTTTTCCTTTGACCAATTTGGGAGGCAAAGGGGAAGTCATGTGCAACTGAGACAGGCAAAGAAGTGTAGCCAGACCATTTACAGGGGTTTTAGAAAGAGCCTACATATTCCTGACAGGGAAGGAGCAATTTCCCACCTTGCTCTGAGACATTCCCAAAGGCCAGCCGTACCATGGGGGGCGGGGCGGGAATCCTTCTGCGGTTTCTGTGAAGAGGACGCCAGGAACGGTTTTTTGCACAGGCTTGAAAAATAATTGATGCCCAAGTCCTTGTTAGTGAGAAAATTTGAAAGCAGCTAATGGTTAACACAGTGCCGTGATCTATAATTCATAGCCAGCTAGAGAGCTTTGAAGGGCTCCTGCAGGTTTTGCTAGATTTTGCGTCTATTTTATAAATGGCTTTTGAGGGAAGGAGGGGGATGAGAACGCCCCCCTCTTGCTTTCTTTGGTCTGCAGGAATCTCCAAACAATTGTAAAACATCCCTAGAGAGGCAGCAGTGCATCAGGAAAGCTGCTCTGGCCAAGGCAGTGGTGATATGAAATTTCAGTGCCAGGAAGAGCAAGAGAGTCCAGGGTGAGCAGATCCAGACAAATAAATACATTTTCTCAGCAGGAGGATAGCAAAACGGGAATGTCTGTTTCTTTCAGCTGCTTGCATTAGGCAAGGCTCCAGGTCCTAATCACTAAGTAGATAAGTAGATATTTTCGCCTTCTGTTGACTTCTGGCTATGCTGACAATGCATAATACTGGGGGCAGGGGGTAGATTCCCCCTCCAATATGCTTCCATTAAAATTAAGGTGATCTATACAAAAATTCTTCTACCTCCCTCACCCCAAATCAGGCTTGTAATTTAGTTCAGGAAGAATGAACCAGCTGGAGTAGAACTTTGTGGAGTGGTGATTAATGCCTTGCAAGGAGAAAAGCATGGTGATCCCACTGAAATTTATTTCTGAGTTTGGGGAGCATTCAGTAACAGCATTACTGCACGCACACGCACGCACGCACGCACACACACGCACACCTAGACACAATAACCAACTTCAAGGGACAGTTTTCCAAAGGCAAAAGTGATTAAAAATCTAGGAATGTTATGCAAGCCTAATAGATCAGGCCAATGACCCATCTAGTCCAGCATCCTGTTCTCACAGTGTCCAACTGGAGGTTTGTGGGAAATCCACAAACAGGTTTCTAGTACAAGAATGCTCTCCCCTCCTGCATTTTCCAGCAACTCAGAAGCATTGCTGCCTCGAACTGTGGAGGCAGAGCACAGCCATCGTGGCTAGCAGCCATTGATAGCCCTCCATGAATTTGTCTAACCATCTTTTAAAGCCATCTAGGTTAGAGGCCATCACTGTCCCCTGTGGGAGTGAGTTCCCCAGACTATTTGCTACATGAAGGACTTCCTTTGGTGTGTCTTGAATCTTCCAACATTCAGCTTCGACGTGCACCAACAGCCCCATGTGGAGAGAGACTGGCAGAGAAGCTGGCACCATGTTTAGAGTGCGGGTGGGTTGGCCTCCCAGAGAAAAATGGAAGCAATCACAGGGAGCGAAGCTTCTCTTTACCATCAACCACAAGAGAATCAGGCAATCTCTGTTCCACTTGAAAAAGGGGATGGAGCAATTCCTGTCTCCCAGCACAGCACATCACATCCTCCCGAACAGCCACAACTCTTTCACACAGCTTACTTCCCCCAAGGAAAGGTTCTGCAAATGCACTTTTTCATCGTTGCACCTCCTGCAATGCAGACTAGAACTTCCCTAGGTTTACAGATAAAAGAGCACATACTTTCTATTGCATTGCCTCCACAAATGCTGCTTTGGGAGCAGGAAAGGGCTGTGATCCAGCCTCCCCCCACCTTGCAGTCCTTTTGTCCAGGGAAGTCAGGGTTTTCAAGATGTTCCGGATTGATTTCAGAGCTAAAAAGATCATGAGGAGGAAGAGGTTTCTGGTCACTTAAGCCACCAACTTTATTCCCAAGAGGCCCTAACGGAACCTGGCCTCTTTTGAAAAAGAGTAAAGGAAACAGAGAGAGAGAGAGAGAGAGAGAGAGAGAGAGAGAGAGAGGCGACGGGGAGAAAGAGAGTGTGAATGCTTCAACATGTATGTGAGAAAGCAAAAGCAAACCCACACACAATTACCCACAACCGGCAGCTTGCACTCAGAACCCTCCTGTCTTCACCTTCCTTGCATTCTGCCTCTGCCTGCATGTTCAGCTTTGAGTGCCTTGAAAATGGGCAATGAGCAGATTTTATAAAAAGGTCCCCATTGGAGAGAAAATTGACAGCCATAAAAGTTTCATTGCTTGTACATTTGGAGAGGGAGGAAACAGCTCAGTTCATTTGGGGGAAGGAAAGGCAGCCACCATATTTTATTAATGTCGCTTTAATGGAATTCTTTCAAGATAGAGCAAACACAAGTTTCACTGCTTCACAGTGAGTTTTATAGAGGCAGATGGGGCTGAGCTGGCTCTGCCATTGGGCAGAAGGGGCAACTCTCCTCGTCAGAGGATTCGATGTGCAGCAAGGGTTTGCTTGCTTGCTTGCTTAATTGAAACCTCCAAAGAGATGTGATTGTGGCATTTTCTGTTGCTTCAGGTGTCCAAATAACCTGACTGGCCTTGCACCCTGAGCAGGGCAAAGAGGCACCATTTGCTGTTTCCACTCCCTGATCCAGGCAGCAAAATGTCCTGGGCAGTACTGTATTAAAGCCCATGAAAGATTTACAGTGCGATCCTCCAGATGTCTACTCTGAAGTAAGCTCTCTTGAGCTCACTGCAATTTACTCCCAGGTGAGTGGATGTAGGATTGTGGTCTCAGCAGGGTTGCAAACATCCCATTAAATGCCCTGCACTTTAAAAGGCAGCGAGAATGGGGTATCTTTGAAATGTTCTCTCCAATGCCGCCCTCCAAGTGTTCTCTTTCGGGTGGGTGAAGAAGGAAGAGAATATTGGCTTCCATGGCAAATTTAGTATTTACCAGGGTACTGCTTTTCCTTTCTGCTGAGTAATCCTGATCTCCATTTTGAAGCTCAGTATGAAAGCAAATAGGGGCAGGGCAGCTGTGCCTGCCACTTTATGTGCCAAGAGCCCGGCCAGTTTCCTTTCCTGTCCAAAAATATGTGGTTAGCTGCCAGGAGCAAGTGGCTTGCCAAAAATAAAAGATGTCCGAAATGCCCTCAAAGCCCTGGAGAAAAGGTTAGGGCAGTTTCCAAAGCTCCTGTACTGTCATCCCAAAGCGAAGTGGGGGTCGGAGGACAGCAGACATGGGGGGCTAGCCCTCCTCGGGGGCTAAACTAGACTTTATTTCAGCCGGGTCAAAGATCCAGTTTGCCCCCTCCCCCAAATGACCATTTGTGTGTACACACACCCAGGCTGGGATCCTCAATGGTGCCCCTCTGGAGGCTTCACCTGGAGCAAAGAAACCTGGATAACCACCCCACTCCCCGTAGCTATGGCTCTGCCCTCTTCAGTGCTGGATCCCTCCATCCACTGTGGCTTCTTGTACAAACCTAGGCTACCTGCTTACTCAGAGTAAACCCCATAGTTTCCAGCTGGGTGTATTTTGCAAGTAAGAATTTGTAGCCTTAATAAGCAGGCTATAAATCATGCAAGGACAAGCACTACTGTTGACTGTAAGCAGATGACAGTTGTCAAGCGGTGTGATGGGCACCCGCAGTAGAGTGTAGCAAAGCCCTCTTTGACCAGAGCAGGAGGAGGGCAAGGCTGACAAGAGATGCTCGCTGCCTCCCCTCCCCCTCCCATTGTTATTAAGCATTTATGAAGCACACACAGTGTTCAATACACACACACACACACACACACACACACACACGCATTGTAATGAACTTGATTGGGAAGTCTGTGCCATCATCTGTCCACACAGGACAGATTCACCACCACAGGCAGGAATGCTAATTAAAGCAAATCACAAAACGCTCATTTATGCGAGATGCACCAAGATCCTTCCAGATATTTTGAGTCCCTGTTTAGACCTACCTTTTACGCACAAAATTCACACCTAATGCAGCTGTTGCATCTTCCACCGCGCTGGAGGCACCTGAATGCATAAGCAGCTTGATTCCCACAGAAGCAAAGGCCCTACTTTGGATTCCCCCCTCCCCCTGGGGGGGTGACTATTTCAAACTGCAAAACAGATGAATGAAACCTGTCCAACATCAAAGAGACACCATCTCTCTCCTGCAACACTTGCCTGACTCTTCCAGAGAGTGCCCTCCCCCATTCATCTTGCATGAAGAATAATAGAATTGCAGAGTCAGAAGGGACCATGAGGGTCATCTAGTCCAACCCCCTGCAAACTAAGGAATCTTTTGCCTGGTTGAAATGTAAATTTGGCCTAAATTCATTGACTCTTCTTTAGGAAGTTCTTCAGCTTGAGGTGCTTCACATTCAGCCGCGCCAGATTTCAAGAAGAGCTTGAATGAATTTGTGAAGGAGGAGAATTTACCATGAAACTTCCAAATTCAATTTCATTTGGAATTTTTTTTTTTTTTAGCATGCTTTGTCCCAAGTATGCTACAGTTTCACCAGAACAAAGAAATCAAGTGGCATGCTCAGCCAAAGGACCTGCAGCCTCTCTTGAAAATATTTATCTACACAGCTGGGACCAATTACTTGCTTTGGGGGTGGAGCTATGCAAAACAAGGAGCCCTCTTCTGTGATTGGACCAAAATGGAGGCAGGAGAAAGTTGGCAGCTTGCAAGGATCCCTGAAAATCAAATGGGGGGGTTCACCTTTCTTTCCTCCCAGGTGGCCCAACATGGAATGCAGGTGGGATCTCTATGCATGTTGGCCTCTGAGAAGAGAATGAAATTTTGCATTGAAAAAATCAGTCCTGGAACCCATTTTCAGCAGTAGAGCTCATCCCATGAATCATAGGGTGCTTTGTGCATGTGCACAGTACCATCAGGTGCATTAGAAGCTGCCTTATCCCATGACAGCAGGTTTCCAGGGTTTCACATGGAGAGTCTCTCCAAGCTATCCGTGGAGATGCTTTTGAGGACTGAACCTGCAAGACAAGTGCTCTAACCCAGCCATCCCCATACTCAGCCCTCCAGATGTTTTGGGACTACAACTCCCATCATCCCTAGCAAACAGGACCAGTGGTCAGGAATGATGGGAGTTGTAGTCCCAAAACATCTGGAGGGCTGAGTATGGGGGTGCCTGCTCTAACCACTGAGACCTTTTTTCTCAAAGGGGTTGCCGCAACCATTCCTCACATCTCCAGGTGAAAAGATTCCAGGTGTGCCCTTCAAGACAAGCTGAACCCCCACCCCTCTCTCCTTTGAGAAGTTTGGTGTGATGAACCAACTGCCCCCCTCCCAACACCCACACCTTTTCTTTTCTTTTATAGTACAGAGGCTCATTTAATGAGATTTGTCTGTGCCATAAAAATATCAGAGCAATAAGAAGATTGGATAAAATTCCTCCTGCAAAGCCACATATGTCCGGGAGGCCTGCCCAGGAAGCTGCACAAATTTTCTCTGCCATTGGGCTGGATTTAGCCGTGACCACAAAAAGCTTCTTATAGCACACACAAAAAATGCCCATTAGTGGGTTTTGAAATCAATAGGAAGCAGAGCCCCCACGGCTGTAAAACAAGAAAATGATCCACGGAGCCCGCGATAGCACCTATTAAGCGTCAGCCCTCTTCCATCAACTCCTGTGGGAAAGAGCCTCCGGGCCATCAACAAGGGTGTTATAATTCCTCATGCATACGCCACATTAAAGAGAAAAAAAGCCAATCACTACTCAAAAAAGAGTGTTGCTCTTAGCAACAAGCCCCTTCCCCACCTGCCCGCCTTTCTGCCACAGCTCTCACCCTCCCGTTTGACTCTGGGCTCCAAAGGAAGCAACTCACACAAACAGCTTCTGCTTCAGCCCTACAGAGGCGATTAGAATATCATGTCACCTTGAGCTGACAAAATCTGACTGCAATTAGGATTAAGAGCAAAAAGGAAGAGGAAAGGAAGCTGCATTCAAAATGGAATTTTGGTCCAGGAAGCCAATTTGACTCTCCATGAATTTGTGGGCACAGCGATGGAATCCGCTCAAATCCTGGTTTGGCCAAGGAACTTTCTCTTGCTTCCTATTCTGTGCAAGGAAGAAATGTTGCAGCCTGGCCTTATCCCTGACAATGATACCCCTTGTGCCCTGTCTCCAGTGTTGGGAAGCAGCAATGCTTCGGGGTATCAGTTGCTCTTGTGCTCAAGTGCCTTCCAACTCTAAAATTCTAGGATTCTTTGTGTGCATGCACACACACACACACACACACACACACACACACACACAGTTCCCCCCAGCTAGTTAAGCAGGAAACAACCTTCCAGGCTGCTGGCCTGGCACAGGAACATGAGCTTGAGCCACAGACACTGCAAGTGACTGTCACCCTGACTTGAAGGCACCTGACCAATTAGCAGGCAAGGCCAAAGGGCTTCCAGAGGTTTGCAAAGGGAGCTTTAATGAGGGCAAGAAAGGGAACCTTGGAATTCACAGTGAGCAACAAGAGCATGGCAAGGGACTCAGCAGCTGCCCAAAGGGGATTATGTCATTGTGATGCGTCTGTTTGTGCCTTACACGTACTGTGACCAAAAACCCTCAGCTTGTGGGGCAGGCAGGAGAGCAAACCCTCCAAGTGTCGCTATTTTCCTGATTTAGAGAAGCCATCCTGGTTTCTGATTTGATCCTGGAATGTCCCACTTTTCCTTAGGATGTCCCTATTTTCACTGGAGAAATGTTGGAGGGTATGGAGCTATCCAACCCCCAAGCCATCTGAAAGCAATCCCGTACAGGGAAGTTTTTAATGTTTGTTTTTATATACATATATTTTTGGAATACAACCAATTTTAGGAGGAGGCCCCATTGGCAAAAGCGCGCCTTGTGTTACAACCTATTTTGGTTTACAACTGAACCTCCGGAATGGATTGTGGTTGTAAACCAAGGTACCACTGTATAGGGAAGTTTTTTTAAAAAAATGCTTAATGTTTTTATATTTGTTGGAAGCTGCCGGAGTGGCTGGGGCAACCCAGTAAGATGTGTGGGGTATAAATAGTAAAATTATCATTATTGAATGGGATGTCCCTATTTTCATCGAAGAAATGTTGGAGAGTGTGGAAGAGGCCTCCGAAACCTGTTGCAAGGCCAGGAATCCAGGTCACTTCTTGATCAAGGGGAGCCTCCCAGTTCCTACTCTGCTTCTCTCTTCTTCTCTTCCCTGCCATGCCCTCACCTCTCCCCTTCCCTCTGAAAATTAGGACTTCAGTCTTGGAACACCCTGATGGCCCTTGGATGGAGGGCTCCTCTACCCACGTGGCTCTCTGAGCATCATCCAGTGGCAGGAATCACAGCCAGAAAGATCTCTTTGCTTTCACGGAGAAACGTCATTGTAATGAAAATAGCATGTGCAGCAAGGCTGGTGGCAGATCCACCCTACAGAAAATGCTTTCAGGTCGTAGAATTATAGAAGGGACCCCAAGGGTCATCTAGTCCAACCCCCTGCAATGCATGCATGGAAGCACCCAGAAATGCCCCTGGAGACAAACAGGGCTGTGTAAACAAAGGACTGAGCTTCAAGGCTAGCAGGATCTGAAAGAGGCCATCATAACTCTGTGGCATAGCACTGGCTCTGCCTGAGAAAGGTCCCAGCTTCAACCCACAACAGATATCTCCAGGAAGGGCTGGCAAATACTTGCACCTGAAACCCCAGAGAGCTATTTTGCTGCCAGTCAGTGTGGACGATACTAAGCTACTGTAGATGGACCAAAAGCTTGTCTCAGTATAAGGCATCTTCCAATGTTCCTACCAGAGTTTCCCAAACTTGGGTCTTCAGTTGTTGCTGGATTACAACTCCCATCGTCCTTAACTAGCAGGACCAGTGGTCAGGGATGATGGGGACAGTAGTCCCAAAACAGCTAGAGACCCAAATTTGGGAAACCCTGGTTCCTACTATGGGAAAGGCCCATAGCTCAGTGGTAGGACATCTGCTTTGCATGCAGAATGACCCGGGGTTCAATCTCTGAAAGCAGGGCTGGAAGAGACTCCAGACTGAAAATCCTGCAGGGCTGCTGCAAGCCAGTGTCAATACACAATACTGGGCTAGGTGGACTACTTGATAAAAGGCAGCTTCCTATATTCTGATGCTGAAGCACATCTATCCATCTATCTGTCTATCGAATTAACATTCCACCCTTTCTCCCAGGCCAGCAAGCACACCCATAATTTAGTTATTTTTATTATTATTATTATTTTAAAATGCATTCTAAAACAGTTACAAGATTATTAAAACTGTTCCAGTTCATTTCAGAGGTTGCCAAGAATAGTTTCCTTCAGCCTGTTGATATCCCACGGAGGGGTCTATAGGGTTCTGCCCTGTCCCCAACTGCTCTCAGGGGTGTTGCAAGCCTCAGCCCCGCATTCCAAACTGATCTGCAAAGTTAATCGGCTCCCAGCCAGCTCTCCAAATTCCCAGTGCTGCTGTTAATTTATACAGGGGTGATCAGTGTACAGTACTTGTCACTTGACAGAGCAGGAAAAGAAAAGAGAAGAAAGGTCCTTTTTGACATGCCTCAACCAGAATTGGGCAAAGTGTGCCAGCCTGTGATGTAGCCCCTCTCAGAAGGCAGCTCAGGTCTCTGTGGGAGAAGGATATTTTAAAGCTGGGAGACAAGTTCAGGGAAGAGAAAGGAGGAATGATCAGGTGGGGGGGGCAAGGATTTGTAGCCCTCTAAATGTTGTTGGATGACAGCTCACACTGCCCCAGGCCCTTTTGATGCTCCAAGAGGCCACCCCAGGGGTTTTTCCTGCCCCATCTGTATCCTTTGCCTTGGACCCTGTGCAAAGGCCACGTTCCTTTAGTTCAAGTGCACTGTCAGTCATTGTTGGTGGACCATAAACCCTAGATTCCCAGCTTTCATTTAAAAAGAAGTTGTTTCTAGTATGCAGTAGCAGCCATTGCAGCAGTGGGAGAGCTGGGAAGCAGGGTTCCCTCCAATGGCTCTGTTTTCACAGGCCAGCCCCATCAGGCCTCCTCTCCCTGAACTGCCACCTGAGGGCAGCCATTCCATTAGGCTGCCTCAGTGGGACAGACAGGAAGGAGCAGGGTCCATTGTATTAGATTTGCTGAACGCCCAGCTCCATCCTCCACCTCCTGCCCCGAACAGTAACAACTGCTTGGAAACTGGCACCTGAGTTTTGATTTTCCTCTTCACTCCCTGTCCCTTTCCCCTTATGTGTCATGTTGGTGGTTCAAATCCCCATGATGGGGTGAGCTCCCATTGTTCAGTCCCAGCTTCTGCCCACCTAGCAGTTCAAAAGCACATCAAATGCAAGTAGATAAATAGGTACCACTCCAGTGGGAAGGTAAACAGCGTTTCCATGCACTGCTCTGGTTCACCAGAAGCAGCTTAGTCATGCTGGCCACATGACCTGGAAGCTGTCTGCGGACAAACGCTGGCTCCCTCGGCCTATAGAGCAAGATGAGAGCACAACCCCAGAGTCGTCCGTGACTGGACCTAATGGTCAGGGGTACTTTGCCTTTACCTAAGTCACTCTGGGAGACTTTTTGGCTGCAGCTCTGATTCCCATGCTTGGGTTTGTTTCCCCAAAGGGCAAGCCAGCCATGGGATGGGACAGGGGCTGCCAAGGTGGCTGAATAATCTGGGCTGGTGAGGGGCTCTTTAACCCTTTCCCCTCCAAACACTGTCGCCTTGACCAAAGTGCCTCTCCCTCCACCAACTGCTATTAGCTCCTTGGAAAGGGAGGGAAGAGATGGGGGAAACCCTTTGCCCATCACTGGACTGTGTCTCGCCTCCATTGCAGCCTCCTCCTCGCCCTGTCCTGGGGCCATAAACCTCATCGTGGCTGAGCTGCTTTGCCAGCATCACCCCCAGAAGCCCCCCAAGGAGGGGGCAAAGCATCTGCATTTGCAGGGAGAAGTTCCCAGTACCAGTCGTGAATGGCACCTCCAAGTTGGGGCTTGGAAAGACTCCTTCCTGAAACCCCGGAATGCTGCTGCCAGTCAGTGTAAACGACACTGAGCTGCAAGAGCCCAACAACGGTCTGGCTTAGCATAAGGCAGCTGCCTGTGAGGAGGAGCTGCAAGCCGGAGCTTTGCATGGGAACTGGAAAGGGCAGGTTGCTGCCGCTGCCTCCCCGCTGCCTGACAAGGCAGCCGTGACCTTTTCCCCTTTTGTGGCACTTGCGAAATGGGTGGCGCCTTCCCTGCCATGCTCAGCAGACAAGCTGCTCCCAGCGTTCAGAGCCCTGCTGGTGCCATTTGCTCAAAGAGCCTTTTGTCAGCTTCAAAAGGCCCCAGCAGACACCGCTGGGGAGTGACACAATTGCCTGTTGGGGCAGGATAGTGCCAAGCAGTGGGGTATGTGAGCAGGCTTCCCACGCAGCCACCTGATGGGGCTGGAGCAGCACATCTTGACCCTCCCTTCCCCGGGCAGCGAGCAGGAATTGCCACTGCAAGTGGTGGTGGAGGGTGTGCCCAAGTGCCTCCGTTCAAAAAGAGAGCGGATTTCATGGAGCATTTGTGCTCAGGCTCATTGCAGCAGCTCAGGTGGAGGCTGCAGCCCTGCCGCTTCCTGGAACACTCAACAGAATCATGCCAGGCAGCTGCATGGCCAAAAAATAAAAAATAAAAAACAGCATCAGACTTAAGCTGTCAAACGGAGCAGTGCTGGGCAGGCCATTGGCTTGTCTGGAAGGGCAGCCGGTCATCTGCAAGGAGGTGGGGGCTAGCTGGCTGGCTGGCAGCTTCAGTGATTCTGTGTTAAGAGCCCTGGCCCACCCCTGGAGATGGACTTGGCATTGTGAAGATGGCCTCCCATAGTTAAGCTATGGAACTCCCATAGTTAAGCTATGGAACTCACTGCCACAGGAGGCAGTGATGACCACCAGCTTTAAAAGAGGATAAGACAAAACCATGGAGGAGGAGAGGGCTATCAATGGCTACTAGCCACAATGGCTATGCTCTTCCCCAAAGTTGGAGGCAGGAATTATTCTGAATACCAGTTGCTGGAAACAGCAGGAGGAGAGAGAGAGTGCTCTTGTGCTCAGGTCCTGCTTGTGGGTTTCCCACTGGGCCATCTGGTTGCCCACTGTGAGCAGAGAAGGCTGGACTGGGTGGGCCATTGGTGGCAGTAAGCTCATCATGTTTCTCATTGAAGTGCTAGGGCAGTTTGAAGGCAGGTTTTAGTTTGTCAAAGGTGGGGAGCATCCGTTGTTTGTCCTGACAGCAAATAGCCTTGGCCCAGCCTGACCAACCTACTGGGATGAAAACAGCTCCTGAAGTGGTGGTCCTGCATTCAGCCTGGCCGCCATACCTCTTGTGCAGAGACCTTGGATGAAATGAGGGAGGGGGAGAGAGAGAGAGTTTCACAGGATAGAGCTGCAGCGGCAGGTTTAACACTTCCTCCTGCGCTACTGGGGGAGCTTAATTTCCGGAGAAAGTCAAGTTGCAAATGAGTTTGCAACCAGCCAGGAAAAGCACCTCCTTGTGCATTCCTGTTAATTCAAAGCACTGCCTGTTTGCCTCTCCACCTCAGGTGCTTCCTGGTCCCCACACTTGGGTGGGCAGCATGAAGAGCCCCCAGCCCAGGTGCCCTGATGGGGCAGGAAAGGGGACAGACAGGGAGGATGTTTCCAACACTTTGCTAGGAAAAGCACGAAGCCCTGGTTCAGATGGAGACAGTCCGAGCACAAAGCTCTGTAGTGAGTTGCTCTTGTTCAGTGATGCTGCCCTCAGTGCATTATCATTCCTTTGTGAGCTGTCAGTAGGGAAGTGGGAGGCCTCAAGGATTGTTCTTCTAAGTTGGGGGGGAAGCATACAGACCATCTGGGAAGCCATGGCCATCAGATGTGAAAACTCTCCTCCTTCCCTGTAAGTAAGCAGGCAAAGAACTCAAGATGCAAGGCCATCTCTCATTTGCCCTAGTTCTAAGAGCAGGGCCTTCTTGACTGCAGCCCCAGGGCAAAGAATCTCCTTCCATCAGCTGCAGGCCTGACTTCACCTGTCTGACAGAATCACTCAAGGTGGTTAACCTGTTCTGAATGCTGGAAGGTGCTCAGAGAGGATGGACACATGTCTCCTCTTGGTCAGTAGTCAGAGGGAAAGAGGGGCTGCGCTTTGTGCTGGGCACAGGTATATCAAAGAAGCTGAACTCCCGACTCAGCCTGATATCCTCCCTTGCATTCAGAAAATCTTTGCAGAGCTGGAAGGGAGTCCAAAGGCTCATTAAGTCCAACGCCCTGTAATGCAGAGATCACAGCTAAAGAATCCATGACAGATGGCCATCCAACCTCTGTTTAAAATCTTCCAGTGATAGAGAGTCCACCAGCTTCTAAGGGAGTCTGTTCCACTGTCAAACAGCTCCTACCATCTGAAAGTTCTTCCTAAGGTTTAGTCAGAATCTTCTTTTCCATCATTTGAATCCATTGGTTTGATCCTACCCTCTGGAACAGCAGAAAACAAGCTTGCTCCACCTTCCATGTGGCAGACCTTCAGATATCTAAGGATGGTTCTCATATCACCTCTTACTCTTCTCTTCTCCAGGATAAAAAGCCCCAATCCTCTCAACCTTTCCTCATTAAACTTGGTTTCCAGACCCTTAGACAGCTCCTGTCCTCTCCCTGGTGCCTTGCTCAGGTGAGCCACTCAGGGGATTGCAAGCTCCTTGTTGCTCTACCTTCACTCAGCTCCTGGAACGGCCTACCCTGCCCAGGTGTCAGAAGGTGCGCCAAGGGCTGCCACATCATGCCCATGTGGCCCTTGTTTCTTTGAAGGTGGCAGCCAGTTCAGCATTTTCTTCTGCTCTAGTGTCCAAAACTGAGAGGCAGCGGGTAACCCCTCTGTACCTACACAGACACACCACACTCTCTTCTGAGTTTCCAGCAGCCTCCCCACCACCAGCTGGTGCCCACCAGATATCTTGGACTACAATTCCCATCATCCCCAGCTTCCACAAGCCACGGTGGATGGAGATGATGGGAGAGGTACCCCAACAACCTCAGGAAGTGCCACGTTGAGGAAGGCTCAGGAGAAGACCATGGCTGGAGGGCATCTTCTTCAGACAAGTGCAGCTGTTATCCTCACTCCGGCACCCCAATCCTCCTCCTCTTCTTCCTCCAAGCCCCTCCCCAGCCTCAGCCCAGCTGGTGGGGGGAGGGCACTAATTAGTGGGGCACATCCCCTCCCCCTCCCCTAACCCCTCTGCATGTTGAGGAAAGAATCAATAATAGTGAATTAATGTCTGTTAACAACTAATAACCCTCCTCTCCCTTCCTTATTACTGAATGACCTCAAGCCAGCCATTAGTCTAACAGACGATGGGCATGTGTGTGGCATGCTTAATGATGCTGGACTGAACCCAGTGCCACCTCACTCATCCAGAACGGCCTCTGCTCCAGCCAGGCTGGACACAGCAGGAGGAGGCCAGGAGGGCAGGATAAGCACAGCTGTTGCAAGGAGGGGGGCTGGGTGGCAGGGGGCTGCCCCCATCAGTGCCAGGATCAGTCCTGCCCCCATGCATCCCAACAGCGGAGAGCAGGCCCTGTTGGGAGGTGCTTTAAGGTAGCGCAAGGGAAGCCCCTGTAGGGCCAGAGTAACAAATAGGCAAAGTTGGGGAGTTGCCAAGGCTCGCTCACCTGTGGTGACCCCCTCTAGCAATTTTATTATTATTAAAACTTATTAGTAGCTTCTTGCCTAAAAAAAAAAGTCTCAACACAACTTACACTTAAAAGTATAAACCTAAATACATTGTACCATGCAGGGCAGGGGAAGAAAATTTCATATGAAAACATTAACCTATTTTCATACAGGTAACTCCCAATTTACGCAGGGGTTACCGTGTGTTTAAGTGAAATCACATATATATGAAACACCATTGGAAAAGCCTGCAAAGACCCCGTTCTGTTCCGTCCCTCCCCATTCCTCCCCTTTTTGTGGCATTTTTGGGTCACTTTTGGGTTCGGCATGGTCAGGCACATATTAAGAGTGTGTGTTAGTAGGGAGTTGCCTGTATTTGGTCATAGCTCAGTCAGTACAGCATGAGACTCTTAATCACATGGGTTCGAGCCCCGCATTGGGCAAAAGATTCCTGCATTGCAGGGGGCTGGACTAGATTACCCTTATGGTCCCTCCCAACTCTACCATGCTATGATATAAGACAACATTCAACACACACACACACACACACACACACACACACCATGAGAGCCATAGAAAGCTTTGGCAGCACACTAACAATGAAACAGGATCAGCTCAGACCATCAAAGACCTGGGGAGGGGAGCACCCAAAAAATGTCAGTGGAGGTGCCAGGCAGATCATGCCACAATCAGGGAGCCATGGCTGAGAAGGCCCTGCTCTCCTTTCACATGCTACAGCTGCCTTCCCCTGACCCACCTGCAATCTAATTCACACGTCCCTTGTCTCTGCCCTGTTCTTCATTTTCCCCTTGCCTTATGCTTTGGCCAGTTCCACGGATTGGTCCTATGAAGGGATTGCAGCAACAGCGGACGGGCCCACCCAGAGAAGGGGGGGCCCTCACGACACCTTGTCTAAGCCCATGCCCACACACATGCCCCAAAACACTCTGCAGCCCATACTGAACCCCACTGCAACTTAGTGGGCCTACATCTGAAACATTACCTGCTACCATAGGAGCTAACTCCTAGGGGTCATGGGGACTTTGGCCCCCCACAATAAAATATTTGAGGGGGCTGGGCCCCCACAAAGTTGATGGGCATTCCCATTCAATAGTGTGTGCGCACTGCATCATGTGATTGATTATGCTGGGTGGGGCTTACACAATATTTTATTCAAGCTGGCACCCCTGCCTACCACTCCAGTTGCAGCTCTCTCTCAAAAAAACATTCTTCGGTGCGAACACATCTTGAAAACCGCTGAGACTGAGGACATTCCATAGGGGCAAAGTCACATCCCAGGAGGATGCAGCTCAGTCATGGCTGCTTCTGCCAGGGAGAACCAAGGAGCAAAATGATTGATTGATTGATTGATTGATTGATTGATTGATTGATTGACTGACACACACACACACACACACACACAAGCTCTGCTGCACACAGCTCTTGAAGGCTTCTCCACCCGCAACTGCTCCAACACCCCCAACAATTCTTTGAACCTGGAGCCTCCCTCACCACAGACTAGAAACACCCTTCCTTTTTTGAAATAAAATGTATACTAAAATATAAAGCCCATGGGGGCTACTGCTGCCATCTGGTGGAGGATGGAGGACACCCACCGCCGCCTCCTGAGTGCCAATGCCCACTACCACCAGATTCCCAGCCAAAGAGAGGGTTAGGATCGGACGCACCGTTTCCCCCCACGGAGTCTGGCAGGCAGGAGGGAACACCTGAAGCCTCTTACCTGGGGCTGCGGAGAAAGAATGAATGCCCCTCCTCGGCTGCAACCTCTTTCAGACTTCATGATGGAGAGATTAATGCAAGTTATCAAGGCATAGGGGTGGGGGTGGTTTTTGGTTGGTTTTTTTATCACGGCCATGTTTCCAAAACAAAGTGGAGGGTAGCATTATTACTCAGCAAATAAATACCAGTTGCAGGTTTATTTTGCACACTTGGGAAGAGAGGAGGACGTGAGCAAAAATATTCAAAAAATAAAATAAAATAAAATAGATTCAATTCTACTTTAATTGACCTTTGATTCTCAGTGCAATGCCGCCTCCCCCCCCCCCGATTCCACCACCGGCATGCTGTTGCTTCAGCCTTTAATTTCTTCTGGTAGAGCGGCTGCGTTCAATGATTCATTCTGTCCCGAGGCAAAGCACACACTGTAATTGCTTTTTAAGTTCCTGGAATGTCAGAGCCAGGATTGAAATTTTACGTATCACTCCTCCTCCCCCTCCAACCCACACCCCCCTCCCGCCGCCGCCAACCCCACAACTCCGCCGCCGCTGCCACCGCCACACAAATTCAACAGTGGCTTTAATAATAACATTGCAGAAAGAGAGAGGCAGATTTACAGCCCCAGAAAAATGTAATCAAATTTCCAGCCGGAAAGCAATAAGTCCAAATGCTGGTTTTCATTTGGAAGCTTGTTAGATCAATGCGGTTTCACCTGCGCGGCCCCCAAAATTGTTTCTCCCCTTTCTCTGCAACACTGACTGGGGTGAAAAGCAACAGTTGGTAGCTGTGGGCAGGATCGGAGATGGGGGTGCTTAGAGAGCTCTCCGTGGGTCACCCGGTACAGCTGCCCCCAGCACTGAGAAACATGGGGAGGCGGGATGTTAGGTGTGTCTCTCCTTTTTACTGGCAGACGAGAGCATCTTTAACAGTTGCATCACAGTGACAAGTCCAACAGGTTGAGCTCACTTATGCCCAGCATGACCGCTGCAGGAAAAGCTGAAGCCCCAGATTGCAACGAGGGCAGTGATCCTTTGGCAGTAGATCAACCTTCCAGGGGGACCCAAAATGTGAAGCAAGCTTTGGATCTCCAGAATAAGCCACCAACCTGGGGGTTCATTTCTTCTGCCTAACACTAGTACCCATGGACACCCAATGAAGCTGTGTAGGAAGATTCAGGACTTCCATCATGCAGCGCTTAGTTAAACTGTGGAACTCCCTCCCACAGGAGGCAGCAACGGATACCCTTCTAGATGGCTTTAAAAGAGGATTCAACAAATTCATGGAAGAGAGAGCTATTGATGGTTACTAGCCAGGATATAGTTAAAGCAATGGTTTTCCCAGTAGTGATGTATGGAAGTGAGAGCTGAACCATAAAGAAGGCTGATCGCCGAAGAATTGATGCTTTTGAATTATGGTGCTGGAGGATACTCTTGAGAGTCCCGTGGACTGCAAGGAGATCAAACCTCTCCATTCTTAAGGAAATCAGCCCTGAGTGCTCACTGGAAGGACAGATCGTGAAGCTGAGGTTCCAATACTTTGGCCACCTCATGAGAAGAGAAGACTCCCTGGAAAAGACCCTACCAGGTGCTCTGGTCCTTGAGGTCACGAAGAGTCAGACATGACTAAACGACTAAACAACAACTCTTGATGGTAAAATTTCCTTACCGCCCACCAGTGCTCGATGGAAGGAGGATTCAGCTTGTGCCATAGAACCCCCTACCGCCCACCTAGAATCCTGAAATGCCCACTAGTGGGTGGTAGGGACCAGGTTGACAACCCCTTGTCTACAGTGACTGGTAGCAGAGGCTCCCCAAAATTACAAGCAGTGGTCTCCCTGATTCATACCTGGCGATGCCACTGGACCTGGGACCTTTCGCATACAAATGAAGTGTTCTGTCACTGAGCTGCGGCACCTCTGTGAATTCCATGCCAAGGGAATCTGCAGCACAGGCCCCACTCTGGCACTGGGGGAAGTCTGGCAGTCTCCCTCCATGGCTTGGAAGTTTTCTCAATTGACCCAAGCATGTTAAGAGCATAAGAAGAGTCTGCTGGATCAGGCCAATAATTCATCTAGCCCAGCATCCTGTTCGATCAGAGGCAAACCAGGTGTCTCTTCTGGGAAGCCCCAAAGCAGGATTCAAGCCCAAGGGCCCTCTCCCCTCCTGTGGTTTCCAAGAACTGGCATTCAGAAGCATTGCTGCCTCCAGCCGTGGAGGTTGAGCATAGCCATCCTGGCTTGTTGTTGTTGTTCTTGTTGTTTAGTCGTTTAGTGGTGACCGACTCTTTGTGACCCCATGGACCAGAGCACGCCAGGCACTCCTGTCTTCCACTGCCTCCCGCAGTTTGGTCAAACTCATGTTAGTAGCTTCAAGAACACTGTCCAACTATCTCATCCTCTGTCGTCCCCTTCTCTTTGTGCCCTCCATCTTTCCCAACATCAGGGTCTTTTCCAGGGAGTCTTCTCTTCTCATGAGGTGGCCAAAGTATTGGAGCCTCAGCTTCAGGATCTGTCCTTCCAGTGAGCACTCAGGGCTGATTTCCTTAAGAATGGATAGGTTTGATCTTCTTGCAGTCCATGGGACTCTCAAGAGTCTCCTCCAGCACCATAATTCAAAAGCATTTTTATACCTACCATCAAGAGATGGTAGGCATAAAAAGGTTGACTACCCCTGGTATAGACAGTACTTAGCTAGACGGACCAAAGGTATGACTCGGAACGGGGTAGTTTCCTGTGCTCTAATTTGAATTTGCCCTTTATTCAGAATACTGAGGACTAGAATCTTTCTTTCCCTTAATAAAGAAAGGGGAAATTTCAGACTCTGGCATCTCCAGATAGCACTGGGGAAAGTCTCCAGTCTGAAACCACGCAATGGCTGCCAGCCAGGGCAGACAATACTGAGCTAGATGGACCACAAGGGTCCAGTTTCCCTATGGCCACCATTGCTCTGGTGACTGAGCAATGCAAATGCAAGTCCTGACCACAGAAAAACATCCTCTTGGGAAAACTGAGTTGTGACTATTGGCTGGAGAACCCCACGCCCTGTTGGATTCATTCCCAAGCTAGTGGCCAATCCTGAGCTAAATGTGCCGCCTGGGCTTGACTCTGTCAATAGCAAGCTATTCCTCCCAGCCAGCTGGCTCTTGAACTGCTTTTGGAGGCCACTGAACTTCCCCCATTAAACTCCGTCCTGGCAATAAGTCACTTACAAGCTGCTCCACGCAGTGCCGGCATTAATAGATAATCCATACGCTTGAAGGAGAGTCTATCACCAGCTCATTACCAAGGATAAATCATGGAGGAAATATTAAAATGCTTCAAGACTGTCATACAGGCCCTGAGAGCGGCTGCCCAGAGCAGGCAACTCTTGCAGAGAGGAAGGTTATTTGCCTCCCCCTCCCTTCAAGCGCAGTGCCATTGAGGAGCTGGGGCTCCAACCCATGGAAGCAACAGAGTCTTGTCACTAGGAACATTGCCAGCAAAAGCTGACAGTCCCCTGCCCCGCCTGGAAACGCTAGAGTTGCTTAAAAAATGACTCCAATCCCTGGAAAATTTACTTGTCTAGAATTTCAGGACAGAGGAGAGGAAGTCCTTCTTCACGCAGCACATACTTAAACTATGGAACTCACTTCCACAGGAGGCAGTGATGGCCACCAACCCACCAAATGGCTTCGAAAGAGGATTAGACATTTTCATGAAGGAGAGGGCTGTCAGTGGTGTAGTGGTTAAGAGCGGTAGACTCATAATCTGGTGAACCGGGTTTGCGTCTCTGCTCCTCCACATACAGCTGTAGGGTGACCTTGGGCTAGTCAAATTTTTTTGAAGTCTCTCAGCCCCACTCACCTCACAGAGTGATTGTTGTGGGGGAGGAAAGGAAAAGAGAATGTTAGCAGCTTTGAGACTCCTTCGGGTAGTGATAAAGCAGGATATCAAATCCAAAACTCTTCTGTTCTTCTAGCCAGGATGGCTATGCTCTGCCTCCATGATTGGGAGGTAGCAATGCTTCTGAATTTCAATTGCTGGAAACCAGAGAGCCTCATAGAATCATAGAATCATAGAATCCTAGAGTTGGAAGAGACCACAAGGGCCATCGAGTCCAACCCCCTGCCAAGCAGGAAACACCATCAGAGCACTCCTGACATATGGTTGTCAAGCCTCTGCTTAAAGACCTCCAAAGTAGGAGACTCCACCACACTCCTTGGCAGCAAATTCCACTGTCGAACAGCTCTTACTGTCAGGAAGTTCTTCCTAATGTTTAGGTGGAATCTTCTTTCTTGTAGTTTGGATCCATTGCTCCGTGTCCGCTTCTCTGGAGCAGTAGAAAACAACCTTTCTCCCTCCTCTATGTGACATCCTTTTATATATTTGAACATGGCTATCATATCACCCCTTAACCTCCTCTTCTCCAGGCTAAACATGCCCAGCTCCCTTAGCCGTTCCTCATAAGGCATCGTTTCCAGGCCTTTGACCATTTTGGTTGCCCTCTTCTGGACACGTTCCAGTTTGTCAGTGTCCTTCTTGAATTGTGGTGCCCAGAACTGGACACAGTACTCCAGGTGTGGTCTGACCAGAGCAGAATACAGTGGCACTATTACTTCCCTTGATCTAGATGCTATACTCCTATTGATGCAGCCCAGAATTGCCTCAAATCCTGCTTGCAGGTTTCTCTAGGGTCAGCCCATAGGAGCCAACTCCTAGGGGCTGAGATCCCTTCTCACACACCCCAATAAAATGTTTGAGGGGGCCGGTGCCCCCAAAGCTGGTGGGCATTGCCATTTTAATGGTGTACATGTGTTGGGCCTGTGGTTGATTATGTTGGATGAGGCTTAACCTGGGCCACCCAATATTTTATTCAAGTTGGCACCCCTGAGCCAGCCACTGTGGGAACAGGAAGCTGGACTAGATGATCCAGCAAGCTCTTCTTATGTCAACCACACACTTGCAAGCACTAATGTGTTGGGCAAGGGGCAGGGGAGGGCTACCCAGCTGCAGCCTGGAGCAACTGAGTTCTGAAGAGGGCTTTGGCAACCTTAGAACCTGACTTCCAATGTCCAGGAGAAGAAAGGGAAACCCTTCCCCTGTTCCAGTGGTACCTCCTGTGGGTCATGCACTCTATGTGGAGCTCTCCTGGGATGGATGCTGGGATGCTGAAGCTGGTGCAGATTGCCCTGGCCAGGTTGTTGGATGGAGTACCTGGATTTTGGATGGAGGACCTTACACACGGGCTGAGGGATCTGTGCAGGCAGCCCATCAGCTACCTGGTGTCAGGCTTCGGGGAATCGGCTCCCCCCCCCCCTTGGCAGTAGATTAGAAGATCAAAGAAAGGAACATCTTACCAGTTAGAAACTTCAATAATCACAGTGAGAGAACAAAGAACACATCTCCTAGAAATGACGGTGCTCCCAATTAAGGATCACACCCCCTTCCGTCCCTATTTATCTAAATCACTCCTACATTTTGTAATCTGAGCTTGTACCCTCTGTGCTTTCTGTTCTGAGACTTTCTGAGCTCTTTGGACTTTGGAGAGATCAGAGGAATGCTGTCCAGAGACTGTTAACCCTCTCTCTTCCAGTGTTTCTTCTCCTAGCTGTCCCCCATCCAGTATTTCCCAGCTTCTGCTTTCTGAACTATGTCCCTCTGCAAACCACTGTTCCAAATCTATACTGTCCTCCTGCTCCTGGGAAGCTTCAGGAGCAGGAGCCGGGGAAGGGGGTGGCTCCCACCATTCCTCCTCAGTGCAGCCCTCCTCAGCATGGTCCCTGACACCTTGGCCATGTCTAAGGTCTCATTGTTAATGCATAAAGATCTGAACAGCTTGGGATTAGGTTGCCTTAAAGTCCACCTGCTCCTGTGCAGACCCGGAAGATCGCTTAAGTCATCTGGGGGAATTCTACTCCTGGCACAGCTGCGGACAGTGACCTCAAAAGAGGCATTTCCTGCTATTGCCCCTGTTCTTCAGAATGTCCATCCCCTCCCTGCCACATGTGAAACAGCAACCGCATCAGTTGCTTTGGCTGGCATCTTGGAAATGCTTATCTTTTTATCCAAGTTTTCCCTGACCTACAAGGCTGGACCCTGTTTTATCTGTTTCAGTCCCCTGAATTTTGTTTTCTTTTTTTATAGTCTTTTTAAAAATCAATTTTAACTTGTGTTTTACTAAGAGTAGACCCATTGAAATCAATAGAGCTAGGTTAGTCATGGTCATTCATTCTAACTGACCTACTCTGAGTAGAACCAACATTGGCTACCACCCATGGTTTGGTTTGGTTTGGTTTGATTTGGTTTGGTTTGCATATGGTCTAGCTCACAGAGATTTTAGAAATATTAAGTGTGCTTTCGCCAATGGGACCTCTCCCAAAAAATTGATTGTAATCCAAAAAAATAAAATAAAAATGGGTTGTAATCCAAAAAAAGGGACATGCACTTCCAGGTTTGAAGTGGTTGTAATCCAAAGCACTTGTAATCCAAAGCGGTTGCAAACCAAGGTACCACTGTACTGGATTGCCTTCAGACGGCTTGGGAGTTGGATAAATCCATACCCTCCAATATTTCTTCAATGAAAATAGGGACATCCTAAGGAAAAGTGGGACATTCCAGAATCAAATCAGAAACTGGGATGGCTTCTCTAAATCAGGGACATCCCTGAAAAAAGGGACACTTGGAGGGTCTGTTGCTGCCACTGAACTGGGCATCCTATAAACCACTGCCAGGTGAGAGATGGAGAGGGATTATTTTCCTTTGACTATCAACCCGATCTCACAGGTGAGTCTTGTGTGCTGCTCTCTTGCCAAAGATACGATGTAAGAAGCCTCTTTCCACCCCACCCCCTGCAGATGAATGGGGGCTTCTGCGTGGCCCTGCCCCCTTGCACAGCAGCGCTCAGCTTGCTTGATAAATAAGAGACGGCACCATCAATATTCTATAAGCCAAAGGACTGCAGTGCATTAAAAAATGATGAGGCCCAGCCTTTGGAGCCAGCCAGCCCCCACCCACCCACCCGCTCTCTCTTTGCACAGGGGAAAGAGGTATTTAAAATCGAGCGTCAGCAGCACTTGACAGCTGCATTTGTCGTGAAGGTGATAAATAGTTTTGAGGAATATTCAATATGTTCAGGATCATTCCATCACCAACAAGAGCATCAGCAGGCAGCCACAAACGTTGTGGGAAGGGCATTTCGAAGAGCCAGGAAGGGGGAGGCCACCGGAGACTGGGATTCCCCCTTTGCTACAAACGTCCAGCAAATAGTTTCTAAAGGAATAATCTCACAGGGATTTAAAAGGTTCTTAAACCAACTGGGTTATGCCCCAGAAAAGTGAGGTGACCCCCCACCCAAAGGCCATGCCCAGCAGGGCAGGATGGAGCAGGTTGAAGCCAAAGTGCCAAGGAGAAGGGATCTTGATTGGCAAGGCATCTGCTGTGCCACTGAGCTGTGGGTTTTGCATCCCCTAAAGCCCCCACATTGAAACCACAGTAAGACTTTGGATTTCGGGAAGCTGCTTTATACTTTATACTTGGTCCATCTAGCTCACCATTGTCTGCACTGACTGGCAGCAGCTCTCCAGCAGAGGCCTGTCCCAGCCCTACCCAGAGATGCCAGAGACTGAACCTGAGACATTCCTCATGCAAAGCAGATGCTCTTCTACTGAGCTACATCCTGCCAGTTGGATGCTGGGACAATCCCATTCACAATCCTGCTGGCAACATGGATCAGCTGAGAGGTGCAGAGCATCGAAAGAGACAGGCAAGGCAATCAGTGACCAGTCTCAAATGAAAACGAAAATGAGCAAGTAGACCTTTATCAGAAATGGCCTGGCTCCATTTCAAGCTCCAGGTGACCAGCTGCAAAAAGCTTTGTTCAACCAACAGCCCTGCAGATCCACCAAGTGTCCCTATTTTCCAGGGATTTACAGACGCCATCCCAGTTTCTGATTTGATCCTGGAATGTCCTGCTTTTCCTTAGGACATCCCTATTTTCATCGGAGAAATGTTGGAGGGTATGGCAGGATGCCCTTATTTTCATTGAAGAACTGTTGGTGGGTATGGGCCATCTGAAGGCAGCCCTGTATAGTGTTGTTAATGTTTAATGTTTTATTATGTTTTTATATATGTTGGAATCCACCCAGGGAGCTGGGGCAACCCAGTCAAATGGGCAGGGTGTAAACACAGTCAAACCTCATGTTACGTCCTGCGCCGACCCGGAAGTACCAGAAAGGGTTATTTCTGGGTTTCTCCACTTGCGCATGCGCAAAATGACATCACACGCATGCGCAGAAGCGGTGAATCACAACCCGCGCACTGCTGCGGGTTTTGTTCTTTTCATGTTGTGAATGGGCCCAGCGGCGTAGCGTGAGTTGTCAGCACCCGGGGCAAGGCAAGTAATTTGCGCCCCCTAACCCGGGGAAAGGCAAGTAATTTGCGCCCCCCCTAACCCCTAACCTGCCGATCTGAGGCGAGTTGCCGCTGGCGCTGCCGCCCAAACCACGCCGCTTGCCCGGAGGAGGAGGGGGGCAGAGAGGCGAGGAAAATGCAACATGGCCCAGCAGCTGCAGCAGCAGCAGCAGAGGCGGGGCTGTGAGGAGGGGCTGCCTGGCGTGTCCTCCGCGGCCCTGACGCGCGGGGCTGAGAGCCGCTGCCTGCCGGACACCTTCAGCCCGGGCGCGCGCACAGCTCGTCGGTTCCGCGAGACATGGGGCTCTGCTACAGCCTGCGCCGGAGGCTCTTCGGCGACTCCGGAGGCAGCAAGCGCGCCCCCCCAGACGTTGCGCCTGGTGCAGCCTGCCCCCCTGGCACCCCCCACGCTACGCCACTGAATGGGCCTCCAGAACGGATCCCATTCGCAACCAGAGATACCACTGTAGTAAAATACTAATACTAATAGTAATAGTAGTAGTACAGTGGTACCTCGGGTTAAGAACTTAATTTGTTCTGGAGGTCCATTCTTAACCTGAAACTGTTCTTAACCTGAAGCACCACTTTAGCTAATGGGGCCTCCTGTTGCTGCTGAACCACTGGAGCACAATTTCTGTTCTCATCCTGAAGCAAAGTTCTTAACCCGAGGTACTATTTCTGGGTTAGCGGAGTCTGTAACCTGAAGCGTATGTAACCTGAAGCGTATGTAACCCGAAGTACCACTGTAATAGAATAGGATGTCCCTATTTTCATCAGAGAAATGTTGGTGGGTGAGGTGGGGGGGAAAGTGCAAGGGAGTCAAGGCCTGCTCCACCTGGACTGTCCCCCTGCCTCATTTTTACAAATTGTTATCAATCGCATTAGTTCTTTAAAACCTTGGGTATCTTGGCAGAAAGGTAGTAAATAAATTCAGTGAATAAATAATAATTAAAAGACAGACTGTCAGAGCAGCCATCATCCTGTAAATGCACTGGGGAGGATGGATGTTGTCCTTTGGTGTCTCCAGATGTCAACAATCCAAGATCTTGTCTTGGTCTTGTCTGCACAATGAAAGCAGCAGCCAGTCCCTTTATCAGGATACCTTTCACTTCCTGAGGAGGCCTGTCTGTGCTTGAAAACAGAGTCGGTCCTTCAAGCAGCCAGGAGGGCTCAGTGGCTCTTGCCCAGTTCTCGGCTGACCTCTGTGGCTTTCAATTAGGTGGCTAGATATTTATGAAACTCTCGGCGGCCGAGGGAAGATTCCTCACCGGCTGGCTTAATGGGCTGCCCGCTCCTTGCTGCCACGCAGCGCAGGGCTAGCAGTCCAATCTATTCTGTAATCACGTTCAGCTGCCAGCGCAGTGGCTGAGGCTGGCAGCGCATTCTATTAAGAGGTGCCACTTTTGCTGAGAGAGAGAGCGGGTTTTATGTTACCATAAATTGTCAACAGTTGGTCCTGTGCCTGTGGAGGAAGGATCGATACCCAGCAGAGGGAGAAAGTGCTGAGAAAGGGGAAGAGAGAGATGCTAATTAGGCCAGGATTTAAGAGTCCAGGGGTGCAAGTGACAGCACTTAAACAGGGGATAAATTATGGGAAGCCTCTGCCCTTCAGGCTGGGTGTACTCAATCACAAACACAAACAACACAGAGGCACCACAGGGGGGTTGTAGGAGAGCACACAGAGCGCCACCGAAGCGAACGACAGGGCTAGCATCTCCCTACACTAGAGCATAAAGCACCCCTCTCTCTGGGAAAAGGTGAACTCAGGTAAACAGGTGAGGCTGTTCACAGGAACAGAAGCAGGGACAGGTTGCAGCACCCCCTGGAAGTCCTCAGGTAGCTTATTCACACATGCATGGCCATCACCGAGCGACTCAAGCAGCACCCAAGGGTGCATGCGCTTCCTGGAGAGGTTTGTTGTGCAGAGAACCCCCAAAGGCCAGTTGGAGCAATAGCTGGGGGCCTCCATCAATCTCTCAGGAAACAGCAGTTATGGGATGAGACAGGGCACTATAAAAGGCCGTTGCAGGGCCAGAGGCAAGGAGTTCTCCCTGGGGGGCTGGGGGGGTCAGCAGAATCTCAATATAGCTGCTGCCATGGACTTTGGACCTCCAGCAACCCCCCCCCCCGGGGGGGGGAGAAGAGAGAAGACTCTCAAGAATTTTGCTCCTAAAGACAGTCTCCGTCAACAGGCTGCCTTCCAGACCTCCTCCTGGACTCCTGGGGCTGGCGGGTGACGGGAGTGTTCGACAAGAACCTGGGAGAGACCAAGGTTCGAATCCCCCACTCAGCCACAAAGCTTACTGGGTAGCCTTGGGCCAGTCACTGCCTCTCAGCCAAACCTACCTCACAGGGTTGTTGTGGGAATTAAAGGAGGGCCATGTTTACCACCTGGAGCTCCTTGGAGGGAAAGGTGGGATGTAAATGCAATAAATAAACAGATAAAAGGAATTTGGAGGGCGCCCAGAGGGTGAAGACGGTTCTAATCTAAAGTCCTGGAAGCCACCCCAGAGACAAAGGAAGAGGAGGGTTATACAGTGGTACCTCAGGTTACAGAAGCTTCAGGTTACAGACGCTTCAGGTTACAGACTCCGCTAACCCAGAAATAGTACCTCGGGTTAAGAACTTTGCTTCAGGATGAGAACAGAAATCATGCGGCGGTGGCTTGGCGGCAGTGGGAGACCCCATTAGCTAAAGTGGTACCTCAGGTTAAGAACAGTTTCAGGTTAAGAACGAATTAAGTTCTTAACCCAAGGTACCACTGTGCAGCATTCATACAGCACACAGAGAACCAAAGCTCTCCTGGTGCCAGCAACCCTCTGCTCTAAGGATACATCAACCCCCCCCCCCAAGACTTCATGTTATTTGACAGCAATGCTCCCCGTACTGCTGGAGCCTGCAGTAGCTTGCCCACCCAGCTGCCTCCAGGCTCTTAACCTCCTCCAATGACCTAGATTTGATCCTCCCCACCCCACATCTGCCACACAAACACACACTCCCCCCCTTCCTCTGGGAACCAATGCCAGTCCAGGAGACAATGCAATCAGGAAGAGAGATCCAGGGTCTCCATTGCTCACATGGGACTCTCTCCCCACACCCTCTGCCGCCCCGCCACCTCTCCTTCCAGCAGCTCCTGATCCAATAAGGAGCTATAAAAAAAAAAGACCCTACCAGAATTGGAAAAATATTGGCCAATATAATAAACAATAAAACTATATTAGCTCTAATTTGGCATTGCCCCAGGCAGTATTAATATAGCTATAACCCAATCACTTATAAATAAATGATGGCCTTGCACTTTAATATGACATCTGTCCCGGCAATTTCCATATGTGGCATAAAATAATTATGAGCTTGGAAATGAAATCAAAACAGGAAGAGGTTTGCCCCGCTCTGTGGCTGCATCCAAGGTGAAGGGAAGGGGCAAGCGGCAGCAGACGGTGACCAGCTTACTCCAAATGCCAACTCTGGAAATGTATATCTGCATGGCAGGAGGTGCCAACCTCTGGGGGCTCTTTGGGATTTTTGATTAAGTCCCGTGGGAGTCACCCCCTCTGGTCACTTCTTGTCTCCCCTCCCCACTCCAAGAGATTTGTATCCAGTTCTAGGCATCATAGTTTAAGAAGGATATTGACAAACTGAACAAGGTGTGCAGAGGAGGGTGACCAAGATGATCAAGGGTCTGGAAACCAAGCATGATGGGCAACGGTTGAAGGAGTTGGGGTGTTTAGACTGGAGAAGAATGAGAGGTGGTATGAGAGCCATCTTCAAATATCTGAAGGGCTGCTGCATGAAGGATGGCAACAAAGCTTCTTTTCTGCTGCTCCAGATGGACCCAATCCCATGGATTCAAATGACAGGAAAGAAGATCCCAGCTAAGCATTGGGAAGAGGTTTTTAAACAGAGGTTGGATGGCCATCTGCCAGGGATTCATAGCTGTGATTCCTGCACTGCTGGGGTTGGGCGAGTCCTTTCTAGCTCTACAGTTCTGTTTCTAAGACCACTTTGCTTTTCCAAGAGTTCAGATCCAATTTGAGCCTTGAAAAGCCAAAGGGGTTGAAAGAGGAAACGGGAAGGAGGGTCACTCTTCTAACTTCCCTCTTTAGCTCTATGTACTTTTCAGGAAAAAGGAAGCTGCCCACCCTCACCCACTGCGGTGGCCAATGGGTCAGTGGAAGCGGGGGCTCAGAGTCTGTGCCTCTATATTAATCATATACCTGGAGAAGAGGATGCCATGTTAATTTCCTGCACTGGGCACCAGAACACATCAACATCATCCTTAATGTAACATTTGTACCCTGGCCTAGGTAACAGCCGTAAAGAAATAGAATGGGACCCTCTTTTTCTCCCCTAATTAATATGCAGCACAGTCACCCTGAATGCTCCTTCTGGTTGAAATCAGAAGATGGGCCAGAGCAATACACCTACATCTTCTGTTCATTCCAAGCAGACAGCATCTCACAGCTTAGATCAGTCTCCCACTTCACTGCCCTAAAGCCACCCCTTCACTTGCCTTGCCTTCACTCCTGGCTTGACTCAGAAACCAGCACAGAAATTGTTCATTCATTACCATCACAAGGCTGGGTACAGATTCAGACAATGGTGGGCCCTTGGGACCACCTATGAAACCTGCAAGACGACCTTCAGCAATCTGGTGCCCTCCAGATGTTTTGGACATGTCCCATTCACCCCATATGCTGGGCTTGCACAGGGTGCCACAAGGAAGAAACTGCTGGAGGTAGATTTTTGGGGTGGGATAATTATTATTATTAGGGGACGCGGGTGGCGCTGTGGGTAAAAGCCTCAGCGCCTAGGGCATGCCGATCGAAAGGTCGGCGGTTCGAATCCCCGCGGCGGGGTGCGCTCCCGCTGCTCGGTCCCAGCGCCTGCCAACCTAGCAGTTCGAAAGCACCCCCAGGTGCAAGTAGATAAATAGGGACCGCTTACCAGCGGGAAGGTAAACGGCGTTCCGTGTGCTGCGCTGGCTCGCCAGATGCAGCTTTGTCACGCTGGCCACGTGACCCGGAAGTGTCTCCGGACAGCGCTGGCCCCCGGCCTCTTGAGTGAGATGGGTGCACAAACCCCAGAGTCTGTCAAGACTGGCCCGTTCGGGCAGGGGTACCTTTACCTTTACTAATTATTATTATTATTATTATTATTATTATTATTATTATTATTAATTTATTTATACCCCGCCCATCTGGCTGGGTTTCCCCAGCCAATCTGGGCGGCTTCCAACTGAATATTAAAAACAGTACAGCATCAAACATTAAAAACTTCCCTAAAGAGGGCTGCCTTCAGATGACTTTTAAAAGTAAAATAGTTGTTTATTGCTTTGACATCTGCTTGGAGGGCGTTCCACAGGGCGGGCGCCACTACCGAGAAGGCCCTCTGCCTGGTTCCCTGTAACCTTACTTCTCACAATGAGGGAACCGCCAGAAGGCCCTCGACGCTGGATCTCAGTGTCCGGGCTGAACGATGGGGGTGGAGATGGGGGCTCCTTCAGGTATACTGGACCGAGGCCGTTTAGGGCTTTAAAGGTCAGTACCAACACTTTGAATTGTGCTCAGAAACGTACTGGGAGCCAATGCAGATCTCTCAGAACCGGTGTTATGTGGTCCCGGCGGCCATTCCCAGTCACCAGTCTAGCTGCCGCATTCTGGATTAATTGCAGTTTCCGGGTCACCTTCAAAGGTAGCCCCACGTAGAGCACGTTGCAGTAGTCCACACGGGAGATAACTAGAGCATGCACCACTCTGGCAAGACAGTCCGCGGGCAGGTAGGGTCTTAGCCTGCGCACCAGGTGGAGCTGGTAGGCAGCTGCCCTGGACACAGAATTAACCTGTGCCTCCATGGACAGCTGTGAGTCCAAAATGACTCCCAGGCTGCGCACCTGGTCCTTCAGGGGCACAGTTACCCCATTCAGGACCAGGGAATCCCCCACACCCGCCCACCCCCTGTCCCCCAAAAACAGTACTTCTGTCTTGTCAGGATTCAACCTCAATCTGTTAGCCGCCATCCATCCTCCAACAGCCTCCAGGCACTCACACAGGACCTTCACCGCCTTCACTGGTTCTGATTTAAAGGAGAGGTGGAGCTGGGTGTCATCTGCATACTGATGGAACACCCAGCCCAAATGATCTCTGATGATCTCTCCCAGTGGCATCATATAGATATTAGAAAGCATGGGGGAGAGGACGGAACCCTGAGGCACCCCACAAATGAGAGCCCAGGGGTCTGAACACTCATCCCCACCACCACTTTCTGAACACGGCCCAGGAGGAAGGAGCGAAACCACTGTATAACAGTGCCCCCAGCTCCCAGCCCCTCTAGACGGTCCAGAAGGATGTTATGGTCGATGGTGTCAAAGGCCGCTGAGAGATCCAGCAGAACTAGGAAACAGCTCTCACCTTTGTCCCTAGCCCGCCGGAGATCATCAACCAGCACGACCAAGGCAGTTTCAGTCCCATGGTGAGGCCTGAATCCCGATTGGAAGGGATCCAAATGGTCCGCATCCTCCAGGCGTGCTTGGAGTTGTCTGGCAACAACCCGCTCAATCACCTTGCCCAAGAATGGTAAATTTGAGACTGGGCGATAGTTGGCCAAATTGGCTGGGTCTAAAGATGTTTTTTTAAGAAGCGGTTTAATGACCGCCTCTTTCAGCGGGTCTGGGAAGGCTCCCTCACAGAGGGAAGCATTCACCACCCCGGAGAGCCCATCGCCCAGCCCTTCCCGGCTCGCTTTTATCAGCCAGGATGGGCAAGGATAAAGGAGACAGGTGGTCGGTTTCACTTGTCCAAGCAGCCTGTCCACATCCTAGGAGGTAACAGATTGGAATTGATCCCATGTAACAGGACTAGACAGAACTCTAGCACTCTCCCACCCTGGCCCTGCTCCCATGGTGGAGTCTACCTCCTTCTGAATCTGAGCGACTTTATCTGCAAAAAACTTTGCAAAAGCATTGCAGGAGATCTTGGGGTCCCTACCAAGCCCTGGTGGTGCAGGTGGTTCCGATAGATTGCGAACCACCTGAAAAAGTCTCCTGCTGCTGTTTTCTGCAGATGCAATGGAGGCGGTGAAGAAGCCCTCTTCGCCGTCGCCATTGCCACTTGTTAGGCTCGACGTTGAGCTCTAGCCCGTGTCCGGTCTGATTCAGAATGAGTTTTCTGCCACCGGTGCTCTAGCCGTCTCAACGATTGTTTCATCACCCTCAGCTCTGGGGAAAACCACGGGGCTGTCCGGGCTCCATGCAATCGGAGAGGGCGCTTCGGAGCCAGACAGTCAATAGCCCTGGTTAACTCCGCATTCCAGCGGGCCACCAGGGAATCAGCTGAAAGGCCATCAACTTGGGATAAAACATCCCCTACCACTCTCTGGAAGCCAACTGGATCCATTAAGTGGCGGGGGCGGACCATCCGAATCGGTCCCACCTCCCTGCAAAGGGGAAGGGTCGCGGAGAAGTCCAGTTGCACCAGGAAGTGATCTGACCATGGCACTTCTTTTGTTTCGCTTTTAGTTAATGTCAGATCACCAACATCCGTAGAGGTAAACACCAAGTCTAAGGCATGTCCGCGGCTATGAGTTGGGCCAAACTTATTCAGGGACAGCCCCATGGAGGCCATGCTTTCCACGAAGTCCCGAGCAGCCCCTTGTAAGGTCGTGTCGGCATGGATGTTAAAATCCCCCAGGACAACCAAGCTAGGTGTCTCCAGGAGCATATCCGCCACGACCTGAAGCAGCTCGGGCAGGGAATCCTTGGTGCAGCGGGGAGGTCAGTACACCAATAGGAATCCTGTACTGCCCCTATTGCCCAACTTCCAGAACATGCACTCAGAAAATTGGGTCTTCCCAATAGGACGCCTGGTGCAGACTAATGACTTCCTAAAAATCACTGCAACCCCCCCTCCCCGCCCACATGACCTGGGTTGCTGTGCGTAAGAGAAACCTGGCGAGCAAGCAGCGGCAAGGACAGGCCCATCTGCCTCATCCAACCAGGTCTCTGTCACACATGCCAGGTCAAATCCTCCATCCACAATCAGGTCGTGGATGGCTGTGGTTTTATTCATCATTGACCTGGCATTGCACAGCAACACTTTCAGGTCATGTGGGTTTCCCTTGCTGATTCCAGTATCCTTCCGGTCAGGACCAGACCTGGAGGCAGGGATAGTCCTCAAACAACGACTAAACCTGCCTCCTCGGAAATGACATGGTCTGGTCTTAGCGTAACTCCTCCTCCTGCCCGTGATTACTGAGATTGGGTGTCCCAATACATTCCCCCCTGTGGAACCTGCCCCAGCCATTCTATTGGCTGAGGCCCACTCCCAGGCAGCCCTGACCCTTCCCCTTAAAAGGCAAAATACAAACTATATAATAACTTAACAGAATAATAAAAATAGAAGCACAGCAAAAAACAATAGTGCTAAAATTAAACTATTCCCCACCCTAACTAAATACTTAACCAACCGCAAACAGAAATAAAATTATAAAATTATAAAACATTATAAAAAACAACCACCACCATTTAAGGTGCAGCAAATTAAAAGCAGTTAAAACATTTAAAACCATTTTGTCACTTGCTGCAGGTAGCTGCTCAGGCCTCTAAACTGTAGTGGTGAGTGCAGGCCCCGCCCCCTAGGCCAGATGGAATTGGCAGGAGAAGGGGCGGTCCTCCCAACACTCATGGAGGCAGCAACAGCAGCAGTGTCCCAGAGGCCTTGATGGAGGCCCTCAAGCTGTGGGATAAAAGCATTGCAGAGCTCACTGGGCTTAGAAAAGGAAGTGTGTCCCATAACAAGTTTGGCCATAGCTTTGTTCTTGCCCGCTGTGGGTGGGCGCAATGGTTTGCCTGGACTCCACTGCATGCCTGTGTGGTGCAGCAGTCAAGGGTGTTGGACGCGGGACCTGGCATACCAGGGTTTGAATCTCCACTTGGCCATGCAGCTCTCTGGGTGACCTTGAAGGCCAGTCACTTCGCAGTCTACCTCACAGGGTTGCTGCAAGGATAAAATGTATGCCACCTTGGGCTCCTTGAAGAAAAAGGCGCAATATAAATGTAAAATAAAAGATAAATAATATCCAGCCCCATCCCACACTGCATAAGCTTGGCACACCAGGAAAGGTCTCTTCTGGGAAGATGCTTGGAAAGCTACGAGTCAGGGATTTGTTAGCTGCGATTCCTGAACTGAAGGGGGTTCAATTAGGTGACCCTTTCAGCTCTACAATTCTATGATTCTATGAGTGGATGCACCAGTTGGCAGCTCCTTCTATTGGCAGGCAAGTGGGCCCCACTCAGACCTCTTTTCTTCTTGCATTATTCCCTCAACTCGTCCTAAACTGTGGCTCTCCATTTGTTGTTGGACTTTGATTCCTATCAGCTACAGCCAGCTCTGACTCAGTGTACAATTCCTGGCCTAGTAGACAGCCAGCTAGCCAGCCAACACTTAGGAGAATCATGTCTCCATCTCTAGTGGTGGCACAAAGGCATGAGCGCCATCTGGCGGCAAGGAAGAGGCTCGGGCTTAAGAGAACCATAGAAATGGTGTGATTGTTAAAAGTGTTTACCAACATGTCTCCCCACCCACCTTGGCCACCCCCCCCAAATATACCACACACAGTGGGGGTTCCCCAGCTAGTGCCTCCCACCACTCCTCTGCACCCATGACATCCCAGCAGTCTCAGTCCCTTGTGTCTCCAGTGATACCCAGCCTGAAACCCTGGAGAGGCACTTTTAACCATCAGTGCAGACCAGATGGGCCAGTGGTCTGATGTGGGAGCCTGCTCTGCTCAGAGAGAAGGTGCTACAAAATCTGGTGGAGAAAAAAACACATTCAGGCAATGCCCTGTAATAAATTTATTGTACTTTATTACATTTTCCCACTTTTAAATCATCCAATACCTTGTATCCAAACTCTTCTTCCTGACAGGAAATGATTTTTTAAAACATAAAAATATAAATTCTGCATATTAAAAGTGCATACAAATAAATAAAAGGCATTGACACAGTCTCATGCACTTGCCGTCAAATAAGTTAAAACCCTCTTATGGTACATAGTAATGGTTCCACCCCAAGAAGAGACACAGCCTCCCTCCCAGAGTACTGTACAGTTTTAAAAAAAACTTAGAAATTCTTGATAGGAATAAGGGGGTGAGAGAGAGAGAGAGGAGGAAGGAAGCATCCTGTGATGTAATATGCAACTCCAGCTGTCAGACAGGAAAGCGTGTCCAGTGTTTGAGGCTCACAGTTTTTGGAATGGCACTGAAGACTCAGTTTTAGCCAAAGGTGAGACGAGGCATGACTGGTGAGCAGCAGCCGAGGAAATGAATTCTCTGGATACCACTTCCAGTTCTGGGGGCCCAGGATGCAAATGCAGCAAGTGCCACATTTAGTTTAATAAGAAGAAGAAGAAGTTAGAAAAGGCAAGAGGGAAGACTTTCCAAATTGCCTCTTGCAACCAGCCCCCATGTGCTGGGTTGCAGAGAATTCATTTTGGGCCCAATCAAACCATTTCAGCACCCAGCATTCAAATCAGGTTGGCTTAATGCTTGTAAAAAGGAAAAAAGTGGGTGTTGGAATTTACATTTCATCCTTCATTCTGTCAAATCCAACCCCCTGCATGCTAATGGATTTTTGATTTGTTGTGTTTTTTTAAACTTTTTTTTTTCATAATTAAGGAAAGCCATGTAGTACTTCCATCTCACCGCAGATTAGAACTAAATTTCAGTTGCTTCTGCAGATAATGTTGGACCCCTGACAAGTTGCTGCGGATTAACAGGCAAATGACAGCAAAGCCAAAAAGAGGATTGCCCTTAACATGATTTGAACTGGCATTTCAAAACAAAAACGCTTCCTTGACTGCTGATGAGAGCTTCCAGAATGGTGGAAAAACCTCCTCCTCTTTCCCTTGCTCCCCTTCCTCCTCCCGTGCAGGAGCTGCCTGGGAGCTGTGGGTGGTGCTGATTTAAGGAGCAACGCCTCTCTTTGCAACAAAGCTCCGTGGGGCCTCGTTCCCAGAAACCAGAGGAGGTTCCTCTCAGACCTTCCCAGCTCTGCAGCCAGCTCTTCCTTGCACCAACACGAAACTAAGGGGGACTGGAGAGTCCTGCTTTGCCACCGCTCACCCCTCCAAAAAGCTGGCTCCAGAGAAGCTGTGTTATGGTAGGGAAGGAGCCCTTCTGCCATCACAGATATCTGCTCCTTAAAGAGGCTGCCAGCTGCTAGCAGCATCCCTCAAATGGCTGGGAGCCCCTTTGAAAGCAGCAGGTTGCTCACATCTGGAAGCAGAAATGCAATGCACCCTCAGAAAGAACAGGGAGAAATCACCTGCGACCTTTTAAATACTCCACAGTAACTTCCGTACCCCCTCCCCAGAAACACCAGTAAACAAAAGAGCTGTACGAAGGAGAGGGTTGTGGGTGCCAGAAACTGGGACCCTTCGGCCCTCAGTCTGCTCCAGGGGTGGGCTGAGAGCTCCAGTCCAAGCTTAGGTGGGCATCAGTTGGGCAGCAGCAGTGACAGGGGCAGCCTGGTTTAGCTTAGCTTCAGCTGCTTGCATAGTTAACATGGTCATGCGTGAGCGGGGGGGGGGCAAAGGGAAGGGCCATGCATGTTACCTTCATTGTGGGCTTTTTGGGGAGTGGGGGCAAGAGAGATAAGTGGTCAACCATGCTAAAGAAATTCAGCACTGCCAAGCAGAGAAGAGCCTACAAAACTAGGTTAAATGTGTCTGGAACATGGAGGTTCACTCTCTACCTAAAATGATTAGTCCGACTCAGTCGCATTGAGCCATAGATACATCTGAAAAGACAGAAGCGAAAAGTGAGGTGCTTTGCCATGGCTACAAAGAGTGGCTGTTGGCACCATCTCGCCCACCGAGTACAAGCAACATGAAGTCCAAGGTGCCTCTATAATACAATCCCTTGGATATGTGCTTAGAATGTGCATACTAATTATAAACACTCTCCAAAAATCTAGCCCCAAAGGATGGGAAGCCTTCCGAGATGCAGAACTCAACCTTCCCACAACTAGAAGGGTGACTAGGTGTCATTCATGGAATTAGGAAGAAACAGGCTTTCGGGCCATTTGAATGGAGCTGGGTGTGCAGGGGAGCCAGGGAGGGGGGCTCAATTTCCTCCCTATTCAGGGGAGCCTTGAATTAGTTACTCCGCCAACCCCTACTCCCAAAGAGAACTGCAGAGCTGCATGTCAGGAGAGGCCTAAATTTAATCCCACGGTCCTCCTGGATCTAAACCAACTTGTCTGAAGGGAGATGAAATTGTGTCCTTTCTTTAAAAAGAAGAGACAGCGCTAAGGGCCTAGATGTCCACTGAAGACCAGAGGGTTGCATCTCTTCCTAAATGAGGTGAGATCTGCTGGCCAATGAAAAACTGGCAACCAGCCCAACACAAGGAAGTGGCCCAGGCCAAAGGAACAAAAAGGAAACCCCACCTCCACAAAGCTTAGCAAGGTCCCTTTGACAAAAGAAGGGCAATGAAAGCAATCGCTCACCCCCACACGTACCACTCAACACACACACTGCCAGTGGGGCAGGAGAAGGGATCAAGGTTCATATCCCAGCAGCAGGGCCAGATTCACCAAGGCTGGCCTAAGGCATCCTGTGCCCATGGATCTCTCATCATGTTTCATGGGACATGCTGGCATTTTTCTTCTAACTGTAGTGCCTCAGTACTTGAGAAAGAGGAACATCTAAAAGCAAAGGGGGTGAGCTTGGCAACCTAAGAGCTGAGCACACAAAAGCTCCTGTTTTAACCTACAGGTGGGCACAAGGGGTGGGGGTGGGGGAAGGAGATGTGTTGTTGCCCCATAGGAGCCAAACTGCAGGCAGTGTGAGGAGGGGTTTTGCCAGGTGTCAGTTCCCATGGGGCTGCAGCCTACCTGTTCACAGCTCGGCAACTGGAAACACAACCCAGGTATAAGACGAATGCCTCGCCTGTCACCTTTCAAGGCTGCCTGTGGCGCTCAGAAGCAGACCCAAAGACCCAAGATCCCTTGTTCCTAGGTGAGGAGGAGGAGATGATAACCTGGCTGTGCAGCGGGATCTACCACTTAGGGCCGTGGCAGTGTCAGCTCCAGCCAAACAAAGACAGGCCCAAGGCAGTGCAAAGGGAATAATAAACCATGGAAGGAGCTGCTGCATTCAGGGGCTGAAGTCTTGTTAACTAAACTTTCAAACAGGCAGAGGCTTCATGCCTCAGTGAGATGACATGGCCAAGGGAAGGAACCCATCTGCCGCCCAGCATTAAAAAAGACAAAAGGCACAGCTTGTCAGCAACGCCTCTGCAAAGTTCCCTGTTCAAGCCGAAGGCTTCAGGAGGCAAGCAGGCTGCCAACTCAGGGGCTGAAGCAGATGTGGGGAACCTCTGGGCCTTCAGAAACTGCTGAACTACAACTTCCATTACCCCAGCTGTTCAGTCATACTTGCCAGGGGCTGAAGGGAGTTGCAGCTCAGCATAATCTGGAAAGCCAAAGGTTCCCCACACCTGTGCCGAAAGAAATGGCAACAAGCAGGTGGGCACTGTAAGTTCAAAATCCACTGAAAGATCATGGGAACAAGGGCAATGAGACGAGGGAGGGAAGAGTGCATGGAGGGAGTCATTGTACAGCTTGCCTAACAGTGAGGCACAAGGGTGCCCCCCTCCCAAGGCTTCAGAGTGGCCATTCATTGCCAAAGCCATATGGCAGATGAGGAGCAAGAAGAGTGAGGACCAAACGATTTGAGGAAGGGCAGCAGGAGCCTAGTTCCAGCTAGGACTTACAAAAGCTTAAATGCCTCCTTCCTCCAGCATGGACTGCAGCAACAACTGATCCACAGCTCCGTAAAAAGAATGTGTGTGTGTGCAGTCAAGCATTCTTCCATGTGGACCACAGAATATGCTCATCACACACACACACACAACCTCCTTCCACCTAACCTGTGATACGGCGATTGCTGCAGGGCAGGAGGTCAGACTAGAAGACCCTTTGGGTCCATTCCAATTCTACAATTCTACAATTCCATGAAGCATCCCCTTCCACTCTGCAGAAGTTCCAGGCCCAACCTGCTGATTTCCAGGCTGCCAACTGGTCCCTCCCTCTTTCGAGAAGACACCTCTGAACAGATAAGAGAGTCAAGCAGGACAGACTTTTTTAAAAAACGAAAATTCCAAACATACAGAAATCTGCTGGAATGGAAAAAAAAAATCAGAAACAGACAGACACACTTAAAAGCAGACTTCTCTGACATACACACATACACCCCTCTATGAGAGAGAATGCACCTTTCCCTCCAGAATCTTCTGTTCCCTCCAGTACTGGCTGAGCGCTTACCTGAGAAATAACATTAGCGTTGAAATATTGCCCTTTAAGAAGCTTGGAAATGGGGTGCCGGGGGGGGGGGGAGAAGGCGGGGGAGGAGACATGGCCTGGGGAGGAGTGACACACAGCAGAACAGGATGATCGTCTTGCTTTTCACGGTTTCCCTTTGCAGCTCACAGAGCAAGGCTACAGCCTGCTCAGTGACACACACACACACTGCAAGGGACAGAAGCGGTAGCTTTGCAACATGGACACAGCTGGCCATTGACATAATCCAGAGTCCCTCTTCAGAGAGAAAAGTGGTAAGGCTCCCCAAGAAGGCTTCTGTGCAGACTGCAGTTCTGCTGTGGGGTTGAGGCAGAGGGAAGAGAGAAGAGAGAAGATGATGACAATGTCCTTTGGCGCGCACCCCCCCTCCTCCCCACAAGCCCACTACAAAATACCAGCGGCAGCCTGTAGTTATTTGGTACGATGGCGGAGTCGAAAGGCGCTTGAACAGTAGTCAAGTTTTCTTCAAACACGTTAGGCACATGAACAAAAAGAAGCAAAGGAGGAAACCAACCCAATTGGATTGAGGGGAGGAGGAGGAGCAGCAGCAGCAGCAGTAGCAGCAGCAGCAGCAGCCAATCACTGAGATTTCGAAGAGGCTGGCGGCGGCCGTGCAGAGGAGGGCATGCTGGGAGGAAGTTTGCGCAAGGCTTTGTCGGCTGCCTGCTTGCCACTGCTGGGCGACTGTGGGGGGTTGGCCTCCAGCTGGGAAGACTTGGATTTGCGGTTCGTGAGCAGCGAGTGTTTGGCAGGAGAGGGGTTGTCTTTTGCAGAAGCCGGGGTGGCGTTCGAGGGGAGGGCATTCGGAGGCTGGGAGGGGCTGCCGCTGCCGCCACCACCACTCTTCTCCAGCTTCTCCTCATGCAAGTTCTTGCTGGCAGCTTTGGAGGAGCTGCTCGCCATCTTTTTCGACAGCATGGTGGTCTTGCCTAGGTCGGCCGACCTCCGGCTTTCCTTCTGGCGCAGGGCAGACTTGAAGAAAGAAAGCCCCTTTTCTTCCGACTTGCTGTCCCTCCTCAGGCTTGCACGGGGGGCACCTGTGGTGGGCGAACGGAGACTAGCCATGGAGGAGCTGCGCACGTGCTTGCCGTCCGGCCTCCTGCCGTCGCTCCGTGACTGGCTGATCCGCGGGGAGCTCGTCCGCGAACCGGTGGTAACACCAGCCTTGTCTGAGCTGAGGCTGAGCTTGGAGCCCTCCCTGCTGAGGCTGTGCTCCGAAGTCCTGTTTTTGCTTGTGGGGGTGTTGTGCCCCCGCACAGACGATCCCGAGGAGTTTCTTCTTGTTGCGGTGGAGGAAGAGGAGGAAGCAGGTTTTTGCTTCTGATGCTCAGCAGAGGTGTTACTGGCAGCCTCCTGGCCCTTTGATCCAGCCTCCTTCCTGCCCTGCCCAGAGGGGGCAGGAGAGCCGTGCCGCCCACTAGCCCGGCCAGAGTTCAGCTTGCTCCTGGTCCGGGACCCCTTTGGCAAACTCTTGGAGGGGAGGAGCGGGGCTGCCGGTTGGCAGGACACTGGGGAATCTGTCCTGCCTTTCCTGGAGCTTCTGTCTGACTCCAATGTGTCTTTGGGGTGGGCTGCCTTTTGGGGGCTGCTGTCTGCCTTGGACATTCCACTGAAGCTTCTCCCCTCCTTGACTGGAGAGCTCTCAACAGAATCACTCTGGTCAACAAAAGCGATCTGGTTGTTGTTATCGAAAGGATCCAGGGCGGGGCAGTTCCTGTCTGCCTGCGACAGAGTCTTGCTGTAGGAGTCCGCACTCGAGCCTGGCTTTCGCCCGGGCGCTTCATCTCTGAAGACGCCCTCCATGACTGCCAGGGGAGCTCTGCCTGCCGTGGGGTGCTCCTGCCAGCCGCTGCTCTCGCTGGACTCAATGTGGCTTCCAGAGAGACTCCTCAGGCTGCTAAAGCATGAGGTGGAGACTTTGTCGTCCGCAGACTCCCCAATCCTCTCAAGGGTAGAAGCCGAGCTGTGAACCGGAGAGTCCCCAGAGAAGCGGGAAGGTGAGCTGGAGCGCATCTGCAGCTTCGCCGACAGCGACCACGAGGGGCGGATCCCGTTCTCACTCACGGCCAAGGGGCTGGTCACGGAGGACCTGGAAGACAGGCTCTGGCGCTGGACACTCCTCACAAAGGGGCGGGTGGAAAAGCCACCTGTGGAGCACAGAGGAACATGATACCCAAATACACAAACAGAGCATGGACACATGCAGAAGCAAGGAAGCCATCCTAAAACGCATTTCACTGATTCCCTCAAGGCGTGCTTTTATAATTGCTTTCATACGTTGAATGTGTGTGGCTCTGTCTATTTCATACAAGAAGCTACAATGCATTTGTTTCGGGGGCACATTTCATTCTCCAATGTTTTAATTTGCACACTGTGTTTTGTCACAAGCTGCTTTGCAACCCAGATGCAGTGAATAGCAGAGTGCACATTTTAAAACAAATGAAACACACACACACACACTCCTACCGCTCTGGAAATTGTGCCAACATGGTAACTTCCTTGCCACCCTATCAAAGCTCTTTCATGGGCTGAGAAATCAGGAGACCCTCCCCTGAAGGACACCCTGCTGCCAGGGGACAACTGAGGGTGGCAGCAGCAGCCAAAGCAATTCTCAGAAGGCAAAACATCAATCTAGAGTAAGTTCCTCCCGTCTGTGTACTGAATACCAAGGGCCCAATGCAGCATCCATAATTCAGAAAAGCAAGAATTCTGTCCACACCTCTTTCATTTCCTGGCAGGAGACTGATGTGCTAGCACAAAGGTCACAGGGAACTTCCCCACTAGCCTCTGAGGAACGGTGCTGGGAAGCTGTTCATTCTGCAGGAGACATTCTCACTGCTCTCCCAGCTTTGAGCAGAACACTGCAAGGCCAAGGATGACCCGGAGGAGAAGCTAGAGAAGGGGAAACTCCTCAGAAGAGGATACCTGCTCCCATCAGACATCGGAGGACAGACATTACCTAGTGCATGCCGGCACTGAGATGTGGAGAGAAAGAAGGCAGTGAAGACAAAGGCCTGAAAATACCAGCAACATCCCTTTCTCCCTGGTTTCTGCTCATTTTCTGGAGGAGGGAATCCCCTGTTGCTGCTGGTTTTTCTGCCTCAGCACCCCTCTTCACAGTCCCTCGGGCAAAGCTGGTGACCCTCAGGGTGGCTGAGCTGCAGAGGAGGAACCCAGTGCTCTGCAAGAGCTCCCCTGCCATCAACATTCAAAGTGAGGTGTGGCAGAGCCACTCACCAACTGCACGCAGCCCTCACACTCACCGTCATCTTCACTCCTTTCTCCCATCAGCTCCACTGACTCCGAGAGGGAGGCTAGGGAAGTGCGCCGGGAGGAGGCCGCAGAGGCAATGCTGGGCTGCTTGCTGCCTGGGAGTCGACTCACCCAGTGCTCACACAAAGAGGAGCTGGTGGAGCCTGTGGAAGCAGGAGGAAGAAGTGGGTAGCAAGAAGCTTTCCTCTCATCATAACACTAGAACCCAAGGGGGTCCTTTAGTCAAGATGAACGTTGGGAGATTCAGTACAAACAAGAGAAACAACTTTTTCTTCACACGGCACATAACTAAATTATGGAATTTTCTACCACTGGAAAAAAAGATGGCCACTAACTTGGATGCCTTTAAAGTGGGGATTGGACACATTCATGGAGGAGAATGAGGCTACCAATATGGCTACTAGTCCCTTCAGAACCAGAACCCCAGTTTCCAGCAGCAGGAGAGGACATCTTTCCCTGGTGTCCTCTTGCCTGTGGACCCTTCTCAGGGAAGGCACCTGGTTGGCCACGGTGGGATACAGGTGGGCCCTCTTGGGCCTGGCCCAGTTGCAGCCAGGCTCTTCTGGTGTTTCTGTGGAAGCTACAAAACCAGCAGCTGCTCCAGGCCATTACCTGCCACAGAGCTGTTGGCTGACCAGGAGGGAATGGCTGTCCGCCTCTGGTAGAAGAGGATGTAAGCCGTCTGCTTGCACACCTCGTTCTCAGCCAGCTGCTGAACCTCACTGTCGTCGAAGCAGTACCACAGGCCATCGATCGAGTTCTTGCAATAGGCTGCGAGAGAAGGTGACAGAGTTAGTTAGGGGGAAGGTGAGCACGAGGGAGCCCTACTGGGCCAGCAGCCAGAGCATGCCGGGGTCTCCTAAGACCCTACCACCCCAAAAGATAGGAAAGAATTAAACTGCCAGACTGTGCTGAGGGCTGGAGGGGGCAGCATGTTTTGCCCCCTAAGGCCACCATGTAAAAAGACCCTTAAGGAAGTGCACCACCACTATGAGAGGGGGGCTGCTGGAGAGGCTCAGCTGAGCAGGCAAAGACATTCTGAGCCATTGGCCATCTGCCCACTTGTTAACATCCTTGTCAGCAGAGCAAGTCATGGAGGGTGCAAGGCAGAAGCAGCATGGCAGTGAGCAGAGCCCAAACCAGCAGCGCAGCGCAGCCCAGTCACCTGTGTAGTGCCCGCCCTGCATGGTGCCATGGTGATTGCACACAGCATACAAGTCGTAGATGAAGTCTTCTGGGTCTCTCCCCAGGCCGTAGGGGCGCCTCCAGGGGGACCAGTGAGACGGCAGGCTCCAGCTGCTCTGGCTTCGCTTGACCACATGTGGCGTCATGTCCAGACCAATCAGAGGGAACCTGACCATGTTCTGAAGCTTCATCCTTCTGTCTCCTTCCTGTTGAAAGGGGAAATGCAGGTTGCAACCAACACAGAGAAGTGTGGTGCTGGAGGCACCACATCAGCACCTCAGAGAAGAGGACACACAACTCCTCTCCAGCCGCAGAGGCTGCTTGGGCAAAGGCAAGAATGAAACCATGCCAAAGAGGAGGAGTTCAGCACCTGCAACGCTGGCCCTCTTAGTTGATCAGACAGGACTCTCCTCACAGCGGAGGAAGCCACAATGCCCCTGCATGAAAACAGCCCACATGACTAAGGAATCACTGGGCCACTGTAGTAATCCAAGCAGAGCCCTGGCTCCTGAGTTCCCTCCAGCCCAGCAAGCAAGCCTCCTTTCACCTGTCGAAAGCGCTTCAGGTGAATGATGAGGACGTCAGGCAAAGTCCAAAGGCTCAGCGTGATGCTTCCTTGCTGCAGCTGCTTACAGTGGGGGCAACGCCATGCATCGTCCGGGGCCAGCTAGCAGCAAAGAGAGGAGGATGCTATTAGATAGACAGGCGCACGCACACATGCGCGCGCACACACACACACACACACTCCTGGCATATGCCATGAACATCCACTCTTTATAAAGAAAGGAGTAAGATAAACACAAGAAATGCTTTTTGCCCTGCATCAAAAGACCCCACAGCAACATGTTTAGTTATCGCCTCAATATACTCCATTCTAGTTGTTATCACAAGTATTCCTATGAGACAACTGTATGTTTTATACAACGAACAACAGCAGGCAAAGCAGCTGTGCCATGACCAGCTCCCAGCCTGCCACACTTTTAGGAGACAGAAAGCCAAAGCAGACCAATCACACATGGAAGAGGCAGCCTTTGAAGACACACAGAACTACGAGGGTCTCCCTGACCACTCATGACGCAGCGAGGGACCTCCTGGCCATATCCAGGAAGGGATATTTGGGGAAGAGCCATAACAGTAGAGCACCTGCTTTGTACACAGATATCCCAGGTTCAATCTCCAGTAATAGCATCTCCAAAGAAGGCTGGGAGAGACCCTTGCCTGAAACCCTGGATAGCTGCTGCTAACCAGCATAGACAATGATGAGCTGAATGGGTCCAACTCGGTATAAGACTGCTTCCTGTGCTGCTACTGACAGGTCACTGAATCTCTCACCTGTTCCTCTTTGGTGTAGAGCTGGAAACACTGTGATAAGGTGCAGGACTGAGGCTGGTGGTGGAGCTCCCTCTGCTGGCGGACACTCTCAGCATCCGGGATATATTCATCCTCTGTGTTGACGAACAAACTGCAACAAGGAAATGCAGCATTTAACAATTCCTGTGCTTGCAGGCTGACTAGCAAAACACACAAGTGGGGTGAGGCTGCCTGCCAACCTTCTTGGGAAGCACTCTTGGGCAGGTGACTGGAAGGCTGTAAATTAATCTACTGAGTGCAGAAGATAGATCAGAATCTACTGTGAAATCCCCAGGCAATTAGATCAGAAAAGGTTTCCGACTCCACTGTTTAACAATAGCAGCAGCAAAACGACTCCTTAACCCCTATTAATACGAGAGCTTGGAGGAACCATGAGTGGATTTGCATGTAGAGAGACTGTGAATTCTGTTCTGTTGTAAAAACATACAAACAATAAAAAATTCCTCGCCTCAGAGTTCTATCTTTTGCAGAAGATGCCTTCTGCACTCAGCTCATGTTGGAGAATCTCAGGGTTATGGTAAAAGTGGATCCCACAAGCTTTGAGGAATGCCCAGCCCTGTTCTGGGAAGCAACTAAGCACACACGCGAGAACCTGCTTAGGCAAGCCTAGAGCAGCAGGAAGTCCCTAGAGCAGCAGTCATGTGGGAAAGGGAGTTTCAAACCACAGCCTGCCAGGAGCCTACCCCAAAGTCCCAAATGGAACATGATGCTTACTAGTCTTTTGTCTCCTTGTCCCACTCCACAACCAGCTTCACGTGAGGAGTTCCACCTTGCCCACACGACTTCAGGGCCCTGCAGAAAACACACCACAATCACTCAAAGCGTAAGCTAGTCACTAGCACCTTTCTTTCTTTCTCTCTCACTCTCAACCCCATAAAGAACCTGCCAAATCCATTAAGATCCCCCACAACAGGAACCAGCTGAGTTCAGGGGCTTCTCCTTCAGACCAAAGGATGCCACCTTTACCAGCCTACTAAAGAAGCAATAGCCACTCCATAGGAACAGTTCAAGAGATGACATCAAAGGGAAGGTTTCCTCTAGTTTATTCTGCTCCTTCTTGGTAGAGCATGAGACTATGAATCACGGGGTTGCGGGTTTGAGCCCCACGTTGGGCAAAATATCCCTTGGACTAGATGACCCTCATGGTCCCTTCCAACTCTACAATTCTATGGTTCTCTCTCCAGGACAAGCAGCAATCTAGGCAGAAACAGCTTGAGAGCAGCCAGCTCCTAGGAGAAGCAAGGCCTGCAGGAGAGCCCAGAACCTCCATTGGTGCCTGCCAGACTGAAGCGGCTCTCGCCAGGTGAGATGCCGTCCCCTTCCCCACCAGAGTAAAATAAGCAAATCCCCATGCCCTGAGGCCCCACACCCTCCACAAACAAGGAAACCACACTCACCGCTCCACCATTAGGTGGCACAGAGGCCGCTCTTCCTGAGGTAACAGGTAAGTTATGCCCACAGCGCTGACCACTCGCAAGCTGAACGGACAAACCTACATGGCAGGGGAAATGAGAAGAGCAGTTGTGAGGGGCAGATGGTGAGGAGAGGACAGGTGGAGAAAGAGACTCCTAGGTGGGCACACAGCTGGCATGCACTTGTCCCCAACAGGTGTGCCTACCTGCCCTTTGGCACATGCTCCTCCGGTGCAACATGGGCCAGAAGACACATTATCATCAGCCTGGCTCATCCACCCTGAGCGGGAAGCTTTCTCTTCCTCTCTTCGCTCTCCAGCAGATGGAAAGCAAGAGGAGCAGGAACTTCACAAGGCACAACCAACTGCACTCTTGACAATGAGTTTATTGAGCAGCCAGCAATGTAAGCAGCAATATTGCTATTTACTTAGCACCACAATTAGACTGGCTTTTTACAGCAGCAGCTCTCAAATGCACACACATATGTTGAAAGGCAAAGCAAGGTGTAAAGAGGGCCCAGTTCCAGGCAGCCTTACCTGGACACAGGCTGAGGGCCGCAGGTAATACTGCATCTTCTCCAGGATCTCCTTCTGCAGTAGGTCCCAAGGAATCGTCTTCTCCAGATGGAGCACAAAGGGCTGGCCAAATCTGCAGATAAGAGCAAGGCCATGAAGGGACCAGCAGCTCTTTCTCACTCCCACCATTTTAAATTTTATTTACTTAAGGCATTTCTATGTCGCTTAATCGTTAGCATTTCTAAGCAGAGCACATAAAAAATAAACAACAGAGAATAAAGCAATAGAAGTTCACCGAAGATTTGTATGAAGCCAAACAGAAACCTTAATATGCCTGCTGGAATAAGAAAGTATTTGTTCAGCAAAGAGGCTGCCTGTCTAATTTCAGTTGGGAGGGAGGCTATTGCCTTTATATTTATTTGTAAGCATATGGCCAAAGGAACTATGTACATTTAGCCCAGAGAAAAGGCTCATCCAGGTTTCTGAAGCTCTCTTCAAATCCCTGAAGGGCTGTTAACACACTGAGGGGGGAAATACTGGGGTTACAGCCAACATTAGGCCTACTCAGAGGACACACAGAAAAGGCTCCGTCTTTTGTTCCCACCAATTAAGCCTCCTTTGATGAAACAGAGTCTCAAAAGATGAATTCTACCTGTAGGCAGCTTCATACAGGAGGAGGTAAATCTTTCCACTATCTCGGTCTTAAAACAGTTTAGGGCTTGAGTTTACACACATTATTGGTATACAATTCTTGTAAACAACATATCTATTAACCAAATAAAATTAACTTTGTCAAACCTTAACACAAACTGGCTTTATTTTAATCTAATTTATAGCTTTATTATAGAAGTACATGTAAAAACATAAGCTCCAAAGCCCTTAACAGAATTTGGAAATTTATTAAACACAATGGGTAGAGGGGAAAATGGATTAGTTTCTAAATTGTACTCTGTATTGCTTAATATAACTTATGTACCTATGGAACATCTTTTTAAAATATGGGAACTAGATATTGGCACACACATTCTTCCCAAGAACTGGAATAAAATTTGGAATCACTATCCTTAAAAATCTGTTTCTAGTTTTCTTTGGGAAAACTCCTTAAAATTATTACACAGATAGTATTCCACTCCTCTGTAAATGTCAAAACATTTTCTTCTATATCGCCTAATTGTTGAAGAGGTTGCAATAAACTTGGCTATGTATTATCATTTATGGTGGGAATGTCAGCTTGCAAAAGATTTTTGGAATTTAATTTGGATGGAAATGGTAAATATTACTGAAGATACTCTTGTCTGTTGCCTCAGATTAATTTTACGGAGTATTTTGATGATTTCAATATAGATAAATAATTGCAACTCAATGGAAAACAGTCCAAAATCTTACACTGGACACTTGGTACTATTCATTTTGGAATATAGCTATAATGGAAAAAATTACACATAATTTGAGATTTTAACAAGGCCTTTTTAAATGTTTTGGCATTCCTTTACAACATATGCAGTGGAACCATTATTTTCAAGACAGCCCTCGTCACAAGCCTGGCAAATCTAGAACTGTACTTGATAATCTGATAATACTGGTAGTCTTTATTTGGTTTTTGTCATTTTAACGCAGGGGTCAGCAAATGTTTTCAGCAGGGGGCTGGTCCACTGTCCCTCAGAACTTGTGGGGGGCCAGACTATATTTTTGGGGGGGGGGATGAACGAATTCCTATGCCCCACAAATAACCCAGAGATGCAGTTTAAATAAAAGCACGCATTCTACTCATGTAAAAACACGGTGATTCCCAGACCGTCCGCGGGCCGGATTTAGAAGATTGGGCCGAATCCAGCCCCCGGCCTTAGTTTGCCTACCCATGTTTTAACCCATGTGCAGTTTTGTTTTTCATCTTTTAATTCTCATCTGTTTAATTGTTCTCTTTGTTTTATATACATTATAAAATGAAATAAATAGATAAGTAAACTTTACACACAAACGCAAAAACAAAAAACACCAGACAATTTAGGGCTTTACAGGGAGGCACCTCGAACTGAGCCCAGAAAGAAACAAGACTTCAAATACAATTGATGAGAGATCACTGCAATGTGGTCTAAAAAGTCTATGTTGGCGCACAATCAGACCACCAGCAGGGTGCAAGTGACACCCTTTACCCTTCTTGGCTCGCCATGGGAACAAGGAAAATGTTTCTAGACAGACTCATAATTTGGCTGTTGATCTGACAGAGATCACTTTAATCTGATAGCCCAAAGTGAATTACAACATCAAAAGCAAAAGATTCAACTTTTTAATTATTATGGTACTGTTTAGAAATTGATACTGTAGAAAATAGTATTTAAAAAGCCAGGTTAAATAAGCAAAAGCCAAAAAGAAAAATTGCAGAGTTCACTGCACACCTCTCAAAACCAGAACTAGAGGGGGCCTCTTGCCTGCGAGGCAACGGTTACCTCTTCCCCTGCTGTCCAGTACAAGCCCGGTTGCAAACCAACACCACCAGCTTATCGCTTGCTGCTGCCGCTGCTGCTGCCGCCACCCTGGTATTCTCCAGCCTCCCTTGGGTATACGGAGCTGCCCGAGGATGGTCAAGGCCATATTTCAAGTGATTCAGATTGCTGTTCACGTGGATTCCTGAAAGAGAGTGAAGAAGAGACTTAATGGTCAACACGCCGCAGAGAGAGATACAGGGGCACATCTGGTGAAGCCATCTGATGGTCAAGTCCAGATAACATGGAGGTCACTGGTAAATGTTTCATGCTCTTAGATGGCCTTTTCTCAACCTATGTGGAACAGAAAAGGAACAGAAGTAACACGGGGGAATTGAGAAAGCACAACTTAACAAAGTTTTTTCTCCCTTCCAAGAGCAGTCATATTAAACATCTAGGGAAACGTTGGGAGGCAAAAGGAAAACTCTTGCAGGAATCAGACACATGCCAGACAGATGGCCTAGCAGCCCAATGTACCTCTCTGGCTTAGGATCCCCTCAGACCGGTAGATCTCTGGGGTCTCAAAGGCAAAGATGCAGTCGCTTTCCTGCACTGTGTCGAGGTCATCCAAGTCAGAGAAGGAGCGGTGGAACCCATCATAGTACATCTCAGTGAGCACGATCTGCAGGAGGCCAGAATGTAATAAGTACCTGTGTTGCAGCATTGCCGAGGCCAAATAGCAAGACTCCTAAATGCTACATACACCCCCTGGATAGATCAAAATAATACAAGGTGCCCAGAGACCCGTCTAGCTAGGGCTCAGGCAGAAGCTTTTCCCAGCTTCCCAAAATCCTTCCACTCAGGGGTGGGAAACTGGATCCAGTCACTTTGAGGGTTTCTACAGTCATGCCGAAATAAAAGGGATCACTGAGACACCACCACCCTCAGCCACACATCATAAACACTGCACAGGAAGAGGTATTTGGTACATTTTTAGGTCATTGGATGCTGAACAGTGAGTGTGGTACAGCTGCAAGAATCAGCCCCAATGTCCTCAACCCTGATGTCTGGCAGGACCAACATTCACCTGTTTGGTGGGGATTTTGGTTTCCCTGGACACAGCTTCTCTCAGTCGCGCCACTGTTCCAGACAGAGGCACAGCCACCCCGATGCGCATGCAGTGGGAGCACTTCCCTCGGTACACCACTGTGATGTACAACGGCCTGCAGAGAGGACAACAAGGGCACATCTTTTTGGAGGGCAGACATTTGGGAGTTGGATGAGGAGGCAAATCTGCTGAGGTTCAGCAAGGTGGGTGGGGTGGAACAGGACTTATGCACACATGGACATTCTGGGCCCAGCTGCAGCTCACTCTCCACAGGCTGCAAGAACTTTAGCTCATTCATTCATTCATATGCCGCTTTTCCACACACACCAAAAACAATACTCAAAGCGGCTTCCAACAAAGAAAACAGGAAAGCACTTCAAAACCAAAGAGTGCAAAACAATTTCATAACAACAAAGCAAAACACCACAATAGCAAATTTAATTACATACAAAAAAGAAAAACACTTTTCATTATTATAAATATAACAAGGTTATGTAAACAACATCCAGCATCCAATGGCAAAAATCAAGAGTTTCACCCTCCCAGGGAACTGTAGGGGAACTGGAAACACCCCTCCCTTGCTTGCTCAGGACCAAGCAGCAGATTTGCAGCATATTGCTATAGCCTGAGCTCTCTCCACATTTAAACAGTGAGGATTCCTTCCCCACCATCACCCCCAAATTTAACTGTGGATCCTCAAGACTCTTAAAGAATCTGTGAGCTATACAAGAAATAATTTGGCCACCTGAGCCAGAGGTTCCACATCCCTGGTGTGCAGGAAAGCACCAATGAGTGAGCAAGGCACACTCTTCCTCCCCGCTCCTTTTCCCATGGCAAGGGACACATACCGTGTGTGAGGCAGGGGGATTGGCAGAGAGATGCACAGGAACGGGTCGAAGGTATTACTCTGCTTCTGGCAATGAGGACACGTCAAGGATGACCTGCCAGGTAACAAGGGAACAGAAGCCTCATTCAGGACACAGTACAGCAGCCCCCCTCTCCGCAGAAGGGATAATCAGAGGCCACCCAACTCCCAAATTCCCTTGCAATTAGAGCCTGGAAAAAACACAGCATTCAAGCAAAATGTGACAGTATCACTGGTTTTCCATTCCTCCACCTCCACCTCTTGCAATGAGCAAGATTAAGATCTGGCTCCCATAAGGTGAATATGCTCTTCCACACAATATTAAAAAAGAAAGAAAGATGTCAGGCAGGTTTGTAGTCATGCCTTCTCTCCAACAAGCTATTCTTCCGGGTGCAGAGATTTATTCACTTTTCATTGAAGAAGCATTAAATCACATGGCAGCTGAGAAACAGATTCACCTCCTCAGCTGTTGAGAACTGGGCCCAAGAGGCCACACTGGAAAGCTGAGCCCCACACCTGCTGCCCCAAGACCTTGTTTCTCAGCCTCAAGGAAAAGCACCCAACTCACAAACCCCAGGGCAGGCAGAGTGAATCAGGGAATGAAACAGATCTTCATCCCTGAAGGTGGTTATGCTCCGTGGAGAACAAAGTGGCTTCCTCCTTGTCCCAGGAGCCCTGCGAGTGTCTCTGCCCCTAGCAAACCAGACACAGAGCAAAGTGATGCTGACAGCCAGGCAAGTGGTGCCATACCTGTATTGGGCCTGAAAGAGTTCCTGGACAAAAGTGCTATTGATTGGAAATGCAGGTCCTTCAATCAGCACTTCATCTTCCAAAGGCGGCTGGAAGAAAAAAAGCATTTTGTAAGAGAGGTGTTCAGGCATGTGCTGGGGGAATCACACGCTATGGTGGGCAGAGGACAGAGCTAAGCCCAGGAGGAAACAAACTATCTGCTTCTGCAAAATGCTCAGGGTGGCAACTATCTGGTTTGTGTTTGCACACCTCCACAGCCAGAATTCTGTGAGCATGCACACATGCAGAAATTCTGCCCCCAAGTAAGAAACCTATGCACATCTGGAAAGAGCTGCAGAATACTTTCCACTCAGAATGCACCTAGCACAGCCCTGGGACTTCAGTGGCAAGATGGGACTTATCCAAGTATTTCTGGGCCCATAACTCCTTCGACATCTGACTCCTCTGGAACAGTAGATACACAGGCATGCAAAGTGTCAGCTGAGGACTCCCTGGGCCACCGCCAGCATGTCCTGAAGACGCGCCTCACCTTCAGAGGTCGGCCATTGTTCTTCACTATGTTGTTAAGGTCCTCGTGAACTCGGTCCAGGAGCCAGAGGAGGAACTCCTGAGCGTCGTGCTGTGAGCTCCCTCGATACTGCATGGCATTCTTGGAAACGATGCTCTGTGGAGAAGCAGCAGAGCAGCTCAGCAGCTGCACCAAACACCAAGGAAACACCCACCCTCACAGCTCTCCGTAATGGAGCAAAAATGAATATACCGTATTTTTCGCTCTATAACACGCACCAGGCCATAACACGCACATAGTTTTTAGAGGAGGAAAACAAGAAAAAAAATATTCTAAACGAAATAGTGGATATATGATTTTTGTGGTTCATGCTGTGGCCACAGACATGTGATCAGACAGTGAGTTTGGAGTAGCCCAATGCAAATATCTTGAGGATCCATGTGGATCCATGCTTTGTAACCACAGAGGAGGGAAGGAAGGGGAACCATGGATCATCTGCTCATGATTGCAGCAGATCCCCCCGCCACCCGCAGGCATTCGCTCCATAACACGCACAGACATTTCCCCTTACTTTCTAGGAGGAAAAAAGTGAGTGTTATGGTGCAAAAAATACGGTATATGTCACCACCAGATGACACTGTTGTGTTTCAGCTCAAGGAAAACTGCAGTTGGGTGAATTTTTGTTCTTCTCTAAGACCAGCTAGCAGGGAAAGATGTTGCTCTCTGGGTCAGTAAGTTCTTCCAGAGTGAGGTGAGGCATCCCTGTGGTGCCCCGCAAGACAAATGCCTCGCAAAACAAAAAACTTGCTAGACGAAAGGGTTTTTCGGTTTTTGCGTTGCTTCGCTAGACGAATTTTCCTATGGTCTTGCTTCGCAAGACGAAAACGTCTTGCGAGTTTGTTCGCTTTTTTCTTAAAGCCGCTTGAAGAGGCGCAGTTGCGACGGACCGTGCTTCGCAAGACGAAAAACATCGCAAGACGAAAAGACTCGCGGAACGAATTAATTTCATCTTGCGAGGCACCACTGTAAATCCCCAGTTGTCTTCCATCCAAGACAAGAGAAACTGAGAACCCAAATAGTGTTTGTTTCCTGTGGAAGGGCCAGAGTTCCACCCTCTCCAAGGGAACACAGATGCTGCTCACAGGGAAAGATAAATACATGCATCCCTTTGATCAAAGCAGATAAGAGAAGCCCAGTGTGGGGTGGGGGACTGGATCTAGCAAGGGGGTCAGATGAGACAGGTGGGGGCTTTGCACTTGTCAACTGGCTGGCATCAGGTGGCTTTTTTGGTCCACAGGGGTCTGGCAAAGCAGCACTTTGAAAGAGCTTCTGAAGAGCCGACAGACAGTTGACCTGACACCTACTGGTCTTGCTCTCATTAATGGATTACCTGAGGAAAGGCTCTTTCCCTTTTTGCAAGGCAGCAGAATACCTGTACATTGTACACAAATAACTATGACAGCTCTTCTGGAGGAAAATGCTCCCTTTATTCAAAATAGACCTAAAGCAATTTAAGTATCCCCCCCCCAATAATTGTATGCATTGTTCTCTTTGCTTGCCCCAAGTGAAACTGGACCCATAAATCCTAGCTGGATTAGTAGTCAGCTACATAGCCTCTGTGGAACAAGAGAGGAAACAGTCAACAGGCAAGGCTACAATCTTATTACCAGAGGTTTGCGTGTCTACAGCCATACTATCCTGAACGCGCCTTATCTCATCTGATCTTGGAAGCTAAGCAGGGTCAGGCCTGGTTAGTACTTGGATGGGAGACCAGAGGTTTGCATTGGGGGGGGGGAGCACAACAGGGGCAGCAAGTGGGGCAACCCTTCCCTCCAACCCCTGGCAGAGATGCTACATCTTAGCCCGGTGCCACCTAAGAAAAAGCAAACTCTGCTTTCCTGCATTAACAGTGGCTTCTTATTTATTTATTTTTTAAAAGAGAGATTTGTTATTCATGCGACTTATTACTGGAGGCTTTTGCTACCAGTTGCCAGAATCAAATTCCTTGGTCACCTCTGGCACCTATGTTTAGAGACCCCTGGAGATAAACATCGACAGCTGCCAAGATTAAAAGCTACACCATAACTCAATGTGCTAATCTACTTTCCAGCCATGCTATCAGGAGATGGAATACTTCACATAAGTTTGAGGTAATCCATCGTTCTCCATCCTCCTCCTGTACTCTAAAATACATGGGCTTAAGATGGTTAACACAGATCCCAAGAGATTAGCAACTCTTTGTTAGGCAGACCTGATTCCCACCAAGTCTGGAAAAGCGGCCACTTCCCTCTCCTCCCAAAGCTGATTCTCACTCTGCATTTCTCAGCAGCCTCTCATTCAGCCCTGGCCTCCATTAATGTAGGCACATGCTCCCCTTTCATACTTGGCCAGCAGTTAATTTCTCATGTGGGGGTTCCGTATTCAAGTACCACAAACGCAAGAGCCAGCCCCCACAGAATGGCCTGGCCATTCATAAACACAACTGAAATCCAAAGCTCCAGACTAGGCTGCCTATGTAGTGACACCACAGCAACATCCCAGCAAGTTGCAAGAGACATCCATTCTTCCTACTATCCACTGACCCTCTGGAAAACAGCATTTTAAAGAGTATGTGAAGTAGAAAGTTAGCTATGGGCAGCTTCACAAATTATGTGGCAAATGTATGTTTGATGTATGTAGTCCAGGGTTTTAGGTAACAAATATGTATGGTGGGGGGGCCTCTCTCTCTCTGACACAGACACACATGTTGCTGCTTATGGAAATGGGGTCGGGGTCCCCAAATACAGGCACACACTGTTTTGCTGACCTGCTTACTGCAGGAAATGCAGGTGACTAACAGGGTTCCTGTTTCAACTTCAACCCACGCAATCAATTTCCAAACCTAGAAGTGCTTCTGGACTCAAGTATGTTTCCTGAAATGTGGACCTTTCAGGCTCTTTTAACACAAAACCAGCCCAATGAAGGCCACTTCAGGTAAATGGATATTCATGCTAATTCAGTCTCCCTCAGCTACCAGATAGGCATAATATGGGGAGTTACCCGACCTCGAACCCACCACACAGAGAGCAGAGTCCAACACAACACAGTAACACAAAGGCATTTCATTGGCTGCTCTGGAATTCACACTTAAGCAGAGATACGATCCTGTTCACAAGACTGAATGCAATACAAACACCGAGGCACACCCAATCAGCTGCTGGAAAACAAGACAGGAGACAAAGGAAAAGTATTACAGTCCTGGATCATCCAGCTCAAGATAATTCCTTCCAGTGGACTAAACTCAATGGGTGGTGGGACCTGTAATCCTTAAAAAAAAAAACAAGCCTCCCTGCCCACAACTCACAACTACAACCCCCACATAGGTTGAGAATGCTTTTGTATCACATTATTAAAATTAATCTTCCTACATCACAGCCACTGCAAATCAGACACTACAATCTGGTCATGCAAGCAGAACATCTGTAATAGAAGCTGCCTGCTGCCCCACTCCCCCCAATCAGTTGAGGGCTTAGCCCCAAGACAGATAATATCCTCTTTAATGGACATTTTTCACCATATATGAGCCCCCTGGTAGCCATTATTCTCAACATCACTCTAAGGCTTCCCAAAACAGCTAAAGAGAAGGGGCGGTGTGCATGTCCCAGTTTATTGTAGGCTGCATGCCTTGCACATGGCCTAGCAAAGCCACTTCCGGCCTGCCCAGGAAGTGGGGTTGCGGGCTTCACGCCCACCCCCACATGAGCGGGGGCTGGTTTCAGCCCCCGCGAGAACAGGGGAATCCCGGCCGCACCTGCCCCCCCAGCCAGCCAATCGGCTGGCTGGGGGGGGCGTGGCCTGCCCTATTTAGGGCTGGCGCAGAGGGGGCTCGCCCTCGTTTCGAATTGGCAATTTGCAGCCTTTTGGTTTTTCGCCTACCTCGTAGCAACTCGTCACAACTCTTCGGCATTGGCGGTAGGCATTGGTAAGAAGGGGTTAAGAGGATGGGGGGGGAGGAACGCCATCACCTCCCCCCAGTGAGCGAAGGGTGGTCCGTTAAAGGACTACGGGGGGCTTGGCCCTGTCCGAAGCCTATGGAGGTGTGGGCCAAAGGCACGCCCCCGAGCGGTGACCCGGGGGAGACCCGGGGGAGCTCCTAGTCGACGTACCTCAGCAGGAGACTCCCCCGATATAGTGTTAACCCTTCCCCATGTCTCCAGCAAATGGGCTGGAGCCGGATAGTCGATAGGACCAATGCCTAAGCCTATGCCTCTCATTCCTGAATTCAATAAAGTTGTGGCCTAATTCGCCCATTTAACCTTAAATTATGGTGTCTCGTGTCTTTATTTATCATGGTGGGGGCGGGAACTCGCCACGCAAAGTCATAGGAATGCCCCCTCCTGGATAACATTGCAAGAAGGATCTGGAAGTTGGCAAAGGGTAGAAGGAATGGAGTGGGGGGGTTTTGAAGCCTTCCAAAGCAGAGCACAGGGGAAGAGAAAAGGGACACCTACAGATAACCTATTTATTGGACATTCATCCTGATTTGCTTGCAGAAGATTTGCATGGAGAATAGATTATATCTAATCTGAGCATTCATTCCTTCTTGTTTGCAGTTAGTCCACAATGAGCACTCATCCTGAATTTATCCTCCTTTTCCTTGTGGGATGCATATACATCTTTCTTCATTCCTCCTGCACTTTACAGTGCATTTTCCCACAAAAAGTCCACCATTGTAATCTTTTTTAAAAAAAAGTTAATTTGCTGTGCTTAAAACCACTTCAGTTGCACAAACCTAAATTTCCTAACATTGCCCCCCCCCAAAAAAAAATACTAACCATCTGGAGTCACCCAAAGATTGACCGTTTACACAGCAGTAAGGAGCATCAGCCTCAAAACATAACTTTTTTTTCAGGGGTCTTTATCTGTCCTGTAAGCAATAAGTCAGATACAACTAAGTTGTACTTTCTAAGCTTTCTTCTGTCACCATGAGCCCTAGAAGCTTGCTATCAAAAAAAGGAAGCCGATATTCAGCAGGCAATTTCTCTGCTTTGCTCATGCTGTAGCACACAGCATCTAATGGGATGATACCGCTGACATCCCAGGTGCTCATAGCAAGGTGGCTGCTCAAGCCTGCCTATCTAAAGAGAGAAAGAAAGAAAGTTACCAGGCGACAGGGGAAAGGAGAATGTAGTTGGAGGCCAGGGAAACAAGAGGGGCTTGGCCACTGGGATCACTGATCTCCCAATGCCTCCTGCCACTCAACCACAAACCAGGCACCTCCCAAGTGTGACAGTCAGCTCCAAAGGGGGAAAGAATTTGCCGTTGCCTCTCTAGCACTAAGCACCAACGTAATGAAAAGTCATCTGCAGGTGTGAATTACGAAAAAGCAGAGGATGGCTGTTCAAGGCTAAATTTAGACTTTGCTTGCAACTTTGCTGAGAACAGACAATTCAATTTGTGTGTTTTTAAAAGGGTTGTTCCACGTTTTTTGTGCTGTTATCTATTCCAGTCCCAGAAACAAGCCAGTGACCAGATTTTAGTCCAGTATCAACTGTGTACAACTGGGAGACTAACTGCTATGCTTTGGCTGCCAAACTACCATGTGGCCAAGATAGGTGACATCAGCTATAGCTCAGAGATCCCCTCAGAGATCACAGCTCTCATTAGCAAAAGCTTTTAGGCCAGTTTGGCACAGCAACATCCAGCCACAGTTGCTGAAACACATCGATTTCTGTTGGCCTCCTATTCTTTGGCAATCTCTGAGTCGTTCCATTTGCTTTTGGAGATACCAGTGTATCTCACAGCAAAGTTTGCTAATACCAACACAACGTTGCTTCCCAACACTTATAACAAGTTCCTGGAGCTGTGCTGCCTAACCCACTATGCTGAAAACGTAAGTTTATCCCCAAAGAAGACCAGATCTAAAAGCAGCTGCCTGGCCTCAAGAAGCAGCCATGACTTGATCCCAGGAGTGACTTCTTTGCAGAGGAAAGGCAAAGCACAAAGAGTACCCAGGCTGTAGTTCATTGGCTACTAGCCACAATGGCTACTTTCTACCTCCACTGTCAGAGGTAATGTACCTCTGAATACCAGCTGCTGGCAACCACAGGAGGGGAGAGGTGCTCCTGGGCTCATGTAGAAGTCTTCCTCCAACATTGCTCCAGCAGTTGTCTCTCCTGTTTCCTTCTTTTATTAGGACAATTAAGCTTATTTGGCTGTAAAAAGCAGGGAAGGATGCTCAGGGACAACTGTGTCAACTGTCTGGGTCATCCCCCACCCCCCATTCCAGAGGTCAACTTAGGACGTCAAGAGGATCACCTGCCTAGGAAAGCCCAGGAGCCCTATGAAAACCAAGCAGTTTGATCAGCCTCTTTTGGCAACCACACAAATTGTTCCTCTATCCCTGCAGAGATTAAGGGCCCAACCTAGACTCATTTAAATCCAGTTTCAGGCTCGCTTTTGGTTCTCAAACTGCCTGTCACACTGATGGAAGAGGACAGAGGTTGAGTAACCCTGTTAGTCCTTCTGGATCTCTCATAAGGTTTTGACCATTGTACTCTTCTGGGTGGGTCTCCACATCAGAATCAGATGCCTGGTGACTGTTCTTGAGCCCCATGACATTTGCACTAAGAGGGCTCTGTGTTGCTTCTACACACACACCCCAGCCCAATCTTCTTCCATGTTTATGTGAAACTGTGGGGTCATCCAGGGATTGCAAAGAAGGGTTTCATCAATACACAGATGACACCAAACTCTACTTCTCATTTTCATCTAAGTCAGGTAAAGCAGTGGAAACGCTGAACTGGTGTCTGACATCAGTGAGAAGCTGGGCAAAGGCCAATAAGCTGAAATTCAATCTGGACAAGATGGAGGCACTACTGGTGGGTGCTTTGTCTGCTCAGGAAGACTGTGTTTAGGCAGTTCCAGATGGGGAAACACTTCCCCTAAAGCAGGTGTGAGGAACCTTGGCTACAAAATAAACAATTTCTTCATGCAACACATAGTTAAACTATGGAAGTCACTCCCACAAGAGGCAGTGATGGTGACCAAATTGGATTACTTTAAAAGAGGGTGAGACAAATTCATGGAGGAGGATAAAGCTACCAAGGGCTACTAGCCACAATGGCTCCCCCCAGAGCTGGAGGCCATGCTTTCAAATACAGTTGTGCCTTGGTTCTCGAATGCCTTTATACTTGTACATTTTGGCTCCCGAATGCCACAAACCCAAATTGAGTGTTCCGGTTTGCAAACATTTTTCGGAAGCCAAACATCCAATGCAACTTCCGCAGCTGACGACTGAGTGCAGGAAGCTCCTGCAGCAAATCAGAAGCCACGCCTTGGTTTCTGAATGGTTCGAGGAGTCAAACAGACTCCTGGAACGGATTATGTTTGACAACCAAGGTACCAGTTTCTGGAAACAAGAGGGGAGAGGTCTCTTGTGTTCAGATCCTGTTTGAGAGTTTACCATTGAGGCATCTGGTCTGCCACTGTGAGAAGGGGATACTAGACTAGTAGCGCATGTTTATTTTTTCAGCTTTCACATTCCAAAAATGAGGGGTGCTAAAAAGTTATAACATCACCTGGGAATTCAAAAGCTATTTTGGTTAAATTAATATAATTTAGTTTTGCGTAGTAAACAACTACAGTACATAAAATATTGACCTTTTTAATAAATTTTCCAATAATTTTAGACTTGATCTTATAAGTGTGAAAAATATATATGTGAAATTGCATAAAAATTGAAACGTCAAAACTTGACAAGCTTTTTGATATCCTCAATTGCAAGTGTAAGATTTTTCTTTGCTCTGAATTTGACTGCCCTACAGATGCTGGTTGCAAAAAAGAAGCTCACGTTAACTGTACATGCCCTATGGAGATGAAGATCCCTGGGAAGGAACTTGCTTTCATTAAAGGTCAGAGAGAGAATACTGATTTGATTGGGCCACATTAGACTGTCTTGCCAGATCTGCCTGAACATAACAGACAAGTCACAAAGCAGAAGCGTCAAGAAGATGAGAGAAGAAGACTTGCTGAATATAAGCAGTGAAGTAAGTAGGATGCCTGAATACCATGAAATGAAATAATTTTCTCTGCTAGTGAAAATGAAGGTGCCCAAGATGGAAATGGTGATATAAATTATGAATTGACATTAAGAAAAACAAGTATGACTTGCACTTCAAATAAAAAGACAGAGTACAACACATTAGAAATACATAATGTTGCTATGTAGAACATCGGATAGGGTGTTGGCCTTTGTGCCACAGCTGCTGCCCTCACCACTGCCACCTTTCTGGATGCTGGCTTGATCACTGAAGAAGAGAGACTTGATCACAGTAAAGTCAAGAGGGCCAAGAAAAAGTTATGAAATCACTGGATCAGGAATCTGATTACTTTTGTCAGAAGGATGAAATTGACAGCATCTTCTTTGACAGCCAGGAAGATACAACTAAAGTTACGCTCAAAGCAGACAATTCAGATCAGCGGTTGCCAAGCATCATCTCAGAACAGAATTAATATGTGAGCAGTGAGCCAGGTGGAAGGTATCTCTGCCACTTCACACTGGAAAAAGTCTGGAGTTTTTGCTAATAATTTTGTTGATTTCATTAAGAAGAGCAGCATTGATTAAGAGTCTGAAGGCCACTGAAGGGGATTCTACAAATCTTAACACTAGCTCGGAGGGTAGTACCATGCATTGGGTAGAGGTCAAGCTTGGTTGTAAGCTGATCAGGTTGGTTTGTGCCCTCCACACCAACAAGTTACCCCATGACAGTTAATCCAGCACTCAATGGAAAGACCTTGTCTAACAGCAAGTGGTCAGGTAACATTGACAAGATGTTAAGACACTGCTACAGAACTTGACATTGATTCTTCATTAACCAAAGTCACAACTGGAGAGCCTCTTCACTGACTGACAATGTCATAATGGATCTGTCTACTGATCAAGCGTTCAAGTATTGGATCACAAAGACCATAAGGACAGGAAAACTTCCCATGGATCTGGTCCTTCTTGAAACTGGTCCAGTAAGCCACTAAAGGCAAAGCCTCCAACAACTTAAGACTGATAGTGGAATACATTGTTTGCGTGTACTACCCCCCTGCTGGTTCAAAATCAAAGTAAAATGTGGAAGGCCTACACCAAATCTTGTTTCAGCTACAACAAGTTAGGCTGCAAAAGAAGGCTGTAGTGGATGCTGTTTTGCCAACCACTAAACATTCAGCACGGTATGCATTCAGCGAAATGATAATCCAGACACTCTTGTGCTCAGATGACAATGAGGAGAGGAGATCGAACTCGCAACCTTGGTGTTATCAGCACCACACCCCAACCAGCTGAGCTATCTTTCCATGGGAGTAACTAACTCAGGGCAATCAGCTTTGAACCCTGCTTCAATTCCCCAACGCCACACTCACAAGGAATTGATACAGGGAGACTCCTCCCTGCACCACCCCCATCCTGGAGCACGGACACAGTGACCGGCATTACTTAAGTACACAGACAAAATGGAATTTGAAGATTTTGTCACTGTATTGATTGAGTTTATGGCTTCCCTGGCAAGAATCCATCCTGAATTTTAGTCTGGCTCAACACCCCAGGAGGCTTACAACTGCAAAACAAGAGGAACCACTATGATATAAATATAAAAGATTATTAAAAAGAAGCCATCTCCCATGTAAAGCACCACCACACCCCGGGTGAAAACAGCTCCCACCCTAGGGACCTCTGCTGAAGGACAGACAGATGGCTTTTGTAAGCATGAAATCAGGCATAATAGTATAGCCATGGGCTCACTCAAGCAGGTAGAATAGCAAGCCATAATGTAGGTCAGCCGAGGAGATTTAAGGCGGCGGGTGCAGAGGGATTTTCAGAACCACCAGGCAACCTAGATATCCCCCTTCTTGTTATTTTGCTGGAAAATCCTCAGGCAGCTCTGAAAAATCCCACCCGGCCCAATTGTGGCACCCGCTGCTTAGCCACAGGGGCAGGCAGCAACTCAAGCTGGAAGGAGACGGCAAAAGGCACCACAGAGCCTCCCCTCCTGAATACACAGTAAGTGCTTGTCACCATCCCACATTTCTCAGTGAGGAAAGAGGACTGATGGGCAGAAAAAAAGCCTTGTGCTGCCACACAGCCACAAACAAGAGGGGGAAGGTAGCACTGCTCATGCAGAAAAATGCTGAGCAGTCAGAAGAGGCCGGCTGCAAGGAACAGATCTGGTAACACTCAAAGGAGAAGAAGGAAATCACAACGGGGTGCATTCACACAGGCAGTTTAACCTTAAGAACCCAACAGAAAAACTGCCTCTGTCTACCCCAACAAGCAGGAAAGGCTGTCTAGTCAAGAGATGCAAATGTTGATGGAAATCACACTGGCTCCTTGGCAACTAATTGGAACTCAGGAATAAGCACAGGCCTTGCCAAGCAGTGTCTGCCAAAAAGTGGGAATGAGCAAAGGAGAGCAGGACTAGGCCCCATTCCTAACCATGTAACATGATCAAGTCCCCTTCAGACCCTTGTACACTCCTCCCCCTTTCTGCTTTGTCAGCAAGGTCGCCGGATGAAGTTAGCTTGCATTCTGCACATAACTCTTGCTCCACACAATGTATCTCAGATAGTTATGGGTTTGTGTTTTTTATTTAGCTTTAAGCAGAAAGAATAACCACTAGCGTTAACTAAAGCAATCCAAGAGATTTTGTATAAATTGCATGGAAAGCAGGAAATAGTGAAATACCCTAGATATCAATATCAAGTTTTTAGGGAGTCTAAGCAAACATGAATCTGGAATCCACCACTACCACATCCCTGAAGTTGTACATTTGCCGTATCTATTAAAATAGCACCAATTCCTCTTTGTTTTTGCACTGCCTTAAAAACCATAAATACCGTGTACCATGTGTGAAAGCATAAAAAGCATTTTAACTCTCAACATATCCAACCCTAGAGCCCAAGAAGGAGGGAAAGATCTACAGGCACAACTTAACTAAACCAGCCCCATCTAAGTCAGAGCAGCAGTTAGCGGAGCAGAAATGAGGTGTGGGTGGTCAGGAGTCAGCATTTTCTGTCTCTCCACAGAGGAAATACTTCAGCTTATTCCACCTCTTTTGCCAGCCTCATATTCACTCACTGGCAGGGCAGAGACAGGGTCTGAGGCAGCTTAGAATCCTGACTAGGTCCTGACCCTCCCCATGACGACCCTCGGATCCTGCCCATTTCCAAGCTAATCTGGCATAAAGTCCCAAACGCTTGTGCCTCTTCAAAGAGACTGTCAGGATCTCAAGCACCTACACCTCTGTCTACCACATTCACTCAGGCAAGGGAGCTGCTGTCACAAGCTGAGGCTCCTTCTCAGCTTTGATGTTACTGCATTATTATTTATATCCCACATTTTCTCCCACTTTGGGATTCAAGGCCACTTGCAATGTTTAAAAACAATGTTACAAAACAGAAGCAATAAAAAAAAATCCAGTTAAAAACAGTACAGTGGTACCTCAGGTTAAGTACTTAATTCGTTCCGGAGGTCCGTTCTTAACCTGAAACTGTTCTTAACCTGAAGCACCACTTTAGCTAATGGGGCCTCGTGCTGCTGCTGCACCACCGGAGCACGATTTCTGTTCTCATCCTGAAGCAAAGTTCTTAATCTGAAGCACTATTTCTGGGTTAGCAGAGTCTGTAACCTGAAGCGTATGTAACCTGAGGTACCACTGTAATTAAAATACATAAGAACACAAGAGTTGCAGAGGTGGGAAGCAACAGCCCTGACAACTCTGTGACAGTCCCTTTCCCTCTCCAACTCTGAGGCAGAGTGCGGGAAGGCTGCTGTGTTCTCAGAATACCTGGAGAACATGCCATGTAAAACCAGCAGCACACCACTGCCCTAGAGGGGGCATCCTCGGCTGACGCTTGGCCAAGATACCCAAGCTCCTTGATGGCAAAACAGGGAACCCCTCTGCCTCCCTGTTTTAGCCTGGGAAAGCAGGATGAGGTACACTGATGGCGGCACGACAAAGGTGCCCAAACAGCAAAGGAAAGAATGACAGGGAACAACAAGGAGAGCCTCAAACTGTTAAACCACTGCAGGATCCCACATGAAGCACAGGATGGCACTGTCAGTCTCCTATCATTCTGCTACAAGCCCCAAGACCAGCCCTACCATTAGGCAGAGTAGGCTGGTAGGTGCAGGCCTGATGCTCTCAGGTGGGGTGCAGGCATGGCCAGTTCCCCTTGGGAAACAGAATTTTTGGGGTGAACCCTAACAAGCTACACACTTCCACTGCTACCTGCCTAAAGATTACAAGATAAACTTTACATCCTACCATAGAATATTTGCAGGAGTTTACTGAGAACCCCTGAGCCCTGGGGTGGAACTGTAGTTTTCCACTCTTACCCTGTGCATTGTTTACAGACCGTTCAAGACAGGAAACTATTAGAGAAAGTTGCTTTCTATTTTTTTTTAAAGGTACTTTAAAATGATAAATTACTTGCTTCGCCTGCAGTTCCCAATCTCTGCATTAACCAGTATGTTTACTGAAACATCTAAACAATAGTTTGCTAACCTATTGGTAAGCAAATACAACCCCATCAGTCACAGAATTTGCCAACTGTTAAGCACAGTAACATGCCTGGACAAACAATGTATACAGTTAATCCTACGAAAGCAATCAAAAAAAACAAAGCATGACCCAAATCAGAATCAGACTCGCCTCCTCTCTCAGCATGCGAGGAGACAAAAATTGATGATCGGGGTTTATTTATGATAATGAGCACTTTAAGTTTCATATTTGCCTCTCCATTGGATGTGTGGTTTAAAATCCACAAGGACCTCATCCTGCACTCTGTTACCCAGGAGGGCCACTTCTTGTCAAGCACAAGCTGACACTTGCAGTGGCTGTTAGGGTCTTTGGTATCTGTTTGCTCCAATCCACAGATCCCCATGCAGCTAAACGCAGGGATCAAACATCTCTGAACTCTCTATTAAACAAGATCATGAAGGGCATTTTTAGAAAGGGGTTCAACTTCAAAGGGTCTAAAAACAGATGATGGGGTTTATTTCTTTATTTGATTCCATTTCACAGATAGAATGATAGAATTTGTACTGGGGGTGGGGGGAGGGAAATCTGTATGTAGAACTTTTAAAACATAAGCCACCTGCAGCCTATGGAGGAAGACCATTCAAGAGGAAACCAATGTGCTTATTACAAAGAGCTACAGGAATCTCCCTCATTCTGGCATACAAAGAGGCACATATTTAGCTGCTACCGACAAATTCAGGGCAGGAATTGGAGTCTTCTTTGTATCCAACTGAAAAGACCAAGAAAATGTTTAGGTAGGCAGAATACAGCTGACTGAAATAGCTGACAAAGACAGGGAGGTTAAAGCAATCTTGTCTTGCAAAAAGGAGCCTTTTGAAACAGACTTTGACAATGACAATACAGGAAACAAAATTCTTATTCATTCAACAGCCCTACTCACTTACGAGAGGGAAGCCCATTTTACTCCCGACAACCTTGCAAAGCTACCTGGCTACAGAAAAAAACCAAGTGCATCCTCTTGGCTTGGCCAACTTCGACAAAGCCAGAGGAGCAGAACCAGAGTAACAATTCTACATCAAGGGTGGGGAACCTTTGGCCCTCCAGGTGTTGCTGAACAGCAACTGCCATCAGCTCCAACAAGCATGGACAATGGCATGCAATGATGGGAGCTGTAGTTCAGCAATATCTGGAGGGCCTGACATTCCACACACCTGATCTCCATTTAGATGGGAAAAGGAAGTAACAGTAATAACAATTACCGTAAGCATTTTCCAGGACCATGTACTTAAGTTTTGCATTGTTCATTCAGGGACTCCATTCATTACAAAATGATAACATTCAATTAAATAATTAAAGCCGTATTTCCAAGTCTGCTTTCTACACAGGGTTCTAGTTAGCACATCACATTAAACCATATTTAAAACAAGCTATGGATTAGTGTGAACAAGCGGTTGCTGGTGCATGGTTATTCAACCGCAGGCACTTCGCTCCTTCCCAGCTCCTGCCACACTGAGAAGGAAACCAGCTCAACAAGAGAGCCTTAATAGCACCTGAAAGACTAACAAATTTAATATGGCAGAGGCTTTCTAGTCCATGACATAATAAATTAGATAGACTTTACATTACTACAAGACTCTCATTTTGCTCCAGCATACGACATACAGAAGCTACCCTCCTAACAGAATAAACTATCCAGCTTTTCCATACTGGGTAGAGGCACCCTGGAAATGGAAAGAGAAGCCATTCTTTGGCAGCATTCTCCTGAACAGTTTAAAAGGGGCTTCCACTCCTTTGCAAGGAGGACAGCACATCCTCTCCTCCCTCCTTCTCTCAAGGGGAACAGCACAAAATGAAAAGGACATGTAGGAGACACACAGGTCTATGGTAACAAGGCCCAGTACTAAAACCATGCTTCTAGCTCTGTTTCCTGATGTACTTGCAGTTGTGTAACATGTGAAGAAATATAATGTTGGTATGTGGTAAAGCCCGCCAGGCTCACCATGTAATCACTGCCGCCATCTCCTTCTCCTCCTGGTGGGGAACAGTAGCAGGAGGGGGCAGCAGCCTGAGTGAGGAGGCCGGCAGGCAAGGAAGTGTGGAAAGAATGTGCCTCCCAACCACAGCTACAGCCGCTGTCTCCTGGGAAGGAAAGCACCCCACAACCAACTGCTCAAGGTGGAAGTGGCAAAATTCCACCACTACAGGCAACCAGCTTCCTCAAAAAGAGAAGAAAGCAGTGGTCAAGCATCCAGCCACTGACTGGAGCACATAATGGACCTCAATGTGCCAATACTCTGTAGCCACAAAGACCTTAAAGAGTTTTAAAGTTCACAGTGCCATGAACCTCTTCTCATCCATCTTCTCCTCGTGCATTTGGTTCAAGCGAAGTAACTATTTCTGTGATGCAGCTTCAGCAAACCAGTGGGGACCCTGCATAAGACCTATCACCGTTGATACAGCAAATCATAGAATCATAGAGTTGGAAGAGACCACAAGGGCCATCGAGTCCAACCCCCTGCCAAGCAGGAAACATGCCCAGTTGAGTTTCTGACCTGGTGAACAGTATTTAATAGTTTAAAAGCTCCACTAAATATTCAAAGTTGCTACAATAAACATAAAGCAGACACCATAGAATATATGGTAACAAAACTGCTCCAAATGAAATAGTCCCTTTGCTGTCCCCCTCCAAAAACTGGAAACCCAGAATTACAGAAAATCACAAAAGATTCACTTCAGTGCCAAGACAGCTAGCAGTAGCCCACAGGCTGAGTCTGGCTTTCCTGCTGAGCTTTAATCAAGCCTTAATAAGTGCATGAACAATTGTGCTGCACAATGACCAACAAGGGTATCTATCACCTCCCAGTTCTTTCTTTACAAGCAGATTTGATGAAGTTTCTTAAGTGTCACAAGCTGAGTCTACATTACATTTACATTTGATTCTACATTAGGGTATTCTTAAAAGGGAAATGCTTATCAAGGAAAAAATCTTATCACTTTTTTTGAAATTATTTTTATCCACCCTGACTAGTAGCATGACTGCCATGTTTCAGCTCTTTGGAGAAAAACCAGACAGATTATTTCCCCCGAGATAAAGTAAGATCAGTTTCCTCTTTTTTCCTCTCTATTTATTCATTCATCCACTCATCCATCCTTTATGGTTAGAAACTGCCTTTCAGTTCAGTTTCCAAGAATAAATTGCTCCCCGTCTTCAGCAGGAAGATCCTAAGAAAGTAAAGCATCACATGAAGGTGAAGCCTCTGAACAGCTGTTTCCAGAGTAGCAGCCATGCTGGTCTGCTGCAGCCAACATCCCAAACTCTTGTGGCTCCTTAGAAACCAAGCAGAAAGTCCACTTCACCAGCTTAGGCTACAATAAACATGTTAGCCTTTAAGTTGTCACCAGGCTCTAAGCAGCAACTATCTCTTCCCCAGGCAACAACAGTCACCATTCCTGCTCAAAACACCAAGTCAAATTTGGCGCCATTCTAAAGCTTCAGGAAGGAACAGTTTGGATAGAAATCTGTGGGTTTTGTTTAAATCTGACCGGGATGGTTATTTCCATGCCCACCAGTTTGGAAGAAAAACAAGGTAATGGTTCCTTCATACTCAGGAGGATAACTGCAGCGTATTAGTTTTATAAGAATAAAGCAACAGGGCGCAATGAGCTTCCAGGACCTTCGGAAAGCTGAGGGCAGCTGAGCCACAGAATGTCAATGGTGTCAGCTAAAAGGGAAAGGGTGGAAGAGGGGAGGAACTGGTCAGCTTGAGCCCTTAACACAGTTTATTTAACAGCCTGCCCAATAACACAGTAGGTCCCAGAGCATCCTTGCAAGAACCATAAATAATCCCAGTGGTCATTGGCTGATACCTGCAGCCATTCTGTAGGCAGAGTGAGCCATGTTACAATATCCATGCTGCAACGGCTGCACCCATGAACTGCCAAAGAAACACATTATGTCCCATCCCTGGTAGGCAGGTAGGGCACACACTAAGTGGAGGAAATATTCAATATTCAAACCTATTCAAATAAATCTTCAAGCAAAAAGGTATTGACAAGTACTCTTGCATGTGTACCGAGAAGTAGAGAGTAATTAATCCCTTAATAGCATGATCACTATTTTATGACATTTTGGCTGGTCTTAATAATGGCATTGCCCACAATGAACCAGCATTGTTTCCTCCTCTTTTATTAATTTCACAGTTGTTCTCCTCCCCCATATGGGATCTGTGCAAGTATTTCGACTACTAGTGCCTAGAAAGTGCAAAAACTCTGCTTCTGTGACTTTTAATGCTGGCAACAACAAATAAACATACTTTCTAAGGAAAAATCTGAAATACAATATGATCAAAGTTGTTTTTGAAACAATTAGAACAAATGTTAGAATAATAATTTAAATAAGTCTCTTCCACCGGTGATCAAAATTGCTGAAACAAGACTGAATCAATTCACTCCAAGAAATGGCAAATATCACACAAACAGTTATGCCCTTTTCAAAATCTCAGCAATCCACTGAGAACATTAACAGGTCTTGTTCAGCTTGAACCAGTATAGCTGCACTAGATCCACTGTTTATGGCAATTTGACCTCATAGTTTGCTAGGGACAAACCCGGACTCCCTCTTTTCTTGCACACAACAGTAGACTCTTGGCTCTTGTAAACAGCGAGTGGCCTCCTGAAACCTGGCACCCCACTTGTTTTCCAACATCATGAGATTAAAAGAGAAGCAGCTCTGCTGAAAAGTGTTCCATATTCTCCTGATCCAATCATTAAAAACAAGCAATGAACAATCTCCTCATTGTCCCAAGCACCAAATCATAAACAAACAGTACCCTGGAAGCAAGGTCCATTCTAAGCAGCCCTTGTTGAGCAGCCAGGAAGCCTCATCCATGACCAGAGGGTACAAAGTGGAAGAGCAGCCCCCCACCCTGGAAAAAAAAATCAAGAGAAAATAAATGACTAATCTGTTGACCAAGCCCAACCATTTTCCAACCCAGAACTTTGCTAACTAAGGCTGAACTCCTAACCCCACTTGACTAAGAGTATGCCACATTGAATTAAATAGGGTTTACTTCTGAGTAGGCATGCTTAGGACTGCTTGTCATCTACCAAAAGGGTAAATAGGAAACAAGACTAGATCAATTGTTCCTATACAATTACTTGTCTCCAATTTGAGTTAACAAGGCAGCCACCAGCTTTGCCTAAAAAAAAACAAAAAACCAATTGACAACAGAACTGTGTGAAGTTGCAGTTTTTCCATCACCCAATATTAAAATGAGGCAGAGTAGGCATCACAGTCATAGGCAGGGTCTTGATATGATCAGAGTCAACTGTGAAGCATCATTGCTCAGGTGTTATTCATAAGCCAGGAGTACTGACTAGCATGTATGTCTCTTTCTCTCTGATACACACACCACACTTATCTTTCCACACAAGTTTTTGGGGATCTTGGGCATAAACTAACTCACTAGTCACATCTCTCTACACAGCAAGACCAAAGCCTGCAGAGGATGCTGTGCCACTGGGGAGCATCTGGTTAGCATGCAGAAGGGCCTCTTCAGTTCAACCCCCAGCATCTCCAGGTAGGGCTGAGAACATCTCCTGCCTTAGACCCAGAAGAGCCACTGCCAGTCAGTGTAGACAATACTGAGATGAACCAATAACCTAATTCAGCATTGGGCTGCTTCCAACGTTCCTATGCAGACAGGGAATCAGGGCTACTATCTATGAACTACCAGAAACATGTGTGTTTAACACATACCAGTGCTAACATTCTGCCATGAAGAAGATGGAGCAAGCTCATTCTTTCTTGCTCTATAGAGCGGGATTAGAAATGATGGGTAGAAACTGCAAGGAAGCAAATTTTGACTGAGCATTAAAAGAAATATTACAATACAAAAGGCTGTTGGGGAGCAGCACAGGTAGTGCTGGTTGGTTTCCCCGCACTTGAGGCATTTAAGCAGTGGATGGCCACCCATATGCCAGGAATGGTGAAGATTCCTGAACTAAACCAGGTGGGAGTCCAACTCTTATGATCCTAGGAAATAGCCCCTCCTCTGTTCGGTCTGACAGAATTCTCTGTGCAACTCCAAACTTTATACCCTCCTATGGAAGTTGATCCAACAAGTAACATATTTACGGTAAATGATGTAAACGGAACTGTTTCTCTCATCTCACTCAATAAGAATTGCAGAGAACACCTGAAGGAGATTCTAAGCAGGTATTTTCTGCCATTCTTCATTCACTGCCGATCTTAATATGAGACAAGACTCCTCAGAGCTCACCCCTGGAACAGAAGGGAATCTACAGTTATCACAAATGGCACTCTGCATCTGCTCAGAGGTTTCCTTTCAGCCAGCCTATACGTAGAAAGAAAAAAAATCGTCTATGCCAAGTACTGATAGAGGCATCTTTAGTTGCACAAGGCGATGACTTGAACTAGGAATTAAACAAAGGTATCACTTTTCCACCGCCAGATCTCAGCACCTGTACCTGTGAAGTTGGAATACACCACCTCTGGAAGCCACCACAAATCATTAACACACTGCCATGATGCCAGTGAGGGAGCTTCCTAAGAACAACCAATGCACCTCCCTGCCCCAAAGAGCTTACAGTCTAAATGTCAGGTCTAACCCAAGGGAATGACACCTTTGCCAAGAGTCACAGCCCAGGTCACAGCCTTCCAAGCAAGCAGGGCATCTGATGATTATTTTTAGGTGCTGCAGGTCTTGATGCACCCGCCCTGCTGCTGCTCTTGGTGCCTCTGAACAGGGGACCCTGGCCAGATTAGATGCTTCCCCTGCGGAGTGGCTGCTAGGAGCCGGCAGAGGAGAGGGAGAGCCCCTCACCTTGAACTCCCGGCTGTGCTGCGGCGTATACTCGAGCGTCCAGAGGGCCCGCACTAGGTGCGACAGCTGCTCCGTCACCTCGCCCTTGCAGTTGTCCGGGGCGGGCTCCGGCGGGCGGGCGGGGGCCACGGCTGGCACGTCCCTCTCGCCGCCGCCGCCCTCCTCTTCCTCCTCCTCCTCCTCTCCGCCGGCGCCTCTTCCTCCGTCCCCGGCTTCTGCGGCGTTGGCGGCGCGGTACTGCTCGAGGGCGAGGTACTCGGCGAAGAGCTCGGTGTTGCTGAGGCACTGCAGGATGGCGTTCATGAAGCACGTGTTGCCGTGGTTGCGCAGCCCCGCCACGCCGGGCACGGCCGGCAGCAGCAGCGACCCCGCCGAGGAGCCCGGCGGCGGCGGCGGTGGCGAAATCAACTCCTGGGTGGCGGGAGGCTGCGGAGGCGGCGGCGGCGACGGGGGAGGCGGCGGCTCGGGTTCCGGGCTGGGCTGGAAGCAGCGGCCCAGGCTGCTGCCGCCGGGGGGGTGTCCGTGGCGGGCGGTGGTGGCGGCGGGCCCGTGCTCGGTGCCCAGGTGGGAGAGCGTCGAGAGCGTCTTCAGCACGCGGCTCATGAATCCGCCCAGCGACCTGGAGGAGGAGGAGCCCGAGCCCCCAGTGCCGGACCCGCCGCCGCCGCCCACCCGGCCCCGGAAGAGCAGCCGCTTGCTGAAGGAGCGCTTCTCCTTGGCCGCCGCCGCCACCACCACCGGCGAAGCGGCGGCGGGCAGCACCGGGGCCGCCACCGCCGCAGCGCCACTCGCCCGGCCCGACATGGCGCCCTCTCCCCCCGGGCCTACCACCGCCTCATCCCCGCCGCCGCAGCCCAGCCTCCGCGCCTGGGAGCTTCACCGGCGGCACAGCCGTGCAGGAGCCGGAGCTGCTGCTCCTCCTCTTGCTGCTGCTGCTGCTCAGGCTGAGGCGGCGGCGGGCGGGGCGGAGCCCGCGCGGCGAGACGGGCACGCAGGAAGCCGGCGCCGCCATGCTGGTTGCGGGCAACCGCGGGACCAGCCAGCCTACCCTTCTCGCGGCTGCCGCCATCTTTGCTCCTGGCAAAGGCCTCTTTTCCCCCTCCTCTGTCTCCCTCAGTGAAGAAGAGAGGCAAATAGCGTAAAGGGGCGGCGGCAGCTTCTTCGGCCACTCTTGCCAGCCGGGCAGCTTTCAGTGCGGCCCAGTTCCCCTCGGCGCTGGCTCGCGAAGGCCCAGGCCCGAGCCTGCTTCCTCTTGCTCGGCTCCTCGGGACTTCCCGCCAAAACCTCCGTCACCTCTGGGGGCTCACAGGGAAGCCAGGAGTTGCCTTTTCTCCACAGAGACGGAATTATCGTGGCCGTAAATAAATAAAGTAGCTAACATGCAAACATTCTATCTCTCTTCTCTTTGGTGATCACTCGTAGCCGAATAAGATTGTCTTCCATAAACACGGTTTTAACAATGAGTCCGTAAGTGACTGTGGAGGCCAATTCTGGTTCCACACGTCTTTCGACAGTGGGGACATTGGTTTCCAGTCGGGAGTTGAACAATGTGAGGATTTGCCTAGCGTACCTTCCTCTTAGCACGTTTCTCCCTTGCGTCCTGAGTTTGAGTCTTCAAAGCCCATGACACCTTTGGTAAAGGCTGTTCTCCAATTAGAGTGCTCGCAGGCCAGTGTTTCCCAGTTGTAGTGTTTATACTACATTTTTTAAGATTTGCCTTGAGACAGTCTTTAAACCTCTTTTGTTGACCACCAGCATTGCACTTTCCATTTTTAAGTTCGGAATAGAGTAGTTGCTTTGGAAGACGATCATCAGGCTTCCAAACAACATGACCAGTCCAATGAAGTTGATGTTGAAGAATCATTGCTTCAGCACTTTGCTTCTTCTAGTACGCTGATATTACTTTGCCTGTCTTCCCAAGTGACGTGTAAAATTTTTCGGAGACACCGTTGATGGAATCTTTCGAGGAATTGGAGATGGCGCTTATAAGTGGTCCATGTTTCACAAGCATATAATAAGGTTGGCTTTGTAAACAAAGCTTTGTGAATGTCCCAGTCCTCAAACACTCTGCACTTCAATCGGGAGAAAGTTGCACTCACAGAGCTCAGGCGATGGTGGATTTCGGCATCAATGTTGGCCCTTGTGGAAAGATAACTGCCTAGGTAATAATAATATAATAATAATAATGATATAATAATAATAATAATAATAATAATAATAATAATAATAATAATAATAATAATTTATTATTTATACCCCGCCCATCTGGCTGGGCTTCTCCAGCCACTCTGGGCGGCTTCCAAAAGAATATTAAAATACTATGATACATCAAACATTAAAAGCTTCCCTAAAGTAGGTAGGAGAAGTGATTGACATTTTCCAACGTTACACCATCAAGTTATATTTGGGGCGCTGCAGAGGGGTTATTTTGTACTTGTTGGTGCAGCACTTTGGTTTTTTGGATGTTGAGTGATAGGCGAAGCTTTTTGTAAGCTTCTGCAAAGATATTTAGGATGGTTTGGAGGTCATCCTCTGAGCGTGCACACACTTCGTTGTCATCAGCATACTGAAGCTCTATGACGGAAGTTACAGTAACCTTACTCTTTGCTTTCACCCTGCTCAGACTGAAGAGCTTTCCATCTGTTCAATATATGATTTCTACTGCGGTGGGGAGTTTCCCTTCGGCAAAGCGTAGGATCATGGAATGAAAATAATGAATAGAGTTGGGGCAATAACACCACCCTGTTTAACACCTGATCCCACTGAGTGGTTCACTTTAAGAGCCATTGTTCTCTGTCATTGTTGCTGTCATACTAGATTGCTACACCCGCCCTTGCCCAGGGAGCTTTCCCTGAGAAAGGCGGGTGCGACCACTGCTTTTGTTGGAGGGCAAAAGCAGGTGTGCTACAGGGCCTGTCATGCACCCCCCTAAACTAGCCAGCAGCCTTCAGGTATGCTGCTATCCTGTTGCCAGTGTTGAGTTCAAGTCCCTTCTCAATCCAGTTACCTTCTGAACTTGGGAGGGAGGTGCCATCTTGCCCTTTGCCTCCGGCAACAAAATGTCTTGGACCAGCCTCTACCAGTGAACACAGCAATCCCCCCGCACACGCACACACATTTGCAGCATCGCTTACTCCAGCAACATCAGTGCTCCTAGTTCTTCCCTATGGAGCAACACTTCCTTTACTGCAGAGCTTTGTGTGTCGCTACACGTTAGTGTGTCGGCTGCAGTGTGTAGGTGTGTTGTGCGAATGCTCCCCGCGCTCCTCCCGGGGCTGGAAAGAGGTTCATTTAACCTTCGGTTTGCTAGTAAAACTGAATGGCTGTGTTGCAAAATGATGCACGTCTAAAAAGCGTATCACCAACATGAGAAGTTTGGAAAGCTCTGCTTTACTGCTTGAAGGTTGTCTGATGTGTTCCTGTGATGCGCTGCTGTTTTGGAGATAAGCTTTGGCATCTTCAGCAGAGGCTGCTGCAAGGGTATGAAGACAAGCTGCAGCTTCACCCGGCCTCAGTTATGACTTCAGTCTTTACAGATCTTGAATGTGCCCTCCTCCTGCTTTGCAACTGTAAAGGCATCGATGAACCACATGGGATCTATTAAAAACAAGAAGCAGATGATTTGGGAGTGATCAGACTCCCACTGCTTTACAGTGTGTTATGTGGCTGGGTGGCACTGCTGAAGTTATCACATATATTTATGTATCAGTCAGTGGGTGGCTGTTGTTCACAGAGTCTGGTAGAGTTTAAGAAAGGAGGTCAACAGTAGGGGGAGCCAGAGCCAATGAGTGAGTTCAGTGTAGAACTGCTGAGTTCTACAAGGGCAGAACTGGGGCTACAGAGGAGGAACTTGATAGGCATTGCTACCCTCTGGACTGGTTGTAAGAAGGCAGGAAGGTAGGGCTGGGCAGGGCAGACCAAGGCTCACCCTAATGAACCACCCTCCAGTGGTATCTGCATATGTTAAACTGAAAGCCTCAAACATAGCAAATGTTAAATTCACATTTCAGAAGAGCAGCTGTGCTAGTCTGTTGCAACAAAAACAATAAAGAGTCTTGTAGCACTTAAAAACTAACAGTCCAAGATAGGTTTTGTGAATGGCACTCTCTCTCTCTCTCTCTCTCTCTCACACACACACACACACACACACAAAATTCATTATTCAATCCTATGTTTTTCAAACAATCGCCAGCATTTCAGAGTTTGCAGACATTCCCAGCATTTGCCTGAGGGCTGTTAACCTTCATGTGAATGTCAGCATTCACCATACCTCATACAACCACAGTTATTGTAGGCTGAGAGAAAATATTAATGACACACTGCACTGAATCATTTATTTGGAACATTTTTACCACCTTCTTCAGCCAAAAAAGGGGGCCCTTGTTTTTCTTCCATGCCTCATTGTAGAAACGCCTCACCATCAAATATATCTCTAATTATATACTGTAGTTCCAAAACTGTAGGATTGAGAACAATCCCTGCAGAGTATTCACATAGGTAAAGAAATCCCATATTCCCCTTTTTTATGGACTACTTATGGACTCATTTGGATGGGAAATTCCCACGCTCTCCTCATCTATCTTTCCATTCTATTTTTTTCCTTAATAATATTTATTACTTTTACAACAATTTAAACACTACAAAAAAACCAGAAAACAATACATTACGATACAAAGACACTACCTTACACTAAAACATTAAACTAACAAGACAAAACAAAAACAATTTAAAAAACACATCAACAAAGAAAAGGGGGGGAAATTCAATCTTATCTTTCTTTCACATATTTCCACGACCTCCTCACACCTCCCTTTTTGTATTCCACTTCTATTAATTATTTCAGCAATTCCTTTCCATCTTCCCCTGTTTCCTATCCTATAATTATCTTAACACATTTCAATCTTATTTTTCCTTTAATACTCTATTAATCTATTTGTACTTAATTCCTTATAACCTTTCTACTAAAGCTATATCACTTTGTTCCAACATTCTTCTAGCATTCCTTAATTTTACAATATTTCTGTAAATAGTCTTTAAACTTTTTCCAGTCTTCTTCCACCGACTCTTCTCCCTGGTCTCGGATTCTGCCAGTCATTTCCGCCAATTCCATGTAGTCCATTAACTTCATCTGCCATTCTTCCCTGGTGGGTAAATCTTGTGTCTTCCAATACTTCACGATGAGTATTCTTGCTGCTGTTGTTGCATACATAAAAAAAGTTCTATCCTTCTTTAGCACCAATTGGCCGACCATGCCCAGGAGAAAGGCCTCTGGTTTCTTAAGGAAGGCATATTTAAATACCTTTTTCATTTCATTATAAATCATCTCCCAGAATGTCTTAATCCTTGGGCACGTCCACCAAAGGTGAAAGAATGTACCTTCAGTCTCATTACATTTCCAACATTTATTATCGGGCAAATGGTAAATTTTTTCAAGCTTAACTGGTGTCACATACCACCTGTAAATCATTTTCAATAAATTTTCTCTTAGGGCATTACATGCCGTAAATTTCATACCTGTGGTCCATAACTGTTCAGTCAGTCAGCCATCATTATGTTATGTCCAACATCTTGTGCCCATTTAATCATAGCTGACTATCTTTCCATTATAAATGTTCAATGGCTATGCTCACTCCTGCTTGTTTGTTGGCATGTTCCATGGAATCAGTGGTTTCCTGTGCTTGGTTGCCTTTAGAAGCAGGTCACAAGAGATGTGTGATGTTTTGTAATATTTGAATTTGTCTACAAGTTGAGCATAGCTGGAGTTTTGAAGTGCCTAAGGTCCTCTGCTCCCACATTGGATTGATGCAGAGAAACAGCCAGCCCACCCAAATACAGTTTGCTTACAAACCCCAAGTCAGTTTTCTATGGGTCTCTCCAGACCAGGGGTCAGCAACCTTTTTCAGCCATGGGCCGGTCCACCGTCCCTCAGACCATGTGGTGGGCCAGACTATTTTTTTTTGGGGGGGGAGATGAACAAATTCCTATGCCCCACAAATAACCCAGAGATGCATTTTAAATAAAAGGACACATTCTACTCATATAAAAACACGCTGATTCCCGGACCATCTGCGGGCCAGATTGAGAAGGCGATTGGGCCGCATCCAGCCCCTGGGCCTTAGGTTGCCTACGCCTGCTCCAGACTCTTTTGTGGGGGCAGGGGAGTATTTTGTGACACATCATTGATATAATCAATGTAAGCACATTACTGGTGGTTTATACTAGACCCTCCATTCTGCTTTATAATTTGCTTTCCCCAATGTTACCATATTATTGCCATTATTGCCAACTTCTGCACTACCCTGCAACAAAAGCAAGGGACAGGAATAAACCCCAAACCCAGAATATTTATGGGATGAAAAATGTTTGTTTCTTCTTCTGACAATTTTCTTCGTCTACTCTGAAGTGATGCTTTTGACCTTTGAAACCTTAAATGGTTTGGACCAAATTATTCAAAGGTCCATCTCACCTCTACCTTGCCTCACTTGCCCATCTCTGAGAGCATATAGGTTAGGCAGGAGGGAGACAGAGGACCATGTTGCTTCAAGGGGCTGATAGGAGTTGTTGATTGGCTTTGGCTGTAGTTATGTACTGGATTGTCTTTTTCAAGGAGGGTGGATGTTTCCTTGCATTCTTTTGGCTTTTCTTACTGATATATACGAATCTGCAGTTGTATTATATAGTTTCAAACTATGTAACATCCCCTGGGGTGGGGTTCCACCCTTAAGAAAGGGCTAAAAGTATTTTAAATAACTACATAACCATGAAGCAAATCAGTGCAGCATAATATAAAGCTGCTGCTCCACTTTGACGATATGGATCAAGACTTTCTTTCTTTCCTTCTTTCAAACAAACAAACAAACAAACACCATAATCCTTTCTTTCTGTTCCACTGCTGGACCAGGGTTACGCCCGCCTGCTCCTACGCTTGCTGCCGGCAGGGGCCGCTGCAGGGCAGGGAGCGGCGGGCGAGTGGCACGGCAGGGCGGCGAATAACCTGCAGGGGGCGCCTCGAGCTCGCGGGGCGGCGGGCGCGTATTGCAACCCGAGCCTGGCGAAGGCGTGGCGGCCGGCCGGGGGCGGGCTGGGGCGGCCGGGGCAGAGCAGAGCCAGCCGCGGCATCCCGCAGTAGGAGCTGCGCCCTCGCCAGCCTCGCCATGCAGCCCCAGCCGGCTCTCAACGTCAACCGCGGCCCCGCAGGTGAGACGCGGCGGAGATGAGGTCTGCTCTCTGGGGCGCTTCTGGAAGCTGGGAAGTGCAGCTGCCTGGGTTGGGGGGGAGACTGGAGGCGCGCCCACCTTCGAGGGTCCAAACCGGGGGCGGGGAGCCAGCTTCGACCGGAGGGTTGTGGGGAGATTTAGGACAGGCAGAAGTAAGGACAAACTATGGAACTCGCTGCCGCAGGAGGCAGCGAGTGCCCCTGTTTTGGGTGGCGTGGCATTAAAAGAAGATTGAGCTAATATATGGAGGGGAAGGCTATCGATGGCTTCTATCGAGCCCTCTTTTACAAGCGAAAGCTTCTTTTCTCCTGCTCTGGAGGGTCGGTCTCGACCCATGGCTCCAAGTTACAATAAAGGAGATTCCGACGAAACATACGGAAAAAACTTTTGACAGTAAGAACTGTTCGACAGTGAAACAGTCTCCCTCGGGAGGTTGTGGACTCTCCTTCCTTGGAGGTTTTTAAGCAGAGGTTGGATGGCCATCTCTCATAGATGCCATAGCTGAGTTTCCTGCATTGCAGGGGGTTGGACTAGATGACCCTTGGGGTCCCTTCCAACTCTATGATTCTATAATTTGCTTATATATTTATTCCGAATACCGGTTGCTTAACACCACAGGAGGGGTGCAGTGCTGCTCTTACGCTCAGGTCCTGCTTGAGGGTTTCACAGAAGAGGCACAGAAGAGACCAGGAGGCTGGACCAGATGGGCCCCCTTTGGCCTCATCCAGCACTGCAGGGCTCTTCTGGCGTTCTTACCCCTCTGCAGTGGGGCTCTCTCAGGGCAGACGTCTGCCCTCTCCAAGGGGTGGATGGAGAGTCGGGGGATGGGGGACAGAAATCCAGAGCCGACCATTTTAACTAGCCCTCCCCAGGGAGAAGAGGGGGTCTCCCCAGTGTTTCATCTGCCACAGTTGGAGCTGCTTGTCTTGCCTCCAGGCCCCCTGACATCTCCAAGCACAGACTAGACTCTTGCCTGAAATCCTGGAGAGCTCCTGCCAGTCAGTGTTGACAGTGCTGAGCTCCAATGACTCAGTCGAAGGGGGCTTCCTGCCTTCCTCCTCCATCGCTCAGAAGACTTCCTTACATCCCAGGTGGCACCATTTCTTCCTGATGGTGTCACAGGAAGATGGGGTTGTATCAGGGATATAACAGCAATGCTCTTTGATTCCCCATGAAATTTCCTTCTTCCCTTTTTTCCCTGGGGATTGGAAATCAGGGAGGAGAGAGGAAGGAAGGTTGTTCCACCTTTTATTCTTATGTATCTGTTTCATTTATATGCCACCTTTTTCTCCCAGGAGCTCAATGCAGCACCCCCCTCCTCATTTAATCCCCGCAACAACCCTGTGAAGTAGGTTAGGCTGAGAGGCAGTGACTGGCCCCCAGTGAAGATCTCTCACAAGTCCTAGCCCAGCACTAACCACTGTGCCATGCTGGCTCTCTCTAGGGCTAAAGTGAGATTCCCAGCTGGAGGGCAGGTCCCTTTGCGTATGGGGGGGGGGTGGCTGGCAGGGGCTGCCCTGAACTGTGTACCATCAGCAGAGAAGCCTCTGGCCTCTAAGGTAATCCCTGGGTGGGAAAAGGTCCCCTGGAACCACTGGAATTCCCAGAGGTGCGTGCACCCAGTCTATAAAAGGTGTTGATGGGAAGCAGGTGTTTGCTACTGAGAGAACCCATTTCAGGAATCAAAACAAAACAGATATCCTCGGGCTGAACCCATAGCTATAGGGAGAATGAAGCCTCAGAGTTTCACAAAATTCTTCAAACTGTAGCAACTCCTCTATCTAGGCCTGCCACATACCCTTTTATATACTCTTTGTAAGCTGCTTTGAGGATTTCTGAGCGGCATGTAAATTTTATGAAATAAACATATAAATACTCTTGGCCACCTGTATTTTGGGACCAAGACGGCAACTGGAGGATCTCCTTGTCTTGTGGCATACACAATCCTCAACTCACTGAAAACATAAATTGTTTTAGCATAAATTGTTAGCTTAAAACACAGTTATGCAGGGATTTTTCCTCTGTTCAGATGGAAGTTGGTTTCAGGGGAAATGCGTCAGGTTGCAGTATTTTATAAGAAACGGCAGGATTGGTATGGCATATGACTAGTGTTGTGTGTAAACCACTTTCCAAACCCGCAGTAGGTGTATGTGGGATGCAGAGTAAACAGGTGCAGTGTGGTGCAATGGTTAGTGTGTTGGACTGGGGACCTGGGAGACCAGGGTTCAAATCCTCACTCCGTCATGAATCTCACTGGGTGAGCTTGGGCCAGTCACTGCCTCTCCATCTAGCCCACCTCACAGGGTTGTTGTGAGGATAAAGCACAGACTCACACGAGAGAGAGAGAGAGAGAGAGAGAGAGAGAGAGAGGCCTGGTTGGTCTCAGCCAGACATTGGGCATTCAATGTGCCACCAGCCCCATCCTGTGCAAACAAACGCTCCGGGGAGATTCAGCAGAGGTCCTCCTCCCCTTTCACTTTCAGCCAACTCTTGGAATTTTTTTTTAATTCAATGCCAACTGACCTACGCAGTTCTAGGAAATGTTCTCAAGTAGCCAGTCATTGTGATGATTGTTCCCTATGGCTTTTAACAGGGGGAGTGGCCTGACTCTTACTTTATTTATTTACCAAGAGTATTTTTATAGACCTCCCTCTGCTAAAATTATCAGGGTGGTATACAGCAATATAAAAGTCGGGCCAGGCCTGAGTCTTACCATGGGAAAAAGGAATATTTGTCTTTATTTGGTCCCCTCCCCATCTCAGAGGTTGGTCTTGGTGTACTGAACACACAGCACAAATGCAAGGCTGTGGTTTTAAGAACAAAACAGCTCCAGGAGTAGGAAGGAGGGCCCAGCAAATGTCAGAAGGGGCAGGGGGGGAGACCCCTTTCAGGGAGGCTACAGCAGTGGAGTGCCAGCATTGGCAAAGGGTTAGCCTAGATGTCCTCTGAGGTCCCTGCTGACACTGTGTTTGTATTATTAAAGGCTCAACGGGTATCTGTGGCTCAGCTGGGGCCTCTGACAGTTTAAACAGATTTGTGGCTGGTTTTAGATGTGCAGCACAGGTTTTCTGATTAAGCCTGCCATGAGAATGTCAAAAGAGCCTGCTGGGTCAGGCCAAAGGGGGCCTTCTGGTGCAGCATCCTCTTCTTCCTGCAGTCAACCAGAAGCTCGTTACAGGAAAGGTTCAAGCAGGACCTGAGCATAAGAGCCCTCTCCCCTCCTGTGGTTTCCAGCAACTGGTATTCAGAAGTTTTACAGCCTTCCAACATGGGGGCAGGATATTGGCATCATGGCCAGTAGCACTGACAGCCCTCTCCTTCACAAATTTGCCTAATCCTCTTTTAAAGCTGCCTAGGTTGGTGGCCATCACTGCCTCCTGTGGAAGTGAGTTCCACAGCTTAGCTATGTGCTGCTGGAAGAATGACTTCCTTTTGTCTGTTCTGTTCTGAGTCTTCCAATGTTCATCTTCACTGGGTGTGCACAAGTTCTAGTGTGATGACTGTCTCAATGCTATGTGGAATTTTATAAACCTCTGGTCTGGATAGCTCAGTTGGTTAGAGCATGGGGCTGATAATGCCAAGGTTGCAGGTTCAATCCTTGTATGGGGCAACTACATATTCCTGGGCTAGATGATCCTTACAACTCTGCAATTCTGTAATTCACCTCTGACTCACCTTTTCTCTGAATGAAAAAGTCCCTAACGCTGCAATCTTCCATCATAGGAAGAGTTGCTCCATCCCCTTGATCATTCTGCATGCCCTCTTCTGAACCTTTTCCAACTGTACAATATCCTCTACAACAGGGGTGGCCAACTCTCAAGAGACTGCAATCTACTTTCAGAATTAAAAACTGGCAGTGATCTACCCCTGTTTTGGTGGGGATTCAGCTCAAAGTTGTTGAGCGTTTTTAGGAGTTAAAAATAGCTTTTTTGGGAGGGGAACTTCCATGGGGGTGGATTAAAGACAAGGGACAAAGGGGTAAAGTCACTCACAAAAAGATTGCTATGGTTGAAAACAGCAGCACAGAGAAAGCTCCGTCTTCCCTTCTAGAGGTCAAATAAAAATGGAGGGCAGGGCAGGAGTCAGTTTTAGTGACCCTAAGGAAAGGGAACCAGAGATCAGCCGCAATCTACCAAAACCTCCTGGGGATCTACCAGTAGATTGCGATTGACCTGTTGGACATCCCTGCTCTACAACAGTGTTTTTGCACCTGGCTTTCAACCACTTGCAACCAAGTGAAGATGCCTGAGTGCCAGGATAGCACCTGACATCTCCATCATCTGGAGATCATTGGATCTGGGTTGTTTTCACACACCAATACCCGATCCTGTAGAATTCTATCCGTTATATTTTATCTGCACAATTGGAATGCGTTTCTGGAACCAAAATGCTTCTTCTGTGCAGCCTGAGCCAGAACAGACACCATTAAAGAAAAAGAGGTTGAAATAGGCCAATATATATGTGGGCTTTCCCGGTTTCAAGTCACTTTTCTTCTTTTAAGTTCTCAAAGCTCTTAACCTAGCTCAAGGTTGCCATCTAAACTTGAAATATGTTTAACTGAGGATCACAGTCAGTCCATCATCTGAAAAAGAAGACTTTAGAGCCATCTTGCCCTCAAATGGCAACTAGACGTTCCGTTTTGGCGACTCCAACCTTGGTTTAAGGAGCCACTGGGTGCCTAGCTTATATATCTGAGTTTCTAACACTGCTCTACAATATCCAATGCCTGCAATATCCTTGCCTTTTGCTTTGTGTCCCCCCCCCCAAAGTGTCGGCCATCAGCATGGCGCCTGCCAAGAAGATCAAGGCCAAGCTCAAGAAGACATTGCCCGTGACCGGCCCCCAGGCGCCTACCTTACGGGAGCTGATGCACTGGTACTGCATGAACACCAACACCCACGGCTGTCGACGCATCGTGGTCTCGCGGGGGCGCCTGCGCCGCTTCCTGTGGATCCTGCTCACGCTGACCGCCGTGGGACTGATCCTGTGGTACTGCACCCAGCTGGTCCTCAACTACTACAAAGCCTCTGTCTCTGTCACGGTCCAGTTCCACGCACTCCCCTTCCCAGCCGTCACCATCTGTAACATCAACCCCTACAAGTAAGTGAGGCTCAGCATCCAGGAAAGCTCCCCCAAGCCTGCCAGTGGACAGGGACAGCGAAGGGTCAGGATCAGGCCAGGCTGCTTTCAGCACAGTCCTGCTCAAGAACTTGGAATGTGGAGTCAGGGAGGTGACGCCTTGGGTGGAATAAATAATGGCAACTTATAACAGCAGCATTTAATTATTATTTGGAGCGCTCAGAGAGCTCCAGTTCACAGTTCCCTGCCCTGGTCTTTAAGATCCCCTAAAGCAGCCCTGCTGAGTGTGCAGCCCTCACCTGTGGAACTCCCTGCATAGGGAGGCCTCTCCGGCCCCTTTGGGGAAACAAGTAAAATCATCTTTTAGGAGGGATTCTTCCTTCTCTTGAAAATGCCCAAAGTAGGAAATGTTGCCCTGCAAACCTGTGACATGAGTGTGGCGGTTGCAGTTGTATTTTGGTTAACAATCTCTTTGGACTTGTTTGAGAATTGCCATGGTGGAATGTCATGTATTTTGTGTCTTGTGGTTTGTAAGACGCTCTGAGAGTTTTGAATAATAATAACATTTCCATTGCAATTTGCATTGCATAGGATCATGCCCTGAGGGACTTGTACAATTAAATAGTAACGAATGTTAATCGCCCCAGAAATATTGACAATAACCCTGCAAAGTAGGCTACTGTTAAATGTCCGGCTTGTGAACCTGATCCCTATGGGGCTTGTGTCATCTTGCTGCTGGACTATGGGAGTGGGTGGGGTGATTTTACATTCATCAAAAAGTGGCATTTTATGTTCTTGTTTGTTGGGTTGTCACAGTAAGTACAATCCATCACTCCAATTTAAACATACCTATTGATATAAGCAGATCTTATGCCCAAATAGATATCCAAGCAAGGTGGGTGATTATAAGACATATTTCCTAGTGTCAAAAGCGCAGGAAGATCTTTGGACTGTTGAGTGATGAGTGGCAGCTGTTTATCCTTCCCACTTTGAAGCACAAGTCTGCTTTAAAATAATTGTGTGTCAGTCTTGGTCCTTGAGCCCAGTGCTGGGCTGAGTGGATGCACCCAGATCCTGGCTATCTGATTTTAACAGGCCCCCCCCTCCCCGTTCTCCTTGTAGCAAAAGATCTTGCCCCCTGTAGCAACAAGATCCCCTGTCTGTCTCCCGGTAGGTACAGTGCCATCAAGAAACACCTGGCCGAGCTGGACAAAGAGACAGAGAACGCGCTGAAGTCCTTGTATGACTTTTCTGGAAGTAATATCAGGGAGCGTCGTGATGCTGGTGATCCTGAGCCAAGTGAGGACAGGAAATTCCACAGATACTTTCCCTTGACGAATTTAGACAACCTCACACACCAGCAGCCTTTTCCAAATCCCTCCACTGGTTCCAAACGGCGCATGGAGGCCAACATCATTTCGGGGGGCTCCAGCATCGTCAGCGTCAAGAACCCCCAGGATATTGTGGGATTCCAGCTGGTGAGTCGCCTTGCTCTGTGGCCTATGGGAGAACCAGATGCCGCTCTGTTGAGTTGGGTGACAGCCTTACATTTGGGGCCGGCGGGCTTGGCACAGGCAGGAGGGAACTCTAGGAGATGGGGAGCCCCATGCAGCGCCTTTGGGGCTTTTTCCGAATCATTTTCCATCCCCATGGCCACAGCCTTCCTCAACCCAGTGCCTTCCAGAGGTTTTGGACTACATCTCCCATCAGTCCCAGCATGAAGCGGCCATGTGGTGCTAGGGCTGCTGGGAGATGTAGTCCATCTGGAGGGCAGTGGACAGGCTTGTGAGCTCAACAAGTGCCCTTCGCAGGCTCAGACCTGCACCTTGGATCGTGCCCAGAACTTCACCATAGGAAAAGGTGCCACTTGCCTCCTGAAATGTGGCTGGCAGCAGCCTGGAGTGAGTTGGGGGCTTTCCTGTTGTAGCCCCTGCTCAGCGGAAGCCCCTGCCAGGCAATCTTGGTTGTTCTCCACTTTGGGCATCTCCAATTGAGGCAGAAAGCAGGTTATAAATCCTACTGCAAACAAATATAAATATTGTATACACATTAATTAGCTCAACAAACAAATGCGACAAGGGATCCCTCCTTTCTCACAGTTGAATATGTCTTGCCTGCAGAGTTACGAGTCACCTGCAGTTCCAAGGCTGGACCAGAGAGATTTTCTTTCTGGGTCCAGGCATCTGAGGATTGTGCTCATGCCTTCTCTCTCTTGCTGAATGACTATTGTCATTTTATTTGTTGCATTGCTATCCCACCCTTTTTGTCCAAAGTGTACGTGGTTCTCCCCCTCCTCATTTAATGCCCAGAACAAACCTGTGAGGCCGATTAGACCGAGAGGCAGTGACTGGCCCATGGTCACACCTAGTGAGCTTCATGGCTTGAGTGTCAGGATTTGAACCCTGGTCTCCCGGGTCCTAGGCCAACACTTTAACCACTGCACCGCGCTATTCTGTGCTGGGCCACCTACCTATTTCCACACTGCAAGGCAGCGTATGCATCTGTGGGGCAGCCCCTTGGCCTGCCTGCTTGCCTGAGCCCCTGCTTTCTCTTCCTTCCAGTGTGACTCCCACAACAAGAGTGACTGTGCCCTTTACACCTTCAGTTCGGGTGTCAACGCCATCCAGGAGTGGTACAAGCTGCATTACATGAACATCATGGCCCAAATCAGTGCTGAAGAGAAAGTGAACATGAGCTACTCGGCAGAGGAGCTCATCTTGAGCTGCTTCTTTGACGGCCGTTCCTGCGATGCCAGGTCAGTCACTGGGAACAGAGCGGGGGCAGAGCATGCTCCAGCACTGGAGGTGGAACATATCTAATGCAAATTAAAAGTGCTTTAGATATGGGAAGTTTAATAGGGGCTTTTCTCTAGCATCCTTGGCGAGGCCAGACAGAAGTGAGATACGCACCAAATTGGCCTTGTGCAGTTGGACAGGTGTTGACTGCAGAGCTCTCTGGCCTCATGTGTGTCTTTTTAAGGACCACCTTTCAAGCCTTCATGGTTTGTGAAGGTTGGTGGCTGGAGCAGGTTTTCGCTGAGTTCTTCTGCTGGTGAACCTCTGAGGCAGTACAGAACAGAAGCCACGAGGGCAGTGCCCTTTCTGCAGCAGTGTCCAAAATGTGGTCTCATCCATTAGCTTAGAACTGCAGATATAGATGTTTCTGCATGGCAACCCACCTGGTCTGCCTTGTGGTTTCCAGGTGGCAGCCTTACAGCCCACCCTCTGGGATCTGCCTCCCCAAAGCATCTGTTTCCCCATCAATCTGTGAGGAGAACAGGCCTGTTCAGGTTCCCAACTGGGTAGTGGTGAGTCATGCCAAAGATCTTGCCATTGCAAGCGGAAGCCTAGTCGTCACTCGGCTCAACCCACCAGTCCTGCTTAGCCACTTGTTGCATTAACCCATCCTTCCCCAATCTGGTGCTGGCCAGATGTTCTCAGTGGGGACCATATACTCTTAAGATGTTGTTGTTGTTGTTACTCATTAAACTTATTAGTTTCTCTTTTTTTAACAGAATAACTCAAAGTGACTTAGAACAGCAACAGAAATAAATAACACATACCAGTACATTATGTCAGGGATTCCTTTGTTGTGATTCCTCCATTGCAGAGGGTTGGACTAGATGTCCCTTGGGAGATCCTTCCAGCTCTATGATTATATGATTCTAAAATCAGCATAAAATGGAAACCTAAAACTCATTCATATTTTTAAAAGGCAGGACTGAAACATCCCACCCACTGAAGGAGGGCACAGATAATGAAAACCCAAAGGTCTAGCAGAATATAAACGTTTTTTGCCTGGCCCCAGGGTTAAGTTGATGGTGTCAGGCATTCTTCCCTGTAGAGCCATCACTGAGAGGGGCTGTTCTTGTGTCGACACCCTCCACACCTCCCCCAGAAAGATCCCTCTTTGCTGCCTCCCACCCCCCATGACATTTTTTAAGAGTTGGGCATCACCCAAATAATTTCAAAACTCTTTGTCCTTGTCTGTTCGGAAGCTGAACAAAAGTCCCTGCAGAAACAGTTTATTTTTAATGCAGTTCATGTTAATTGGGCAATTTAAGCTCTTTTGTTGAGTTTATCTACAGTAGGTGGGGTGAAGTGCTTTTGAAAAATAAATATGTCTTTGGTTGGTGCCAGGAACTTCACGACATTCCACCATCCGATGCACGGGAACTGCTATACCTTCAACAGTGGGCAGAACGGAAGCATCCTGAACACAACCACCGGAGGCAGTGAATATGGTAAGGGAGCCCTCCAGACAGTTTGCCTGCTTGATCTCAGTTGTGAGTAGGTGTGGGTGGACCTAGATTCTTGTCCTGAGCTCTGTAGCCTCTATGCAGAGTGCTAAGAGAACATGTCCACTCGATCACTTCAACTAGCAGAATTGATCCTGTTACAGATGCCACCTAACACCCACTCCACATTAGCAAGAAATCAGCCTTTCCTTGTGGCAGCACCTACACTCTGGAAACTCCCTGCCTATTGCTATCAGTCAGCCTTCACTGTACTCTCGTTGGCACCTGCTAAAACCAGTTTTGTTTAGGCAAGCCTACACAGACATGTAGAATGTGGATGTATGTTTTAATCTGTTTTAGCTGTTTTTCTCTTTCACATGTTGTCAAGAGATGCTTTTAGTGATAACTTTATTGTATTTTCCTCTTTGCAAACTGCTTTGAGGGGAGAGAGAGAGAGAGAGAGAGAGAGAGAGTTTTACAACCAAGCAGTGGATAAATTTTATGGGGGGGAAACCTAACTAGCTAACTAAGAGAAGCCTACAAAGTCCCAGCTGCATCCAACTGCTGCTTCTCCCACCCTGCCCCCTTCCTCCCCTCCATGGATGGTCTTACCTGACCTGAATCTTGCATCCAAGCCTCTTTTCCACCATTAAGATTTGACATTTGAAATATTACTTGTCTGGGTAGCTGGTCCCTAGTGGACTGGTGTGAATCTGTATGTGTACCCCTACATTCCTGCCCCCCCCCAGAAAAAGCACTGCTCTTGAGGGGCTTAATTTCACAATTTTGCAAGCAAATACACATTAGGGGATTTCCTGTACCAGTCGCTGCCACTTTAGCTGAGACCTTCTGGCTTGTAAAGGACCTCATTTCCCCCTGGTAAATCTGCCCAGACCTGGACATCAACACGTGCCACCTCCGAGGGAGTTTCGGAGGGTGTTGATGAGAGAATGGGGCCTTCTCTGCTGTAGTTCGCTGTCTATGGAATGCTCCTTCAGGGAGGCTCGCCTGGGGCCAAACCTGCTATCATTGGTTCCAAATGTGCTTTATTTTTGCGAGGAGTTGGGGCAGCAACACTGATATGATTCAACTGTTAGATCTGTTTTTATTAACATTTGCATGATTTTATTTTTTTATTGTTTAAAGATTTCGATTATGAATTGCTTCGGGACTTTTGTAGTGGAAAGCAACGTAGAAATCTAATATACCCAAGTTTGCGGCTGACCACCGTTTTGCACTGCCAAGTAATTGCCTGGCTTTGCCCAAACTCAGCAGACTGATCTGTCTGCCTGCATGGATTTTTACATTTTGGTTTGGCTAAATTTTACGCTGCAATTTTTTTTTAAAAAAAGATGCATTAGCTTATTTTGTTAGCTGCTTCAGGTGCTGCACAGAGAAGCAAAGGAGAGAACGGGAGACGCAATAGTTTAGCTGGCAAGTCTCATCGCGTGTGCCCTGACATTTTTTGGCCTTCTCCTTCTCTTCCTCCAGAGCCTCTCTTGCTCCCGTACCTTCCACCAGACTGGCCTAATCCTGTGCTCCTTCCTTTACACAGGGCTGCAGGTGATCCTGTATATAAATGAAGCAGAGTACAACCCTTTCTTGGTGACATCTACGGGAGCGAAGATAGTGATTCACGGCCAGGATGAATATCCCTTCATCGAAGACGTCGGCACTGAGATAGAGACGGCCACAGCCACCTCCATCGGGATGCACTTTGTGAGTGGTGCTGCTGGAGCAGAGCCCTGGGCAGATTCTACTCTCGGGTGTCCAGGAAACCCCCCTCCCAACATACGGCTGTCCAGTGCTCAGAGCTTTCCAAACTTTTCATGTTGGTGGCATGCTTTTTAGACATGCATCATTTCGCGACACAGTAGTACAGTTTTATTAGCAAACCAGGAGGCTAAACTAACCCCTTATAAGTGATACAGACACATACATAAATTGTAATACAGTGGTACCTCAGGTTAAGAACTTAATTTGTTCTGGAGGTTCGTTCTTAACCTGAAACCATTCTTAACCTGAGGCACCACTTTAGCTAATGGGGCCTCCTGCTGCCGCTGCGCCGTGGGGGCGCAATTTCTGTTCTCATCCTGAAGCAAAGTTCTTAACCCAGTACTATTTCTGGGTTAGTGGAGTCTGTAACCTGAAGCATCTGTAACCCGAGATACCACTGTAGTGTGACACACCTACACACTATGCTAATGTACTAACGTGTCGCAACACACACTTTGGAAAGCTCTGACCTGGCTGGAGGCCATTTTGGAGGTGACTTTCTTTGCCATGTTCTTTGTACTGTGTGGCTGTGATTAAGGGTCAGGGCTGCATTAAAAGGAAAAAAAGATCTGAACTTGCATGGCCAATGATGGGGGCTGGAGTCCAGCAATACCTGGAGGACCACAGATGTTCACTCCACCCCCGAAAGTGAAACTATGAAGTGTCTACCCAATGAAATATTAGATATACATAAGACATTGTCAGGTCTTATGAGGGAGTTCATCCATACTTCAGAGGTACAACATCTGCTTCAATCCTGGGCATTGCCAAGTATTTTTTTTTATTTATTACCGATCTTTCAGGATGTAAATCCTGCCAAACCTCCTTTGGGATGCCAGGCCTGGCTTTGGCCTCTTGGGATAGAAAATCCTGATAGCACACAATAGAGTGCACCTGAGCATGTGCAAAGTGCCTTTCCAGCACCCACACCTCTGGGGTTAAAGGAAGAAGCACAAGCGCAACCCAGGATGCCTCTTCCCTGCCCCACACACCCCTCTCCCATCACACACCCCACCTTGGCAGGCTCACACCAACAGAGTTCTTCCTTTCTGACCCACAGACAAAGTCCAAAAGACTCGGCTATCCATACAGCAACTGCAAAGAGGACGGGTCTGACGTCAATGTGAAGAAGCTATACAAGAACAAAACCTACTCTTTGCAGGTGAGGCATGTGTGGTGGCCGGGGTGTGGGAGTATGAGAAGTGAGCCCATGCTCTTGCATCCCCCCAAGGAATACGGGGGGGGGGGGAGAGAGTAAATTGCACCCATGCAGCCTGGAGCCCCAGGACCTCTCTGCCTCATGGTTTCACGCAGCCTGCACCAGCAACCACAATGGTTCGGGCTGATGGAAATTGTAGTCCAAAATGACCATGCTGGCTGGGGGCTCATGGGAGTTGTAGTCCACAACATCTGGAGGGCACTGACAGACACCCTGCTTGATTTCTCCCCCTCGCAGACCTGCCTCCATTCCTGCTTCCAGAATGAGATGGTGAAAAAGTGTGGCTGTGCGCAGTACGCCCAGCCCCTGCCCGATAATGCCGAGTTCTGCAACTACAAGAAATATCCAGACTGGAGTAAGTCTTCCCATCACTCCACCTGCCCCCCTCCTCCAGAGGGGGCTTAAGTTTCTCTGAGACGTCTCTTTCCAGGAATGCATCCCACTCTGCCTTGAGTCCAATGTGAGCTCTTTGTTGCCATCCATAATTTCAGGAGAAAACACCCTTCCTTGGGAAGCCATAGCTCTGGGCCTAAACCAGACTTTAGGCAAGAAGAGGCTCCTGCTTCCCTCTCGCCTTCCGCACACATCTGTGTACATGGCCTGCTGCCAAGCTGCCCTTCATAATCCATCGTCATCATCATGTTATTAGTATAGAATCATAGAATTAAAAGAGTTGGAAGGGGCCCCAAGGGCCACCCAATGCCCATCCAACCACTGCTTTCAAAACTCCAGTGAAGGAGAACCCGCCACCTTCCGGTGCAGTGGTGAACTTTGGGCTTTAAAATTTCAGTAGCAATGCCAAAATTCAGTGCCCCCCCCCCAATTGTTGCAGTGTCCTTTCAGCTCAGCGCCCAGTGCAGGTGAGCCAGTCGTGCTCCGCTAAATCCGCTTCTGTCCAGAGGCGCTAAGAGCTGTCCACTGTCAAACAGCTCTTAGTGCCAGAAGGTTCTTCCTGGTGTTTAGCTGGAATCCCTTTCTTTAGTTGGAATCTCCTTTGTTATGCCACCCTTCCATAAAAAGAATCGTGCCCAAAGCAGCTCTTCAAGAGGGAATTGCATCTCAGGAATCAACCATTGCAGGAACAATTTCACAATAGCATCCTGAAACAACAACGTAACAGCAAATATAGCAACATACAAGAAAAACACTCACACCCACATTTCGGAGCTATAAATAAAGCCAGATTGCATTAACAAGATGACTCTGTTCTAGCCATACCAAAAATAGCAAGGAGGTTGGACCCATTTCTCTTGGGTCCCAGGAACACCCCCTCACCTTGATGTTGCTCACAGTCCCCTTCCTGCAGCAGCTTCTCAGGAGGTTTCCAAAGGCAGGAGCCCCTTGCTCATTCCCAGCAGAAGGCAGGAATGAAGACCATGCTTGTTGCCTTCTCCAGCATGGTGTAGTGGTTAAGAGCAGTGAACTTGTAATCTGGTGAACCGGGTTTGATTCCCCGCTCCTCCACATGCAGCTGCTTGGGCTAGTCACACTTCTTTGAAGTCTCTCAGCCCCACTCACCTCACAGAGTGTTTGTTGTGGGGGAGGAAGGGAAAGGAGAATGTTAGCCGCTTTGAGACTCCTTCGGGTAATGATAAGGTGGGATATCAAATCCATACTCCTCCTCCTCCTCCTCCTCCTCTTCTTCTTCTTCCTCTTCCTTGCCCAAGATGCTTCCTCAACAAAGTGGGAGCTTGCCTCTCTCCTGCGGTTGTCCCAAGACCTTTTTCCCCAGCCACGCTGGGATTTTTGCAGGATTGGTGGAGCCCGCTGGGCTGCTCCTAACAGCCTCCCTTCTCTCTCCCTCTTCTCTAGTGTATTGCTACTACAAACAGCATGAAAAGTTTGTGAAGGAGCAGCTGGATTGCCAGGGGAGCTGCACAGAGGCCTGCAGGTAAGTCATCGTCGTCCCCCCCCACCATCCCTCTACCACCACCCCACAACTAGAAGGCTCCAGGCTCCAATTACACCAATGGCAACTTCCTGCATCCTTGATTTGAGTGGTTTTCCAAAGGGAGAAAGGGTCGGGTCTTCTGCCACTGGGGTCCCCGGAGAAGCCATCAGGGTGCTGAATCCTTTCCTCTATGCTTGCTCAGTGCCTGCCTTGCCTCCCCAGCTTGAAAGAATGGACCCTCACCACCAGCCTTGCCCAGTGGCCTTCTTCAGCCTCCCAGGTGAGTGTCTCCCTCCCACAAGTCCTGTTTGCCTTGATCTCCCTTTGCCTAGGATGTGGTGCCCTTTCTGCACAAAAGAGGGCTGCCCCCTTTCCTCCTTCCTGTTCATTTTATCCCTTGAAAACTTGGCTATAACATACCTGTCGACTGTCCCGGAAAAACACCCCGTTTTTTCTCTCACAAAAAGACAGTGACCAAAATGGCCGCCGCGATCTCACATGATTTCGGGCTGCACTTTTTCAGGCATGGTGCTCGAAAGCAAATACTTTTGGTCACTGTTTCAAAAACAAAAACAAAAAAACACTTTGGGGGGGCATGAACAATGCAGGTCAAGTGATTTGTGTGGGAGTGCAGCCTTGGAAGATCGTGTCTTGGTTTTTGGCCGGTTTATATTGTAAGGAATGCTATAAAGTTTTATAACAATAGATAGATCCAGGGGTTTGCAGTAGGTAACACCTCGTCAGCTTAATTGCTGATGACGTTGCCATCATGCTTCAAGATACAAAGAGTTGCCCTTCCACAAGTATGTAAAGAAAACTGGAATAAGTAACATCTAATTCGTTTTTTTAAAAAATTCTTGATGCAATACACAGCCTTTTATCCTAGGTACTCCTTGTTTCAGACATAGGTTTCAGTCATAGGTTTGTGTTTCTGTATATCTTGCAAGTCAGGTGTGCCCCACCCCTTGTTCTCTCGTTTCTTATGACAGGACTTTTCACTTACCTTTCTGCATCTCATTGCAAGTATTCAGATAATGAGCTTTATAATTTCTTCATGTGAATGTAGCATCCCATGGCCTCCTGGGTTTGGTTTGGTTTTTACACATGTGTTTGTCTTGTGAAGTTCTATTCAATAAAAAATACTTTTTTAAAAAAAGATCCAGAAGTTCTACTTCTGGAGGGAATTAAGACTATAAATTATTTTGGGGTGGTGTCTTGTCTCTAAATTATTATTATTACTAATTATTATTATTATCCTATCAGACCGGGTGGCCCAAGCTAATTTGGATCCCTCCCAATATAATATTAAAAAATTCTAAGATTAAAAACTTCCCTATATAAAGTTGCTTTCAGATGTCTTCTAAAAGTCAAATAGTTGTTTATTTCCATGACCTCTGATGGGTGGGTGTTAAATAAAATAATAATAATAATAATAATAATAATAATAATAATAATAATAATATTTATATAAACTGTGACGAATCAGTCTCCTTTTTCTGGAATGTGAACACCCCAAGACCCAATTAACTATTAGATGGTCCCCTGGTATTAAGACTTGTTCCACCTCTTCGCAGTATTCTAAAGATTGTTTCATTTAATTTTTTAAAAAATAATGTGCCCCTTCCATATGTTCACCTGCACAGGCACAAGATCAGATGCAAAGCCCTCTCTTATGTGTAAATCCTGCCCTACCCAGGGAGCTCCTAAACTCCATGGGAGATCCAGGCTAAGGGACGGAGGCAGGGAGTTGGTTTGAAAGGCTGACAAGAAAAAAAATGGGGACAGGAAAGGAAAGAGCTGTGAGTGAAGCAGTGGAGGGCAAGAGTCAGACCCAGGGCCAGCTGTCAGCTAAGCTGAGCCCCAGCCTGTGGGGCTTCGAAGGTCCCCTCCCTGCCCCTTCCCCGCCCCACCCGCCCATGATTTTTAGTACCTGGCACTTTTGAATAGGAGTCCAGGGGATGGTTACTTCCATCAAAGGGGCAGCGGTGGTGGCTTCCACATGCAAGTCTGGGCCCTACCCTAGGCACAGGGGCTGGTCCTTGTCAGCACAATTTCGAAGGGCCCCCAAAGCCCTGAGGAGAGGGGGGTGGCAAATGGGAAGGACAAGCTCACAGAGGAGACCACACAATTGTCCTGCTTGTGTGTTTCTTCCCTTTGGGGCATCGAGCAAGCCACTGAGAGAACAGGAAGCTGGACTGAACTTCAGGAAGAAGTTTCTGAGGGTCAGAGCTGTTTGACCGTGGAACTGATTCCCTTGGAAGATGGTGGACTCTCTTTCATTGGAGAGGGTTATCTGTGGATGGATTATCTGCCAGAGATTCTTCAGCTGTGATTCCTACACTGCAGAGGGTTGAACTAGATGGACCTTTGAGTACCTTCTAACTCGATGATTTTGTGACCCAACGGCACGGCTTTTCTGATGTTTGAGCGTGTTCAATTAATTCTGACTCTCTTCTTTTAAAGGAATGGATGCTGAAACTTCTGTCATGGGATAAATGGAACAACCGCGGTGAGACCTTTAAAAAGTAAGTCCCCCCACACACATCCCATAAGAAGCCAGGGCTGCCTGTCCTAGATGGGACACTGTTGCTTCCCAACCAGCCCTGCCTCATCCAGCTCCACTTCTCCTTCTCTCCCCCCTCCCCACAATTTATTTTCTCAGGGAAGACCTGGCAAACCTCGTGGTGTTCTACAAAGACTTGAACGAGAGGGAAATCAAGGAGAATCCAGCAAATGATGTGAGTGTTGCCTTTGGCCAACTTCTGAGTAGCCCCTTCTAGGAGGACACTTGCGGGCTCCTCCACCCAGGCTCAAGAAGGAGCTAATCCTGGCACTGTTAAGGGGAATCATCTCCCCATGGGCTCCAGCCTGGCTGTGTTGGTGGAGGGAGGCAGGAAGAGGGATCCATTTCCACCACACCTGCAGATTTTGCCCTAGTGTGGTGGAGAGAAGAGCCACAGCTCCATGGTCGTAGAGCATCTGCTTTGGAAGCAGAAGGCTCCAGGTTCAATCCCTCGCAGTGTTTCCAGGTAGGAAGACACACCCTGAAGCCCTGGAGAGCCACTGCCAGTCAGTGCTGAGCTAGACAAGCCACTTATCTGGCTTAGTAGAAGGCAGCATCCAACAATGGCCATCATTCAGGGGCCATTTGCTTTGCACAAAGAAGGTCCCATGTTCAGTCCCAAGTGTTTTCTGGTAGGGTTGGATGGGGCAAGGAGACAGTGGAATAGAGAGGGTGTCCTTTCAGTGGCCAGGGGAGTGGGGAGCCTTCAGTGGTCCATGGAGCATCCTGGGATTATCAGAGGCTGGGGTTTCCATACAGGGAAACCCTTCTCCGTGTAGAAATTAAACCCTGCCAGGAAACCTCCCAGGGGAAAACTGGTGACAAAGTGCTCCCTCTGTCCCTTTCCAGCCCGTCATTCTTGTCTCCAACATTGGGGGCCAGCTGGGCCTCTGGATGAGCTGCTCCATGGTCTGTGTCATCGAGATTGTGGAGGTCTTCTTCCTCGACACCATTTGCATCATCCTGCGCCGCCACTGGCAGAAGGCCAAGAAGTGGTGGCGGGGTAAGAACAGGGAGCAAGAGGAGGAGGAGGAAGAGGCAGAGGCAGAAACAACCCCCCAAAATGGCCTGCAGGGCCACGACAACCCAGCCTGCACTGCAGACGACGACGACCTGCCCACCTTCAACACAGCCATGCGCCTGCCCCTCTCACTGGAGCACCCACCCCCCAGGACCCCCCCGCCCAACTACAGCACCCTGAGGCTGGCCAGCACCTTTCCAGAACAGCTGGATGACACCCTGGAGGTCCGAACAACCCAGTGATGCCCTTGACCCCAGCAGGAAAGGACTCGGCGGCTGGACTTACCCTCTGGCGGGATGGGGGACAGAAGCCGCTTGCCCGAAACAGAACTGCACCTGCTCTGTGCTCTGCCATTCTGCTAGCCAGACACTTGATGCCGTTTCTGTATTAATTCCCCCTCTGCCCCTCGCTGGGGGTGAGCCAGGCTTTTTGCCGGGGCAGCTGCTGTCGCGATGCTCGGGTGTCCGAGGGCAGTTCCTGTCTGGAGGTGGGAGCTTAGTCCATGACCCTGGACCCCCCAGACAACAGCTGCTCACTCTGTGGCAGAGAGCTGTGACTTCTTAGGGAAAGGACAAATCCAGCTGCACCTTGACCCTCAGGCACGGAAGATGGTTGTAGGTTCAGTAAGATCCAGGTTCCCTTTTGCTGTAGCTGAAAGCAGCTCCCTGGTTTCAGCTGGCCTGGAAGGGAGCTAAGTGCTGCCTTCAAGATTTTGCCTTTGTCCCAAAGCTGTAAAGGTTGGTTCTGAGAGCACACCTCGCAGAAGGAGCAGCCTTGGCTCTCAAGGGGTGCCTTTTAATCCTGCTTCTGAAAAGACCTGCATCCCCATGCTGCCACCTCCTCCCTTGCAAGGTCCATCCACTGGAGAAGCTGGTAATACTGGGGGGCAGGACACCTCTCAGTGCAAGCAGCTGGGAATCACATGTGGGGAGAAGGCTGCTGCTATTGTTGTGTTCAGGTCCTGCTTGCGGGCTCCCCATAGAGGCATCTGCCTGGCTGCTGTGAGAAAAGGGGGCTGGACTCCTGACAGGCCCCCTTTCACCTGATCCAGGGCCCTTTGGATGCAGGGGCCATGGCAGAGGTGGCAAGCAGGAAGGAGTGGGAAAAAAAGACTTGGTTCATGTGCAATATATGGTGATGGTGTTTTTAAGCTTAATAATTTAACAACCGAGACAAACCCCTGGGAACTGTGGAAGGGGAGAAATGCCTTTAATAAATATTTGTTAGGAACAGCCTGTGTCTGTGCATGTGTGACCTTTTCCCCGGGAAATTGGGTAGGGTTGGAGCTAAGGATCTTGGGGCCTCCCTGGAAGCTGAAAGGGACTCCTGCCAGGGTCCTTCCACCAGCCAGAGCCAATGAAGGGGTGCAAGCATCTGCCTCCACAAAGGTCCCGGACACCCTACTTTCTGCTTTGCCCCAGTCATGAGCCACTCTCTGACGCTCGGCCTTGGCTCATTCCTGCTTTCAAACACATGGTGAGGTTGATTGATGGCAAACGAGGCAGCAGGGCTGGTGGGTGTGGGATTCTCAGCTCAGGCAGGAGCTATTGTTTGCCCCCTGGCACCATCCCAAACTTGGGGGGGCACCTCTGGATGCTATTGCCTTGGCAGGCAGCATCATAAATCAAGGGCAGGGAGACTTACCATTTCCAAAGAGGCAGCGATGGAGGAGGGGGTGGTCTTACCTGTGTACACATCACATCAGCCATGGTGGAGGGTGGCATGCCCAGTTGCAGCTGAGGGTATTACGAATATTAGTGTCACTCAAGGGTGGGGTAAAGAAAGAGTCCCATCTCTTCCCCCCGCCCCCGCCATGGCTGTTGGAAAGCAGGGGGCAAACAGGGTCGCCTTGTTTTGTTCCTCAAGGCACTTTCTCTGCCCTCCCTCCAAAAAATATCTGCCCATTTAACTGCCAGGGGCTATACTGATGCACTACAGGGAAAGGTGACGTGGCAGAGACATGGCACCCTGGACAGCTGCTGCTTCTGGGAGTTTGTTTCAGGGAGTTCATACAGGGTCATGGATGTAAGAAAAGGTCTTAGCCCCAACCTGGTCCCTCCCTGGGCATTTTGCACAACTGGGGCTCTGTCAGAAGCCATAGAAATGCCTTTCTTCTGAACTGGTACCTGTTCTCCTGACTTGAAAGGCAGGGCTGCCCCAGGAGCCTCCCACAGGTCCCGTCACTAGTCCAAAGTCCATCCTGGAACTCTTTGACTCGCTTCAGTAGGGACATCTCTGCCAGAAGGTGTTGGGATGGAACTCAGCTTGCAACACAGGCTGACAACATCAGGAGAAATCTCCAACTTTCCTAGAATGTCCTTTTTCCACTGACTGCTTGGTCTTCCTTCAGTGCTGGGCTGAAGCTTGCAGGGTTGTTCAGCTCATCGTTTCTTCTTCCTTCTTTGTCTTTACCCTGGGGGAGGAGAGAGCTTTTGCATCTCTCCTGCTCAACTGAAAGACCAAGCAGGACTCATTGCATTTCCTCTTAGTTACAGCTAGGATCTTTCCTATCACATATGTACAGTATATCCCCCAATAACTATACCCCTCTTCTTTTCCAAAACTCAGAACCTCAGTGTAACAACATCCAAGGCAAAGTGTGCTCATCCAGCTCAGCTTCTGTGAGCTTCCAAACACCAGCCATTTCCGGGTCTATGGTCAATCAGGCCCTAAAGCAGAGGCAACTACACTAAAACTTCCTGAACATTGGTGCCATGACTATTTGGATAAACTAAACAATCAAATAACATATTTAATTTGCAGGGCAATCTTATTTTTTACTAGTAGTCACAATATTCATAAACTCTTAAAATGCAAGTTGTTGTTGCTCCTGTAATAATATGTGGGATTCACATATTATACAATGAAAAATTTGAATTTTGTTTAACGTCAACTAGAGTTTGCTTGTTATTAATTGCATTTATATACCACTTTTCTAGATACACAGATACAAACAGATAAGAGTCTCTCCTAATACCCACCCCACCCCTTTACCCCTCTGGATGAGCCTCTATATTGGCATCTTCCAGACCCACAGAGGTCCAGCGTGCTCAGCTTCTCAAAGAGCTGGGCCTCGCTCTCCCACCCATCCTGAGTGCTGGAGGAGAGGGCTGAGTCTTCTAGACTCCGGACTTCTCTTTAGTAGAAGGGTTGAGGGAGCTGGGAATGTTTAGCCTGGAGAAGGGAAGACTGAGAGGTGATATGAGAGTCATCTTCAAATATCTTAAGGGCTGTCATATAGAAGATGGAGCAAGCTTATTTTTGCTGCTCTAGAGGGTAGGACCCAAACCAATGAATTCAAATGACAAGAAAGGAGATTTTGACTAAACATCTGGAGGTAAGAGCCATTGGACAGTGGAGTGGACAAACCTGGAAAGTGGTGGGCTCTCCTTCATTGAATGTTTTTAATAGAGGTTAGGTGGTCGTCTCTCGAGGATTCTTTAGCTGTGATACCTGCCTTACAGAGGGTTGGACTAGATGTATGTTGGGGTACCCAAGTCTACAGTCCTGTGATTCTTCACAGGAATAAGCCAGCCCTGCTGCTGCACTGCTAAGTGGGGCCCCTGGACCTCTGACCCAAAGCCCTGCCCTGATAGCACATTCGATACAGAGGTTTCTAGTGGCCGTCAGAGCCAGACCCAGAGGAAGCCACTCTGTTTTCTTCCTGGTGAGGGAGGCTAGAGAAGGTGCTGAGCAAGTTCTACCAGCTGCTGCTGTCAAGGATGATTTCCTGATAACTTGGTGCTCTCCTCCGCCCTGCCAATTGCATTAACTGGGTCAAACCACCACCGCCACTTGGCCTCCTGCTGATGGTGATGGGTGTGTCTTCCCAGGGCTGACAGGGATCATCATCCTCACTGCGTCATCACCTTCCTGATGACACTGAGGGCCAGGGAGATGATGTCAAGTGGTTCATCTTTGAAGTTGGGCCATCTTGGAGGCATCAACTGGGGGCAGAAGTCACAAGTTTCTCTCTCTCTCTCTCTCTCTCTCTCTCTCTCTTTCTCTCTCTCTCTCTCTCTCTCTCTCTGTGTGTGTGTGTAATTGAAATGGGATGTGGGACTTCCCCCAGTTTGATGCAAGGTAGGGCTCTAAGTACACCTGCCCTGTTTGACCAGGAGCCATCAAAAGCAACTGGGAAAAGGGAAGTGATGCTGGGTGAGTCAAAAAAACCGATAGAGAAAAGGGGGCATGCTTTCAGTGAAGCCAAGGAAGGAGCTGTAATAAGACCAGAAATAAGAGATTCATAGAATTACAGTGGTACCTTGGGTTAAGAACTTAATTTGTTCTGGAGGTCCGTTCTTAACCTGAAGCACCACTTTAGCTAATGGGGCCTCCTGCTGCTGTCGCGCCGCCAGAGCACTATTTCTGTTCTCATCCTGAAGCAAAGTTCTTAACCCGAGGTACTATTTCTGGGTTAGCAGAGTGTAACCTGAAGCATCTGTAACCTGAAGCGTCTGTAACCTGAAGCGTCTGTAACCCGAGGTACCACTGTATAGAGCTGATGTACTGTATGATTTCTTGCCTTCATGTGTGTGTAACCTTGCTACGTGAAGAAGCCTCTATACACCCTGTCTCTTTTCATTTCATGTACTAAACCAACCTTTCTTCATTCCTTTGGTGTGTGAGAAAGTGGCTAGAGAAGAGTTTTCCTCTCTCTCTCCTAACACTAGAACTGGGGGCAACCAAGGAAGCAGAAAGCTGGACGATTCAGGACAGAGGCAAGGAAGTCCTTCTTCACACAGCACGGCATTAAACTATGAAACTCCCTGCTGCAGGAGGCAGCGATGGCCACCAACTTAGATGGCTTTGAAAGAGGATTGGACAGATTCATGGAGGAGAGGGCTAATGGGGGCTAGTAGCCAACATAGCTATGCTCTGCCTCCACAGTCAGATGAAGCAGTGTTTCTAAATACCAGTTGCTGGAAGCCACAGGAAGGGAGACTTGTCCTCAGATCCTGCTTGTGGGTTTCCCGTCTGGTTGACCACTGTGAGAACAGGATGCTGGACTAGATGGGTCACTGGCCTGATCCAGCAGGCTCTTATGTTCTTATGTGAGCTTATTAATTGGGGATAAGGTTATGGGCAAACAGGTGTTCATAACAGATGCATGCAATGACTCCATGAAAATGATGACAGTCCTCTCTGAGCTGTACTAGCACCTTGTAATAGAAGTCTGTATTTCAAAAATTCTTGGAACTCAAGGCTCTCAGAATCATCCTTTCCTTTCTTCATTATCATCCTGCAGCAGGGCTTGGGTGCCCCCAACTAATCGCTGCACTGAGGGGGACAGCATTGGGGGGAACATTTCAGCTGGTGATTGAAGGGTGAACCCCCTCTTTCCAGTGCAATCACCAAAAATCCACGCTACGGTTTCATATCCAATACACAGATAAGGACTGGGATAAAGGTCAGGTGGAATGCTGGATAAGTGAGGTCTTCTGGATGAGCCACAAGCCCTACAAAGGAAGACTGAAGGCATTAGGTACGTTTAGTCTGGAGAAGAGGTGATTAAGATGTGAGATAACAACTCATATTGTTCTCTGCATACTGTAAAATTGTATGAATCCTTATATTATCTACCTACTACATTAACAATCAATAGATTTGTGTGTGTTTATTCAAAACCTGCCAAGGAGTCCATTTTGTTGTCTTTTTAAGTAATGTGTGAAAAGTTCTCATTCTTCCTTAAAGTCACAGTTGTCCTTATCTCTCAGTTCGTATGTCAGTTTAGCCATTTCTGCATAGTTCATCAATTTCTCTTGCCATTGTTCTTGTCACACAGATGACAGGCCAAATTTATTCTCTCTTGCACCAGACAGAAGGGTCCAAACCAATGGGTTCAATGTACAAGAAGAGGTATTGCATAAACATTAGGAAGGACTTCCTGACAGCGTGAGTTGCTTGAGTCTTCTTCGGGAGGTGGTGGAATCTCCCTTCCTTGGAAGTTTTGATACAGAGGCTGGGTGGCCCGCCTAATGGGAATGTTGTAGCCATGGATTTCCTGCGTCAGCAGGGGGGGGGTGCACCTGATGACCTCTGAGTTTCCTTCCAGCTCTATGATCCTATGACACTTGTGAAAGGCAGGGCTGATCTCAGAGCAGAACCTCACAGGGTGACTTAGTTCTCCTGAATGCACCCACCTCCTTCTGGGGTCTGTAATAACAGTTCAGGATCCGCAGTCAATCAACCCCTACAAACACCACTAATTTTGCTGGGATGTAGAAAGGATGAGGGGCGTGCAGCTTCTGTATGAGACTGCAAAGGGTCACGCGAGGACAGAAACTCTTCCACACCCTCAAGAAGGTTGTGCAATCTGATTAAATAATTGTTTTATAACAGAAGAAACTCTGTTCACAAGGGAGTAATAGTCAGCTAGTAAGCGTCCTGGGTGAGAGATGGGACAAGACATTTGTCCCATCAGATGTAAGGGGTTCAGCAGAGCCAGTCTGGCCATTAGGCAAAGTAAGGACGCTGCGTCAGGTGTCAGAAGTCCCTCAGGCGGCACGTTGGCAGGTGCCACACCTTCCCCACCACTTCTGCCATTGGCAGAGAACTGCTGCCACCATCAGCGCCAATTTGGGACAGGATCATGTCTATTTTGGGTGAGATCTCACCCCAAAGAGGCACAATCTTGCCCCCAAATTGACGCAGATGGCAGTGCCACTTCACCAGTGGGAAATGTGGCATAGCAAAGGGGCACTTTTTGTCTGGGTGCTCTTGCTTTGTAAATATAAAACTCATCAGTGGTCCATCAGATGGGGTCCAATAGCCATTTTAAGACTAATCACCACACAAGACTGAAGCCAGCAAATCCTGCTTCAGAAAACCAGAACTTCTTTCATTCACTGCATTCATCTCCCACCTTTTCCTCCAAGGAGCTCAAGGCAGTGTAGATGGTTCTCCTCCCCCTTTATCACACCAACCCACCAGGGAGCAGCTCAAGTTAACCCGGGAGCTTCATGACTGGGTGGAGATTCGAACCTTGGTCTCCCAGATTATAGCTCAACACACTAGCCATGACACCACACTGGCTGAAGAGCAGAAGGGGATCCCAGAAGCCAGGACAGTTGCTGCCTCCTTCCTCTACTGCAGGAGACCATCTTGACCTTCCTTTGCTGGGGTGGTGTGTGTGTGTGTGTGTGTGTGTGTGTCAATGATCCTGCTGGAAGGTTGTGAACTGGAGGGTGGGGGGGAGACACGCCCCCAGCCGATGTTCTGGGCTTGTTCAGTGTTCTGTTCCTTTAGTAATTGCAGAGGGCGGAATAGTACAAAATACCTGAGCCTGACCTGCTTCTGATCTCCACGCAGGGAAAGACAAAACATGCCTGGAGCCAGGACCGAGCAGTTCTTCTCCTGTCAGAAGCAAGAAGCCCTATCAATCCTCCAGGGACACAGGTGGCGTCCTCTCACCTGAGGCAGGAGAGGGCATCACACGTGCTGAGGAGCCCTCATCCCTTGCTGGAGGGATGCCACATCTACACACAAACTCTCTCTCTCTCTCTCCCTTCTTCTTCTTCTTCACCACCCTGTGCAGGAAATTCCTTCTCACCCAGCATAGAAGACTCTCCACTTTCAAAGGATGAAGGATGGTCTACTGTACACTTCCCTCTAGCAACTCCTGCAGCCAAGCTGGTGCCAAGCGTATTGCTCTGCTTCCTTTGGACCACATCAGTGAGGCTGGGGTGTGTGTGTGTGTGTGTGTGTGTGTGTGTGTGTGTGTCTTGTCCTCTGGGCAGCCCTCCCTACACGCTGCCCAGGCTTGCACCCCAGGGAGGTCATTTCAGTGCTGCCAACACAGTACTTTGACTTCACCCCTGGAGGTGTACTCCATTGTCTCTTGAGACAAGTAAATTCTGACAGTCATCTGTCAGGGATGCTTCAGCTCTTATTCTTGCTCTGTAAGGGGTTGGACCATGGGCGTAGCCAAGGGAGGGCAGGGGGGAAGATGTGATACCCCTCCAATCAATATAAATAATTAAAAATCAATACAAATTTGAGGTTCTGCCCCCTCTAACAAAAGCCTCTCTTCCCCGCAACAAAAACCCTGGCTACGCCCACGGGTTAGACTAGATGAGCCTCAGGAATCCCTTGCAACTCTGCAATTCTATAATTCTATGATGCCCTGCTTGGACTGCAAACACAGCTGTGGAGCGGGTTGTTTGTCCCCAAACAATTGTGTTCATTGAAGCCCTTAAACTTGTGTTATGGAAACATCCCCTTATCGTTCTTTGTCTTCAAGAAAGCATTTGTTTATCAAATTGACTGATAGCGGTTTTTAAAAGGCCTTTCACCAGCTGAGTTTTTCTCCAGCGGATAACTGTGTTTTGATTCGCATATTGCTTTAGGAGATGCACATTTTGCAAGTTTGCCTTTAAATGCAAATGAAATTGAATTTCTTCCTCCTCCCTACTTCCCAGTTGCATCCCTTGAAAGTCCTGCTCTATCTGTGGGCTCTTGGTCAATGCAGCAATGGAAAAACACAAAGACCCTGGAGCCAGAAAATGCTTTACTGAGAGCCAGCAAGTACCTTTATAGCACGAACTTATACCCATTTTACTTTGGTTTCACAGGCATTGAAGAATTCAGTGAATTGGTTTGCTGATAAGGAGATCACTCTCCCATCCTGGGGCAAAAGGCTGAAATGCATGGTGTTCATTTCAAAGAGCTGCAGTCTGTGGGGCAGGACCAGCAAGCCTCTCAGCACTTCCACCTCACCCCCCAGGATTCCTTGGGAAAAGGAAGCTATGACTGTTAAAAGTGACAGGGAAATAACTGAATTTGGTGCTTTTCGTGGGAGTTACAGGTTTAGAACAAAACTGAGAAAAATTAGCTGATCCTTCATTATCACAACAGGTTTTTTTAAAATTCAAACAAACAAACTGGGGCTACTATTGTCTCACACTGGAACCCCCAATAGCAGTGCAATGTTGATGCAAGCAAATAATCTGTGGGTCTGGGCAGAAAGAAAAGGCATCCTCTTCATTGCATATTTGCTGTGATTTGTACTCAGGGTGGTCAGACACTTTCAATATTACTTGCAGCTACAAAAGTTTTGAGGTGGTCATACTGCTTCATTTGCAGTTGCTACAGAGCCCATAACTTCCTCCCCACCCCGCATAAGATTTTATTAAAGCTTTTTCGTATTACAATAAGATAAAAGAAACTCATCTAGATAACAACGAAAACAGAAAAAGAAAGAGAAAAGAAAATGCAGAGTCCTCTGTCAAAGGGAGATCTTAATCCTTGTCTCACACAGAAAGGGGTCAGATTTAGGTTTGAGGAGGCCCTAAGCTACTGAAGGTAATGGGGCGCTTTATATGTCCAGCTGTCCTTTGTCACCAACAAATTGTTGCTGTTTTTTGTGTTGAATATATACTATATGGTATTTTATGGACCTAATAGGTATCTGACAGTGGAAGACAGAAGTGCCTGGCGTGCTCTGGTCCATGGGGTCACGAAGAGTCGGACACGACTAAACGACTGAACAACAACAACAATAGGTATCTAAAGCCATTTGCACATAACACAAAACACTGTTGCTGTATGTAGGTTTTGTTTTATTATTTTTTATCTTATATTTTGGAAATGTACATCCAGGGTTTTTTTCCTTTAATTGTTTTTGGGGGAGCCAAGAGAGTGAGGCCTTAAGCTATAGCTAGCTTAGCTTATACGTAACTCCCGCACTGCAGTGGACCCTCCCAGCTCTCACCTGGGAGCTTTCCTTTCTTCTCGAAGATCTCCCACCCTGGGAGATCTTCCCTTCCTTGTCCATATCCCAAAACGACTTGATGAAATCCCATACCTGTTCATACCACAAGTGTTCAGAACCCCCAATTGGTTGCACTATGGCCCCTCTGGACAGCCATAAAGCATCACTGAGACTTCCTCCAAAAGTGGTGGACTTTCCTTCATCGGAAACTTTTAAAGAGAGGTTGGGTGGTCACCTGCCAGGGATTCTTTAGTTGTGCTTCCTGTTCTGTAGGGGGGTTGGACTAGATGACCCTTGAGGGTCCCTTCCAATTCTATGATTCCATAATAAAGCAGGACAAATCCACCACTCATGCCTTGATATTGTGTCAGTAACATGTTGCAGAATTCACCCACGATAAAACACCAGTCTGGTCGGGGGTGGGTAATGGGGCAGGAAGCATGGCCCAAGGAAGGGTGTTTGGAGCTGACACCCGGAACAAAGGAAGAAGAACCATGCGGTTTAGGAAGAGACGCCGCAACAGCAATAATTGCTTGAAAAGCAAAAGCACCATCTTGGGCAGCCTTTCCCTCTGCAGGTCAAAACTTGCTGATCCTGAGGCACCAGGAGATCTCAGAAAGGGAGGAGTTGCATTTCAGGGAAGGCCCAGGTGGAGACACCTGCAGAAGGGATGCAGTTTTGCCATGATGCATCCAGGGCTGCTGAGGTGGCTGCTGCAGAAACGGAGCAGCTCGGAGGAACTGGGAATGCAGGCTGGAAGAGGACAAACAGGTGACTCAGGAGAGTCGCTCCCTGAAGTTGCTCATCCGTTCAGACCTGGGAGCACCCAGCTTGACAGGGACGTGGAGCTGCACCCCACCAGTGCCTGGAACGCAGGGGCCACAGGGAACCCCCACCCCTCTGTAAGACACTCTGAGGATGTGAGGCTCACCAACCAGGATTTGCTGGCTTCTTCTCTGAAACAGAGGGCCAGTTTTGTTTTTTTGTTTTTTAAATGATATTTATCATTATTTCATAAACAAAACAATAGAAACAAATTCCAACAAATTCCAACATTCAAACTACAAAAAGCAAAACAAAACAAAGATACCCAGTAGAAAAACAGTTGATAGAAAAGAAAAAAAAGAAAAAATAAAGAATGAGAACAAAGAGAAAAGCCAAAAATCAAAACTGAAAAATAGATTAATATTTTCAAATCTCATATTTTCTTGAGACCTCCTCACACCTCCCATTTTGTATTCCAGTTCAGATATTTAATTCAGCAAATCCTTACCCTCTAACTTTCATCCTTACTCCATATGTTAACCTATTATTATAAATATCCATTTTCAATTGTCAGTCCCTATTTACATTTTCTTAAGCATCTCTTTACCAGTACCACTTATTTTCATTCAAACGTCAATTCAACATTCCTTAATTTTACAGTGCTTCTGCAAGTAATCTTTCAGAGGGCCAGTTTTGTAGCCAAACTTCAGCTTCTGACTTTGCTCCATTTCTGTGATTTTCTGCAGCTGGAACAAACCCAGCAGGTCACTCCTGGGATAACAGACCAAGGGGGAATCATAGGATTGTCAGGTTGGAAGGGATCCCAAGGATCATCTACTCCAAACCCCTGAAATGCAGGAAGACAGACACTGGCTGTGGCACTAGGAAATGTTCCATCTTTTCCCTCCTCAAGGATGAACCGTATTTCAGAAGCGAAGAATGAAACAATAAACACTTGATTGTTCATATACCTGGTTTTTCTTTAAGACAGACAACGTGCCTGAATCATGGTGGCAGGATTGACAGTGTCTTCACATCACTGCTTTGTATGCCTGTCATTTCAATTTGCTCATTTGTTATTGCAAACCTTCATCCAAGGAGCTCGGGGTGATGTGTGTGGTCCTCTCCGCCTCCCTTCTATCTTCACAAAATCACTGTGTGTTTGGCAAGACTGAGAGAGACAGAGAGACTGAAGTCACTCAGCAAACTTCAGGGCTGAGTTTGAACCTGGTCTCCCTGGTCCTACTCTAACCACTACACCACATTGCCTCCTCAGTTGGGAAGAATCTGGGCTCACCCCAAGGCTGGGGGTCCAAGCGTGAGGAGCCTTCTCTCTGATGCTTTCCTCATGTGAAGTGTGACTGGAGTATGAGAGATGATAAATGAAAGTCACATCCACACCATACATTTAAAGCGTGTTTATACCACTTTAAAAACCATGCTTTCCTCCAGTCCTGGAAACTGTATCTATCCAAAAGCTACAATTCCCAGCACCCTTGACAAACTGCAGTTCCCAAGGTTCTTTAGTAAAAAGCCATATGCTTTAAATGCATGTTAAATGGTTTGGAAGTCACCAAAGACTCAAATTTTTTCATAGCTCTGGGCAGGTAGTTTACTTTCATGGGCATGAGGCAAAAGCCTGGTGGGTGAATACCGGTATTTAGATTTTATGCTTTATGGAGAGCTTTTGTATACCCTTCAGTTGAAAGCTGCTCTCAAATTTGCAAAGATAATACAGGCAAGAGAGAGAAGGAATGGTTCAAGTTGGAATGGCAGAGAGAAACTGGGAGGGGGTGAGCTGGAGAGGCTGCCCAAAAATTGTTCCCTGGAGTATTTTCTATGTTTTCCTCTTTGCTTCTGCTTGGGCTCTGCTTGTTATATGAGAAACAGCGGGGGGGAGGGGGGCTCTCTCATCTGAAGGAAACAAAACCCCAAAAGAAAGGGCCATGCACCTTCACAACAGAGAATCTGCTTTGTACGTAGAAGCTCGCAAGGTTCAATCCTCAGCAGCATCTCCAGGGGAAGGTCTCCTCTCTGAAAAACCCCGGAGAGCCATTGCTGCCAGTCAGTGCCGACAATACTGAGCTTGAGTGATGGACTCAGTCTATGTTCCCTCTAGTCATTTCCCTAGAATGTCTCAGTCAGGGAAGCACATGACTCTCCCTGACGTCAGCCTCCCTCATCGTTTCCTAAGAGTGGAACTGTCCTCCTCTCTCTGCTTTGCTGTCCTTCCATGGGGCAGGATTGCAAAAGGGCCAGAAAAGGGACAACCTGGGTCATCAAGGGGATGATGCAGCAACACGCCTCTGAAGAAAGGTTGTTTTCAACATTTGGGACTTTTTAGCTTAGAAAGAAAGGCAAGTAAGAGATGATGTGATAGAGGGGTATAAAATTAAGGTGTGGAGAAAGCGAATAACGTTTTTTCCTCCCTCTTTCCTAATACCAGAACTCATGGACATCCAATGTAGTTGAACGTTGGAGGGTTTGGGACAAATTAAAGGACTTCCTCAAAACAGTGCAGAGTTAAACTGTGGAACTCACTTCCCCAGGAGGCAGTGAGGGCCACCAACTTGAATGGCCTTAAAAGAAGATTATACAAATGCATGGAGGAGGAGGCTATCCGTGTCTCCTAGCCATGGTGAGTAGGTTCTCCCTCCACTGTTGGAGACAGGATGCCTCAACTGCTGGGAAGCACAAGTAGGGAGAGACCTGCTGTTGTGGGCTTCCCATTAGGGCATCTGGCTGGTCATGGAGAGAACAGGATGCTGGGCTAGATGGGTCCCCTTTGACCTGATCCAGCAGCCAGGCTCTTCTGATCTTGCTTCATAAAGCAACTTGCACCCATTTTAATGGCAAGAGAAGGGAGATTTCTTCTTTTTCTTCTTCCAATATGGATACCAGGAAAGATATAAGCCTAATTTTTGCACAGTTGGACATCCAGGTGACATCCAAAGTAGATCACTTCCGGAAATTAGCTGTGATTTCTGCACTGAAGGGGGTTCAATGAGATGACCCTCTGGGTCCCTTCCAACTACGGTGGTACCTCAGGTTACAGATGCTTCAGGTTACAGACGCTTCAGGTTACAGACTCCACTAACCCAGAAATAGTACCTCAGGTTAAGAACTTTGCTTCAGGATGAGAACAGAAATCACGCACTGGCAGCGCAGCAGCAGCGGGAGGCCCCATTAGCTAAAGTGGTACCTCAGGTTAAGAACAGTTTCAGGTTAAGAACGGACCTCCAGAACAAATTAAGTTATTAACCCGAGGTACCACTGTACAGGGAACGGCTGTTTTGTGCGCATTCAAAGCACACATGACCATGCACACATGGGCTGTTTTTGGACCTGGAAAAGGACATAATGGAGGGGGGCAGGGGCATAACAGGGCATAATGGGGACAGGGTGGGCTTATGAGCTTACCAATGCACACAGTGACCCAGAATGCAAACCCCGTGCAAATCACAGGTTGCCTGTATACAATTCTATGATCCTATGAAATGTTGAAGAGAGACATCTGTCGGTGTTCACTCCAGACATTGAAAGCACTTGACTTCCCCCAAAGAATCCTGGGAACTGTAGTTTGCTAAGTATTGGGAATTGTAGCTCTGTGGGGGAAAGCTACAGTTCCCATTATTCTTTTGAGGGTGGGCTGGGGAGGTGTGTTTTAAGGTGTAAGCAGCCACACAGGTGCTTGCCAGCAATTCATGTCTTGAAAGCAAAACCAGCCTGCCTGCTGCTCTGAGAGCCCTCTGGCTTCCCCAGCTGCCAAACTCATCATGAACCCTTTGTTTACACAACGTAGAGCTTCCTTCCCGTGCCAAAAAATGGTCCCCTGGGCATTGTCTTATGTGAGCTTTGCTTGCGATGCATTCATTCTTCCAGAGTTCCACTGAGAAAAGTGCAATGGCCACAGCCCGGCACTGTAAGTCATACGTTGCACATGAGGCCCCATGATGTGAGTTTCGGCAATTGCACAAGCGGTGGAACAAAACAAAGAGGCAGCGTTGGCGGGGGAAATGTCAGGCTCAGAGTCAACAAACTGTCCTGGAAGCTTTTGTGGAGGACAGCAGAGAAGTCTTTAGAATAATGATGCTGATAAGGGTCTGCATATTCCATGTTAGGAATGTTTGAAGTAACTGAGAAGAGGGCCTCTAGGCATGTGCAGAGTGCATTTCTCTTTCTAGTCTTCCCTCCCACCTTGCTTGAGATCAGGGCATTAAAAGGGGAGCACTTGGGCTACACAGACCAAGGGACATGTTGCATGGGGTTGGTCTAGATCAGTGGTGGCCAAACTTGGCCCTCCAGCTGTTTTGGGACTACAATTTCCATCATCCCTGGCCACTGGTCCTGTTAGCTAGGGATGATGGGAGTTGTAGTCCAAAAACAGCTGGAGGGCCAAATTTGGCCACCACTGGTAGATGATCCTTGGGGTCCCTTCCAACTCTACAATTCTTTATGATGGCACCTTCAGATGTTCCTAAGCATCCTCCTGCTTCTTCTCCTCCTCTTCCTCCTCCAAGGAAGCCAGCACAGTCAATTCCAGCTGTGTGTCTGCCATCAGCAGGGCTGTAGTGAACTCTGCAAAGACACTTGCTATCTCTGGAGAGGAGAAGGCAAAGAGACCGGACCTCATGAAGGAACAAAGAGGTTCATGGCCAATGTGTTTGGTTTCTCTCCAGAGAAGCATGGAGTTTATCTTGGAATGTGCCAGGTCAAAAGCAACAAACAGTGGAGAGGGAGGTGGCTCCCTGGTCAACTTTGTGCCCCGCTTGGTAGCCCTGCAGGGGCATTGTTGAGACAAGGACACCGGACATGGGTCTGATCAAGCCCATCCCCATCATCACCTTCCTGTGTTTAAATGGACAGTGTCCCGTGAATCAAGCCAACATCCGGTTCTCAATGTGACCTCCCAGGACCTAGATAGACTACTCCTGGATTTGGAGGTTCCATAAGAAAAATTCTGTGGCCAGATCAGGCCAGAGAGGCTGCATTCAGCCCAGAATCTTTTTCTCGCAGGGGCCAAAGGGATGTCCCAATGGGAAAAGACACCAAGCAGCAACTGAGCGCCACTGGAGGGGAGAAACCACAGGAGGCGAGAGGGCTCTTATGCTTGAATCCCACAGGCAACTACTACTGTGAGAACAGGATGCTGGACTAGATGGCCCGTTGACCTGATCCAGCACGCTCTTCTTACGCTCTCTCCCCACCTGCGATTCCCAGCAACTAATTCAGAGGCATTTTGAGAATTCAGGACGGGATGGGGCTATGAGCTGGAGGAAACCTGTTCTGGGCTGGGTGGTTGCTCTGCAGCAGCCGAGTCAGGCAGGTCCCGATTCCCCTCCCTCTCTGCTCTGCCCCGCACTGAAAGGTCGCCAGAGGGGGTGGGCAGCGGGAGCAGCCTCGCAGCCCTGGTAGTCAGAAGCGCAGCGCCCCCTGTCGGAAAGGTTGGCGTAGAGACGGCTTCTGCGCATGTTCAGAGTGCTTTTTCTTCCCTAAGCCCGGCACGCCTTCCCTTCCCAGCCCGCCGACGGGGAGGAATCCAACTGGAGCCGCATCCTCCCGCCTGGGAAAAGCTTCGCCGGCCGCATTTCCGCCTGCCAGGCCGTTGTACTAACAAGACTGAGGAAGAGGTGGCGACCTGAGGGTGGGGGCGGGCGAGGATTTGGCAAGTGAACGGGAGGGGGGGTGGGAAGGAACGGAGGGCGCTCCGGGCAACAGAAAGGGGCAGAGGCGACGGAGGAGGCGGGAGCTCCAGGCAGAGACGGAGCCTGAGACGGAGCCGTCGGGGAAGACGCAGGAAGGCGTCCGCGGGACCAGCGGGAGCACCTGCCGCCAAGCAGGCGGAGAGGCAGGTGAGGGATGGGCAGGTCGCTCCTTCCAAGGACCCCTCCGAGCCGAGTGGGGGGGGGAATCAAACTGTCCGGGGGCTCCGTCGAACCGGAGGGCTGCCTCTTCCGCCGGCTCCCCTAAGCGATCACCTCCGGGGGGCAGTGGCGTAGCGTGGGTTGTCAGCACCCGGGGCAAGACAAGTAATTTGCGCCCCCTAACCCGTGGATTTGCGCCCCCTAACCCTAACCCCCAGATGTTGCGACCGGTGCGACCGGCCCCCCTGCACCCTTCCACGCTACGCCACTGCCGGGGGGGGGCCGCCCCTGATCCCACCCAAGGGATCGAGAACAGGAGGAATCCCTAGCAGAGCGGGAGGGGTCACCTTCGATGAAGACAGAAGGGGTCCCCATGGCTCAAGTTCATACGACTCTTGCTTATTGAAGTCCGGAACGTTCCCTCTTCCAAGAGGTCTGAAAGCTACCTCTCTACATCCACCCCCCCCCTCCCCTTTACTTGCGATGATTATAGGATGGAAATCTGTCTCCTCCCCCCCCCCCTAAACCTTGAGAGAACCTTCCTAGGTTAAGAAAGGGGTTAACTTCATTCCCAGGGGGCGAGCAAGTGCCAGAACCCTTCACCCACCTGGGCGCTGCTGCTGCTTCCCCCCTCGTCTTCTGAAGCTCCCCAGCCTTCAATTGGCAGGGAGTTCCAGTGGCAGAGCACTACAGGTGTAGACAAATCCATGGCGGTGAATGACGCTATCCGTGGCTACCAGCCGCGGTGTCTGTGCTGCGCTCAGGCTCTGTTTGTGGGCCTCCCAGAAGAGGGTGAGAACAAAATGCTGGACTAGGTTACCCTACCCCATGTCCTTTGTGACCGTCGGGCTCCCCCAATGCTCTCTTGACCGTAATTTATTTTAACTGATTTAAATACTCTACAGTGGTACCTCGGATTACATACGCTTCAGGTTACATACGCTTCAGGTTACAGACTCCACTAACCCAGAAATAGTGCTTCAGGTTAAGTAATTTGCTTCAGGGTGAGAACAGAAATCGTGCTCCGGTGGCACAGCGGCAGCAGGAGGCCCCATTAGCTAAAGTGGTGCTTCAGGTTAAGAACAGTTTCAGGTTAAGAACGGACCTCCGGAATGAATTAAGTACTTAACCTGAGGTACCACTGTAATGGCATTTTTAGATTGTTGTAACTCCTCTGGAGACCTCCGTGTTGAAAAGGGGCGGGGGGATAGTAATCTATTGGCCACACTGAGGCTGTTTTCTGGCTCAGGGTTAGCTAAACTGGGAGAATAATGACACACACACACCCCAATTGGGAGCAGGGATGCACAGTTTTGCCTAAACCTGCTCCACTCCTCTCTACCAGGGGCAGATTTGGCTGCCCGCTGCCCCTCCCCAAGAATCAGAATTGTGCAAGACTGAAACCACCAGCTTTTCGACAAGTGCAGCTCATGTACATGGTGGAAAACGTGTGTTTGGCATGTGCACAATGTTCTGCTGTTATATGGGAAAGTGTGTAATGTGTGAAGTGACCCTGGGAAGGGGATAAGGGTTTGGAGCAGATCATGTTGGCTGTGGGGAGGAGGGGGCGGCGGCAGCACACAGGAAGGGATAGCTCAGTTGTTAGAGCATGAGACTCTTAATCTCAGGGTTGTGGGTTCAAAACCCATGTTAGGCAAAAAAGTTTCATGCATTGCAAAGGGTTGGACTAAATGACCCTTGTGGTCCCTTCCAAGTCTGCGAATCTATATGGAGGCAGCATTGGAGGCCAGAGTCACCAAAGTGCATTGCCCTTCCCTAGTTTCTGCTAAAGACCAAATCCTTTTTATTTATTTATTATTTTATTTTTTTGTATATATTTTTATTGAACAATTTAAACAAATAAATTATCAATCAATATACCATTTCCAAATCCTTTTTTAAAAAAAAAATTCTCAGGAAAGGCTCCTTTGAAGATTAACCCTAACCCTTCCCCAACCCGGTGCCCTCCAGAAGTTCGAGGCTACAACTCTCACCAGCCTCTGTGCCCTGCAGCAATGCTGCCTGGGGCTGATGGGAGGTGCCACCCAAAATATCCGGAAGGCATCAAGTTTGGGGAAGGGTGGTTTAAGCCAAGCTGATCGCCAGCAAAGGAAGCACTTCTTTGTGCACTGCATAGTTAATCTTTGGAACTCCCTCCCACAGGAGGCAGGGATGACCACCGACTTGGATGGGTTTAAAAGAGGATTAAGCAAGTTTATATCAAGGACTACTAGCCATGATAGCTATACTCTGCCCCCAAAGTTGGAGGCAGCCGTGCTTCTCAAAACCAGTTGCTGCAAAATATGATTGGGCAAACCACAGGAAGGTAGAGAGTGCTCTGGGGCTGAAGTCCTGCTTGTGGGTGTCTTATAATAGGCATCTGGTTGGCACTTTTAGAACAAGATATTGAACTAGATGATCCATTTGCCTGATCCAGAAGACTCTGCTAACGTTCTTATGAAGCAGGTATCAATCAATAATAATATAAAAAACCCAGTTATTGCTAGAAATACTCAAATAAATCTGCCACCTTTTGCTTGAATAAGTCCCTAAGCCAAGAGCTGGAGGCATCCTTAACCGGCCTATCAAAGATCTCTGCTTATTTAAATGGTGGTTATTCCAGTTTCCAAACGAGGAGTCAAAGTTCAAGAAGCTCAGTGAGTGATCTCAGGTGGTTCAAACTATTTGTTCTTCCCAACCTGAAGGCTTTGGGCTCTGAGCCACGGGCAGCCTGAATGATGGAGGGAGGACCTTGCGCTGTCTGGGTGCCAAGAGTCTTGGACTCCCAGAGTCCAGTTTCTGCCTGTTTTAAGTGAGCAACTTTGCTGTGCTCATAAATGTCCTTCTCTTCTGCCTTGTTGCTCAACTTCCCTGTCAAAGACCAGCTCTTGCAATCCCCAGTTTCTGCATGATAGAAACAGCATCCAAAGAGCAACACAGAGCTCTGTTTCCCCAAATGTGTCCCATTTGCCATGCTAGCCAGAAAACATCCTTGGTGCTCTGCCAGGTGAATTGTGTCCTGCTGAGCTTGATGAGAGGCCAGGTTGTTGTGGGCGGCAGGTTTTTTTCCCCAGCGTCAGGGATGCCAATCCAGTGCTCCCAGCTGACGCTCGCAAGCCACACCTTAGTTTCAACAGCTGAGTGAGCAGCACAGGTGGAACAGCTGCTGGAGGGAGGGCTTCAAAAACCCCAGGAGATGTTCACCTGTCTCCCATAGCCTTGTCCTGCATCAGACCATTGGGTCCTTCTAGCTCAGTACTGTCCACACCGACGGACAGCAGTGGTTCTCTAGGGTTTCAGGCAGGTGTTTCATCCAACCTTACCTGGGGACTAAACCTGGGACATTTTGCTTGCATTTCCCTTTAGCTCTCAGTCACACCATCAGGCCTGCTGCTGCTGCTGCCGCCTTGGGCCCATCTAGCTTCCTTGCCTACCTGGAGCTTTTCCCGCAGTCTCCTGCTCCTCTGTTGCCCTACATTCCCATTTTACATTTCTACTGGGGGATCTTCATGGACCCTCTGCAGTGTCAATAAGTCAGAGCAGCAAATACTAGCTCTGATGGCATCTGTGAGAGTAGTTCAGTCTGTAGAGCAAGAGACTCTTAATCTCATGCTTAATTTGCCCCACGTTGGGCAAAATATTCCTGCATTGCAAGGGGGTAGGACTATCAGGGTTCAGCAAACCTTTTCAGCAGGGGGCCAGTCCACTGTCACTCAGATCTTGCGGGGGGCTGGACTATATTTTTGGGGGGAAATGAATGAATTCCTATGCCCCCAAATAACCCAGAGATGCATTTAAAATAAAAAGACACATTCTATTCATGTAAAAACACGCTGATTCCCAGACCATCTGCGGGTCAGATTTAGAAGGCGATTGGGCCGGATCTGGCCCCAGGCCTTAGTTTGCCTACCCCCTGGACTAGATCAGTGGTGTCCAAACTTTTTTCAAAGAGGGCCAGATTTGATGAAGTGAAGGGCCATGAGGGCCGACCAAAGTTGTTAACCATTTTTAGGGTTGAAGTTGTTGAGGTTTTTCAGGACTTTACCCCAGGAAATAAACAGCCACAGGGGCCAGATTAAACTGACCAGTGGGCCGGATTAAGCCCCCAAAACGGACTTTGAACATGCCTGGACTAGATGAAGCTTGTGGTCCCTTCCAACTCTACAGTTCTGTGATTCTATGTAGATTCAAGCATTTGTTTTCATCCCCCTGCCCCATGAGATGCTTCTTACCTGTATTGAGAAAGACTGCAGGGAGGATCCATTTACCCCCCCTACAATCATAGAATCATAGAATCATAGAGTTGGAAGAGACCACAAGGGCCATCGAGTCCAACCCCCTGCCAAGCAGGAAACACCATCAGAGCACTCCTTTTTTTTAAAAAAAAAAATAATTTTTATTGAATTTCTTTTATGCACACAAAAAGAAAAAACAAAACATTCAACAAAAAATTGCGACACTTAAGTGCTATGAAAGAAGAAAAGAAAAAAGGAAAATAGAAAATCAGACAAGAGAAAAAAAGACAAAAAAACTACAACATAAAAACATAAAACTGTCGACTTCCTTCCCTACTGATTTCGGGTTTTTGCTTTCAATAGTTATCTTTTTACCGCTGGTATTTGTTTATGATTTGCACATCGGGAGTTTTACAACAAACCTGCTGTATTTGGTAGGTTTTTAAAATTACCTTCAAAATAAGCCATAAATTTACTCCAGTCTTCTTTTAACTTTGTATTTTTGTGATTTCTGATTTTTTGTGTCAATCTTGCTAATTCAATAAAGTCATGTAGTTTTAATTGCCAGTCCCTCACCGTTGGGAGATTTGTGCTTTTCCAATTTTGAGCGATTAGCATTCTGGCCGCTGCTGTTGAATATTGGAATAGAATTTTATCTTTTTCTTGAATATCTTTCCCGACCATCCCTAATAGGAAGGCCTCTGGGTTCTTGGGAAATGTATATCTAAGTATCTTTTTTAACTCATTATATATCTGGTCCCAAAATTTTTTAATTTCCTCACATGTCCACCACATATGTATGAAATTACCTTCTTTTGTCCTACATTTCCAACAAGCTTTGTCTGCGGTCCTATACATTCTATTCAATTTTTCTGGTGTAAGGTACCATCTGAATATCATTTTTTCTAAGTTTTCCCTGATTGCAGCGCTTGCCGTGAATTTTAATCCCTCACTCCATAATTTTGTCCATTTTTCGTATTCTATGTCATGTCCCAGGTCTTTTGCCCATTTGACCATAACTTGTTTGATTTTTTCATCTTTAGTTTCCCATTCCAGTAGTATGTTGTACATCTTGGATAGTATCTTCGATTTACTTTCGACTACTTCAATCTGGAATTTGGACTTCTTTTCATTCATTCCTAATTTTTTATCTTCTGTCCATATCGCATTAACTTGATGATACTGTATCCAACCCGTCAACCTCTCCCTTAGTTCTTCATATGGTCTTAGTTTCCAGCTGTCTTGACATCTCACTAGTAGGTCTTCATATGTCAGTTTTTGTACTTCCATGTTTGTTTTTTTGATTGACAACAAATCTGTTGGGGACAGCCACCAGGGTGTTCTTCTCTCCAACAATTTCTTATTTTTTCCCCAGACTTCATACAAGGGTCCTCTTATAATATGGCTCGAAAACCCTCTGTGTGCTTTTTCTTTATTTAACCAGAGGTAGGCATGCCAACTGAATTTATTATCGGCTCCTTCCAGATCTAATAAGTCCGTATCTTCTAAGGTTATCTAATCTTTGACCCAGCAAAGACAAGCCGCTTCGTAATATAATTTTAGGTCAGGTATTGCCAGTCCTCCTCTCTCCTTACGGTCTGTTAGCAGTTTGAATCTAATCCTTGGCCTTCTTCCCTGCCATATGAATCTTGAAAGTGTCTTCTGCCAATCCTTAAATATTTTAGACCCTCTGATGACAGGTATATTTTGAAATAAGAACAGCATCCTAGGGAGTATGTTCATTTTTATTGCTTCCATCCTGCCCAGCCACGAGAGGTTCACCCTGTTCCAAACATCCAAGTCCTTTTTCACTTTATTCCATGTTGGTGTATAATTATCTTCGATTAGATTTATATTTTTGGGTGTAAGCCAAATCCCTAAATATTTTATTTTCTTAGCTACCTGGATTCCAAATTGTCTCTCTAATCTTTCCGTCGCTTCGTTTCTCAGGTTCTTTGTTAACATTTTTGTTTTTGTTTTATTCAACTTGAAGCCCGATAGTTTACCGTACTCCTCCATAATCTCCAATACTTTGCCCACGCTTTCCTGCGGCTCCTCTAAGGATAGCATCAGATCATCAGCGTAAGCTTTTAATTTAAACTTTTTAAATCCTATTTTGATCCCTTTTATCTCTGTTTTGGACCTAATTTTGTTCGCCAGGACTTCCAAGGCCAAAATAAATAGGAGCGGGGAGAGGGGGCATCCTTGCCTTGTTCCTTTCTCTATTTTGAATTTATTCGTAAAATTGTTGTTTATTATCAATTTAGCATGCTGGTTAGAATATATTGCCTGTATTCCTTTTAAGAATTCACCTTCAATCCCTGCCTTTTCCATCGATTTTAGTAAAAACCACCAGGAGACGTTGTCGAACGCCTTTTCTGCGTCTATGAAAATCAGGGCCGCCGGAATATTGTTGTTGATCTCCAGATATTCAATTAGGTTAATGACGTGCCTCACATTATCTTTCATGAATCTATTTGGGAGGAAACCCGCTTGGTCTTTATGAATTATCCTTATTAAGCATTTCTTCAATCTGTTCGCCATGATGTCCGCATATATTTTGTAGTCGTTATTTAGTAACGATATTGGCCTGTAATTTTTCATGTTCGATTTGTCCGTATCTGGTTTAGGAATTAGTGTTATAAAAGCTTCTCTCCACGTCTCAGGAATTTTCCCTCCTCTTAAAATATTGTTCATGGTGTCACAGAGTACTTGTGCTAAATGGCTTCCCAACACTTTGTAATATTTGGCCGATAACCCATCCGGGCCTGGTGCCTTCCCCAATTTCAATTTTTTTATCGCGTTTTCAATCTCCTCCATATTTATAGGTCTATTTAATTGGGTTCTTTCTTCTTCTGTGACCGTTTTTCCTATACAGTTCTCTAAATATTTTTCTATTTGGACTGGGTCTTCTTCTCCTTTTTTATATAATTCCTCATAAAATTTAAGGAAGTTTTTTTGTATTTTTTCTGGGTCGGTTATTAATTCTTCTTCTACCATTATTTTATTTATCACATTCTGCTTCTGTCTTTTCCTCAGTTGCCAGGCTAGGAATTTTCCTGTTTTGTTCGCTGATTCGAAGTATCTCTGCTTCATTATCTTGATTTTCCATTCTACCTCTTGGTTTGTTAGTATTGAGTATTGTCTTTGTAGTATTTTTATTGATTGTAAACTTTGTTCATCTTTCGGATGTTCTATTAATTTCTTTTCGCACTCCCTCAGCTGTTTAAGTATTTCATCTGTTTTTTGCTGCCTTGTTTTTCTCTTGTGGTTGTTTTGCTGGATAAAGAAACCTCTTAAGACCGCCTTGCTGGCATCCCAAACTGTTTCTATGTTTATCCCTGTGTTAAGATTCAAGTCCCAATACTCTTTTAATGTAGTTTTGGCTTTTTCGATCACCTCATCGTTATCCAACAGAAAGTCATTCAATCTCCATCTAAAACCTCCGTTTGATTTTCCTTTTAGTTCCAAAGTTATTGAGTTATGATCGGAGAGGGTTTTCGGATGGATTTCACATTTTATCGCTCTTAGAGTGATTTCTCTTGAGGTCCAAATTTGGTCTATTCTTCCCCAGCTTTTATGTACTTCTGAGAAGAAGGTGAATTGTTTTTCTGTTGGATGCTTGTGTCTCCACACATCCGTTAAGTCCATGTTCTCCTTCAGGTCTTGGAATGATTCCGGCAACTTTCCTTGTTTTCGTTTTCTCTTTTCTGTTTGCCTGTCCAATTCTAATGTCGGCACTGCGTTAAAGTCTCCCAATAATATCAACTTATTGTTTCCTAGTTCTACTAACACTTGTTCCAATTTTTTATAGAACTCAGACCTATTTGAATTTGGAGCGTAGATGTTTACCACGTCAATCTTTTCTCCTTGAAAGCTTATTTGCACTCCCAAAATTCTCCCTTCTTCATCCTTGTAGGACAGTTTGGGTTCCCATTTTTCATCGACGTATGTTACCACTCCCCTTTTTTTCTCTCTCCCAGAGTTTATAAATTCTATTCCCAAGTTCTTATTTACTAATACATGCTTATGCTTTTTGGCTACATGAGTTTCTTGTAAACAGATTACATCCAATTTTTTCTTCTTCAACACATTTGCAATTTTATTCCTTTTTGTCTTTTCATTCAATCCATTTACATTCCATGTTAAAATTTTAAGATTCATTATTACTTTTATCTAATTAAGAAGTCAGTAATTTGTCTGTTTAGGTTTTGAGTTTTGACTAATTTAAATTCGGGTGTTTTGATTCTCTGTTTCCTCCTGTTCCTCCCCTTCCTCCTCCTCCTTCGCCTCCTCCTCTTCCTCCTCCCCCCCACCCTCCTCCTCTTCACCCCCTCCCTCCGCCCCTCCCCCCGCTCCCCCCCTCCCCTCCCTCTCACCACCTCTCTCCCCATATCTCACCAACAGCCCCCCAAGTTCTTTTTCATATCTGCGAAGGAATTTACTGACTTCCTGAATCTCTGTTATCTTGAATCTTTTCCCTTTGTAAAAAAATGAGATCCCTTCAGGGAATTCCCATCTGTGTTGTATGCCGTTCTTTTTCAAAGTATTGACTATCTGTTTGTAGCCCTCTCTCTTGCGAAGAAGCCTGATTGGTATTTCCTTGAAAATAATAATTGGTTTTCCATCAATCATTAATTTCCTTTGATAGCTTTCTCTCAGAATTATGTTTCTCATCTCTATCGATCTGAAGATCACTAAGCAGTCTCCTGGGGTCCTTTTCTGTTTGTTTTGTTTCGGTCTTATTTTTATTCTAAAAGCATTTTCTATGGTTTGTGCAACTTCTTCTTCTTTCAGTGCTAGCCACCTCGCCAATTCTTTTGTCATTTTTTCTTTTATATCTTCCTCCCTTGCTTCCCCTATTCCTCTAAATTTCAAATTTAGCTGCTTTTGCTTCATTTCCATCATGGCTAAATTGTCTAACACCTGATCCTGGCTTTTATTTAATTCTTCAAAATTTTCCTTAATTTTTTCTACTTCTCTTCGTTGGTCTTTCGTTTCTTTCTGTATTTTCCTATTTGAGTCCTCTAGGGATTTTGTTCGGACCACTAGATCTTTAATTTTGTTTGATAGTTCCCCCACCACAACCTCTATTTTTTTATCAAAGGAATCCTGCATCTCTCCTAGCTTTTTTTCCATGTGGGTTTCATTCTGTCTAAATTCCTCTTTTATTTTCAGCCATAAGGCATCTAGGTCCCTTATTTCCTCTTGCCTTGAAACTTTCCTCTCTATAGGTGTTCCCACCGACTTTTTCCCGTCTCTTCCCGCCATCCACCCGGTCTATTCCCTCCCTCCTCCCCAGTCCTAGAAGATAACCAACCTTGTATTTCTTTCTGCTGACCCCAAAGGGGCGTACAATCTAAAAGGAGATTCCGTTGGCTTGCTCCTTTGACAGGTTAGAGCACTAAAGTTCACTAAGTAGAGGGGGAAAAAAGGGGGAGGGGGGGTTACGCAGATGAGTGGGAGGAAGGGTAGGGGGGGCTGGCGAAGGGAAAGAGACAAGGGGCAGGTAAGGGATAAAAAAAGAGTCCAGAAACAGTGAGAGGAGGTTTGAAATTCTTTCTTCTGGGTTGGTTTCAGCCACTTGTTTGGCCTAATCCAAAGTTCTGATTTTAACAGCAGCCCAATGTTCAAATTTAGATCAGGTAGTGGTTTTTTCAAGTTCAAATTGATGTCTCCATGAGGGCAGCCAGAGCACCGGATCAAGGGTGGGAAACAGGAAAGGCAGGGAGGGGGGGCACACGTGGAAGAGGAGAAAGAAGGAAAAGGGGGAGAGAAAATGAACAAAGGGTGATGCACCGCTTAAGGTCCTTTAGGTTTCCAGGTCTTTCTGTGGGATTTAGGTGTTCTACAATCAAAGAAAGTGGATGGGTGGCTAGGTTTCAGTCCTTGCATCCAACTGGGATGAGGTACAGAACAGAGCTTCTGCCACCTTCCAAAAGGAGGTATTCTTCAAATTAAGCAAAACCAAGGAGGGTCATAGTTCTTGTGTTTCTATTTAGTGTTAAGTCCTGGACTGTAGTCAGGTCCATCAAAGTCTGGCCAAAAATCGAGGTCGCGCTAGATTTCCAAGCTAGGTTTCCCAGTTTCAACTTAGTTGCAGCCCAATGGAGATAGGGGCTGGCGTACGTGCTCAGGCTCACACAGTATTTTCCTCCCGTGGCCGCCCAGCTGCAAAGCAGCGGAGGCCTGGGGGAGCTGAAAAAAGTGCGGAGAGAGAACAGAGAACGAAAAAGAAATGAAAAATAAGAAAAAAGGGGGGGGCGGAGGCTCAAAGTCGACAGAAATTATTTATTTATCACCGCTGTCAAAAGCCCGCGGGACTGTTTGTGATATTGGGGGGGGGGGTAAAGTTCGTCTCTTCCGTCTCTCAAACTTAGCTCTTCTCTCCCCTTCCTACCCCCTCCGTCTCCTCCTCTCGCCTTCGCCTCCTTTCGCTCTTCTTAGTATTCGGTTTAGTCTCTCTCTCCCCAACTTATCTGTAGCGAACTATTTAATACAAAGTCTCGAAAGTCTCTTTTCCGTGTAAATACTGTCTGTCTTGGATACTTTTGCCCCGTGCAACTCCCAGCGGGGACTTTCTCTTCTTCGTTTCTACAGCGGGTAGGTAAAAGTTTCTTTGTTTCGCTCTCCCAATTAGCGCCCCAGCGCCATCTTGACTCCGAAATGCAGATTGGGCTCCATAATTTAATTAAATTATCTCCAACACGCCACGGGCTCTATGCTCCAAATTTTCAATTCCGACATTTGTTAGATAGCCCCAGAGCGGTTGTTCTTAAAGTTACGGAGATTTGTCGCCAGTTCCAGCTGGGGCTCGAGGCATTACTGCACGGGGTTCGCAGGGCTTACCATTTTGCGCCTCTCGGTCCGTCGCTCCTGAGCTTTCCCAAAATAGAAAAAGACTCACAGGGGCTTCGGGTCCCTCTGACGCTGCCGGTTGCGTTTCCCTCAAGGGGGCCCCCTTTGAGGTTTCGGGGGTCGCAGTGCCTTTGCGTTGCCCCCTCTGAACCCTATGCAGTTCGGAAAAGGCTGTTCAGCAACTTCTCCGCGCACCCATGCTGCAGGCGATCCAAACCGGAAGTCCCATCAGAGCACTCCTGACATATGGTTGTCAAGCCTCTGCTTAAAGACCTCCAAAGTAGGAGACTCCACCACACTCCTTGGCAGCAAATTCCACTGTCGAACAGCTCTTACTGTCAGGAAGTTCTTCCTAATGTTTAGGTGGAATCTTCTTTCTTGTAGTTTGGATCCATTGCTCCGTGTCCGCTTCTCCGGAGCAGCAGAAAACAACCTTTCTCCCTCCTCTATGTGACATCCTTTTATATATTTGAACATGGCTATCATATCACCCCTTAACCTCCTCTTCTCCAGGCTAAACATGCCCAGCTCCCTTAGCCGTTCCTCATAAGGCATCGTTTCCAGGCCTTTGACCATTTTGGTTGCCCTCCTCTGGACACGTTCCAGTTTGTCAGTGTCCTTCTTGAACTGTGGTGCCCAGAACTGGACACAGTACTCCAGGTGTGGTCTGACCAGAGCAGAATACAGTGGCACTATTACTTCCCTTGATCTAGATGCTATACTCCTATTGATGCAGCCCAGAATTGCATTGGCTTTTTTAGCTGCCGCGTCACACTGTTGGCTCATGTCAAGTTTGTGGTCAACCAAGACTCCTAGATCCTTTTCACATGTACTGCTCTCAAGCCAGGTGTCACCCATCTTGTATTTGTGCCTCTCATTTTTTTTGCCCAAGTGCAATACTTTACATTTCTCCCTGTTAAAATTCATCTTGTTTATTTTTGCCCAGTTCTCTAATCTGTCAAGGTCGTTTTGAAGTGTGATCCTGTCCTCTGGGGTGTTAGCCACCCCTCCCAGTTTGGTGTCATCTGCAAATTTGATCAGGATGCCCTTGAGTCCATCATCCAAGTCGTTGATAAAGATGTTGAATAAGACCGGGCCCAAGACAGAACCCTGTGGCACCCCACTAGTCACTCTTCTCCAGGATGAAGAGGAACCATTGATGAGCACCCTTTGGGTTCGGTCAGTCAGCCAGTTACAAATCCACTGAGTGGTAGCATAGTCAAGACCGCATTTTACCAGCTTCTTTACAAGAATATCATGGGGCACCTTGTCAAATGCCTTGCTGAAATCAAGGTAGGCTACATCCACTGCGTTCCCTTCATCTACCAGGCTTGTAATTCTGTCAAAAAACGAGATCAGGTTAGTCTGACATGACTTATTTTTCAGAAATCCATGCTGACTATTGGTGATCACAGCATTCCTTTCTAGGTGCTCACAGACTGTTTGCTTAATGATCTGCTCCAGAATCTTCCCTGGTATTGATGTCAGACTGACTGGGCGGTAATTATTTGGGTCCTCTCTTTTCCCCTTTTTGAAAATAGGGACAACATTTGCCCTCCTCCAGTCTGCCGGGACTTCGCCTGTTCTCCAGGAATTCTCAAAGATGACTGCCAGTGGTTCTGAGATCACATCTGCCAGTTCTTTTAATACTCTTGGATGCAGTTCATCTGGCCCTGGAGACTTGAATACATCTAAACTAGCCAAATATTCTTGTACTATCTCCTTAGTTATTCTGGGCTGTGTTTCCTTTGCTGAATCATTTGCTCCAAATTCTTCAGGTCGGGCATTGTTTTCTTTATCGGAGAAGACTGAGGCAAAGAAGGCATTGAGGAGTTCAGCCCTTTCTGTGTCCCCTGTTTGCATTTCACCATCTTCTCCTCTGAGTGACCCCACTGTTTCTTTGTTCTTCCTTTTGCTACGAACATACCCATAAAAGCCTTTTTTGTTGCTTTTAACCTCTCTAGCAAGCCTGAGTTCATTCTGTGCTTTAGCTTTTCTGACTTTGTGTCTACACGTGCTGGCTATTTGTTTGAATTCCTCTTTGGTGGTTTCCCCCCTTTTCCATTTTTTGTACACATCCTTTTTTAATCTTAATTCAGTTAAAAGTTCTTTAGATAGCCACCCTGGCTTCTTTAGGCACCTTCCATGTTTCCGTCTCATTGGTATTGCCTGACGTTGTGCTTTTAGTATCTCCCTCTTAACAAACTCCCAGCCATCATGAACTCCCTTTCCTTTTAGTATTGCTGTCCATGGGATCTCACCCAGCACTTCCCTAAGTTTTATGAAGTCGGCTTTCTTAAAGTCAAGAAATTGAGTCCTAGTATGCTTGGCTGCTCCTTTCCGCTGTATAGTAAACTTCAGAAGAGCATGATCACTCGCGCCTAATGATCCTTCCACTTCTACCCCACTAACCAGGTCATCAACATTGGTTAGGACCAGATCTAAAATGGCTGTTCCTCTTGTTGCTTCTCCCACTTTCTGGACAATGAAGTTGTCTGCAAGGCCAGTGAGGAATCTGTTTGACCTTATGGTCTTGGCTGAGTTTGACGTCCAACAAATATCCGGGTAATTGAAGTCCCCCATTACTACTATATCCCTTCCTTTTGCATGCTTGGCCATCTGTTCCAGGAAGGCATCATCTATGTCCTCCGTTTGGCTTGGGGATCTATAGTAAACTCCCACAATGAGGTCTCTGTTATTCTTCTCTCCCTTAATTTTGACCCAAATGCTCTCACTTTGGCTTTGAGGATCTAAATCTTGGATCTCTTCACAGGTATACACATCCCTGACATATAACGCCACTCCTCCTCCTTTCTTGTCTGGTCTGTTTCTCTGAAATAGATTGTATCCCCCCATTATTACATTCCAATCGTGGGACTTATCCCACCAGGTTTCAGTGATGCCTATTATGTCATATTTAGTTTGCTGTACCAAGAGCTCAAGCTCATCTTGTTTATTTCCCATGCTTTGCGCATTAGTGTACAGACATTGAAGTCCATTACTCATTCCCCCGTGTCTCTTATTTAAGGATTTTTTCCTCCCACCACTAGGTCCGTGTGCTGTTTTCTCCATTTGGTCTATGACATTTGGATGATCATCTTCATTAATTGATAGGCTCCTACCTTCAGGAGCACTGTCTCCCTCCCCCACATTAGTCAGTTTAAAGCCCTCCTGATGAGGTTTCTGAGATTTTTGGCAAAAACATTTCTCCCAACCGTTGTGAGGTGCAGCCCATCACTTGCCAGAAGTCCATCTTCAAGAAACTGCAGTCCGTGATCTAAGAATCCAAACCGTTCCTGTTTACACCATTTGCGAAGCCAGCTGTTCACTTCCACTATTTTCCCCTCTCTCCCTGGGCCACGTCGTTCAACTGGGAGGACAGATGAGATGACAATTTGTGCATTTAGTTGCTTCAATTTCCTGCCGAGAGCCTCGTAGTCTCTTTTGATCTTCTGGAGGCTATTGCTTGCAGTGTCATTGGTTCCCACATGAACCAAGAGGAAGGGGTATTTGTCAGTGGGTTTTATGATTCCTTGCAGTCGTTCAGTTACATCTTGGATCTTAGCCCCGGGGAGACAGCACACTTCCCGAGACATCTTGTCAGGCCCACAGATCACTGCTTCTGTTCCCCTCAGTAGGGAATCCCCTATCACCACTACACGCCTCCTCTTGGGTTTGGTCGGGGTTCTTCCGTGAGCTGTCCGTTCCAAGGTCGCCTGCACATTCCCTGAGGACTGACTTTGCTGCTCGTCTTCATATACCTGATCGACTGTAATGAGGGAGAGATCCTCAAATGGAGTCTGCTCTTCGTCTTCCATGCTAGGGGAGAGGACCTCAAAGCGATTGTGTATTTCTAAGCAATCAGAGTGAACCCTGGGCCTCCTACTTCTTTGAGTCACGTTTCTCCATATATCTGGCTCCTGTGTTGGTGAACTAGACTCCTTCTCAGGGGAGTCCCCTGTCTCCTCCTTGGTGGAGACGGTGTGCTCTGTTGCTTCCAAGAAGAGCTCCAGCTCTCTAATTCTTTGGAGCGTAGCTACACGTTCCTCCAGTTGCTGGACTTTGTCTTTTAAGAGAACAATCAACATGCAATTGCTGCAGGTAAAGCTGCCTGCAACCTTTGGCAAGATGGCAAACATTGCGCAGGAATCGCAGGCGACTGCAGCTGTTCCCTCCCTTTCCATCTTGAGATCGTGTCGTTGGGGTTGGCTACAGAGGTCCTCCATCATAAAAAGCTTGAAGACAGGACAAATAACTTCCCCCACACAAAAAAACACCTAGATCTCCCCCCACAAACGTTTGAGACTAGCTCCCCTAAATCTAAAAGATGGATCTAACTGTGCGCGCCGCTAGGCGCGCACCGCTGCCCTGCAAACTCTGATAAGCTCCTCCCTTCTTCAACTGATGCCCTGCAAACTCTGATAAGCTCCTCCTACAGCTAATCCCCTGCCTCAACAGAAACCCTGCCCCCTCTGACCTTTACACAGGGAAAACAGCAATCAGCCACAAAGAAACACACACACACAAGAAAACCCTTTTTGCTCCTTCTTCAACTGCTGCCCTGCAAACAAAGCTTAACCCAAATTTTAAAATCTGTGTACATCCTTTCAAACTTCGAGATCTTCAGATATTGAGAGGAGATTCTGAGGGATGAATTTTAAACCTGCTGCACTTTCAAGGCAATTGTGCCTCCTGCCTCTGCATAGTGTAGGCTAAAAACACAGAACACTGCTAAACAATTTATTTTAAAGACATCTCTCTGCCTTAAAAGCCTGAGAAGAGTCTTGTGGCACCTTAAAGGCTAACAAATTAACAATGGCAAGAGCTTTTGTGGAGTACATGCCACTGTATCAGGTGTATTAAATCATATATTGAGTTGCAGGTATATAGTCACATAGGTGGGGGGTTTTGGAGGGAAGGGACATTGTCAAGAGTGAAGTCAGAAGGAAATGAATGCAGAAAGGGACAGGCGGTGATAATGACATTTTTAACAATGGTCATTTATAATCTGCCTCTTTCCCTTTTGCAGGAGACAAAGGGGACACCCCCTTTTGCACACGTGTAACCCAAGGCTTGTTCTGCTCCCGAAAACAGCCATTGCTACCAACGCCTAATAAATTCTGCCGCAGGAAGGGGCTGTTGGTTGAAGCTCCCTTAGCTCTGCCTGGGACTTGAGTGGGTCTTGGAAGGCACTCGCCTCCCATTGGCGAATGGAGGACAGCGCCCTCTGCCCATTTCACTCCCCCTGTGGCATCTTTTGAGCCAACGCCGTCCTAGATCGCTATGGATCCACCAGCAATTACTGGAGAAGACAGAAGCTCGCCAGGTAAGGCACAGGGAGGCTGCGCCTAGACAGATCAGCTGGGTGGGCATAGCTCAGTTTGCAGAGAGGCTCGATGCAGTCATATCCTGCATGGCGAAATTGGTGGTGGTGAAAAACCAGGACAGGTCCTAAGATGACTCTCCCTGATCCATTTCCCCTCTGGCAGTTATGCCTTTCAGGCTCCCTCCTCGCATGGAGTGATCCTGGATACAAGACTCTCACCAGTGGCGTGTAGAAGCAAATTAGGAATATAGGAAGCTGCCATACTGTCAGACCATTGTTCTAGCTCAGCATTGTCCACACTGACTGGCAGCTGCACTCCAGAATTGAATGCCCAATTCTTTCATCCCTTCCACTTTGATTAACTTCCAGCCTGTGGAAGAGATCTGGTGGACCCAAAGGCTTGCTCAGTTATTCTGCAGCATTTCTGTTGGTCCTAAGAAAGCGGCTTTGGGATTTTCTTAAACTAGAAGGTGCGCTTGAACCCTTGGTCGTGCGTGCTGATGGAATTGATTCCCCCTCTGCCTGCTTAGCTTCCGTGAGTGGGGACCTCTCTCTGAGAACAGCTTCTGACTTAATTGGCATGCAGAGGATTGGCTGTGATCTGGGAGAAGATGTGGTTGTCCCTGCCATGGAATTAATGGTGAGGCTTCGGCTCTGCTCCACTCCACCCCTGGATCTTGCCAGATATCCTCCCCTTCCTTCTTGTCCGTTCGCCCCGCGGTCTCCTGGGGAGGGATGGAGGTGGGCCCTTTGCCACCTGAGGGCCTGCAAGAATGGGGCAGCTTCCTAGTCTGCCAGCCCCCCAAGCTCCTTGGCTGCTGATATCTGCCAAAGACTCAAAAAATGCCAGTCCCAGCTCTGCCAAAGGAGCAAATCAGGGCTGGGATGGTCTTACAGTAGTGCTGTAGACCCAGCTGAATGGGCTTCCTTCCAGCAGCGGAGCATATATCTATGCTGCCCAGGGTATGCGCTCCCAAGGGGGACATGGTGTGGAGGGTGCCCTCCCAGGATAGCCGCTTGGGTGTCTGGAGTGACGTGCATGCCCTGCAGCCAGAGGCGGAGCGAGCAGCACACGAGAGTGGAGCGCGCCACCCGTGGTGGACATTCAGCGCGCTGCCCGCCCGTAACTTCCAAGCCTCCCCCAAGCTGTCAAAACTAACTGGGAAGGAGGGAATGCTGCCGACAGAGTGGCACAGCTCCCTCACTAACCCCATGGCTCAGGGTAGGCTTGTCACCCCCCTCAGTGAGGGCACCCAGGGCGGTCTGCCCCCACAGCCCCCCCCTTCCTACGCCCCTGCTTCCTCCTGCAATCATCTCTCTTTCCACATCAGGGAGATGGGTGAGGCGGAACGTGTCCTCCATAATTTTTCCACTTCTGGCTTTTAAAAATGTGTAGTGCCTCTATGCAAGTTTTCCTAAACTGGACAAGAGCCGTAGCCACACACACACACACACACACACACACACACACACTGCTGTTTGCACAAAGAAAGAAGCCTAAAGATTCGTCCTGCTGGGTCAGAGTTTGCCAAACACATGCAACGGCAGCTGATTTTGCAGGTGCTCCCCACAAAAGCAAAACTGCGGCCAATTGTAGCACAGATTCTGCATGCCCGGCAAATGTTTCCTTTGCCTGGTCACAGAGCATTGCTTCTGGCTTCCGCAACTGGCTCCCTGCCACTCAGCCAGCCTGCCAGGCTGGAGATTGCAAATGCCTCCCGATCGGACTCCGTGCACCGTCTGCAGACACCCGTTCCGCTCCCTGGGCCTGCAGTGCCCATGACCAAGGTGGAGAGGCCTTTCTTCCCAGCCTCAGGGAGCAGCGGGTCTTAGCCTGGCTTGACTTTGGTGCAGTCCCTGAGATGACAGCATGATTGGACGCTGCTGCCTTCTACTGAGCTGGACCTTTGGTCCATCTAGTTCAGTAGTCTCTACACAGAGGGCTCATCCAGACTTCCTTTTGTGCTTCGTTTTTAGGTACGGGCCCATGTTTTAAAGCTCCATCTCCTAGCACTTTATTTATTTTTATTTATTTTTGGCCCTGTTGCTTTCTCTGTGAAAACCTGCTCTTTACAGCTGAAAATAAATCCACATAAATCCCAAATTGCCGTTCAGCGTTAAAGCCTGTTTTCGTGGGGGAAATGTCATGGCAAACCCCGAACCCCCCAAAATGCTCAGACATGGACTGGGAAAGTGTGGAGCAGTACCTAGAAATGAAGTGTGGATTTCATTTCACTTTTAATTTGTATCCCACCTTTCTATATGGCGGTACCTCAGTTCTCAAACGCCTTGGTACTCAAACAACTTGGAACCCAAACACTGCAAACCTGGAAATAAGTGTTCCCTTTTGCGAACTTTTTTTCGGAAGCCGAACGTGCTCCATTTTGAGTGTTACGCTGAGGTCTGTTTTTGCTATTTATTTTGTGTCTTTGTTTTTGCGGCTTTTTTTGTTTTGTTTTTGTGACTGTGTGGAACCCAGTTCAGCTACTGATTGATTGATTGTGTGCCTGCAGTACATTGTTTATTGCTTTCATTTTATGGATCAATTGTCTCGATAGATAGTAAAATTCATGTTAAATTACCGTTTTAAGGTTTGTTTTTAAAAGTCAGGAAAGGATTGATCCATTTTGCATCACTTTCTATGGGAAAGCGTGCCTTGGTTTTGGAACACTTTGGTTTTGGAACGGACTTCTGGAACGGATTAAGTTTGAGAACCAAAGTACCACTTACTATAAACAAGGTGAAGAAACAACAAAATAGGCAGCAAATATCACACACCTAATAACAATTGGACCCAATACAAAAAAGTCGCAGTAACTTTAAAATAAACAACATATATCCAATAAAGCAATATTCAGCAATCCATTGGAATTACTGGATGAGCCCTGACAATGGCAGCTCTCCAGGGTTTCAGGCAAGGAGACTCTCTCTCCCAGCCCCACCTGGGGATAGAACCTGTGCCCTTCTGCATGCAAGGCAGCTGCTCTGCCACTGAGCTACGGCCCTCCCCCTTTGCCTTGTGCTTTTTCACAAGCCAGCTTGCATTTTCTGCACATGCAGCCATCAGGTTTTGCAGTGTGTGCGTTCATGGTTGGGAAAATCAAAGGCACCCAGGAAGTGTGCTGGTGCTTTGCCAAAGGTAACGTGGGCTCCTGGCCACCTCTCGTTAGCTACACAGCATCCCCATTTGCCCTCTGGGGAGATGAGTGACTCATCCCGGAACAAACACCCGCGCCCAGAGCGCCTGGCATGGCAGCCTTTGCCTAGCAGAGTCTGAGTGTGTTTGCTTCAACCTGAGTTCATTCTTCTCTAATGGGGTTTGCATACAGAAGAAGAAGAAGATGGCCCCTGGGGGAGGGGAGGAATCTCCATCTGGCTCTATGAAAGAGCAGTTTGGGGCAGGGCAGCGGGAGATGAGGATCTGCAGGAGACCAAGGCGGGATTCAACTCCTGATTGTTTAGCAACAAAGATGGTCAGCATTATGGAAAAAAACAAGACCTCTGAGGAACAGGTGAAGAATCGGTGTGTTTATCTGGGAGTTATCTGGCCTCTTCTGTGGTGATTCCCCATTTGTAGAGTTCTTTCCCCAAAGAGGTTCACCTGGTGCCTTCATTACATATCTTTAGGCGCCAGGCAAAAACATTCCTCATCTCCCAGGCATTTGACTGAGTAAACATGGCTTTTAAACTGGGAGAGGAGGTTCATTTTTGTTTGTTACTATGTATTTTTGTGTTTTAATATTGTAAACCACCCTGTGATCCTTGGATGAAGGCCAGGATAGATAGATAGATAGATAGATAGATAGATAGATAGATAGATAGATGATAGATATCTGAGAAGATGAACAGTCCCCACCTGGAATCTTATGTCCAGTTATGGGCACCATAGTTGTAGAAAGATATTGACAAGCTGGAAGGTGTTCAAAGAGAGACCAAGTTAATCAAGGTCTGGAAATCAACATTCGAAATTCACCAGGTATCAGGCACATTTTGTACCTGTGCTATCGGCCACTTGCAACCAAGTGAAGATGCCCGGATGCCAGGATGGCACCTGATCTCTCCACCATCTGGAGGTGCATTCTTGGGGATCCTGGGATCTTGACCCTTTACACACAATAGCAACACATCCTGTAGAATTCTATCCATTATATTTTATCTGCACAATCGGAATGAATTTCAGGAGCCAAAAAAGTATTATTGAAAATATGACTTTCAAGCCATCTGGCCCCAAAATGGCAACTAGGCATTCCGTTTTGGCAAATGAAACCCTGGTTTAAAGAGCCATTTGGTGCCTAGCTTATATCTCTGAGTTTCTAACACTGCTGGAAACCAAGGAATGGTTGAGAGAGTTTAGCCTGGAGAAGAGACTGGGAGTTGATTTGATAGTCATCTTCAAAAATCCACATGGAAGATGACACAAGCTTCTTTTCTGCTACTGCAGAAGGTAGGATCAAGCCAATGGATTCAAATTGCAGGAAAGGAGATTCCGACTAAACATTGGGAAGAACTTTAAGATCCAAGACCTTGTTGCCTCCTGGGCTAACATATCAGAAATGGACAAGAATGGGACCCTGTAAGAATGAAAGTCCCCACAGCTGCTTCTCTTCACAAGGTCTTCTGTGCCCCATCAAAGAGAACGGAGGAAGCTGACTTGCTTCCATCTAGTGCAGTATTGCGAACACTGACTGGCAGCGACTCTCCAGTGTGTCCGACAGAGGACATTCCCAGCTCCACTTGGAGATATTGGGGATTCAACCTGGATTTTTTTAGTGTGAAAAGCAATACTCTACTTCCACTGAGCTATGGTTCTTTCCTTTAAAAGCAACAAAAGGTTCCAGTTCTCATTGTTCTAAATAAAGGGCTGATTTAAACCAGGACATAGAAAACTGAGTGAGACCACTGGTCCATCTAGCTCCATATTATCACTTGGGAAGACAAGCGAACTAATGCCAGTGCAATGGAAGAAGCAAAGATCACCAGTTTCAAAGCAATGATTCTTCAACATCAGCTTCGTTAGACTGGTCATGTTATGCGGGTGCCTGCTTATTGTCTTCCAAAGCAACTACTCTATTCCAAACTTAAAAATGGAAAACGTAATGTTGGTGGTCAACAGACTAGACTCTTTCAAGGCAAATCTTTAAAAATCTAGTGTAAACATCGACAACTGGGAAACACTGGCCTGCGAGTGCTCCAATTGGGGAACAGCCTTTAGCAAAGGTGTCATGGGCTTTGAGGATGCTCAAACTCATGACGAAAGGGAGAAATACGCTAAGAGGAAGGCACGCTTGGCAAATCTTCACCATGATCCACTGGCAGAGGAAGGGGGTGCGGTTCACCCCGGGTGTCATCCCTGAGAGGAGTGACATCGCCGCGCCACCCCCATGGGATGCGTCAACCCTGTGCTCGCTACCACATCCCTATGGGACACTCGCCACGCCACCCCCGTGGGCGGCTCGCCCCACCCCCAGGAGTACAGCATGTGCACCGCTCCGGGTGCCAGAGCAGCTAGCTCCGCCTCTGCCATGATCAACTCCTGCCCAGAAACCTGTCTCAACTGTGGCAGGACATGTGGATCCAGAACTGGCCTCCACAGTCACTTACGGACTCGCTGTTAAAACCGTGTTCATGGAAGACAATCTTGGCTACGAGTGATCACCAAAGAAGAAGATCTGTGCAGCCTGGCAGTGACTCTCCAGGGTTTCTGACAAGGGACATTCCCATCCCTACCTGGGGATGCCACTGAGGACAGAACCTGGGACCTTCTGCATGCCAAACAGGTGTCCTGCCACTGAGCCCTGCTGGCCTTGCTCAGATTAGCTCTGGCTTCATCTCTTAGGGCTTATCCACATTTTCCTTTCCCCTCTACTTTCCACCCACGGTCTGCACTTGAAAGCTCTATGTCTGAGTGTGTGTGTCCCCCCTTTGGTTTCCCTGCGAAAACCCACTCTTTAAATCAGAGCAAATGGCAATCCAATTCAGCTTTAAAGAGTGGGTTTCTGCAGGGAAAGCTCTGGAGCAAAAATGAAAAAGTGTGCTTAAAATTGCAGGCCTGTGCCTGGAAAGAACAGGGCCAAAGGTCAGTGTGGATGAGCCCTTACACCTTACAAACCGTTGTCTAAGCACTCGATGGGTTTCTCTTTTCTCTCTCGTTTTGACATTCCACCTTGGGATCGACCGATTCAGAAATATGCATCCCTGGCATGCTAGAGGAGTACAAGGCGTGCCTTTTAGGACTCGCGAGGCCAATGCAAACTCCGCCGCAGCCCTCCATCGTCAGAACAAAATGTACCGATGGTATCTTAAAGGCGAAAGTATTTGAAAAACATAACCTCTGGTCCTGCCCCTGCCAGGCAGCTCTTTCTTGCCTGGGAGGAATCTTCCTCCTTCAGCCTCCAGGAGAGCAGAGGCTTGCTGGGGGGCGGGGGCAGCTATGTTCCTTGCTTCCACTGGGCAGGAGGGAGGGTCTCTAGAGACCATGAAAGCTGCACCCCTAACAAGTCACAGAGGATTGGAAGGTGCCCCAAAGGGAGCTTGGAATCATTTGTGTCCTCCTGCAGCTTCTGAGACCTGTTGCCAAACACGGGTGAAAGTAGTTGGGAGGGGATAAGTGGAGGGGATGGGGGACACAGTCCAGCTCTTTTTCCATACCCTCCAACATTTCCCCAATGAAAATAGGGACATCCTAAGGAAAAGCAGGACATTCTGGGATCAAATCAGAGGCTGGGACGGCTTCTCTAAATCAGGGACATCCCTGGAAAATAGGGACATTTGCAGGGTCTGTTCTTCCTTCCTCCCCATAACTCCACCATGTCTGCTTTGTGCCTGAGACCAGTTCTGGGTGACCTGTTTACCGGCCATTCATCTTGTTTCATTGGCACAAAGTTGACTGTTTATCGAGCATTCATTTGTAGGGAGGTTGCTTTTGAGTTGCCCATTTGGACTTCTGGTTGGCCACTGTGAGAACAGGATACTGGGCTAGATGGTGGCCTGATCCAGCAGAACTCTTCTTCTGTCCTTTACACAATGTCAAGCAGTTGCTAACTTACACTTTCCATTCCCTTTCCCCCCTCGCCTCCCTTGCCGCAAAAAGTTTGGGATTTTGGGGATTGCGCGAGAGCACCCAACCCACTACTTTAACTGTGCAACCTGAATTGGCTGGTCTACGATTAGCTCCCCTGGAGAACAGTCTGGAAGCAGCCTCAGGAGTCCCTGGAAGTGTTGCTCTGGCTTATGGCACCCTAACTCCCTGGCTCTTCATCGTGAAGGCTAAAATGGCAGGCCGCGCCACCACTTCACAGGGAATTGGTTTTCTGTGGCAGCCAGGCCTTGGCAGGCCATAGTCTGCTCCCCTGTACAGATGGTGGGAAAAGAGCTTTGCCCATCTGCATGGGTTTGCATAGATGGAGAAAGGAGTGGCAGGAATATCTCCTGCTTTCCAGAGAGCAAATATGAATCATTCTGACAAAATCTAAATCCAGGGTTGACCAAAACATTTGGTGCCTTGAGTGGAAGATCCACATGGCACTTGACTTCCTCCTCGATGACTCCAGCAGGGGTCCCAATCCACCAGGCCTGGCACCACTGTCCGGTTCCCGTTCATTTCAATGAGGCTTATGAAGAACAAATTCCTGGTAGATTTTTCATACCCCCCTGCTCCGGTTCTGACCCATCTCCATCCCTGTCAAGCACCATTTATTTATTTAGTTATTTTTTATATACTGGGTTGTACTTCAAAGGAGACTCTAAGTGGTTTCTACCAATGGGGGTTGCCCAGTTGGTGTTAACCCATGACAGGGACTTTTCAGCAGTGGCTCCCTGTTTAATAGAATGCTCTCCCACATTGTTGACTTTCAGAAGGAATATGAAAGTATTCCTGTTTACCTAGGCCTCTGATGGTGGAAGGACCCTGTCCTTGGCAACCCTGAGATCCCTGAACATTTAAAACTAATTTAAAAATTACCGGTAGGTGTTTTAAGTGTAACAGCTTTAGAAAGTGATTTTTTGAATATTTTTAACTGCTCTTGGAATGCTTTTTTAAAAAATGTTTTGTTATGGGTATGATCCTGCCAGGGTTTGAAATTAGCAGGGCACCGGGTGCATTTTGCACCCAAATATTCTCCATTTGTGAGCACCTCAAAAAGTCTGGGTGCCATTTTTTGCGCCTGGCTGACACTCAAGGATTACTGAAATTATGTGCTGTGAAGATTCAAAGTATATGTTTAGACACTATGTTAAGGAGTTTAATAATAAAGATTAGAGTGTTTTGAAAAAGTATGGTCCCAATACTTTTATTGTAAACACAAAATTAAACATGTATTAACAATTTCTGTTAACAATGTGATATTAACATTGTGTCACTTATGTGAATTGCATATTAGTTCATGCTTATGAAAATAATAAATTAAAAAGTGTTGCCTACCCCCCCCCCCCGCAATGGCAACTAGACATTCTGTTTTGGCACCCAGGTCCCAAGAGCCATTTGGCTTCTAGCTATTCTATCCCAGTTTATAACACTAGTTCCCACCCGTGTAAAATACATGCATCAATACATAGTAAAATAATACTAATAATACTAATGAAACAAGCATCATAGGGGGAGGGGCCACAATAGCAGCTAGCAGGCCTCTATCCCATGATGGGGACTGGACGATGTCTGCCTCAAACCACAAACCCTGAACCGTTTCCTGTAGTGCCAGGTGGAAGATGCCAACTTTGCATTGCATGGCAACTCTGGGTGTTGTTTTTTCAGAAGGTTTTTGTTAACGGGCTCCTGTTTCCTCCAATGACAGAGCCCAAAATGACCCTGAAGAGGTACTTTGTGAAGGCTCTCCATCGCCTCCAGAAGGGTCCCGGCTACACCTACAAAGAGCTGCTGGTCTGGTACTGCGATAACACCAACACCCACGGGCCTAAGCGCATCATCCGCGAGGGACCCAAGAAGAAAGTCATCTGGTTCCTCCTGACCTTGCTCTTTGCCTCCCTGGTCTTCTGGAACTGGGGGTCCCTCATCCTAACATACCTGAGCTACGGCGTCTCTGCCTCCCTTGCCATTGGCTTCAAGACCATGACCTTCCCTGCCGTCACCATCTGCAATGCAAGCCCATACAGGTGAGCTGCTTCAGGACAAATGTCCTCGGACTCACCGCAAGGCAGGCATCCAATATTGCAGTCCAGCATGGGAGGTGGAATCTCAGCGGTTCTCAACCTGTGGGTCCCCAGATGTTGTTGGACTACAACTCCCATCATCCCTGACCTCTGGCTTTGCTAGCTAGGGGTGATGGGAGTTGTAGTTCAACAACATCTGGGGACCCATAGGTTGAGAAAGGCTGCTCTAGACAGTCTAGATCAGGAGTATCATTGCTTCTCCAGTTGCCATCACCCCCCCAGGGATGGGGCTTGATGATGGGAGTTGGAGTCCAACAACCCACAGCTTCTGCACCCTTGATCTGGAGGTTTGCAGCTGGTCTGCCGAGTGGTGATAATAATGATTTTATGATTTGTACCCTGCCTATCTGACTGGGTTGCCGCTGGGCAGCCTTGTCTGAAACAGGTGTTATGTGGGCTTTCTAGTTTGGAAAAAAAGGCAAGTAAGGCTGTGTGTGAGACAGAGGTGCATAGTTGTGGCTCCTGTATTGCAGGGGGTTGGACTAGATGACCCTGAGGGTCCCCCTCAAGTCTACAGTTCTAGGATTCTATAAAGCTTTGTGTGCTGTGGGACAAAGTGGAGAGGGAGAACATCCTCCCTCGTAATACTAGAACTCAGCAGGGTCACCCAGTGAAGCTGTATGGTGGTAGATGGAGAAAGGACTTCTTCATACGTAGCAGAGTGAAACTATGGAGCTCCTTGCCACAGGAGGCAGTGATGGGCACCAACCTAGATGGCTTACACAGATTAATGGCTACTAGCCACAACAAGTAGGTTCTCCCAGTGGTGTAGTGTGGTGTAGTGGTTAAGAGCGGTAGTCACGTAATCTGGTGAACCGGGTTCGCGTCTCCGCTCCTCCACATGCAGCTACTGGGTGACCTTGGGCCAGTCACACTTCTCTGAAGTCTCTCAGCCCCACTCATCTCACAGAGTGTTTGTTGTGGGGGAGGAAGGGAAAGGAGAATGTTAGCCGCTTTGAGACTCCTTAAAGGGAGTGAAAGGCGGGATATCAAATCCAAACTACTACTCCTCTTCTTCTTCTTCTTCTTCTTCTTCTTCTTCTTCTTCTTCTTCTCCTCCTCCTCCCTGCACAGTTGGAGGCTGTTATGCCTCCGAATCACACTGATTTCCGGGAATCACAGGTGGGGAGAGGAGTGCTGTCATGCTTATTTCCAGTCTGTGGGCTTCCCATCGGGTCATCTGCCTGGCCACTGAGAGTAGAGGACCCTGGACTAGATGGGCCATTGGCCTGATCCAGCAGGCTCTTCTTATGTTCTTAGGTCAGTGGTCCTGCCTGGGGTGGTTTCCCATTGGGGCAGGATGCTAGACTAGACGACCCCCCTCTGGCCTTATGCAGCTTCCAGGTCGCTCTTTTGTTTTTATGTGCTAAATTAGTTGGGATTAAGAGATGCCACTTGAACCCCAAAGGGCGGCAGCTCCTGAAGTCTACCCACATGGCTGCACCTGAGGAGCCATCCTCCCTTGGGCAGCATGGCTGTAGGATCTGCTGCTCTCACTGCTTGCAAGGGTTATCCTCTGGAATGCTGCAGAACAGACTTTTCATTCTGGGGATTCCTGTGCATAAAAACTATCTGCCTTGGACCTTCAAAGGCAAAAGTTCATGGTCAGCGTACACACCACCAGTTGGAAAGCAGTTGGCACCTGTGTGGCAAGAGCAGGGACGCCCAGGGGAAGGTGTAATGTTTTAGGGCAGACTTTCCCCCCCCCAGCCCTCCAGGAGTTTGGGGCTACAGCTTATACCTTCCACATCTTGCTATGACTGTGCTGGTTGGGGGTTGATGGGAGGTTTGGGTAAGCCTTTCTCAAGGGTCATAGGATGGAGAATGTTGGTAATTTAGCTGGAATTGGCAGCTTTTAGAGAAAGTCAGAAGTGGGAAACAGCATTGCAAAAATGTGCCTATGAGAAGAAATTTGCACCACGATATTGTTGCATTCTCACGACATTCACAGGCGAATGGGGAGAACTAAACTTAGGGATGGTTGCTTTCCAGATATTCCAAAGCAAAGCCCTACTTGCAGGAGTTGGACAACCTCATTGAGGCCGCCCTTGGACAAATCCTGCAGCCTCCCAACGAGAACATGACTGTGTCTAGCCTAACAAACTCTAGCCAGGATCTGAACATGCAGCTGTGGAACCAGATCCCCCTAATGCTCATTGATGAAAGCAACAAGACTCATCCAGTCATCTATGACATCCTCGGAAACCATTCCTCTTTTGCAAACCTAGATGGCAAGAACTGCAAGCTGGCCTTAAAGCTGGTAAGGGGAGGGGGGCCACGGGACCAATGGAGGTGGGGGGACCAGTAGGTGGGGAGGGGAGGCGCACCACTGAGTCATCCTGCTCTGCCCCAGGTGAAAGAGGGGGAACACTGGGAACATGTCACCGTGTGACAGAGAAATTCTTCATGCAATGCATAGTTTAATAATGGAACTCCCTCCCGCAGGAGGAAGTGATGACTACCAATTTGGACGGCTTTAAAAGAGGGCTACACAAATTCATGGAGGAAGCTAATAGCCATGATGGATAAGCTCTGCCTCTATATTCTATATATGGCAGTGCCTCTGAATACCAGTTGCTAAAAGCCACGGGAACCAAGTGTTGCTTGTGTGCTTAGTCCCTGCTTGCAGGTTTCCCATGAGCCACAGTGGTTGGCCACTGTGAGAACAGGATGCTGGACTTTGGCCTGATCCAGCCAGCTCTTCTTAAGTCCTTATGAACCCTGGATGTCTGAAACCGGAAGCAAAGGAGAAGAAGCTGCTGCTGTCTCTAGCCTTCCCCAAAGCTGATTTTGGCCCTCTTTGTTGCACCTCCATTCGAAGGGGTGGGTCCGTCATCTTACCTAGTCAGGTGCCTCTGATAAAGCCACAAGCAGTCAGCAGGGGGGAGCTAAAAAAATCAGGCAATCCCTGCAGTGCTGGATCAGGCCAAAGGGGGGTCAACCAGAAGCAGCAACAGGAAGAATCCACAAGCAGGCCCTTAGGGCAACAGGAGATCCTCACCTGCAGTTCCCAGGTGCAGCATGACCCATAGCCATTGCTAGCTGACTCCTCCATTCATTCATTTGAAACCTCATTAGAACCTAGGAAGCTGGACCGCTGGTCCATCTAACTCAGCATCGTCTGCACTAACTGGCAGCAATGGCTCCCCAGAGTTCAAGGCAAGACTCCTAGACCTACCTGATGTCAGAGTCTGAAACTAGGACCTTCTGCATGCCAAGCAGGTGCTGTGCCTCTAACTTAGGTCCCTTCTCCTGTGACTCCAGCTGCCCCTGAACATAGAGGTTCCATTTAGTGATCTCTTCTGCAAAAACGTGCCTCCTTTTCAGTGGCGTAGCGTGGGTTGTCAGCACCCGGGGCAAGGCAAGTAATTTGCGCCCCCTAACCCGTGGATTTGCGCCCCCTAACCCATGGATTTGCGCCCCCTAACCCTACCCCCCAGATGTTGCGCCCGGTGCGGCCGGGCCCCCCTGCACCCCCCACGCTACGCCACTGCTCCTTTTGCTTCTCTCCCTCACCACTCTCTAATTCTGCTCAAAGTGCACCAATAACGGCACCAGTTGCACCTACCGGAACTTCACCAGCGCAGCCCAGGCAGTGACTGAGTGGTACGTCTTGCAGTCCACCAGCATCTTGTCCCAGAAGACAGAGAGAGAGAGGATTGAGATTGGCTACAAGGCAGAGGAAATGATCCTGGCCTGTCTGTTTGGAGCAGAGCCTTGCAATTACAAGTAGGTATCCGGGGGGGACCTTGCCGTGTTTTTGTTTAACTGAAAATCTTTAAATGAAGCGAGGTACCGAACTTTGTACGGATATCAAATGCTGTGGAACAGTGCTCATGTAATGTAGTCACAGCATTTGATATTTTCATTTATATACATTCATTCAAAATAAGATGAGTTTATGAAGCAATTCTATATCCTCCCACCATGCTGACGAAGAATTCTACAAAACAGTAGTCTAGATCCGGAATCACTGTTCAGTGTTGGACATCATATTTGCTGAATACACAAAGCTTCACAGCTCATCGTACAAAGTTTGGTACCTCGCTTCATTTAAAGATTTTCAGAGACTTTGAGAATAAAGATTTCATTTTGGACTTGTTATGGTTTGAAGGAATTCTATAAAAGATTGTTTATTGCATATGTACATGGTCATCGTGTTGCCTGTACATTGCCAATGTTCTCTTTGCAACACAGGGGTTTGTTTGATTCTGAGCTTAAGCAGAATGGTGGGGGCAGCTGCATGAAAAATCCAATGCACAACAGGAAAGGAGTTACCCTGAGCCCAGCAGAAGAGCCCAGCTGCTGGATCAGACCAGTGAGGCCCAGCCTGGTCCAGCATTCTCCTAGCAAGCAGCACCCAGTAGCAACAGCTCTCCCCACCTGCGATTCTCAGCACATAGTACTCAAAGGCATATTGCCGCCAACAGTGGAGGCAGAACATACCCATCATGGCTAGTAGCCATTGATAGCTGTGTCTCCTCTGTGAATTTGTATCACCAGATCTGCAGTACAAGATGACATGTGCAAGCTATGAAATGTGTGTAAGATCTGCAGGGAACTATCAATAATTTCCATTCCTTCCTTGGCTCAAATTGCACCCCAAATCCAAGGGTGGTACTGCACAGTTGATCCACAGCAGACTCCACCAGTCTAGGGCCTTCCATCTGATGTAGACTATAGCTCCCATCAGCCCTTGCCAGTGCACCTGGGAGTTGTGGTGCAAAACAGCTGGAGGGTGCCTGGCTGGCAAAGGCTAGAGCTGTTTCCTAGTTCAGAGGAGATGGCTGGGGGTGTGTGCAGAGGATGGATTTAAGGAGCTGTCCCATCCTGCTCCACCCCACTCCCACTGCCGACTTAGTGCTTCTTACTGGCACCAATAGCCTGATTTGATTTAATTAAATTTCTAGCCCAGTCTCAAGGTTTCGGGTGGATTACTGTCTGAAAAATGACATCCAGTGTACTGGAATCAGATTTTAATAGACCTAAAATCCTAGACCCTCAGAAGCTTAGAGGCCAGAACAAATAAGACCAGTTTGCAGAATCGCTGAAAGGAATGCATGTCTTGGTCAGCTTCCAATGGACAATCTGCCGCCGCCACCTCTGCCCCCACCTTGAAATGGACACAACTTTTGGCCCAATATTTCAGCTGCTGCATGAGTCCCATCCAGCAGGAGAAGCAAAACTCTCTTTTTGTTGGATTGGCCAAATGCTTGGCGTGTGACCTTTCAGATTACACAGAAGCCTTTTTCAGACGCAGATGATCATTGCCAGAGGAATCATAATAAAATTTAAGAGCGATGTTCCACGTCCAGGCTGATGTCAACCTGGTAATGTTGCATGGTAATGAGAATGATTTCTGCTTTTGTATACAAGGACTAAGAATTAATCAGTGATCTGGTCTTGCTTGGGACACTGAAGAATGCTTCTGTGTAGCTGCAAAGTTTGCTCGCTGCCTGCATCTGAAAGATGAGGAATGGCTTGGCTTGCTCTGTAGATGGAGGGTTTTCTTTCCCTGTTGCTGAGTCACCCGTGTCCAGTACATTGCGGCTAATTATCAATCAGCAAACACTTGGGGCTATTTAATTAAACCAGGAACAGATTGGTTAACAGATTGGTTATCAGAGCCCCAGGCTAGGCGGGCTGACCTGGGCTTGCTGCAGTCAGGCTCACCTGGCCACTGGCCAGAGCTCTGGAACTCACAGAAGCACAGGACTCATTTCCTCTCTCCCTTAGCCGAAACAAGAAGGGCCTCCTACTGGCTCCCAGCACATCTGTCGCCCGGCACTGTGCTCTGCCCACATTGGCTATGACTGCAGCTCCTGTCATACAAAAGCAACGCAGGGAGGATCACGGCCTCCTCAGCCCCTGTCCTTGTTGCACAAGTATCTCCTACAAATGCGGTTCAAAGAAGCCTCAAAACCGCTCTCTCTGACTTCCCCTTCGCCCCACAAGCTTTGGGGCAATGGAGTAGACATTCTCCTGATGTGCCAATGCCCCGTCTAGTCCAGCCTCCTGTTCTCACAGTGCTCAACTGTGTGCTGTGTGAAGGACTTATCTGTCCAGAATCTTCCAACATTCCACTTCCATGAATTCTGCTGTTAGGAGAGAGGGAGAAAACTTTGTGGGCAGATCCTGTTTTGGAGTCAGACTTCCACAGGGACAATTCTAGAACTGGAGGGGTCTTGGAAGAGGAAGAGGAAGAGGAGGAGGAGGAGTTTGTATTTGATATCCCGCTTTATCACTACCCGAAGGAGTCTCAAAGCGGCTAACATTCTCCTTTCCCTTCCTCCCCCACAACAAACACTCTGTGAGGTGTGTGGGGCTGAGAGACTTCAGAGAAGTGTGACTGGCCCAAGGTCACCCAGCAGCTGCATGTGGAGAGGCGGGGACGCGAACCCGGTTCACCAGATTACGAGTCCACCCCACCCCGCTCAATTGATGCTGCAAATGCAGAACAAGAACTTCCCTGAACCCTGGCTCTCTGGCCTGGGCTTGTGGAGTTCCAGCAAGGGAGAGTCCACGCTCCATCTCAGTTCTTTCTCAGGTCAGGGTCAAATTGCTCTTTTCATCCCCAAGATGACCTCTTGACTTTATTTGCTTGCACAAAGCTGGCACAGTGGTTGGACTCAGCCCGGTCTTTACTGAGTGTTCCCTCTAATTTGTTTATGGGGTGGTTACACAACAAAACAAATCCTTAATCCTGGTTTCCATCAATCACCCCACACTTTTCAACGTATTTACCCACCATTTAAATAACTGCAAAAGTCCTCTTTTCTCTTTTTTCCAAGTGGACGTTGTGCCAGGGAGGCAGAACACTCAGATCCGCCTTAATAGCACCAACCTAAAGTTCTTGTCTGCTCTTGAATCCCTCCTGCAAAATAGCGACACAGCCTAGAGGCCCCCAGTGCGTCTTCTGCTGCCCTTCTGAGATCTATCCTGTAACTCAAGCCCACTTTATTTTGCTCAAAGGGCAGGTTTCCCCCCTCTTCCATGGGACAGGTATCCCTACCTTCTCCCCAGCCTCCCACAGTCTCCTTCCTTGGAGGTTTCTAAGCAGAGCTTGGATGGCCACCTGTCAAGGATTCTTTAGCTGCGATTCCTACATCACAGGGGGTTGGACTAGATGACCTTTGAGGGTCCCTTCCAACCATCCTATGATTCTATTAAATATGCTCCAGTTCCTTCAACCTTCCCTCACAGGACTGGTTTTCCATCTTCACTGCGCTTCTCTAAAGCTCTTTGTTGGCGTCCTTCAAGCGTGGTGTCCAGCACTGGACCCAGGAGTCCAGATGAGGCTGCTCTATTGCAGAACAAGAACTGAATTCTCTCCCCTTGACTTGGAAGCCGTCTTTCCATGGAGGCAGCCTAAAGGGGCCTTGGCCTTTCCTCTAGGGCTGACCCCACCCCGCTGCTTCCCATCATTCTGGCTGAGAAGGACGTTCTCTTTGGAGTGACGTCTGGGATTTCGCTGAGAGCCACCCCCTCACCCCCCCTTCCAAGTGCCAAAAGCCAAATGTCACCCGACTGGCGCATCTCTGACTTTCCTTCTGCTCTACTTGGCTCTTCGCTCTCTTGTTTGCAATTTGCTTTTTTATCCCAAGGCCTGTCTGTCACCAGACCTCTCAGGTTCTGTTTGTGAGGACCAGAAATCAGGTGAGCAAATAAGTTTTGCCTGACGACAGGCACCTGACCTTCAAGGCAGGCCCTGCTCCTTTTGTTGTCAAGAAAGGAGAAAGAAAACCCCTTTGGCCAAAGGCCATCAAGATAGCAGTTGACATATCTTTTTAGCCCTTTAGGATGTTTTGATGGGGCAGGTGTTGCTTGTAGCTCAGGGAGCTTGGTGGGAGAGGGTGGGGTTGCCTTCTGCTGCAGTTTGTGGTTTGGGTCTTTGGCTCGGGCATTTTTGAGAGCTCCCCCACCCTCCTCAACTGGTGCCTTGATAATATGATGCAGAGTGAGGTGGTGGCTGCTGGCTCTGATCATTTACAACCAGCTTTTTAAATACAGACAGGGGACAGAGGAATTAGCAGTGGTTGGTTGGTTGGTTGGTTGGTTGGTTGGTTGGTTGGTTGGTTGGTTGGTTGATGGATGGATGGATGGATGGATTGCATTTATGCCCCACCTTCTTTCCTCCAAAGAGCTCAAGGCGGCCTACATAGTTCCAGTGCTTTTATTCTGGCGGGACGCAGGGGTATGCATACCCCTAAACATTTTGTGAATCTTTGTACTTTTGTCCATTTACTGTATTTATTTTTCCCAATTCGAACTATAAAATGGTGGTTTTCTTGAGACAAAACGAGAGTACCCCTAAACATATTTTTTTTAGAAAAAAGCACTGCATAGTTCTCTTCCCCCACATTTTATCCCCACAACAACCCTGTGAGGCAGGTCAAGCTGAGAGGCAGTGACTGGCCCAAGGTCACCTGGTGAGCTTATGGCCGAGTGGGGATTTGAACCCTGGTCCAACATTCTAACCACTACACTACACGGACCCCTCGTGCGGGAGTGGAAGACCCAGGCTCAAATCCCGCTTCTTTACAGGAGGTCATCCTGATCTCACAGCCTTTATTTGTCTGGACAGACAGGAGAGGGCATTCTGGACACTGAAAGGTTTGACGCAAATAATAGCAAGTTTTTGTTTCTGTTGGCTGTGGCAGAGTGGTCCTCAAAATGGGTGGAACTGCACTTCACTAAGTGTGAAAAGGGGCAACAGGGGGTTGGGACTGGAGGTTTAAATGGTTATCATGCTCTGAAAACCTTGGTATCCCTGAATCAAGTTCATCAGTGTTGTTGAATGAATGAAACTAGTTTTAATTGCATGTTGAATAAACACACATTCCTACTTCACAGGGGGTGTGACTGTTTTAAACTGTATTGGGTTATTATCTCCCTTACTGGGCCATGCAAACCACTATTCTGAATAATGCTTTATTTGGGGTGGAGGGGACTGGAGAGGAGTTTAGGGAACCAAGGGGGTGAGACCCCCCCAAAAAAATGTTTGGAGACCACTGGTGTATTAGAAGGTTTTTGTTTTGTTTTGTTTTTTGCAAGCCAAGTGAACTGCTCCCTTCCCAAATGTGCGCCCCTCTCCCCCTTTCTCACCTGGGCTTCCTTCTGCAGGAACTTCACCCACCTCTACCACCCGGACCACGGCAACTGCTACATCTTCAACTGGGGCGTGGAGAAGAAGCCACTCATCTCTTCCAATCCTGGCGCAGAGTTTGGTAGGTAGCGCAGAAGAGGTGAAGGAGCAGCCCTGACACCTGGCTTTGCTTTCCGCTTCCAAATCTGAATGTCCTTGCAGGTTCCTCTGAGTAGGAAGGGGGGGGCTCTGGAGTCTTAGGGTGCCATCGTGAAAAGGGGCCTGATTCCCAGGCCTCCAGGTGGAGGGAGTGATGGGGAAAGCACCTGCTGTTTAGCTGGGCATTCCTAATCTCTTCTAGGCCCCAAAGGTCAAGCCAGGCCCAGGCTCCTGGCTTAATAATAATAATAATAATAATAATAATAATAATACTTTATTATTTATACCCCGCCCATCTGGCTGGGCTTCCCCAGCAACTCTGGGCAGCTTCCAACAAAATATTAAAATACAGTGATGCATCAAACATTAAAAGCTTCCCTAAAGAGGGCTGCCTTCAGATGTCTTCTAAAAGTCTGGTAGTTGTTGTTCTCTTTGACATCTGGTGGGAGGGCGTTCCACAGGGCGGGTGCCACTACCAAGAAGGCCCTCTGCCTGGTTCCCTGTAACTTTCCCAGCCCTGTTTCCCAGCCCTGTGACCTTTTCACTGGAGATGCCTGGCAGAGGTTTGAACTAATGCTCTGCCCCGAAGCCATGCAGTCCTGCAAGGCCTGTGCATGGCAGGCAACCAGCCACCCCAACAGCAGGGCCGGCTTAGGACATTTTATCCCTGGAGGCAGAAGAGCCAAGGGAGTCTTCCCTCCCAGCATGAAAGCATGTCCAAGTTATTTTGCCACCTGAGGCCCTGATGGCTCTCTTTTTTCCTGCCTGAGTCAGCCACCACCCTCTGCCTAATGGCAGAGCCGGCTTTGCTCCCTAGACTGCAAGAGACCACAGAGTCCTCCCCAGACCAGGCCAGACAGAGCCAAGCCCTCTCTTCTCCTCTCCAAAGGTGCCTGTTGCAGCTAGAATGAGGCTCAGGTGGGGACTTTGTGTCTCTCTTTGTGCCCACCCCCCACTGCCGATTCGAGCTCCCGCGCTGCTTGCTGGGGGCCGCAGGCTGACGACTGGTCTTTGCTCCCTTTGCCCAGGGCTGAAGCTGATCCTGGACATCAGCCAAGATGACTACATCCCCTACCTCACCTCGACGGCCGGGGCCTGGCTGATGCTGCATGAGCAGAAGACCTTCCCTTTCCTGAAGGATCAGGGAATCTATGCCATGTCTGGGACAGAGACCTCCATTGGCGTCTTGGTGGTAGGTGCCTGGCATGTCCCGACTGTTCGCAGAATTTGGGGCGGGGACGGGAGTGGCTGAGACTCCCTTGGGTCCAGCCAACTTGCTTGGTCCAACCAGTAGGGAGGTGGGACTCTGCTTTGTTGTTGTTTAGTCGTTTAGTGGCATCCGACTCTTCGTGACCCCCTGGACCAGAGCACGCCAGGCCCTCCTGTCTTTCACTGCCTCCTGCAGTTTGGTCAGACTCATGCTGGTAGCTTTGAGAACACTGTCCAACCATCTCGTCCTCCGTTGTCCCCTTCTCCTTGTGCCCTCCACCTTTCCCAACATCAGGGTCTTTTCCAGGGAGTCTTCTCTTCTCATGAGGTGCCCAAAGTATTGGAGTCTCGGCTTCAGGATCTGTCCTTCCAGTGAGCACTCAGGGCTGATTTCCTTAAGAATGGATAGGTTTGGTCTTCTTGCAGTCTCCTCCAGCACCATAATTCAAAAGCATCAATTCTTCGGCAATCAGCCTTCTTTATGCTCCAGCTTTGACTTCCATACATCACTACTGGGAAAACCATTGCTTTTACTCTATGGACCTTTGTTGGCAAGGTGATGTCTCTGCTTTTTAAGATGACAGGACTCTGCTTTAGGAAGACTCAAACGCCAAGCCTTCCTTGGCCGAAACTCCTCCCCACCCTGAAGCCAAACTTTATCCAGCAAGACAGAAAATCAGGGTGCCTGTTTCAGTACACCTAAAATCCAGTTTCACCAAGAGTCGGGGCAAGAGGGAGTGTCCTTCCTTCTTGCTGTCCTGCAATACCAGTTCCTGGGAACCACGGGCAGGTGCAGAAGGTGCTTGTGTTCAGGTCCTGCTTGCAGGTTTCCCATTAAGGCATCTGGTTGGCCAGTGTGAGAACAGGAGGCTGGACTAGGTTGGGCCCCTTTGGTCTAATCCAAAAGCAGGTCTCTCCTCCTGCTCTTATGGCACTGTCCTCTGTCGGAGGCAGTACGCCTCTGAATACCAGTTTCTGGGAATCCCAGGTGAGCTGAATGCTCTTGCTTTCACAGGAGGCTGGATTAGATGGTCCTCTTTGGCCTAGTCCGGCACCCAGGCTTTTCTGATGTACCTACTTTGCTTGCAAGGCTGCGTTCACATGCTCCTGTTTATTCTGCATCCAGTGTGCTCCCACAACTGGTTTGGGAAGAGGCGTACACATGACATTAGCCAATCCATACCTATCCTGCCATTTCCTATGAAATTCTGCATTATGGTGCACTTCCCCACAAAACCAGCTTTGATCTTAATTGAAAAAAGTACAATCTTGCTCTGTTTTCAGCCCAGGGAAGTGTACACAGCCTAAGACTTCAGGAAAACATACAGATGTTTCTGGTGTCTTCTTAATACATTGGCGCAACAAAACAGAGACTTTTGCATGCAGGGAGCAAAGCCCCCTTCCTCTCTTCATTTCAGGGCAGTATCACTGCCTTTCAGGGATCTGGTGCTTCTTTTATGGGGTGAGTGACAGGAGAACTGAGAGCAAGAAGCAACTGTTCAGGGATCCCATCTGCCCTTAAGATTTCTTTCTTTCTTTCTAGGATGAACTTGTGCGGATGGGAGCTCCTTACAGCGACTGCACGGTGAACGGGTCAGACATCCCTATAAAGAATCTGTATCAAGACTATCCTACTTACCAGGTGATGATTTCTCCACTTCACTCCAATTGTTAATTTATTCTTAATTTATCATCGTCATCATCAAGTCCTCCACCCGAAGGTCCCAGAGTGGGTTACAACAATTAAAACACAGTTTAAAACAGTGGTTCCCAATGTGTGCTGCCCCCTGCGGGGCTGCAGGATTACCTAAGGGGCTGCTCAGAGGCAAGGGGGCGGGGGGGTGCTGGAGGTGTGAATGACTATCACACTCTGAAAAGCTAGTATCAGGGGATCAAGTCTGTCAAGTTTTGTTAATGAAGCTAAATATTTTAAACTGGATTTTGAATAAACGGGCTATTAATGGTGACTGTTTTGAATTATGTTGGGTTATTGTCTTCCTTACTGGGTCCTGCAAACCGCTATTCTGAATAATGCTTTTTATAGGGTAGAGAACACTGGGGATGAGTTTATGGAACCAAGGGGACAGTAGCCCAAATGATTTGGGAACCACTGGTCTAAAACAACTCAGAGAAGGGAAACACCTTTCAGTGCCTGCTCTCTTGATTTTAAGTCACCCTGAGATCGGATTTCTTTCTCTGGGCAGTTGGGCCCCATAATTCAAGACTTAGTCTTAGGTGAGTTTGGAGGCCAGGAATCAGCTTAGGAACCTGCAGATTATAAATATATATATGTATGTATGTATGTATGTATGTATGTATATGTATATGTATATCAGCAAAAACAAACAAATAGGATGTCCTTGAGCATGTGCAGAGTGCCTTTGCCTCTTCCCTCTGTCCTTGTATTGGGGGTTGTGGGGCAGTTTTGCCTCCTGGCCAGAGTAGCTTCCAAGCATACAAGGTGGTTTTGTTTGTTTGTTTGAAAGTAACCCCATAGCTGTGATTCCCGCATTGCAGTGGTTGGAATAAATGCCCTTCCAACTTTACAATTCTGTGATTCCCCTGATGAGCAGAGGTTACCTCTGCAGAGCAGAGCAGGTGGCTTGAGTGGTGGGGACTCTCCTTTGCTGGAGGCCTCTGCTGCTGCCACGCATATTGCTGCTGCTTTCTGCAAAGCAAGTCGAAGGGCAAGTTTCCCAGCATTCCTCCCCTCTTGCACAAAATCCCAACAACTGTAAACTGAAAAGCCAAAGTTTGTTTCAGCCAAGGGGCAGGAGGCTGGGGAGGGAGCAGCCGGCTGTCTCCTCTTTTCCCAAGTCCCTAAGTACATCTCCTCTGCTCTAAATGTGTCTCCGAGAAGGAAAGGCTGGCGGTCGTCTCCTTCCTTCGACTCCTGCTCATGTAAACTGTTTTCATGTAAACAATGGCAGACAAGCCCTCCAAACATGGAAGGTGCAAGGTGTTTGGTTTCTTCCATAGCCAAAGGCAACTTGCCTTACTCTGCCTTGGCCGCTCTGCTTCCTGGGAGGGGAAATCACCACTCATGTTGTAAAGGACGTAAACAGGTTTAAAAGCCCAGTAAAGTCTATAGTGGAAGAACAGCTGGTAAATAATACCTGTCTGATGTGTGCCAAGAGGCGAGAACTTCAGTAGCGCGGATCAACTATTAACTAGGAACATAGGAAGTAAATGCTCTACTACCACTGAGCGACGGTCCTTCCCTTAAAAACAACACAAGGTTCCAGTCCTCTTTGTTTCTGAATCAAGGGCTGATTTAAACCGGGACAAAGGAAGACACCTGGTCCATCTAGCTCAGTATTGTCTACACTGATGGGCAGCAGATCTCCGGTGCTTCAGGCAGGGGGCTATTCCTATTCCTGTCTGGAGATGCCATTTAGGATTGAACTGGATGTTCTGCCATTGAGTTAAGCTGCCCTCTGGATGTTTTGCATTACAACCCTTCTCATCCGCCCCAGCCACCAGTGGCTATGTTTCCATACAGCCGGCTGTGGCTGATGTCCAAAACATCTGGGCAACAGCAGGTTGCAAAAGGATGGACTAGGGAATGTAGGGACATTATAAAATCCAATATGCACTTTTTTGCCCATTCCAGGCTTAGGATGAGTCAGGTTTTTAGACTGAATGGAGCCTCCTAGTCTGCAGAAGAACGTCTCTTGCCAAGATGAGGGAGTAGGCAGCTGGGTCACAACCACTTCTAAGTCCTGTGATGAGATGTTGAGTAGATTCAGATAAATGGAGCTTCCCCAGTGCTTGGGGGCAGAGTTGTTTGGGCTTTTTCCCTGATCCCTCCACTAGGAATTGAGCGGAATCAGCTTATCTGGTCTTCGGTCAGGGATTCTTGAGCATTTCAGGGGGTTGGAATAGAAGACCCTTGGAGTCCCTTTCAGCTCTGTAATTCTACAATCCTAGGATCTGGTCTCAGCAGGAGGAGATATGGTGGAAACCTAACTCACCTAGGTTGCCCTCTTCCTCAGGGACAGGTAGCTGGGGCAAGGGGCAAGGAGGATTTCCTGACCCAACAAATCCAGAAAGGTTTTACTTCTCCCCTCCTCCTCCCTGCAGGAGGAAACAGTGCCGACTGAGCCCTGCTCCAACTGCACCATGGAAGACCGCAAGGAGAGCTCCACAGGAGCGGTCTACAGGACAACCTACTCCATCCAGGTAAGTAATACAGACCGTGTTCTGTTTCCCCTCAACCATCCAGTCAAGCAAGTTTGTCCCAAGTTGTGTCTCCTTAGCAACTTTTGATGCAGTTTCAAGAAGGTCCGATAGTGGTGGGTTGCTGAGGCAGTGGCGTAGCGTGGGGGGTGCAGGGGGGGCCGGCCGCACCGGGCGCAACGTCTGGGGGTTAGGGGGCGCAAATCCACGGGTTAGGGGGCGCAAATTACTTGCCTTGCCCCGGGTGCTGACAACCCACGCTACGCCACTGTGCTGAGGTCACAGTTGGACCTGACCCAAGGTTTGCTTTACCTGCTGCAGCACTCCAAGCCACTCCTGGCTAGAAATACAGGTGATGTCCTTTCTCAGTTGGTCTCCCTCCTCACATGGGGGATGGAGGCTGAGAGAGAGACTTAACGCAAGGTCCCCTCTTGGAGGGATAGCTCAATCGGTAGAGCATAAGGCTCTTAATCTGAGGGTTGTGGGTTCGAGCCCAACGTTGGGCAAAGGATTTCTGCACTGCAGGGGGATTGGACCAGATGACCCTCGTAGTCCCTTCCAACTCTACCATTCTATGATTCCAAGTCCTCTTGGGAACTCGCTGGCTCTAAGCAGAGTCCTCTCTTCCTCCAGGCTTGCCTACGTTCCTGCTTCCAAGCTTGGATGGTGAAGGACTGCAACTGCTGCCACTACTCCTTCCCTAGGGTCCAAGGGAAGCCTTACTGCAACAATCAGGAGTTTCCAGACTGGGGTGAGAATGGACACAGAAAGGACGCGGGGGGTGCTCCCCTTCTTGGGGAAAGTGTGTTTGCCCTGCAAACACTGCCCAAGCAGTCCAGCTTCCTTGTTTAGTTACAGCTATTTGGTTTATTTAGTGGGTGTTGGATATTGTGTGTGTTCCACCTGTGTAAATGGGTCATTGACCATGATGGATTAGTCAAGCAATGAAGGGACACTGGGAGCCAGGGCAATGCTTTGAAAGGGCCAGGAATTAAAACTCATGCATCTGTTTTTGTTTTGAATGTCTTTCCATCGTTTGGTGTGTTTTTTTAAAAAGCGAAGTGTCAAAGCTTGCAATTTTAGATTCAACTTGTGAAGATAATCTGTTTTGTTTTATTTCATAGAGTCTTTATACACCACTTAATCGTAAAAACACAACCCACCTCAAAGTGGTTTACACAAAAAAAGCATTCAAAGTGTAAATCAACAACAATAATTTAAATGTTTGAAAAGTTTAAATAACAATATATTGAAGACAGTTTTAAAGAATTATGTTTTCAGCAGGTGTGCAGTGAAGGTGCCTGCCTGATATCAATAGGCAGGGAGTTTCCAAAGTGTTGCCACACCATAAGGTCAAGTTCTTATGAATGTGGGACGGGTTGCCAGAGCAGTGTGGACCTTCAGTTCCGCTCCGGACAACAGCAGCTTGATTTGGGGTGAGGGCAGTGCCGGATTTACGTATAAGCTAAACAAGCTATAGCTTAGGGGCCCCACTCTCTTGGGGGCCCCCACAAAATTTAAAGGGGAAAAAACTGGATGTACCTTTCCAAAATATAAGATAAACAAATAAAATAAAGCCTACATACAGCAACAGTGTTTCTAAATGGCTTTAGATACCTATTAGGTCCATAAATTACCATATAGCATATATTCAACACACAAAAAACAGGGACAATTTGTTGTTGACAAAGGACAGCTGGATACATAAAGGGCCCCATTACCTTCAGTAGCTTAGGGCCTCATCAGACCTAAATCCGGCCCTGAGTGAGGGAAGCGGTATCACAGGAACAACCGTCTCCCCTTTGGCACTTCCATGAGCTTTTAAGCCCCGCAAATTCGACAGGGAGAAAACAACTCCACTCAAGTTCCTGAAAGCAATGACTGTGCTTTGTTTGAACTCTGCAGCATATTGCTTCTCTGAGCTGCGCAACCAACTGGAGATCCGCCAGACCTGCATCGAGTCTTGCAAGGAGACCTGCAAGTAAGTACAGGCGGCGTCCCACAAAGTTCCCGAGGCACAGAAGTCCTGCTCTCCGTCTTGCACTGACCCCTGGGCCTCTCCAGTGGGGCAGCTGGAATAACCCAGCTGGGCTTTGCTGTGCAAAGAGACAGGGAAGGGGGGACTGGGAATGACAGTTCTCTCTCCTTCCTTTTTCGACAGCAACACCCAGTACAAGATGACTATCTCCATGGCTGACTGGCCTTCTGAGGCTTCTGAGGTGGGTCTCCCAGAGATGCTTTTGGGGGAGTCTTTTGGCTTCTGGATGTTCTGAAGATCTACCCACATGGAGTTGGGTAGATGTTTAGGTGGTTGGGGCTTTTAAAGCAGCCCAGTCCCAGACTCGGATGCGTAAGATTAAATTTATTTTAAAAACACAGAGAGAAGTGGCTCTCTTTAAAAGGGATGAAATTCATCCAGTAGGGAATATTAAAAATAAAAAATAAGCTCCTGTTTTAAGAACATAATAGCCTGCTGGATCGGGCCAAAGGGGCCCCATCTAGTTCAGCTCCCTGCTTTCACAGGGACGAACCAGATGCCCCATTGGGAAGCCTGCAAGCATTCTCCCCTCGTGTAGGTTTCCAGCAACTGGCATTCAGTAGCATCGCTGCCTTCATCCATGGAGGTAGAGCATAGCCATCGGGGCAAATAACCATGGATAGTCCTCTTCTCCATGAATTTGTTTAATCTTCTTTTAAAGTCATCTAGGTTGGTGAATATCACTGCCTCCTGTGGGAGAGAGTTCCATAGTTTAACTGCATGAAGAAGTACTTTCTTTTATTTGTCCTGAATGGATAAAAGTGCTTTATGCTTCTAAAAATGTACCCACGTCAGAAAGGCAACCAATTAATTCATTTACATTTATTCATTTGCAAGCCACCTGACGTTGCATGTACAAGTAAGCAAAAAGGGGGTGAGGTACTGCACACAGATGGCAGTCAGAGCATCCCTCCTTCCAGAAACCTTATTTTGTTTCTTCTTTCTAGAACTGGATATTCCATATTTTATCCTATGAAAGAAATAAGTCACGCGATATCACTGTGGACAGGTGAGTAAAAGCCAGCTGCTTCCTGAGCCACAAGGAATGGGTGGGGAGAGACAAGGAGGGGGGCTGTGGGGGGGTTAGACAGGGAGATGCAGAAGAAGGGAAAGTAAAGGTAAAGGGACCCCTGACCATTAGGTCCAGTCGTGGCCAACTCTGAGGTTGTGGTGCTCATCTCGCTTTATTGGCCGAGGGAGCCGGCGTACAGCTTCCGGGTCATGTGGCCAGCATGACTAAGCCGCCTCTGGCAAACCAGAGCAGCACACGGAAACGCCGTTTACCTTTCCACCGGAGCGGTACCTATTTATCTACTTGCACTTTGAGGTGCTTTCGAACTGCTAGGTTGGCAGGAGCAGGGACCAAGCAACGGGAGCTCACCCCTTGCAGGGATTCGAACCGCCAACCTTCTGATCAGCAAGTCCTAGGCTCTGTGGTTTAACCCACAGCGCCACCCGCATCAGAAGAAGGGAAGGCAGCTACTTAAGCTGGCAGCCTGGGGCTTGAGAGACAGTGTGGTGCAGTGGTTAGAGTGCCAGACAAGGACCTGGGAGACCTGGGTTTGGATCCCACTCAGCCCTGTATGGAGCGATCTTGGGGCAGCTGCTGCCTCTCAGTGGAACCTACCTCACAGGGTTGTTGCAGGGATTCAGTGAGAAGGGGGAAAGAAGCATGTACGTCACCTTGAACCCCTTGGAGGGAAAGGGTGGGCTATGAATGCAGTAAAAATCAATGTGTGGTAGAGGCAAGGTTGGCTCCAGGGCTTGGAGGGGCCTGAGGCAATAACTCATCCAGCCCCTGCCCCACTCCCTGGCTGCTCCTCATCCCTGCCATCTAACTGCTTGCCAGGCAGAGAGCAAGCAGGGATCCATCAGGCTGTGGCCTCTCCTCACCACCTCCAGGATCAAGCAAGTGGGGAGGAGGGGGAGGGAGCCCTCAGCAGATTCCCAACCACACCAACCCATAGAGCTAAGGTATGTGGGATGAAGGCCCCTTCCCCAGGGAAGTTTTTGTGATGCTCAGCTGCTGAGGGCCAAGCCCAGGGCGCTGTGCTCTCCCTGCTCCCGTCAGGCCTTCTTGGGATAGTTGCTGCTTCTTTTGCATGGCTCCTCTTTTTTGCGTCTGCTCTGGCCACAGAGCACAGGTGAGAACCAACAAAGCCCCCTCTGGCTTCTGAGACTCGTCCAGCCTAGCTGCTCTCCCTGCTTTCTGAGGCCCCAGGAGGTGCCAATCCTCCAGCTCCAGAACCCACTTTGGAAAGCTCTTGTGGCAAAAGCAGGCCCAGGAGGAATGCGCTTCAGCCAGCCCCAGCTGTTCCAGGCGGCACATGGTCCCTTGCAGCAGCCACCGCTGCCGCATTGCAAGCCTTTTACCTCCACCAATTGTGAAATTGCAGCTCTGCAAAGTGTCTCAGCCTTCTCCCGCAAACTGCAACCAGTTTGATCTTGGCTGCGCCGGAGCAGCCGGAAGTTGGGCGACTGGCCCCAGGTTTATAGGCCCATTTTGCAGCTGCTGCAGCTGCCACAGCCTTGTTTGCCGAGCCTTCCTGTGTGCCACGTACACCAGAGCCACCAAGTGAGAGTGGGGTGCCTGTGCCGTGGAGAAAATGGATAGGGGAAAGCTTTTCCCCCTCTCTGCTAACGCTCAGAAGTTGTGGACGTCCAGTGAAGCTGGGAGATTTAGGACAGATGGTGGAAAGTATTTCTTCGCACAGCACAGAGAAACTGTGGAACTCCCTGCCACAGGAGGCGGTGATGGCCCCCAACTTCAGGGCAGGAGCCTATAGGAAGGGAAGGGCAGAATCTCAGGCAGCAGCTTATCAGGCCTGGTGAATGAATGTTTGAGGAAGAGGAGCTAATTGTTTCTCCTCTCGCTTCCTGCAGGACTGGGATCATCAAGCTCAACATCTATTTCCAAGAGTACAACTACCGAACCATTGTGGAGACAGCAGGGACAACTGTAAGTGGGCTGGGTCCAGATCCCCTTGCTCAGCCTATTCTATGAAGCACAGGGTGGCGGGTTGTCCAATAGTAATGAGGGATGTGTTTAAGCCCCACCCTCTCCACTGGAAAAGCATTTCCCTTCTCTCAGGTGCCTCCTGGTTTGGCTTTTGTTTCTGAGTTGTCACAGAAACTGTCTCAGGGATGCTATTATTTCACATGTTGCAAAGGGTGAGTTGTGGCCTCTGGGAAAATACTGATTTGGTGTCAAAGAATGGGAGCCGTCTGTGAGCAGGAGAGCTCTCCAGGACTATGATGAGATGAGAAAGACTTATTCCAACTTTGGAATAAAGACAAGCTTAAACTGTTCACTCTTCAGCTTTTGAATCTCCAGCACTCCCCCGATAGTTTATTTAAAAGCTAAAGTCTTGTTAGTTTCCCCTCTAAAATTTGGTTGTGTCCTTGGCTGGAAATACTCCAATACAGTCGTACCTTGGTTGTCAAACGGAATCCGTTCTGGAAGTCCGTTCAACTTCTGAAAATGTCCGACAACCAAGGCGTGGCTTCCGATTGGCTGCAGGAGCTTTCTGCACACAACTGGAAGGCACGGAAGCCGCGTTGGACGTTCAGCTTCCAAATAACATTCACAAACCAGAACACTCACTGCTGGGTGTTCGGGAGCCAAAACATTTGACTCACAAGGCGTTCGGGATCCAAGGCATGATTGTAAAATTGAAAAGGACATAAATAAGGGTTTTTGTGATTAAAGTCCAGTGAGGACAACTTGGATACAAAGCCTATTCCATCCTCTGGACTTGTTCCACTGGAAGGCCCTCAAAGCAAACAGTTGCCCCCCTGGGGTCAGGATCCCCCCCTTACCTCCCCTTGCTCCAAGTGCCTTCTCAACCTGTGATTCTTCCCATTGCAGGTTGTCTGGCTTCTCTCAAGCCTGGGTGGCCAGTTTGGCTTCTGGATGGGAGGCTCTGTGCTGTGCATCATTGAGTTTGGAGAGATCCTCATCGACTTTGTCTGGATCACTATCCTGAAGATGATTGGCTGGTTCAAGGGGCTGAGGAGAAAGCGCAGCCAGCCCCCGAAGCAGGACGCTCTTCCCACCGTGTCCGAGAGGGTGGAGGCTCACACCAACCTGGGCTTCCAAGGGGAGGAGGAGAGGGAGGAGGGAGTCGATGACAATCCTGGGGACGACAACTTGGCCGCAGATGGCGAGGCTGGGTCTGAACCAGGAACGCCACCTCCCCAGTATGACTCCCTCCGCGTGTCGGCCATGGATGTCATGGAGATGGATAGCGATGGGGAAGCAGATCCGACTAAAGCTTAATGCCCAGCTGATGTGGAAAGGGAGCCAAGAAACCCCACTCTGTCCTCCAAGGGGGCTTCGTAGAATTGCAGAATGGAAGGGACCTCAAGGGTCTTCTAGTCCATTCAGGAATGCCCACCCAGACAGCCTGCTCCTTCTCCCTCAGCTCCTTGCAGCGTGGGACATTTAGGGATTCAAGAGTGGCTGCTAATGCAAAGCCCTTTCTCCTTGGGCTCCTGGTTCAGCTTTTGTCCCAATTGGATTGCACAGAGGTCAGGGCATGCCCAGTCTGCTTTGAGTGTCTGTTCCGCTTTGTTTACGGCAAATGTGCATTCATTCTGATTCACTTGCATAATCAATAGTTCATCATCGGTACATTTCTCTGTCACTATCCTAACTGCCCAAAGTCTGTCTGTGGTGGTGGTCTTCCCCCACCCCACCCCGTGAGTTCGTTGTGTTAAAGTGGCAGGGCACTTTTAAGCACACAAACATGTGCTGGACTCCCCCCTGCAAAACACTGATCAGTTGGAGGTCTCCCATTTTGCTCATCTGCTTAGTTGGAGCATCATACCTGGCTGGAGGAATGTGCATGGCTGCAGCTTCTATGGAACCCTTTAGGGTTGGGCAGAGCCGGAGTTGTGGAAATGGGGGTTATATTGCAAAGCTCCGTCCAGACGCCTCAGTTAACCCAGCCAGGGCTGACGTTTCAGTGATGCTGGAACCCTTTTGCTGCCTGCCTGAGCCGGCTGGCCATGCACCTGACTCTCCTGTACAATCTGCTGCCCTCAAACCTTGGGGTTTTGAAGATGGTGACACTGCAGGGAGGGGAGAGAGTTTTTGTTTGGAGGGAGAGGGTAAGAGTCCTTTGCAGAATACCAACTCACCTGTGGTGGAAAACATTTTATGAGTTGGACTCTTTGTGGGTGGGGTTTATTTTAGATGAAGAGAAGCAGAAGAGGAGTCCACCATCAACCCGTGCTTGTTAGAGAGCGATACAAGCAACCTCCCATTTCCTACAGCTCAGGCCTTTCTGTGGGCTAACAATAAACGAGACAGACAGAGCAACTGCCTTGCCTGCTTCCTCAAACCTCCTCCTCTTCCCGCCCTCTCCTCTACTTGATGTGAATTGGAGCATAGGCTAACGTGCTCTAGGAAGAGGCACATGACACACCAATAAAGATGCTGCTTCCTTTTCGATCTCTTTGGCAGAATGCGCCCAGTTTTGGTTGGCAACCAGGTGGCCTCTTCCTGCACATGGGAGCCTCTATGATGCACCAGCCTCCAGCGAGGAAGGTGGCATGATAATCAAGGGCTTACGCCTTGTGCCAGCCATACACACTGACACACATGCACATGTTTAGTATAACATGTATAAAATGGATGAAGGTCTGTGCAACTGGCCTCTTTCTGGCCTCGTGCCAATTACCAGAAGAGCTGGGACAAGGGGAGAACCACAGAGCTAGAAAAGGTAGACGAGCATCACATCAAGCAATGCTCCCCTGGGCTGATCGCCTCCTAAAGGGAGCTCAGCAATACAAGGGGGCAAAAGGGGAGTAAATAGCCCCCTGGTGGGGATATATAGATACTGCTCTCTGGCCACCTGACTCCTGCTTTCCTGAACTTCACTCCCCTAAATTTACCTGGGAAATGGGAGAGAAGGAAGTGGTAGAAGGGGTTCAAAGGATCAGGCTATGCGAGAGGCCAATTGCCTGAAATGCTCCACAGACCTCTGCCTACCACGGACAGCACCTGCCTCTCCTGTCATGGCTATTGACACCTTGCATTAGACAGATTCCAGGCCCCAAAAGTCACCTAAACTGGGAAGGGAAGGGGAGAGCTGCTTTTGGGCAACAAAATATCTGGGACTGGGCTGTGCAGAGATGATGGGAAGGTGATAGCTTCAGGGTGTTGGGGGGAGAGAGACCTTCCTTCAGCCAAGCAACCAGCCAAGGCGCCAGCTCCTTCCTCCCACCCCCACTGACCATACCGGAGGACAAAAAAGAGCCCCCAAGCTGCAGAGACTGACCTGCCCTTTGCAGTAGGCCTAGAGATGCCTTGTGCAGGAGGAGCCTTGCTGCAGCCTCCCAGAGGCTGGACCTTCCCAACCCCCCCCCCAGCACTGCTGTTGCAAGTCTCTCCCCCGCCCCGGGTGAATCGAGAGCTGAGCCACGAACAAGCCCATAAAAATGGGCAGGATGGCAGTGAGGGCAAAGTGATCCCAGGAACTAGGAGAGGCCACCTGCTGCAGACAGCTGGATCCGGTCTGTGCAGGCCCCTGCTTGGCTCAGGCTGTCCGTCAGAAAGGGGCCAGCCTGACGGACCAGCTCAGGAGGAATGTCCACAGCCAGCCCATCCCACTTGGTCACCAGAGCACATGGCAAGGCTGCCCTCAAGAGAGGATGCTGTGCCAGGCAAGCAAGGACTAAGCCTCACAATCGTAGGCTTGCCTAAGCCAGGCTCCTCCCCCTCTTCCCCAGCCTTTTTTGGCAAGTTGCAGAAAACGGCACCCAAACGCCACCGCCATGTGCACAAAACTGACACCTGCCACCAGGTGGGCTAGGGGGAGGAGAGGGTGCAGTCCAAGCCTCACATTGCTCTCCTGCCTGCTCCACTCAAGATGTGCCCTGAGCCTAGAGAAGAACACCCCTCACCCCCTACGCTGCCAGGTTTTTATTTTTTTTGTTACAGAGCCAGAAAGAGGGCCCTTGAAACAGGCAAGCCCCATCAGCTCACCTGCTTGCATAACCCACCTAACCAGGCCAGAGTTTGTTAACCCCAGACTTGGGAGGAGAAGGAACATTTTAGGCGCAAGCTTCACTAAGGTAAAAGGGTAAAGGGGACCCCTGACCTAAATTAGGTCCAGTCGTGGCCGACACTGGGGTTGCGGTGCTCATCTCACGTCACTTTATTGGCTGAGGGAGCCGGCATACAGCTTCTGGGTCATGTGGCCAGCATGACTAAGCCGCTTCTCGCAAATCGGAGCAGCACACGGAAACGCCGTTTACCTTCCTCCGGAGTGGTACCTATTTATCTTTGACGTGCTTTCAAACTGCTAGGTGGGCAGGAGCAGGGACCGAGCGGTGGGAGCTCACCCCGTCACAGGGATTTGAACCGCCCACCTTCTGATTGGCAAGTCCTAGGCTCTGTGGTTTAACCACAGCGTCACCCGCGTCCCTTCACTAGGCTGCACCAATTACAAGCAGATGCAAATTTTGAATTTGACAAGAGCTCTGGCAGCTAAAGAATTATGTGTGAAATGCAAAAGCCTGTCCGGCTCCTAGAAAAGTCAAGAAAATAAACTGTTGCTTTCTCTTCTTGCCGGTCCTTGTGAATTCAGAGGTTTTGCTGGTTGGAAGGTCACTTAGCCCTCATTAAGGATTTCCATTAGATCAGGCAAAAAGCTCCCATTGGTGAAGCACCTGCTTCTTGTAGTGATCAGCCAAATGCCCCAACCAGAAGTCCCAAAGCAAGAGATGAAGGCAAAAGCCTTCTCTCAATCTGCTGCCTCTCATGGGGAAGGGAGTATCAAGCCATTGTAACTGGTAGCTTTCGGCCATAGACAAGGATGGCCACCGAGTTGGGTATCTTTCATTGGAATAAAACAAATTCATGGAGTTGAGGGCTATCAGAACACCTACTAGTCGTAATGCCTACATATTGCTTTGTGGGTTGCAGGAATCATTGCCTCTGAATACCAGTGGCTGGAAAGCCCAGGTAGAGAGAGTGTCATGGGCCAGGAGTCAGCTTCACCTGCTGAACAGCAGCCTGAAGGGGGTGAAGGCAAAGTGACTCCACCTGCACCTGATCAGTCTTCAAGGTCACAGAGCAGAAGGCACCAATGAAAACCAGCTGGCTCTGGGCTTCTTAAACAGAGCTCTCAGCAGCAGTCAGGTGCTGGAAACAACGCCTGTGGTTCCTAGCCCTACCTTGCTACTTCCTGCTCTCCATCTTGACCCTTGGCTCTGTGATCGTCTGGGTTCCCTGACCTTTGAACTGTCTGACTTCACATGTGAATTCTGCTCTCAGGCAAGTGTTCCTCATAGACTCCTAGCCCTTGCTTGCTCAGCAACAAGACTTTGATGGGGCTACGACAGAGAGTCCCTGTTGTGCTCAGGTCCAGCTTGGTGGCTTCTTCCCTTTGGGGCATCTGGCAGAAACAGGACTACGACAGGCCCTCTTTTTTACCTGAACTAGCTGAAGCCAGACTCTCCTGCTGTTCTCAGCCATCCTGGCTGCCCTATGTTCAGTTGAGGCAAGAACAAATTAGGGCTTTTTAGAACTGATGACTGGATTTTCCCAGGAAGGAACAAGAGCATCACATCCAAATTCCAAGAAAGGAGCCTGGGCCTCTCACAAGCCAGGCAGCGTTAATCTCATTACAGCAACCCACAGAACTGGTTCCCTGGCCTAGCAGGCGCAGCACAGACAGGTCCCTTCAGGAGGAGCCTCTACCTGCTGCATGAGGACACCCTTGAACAAGAGGTGCTTGATGCCTGGCAGGTATCGTGCCCCATCATGCCAGAGCCGGCACAGATTAGCAGGCCTGTCCCTTCTGCAGCACAAGACGGGAGCAGTGCCCCAGCCATGCCCATTAAGAAATGCGATTATGGAGCAGGCGCTGCTTGAAGGGATTAGAGGGGACAGGCTGGGCATTTAAAGGGTGTTTAGAGGCTGTTCCCCACTTACCTGATTTTCTGGGGTGCCAGAACGTAACCCCTGCGTAAGCTGGGAGTGATCTGAAGTTGCAATCAGAACAGCAGCTGGGTGCTGGTTGAGGAGTCTTGCTCCTTCACCCTCCCACCCACTTGGTCTGATTCCAGCAACCATTCTCCCATATCTGATCAGCATGGTGATGGGTGCCTCCACCCCAAATACAGGTGACAGCACTGTCTGCATATGCCCAAGGTCTCCCCAATCTCCGAAGAAGCTTCCTTGGGGAACGGCTGCCTCTTTTAAGAAATTTATTGAGCGACTTACAGATTAACCCTCTCCCTCGCAAGTGCCCACATCTCTTCTGTGCTTCGACAGCGTTCCTCCACCTGGGAAGGAGTCCGTCCGTCCTGCTCCAAGGAGTTCTGAGTCTCCACGCACCTCGGATGTTTCCGCATCCAAGTGCCAGCCTAGGATTCTGAACTTTGTGCTAGGAGCAATCAAGGAATTTAGTAGTCCAGGCCCCTCATGGCTGCGATGCTGGTGGCCAAGCGACGGGGAAAGCTTTTGGCCGTCTGCTTGTAGTCCTCAGGCTTGGTCTTCAGGAGAGCCACCATGTTTTGCAGAGCCTTGGAAGGCTGGAGGCCCAAAGCATCCATCACGTTGGCCAGATAATCTGCAAAGCCAAATGCTGGTCAGAGGGAAAAGAAAGAGGATAGGCAGCCCCCTCCCCACCCAACAGACAGGCGTGAGATCTGTCAGGACCAGACCTCAGCCTGATTCAAAGCCCTGATTTGTCCAAAGCAGCTGACAGCTGAACCCAGAGAAAGGGATGAGTCCCAACAAGGTAGCGGCCAAAATCCTTACCCTGGTGGAGATTCCCAGGGGATCTTCACTGACAGGCAGTGTTGTATAGTGGTTAGAGTGTTGGGCTAGGAACTGGAAGACCAGGGTTCAAATCCCTGCTCAGCTATGAAACTGTCTGGGTGACTTTGGGCCAGTCAGTGTCTCTCAGCCTGACCTAAGAGAACCATGTATTCCACCTTGGAAGAATGGGATGGGATGTAAATAATGAAATAGAGGTTGAAAGGACAACCTCCTGGGTCCTAGCCAGAGAGAAAGCACCAGCTCCCTTCTGCGAAGAGAGGCAACCGCCCTTACCGATATCCGTGGCCAGCTGCTTGGTGGAGTGTGGGGTGAGCTCAGGGATCTGGAGAATGACCTCGCAGTACGTCTGCATCGTGGCTCTGGCGAGGGAGCCCAGCCAGTAGTCGGCCATGTTGTCCAACTCAGGGAGGTCATCACCTGGGGGCAACAGGGTGGGGGGAGAAAGAAGCATGTCAATTGGAAGTCACCAGAACTGAGTTCTGGCACCTCTCTGGTAGGCGCCATTGCCATTCTAAGAGAACAAGGGAGGTGTTCATGGTGAGTGAAGTGTTCTATGGCCTGAAGGAGAGTGGCAGCCCTAGTCTCTAAGGAGAACACCAGCTGTCCCCAGCACCAGTTCCGGAGCCCCTGCACTATCCTGCCTAGGAAGATTTGCAGCAAGGCCACCTCGGACTAGGGCTCTGCAGCTGGTCCTGTGAAGGGGTCATAGCTCAGGGGAAGAGCACCCACGCTTTGCACAAAGAAAGTCCCAGGTCCCAACCCCAATGGCATCTCCAAGTGGGGCTAAGAATGTCCCCTCTCCGAAGGAAACCCTGGATAACTGCTGCTCATGCAGATGACCTGATCTAGAAAGACCAACAGCATGATGGTTCCTCAGTTCCAGCATTTGCTCAGCTGAAGGCAATGTAAGGAAGAGGTAGAGGAGGAGAGAAACCCACTCCTGGCCTGCTAGGGCACCACCGAGCAGGCTGCCAGCTTTCAATCCACACACCCCATACCACAAGCAACCTGCAGGTTTTTAACTTTTGCCCAACCCTTCTTTCATCTCTCGCTCTTTCCAAAGGTTAGCAGAGTATGGCTCTGGAGAAGACCTCCAGCGGGAGGAAGGGAGGGAGACAAATCACTAAGAACAAGTTACAGACAGAGTCCACAAAGGCAATGCTTGGCATCCAGAAGGACCTGGATTTGGATTTTGGAATCCAAACAGCAGCCTAAATTATAACCAGAAGTCTAGTGCCAGGGCAGACTGCCTTACACTGAGTCAGAGAACTGGCCCATCTAGCTCAGTATTGTCGACACTGATTGGCAGCAATGGCTCACCGGGGTATCAGGCAGGGGACATTCCCTGGGACCAGGGCGGTCTTGCATGCAAATCTGATGTTCTGCCACTGAGTTACTACAGCCTTCCCCAAAAGGGAAGATCCTGGGGCACCAGCAGCCCATTTGGCTTCAGGGAACATCTCAGGGAATGCTTCCAACCCTTCACACCAACAAGCCAGACCACAATCCTCCCAGACAGATCTGGTCCACGGTGACTGCATGCCCTGAGACACACAGACAGCTGCCTTTGTACAAGGGGCTGAGCGCCAAGAGGGAATTAGAACATGGTGACCTGGGCCACGGCCAACACTCCCCCCTTCCCAGCCCATGGGTAACAAAGGCAAGATTAGTCATGCTCTGCTAATGTTTCCCCGGCAGAGACTCCTGGGCTGAGCCGTGCGGTGGGTGCCCCACTCCCTTCTCATCATCCCAGCACCCAATGCTCAAGAAGAAGGGAGGGGTGAAGAGGGGACCCTTAAGGCAAGGATATCTCCCAAAGGAAGGCAAATCCTGATCCTGGCCAGGGTGAGGGTTAGGATGGCCCAGCTCCAGGCACAGCTGTCCAGCTCCATACTAGAATAAGCCTGGAGAAGAGGAGAACTGAGAGGTGATGGGACAGCCACCTTCAAATATCCAAAGGGAATATCTGCAGGGAAGATGGAGCCAGCTTGTTTTCTGCGATGGCTTCAAATGGCAAAGAAGGGTATTCCTACTAAACGTTAGGAAGAACTTGTTACAAAGGAACGGATGACCTCAGAAAGTGGCAGGATCTCCTTTTGTTGGAGGTTTTTTAACAGAGGTTGGGATTCTTGAGCTGCAATTCCTGTCTTGTAGGGGGCTGTCTGGATGGCCTTTGGGTTCCCTTCCAAGAAGTTCTATGTATCTATCCCAGCCTGGCCTGCCTCGGGAGCAACACAGTCGACAACAGGATTCGTGGAGAGGTAATCCTGGACCATTCAAGCAAAGGAAAGAGCAGCACAGGCAGCTGTGGGAAATCCCGAGAGCAGATCCCTTTCAAAACTTCGCCTTCCCCCACCTTGCTCTGGAGGAAAGGGCAGCTTCCCAGCATGCAATGCCAGCTCCAGAGCTGAGTCTTCCTGGGTCACAAACGGTTCCAGGTGGAGAGGCAGAGACATGATGTACTGGCCAATCTAGGAAGAAACAGAGGGCGCTCCATCGTCACACAGTCATTTATTTAAGAAGTTTACATACCGCTCTTTGTCAAAAAGGCTGGTTTATAACAGAACAGCATAACAAACAACACAAAGTACATACACACCATAATATCTGTAAAGTACACACAAAAATTAAGAACACCTGCAAAATGCAAGTCTAAGAACCGAAGACTAAGTAATTATCTGCACATTTCAGGTACAACTATAAAGGACGATACATATTTAACAACAGCTGTAGTTGATTTTTTAAAAAGTATTTCTGAATCAGGCGGGGGGGGAGGGGGCATCCAGGACTCAAGTGCAACAGCAGCACTCTGCACGCCCGCAACTCCCAGCAATGGGTTACACAGAGGCATCTTGCCTCTGATGCTAAATGTAGCAACAACGGAAAATGAGCTGCTGGATCAGGCCAATCGCCCATCTAGTCTAGCCTCCTGGGCCAAACAGATGCTTGTGGAAAACCCACATGCAGGGTTCAAGCCCAAGAGCCCTCTCTCTGCTTCTGTGGTTTCCAGGAAATGGTTTTCAGAAGCACTGCTGCCTCTGACTGTGGAGACAGAGCACAGCCATTGTGTCTAGCAGCCATCAATAGCCTTCTCCTCCTGCATGAATTTGTCTAATCCTCTTTTAAAGTTGGTGGCCATCACTGCCTCCTGTGGGAGGGAGTTCCATAGTTCAACTATGTGCTGTGTGAAAAAGGACTTTCTTTTGTCTGTCCTGAATCTTCCAACATTCACTAGATATCCATAGATCTCTAGTGTTAAGAGAGAGAAAAGCTTTTCTCTATGCCATACATGATTTTATAAACTTCCACCCCGTTGCCTCTTACTCGCCTTTCCTCCAAACTAAATGCCCCAGACGCTGCAGTCTTTCTTCATGGGGGAATGGCCCCATCATCCCCTTGATCATTTTGGTTGTGCTTTCCCTGAGCCTTCTCCAACTCTACAGTATTCTTTCCAAGGTGACACAACCAGCATTAGGGCAGGTCTTGTGTTGTCCTGCCTGCCTGCCTGCCTGTCTCCCATGCGCGCGCGCGCGCACACACACACACACATGATCTTACGTTGCTGATGTATTCCAGGGGCGTGAGGCTGAAGTTGGGCAGCTCATCTGTCAGCATCTCCCCAGTGCCACTGGTGCTCCAGCTCTGGCGGGCAGCAAAGCAGAGAAAAAGGCAGCTGAAGCCACGCAGGCACCAAGAGCGGCACCGGCATGATGGCTGGAGGGGGAGCCCACTGAGCAGGGAGGTTCTCCCTGAGATGCAGCAACGTTCTTGGAAAGATTGCCCCACCCCCTCCTCATCGCACGAATCCCCACCCACCCTAAACCTAGAGGAACCCATTGGAGTTTCCCTCGCAAGGTGCTGCTCACCTCCATCTTGGAAACCAACAACAGCTGCTGCTTGATGCGAAGGAAGACGGAGTCGAAGGCCAGCTGGTGGGCCTGCTGGTTGAGGCGCATGAGGGCCGAGCGCGAGGCTGACAGCAGGTTGTGGCTGGTCCCTTTCTCCTAGGGTGGGGAGTCAGGGAGTCAAGGCCGGAGGACACAGGACACACTCAGCCCTACCAACACCACCAACTTTTTTTGTGAGTCTTGTGCACCCTGAGGACCAGGGACCACTGGCCCATCTAACTGAGTACTGTCAACACAGCAGCTCTCTGGGGTTTCAGGAAAGTCATCCCCCCCAAAAAAAAAACCCCTACCTGGAGATGCCAGTGACCAGGGTCCTTCTACAAGAAAAGCAGGTCCTTTAGCCACTGAGCTACAGTGGTCCTTCCTTGAGCCAACACTGAGCATCTGCTTTGCCTACAGAGCCTGAGCTCTGGAGCCCATCATACAATGAAGCCTCTTCAGGAGGATTCTTGGTTCTCAGGCTTGCAGGGAGGGGTGGAGGGGGCTTGTTTGGGCAAAGGACAAGATGGTGCTCTCCCCCAAGGCACTTACAGAAGCCAACTGGACTGACAGTTAAATTGGACTCCAATATGAGAGATAGTGTCTTCCACTGCACCTGAGGGCGGCTGGCTAGCATGGGTGGTACTGGGAAGGTGGCATGGCGCCTGGACGCTCACCCCACCTCCACATCTGCCGCTTGAGGTGGCTGCCTCACTCTGTCCCATCACAGGGCCGGCCCTGACCCCTCCCCTCCTTCCTGACACTATGGAGAGCTGCTGAGAGCCAAGCAGGAGATGCTTGGCCAGGTGTGACTTGCTCAAAAGGTCCCACACTGTGCGGCTTAAGGCAGCCTCTTTTGCAGCTGCACTGAGAAGGGCCCTTTTGGGGGCCACCTGATGCTCCCTCCGTCATCAGTTCATGCAACCATCCTGGCTTCTCTCCATGTCCCGCGGGAAGAGTGCCCTGCCCTTTCCAAAGAAACAACTGAACAGCAAAAGAGAGGTCAACTGGGGCCAGCCAGGGCACGGCAGTCCCGGAAAGCAGAGCCGGCACACGGGGCTCTCGACACCCAGCAGGCACGTGGCGGGGCGAGTGACCTCAGCAGGGGCGTGCCCTGAGCGGCAAGAGATCCCAAACCCCCGTGAGAAAATAAGCAAGGGGGCAGGAGCACCGCAAAGAGGCCCCCGGAAAAGCAAACAGGCTGCTGCAGGGAAGGAGCTGTAACCAGAGCTGCTTGCATCCCCTCCCCTGGGACAAGTTGGGAATAGGCAGAGACCAAGGGCAGCCTGGGAAAGCACCGGCAGGAAAGGAAGCCTCAAGGGTTCAGGGCTGCAGGCGCACCATGTATTTAAAGCACATCCTCCCCTTCCAAAAACAGAACCCTTGGGAGCTGTAGCTTGCTCCTCACATAAGAAGAGCCCTGCTAGGTCAGGTCAATGATCCGGCTAGCCCAGCCTCCTGTTCTCATAGCGGCCAGCCAAATGCCTGTGGGAAACCTGCAAGCAGCACCCAAACACAAGAGCACACACACACACTCCTCCTGTGATCTTCAGCAACTGGTATTCAGAAGCATTGCTGCCTCCAACTGTGGAGGCAGGGCATAGCCATCCTGGCTAGTAGCCATTGATAGCCCTCTCCTCCATGAATGTGTCCCATCCTCTTTTAAAGCCGCCTGGGTCACTGCCATCACTGCTTCCTGTGGCAGCGAGTTCCACAGTTTAACTCACAGAAGTACGGTTCCCTAAAAAAGCGCCCTGAAAGCTACAGTTCCCAGGATTCTTTTTTTGGGGGGTGGGGAATGTGCTTCAAATGCACTTTCAATGTATGGTGTGTGCGCACTCCCTGGTTCCAGACGGCACATTCTCTCTCTGCATCTCCCCATCCACTTCAAGTGTGGGGGACAGCTCAAAGCCAGGAGGAGCCCAGTCTGCCCCCAAGTACAGAGCTCTGCCAGCAGCCAGCCGGAAGCCCCACCTTGAGCGTGTAGAGGGTCTCCAGCAGGGCAGCATACTCAGCAGGGCTCTCTTGCTGCAGGTAGTTGTGCTCCTGCCAGGGGTTCTTGAAGGGGCTCTGCTTCTCTGTGCTGGGGTCTTGGAGGCCGCTCAGGCTGCAGGGACTGTAGGAGTCCGAGAGGTACTTCCCTGCGGCGGACAGGATCCTGCAAATGGCAGGAGAGAAATGGAGCTGAAGCCCGTCCATGGGGTAAGATCCTTCCGCCTCCCCAAGCCAAACCCCACCACCCCCAACAGGTCAAGGCCCACCCAGAAGACCTCCACATCTTACATCCTGCATGGAATCTGCTGCACTCTAAGCATGACAGACAATCAACAGCTGTCACAAGGAGACTGGCACCCCTGCTCCCCCTGAAGCCCACCCAAACTTTGCACAGAAGACATCACCTGTTTGCCAGCTGCTGCTCAAAGTCTCCACACTGGCGCAAGAGCTCCCCACAGGTGGCGATGATCCTGGGGGAGGGGAAAAGCACCTATGACATCACAGCATTCGTAAGCCGCCACCAGGCCCAATGGCAGGAGAGAGCAGACATTGTCAGAGCATCGGGTTGGCCACTGTGAGAACAGGATGCTGGGCTAGGTGGGCCAGGCGATTCCCATCATGCAAACATCAGAAGACCCTGCATGGCCCATCTGTATCCTGTTAGCAAAGTGGCCAAAAGAGTGGGCACACTGTTTCCTTCTCATGCTGTATCCGAGAGCAGAGGGAGAACCTAGCCATTGTGGTCAGCAGCAGCTGCTTATATCTGTATCTCCCACTAACCTTTTAAAAGCCATTTCAATTCGGTGGCTGTCATTTGTCTGTACACAACTAGAAGCAGCTTGTTGGGGTATGAGTCAGTGGGGGAGTAGAGTTGCCTCCAAGAATCAATGGATGTATTTTTGATTAAGTTCTGCCCAGTTACGGGGCTTGGACACGTGGCTTGGACACGTGGCTTGGGCACGCTGCAGGCCCTGCGGGAAGTGCCGGCCCCCGCGGTGTGGGGCCCAGTACCAGCAGCATTTTGTTACATTGTTGACTGAATTAAAAAGTTTCGTGAGCCCAATTTATTATTTTTATTAATTTTTTTGTCATTTTGTCACCCTACCCCTTCAGTGATGACACCAGGGGCTGCCTGCACCCCCCTTCCTCCACCACTGCACAAATGCCTTCTGCAATGCACCTGGCTCTCTCCATGTGGCGTGTGCTGGGGTGGTCTGAACCATTCAGGTTATTAGGGCGGAACTGGGGTTAGTGGGTTGGTACTGCAGAGGAGGGGGGCTCAGCGTTATGTTTAAATCTGCTCCCAGCTTGCGTGAAACCACAGCTACAGGTACACCATACATTTAAAATATGTTCTCCTCCCGCCCTGCAAGAATCCTGGAAACTGTAGTTTACCCATACCAGAGCTACAATTCCCAGCATCCTTCATGAACTGCTACCCCCTCTCACCGGATTGCATTCTGGAAAGCGGTCCAGTCTTCTTGGAAGAGTGAATCAGAAGGGATGTCCTCCAACTGACACTTCTTCCTGATTGACTGGAGGGCGTTGCTGAAGTCAGAGGTGTATCTGCAGAAAGACCCAGAAGGTCATGATGCACTGAATACCGTGCCAGTTTATGATCTTTGATGGCAGGGTCACATTACTGGTACGTTTCTAATTCTTCATGTGTTTTTAATACTTGCATATACGTTGCTTTGAGAAGACAACTAAGAAATCGACATCACCACCACACAGGGTGAGAGCTGAGCACCAACCCTCCAGGAAGGCAGCCATCACAAGAGAGGGCAGCAAGAAGCCACATCCCCCAACCCAAATAACCAGGCTTGCATCTTCTCTGTGCTAAAACTCTCCCACCCCTCCAAAAAGCAAAACTCTGTGGCTTTCATATATTGCCCAGTGTGACACATTGGATTGCATCCAGCTAAGTTCTGCCCTGAGTGGAGCTCAGTTAGTCACGTCTAACAAGTTCAAAGGGTCTACTCTTAAGCATGAGCAGTGCTGGAATACAACCCACTGTTTAGGAGGCATCTCTTATTCTCCTTGTCACATGAAGCAGCCAGGAACTATGTTGGGAGGGGATTTGAACAATCAAACCCCCAGCAACCCTGTGGTTTTTGGGAATCTGAATCCTTTGCTCACAACCACATTTGGGAATGCATGGGTGGACTGGCACTCACTTCCAGAGAATGAAAAAATCCAGCTGCCTTTGCCAATGGCAGGGAAAGCTTCAAATGTCCATCAAAGGAAGGAAGGAAGGAAGGAAGGAAGGAAGGAAGGAAGGAAGGAAGGAAATAACAGCTGACTTGGTAGCCAGCTCCCTGGGACTCACTTGCTGAAAAGGGCTCGCAGGGCCTTGAGGAGGCCTCCTACCCCCAAGCCGTCCGTCAGCTTGAGGCAATTGTCCACAGCCTCCAAGGCCAACCGGAAGAGCTTGTTCACGGAGTGGCTGAGCTCCTGCACGCAGTCGATGACCTCCCCGTGCTCCTGCACAACCACAGGACATAAGTCATACCAAGAGAAAGAGAGGGGGGGTACATCCCACTTCGTACAATGGTGCCTCGCAAGACGAAATTAATTCGTTCTGCGAGTTTGTTCGTCTTGCGAAGCACAGTCAAGTCGCAACTGCACCTCTCAAGCGGTTTTAAGAAAAAGGAAACAAACTTGCAAGACGTTTTCATCTTGCAAAGCAAGCCCATAGGAAAATTCGTCTTGCGAAGCAACTCAAAAAACGAAAAACTCTTTCGTCTTGCGCGTTTTTCGTCTTCCGAGGCATTCGTCTTGCGAGGTACCACTGTACTGAAGAGACAGGAAATCGAAGCAAATGTTTCCAGTCAGACCCAGAAGCCTCCATCATTCCTCAACGCATCCAGCAAAAATGAAAAAACCCTCAGCATTTAAAAAGAGCTGGAGGGGAAAAGATTCATCTCTGCCATCACTCACCTGGCAGGATAGGTAGGACTGGAACTAAGTAGCCTGGCAGGTGTTTTCACAAGATAAACACCCTCCAAAGGCAGCAGAGCACCTCAGTGGTGCAAATACCCCCGAGGAAAAGTTCAGGGAGCAAAAACAGCCAGAGGCTTCAGCCGCCAGTGCAAGGGGTGACTCAGAAGCCCTGGCCTACAGGAATGGTGGTTGAGCTTCAATGACTCTTGGCACTGCACTTTTTGTTGTTGTTAGAAAAGTGGGATACACACACACACAGCTCTCACAGACAGGAGGGTCAGCCAATGTGGTGCCCTCCACAGGGTGCTGGACCGCCAGCCATCATCCCTGCCCCCTGGCCATGCTGATTGCTGGGGCTGGGAGCTCAAAGCTCCTGGAGGGTCCCTCGGGGTCAGTAGGCAGGCAGGCAGGGCTCCCTTACCAAGGGGACAGCGCTCAACTGGATGAGGAGGTTCTCTTCCTCCAGGGCTCCATACTGCAACTGGAAGAGCTTGTAGGGACCATAGACAGCTTCCACCAGCTCTGTCACCTTCACCATGTTGCATTCCCCTAAAAGCTCAAGGAAAGAGCATCACAGCACTTGTCCCCAATGCTTTTCCTCCCACCACAAAAGTCCCAGGACAGGTCCTTTAAAAAACCCACCCTTTAATCCACTATAGGCATTTTCACACACTCCCTGCCCCCTCCCCCCGTTAGACCCCAGAAGAGGCCCCCTCCCTCCATCCCCCAGCTCTTTATGGGTCCTACACTGGCTCCCACTGCATGCCTTGCTGATGCTCCCCACTCTCCCCCCCCCCAGTTTTCATCGACTCCTTTGTCCTGGGGAGGGGTGGGTTAGGTTGCTCTGGCACCTTCCTGGCACAGCCCAGTGTACCCCAATTTTCCCCTCTCCTGAAAAGGCCTACACAAGCAGGACAGGCAGAAGGATACTATCCTGGCACAGAAGGAAACTGCATTGTTCACAGCACACATTTTATTTTATGATGGCGATGTGATGTCAGCTGCCTTGTGGGGCCCTAAAATGCTGCAAATCAAACAAACTGAAAACCCAGCTTGGGAAGGATGCCCCGAGGTGAGAGGGAAATAAAAGGCATCCACATGCTCTTGGCGCTGTGTTTTCAGCCTTCCTTGACTAGAAGTCTTCAGTGAGTTCCTCACAGACACCAAGACAGGCTGCTGCTGCTGCTGCTGCCAGCCAGAGCTGGGATGATGCAGATGCAGCATCTAAGTCTGAGAGGGAGAAAGGCCTGGCCTGCCCACTGCCAGCATGTGGCTCCCAGAAGATTGCCCAGGACAGACTGAGTACCTTGGGCTGAAGGAGGTTCCCCACCCCAGACCCAAGAGCAAGTGAACCCAGGCCGGCAGCTCAAGAGGTGGTTCAAAGGCTGCCTCCCCCCTCCCACAATGCGGCTGGGTGGGAACAAAGCAGCCGCCTGTTCCAGGAGGGTGCTGGGATGCTACGAGAGTTTGTCGAAAGCAACAAGTGCGAAGATGTATTTACTCAAGGTAGTATCAGAACTGTTCGGCTTCAGCAAACACTTTAAGAACTGTGTCAACACCGCTCAAGTTAGTTAAACAAAGTTTGGTACAAATGTTATGTAACCGATAAATGGCATCAATGCAATGCTAACAAATTGCATTCCGGTAAGAATATGTATAAATATATCCCGTGCACAGAAAGGAAAAAAAGGAAGGGGGACGAGAACAAAGATGTTATAAGAAAGAAAGAAAAACTTTCCACTTTCCCACTCTGTATCACTTTACTTCTTTATAATTTGAATTCTTTCTTTAATATTAAAAAATGTAAACAAAATAAAAAAGGAGGGGGGAAAGCAATGTACTTAGAGGACTTGCACAGGGATGGATCGGGACAACACGCAAGCAGGCATGGCTCAAGAGGGCACTTACTCAAGACGGGCGACATGGCGACCTCCAGGCCGCGAGCGAAGTAGACCGTGGCATCGTACAGCCCCAGGAGGCGGCTCAGCCTGCTTTCAGGGCCAGCACGCTCCATGGCAGTGCTGAGGCAGACAGGAATGGAGGGGACCAGGGCACTGAGCACCTGGATCAGCAAGACAACCACGACTTGGTGGGGGTTCTTGAAAACCTGTAGGAGGAAGGGGAGGCAGGGGATGAGACCGGAGGCTGCAGTCAGTGGAGCTGTCTGTGAATGAACACTGGAAGCTTCCTTACGACAGTCAGACCAGTGGTCCATCGGGCTCAGTGCTGTCTGCACAGACTGGCAGCAGCAGCTCGCCAGGATTTCAGGCAGGGGCCTCTCTTTCACAGCTCTACCAGGAGATGCCATTGGGGGTTGAACCTGGCACCTGAAGCTGCAAAGAAGAGGCCTTGAACGACACCCCTTATGGCTGGAGGCATCCCGTAGGCTGACCCATGTGGGTGAAAACTTGCCTGTTTCAAAAAGCTAGAAAAGGAAACCCACTCTGGAGGGTCCGTCAACTACAAGGAGATGCCGAACTAGAATTGGTCTCAAAGGCTGGCAGACTCACCAGGAGCTGTTAAAAGATGGGAGGGTGCTAATGGCAGCTGTGACACACAATCAGTTCCCCAACCATCAGCCTCTCTCTGGACAATCATTTTATAGATTACTGCACTCCATGTGGAGCACACAAGCACAACACTTTCCACAGCCAAAGGGATGAAATATTATCCTACATATTTGCACATCTGGCCAGTTCAGAAGCGACTTGGGATCCATAGCAGCATCTTCTCGCTCACTTTCACTCACAAACACACACACAAGTTTTTCTCTTTCTCTCTCCCAGAGCTACAATTCCCAGAGTTCCCTGGGAAGAGGGGTCGACCATTAACCACACTGGGAACTGTAGGTCCGGGAGGGGGAAAGGGGACTCCTAACAACTTTCGGCTACCTTACCAAACTACAGCTCCCAGAGTTCTTTGGGGTAGCTACAGCTGTTTCAAGTAGTCAAATTGTGCTTCAGGTGTATGATGCCGACACAGCCCATGATTATCACAACCCGGAGAGGGGTGGGGTGGGTTGAGAACTCCCTCTGGGCTCCTTGCTATAAAAAGGCCTCCAACATACAAGAGATATACATCAGCTTTCTCCTTCATGGGTGATAGGTCAGCTCCAATGGCCTAATCTGATGAAGTTGGCAGCAGCCTTCTGAAACTCCAGCCACAATAAACTAGCTGAGCCTCCAAGATATCGCAAGGACCCTTGGTATTATGCTACAGGTGCTGCTGCTGCAAATGGTTCCCTTCAGGGACTGCACCTGCCTTGTTGCTACAGGCACAAGCCTCCCACAGTACGAGCATTTATTCTCCCCAGAGATAAGAATAGCCCGGTGGCTGGACCAGGCCAATGGCCCATATCTAGTCCTGCATTTATTCGTTCAGCCATTCGTTTGTTTATTTATTTATTTCGTAAAATGTATATGCCGGGTGCTTGTTAAAAAAATAATAATAATCTCAAAGTGGTTTACAAAAAGGATAAAACGATTAAATCATCAATTAAGATAAAAAGCAAAAATAAAAGCAGATGAACTTTCTAAAACACCCAAGTAGACTCGTCTAAACAAGAGTGTTTTTAGCAGGCACCAAAAATATTGCAGTGAAAGCTCCTGCCTGGTGTCAATAGGCAAGGCGTTCCAAAGTTGTAGGTGCAGCCATACTAAAAGATTGAGTTCTTACAAATGAGGAACAGGTATGATGTGGCATCTGTAACAGGGCCAGTTCCACCAATCAAAGTGGGGCAGAGCTCATGGTTTGTTTAAAAAAGCTATGGTTTAAACAAAGCATCACATAGAAACCAATGTGTGCAACCTGTGAGAAATATGGAGGTACGGGGGCTCCAGAGGAACAATCTGAAGCATGGTGAGAGGTCGCTGCAGCCTCCTATTCTCCCTAATTTATACTCTGCTTCTCAGCCAGCTTTAGCTCCCAGGGAAGCTGACAACTACAATTAAGTGCTAGCAGCACTTAAATACAAATGAGAGCCAGAGTGGTGCAGTGGTTAGAGTGTTGGACTGGGACCTAGGAGACCAGGGTTCAAATCCCACCACTTGGCCATGAAGCTCACTGGGCAAACTTGGGCCAGTCACTGCCTCTCAGCCTAACCCACCTCACAGGGTTGTTGTGAGGATAAAATGGGGTGAGGGAGATCTATGTACACCACTTTGAGCTCCTTGGGAGGAAAAGAAGGGATATAAATACCATAAATAAATTAGTGCCCCCTCTCCTGCCCCCACTCAATTTTAGACATATGCAGAACTGCCCACACTGTGTAATTCATCTGGTCCTGTTTGTCATAGAGAAGGATGAGGAGCCGTGGTGAAACGCCAGTCAGAATCCCCTACTGAGCAACCTTCCTCAGAGACTCCTTTTAGCATTGCAAGGCTCCGCAGCCACGAGCGTCAGAAACCTGCATTTTAAAAATATATATCTGAGCGAACATACACACAGAGGATGCCACCGGGATGCCAGCATCCACTTCACATGCCAAAACCCCAGACCTGCCCAATGCAATTACAGAAACACAGGAAAAACACCAGCGGAATCTTTTTGTAGAACCAGGCTCGAAACCGATGGCTGCAACAGCCCATTTGCATTCAAGGCCTCCTTCGTTATCAAGATGAAAATGCTAAAAAAATTGCAAGGGAACTCTCCTTCGAACTAAAATCCAGCCAAGCTACACGAGCTGGTTGGGAAAACCCTGGAGGGGATATGCCAGGCCATAAACGAAGTGCGCATTTTGCAACTGCTCAGCTGAGCGACTCGGCTACATTTCAAAGAGATGGAGGAGATAGAGCAGCTTCAGAAGCAGCTGCACTCCAGGACCAGACCTACCCCCAACCCCTGCCACCCTGGTCTGTGGCCAACTCTTCCACCTCCCTGCCTGGCCCAGCCCCTCCTCAGCCAGCCAGCCCCATGGCCATACCTGCGTGGCCCACTGCAGCTGAGAGTGCCACGTCCCCAGCAACCCATCGTAGAGCTCCGTCAGCTGCCGGTCCAAGGGGAGGGGAGACTGGCACAGATCCTGCCACACGGCCACCAGCTGCACCTGAGGGTGAGGATACACGTCAGGGTCGCATTTGCACAAGAAATTGTTTCTATGGCGCCTCTGCTTGGTGATGTGTAATAAGTGGCACCATGTGGAGTCAATAATTGTGCTTTGTTCTTCTAGAATGACATGGAGAACAAGATACAGATAGGTAGCCGTGTTGGTCTGCCATAGTCAAAATAAAAAAATTCCTTCCAGTAGCACCTTAAAGACCAACTAAGTTAGTTCTTGGTATGAGCTTTCGTGTGCATGCACACTTCTTCAGATACCAAGAATCTGAAGAAGTGTGCATGCACACGAAAGCTCATACCAAGAACTAACTTAGTTGGTCTTTAAGGTGCTACTGGAAGGAATTTTTTTATGGAGAACAAGAGTGGCCCTAGAAAACAGCAGCCTTTTAATTATTCTATAACCTGCACCCCCAAGAGCAGCGGACTGACTTCAAGATTGCCTTTGAGCAAAACAGACGTTATGGTTAAGAGTGTAAGGACTGGGAGACCAGGGTTTGAATCCCCACCCGGCTGTGAAGCTCACTGAGTGATCTTGATCTGGTCACTGTTTCTCAGCCTGACCTACCTCACAGGGTTGGTGTGGGGATTAAATGGGGAGGAGGAGAAGCATGTATGCCCCCTTGAACTCCTTGGACGAAAGGCTGGATGGAAATGTAATAAACACAAAGTAAACGAAGCTCATCCTTCCATCTGATGAGCTGTGGGCAGCAGGATGCCAGACATGGATCAGAATTCAAGCCTCGGCTCAATTTACAGGGTGGCCTTGGGTCTAAGCTGCTTAGCAGGGCTGTTGTGTGGACCGAATGAGACAGAGCCACACACCAGCCAGAGGGTGCTTAAGTGGAAATCCAATAAAACAGCAACTGCTGCAGGAACCACCATTCAAATAAAGAAGCTTGAGGCTAGCATTGTGCACATGGCCCCCCAAAAGCTTGGAGACCAAGAAGCATTCCTGGAGCCAGCTGCCACTCTGGGCAAATCACACATATCCAAGCACAAAACGATGTAAGAAGAGGCCCTGGCTCCCTTGTCCATTTAATTAAAACTGGTATGTTACTGGGAACCAGGGATGAAACCAACACTACTCAGTCCAGCCCCAGCCCAGCTGCTGAACTGGCTGTGTCCCAGGGAAGGGCAGCCCAGAAAGAGGATTATTTGCCACCCTGCCACCCAGAATGTACGCCTTCCCACTGCCAAGAGAGTTGCATAACTCTCACCCAGTGGGTGATGGGAATCTGGCGTCACAAAGGAAGGGGCAGGAAAGGCTCTTGGAAGGCACACAAGCGGGGGGGGGCAGAGCGGGGGGAGGGGGAGAGGAGGGCAAATGAGTGCCACCCTTGCCTGCCCCCTGGTGTTTCTCCACACTGTTGCTTGTGCAGTTTTAGCACTAAAAATGGAAGGAAAGGAATGAGCACCTGGGAAAAAGAGGCGCAAAGAGGCAACGGGAATTTGGGCAAGCCACGATTGCCACAGGGGACTGGCACCATCCTGATTTTCCCTTACCACAAGGAAACAGGATTTTGTGTGTCATGGGCAGTAGCAGACCAGAGAACCAGCAGAGCTGACCTATGGGGGTCCAATCCAACAGGACTTGTGGGTGGATGCCATGTGAATTAGCAAGAGGTGCCATGACGCTGTACAAGACAATAGTCAGAGTAGACCCACAAAAATTAGGGTGCATTAACTTCAGGGTGGACGCGGGTGGCGCTGTGGGTTAAAGCCTCAGCGCCTAGGGCTTGCCGATCGAAAGGTCGGCGGTTCGAATCCCCGCGGCGGGGTGCGCTCCCGCTGCTCGGTCCCAGCGCCTGCCAACCTAGCAGTTCGAAAGCACCCCCGGGGGCAAGTAGATAAATAGGTACCGCTTACCAGCGGGAAGGTAAACGGCGTTCCGTGTGCGGCTCTGGCTCGCCAGAGCAGCGTTGTCACGCTGGCCACGTGACCCGGAAGTGTCTCCGGACAGCGCTGGCCCCCGGCCAATAGATGTGAGATGGGCGCACAAACCCCAGAGTCTGTCAAGACTGGCCCGTTCGGGCAGGGTGTCTGAGCAGATCTTAGCTGGATACAACCGTCAGCAACCAAAATGCCATAAGTGGACCTGGGCGCCGATGGTACAGGAGAAACACCCCCTGCCACCACCGTCACCACCCCATTTTGTGATCTGCCATCTCCCCAAGGCTGGCCAAGCAACAGGGCAGGCGGTGCTCAGGTCTGCAAGAGCAAAGGAAGGGCCAACCTTCCTCATTCCACCCAGAGGAAGGCAGTGGGGGTTCGATCCACAGCAACTTGTGTGTTTCAGTGGGAGGAAGGGAGTACCTTGTGGCACTTGTAGTAGTAAGCCAACAGCTGCGGCATCCGGTCGATTTCAGTGAAGACTTTGACGAAAAGGCGGGCCTGATCTAATAAAAGGCAAAAGAGCTTCGGTCAAGCCAGTTTTGGGTGGCAGGTGGGGAGAGAGAGAGAGGTCAGCCTCTTGCCCAAGCAGAGCTCAGATCAAGCGGGAAGCACAGAATCCTTTGCCTAATCCTCTTTTAAAGTCCAAGTTGTTGGCAGCAGCAGCAGCAACTCTTTTCATTTCCTAAAGTCCCCCAAAAACTTGCAGGTGCAAATTAGAGCAGATCCTCGCTTCACAAATGCTGTCTGTAGACAACCCAGCCCCACTCCCCTCCCTCCCACACATATGTGGGTTTGTATATTGGGGGTGGGCAAGTGGACAGGTAACCTCTGGGCCAAAGATAAAAGCAGGAAATGCTGTGCTGGATCAGGAGGGAAAAAAGCTCAACCTTCCTCTCACAGGGCCAGGCAAAAGCCTCATGTTTAGTACAAGGGTGCCCCCTCCTGGTGGCTCCCTAAAAGAGCTCCAAGTGATCCAGTTGCGATTGGAGAGTTTGCCAAGGATCCGCAATGGATTACTACAGTTCTTTAATTTATAGCCTGCCCCCATCTAGGATACTCGGGGAAAATTAGCCGTTTAAAACAAGAACTTGAGTCTAAAGGATTTCTCCCAGGAAAGAAACAATTTAAAAGATCAAACCTGAACATCCGTCACGACCCACTAACAAGCCACCTGCTACACAATTCCTGGGGCAGCTTTGTGGCACAAGGAGCATCTCTACTCCAGCCATACTCCTTGGCCAGAGGACAGCATGACATGTGGCATAGCAGTGCAGGGTGGTCCATCTTTTCATATCAAGTGGGCTCCAAGATTACTTTGACACAGAACCCCCAGGGCCCCACACTGCCTTGTCGCATGGGATGGGGGAGCGAGGTCAAAATCTGACACCTCCAACCCAGCCCTCCCATTGCCTTCCCAAAACCAGCTAAGCATGGTGCTGGATTTTCAGAAGGAGGCACAAGGCTCTGGCTGGGTCCTGGAGCCCTTCCGCCTCCTTCCCAAAGCTGGGGAAAGAAATAACTAGGCTTTGGGAAGAAGACCTAGTTGGACCACTCTCCTAGTATCAGACTAGGACCTGGGAGACCAGGGTTCGAATCCCCACTCAGTCATGAATTTCACTGGGTGATCTTGGGCTGATCATTGCCTCTCAGCCTATCCTACTTCACAGGGTTGTTGTAGGGATTACATGAGGACGGGGAGAGCCATGTACACCACCTTGAGCTCCTTGGAGGAGGAAAGGGGGTATATAAATGAATAATAGGACCAAAGGCCACAGACTCACCAACAGACTGAGCGTTGAAGGCAGCCACAATCTGGGGGCTGGCCAGGGCCTCCAGCCGGTTTTTGAGTGCTTCCAGATGCACACACTTTTCCGAATAGTCCGGTGTGTCCACCAGGACTGCCAGGCTGCTTTGCATGCTGGTCAGCTTGGCTGAAATCACAGACACGTCCTGGACCCAGAAAAGAACACCACCACTTGGTCATCAGAATTGCCCAGCAAGCACATGTTTTGCACATCCCACCCACATCCGCAAGGCACACTTCTGTTCCCCTTTGCTCAGGGCAGGGGGGAGGTGGAACCCCAAAAATAGATGGTGTCCATTTAAAAAGAAATAACCTTGCACAGTTCCAGCCTGAGAAGAAGCCAAAGAGGATAACCAGCCAGCAGCAGAAACAGAATTGAAGCAGAGTTCCAAACTCAGCAAACCATGAGATTCTTCTGCCATGTCAGCATCTTACACAAGTCAGTAGCAGAGAAGCAGAAAAAGTGTACAGGCTGCAGAGTCAACCCAGACAAACGCCCAGCAGTCTCCTTCAATGGCTTCCCCAAACTGTTCCCCAGGCAGCAACTCAAAGATCTCTCTTGCTCTCTAGCTGACCAGTGCCTGGTTGAAGGCTATCAACCCCAATGGCTCTTCTTTGCCTCTAGTCTGAGGCCGCGATACCAGTTGCTGGAAGCCACAGGACAGGAGCTCAAATCCTGCTTGCTGCTTGCTGGTTTCACACAGGCATCTGGCTGGCCACTGTAAGAAAAGGATGCTGGACTAGATGGGCCTGATCCAGCTGCATCTGGGGCTGAGGGGAGCTGTAGTCCAAAACATCTGTACTGCGAGAGGTTGGCAAAGGCTGACATCTAGAGGTGAGATGCACTTTGCAGTCATGTGAGAATATACACACACCTGTGTTTTAAACGTCTCCTCGATGTCAGCACTGAGGGTGCTCCACTTGTCTGCCTCCTGAAGAGAGTCGGCGGCCAGCTGCATCCTGGATTTCACATGATCCAGTTTGACCAAAACCTGGAAAAGAGGCAGAAAGAGCCACAAAAGATGACAGAGAAACCTGCCTTGGGTCGCATCTTAATTTTGCAAGTGTCGGTTGGTTTTTGTGTTTTCCATTTTAATGATAAAGACACTCCCTGTGAGTTACACATTTCTCTGGGGCTGTTTCTAAATAACTAATGAATGTTGAAAACATATCCAACTAGGAATGGAGAAATTTGGCTGCATAACAAAGCACAACTCTGGGATTTGGGGGGTGGGGTGTTCCATCTACCATTAAAGAATATAAGGAGAGCCCCACCGGGAAAGACGAGGGGGTGGGAAGCAACCTGTATAGGTCAACATCCTGTTCCCCAGAGTGAGACTACCAGACATCCTTAAGAAGCCCTCAAAGCAGGACACTAGAGGCAAAGAGCTCTCTCCTATTGTTGTCTCCCAATGTCTGCTCCTCAGAGGTATGGCTGCCACTGAACCCGAGGCAGCTTGAGGGCTTTTAAAAGGGGTTAGCAAATTCACTGAGGAGCAAAAGGCTATCAATGGCTACTAGCCACAATGGCTTTGATTTTACCTCCACTGTTGGAGACAGTAAATGCTTCTGAATGTCAGCTGCTGCAAACAGCACACAGGGAGAATGATGTTGCATTGATGTCATGCTTGTGAGTTGCTTCCCTTTGGGACATCTGTTTGGCCACTGCAAGGGCAGAATGCTGGACTAGATGGGCCCCCTTCAGAGAGGCTCCTCTGCTCTTCTTATCTTTTCAGTGCTTTGCAATACTGTACTGTATGTACCAACATGGCAGTCAGAACAAGCAACTGCCATGAGCAGAGCAGAGGTGCAAGTTCGGGAGTTGAACTGGCCTGCCCTGTGGCTTCAGGCAAGTGTGGGGAAACATCTGTGGCCCTCCTGATGTTCTTCGACTCCAGCTCCCACCAGCCCCAGCCAGCTTAGCCGATGGTCAGGGCTGATGATGGGAGTCGAAGAGCAACAATAGCCGGAGGGCTGCTGGTTCCCCACACCGGGCTGACCCCTTCCATGCTTGCACCTCTTGCAGCCAGCCTGCAGCTACTCCAGGAAAAGGACAGCCCGCCTGGCCATGCCAGAGGATCAAGTACCTGCATCGACTGGGCTGTATCCTGCTCCAGCTTCTTAATATCTTCCCTCACCAGGACCATTTGCTCCTTCAGGAAGGTTGCCTCCTGCTTCAAGGCCTCCATCTCCCGGAGAACTCTGGGCATGCTCTGGAGCGCCTGGTGGCTTGTCTCTGCAGAAAGGGAAAGGCAACCGTCAGTGATTCAGTGGCTTGGTGTAAAAAAGGAGAAGAGATTCCTTATTGAGAGTCTAGAAGCAGGGCAAAAAAGAGGAATTATATCCCCAGAGGACGGGGTGTGGGGGAGAGAAGAGGAATCACCAAGTGGGGAGAGCAGGGGTGGGGACACTGCAATTCAACACAGCACTGAAGGCTAGAAATACAAGGATATGAACAGCAACTTTAAATTCTGAGGCATTCTGACTTCTCAGATCCCCCATTTCTGAGCATCCAGAACAACCTTGCAGGCTCACTTCTGACCTGTTCATCGGCTTTCTGGAATAACATGTCTCTTCCAGCTAAACTGCCACGCCACACTTCTCTCACCCACTGCTCTTATAGTCAGCATCTTCAACACAACCAGTTAGAGCACATTGTGTCTTTCCATGACATCACCGAAGCTCAGCCATTGGCTGGGAAGGCTTCTGCACTCTCACCAAGTCACATAAAGAAGCACACTATGTCACATTGCAGACCAGTCTTCCCTAACCTACAGTTCTCAAGCTGTTTTGCACTGTAACTCCCATTAGTTAGCACAGCTGTGTGATGCTGGGGGGCTGATAGGTGAACAGCTGTGCTGGACTGGGCCAATGAGAACTTTAGCCTCCAAAAGCTAGAAGGCACCAGGATGGGTTGGCTGGCTCATTATTTGCGAGTCACAACATCTGCTTCTACTGTGGCTGCTATGCAGGATGTCACTGTAAAAACTTCTCAAAGACTCAGCTCATTCTACTCTCCAACAAAAAGACTTTGCATTTTTAAACTTTAAAGTCAACCGAGCTGCTTTCCTCTTCTGCAGTGTGAGTGGCCTCAGTGTGAAGCTTCAAAGAATCCCTCAGCTTTTTTCTCTCCCTTTTTCATCCGTTTTCCACCTCATCTAAAAACACACAGCAAACTGAAAAATTGCTACCTTTGAGTATTGCAATAGGGGTCAACGGTCACAAAACCAGGCTCCAGTAAATCCACTTGGCAAGTTAATTATGGAATCAGGGAAATAGAAATAAAAGAGCATGTAAAAGGATAAAAAAGGAAGATGGAACGCCTCTCTCCTTTCCTTTTATAAGCTTTCTACTTCTGACCAGCAATTTAAATGGTAAAACATCTTTGCAAGATAGTTTGTTATTTCAAATTAAAGCTAAAGGCTGCATTTCAGCAAATCCTTTGTGGAAGAAATGCTCAATGTGTTTTGCAAGTTGAACTCATGCACATTTAATCAAAAGCAAGCTCTGAGTTCAGTGGAGCTTACTTATAGGATTTCAGGCTAAGCAGCAGAGTGTGGTTGGGAACAATTGTAAGCTAGGTGGGGGGGTCTATAGTTAGAATACAGATCTTTCTTCCATCTACCCCCTCCCCCCATTTTAAATAGGGACATTTAAGCCATTGTTTTATTCCCACAGAAGTGTTAAAACTCTAACATGAATTTTGGGTTTTCTCACAAAAGCAAAGTAGTATCTGTTAGTAATAGTTTGATTAGATCATGTATTTTAGAGGACATAAATCACCAAAGAGGAGTTTACATGCCAAAAATTTGGTCCTTTCATGAAGAAAACCCTAATGTAGATTTCCAAATCCCAAAGACAGAGACATCTAGTGATCCAAGTTGGGGGGGGAACACATTTGAGAAGCAGACTCCATCCTATGAAAGCTTGTGTCACCAAAAAAATTACTCTTTATTAAGGTGCCACAGAACTGCTAAAGAAACTAGCCATTTTCCCTACATTCTTTTGCAATAAAATTTCTTAAAATAAGCATCTCACTGACCAGCTTCCACATTCTGTGGCTGCACCAGAAATGGCAATGTAAAGGTGTTTTATTATTTTAACTAACTTGTTTAAACAAGTTAAACAATTGCACTGGGATGGGACAGTCTTTACATTTTGAAAAGGTGAAAAACTTGTCAACAGCTATAGAACAAATTTCAGATTAAAGGTTTCCTTTTAAGTCAACCTATGTAAAGTCTGTTGCATAATTTAATCAGTCAATATCCATGCTGACAAAATCATACAATATTGCTGTGCTGTCAAGGTGAGATTGGACTTCACAGCTGGCTTGCAGAAACTAACATTTAGCTACTAAGTTCCTGCCCTGAAACCCTAAGCTGCACCGCCTTAAGTTGCCATTACCTTCCACGGCATTGTTGACCTCTTGGATAAAGAGCTGCAATTTCATCACCACTGTGTTTGCGTGGGCATCCAGCTTGGCCGGGGCCTCCTGTTGGACTGCTCGGAAGACCCCGTTCACCCAGGCCTTCACCTCAAAATCATCAGCCAGGAACTTGGAGAAATCCATGCCGTCTTCCACGCTCTCCCCTTGCGTGGGAGCGAATCAGCAGTGCCTGGAAGGATACAAGATGGACAGGTGTGAACAAGGACAGGGTTGCAGCAGCTCAGTGGCAGAGCACCTGCCCGACATGCAGAAGTTCCCAGTTTCAATCCCCACTGGTGGCATCTCCAGGAACAGCTGAGAAAAGTCTCCTGCCAGAAGCCCTGGAGAGCAGATGCTGCCGATCAGGGTAGACTAGGAGGTTGGCTGACTTTCACAGGTCACAGGTATGAATAGGTAATCAATTCAGGGTTCTGGCAAGAGTAGCCTCTCTGTCAGCTAGCAGTCAGAGTGGATTGGAAGGACACAGGGAGACAGAGGGAGAGCTTGGTGCAGTGGTTAGAGTGTTGGACTATAACTAGTTGGGCTGTGAAAATCACTGGATGACCTCAGGCTAACGGCCACCTCTCAGCCAAACCTGGCTCACAGGGTTGTTGTGAGCAGAAAAGGGGGAAGAAAAACATATATGCTGCTGTCAAACTTCTTGGGAGGAAGGGTCGGGATACAAATGAAATACAGAAGTATGCCATAGTGGTTAGAGACTTAGACTAGGACCTGGGAAACCAGGGTTTGCATCCCCCCTCGGCCACGAAGCTCACTGGGTGATCTTGGGCTAGTCACTGCCTCTGAGCCTAGCCTACCTCACAGGGCTGTTGTGGAGGCAGAATGAGGTAGGCCACCTTGAGCTCCTTGGAGGAAAAGGTAGGATAGAAATGCAATGAAATAAAGATGTGAGATGAGGAGGAGACGGCAAGACCATGCCACTGCCGTCCTTAAATACAGTATTACATTTATACAGACTATTCCCTAATCCAGGGGATGCGGGTGGCGCTGTGGGTTAAACCACAGAGCCTAGGACTTGCCGATCAGAAGGTCGGCGGTTCGAATCCCGGCGACAGGGTGAGTGCCCGCTGTTCGGTCCCAGCTCCAGCCAACCTAGCAGTTCGAAAGCACAAAGTGCAAGTAGATAAATAGGTACCTCTCCAGTGGGAAGGTAAACGGCATTTTCGTGTGCTGCTCTGGTTCGCCAGAAGCGGCTTAGTCATCCTGGCCACATGACCCGGAAGCTGTCTGCGGACAAACACCGGCTCCCTTGGCCAATAAAGCGAGATGAGCGCCGCAACCCCAGAGTCGGTCACGACTGGACCTAATGGTCAGGGGTCCCTTTACCTTTATCTTTATTCCCTAATCCACACTTATCTATACAGAGAGAAAGGGGTGGGTGTCAGTGAGAGCGAAGGGAGAAAAGACGTGACTTACTCCTGAAGGAGATAAAGAAAAGAGGGTGCTGCTACTGCCCCACCCCGCGCCCCTATGTGCCCCTCACCCCGACTTCCTCATCAGGAAATAAGAGGCGTTCAGAACAAATTTCCTTTTCTCCTCCCCCCTTGCCCGCCCCAGTTCTCTGCCTCTAGGGCTTGGCCCTGAGGGATAGACTGCCCCTGTCCATGGCAGATCCACGGTCTCACCTGCCCGCCCGGAGCCCACCTGCGCGCACGCGCACAGCCCCGTCTATCTCCGTCACTCTTCAGCCCAGTGGGCCGCCATCTTGATAACGGGCCTGGGCTGCCTGAAGCTCCGCCCCCGCCGGCTTCACGCCGGGCCCCGCCCTTCCATCCCGTGGATTGGCTCCGCTCCTGCCGTCGTGGCTCCGCTGAGAGAGACCCCGCCTACACGCTGCGTGCTGCTTGTCTGGCGCCGGGGCGGAGACACCTCGAGGGGGTTCTGCTGCGTTTTCCGTAAGGGGCAGGCAGGCAGAGAGCCAACAAGCGCGGTCTTTTCCTGGCTGAGTTTCTGTCCCTGATAGGAGGCGGCACAGGCACACGTTGGCTGGCAAAATTATAACGGGCAAATAATAACGGGCTGTATGCATTGCTAGCCCTACTTTGGGTAGATCCATTGAAATGAATGATCATGACTAAGGTAGGTTCATTTATTTCAATGAGTTTGCCCTGAGCAAAAGGTAGCTGGATATAACCCACTCAGAATAATGATTGATTTATGCCTCTTTTTACATTCATTTCATGTATTTTTGTTGTGAACCTCTTTGATATTTTTAATGAAATAGTGGTCTATAAATTCTTTGTCGATTATGATGGCTTTTGATTTGATTTCATTCTGCAGGCAAAAGCATTCCTCTCCTCCCTGGCGTTTGGCTCATTAGCAGTCTATGGCCTTTTAAACAAAATTACGTGTTTTTGTGGTTTTTATATTGTGAACCACCCTGTGATCCTCAGATGAAGGGCAGTATAGAAATTTAATTAATAATTCTGAGCCATTTCTCCATATTTATTTCTGAGTGCTGAAATTGACTGTTTACACTTCTGCACTTCACTCAGTCATAATTACGGTTACAGTTACGGTTTTTTTGACTGATCAGTACGTTGACTTTTTGCAGTTGTATACTTAAAAATTAAGAAAACCATGTTAGAAGTAAGCCGGGCAACTCAAACAGAGGCAGCCACGTTAGACCCCCCCTGAAGGCACCCTAGGAAGAGTGCTTGCCCACTACAACTGCTCTTGGGTTGAGAAGACACAGAGAAGACTGACACCTTTGGAAAACCAGGTCATGCACACTCCGCGTTCTTGCTCCTAAATGCAAAAGGAGTCACACAACCAGCAGCATCTCCCTGGGGAGCAAGGGTGCTGCTGCCTCACTACTAGCTCAAAGGAAGAGGCATGCAAACCAGTTTTCTCTAGACCTCTTGGCAAGAGGCAGCTACCCAGGGCAACATGTTTTGATTGAGTGTCATTAAGGGAGGCCACAGATCGAGCCCACAGGGCAGAAGGCTTAAGCTCTTTTCAGCATTGTCTTTTAATTGTTATAAGCTGAACCTGGGACTTTAGGATGAAGGGTGGTGGGTAATAAATTATACTAATGTTAGCCAGCAGCTCTTCTGGGCAAGGCGCTCTGTGCTGGCAGCAGTAGAGCATGGGTGGTGCAGAGATAGAATCAGAATTGTAGAGCTAGAAGGATCTGGAAATGTCATCCAGTCCAAACCCCTGCAATGCAAGAGTCACAACCAAAGAACCCTTGACAGGTGGCCATCCAGGCTCCTCTTTCAAACCTCCAATGAAAGAGAGTCCTCCACGCAGACGCAGAGGTTCCTTCTCCCCTCCCATCCTCTCAATAGCAAACTGATCCACACAAGGCACTCTGCAATTTCAGGCAGGCCCCTCTTTAAAGCAGGAAGCCAAACTCTTTGGAAGATACTGTATTTTTCGCTCTATAGGACGCACTTTTCCCCCTTCAAAAATGAAGGGGAAATGTGTGTGCGTCCTATGGAGCGAAGACGCCATAGCCCACCGACCCTCTCCCGGCTGGAGAGGTGACGCGCGGCTATGGCAGGAGCCTCTATAGCCGCGCATCACCTCTCCAGCCGGGAGAGCGCGCGGGGGGGCTAAAGAAGCCCCCCGCGACCCTCTCCCGGCTGGAGAGGTGACGCGCGGCTATGGCAGGAGCCTCTCCGCTGCACCTTTCCGCTGCTCCCTGACCTGCTCTTTGGGGCTGGTGGTGGGCTTCCCCCCGCCAGCCCCAAAGAGCAGGTCGAAAGGAACCTGAAGCATGGAGAGCGAGAGGGGTCAGTGCACACCAACCCCTCTCGCTCTTCAGGCTTCCAAGGTACCTTGTTTTAGAGCGTGAAAACAAGAGGGGGAAAGTTCTCCCCCTCTCTGCGCAGCGCCTCCTGCCGCTTCGCTGAAGGGGCGCTGGGCAGAGAGGGGTAGATTTTTTTTTTTCTTGTTCTCCCCCCTCTAAAACAAAGTGCGTCCTATTGTCCGGTGCGTCCTATGGTGCGAAAAATACGGTACCACTCTTTGGAATGTAAAACAAATCCAGCCTACAGAAAAGCGTTTGTCACACATGTGCATTGCGTCATGTGTTCTGTTGGTCACATCTTGCTCCCTCTAGTCATTCCCATGGCCCTCTTTCATCTCCGCTTTTCAGCTTCCTCCACAGCCCCAAATTCTTTATTTCCAACAACCCTCTTGCCAGAAATTAGCCAGTATATTCTGTTGTTGTTTTTTTCCATGTTTACCTTTGACTCGTGTCTTAGAAACAGAAAAAAACTTTATTATCAATATTCTATGGACTATTGGGTTGCACACATTCCATGACATCACAGCAGCTCAGCCAACAGGTGGGAGGATAGCTTTCATGTGGACCATCCTCAGAAACTAAGTGATCCCTTCCAAGATTATTGGAGGGGAAAGTGTCCAGTACTGTTTACATAGTCCAAATGAATATAAAGATAGCTGCATTTTAAAAAAGGTACTGATTGGTATACGCGAAGAAGAAGGTATCTTGCTCCAAAGCCTAATTGGCATTGAATGTCTGGGCCCTGGTGAGGCTCATCCCGGTGCCCTGAGGCCATGAAGATGGTGCTCTGGGGGATCTTCTGAAGTCACTGGGCAAGCAGTCATTAAATCCCACCCCATAACTCTGCATGGGGAAAATCAGATACCTCCCCAGTTTCTATGCAAGGTGTCCCATTTTGGACGAAGGACAATCTGTATCTCAGTCGGAGTGGAGCCTGGGGACAGGAAAAAAAAGATATAAAGAGGAAAGACAGACACATAGACACTCTGCAATTTCTGGCAGGCCCCTCTTTAAAGCAGAAAGCCAAACTCTTGCCCGTTCGCTCTCTGGCGCAAACCTGCCAGGGCAAATTCAGCTGTAGTGGAGGTCGTTCCACTCCTATCTAGAGCACGATAAATCTGGGGAAGGGGATACTGCCAATGGACCTAAAATGGGCCTCTCTGTTTTTCCCCAACTTCCTTCCGGCAGGCTTCTAAATCTGTTTCTTTCAAAAAGCAGGCGCTGTGATCCTATCTTGGATATGGGCTTTACACAATTCCCATTCAACACTCTGAGGAGAAGCTGAACCCTCATCAGTTTCAAAATGTTCCTGAAGTTTGCCTTGCCCCATCCCCATCTTCTAACATTCTCATCCCTACATCTCAGTCAGCAGGACCAGTGGTCAGAGGTGATGGCAATAGGATTCCAACAAGCACAGATGCTCCCCAGCCCTGCCTCACATTCTGAACAGGCAGCCAAAGAAAGGGGCCACCGGCACCCAGCTGCTGCTAGGCAGTCTGCTGCCCAAACCACACACCCCAACCTGATCCAGCCACATACCTGGTGAGGGTTGGCCAGAAGCAGAACTTGAGATATCACCGTTGGGGGAAGGAGTGGGTTGAAGGCCGGCAGCTCGGAGCCTGTGGCCGGTTGCAGCTTGATGGCCATCGACTATCATTCAGCAGCAAGGAAGAGGAGAGGGAGAGAGGAAGAAAGATGAGCTCTCCTCAGGCTCAAGCTCAGCCCAAGTGGGGTCGCTGGGACAACTCCATGCCCCAGTGCCCCAGCAGCATATCAATCACAACATTTTATAAATTATCCCCTCTTTCTGTTTCAAGTTGAAACCCCCAAGGAAAATACACCCTCATACCGCAAAGCAGGAAGGCAAGGCAAAAGTGACAAAAACAGTGGTCAGGCCAAAGACCTGCTGGAAGAGAAACGTTTTCTGCTGGCCTGGTCTGTATGGAAGCCTAAGATCCTTGTGACATCAGGTGACTGACAGGTGGGAAAAGCCTCACCCTTCCCTGACAGCAGCAAGAAATGGAACCTTTAGCATCGTCGGCCAAGTCCTGTGGGACCTTCTGCCACTGGAGATTCAGCAGGGGCCATCTAACGCCTGCTGAAAACTTTTATATTCTGCCATACCTGTGCAGGCAATTAAGAATAGCTCCTTCACAATGGTTAACTGGTGTCTGCTTTTTAACTTTTGTTACGGCTTGTATTGTATTGCTTTATGTTTTTATTGCTATAACCCGCTTTGTTAAATTATTTATGGCACTGCGGCATACACATATTTTTATAAGTAAATAAATGAAGGGCACTATGTAACTTCCTTAATGAAATAAAACAATCCACAGGGAGGGAGGAATCCTGCTGATCAGGAGCACAGCTCTCTTGCCTAGATTAAGAGCCAGTTTCTCTCACCTTGGGCACAGCAGCCTGGAAGACGATGTCCTGGACTGGGTGAGGGGCAGTGCTCAGCAGGGAGAGAACCAGCACCCTGGTGGCTGGTTGGCCAGGAACCGGGTCCCTGGAGAAGTGGAGCATGGCTTTCAGGCCCTTCTCCTCATAGACCGTGACCGGGGGGATCGTGCCTGTTGGGGGCAAGAAGACAGACAACATGGGAAGCTGCCTTATACAGAGTGAGACCACTGGGGTCAACTAGCTCCGCACTGTCTCTACATTGACTGGCAACAATGCAAGGACCCTCCAGGATTTCAGGCAGAGGTGTCTACCAGCCATACTTGGGAGATACTAGAAACTGAACTCGAGACCTTCTACACCCAGAACAGATAGAATCATAAAATTGTAGAGTTGGGAAGGACCGTGAGGGTTATCTAGTCCATCCCCCTGCAATGCAGGAACCTTTTGCCCAATGTGGGGCTTGAACCCATGACCCTGAGATTAAGAGTCTCCTGCTCTACCAACTGAGCTATCCCAGCTATACTGTACCACTGTCTTTAGGCAATCTGGTGGCTAGGATGAGGATGCCAGGATCCAGAGGGAGGGGCAGGGAAAGGGGGGGAGCATTTATTTATTTCATACAATTTATATACTGCTTGATTGCTGAAATCTTCATCCCAGTTTGCATAAAGAATAAGGCAGTAAGGTAATTAGTAAAAACTATTACAGCATGGATCACTGCCTTGCCGTGGCGACGGGGCTTGAATAACTCAGAGAAGCTATGAACTATGGCATGCAGGGCCATCCAAGATGGACAGGTCATAGTGGAGAGTTTTGACCAAACGTGATCCACCTGGAGCAGGAACCGGCAAGCCACTCCAGTATCCCTGCCGAGAAAACTCCATGGACAAAGACAACAGGCATATAAAAGTTATGACGCTGGTAGATGAGCCCCTCAGGTCGGAAGGCGTCCAACATGCTACTGAGGAGGAGAAGGGAACGACAGAGGACGAGATGGTTGGACAGTGTTCTCGAAGCTACCAGCATGAGTTTGACCAAACTGCAGGAGGCAGTGGAAGATAGGAGTGCCTGGCGTGCTCTGGTCCATGGGGTCACGAAGAGTCGGACACGACTAGACAACAACAAATTACAGCATTCAAAAAAATTAAAACCATCCATATAGCTGAAAACACACCAGCATCCCAAACATCAGGCTTGTCTAAAAAATGTTTTTGGCAGGTGCTGAAAAGAGTAGAGAGGCAGAGAGTTCTCATGTGTAGGTGCTGCCACACTAGGAGACCAATTTCCAAAAAATGTGGAACGGGCATTGTGTGCCACCTATAACAGGGCCAGTCCTGCAGATCAAATCAATCAAGAGGGTGTATAATATGGTCCCAGATTACTGGAGGCTTTGTATACTAATGGTGTAACACCTTGAGCCTGGCCAGTAGCAAATAAGCAACCATTATAGATATCTGAGCCCAAGCGTTAAATCCTAACACAGCCTCACTCCCATCAGCAATTGTGCTGCAGAATTCTGCACGAACTGCAGCTTCTGAATCGGGCGCAAGGGAAGCCCCGCACAGAGTGCATTGCAGTAATCTACTCTGGAAGTAGCCAGCGTGTGAACTACTTGCAGCCAAGCCTTCCCGGTCCAGGAATGGCCATAGCTGTCATGCCAACTGCAGTTGGCAATAGGTAGCCACAGAGCCTCACAGAGGGGCAAAGCCAAACCCTATACGGGGCTCTGTCGCCCCACCAGAGTCCACATCCCACCACCAGATCGGGAGCAGCTGCTCAGCTCCTGCCCTGTGAAGAAAAGCTGCCATCCTGGCACTTACTCAGAGTAATGGAACTCAGCGGAATTGAAAGCTTAGCCAAGGAGCTGCTGGAGGACGCAGGGCAAGGCGGCAAAGGTGCTGGTGCCATTTCAGGTATTTGGCTGGAGACTGGAGGAGCCGCCGCCGTCGGGCTGATGGGGAGACCTGGGGAAAGAGAGTCACAGGAACCTGGAGGCAATGTCATTATCCCAGCAGGGAACTAACCCTTTCCTTCCGCAGCTCCTCTCCCCACGCCCTGGTTGCCTCTTGCTTAGATGCTAATGCTGCAGCAACATCCCCAAAGGCTCCTCCTCCAGCTTTGGTCATCCATGAAGACCCTGGTCCAGGATGCACAGTGGGATCTGAAGCTAACAAGGGTGCAAGCAGCTCAGACCCACTACTCTTCCTTTCACCAGCCCAGGAGAAGGAGGATGGCTCTTGAGGCCCCTGGCCTGGTTTTCTCATAGCTGGCTCTCCCTGGGGGGCTCGGAAGACCTCACCGGAAGGAAACAGGGCGACTATAGCAAGGACAGTTCTAATGGATTTATTTATTTTAGGGTTTGGAAATGGTTCCACAGCAGTGTACAAAAACAGAGTCTAAAGCATGATGGAAATCATAAAGCGGTGTTGAAAACATGGAGCCAACAACAGCTTGTTATGTCCTGGTCTGGAAAACACATAGAGTTGCATTCAATCATATTCAGAACCAGTGTGGTGGAGTGGTTAGTGTTGCACTAGAAAGTGGGAGAGGCAGGGATTTTTTTGTTTCGGACGGAACTCTCCGGAACTGAGTTCCAGCACCTCTCAGGTACCATTATAAGAGAACCAGGGAGGCATTCATGGTGAGTTCTGGCACCTCTTTTTCTAGAAAAATAGCACTGGGGAGAACTATGTACACCACCTTGGGCTAGTTGGAGGAAAGGTGGAATATAATACATAACATATTAATAATAATAATAATATTTTACCCAGAGTAGACCCACTCTGAGCTCAAGTTAGTCATGGCCAGGGTCTACCCTGCGTAAAAGCTAAGTCCATTAATTTCAATGGGTTTACTCTAAGTAGGGCAAACACTGAATACAACTCTTGTCCTCCTCAAATACTCTCCTCTTACAGGCCCTTCCCAACCACAGGAAGCCAGAAAGCAGGCTTTCTACATCAGGGAAGATGCAGCCGCTGAGAACTCAAGTCCAAGACACCAACCTAACATCAGCTCCTCATCCAGTGAGTGGGTAGAAGAGGAGGAGAGGAGCCTCTCCAGAAAAGGCTCTGTCTTTGCGTTCTCTTGCAAGGGAGCCTGGCATCCAGCACCCAGCTCAGAGAGGTCGATGAGGGTGAGGCTGCTTGCAGCGTCTGGAAGGGGCTGAGGTCCAGCTGAAATAATAATAATAATAATAATAATAATAATAACAATAATAATAATAACAATAACAATAATAATAATAAATTATTTATATCCCGCCCTCCCCAGCCGAAGCCGGGCTCAGAGCGGCTAACAACAATAAAAGTAATACAATTTACATAAAATCACAATCAATTAATTGAAATGCATTCTAAAATCAATTCAAAATCAAATTAATGGCAATCATTGGGCTAGAGTTCTATGAGGATTACCGAAGGAGAGAGTCAGGCTGTGCCTTGGCCAAAGGCCTGGTGGAACAGCTCTGTCTTGCAGGCCCTGCGGAATGATGTCAAGTCCCGCAGAGCCCTAGTCTCTTGTGACAGAGCATTCCACCAGATCGGGGCCACAGCCGAAAAAGCCCTGGTTCTGGTTGAGGCCAGTCTAACCTCCCTGTGGCCCGGGATCTCCCAAGATGTTTTTATTTGAAGACCGTAAGGTCCTCCGTGGGACGTAACAGGAGAGGCGGTCCCGTAGGTATGAGGGTCCTAGGCCGTATAGGGCTTTAAAGGCCGTATAGGGCTTTAAATGAAAGCAAGATTTGTTTTTTAAACAAAGTAGATGGCCATCCCAAGGAGGCTCAGCTGGTAAAGAACGCTGGGGAAAGGGAAGATCTTCCACCCACAATTTCAGATTGTTGCCAGCAGTTCTCCCAACACAAAGGTGGGACTCCCTTCCTCTCCCCCCACCCCAACTCTACCGGGCTTGCATTTCACCTGTCTATTACTGGGTAAGGCAGACAGCCAAGAACTAAACTAATATCCACCACTCAAAGCAAAATGCTTCTGACACAAATCCGTTCTCTTGGGAGCAAGTTAGCATAACTTCAGCCTTGCTAAACAAGCAAGGAAACCAGCAAACTGTGTCAGGCTTTTGAAACTGTAGGCTGGCTACCTGCTCTGGTTTAGCAAAGCTTCCCAAAGTGCTCCCTGACTATTCTGACCTGCAGAGCAGAATGTTTTCATTTACTGTGGTGCTTCAAAGCAAAGACTTAAAAAGCTGGCAGCTTTTTAAAAAGCTGCAGTTTGTGGTTCGCAAAGCGAAGTAGTCACCTGGTGCAGTTTTCTGCTTGCCCTTCTGACCCTCCTTTTTTCCTTCCTTCTCGAAGCCACGTCCTCACCCCCCTCTTTAAATCCCTACCCAACAACTCTGAAGAACAAAAAGGCACCTGTATGATAGCTCAGTAGGGCATGGGACTCTTAATCTCAGGGTAGTGGGTTCGAGTCCCACATTAGGCAAAATGTTCCTGCATTGCAGATGGCTGGACAAGATGTGGTCCCCTTCCAACTCTACTATGATTCACCCTAGCCCATCTCAATCTGCCCCTTGGCTTCACTGCAAGCAGGGCCTCCCCCAGACCCTTTACAAGACAGGGACAGCCTTGCCAACCTTGACCTACCAGCAGCATCGCCAGAGCTGGTCCCAGAATCCCCAGCGGTGCCCACAACGTCCTTGTAAAAGCACAGCGCCCGCGTGAGCCTGTCACTTGCCTGCAGAACCTCCCCTACAGAAGCAACAAGAGCGCCACGGGCTTCACTCAACAATTACAAGAAAACAATTGTTATTTGCAGGGTGGGGGCTGCTTTGTTCCATGTGTTTTGTATTATTAGCATTAAAAAAAAATTAAGTTACCCCTGTTAACAAATTAAAACCCTGGAATTCTAATTCTCAGGGCTAACAAAACACACATCTAATAAAATTGATTTCACCCCAAAATGGAAAACGAGTGAGGTCCCAACTAAAGAAGAATGGCAACTTAAGTTGACAGAATATGCACAACTCGCAGACTTAACAAATAGAATAAGAGAACAAGAAGAACATATGTTTAAAGAAGATTGGAAAACGTTTGTTGAATATATGGGAAATAATGATGTACAGCTGAAAATGTTGGCAGCATTAAGATAAATTCAACAGTGTAAATAAGTTTTGATGGATGCAACAATGGAATACTGAACGGTATAGTTTTTGTAAAATATGCAGGGATTTATGATATGTAAAATGAACCATGGAAAGAGAAGGGAAGTCACTGATATCTTAAGGATGTAAAATGAGTATCTTAAACTGTAAAACAGAAAACTTAATAAAAATTAAATACAAAAAAATAAATAAAAGTGATTTCAAATCCAGCAGTTTCCTAATTTGAGGGTAGAGAGAATAGGGGACAGCTGTTCCCTTCTCAGCCAGGACAAAACTGCATTTCTTGGGCCTCTATAACATCCCTCTCTCTACACACACACCCCTGCCCAGCCCTTCCCTTGTTTGTCGTTCCCGTTCTTACCCAGAGCCTCCTCATCTTCCACCGTCTCGCTGGCCACACGGAAGAGCAGCGGCTTCAGCCTCTCGCACTTGGCAAACGTGGCCTGTGGAAGGACACAGCCAGAGTGGAAGTGCCACTGCCTCAGCCTCACAGCCCAGCTGCCCCAGCCCCACCCCACCCCAGCTGTGGCCCGAGGGGAGGAGGAAAGCACACCACACATGCTCAGAGGAACTTTATTCATCATGTTATTCTAATATTCCGCTACGTGTCTCAGGGCAAATTCTAGGCCCCCAGAATTCAGTTAAGCCCAGTCCATCTTTCTAGCCAGAGGGGTACATATACAACCAAAGAACATCAGAAAAACCCTTGCAGCCAGAGGTCCATCGAGCCCAACATCCTCTCCTCACCAAGGAGGCCAACAAAATGCCACAATGGGAAGCCCGCAGACAGGACCTGAGTGCACCAATGGCAGTGCTATTCCACCTTGTGTGATTCCCAGCAAGTGGTATTCATTGAGAATTGTGGGAAGGAATGTGAAAACAGAGGTCCTCTCTCCCCCCTGGTGACAAATGAGTCAACCTATGCATACTGCAGAGGCCCCACCATTGTCCTCAAGAGCCCCCTCCCCATGGCCAGGCAGAGGGAGGTCCTGGAGCATATGGGGCTGCCCTGGAGAAAAGCCTTACAGAGCATGCTAGCTGCTGTACCTTCCATGCCTGGACTTCAGAGGTGTTCCCCAAGGGGGGGGGAGGGAGAGAGCAGGATTTACCTGCAGGAGCTCCAGGGTTGACGTGGGGGTCCCGGCTCCCTTGCTTTCTTGCCAGCTTCTCAGCATCTCCTCCAATGCCTCTGCGCTGCTGTGGGCTTCCTTCAGAGCGTTCAGTCGCCTGGAGACCTTGGCCGATTTCTCCTGCTCCTGCAATGGGCCAAACACACTCAGATTCTTTAGCTGTGTTGCAGAGGGTGGGGCCAGATGACCCCTGGGACCCTTATTCCAACTCTACATTTCTGTGACTCTATGATTCTAGGTCGCAAGGCATTTTCCCGAAGCAATTAGCAGCCTCAGCTTGTGCCTCTCATACCAAGGTCAGATAATAAACTGAGCCCTAGAAAAGCAAACCAGAGAAAGTTTGAAGACGACAACCTGCGAATCTGTGTGCTTGCATTTCTTTATTTGTTGCCTTTATATCTTTTTCTCTCCAAGGAGCTCAAGGATTCTCCCCCCTATTCATAAACGGTTCTCTTGCACTTGATTTAATCACCACAACTGTTATGTACTGAAGTTCTCACCCTGGGCCAGCAGGGGGATACTGTAGATAGCTATGCAAATAAGGGATCGAAAGTGACGTTCAGTGATTGGATAGTTTTAGAAAATTGTTACAGTTACATTGTACTGGAGCTCTATATAAGCAGGCTGACTGAACCCTTCAGTTCAGTTCTGTCCTGGCCTGTGAATAAACAAGAGCTGTTTGAAGAATCGCTGTGTCATCTGATATGTTCACCCACAACTTAACAACAACAACTCTGTGAGGTAGGTGAGGCCGCAAGGAGTGAAGTTACAAGGAACCAGGCAGAGGGCCTTCTTGGTAGTTGCACCCACCTTGTGGCATGCCTTCCCATCAGATGTCAAGGAGTTAAGTAACTATACAACTTTAAGAAGACATCTGAAAGTTTTTATATTTGTTGGAAGCCACCCAGAGGCAACCCAGTCAGATGAGTGGGGTAATAATAATAATAATAATAATAATAATAATAATAATAATAATAATGCAGTAATTGGCCCTAAGTCACATCCAGTGAGCTTCATGGCTGAGGGGGGATTAGAACCCTGGTCTCTTCCAGGTCATAGTCCAGCACTCTAACCATTACACGACACTGGCTTCTCCATAAGCATGGAGCCCTCTGGCACCAGAAGATGCCAGACAATGGGGGGAAATGGCAGAGAGAAGGCCTACCTCTCTGATCATCCCTTTGATCAGCCTGTTTGCTGCCTGAAGGTCTTCTGGGTTTTTGCTTTTCAGGAGCCTTGTTAAAAGCTGAGGAGAGGGGAGGGGAGAAGGTGAGGACCAGGCCAGAAGCATCGCCGCACAGTCAATGGCACACTTCGTCTCAAGCAAAGCTGTTCAGGAGCAAAGAAAAATAAAGGGGGGGGGAGACTCCTACTTTTTTTAAAAAGTGCTGCTTTGAATATATACCAACAAGGCTTTCAGGTGGTCTGATTTTGCATGGAAAAAGCAGCATTTCTCAGAATAAAGTTTTATAACCAGGATATTTTTTTAAAAAATAAGGGAAGGGCTGTAGGCTCAGGGGACAAAAGTCTGCTTTGCATGCAGAAGGTCCTTGATTCAATCCCCAACAGGCTTGTCAGCGGCCCCCCGTGGGTCACCCTGTCGGCACCCACTACCCAAGTCCGTTATTAACGTGAGCAATAGTGCAGCGTCCAGCTTGACCACAAGGAGGAGCAGGTTACCTTGGATTTCTCATCATCAGCATCAAAAATGGAGCTAGCCGGCCGTGGAGAAGGTGGTGGCAGAATTTTGTCTTCCGGTAGTTTGGGGTCTTGTTTGACGATCCCTGAAATAAAGCTTTGCAGTATTGGCACACCCACAGTTTAAGGATGCTTAGGGGCCATTTAAAGTGACAAATCACAGCAGAAAAGGCATTTAAAGCTAGTTGCCCGAGCCTGGAATTCAGAGATTCAAAATGCAAGAAACTAAAAATTGAAAGCAAAGGAGCGAAAGCTGGCCTTAAACCGCCTGCAATTTGTCATCTGCAAGGCTTCAGATTCTACCACAAAAACTTTTGGATTAAGAGTGTCGGAGTAGAATTTGTTTTTTTAAAAGGATGATCATTACAGAGGAATCTGTGAAACAAGCAGTATGTTAAAGGGGATGAATTTGAATATATCTGAGAATGGGAAAACAGTTTGGGGGGAAGGTATTTAAATTAAATTAAATTTGGTTATGTTGTTTTATAAATTTGAAAATGAATAAAAATTAATTGGCCCAAAAAAGGTGCCGGACTAAAACCTGGGAGACCAGGGTTCAAACCTCCCCACTTGGCCATGAAGCTGAATAGCTGTGACCTTCGGCAGTCACCACTTCTCAGCCTTAGCTACCTCACATGGTTGTTGTGAGGAATAAATGAGGAGAACCATGAAGGCCAACTTGAGCTTCTTGGAAGAAAAAGGGGAGATACAAGGGCAATAAATAAATAGACCCACCAGAGTAAGTAGTTTAAAAGAGATAAGAGAGGTAAACACCAGCTACGCAACCCTTTTTTTGCGGTCCCAGGAAGAAAAATACTTTGTTCTGCTTTCTCACGGAAAAACCTCGTGAGGGAAAAGAGTGTTAGAAGCATTTTGGTCAGCAGGCTTGTGGTTTAAGACCATGTGACTTTGAGATGGGAAGGAGGTGGGGGAGAACACAGACAGAAGAACCAGCTAAATGGAGACCTTGTTTCTTCAACATTTGATAAGCGTCGCGGATTTTCACTTCCTGAGGAAACCACACCATCCAACTGAACAGCAGCTCGACGATGCGGGATTTGACTCTGTCCGTCGACCACTCTCCGAGATACTGGGAAGCCCAAAGTAAAGATGGTTGGAACCAGAAGAAGAAAGACCACCACCTTGGGGAGTCCCCGGCTCCTCACAAAGCAAGACTGTGCCCGCATCTTGTACTCCCACCCACTCAAAATAAATCCTTGTACATTTCAGATGTTTTCTGCCTTCAAAGGACGAACCTGTACCCTTAACAGTGGGAACAGGATAACCAGTGGCCCTGCAGATGTTGCTGAAAGTACAGAAACCACCCCTCTTTTAAAAATAACCACACACAACCCCAACTTTATCTTGACCTTTAGGACTCTGAGGAGGACCTTCTGAAGGGACCTCCCAGCCACCCCTTTTCTGACAAGGGCCTCCTCCCTTCTGGGCTTCTTTTTCTATATAATAATAATAATAATTTATTATTTATACCCTGCCCATCTGGCTGGGTTTCCCCAACCACTCTGGGCTGTTCCTAATAGAATATTAAAAACACAATGAAACATCAAACATTAAAAACTTCCGTAAACAGGGCTGCCTTCAGATGTCTTCTAAAAGTCAGATAGTTGTTTATTTCCTTGACATCTGATGGGAGGGTATTCCACAGGACAGGCGCCACTACCGAGAAGACCGCCTGCCTGGTTCCTTGTAACTTCACTTTTCACAGTGAGGGAACCACCAGAAGGCCCTCGGAGCTGGACCTCAGTGTCTGGGCTGAACGATGGGGGTGGAGATACTCCTTCAGGTATACTGGGCCAAGGCCGTTTAGGGCTTTAAAGATCAGCACCAACACTATGAATTTCTGAGCTTCACCTGCCTGGGCACTTACCTTGGGAGAAAGGACCTTGATGAGACCGTTCAGAAATCGGAACTTCCCCATTTCATGATGGAAATTCTCTCCGCAGTTGTTCACACACATCTCCAAGACCTCGTAGGGGGAAAGAGGCAAACACAAACCTTGATCCTAAAAGAGCAGGCAAATCCACAGGGAGCCCCCAAGACCCCATCACGCCAGCCTTGTCATTCAGCAGTGGGGTCACCAAGCCATTCAAGGTGACAACACAAGGTGCAGAAAACAGAGCCAGGTAACTTTCTCTAGGTAAAGGCAGCAGAAAAGGAGACCCAGGGGTGCAGGGAGGGGGAGGTGCTACTTTCTCCGAGTCTTCTTAACTCCAGATAGAAGTGCAAAGGGCAGCCATCACTGGCTGGGTGCTCTCCAGATGTTTTGGACTGCAATTCCTATCAGCTGCAGCTGTGGCAGAATCTATAGTCCAAAACACCTATAGGTCAGTCACTAGGTTGATGAAGGCTGGCAGAGAGACTCTGGGTTGGTTAAAATCCATATCTGCCCTTGCTCCTCTCGATATGGGGATTTCAGGAAGGAGAAAAATACTCTGCACATGCTCACAGACGCTGCATTTTTAATAACTTCACACTGGCCACAACTGACCCCTGGCACTGAGAACTGATTCCAAGCCTAAGCTAACAGGTTGTTCAGAATAAGCAGGGAAGGTGTTCCAAGCAGTGCCAGTTGTCAGGCATAGCTCAGTGAGCAAATGAGGTAGGAGAAGGTGGACTCAATCAGGCTGAGACTGACTGGGATGGGGGGTGGACGAAGGTTGTGTAACGCAAATGTGACAAGCTACAAGAGCAGGAAGCTCCCCCTCAAAAAGAGGAAAAAAAGAACCACCAAACGGCAGAATTCTCAACCCAGATGCTCAGCAGCAGCTGCTCTGTCCACACAACAAATGGGGGAACAAGAAGTCCGGACTCCAAAGAGGAAATGCAAGGCCTTGCATGCACAATATCCCTGTGTCCAGGATACCGCAGGACACACTGGGCTGCAGGATGCTCACACTTATTTATTGCATTTATAATCCCACCTTTTTCTCCAAGGAGAGCAAGTACAGTTCTCCCTCTTCTTATTTAATCCCCTCAACAAACCAGTTATGGGTCCGAGAGGCAGACCCAAGGTCACCCTTCATGTCCAAGTGGGAATTTGAACCCAGGATTTTCAGGCCCTGGTACACTTACGGTTAGCGCATGCAGAGCCTCTGCCTCCTGCGGCGACTGGATCTTATGTTCCAGCAACTTCAGAGCTGCAGCAATGCTGAGAGAGAGGTAAAAAAGAAAAGCAGTCATGCCATAGTCCCTGAAATCATTCTTGAATTCACCTTCACAACAACCAGAGGAGGCAGGTGGCTATTGCTGTCGGGGGGGGGGGGGGCAAAGCTCAATGGGAGAGCATCTGCTTGGCATGCAGAAGGTCCAGGAAGGGCTGGGGGGAAATACTCCCTGCCTGAAAAACTTGGAGAGCCGCAGCTGCCAGTCAGCATGCACACAATCCTGAGCTAGCACAAGGCAGTTTCCTATGTTTTCAAGAGGAAGAGGGCAGTTTGCTCAGTGATGGGCAAGAGAAGAGCTGTACTTCTGCACCCAAGACCAGCTCTCTGCTTTTGCCACACAAGATCCAGGGATATCTCATAGGCAGCTGACACCTGCCACTTCCAACTGCATGACATTTTAGGGTAATATCTGCTGAACCCTGTTATTTGGGGGTTTTCTCAGTCTCTACAGGAAAGTAGCTGAGGAGTGGAGGTAAACCACTCGTTGTTTCTTCTCTGAGAGTGTTGAACGTGATTTGTAAGAGTGATCACTGCTGCTCGTGATGGCTAGACATGCTCCAGTCTGGCACCTTGCCAACAGGTTGTACAGGCTTTTTAAGCAATATAGAAGAAGCCAGCTGAACCTGTTTGACCAGAAACAACTGCAAAAGAAAGCAGATAGGTGCTTGAGCCACAAGAAGCGAAACTGCTCCTCAAGAAACAAGAGATCATCTCCACCAAAGGAGCTCAAGCACACTCTTGGCATGACATAAAATGCCACGCAAGAAAAGGATGGAATGAGCAGAAATTGTGGCAGAAAGAGAGCTGAGGTTTGTTCCAAGCCCATCCCCAGTCAAGGAACATTGCCAGACATTCAAGTTTCAATCAGCTGCTATGTTTTAGGAGATGCAAAAGCTCTCAAGAATTCGTTTGCTTTCAGCAAACAGTGCCCAAGGCTCAAGGGATTCCTGGGCAAGGAAACACAAGCAACCCACACACAACGAAACAACTGCAGGCCAGAATCTGACCACACACCGCAAGAAGAGGACAGAGGCGCTCTCTCCCCTCCTGCTCTGCCTGGGAATCTCCCACAATCTGCCCTGCTGCAGTGCCTCTGCACATGGACAAAGGGTAGCAAACAGAACTTTGGGGTAACACAAGCTCTTACCATCTCTCCACGCTCAAGACAAAACCTTTGCCAACTTCCACATCCACCTCGAGCTGGAAGTGGCCTAGAGCAAAAGGTTCTCCTCACCCAGTGCAGCCTTACCTGTCAGCATCTGCGTTGACCTGGTCGCTAAACCTCTGGATACATTCCCAGTTTTCCTCGGAGTTACTGGGATCTGTGGCTTTGTCTGCCATGGAAGACAAGGTTGGGAAGAGTCACAACAGTGCAGCACAGCTGGGCAAAACACCAGTGTCTGATCAGCCCCAGATGTTGCCTGCTATCCAGCCCCAGCCCTGCTCTGTTGCCAGGGAAAGGACACAGAAAAGAGAAAGGGAGCAGAAAGTGAAATGGCTTTATGCTGGGGAGGCAGCCTAGTCCTCTCCCCCAGGCAACCATATCTAAAGGGGCTGCAGTGTATTTAGAAAATAAGCTAGGAAGGAGAGGAAGAAATAGTCACCAGATAGGGGCCTTTTTAGTGGTGGCTCCCCAGTTGTGCAATGTCTTCCCTAGTGAGGTGTGCCTGTCTCCATTGCTAGCAACTTTCAAGAGGAACCTGAAAACATTCTTGTTTACCTGCGCATCTGTTGGTGGCTGTTCCTCGAAACTCTGAGATCAGTGAATGGAAGAATGTTATTGATTGTAATTGCTTTTAGACTATTTTTAACTGCTTTAGGATGTTTTAAGTTGCAACTGCTCTTAGAATGTTTTAATCCATTTTTGCTTTCGTTTTCAAATTGTGTATCTGTTTACTAGCCTGGGCTCCTTGGGGAGGAAAGGCGAGGCATGAATTCAGTAAATATTAATAAAAATAGATACTGATGGGAAATTTGTGTTAAAAGTATCAAGTGGGAGGATGAAAACAACTGTAAAGTAAATGGTACACAGAAAGGAAGGCCTTTGTTAAAAAGAAATTAGATACTTTGAAGAGGATGAGATAATATTGGATGGAGATTTTAAAAGCTTTAGATATGTCCACTGATAAAACAAAGAATAAACTGAGGTTTTTTTGTGTGTGTGTGTTTACATTTTTTAGCTTTGTTGGCAGCCAAGAAACAACAGGGAAGATCCAACCTTTTAGTTAGAAAAAAGAAACAAGACCAGGTTTGCTATGAAAGAAAGAGACAAACTGGGGGCAGAGTGTATCTTCTTAGAAATCTTTTGTTTCTGAGAGTTTTGAAGACTGCAGATTTTTAAGAGAAGTTGGAAATTGTTGCAATATCCTCAAAAGAGAGAATGATGCTTAATAATTCTGTTCAGCTGACAAAAACCAAGCTATTGAAAGAAAAATGAAACCATTGCACTTATTTAGGCTGCAATCCTAGAACTACTCACCTGGGACTAACCCTATTGAACTCAACAGGACTTACTTTTGAGTAGACACATATAGGATTGCACAGTTAACAAATGAATGGTCAGGTTCTTTAATTAGGAAGGGAAATCCAGGTGTAAAGAGGATGAGCTGTAAAGAGGATGGAGAATGTTCTTTCCACCAGTTCTCTCCAGCAGAATTTTGAAATGCTATCTACTGCATTGGCAAATTGACTGATAAATATACAGGCGTTGATCAGATGCATTTTCATGCCTGGCAGGAAAACGTCAGATTGCATCAGATTACTGCTGGCTCAAATCAGAACAGAAAAAATTACTGGGTTTTTTTCCTTGCTTCAGAGAAAGCTTTTTATAGAGTGAGAAAATAATCCTTTTTTCTGTAATGAAGGCATTTGATTTATGGGAGCATTTATACAACAGACAGCCCTGAAGCCAGAATTAACTGGGAATGTGTACTCTTGTTTTTATATATTTTTTAAAAAAACTAAACAAGGAGTTACTCTTATTTGCAGAAACTAGTCAGAGGCAGCAATGCATGTGAATGCCAGTTGCTGGAAGCCACAGGAGGGAAAAGTGCCCTTGTGCCCAGGTCTGCTTGCTTTGCTAGCTTCCCATGGGCATCTTGTTGGTAACTGTGAGAACAGGATGCCAGCCCAGATGGGCTTTGGGCCAGATTCCAAAAAGGCTCTTCATATGTCTTTAACTTTGAGCAAGAGCAGTAAGAAATTGCCCATGAATAAAAGCAGTGAGGATAATGGGCCAATAAAAAAAAATCTTACATTATTTATTTATTTATGAATTTTTAATCCACACTTTCAGGGAGGGAAAACACACAGCAAGGTGGAGTACAACATATAAAGTTATAAAAATCAACAAATGGCCATAAAAACCTGGTTAAAATTTATCAGTGAATATCAATAGACACTGATTGATTAAAACAAAACATCATTTTGTAAAGGCCTGTCTGAATAATAAAAAAAAGGTTTAAAAAGAAAGGAGAATTATGTAGTATTTAAGTCTGACTAAGCCCACCTGAGTCAAGAGTGGGGATCGAACAAAAAAAAAAATTATGGCAAAATATCAGGTTATTAAGTCCAGGAGGCAAGAAGTACCTCAAACATGACGAAACTAGAAGATCCCCAAATTATCTGCCCTCAAATGAAAAAGAGAGAGAGACGGCAACATTGAATGAAAGGAATATCCAAACAGCTTTGACGGGGGGGGGGGGGGATCGGAAGGCAAAACTGTTGCCTTTCAGGGTCCCCCAGTCTGGGTTGAAAAAACACGCAGCCACTTTGACTCCGTCTTGCCGAAGGGGGCCAGTTTAAGCCGCCTGGCGCAAAACCGCTTCCGAGTTGCACCGTTTGACGCTTCAGGTGGTTTGCAAGAAAAGCTCCCAGGGGAGAGCGCTTTCCAAGACACCCCCTCCAGGCTCATATGCCAGATTTGGGAGCGAAGGGCCGGCCCGGCCGGGTGGGGGGTGTCCTTCTTCCACCTCCCGCGTCTCAGGAGTCAAGGAGCCAAGCTCCGCGGAACTCAGCCCGGAGAGGCGCCCAGCCAGGCGCCGTAGCCTTTGAGCGCGTGCAGAGCGCCCTCCCTCTCCTCCCCACACTCACGCAGCAGCAGCTCCAGCGCGCCCGGAGGAGCCGCCCGCGCCATGGCCTGCCTCCCTCTTCCTCGGCCGGGCAGAAAATTGGCCCGGCACGCCCAGCCCCGGGTGGGACGACCCTCCGGCGCCCAGACCCCGCCTCGGCGCCCGCCCGGGGCGGGGAGAGGCAGCCGGAGCGCCGCCTCCGCGCCCGGCGCTGGGCAGCAACAGGCGGAGGCCAGGAGTAGCCCCGGGCCTGGCACTGAAGCCCCGCCGGGGAAAAGCGCACCAGCAGCCGCCGGGAGGGGCCGGGCAGCCACCCAGAGCAGCCTCTCCCCGGGGGCTCCGCGCCTTGGCCAGCTCGGCCAGGGGCAAAACATTGGCGGGGGTGGGGGCAAGGGGATCATAAGGGGAGAGGGGACAGGGGGCAGATAGATTTATACATCGCTTTAAAAGAAAACAGCTTAAAGTGGTTTACAAAAAAACCAACAAAATTATCAGTAAGAAAAATGAACAGCAATAATGTAAAACTTTCGAGAAGTTAAAATGATAGACTCAAAATGGATTAGTGTTCACATCAGGTTGGAAAAGCACAATTAAAAACCAAAGCCTCCAGCCCACAAGAAAAATAACGATAATCCGTATTACAACAAAGTTCTTGTTAGGCTGGAAGTGGGAAAAAGTTTGCCACTCCTTTGCAACATTTGGGTTGGCCTAATGGAGGTGAGGCTCTTCTAAGGATTTGAATTTGTTTGTTTTTGGAAATGTTTGCCTTTAGCTCAGTGGTTCCTAAGCTATTTTGGACCTCGTGGTCACATAAACTCATCCTCAGTACCCTCTGCCCTATGAAAAGCATCTCTATAGTCAGAATAGTGGTTATCACCACCCCGAGGAAGATAATAATGCAATACAATTCAAACTTAATAGATTGCACATTTTATTAACAATTACCTTAAATGCACATTTATGCAAAACCCAATTAAACTCTGTAGTTTGAGTGATTCCACAAAACTGAGGAACTTGATCAAGTGATACCTGCTTTTCAAAGTCAGATAGTGATTGACACCCCACCCCACCCCCGCTTGGTGCGCTGCTAGGTATCTCCACTGCCCCCAGGGGGTTGTAACACTCACTTTCAGAACCACTGCTCTGCAACCTGGGGATGGGGGCCAGTTCCCATCAGCCTCACAGCCAACACTGGCCAGTGGTCAGGGGGAATAGTCCAACAACATCTGGAGGGGGCACCAGGATAGCCACCTTAATCTAGAGTGGGGTAGTCCAGTGGGTGGTCTGAGGGGTGCATGCACCCTCTGAGCCCTTGCGCTGCCTTCCCAAAGCCCAGTGCCTCACTTAGCTGGGCTGCCCTAATCTAGAGAGAACTGGAAGACCCCAGTCAGAAGAGAAAAGTGGGCTGAAATAGAGAAGTATCAAAGACAATGGCCAAATCTATTAAAGATAAAGGGGGGAGTGATTTAGCATACTGTTCCTCTCCCCACCCCCAACATGACGGGCCTTAGGACCCTGCCTGGGTCAGCTTATCTATTGTTTGTTTTGTGCCCTATTCCTCAGCCAAAAAGGCCTGACAGTCCCTACCCTCAGGTCTACAATCTTGAGAGAGATGACACAACACGCAAGGAGAAAGGGACAAAGTCAAAACTCAGGCATCCATTGCTAGACAGTTGTTCCTGTAATGACCAGCTGGCCCAGTTTAGGGGCAGGAGGTTCCTCATGGAGGTGGGCATTTAGCAAAGCTGATTCAGTGGGCCTTGTTGCCCATCTCTCTTGCACTGAGGCAGTCTGCCAGAATGGCTGCCCCCAGGTGACAGCAGAGGGGAGAGGAGGCCTGGTGGGAGCTGCCACAGCAGATCTGATGGACTGAGCTCTGCTTCCCAGGCCCCCCACTGCTTGCTTACCTTCCAAGCCAGCCTGTAGCCACACGTGACTTGGAAGAGTCACCTTCCTTCACCACAAAGGGTCGCAGGCTAAGCCATTCAAGGTTGCTCATATAGGGATGTCTGAGGAGGGCACCACCCTTGTTCTGGAAAGACATCCCAAAATGGTGCTCAGAGGGGCATAGACCTTTGGAGGCCCTATGCCATGAAAAGATTTTGGTGCCCCCACATATATCAAATTCAAAATATAAACAATAATAAACTGTAAAATAAAATTTTACTTTTTGAAATGAAACGAAAACTACAGTAAGATGGAAAGTAATGTTTATTTTTGCATAGTTGTAGAAATGATGTTTGTGTTCAGCTGCACCATATGGTCCAAGGGGAAATTCCTTCTCTTGATGCCCTAAGCCCATACTTATTTTGCTTAATGCTTAATCCAGCCCTGGGCAGAGAGACTAGGCTGAGCACAGGAGATGCTGTTACACCCAGCAGGACCATGCATCTCTGTGGATTTATGGCTGATGGTGCAAACGTCACATTAAAGATTCATATTGATTTTCAATTGTATTTTATTGCTCCTTTTCACAGAACCAGAGAATTGTAGAGTTGGGAAAATCCCCAAGGGTCATCGAGTCCAACCTACTGCAATTAATTATCTCTGAGACTGTAATGCAGTAAAAATACCCTTTGAATTCTATGGAACTGGACCCTTGGAGCCCGGTTTGGCTTCCTCTCCTGAGGCTTCCAAGGTTGACGCTGCTCCCCAGCCCCGAAGGAATGCCCAGCTGCGAGGCCACGTGGAAAGCAGTCACAACGGCACTTTGACCTCCAGCCAGTGTTTTTGCTTTTTTTATTAATGCCACGTCAGACTCAACTAGAACCGGAAATCCCCTTAGGGTCTCAGTGCCAATGCCAGGCTGCCAACCCCAGAGCACTTTTAAAAAGAGAGAGAGATAAGTGGTCAGGTCCATGGCTGTGGGATGCTCTGCAGTCCACAGGAAGGTGTTTGAGCTTCGTGGAAGGCTTGACATGGAAGCTCTATTGAAAGTTCGGTTGGCTGTTTTGCTTCAACAGGTCAGCTGCAAAGGGCTCTCTGGATCCGTGCGCTAGCCTCTCTGGGCCCCAAGGAGACCATCATCTCAGCAACGCTGGGTCCTTCCTGAAATGGACAGGGAGGTTACTCCAGAAAGGGAGGGGGAGCCCTTGCCAACTGGAAAGGAACACCTCCCTACTTGAAAACAGGAGCTCCTGAAGCTTTGTGGAAGCTAGAATCTGAGAGGCCTCCATTACAGCCTTCCCTCTTCCGTATTCCTACCACAATTCCATTGACGGGAGTGCTCTACAACCTTTCTAGCTGCAGTACCACCACCCCTCCTGAGTAAACGGCCTCGGCCCAGTATACCTGAAGGGGCGTCTCCACCTCCATCGTTCTGCCCAGACACTGAGGTCCAGCTCCGAGGGCCTTCTGGCGGTTCCCTCCCTGTGAGAAGTAAGGCTACAGGGAACCAGGCATAGGGCCTTCTTGGTGGTGGTGCCCACCCTGTGGAATGCCCTCCCACCAGATGTCAAGGAAATAAACAAGTATCTGACTTTTAGAAAACATCTAAAGGCAGCTTCCTATGATTTCAGCACTGCCCAATAAATGGAATAACATTTTAAAAACTGGCATCCTGTATTAGGTGTTTAGCTGGCATCTTCATGTTGCCATTCAGGCGCAAAGTAAAGACTTGCTTATCAGGGCATGCCTCGGGGTGTGGGGAGGGCTCACAGAATCATAGAGTTGGAAGGGACCCAGAGGATCGTCTAGTCCAATCCCCTGCAATGCAGGAATATGCAGCTGTCCCTGAATGGAGATTGAACCTGCAACTTTGGCGTTGTCAGCACCATGCTCTAACCAACTGAGCTATCCATCCTTATTCTTGGTTTTATTCTAGCTCCAGCTTGACCTGTGGGTTTTTGCTCATACCTTTTCATTATTAATTGTCAGGAATGGTCCATCCGTGTTAACTGATTTCACGTATTTTTATTGTTATAAGCCACCGATTTGCTGAAAATGAGGTACAATTAATTTTAGGTCAGCCTTAGTCAATGTGCTGCCCTCTGTGTTTTGGACTACAACTCCCATCAGTCCCAACATGATATGGCTAGGGCTGATGGGAGTTGTAGTCCAAAATACCTCAAGTCTACCAGGATGGCTCTTTCGATTATTTTAAAGAGATGTAGCAACTACCACTGAGGTCCATTAGCAGAGCCAAGCCAGCTATTGGCTTTCAAAGCAGAGCAATTCAGATGATGAGATTTGGGAAGTGGGGCCCGGGGAAATTTACCTTCTGGCCACTGAGGGCCAAGCGGAGAAGTCTCATCATGCCACTGTACTGGGTCCCACTTATCTGCTCCTGAAGCCGCCTCAGGTCTTTGCCCAGCTCCTCTGGGGTCAGAGCAGCCACCGGCTGTTCCAGCAACCTTTGGGAAGAAAAGAAGAAAAAAGGATTACTTTAAACTAATTTTTTTAACTGTGGCTCAGTTTTCATTTGGAAAAGCTACTGCCAAGTGATTTATCGTATCCATTTTGCAGGGCAGGTTGTTTCACTTGCAGAAGACTCTTCATGTGGCAAGAGTCATAGAATTGTAGACGTGGAAGGGACCACGAGGGTCATCTAGTCCAACCCCCTGCAATGCCCAATACGGCGCTCAAATGTGGGGGAATCTTTTGCCCAATGTGGGGCTCAAACCCACAACCCTGAGATTAAGAGTTTCATACTTTACCAGCTGAGATAATGTATGGTTCTACTGTTTATTTACCATATGAGGGAGACTCCAGCATGGAAAGTACCTGCTGTCACTCAGGTGAGGAGGAAGGTGGAGGAGGCCAGACCTCTAGGTGGCTGCAACATCCCAATGGGTTAAAAAAAACAACAGGCAAGGTCCAGGGTAACTCACCTGAGAACCAGCCTTCCTATTTTGTCTGCCTCTGCTGAAATGGTTTGTAGCTCCTCGTGAGGCACGGAGGGCCGGATCCACAAGAAAGAATACTTGGGTGACACCAAGTCCTTGAGGCGGCTTATGTGACCCTGGAGAGGAAGGACCACTGAGGATCAGAGAGACAGGCAGATAGGTTCCCCTGGCTGGAGCCCCCACCCCAACACCACATCTCTCCCTGCCCCACGGCACCTTCTTACCTTCAAGCTGAAGAGTTTCCAGCTAGGAAACATATATAGCATGAAGTTCGCCTGGCACCTTCATTATACACCTTTAGGCGCCAGGCAAAAATGTTCCTTTTTAACCAGGCCTTTGGTTGGTCTGTTTGACATTCTATACCCTTCTAAAATGTGGCTCTTTTCAGGGTGTGCGTTGTTGGGTTGTTGTTTCTATTCTGATTATACAGTGGTACCTCTAGTTATGAACTTAATTATTTCCGGAGGTCCGTTCTTAACCTGAAACAGTTCTTAACAAGAGGCGTGCTTTTGCTAATGGAGCCTCTTGCTGCTGCTGCGCCTCCAGCACACATTTTCCGTTCTCATCCAGGAGCAAAGTTCTCAACTCAAGGTAACTCTTCCAGGTTAGTGGAGTTTGTAACCTGAAGCGTTTGTAACCTGAGGCGTTTGTAACTTGAGGTACCACTGTATATGTTGTGATCTATTCTGTGAACCGCCCTGAGATCTCTGGGTATAAGGCGGTATATAAACTCAATTAATAAATAATAATAATAATAATAAGTATTTCTTATGCAAATATTGAGGCACCCAGTCACTTAGTACCACCAGTGTATGGAAATCATCTGGCTCATTTAAGCCTATGTTATTTCATAATGATGAAACTGACAGGTGGAGGACACTCTTATTTTTATATACCGTATTTTTCGCCCTATAGGATGCACTTTTTCCACTCCAAAAATGAAGGGGAAATGTGTGTGTGTCCTATGGGGCGAATGCAGGCTTTCGCTGAAGCCTGGAGAGCGAGAGGGGTCGGTGCGCCCCAACCCCTCACGCTCTCCAGGCTTCGCACACATCTCCGCAAGCAGCGGGAGCCCAGCGCTGGGCTCCTACTGCTTGCGGAGAGTTGCCTGCATGCTGAAGCCTGTGCGTGCTCAGCTCAGAGCGTCCAGGCTTCGCGCACCTCTCCGCAAGCAGCGGGAGCACTCCCACGGCTTGCAGAGAGCTGCCTGTTTGGGGGCTGGGGTCAGGGGAAGCTCAAGCTTCCCCCGCCCCAGCCCCGCGCCTGGGGGGGGGGGAATAATCTTTTCCCCTTTATTTCCCCCCCAAAAAACTAGGTGCGCCTTATGGGACGGTGCGTTCTACAGGGCGAAAAATACGGTATCTTTATTATTTGTAAAGGAAACTATGTCTGAGTTAACACTTTGTTATCCCTTTGGAAACGTGCTGTATCTATTGTGCTTCCAGGATGTGATGCTTTGCGGTGTTAAAATTTAGGGCCTTTGTTTCCTTTCTTTTCGTTACGTTGACATTTATTTAAAAACAAAAACACACACAAGAAAGCAAAGAGGCAGGCACACTTGTGCACAGACACACACACCCTCTTTGCCTAACTTACCATTCTAAGCAGCAGCACCTGCTCCACGTAGCCCTTCTCAAGGACCTCCCGGTCTACCACCTGGCTCCCATAGGTCTCCTCCACAGAGGCCTGCACCTCTGCCACCAGCTCTTGCCGTTGCAGGTCATCTTCAATCCGACGGGTCAGGTGGATCCTGTGCACACACACACAAAGCCACTTCATAGCATCATACAACTGAAGAGTTGGAAAGGACCTGAGGAGCATTTAATCCATCTCCCTGCAGTACTAGAATATGCAGCTAGAATATCCACATGGGTATCAAACCTGCAGCCTTGACATTGTCAGCAGCATGCTTTAACCGGCTGAGCTATAAGGGGTGGGATGACTTTTTAGGGATACTCTTCCTCAGTTTCTCAGCGATGCCTGTTTGCACCCTCTGTGACATCTTGTTTTTTCTTCCCTGAATGCAGCCTGACTTCAAGGAGGAGGCAGAAGAGACCCCTGAGCTGGAGGGGGACTGGGCTCCAAGGAAGGGAACAGGGAAGGGGACCAAAAGGTGATGCTCAGCAGATGCAGACCCCCCCCCCAGGGGATAAACAGCCTGCAGATCAACAGCCAACCAGGAAATGCACAGAAGCTGGTGCTACCCCGCCCCTCTGGTTCCTCCACCTGTTGAACTCGGACAGCTTCTCAAGATCCAGCAGGGCCGAGTGCCTTTCAATCCTGCTCATGTTGAACTCCTCAGTCAGCTCCTTCAACGTCCTGCCCATCCGGTTATCTGCAAAAGAAACCAAGAGTTAGATTTTGATTAGATTGATTAAAATCTCAAGCAGAAATGGAAATGTGTAGAAGAATACATGACCAAAACATGCTCCAAAAAGAATTTATTGATAGGTATAGAATGATTTCACAAAGTTAAGCTAAGCTAAGCAGATATATAAGACTGTTTAATTATTAAGATACAAAAATACTATCTCAATAATAAAGTTATAAAATAATAACAAGGAAGTCACGCATGGGTGGAGGGAAGACACAGGGCAAAAAATAAGAAATGGATAAATGTTGGTACATAATGAAATGTGAAAATGTAAATTTACAAATATAATGTATATGTATCATTATGTAAAGATTTCATATATATTGCAACATTAATTAATAATAATAAACCCAAGAGTTCCATTGCACTCGTCTTTCATGGCTGCCCACTGGCCGCCATCAGGAGCTCAGGTGAAGCCCATCAGCAAGCAACTCCAATGCAGGCCTCTTGCAAGTGGACCGCCAAGGCCACGTCTCTCAGCACCCATCAGCTGATCGGCACTACCTCTGATGCCCTTTGGTTTGCAAACAGACCTCAAAGGGATGGCAGCCACCAGTCCACTGCCACACCTTCACCTAAAGTCACTTCTGATGTGGGGAGCAAAGGGGAAAGGGGTGTGTGTTGGAAGCAAACAGCTTTGTGGGCTAATTTAGGCCCACAAACTGCAGATCTCCCGCTGCTGGGTTAGGCGATGCCTTAGAAACACTGGAAACTGCCTTACCCCCAACACTTGACAGGCAGTTGTTCTCTAGGGTTTCAGGCAGGGACTCTTTCCTAGCTCTACCTAGAGGTACCACTGTGGACTGGATTTCTGAGCTGCAACCCCTTCTCCAGAGTCTGGGCTTCCTACATTCAGCAAGGGATTAGACTCCTGGTGCCTTGGTTCCATAAACACATCCCCAGTGCCCCCACTTTACCCTACAAAAAGCATTATTCGGAGCAACAGTTTGCACAACCCACAAGTGCACATTTATTCAAAATTCAATTGCAGTCGTACCTCGGAAGTCAAATGGAATCCGTTCCAGAAGTCCGTTCAACTTCCAAAACGTTTGGAAACCAAGGCGCGGCTTCCAAGTGGCTGCAGGAAGCTCTTGCAGCCAATCGGAACCTGTGGAACCCACGTCAGACGTTTGGGTTCCAAAGAACATTTGCAAACTAGAACACTCACTTCTGGGTTTGCAGCATTCAGGAGCCAAAACGTTCGAGTTGCAAGGCATTCGACTTCTGAGGAACGGTACAACTACTGAATTTAATTAATTCATCAACATTGATGATAACTATTTCCACCTCTACCACCAGCCTGCAGCTCCCTTGCCCAGGTAATCCAACTGCCCCCCACTTTGGGACCCACTGGAATCAATGGCACACAACTCTAGGATTCCACGGAGAAGCAACAGCGATGGGCTAAGCAGAAAATGTCCTGGGAGGCCTCAGGAAGCCCAGTGACTACCTACTGAGGGGGGACCAGCTCCAGGAGAGACTCCACAGAACACAGCCATTTGCCAAGACAGGGTGAAAAAGGGGGACACCCATAATTTTATAAGCAGGATTCAAATATAAGCAGAGAATTCACACCAACTGAGCCAGCCGGCTGGGATGCCAAGGGCTACGGCCTCCTTACCTGCAAATCCAGAGCCACAATTTGTCATGATGTCCAGCAGGGCTTCGGGCAACCAGCCATCCTGTGCAAGCTGCTCCACAAAGATGTCCCCTTGCCTCTTGGAAAGTTTGCTGCCGTCTTTGTTCAGGAGCAGCGGGAGGTGGCCAAATTGAGGTGGGTCCCAGCCAAAGGCCCTGTAGAGGAGAAGGTGCTTGGAGGTGGAGATGAGCCACTCTGCCCCCCGCAGGACATGGCTGATCCCCATGACGTGGTCATCCACCACGTTGGCCAGGTGGTAGGTGGGGAAGCCATCGCTCTTCAGGATCACCGGATCCCCTTCGACGCTGGCGACAACGTGCTTGCTCCAGCCGTGGATCAGGTCGCAGAAGGGTTCCGAGTTCTCCTCCAGGCGGAAGCGCATGACAGAGTCAGCGCCCTGAGACACCTTCTCAGCCACCTGCTTGGGGCTCAGGTGGCGGCACCTGTTGTCATATCTGTAAGGAGAGGGGCAGGGTTAGGAATCACATCGGAGGAAGCAGCAGCAGCAGCAGCAGCAGCAGAAGGCTTCATCTGTAACCTAAGCTGCTGGTTTTCATTCAACTGAACCAACACAAAACTCCAAGGCTTTGAGAAACCCAGAATCCCAGCTGACCGGACCACCCTGCCTTTGATGGAGGCAGGAAACATGTCTCCAGAACTTGTACTTTTACAGGGGTTGCACATTGGCATTTTGGAACTCTCTGCCTGTTGATTTTTTTATTATTCATTTGCAGTATTTATAGCCCACAGTATTTTCAATCCCGGAGTGGGGAACAAAGCAATGAAAATAAGGAAAAACAACGTATAAAAGTCACAAAAACAGGTACAATAAACGACTAAGGTAAACAAGGAAAATTACAGGAATGAAAAACCTGTATTTCCAATTTAACCAAATACCTAGGTAAAAACAAGCAAATCATTTGAGCAGATTTATTTCAAACAGATCCATTGTGGTGTAGTGGTTAGTGTGCTGGACTAAGACCTGGGCGGCTGGGGTTCGAATCCCCACTCAGCCATGAAGCTCAATGGGGGGGGGGGGGCTGGGCCAGTCACTGCCTCTCAGCCTGGCCTACCTCACTGTCTGTAAGGATAAAAAGAGGAAAGGGAAAATCATGTATGCCACTTTAAGCTCCTTGAAGGAAAGGTGGGATATAAACATAAGAAAAAGAAAAAAGAAGACAAACAGATGGTCTTAGCAATAGTTCCCATCCCCTTTTCAATTATGGCTGCTGACTCTGTCCCTCTCTGTCTCTCCCACAAAGAGAACCTGTACTCTGTGGCTTTTGAACAACTTAACACATTTTGCCCCCGCCCCCAAACCCTCCAAGTTCTCACTCTGAGCAGGATAAATTGTTGCCCACAAGCAGCCATAGCAAAAGATCTCCCAAGCCCTTCTCCACAGTAGCAACAGAGCAATGAACATATACTAAGGAAATCTGGGGAGGGGGCGTCAGGCCACAGCTAGTGCTTCTCTCTCCTTTTAGATTCACAGAATTAGTCCAACTCCTTGCAATGCATTAGCCAAAGGTCCTTGCTCCATTGTTCCAGATACTGCTGGAGATTGAGAAACCGGCCCCTGAAGCCGATAAGCCTGATAAGGCATATACTGGCCTTTCCCGGCCATCAAGGCCATCCCTGAGTGCAAGCATGCTGGATCAAGGCCAGAAGTCCACAGAGCCCCACACGGACAATTCTTTGGACTCACTCAGCCCTGCCTCCTGATTCCCCATCAGCCAAACGTCAGCCCCCATCCCACCCGCATTCAGGACTCTCCTTGGAAGAACGCAGAATTGTCAAAGGCAGAGAGACGTGTAGCAATCCTGCGGCGGAGCAGGACCCAGGTTGCATCAGCAGCCATGCAGAGAGCACACCCAGGTCTAACCTCCACCTGATCCTTACCGCGGCGTCTGCCGGTTCCTCAGAGCATCTTTCTTCAGCAGCTCCAGGCGCTGGGGGGTGCAAAAGCAGCGGTAGGCAGACCCCTTTTCCAGAAGCAGCTCTGCAGCTTCCCTATATAGGCTGAGTCGCTGGGATTGCTGGTAGGGGGCCGCTGGGCCGCCCCGGCGAGGGCTCTCTTCGGGTGGGATGCCTGCAAGGGGAGGCAGGGGACAGCTCTTCAGAAGCAACCAAGAGCAAAAGGATCCCAAACGTGGTCCACCCTGCCCTCCCGTGGACCACTTGGAAATTGCTGAGGATGGTCAAGAGCTGCTGCCGCCAGGCGCAAAGTGTGCTGCCCACTCGCCTGCCATTTTGTCACCCCCCTCAGTCATGACACCCAGGGCGGACTGCTCCCACCGCACCCCCCTTCCTACGCCTCTGGGGGAACTCGAGTGCAAATTTAGAAAAGTGCAGACAGAGATAGTCTTACAGTGACTCAGATCATTTAAGTCCCCACATCCCATAATCACATGATGATTTTATTAGGTGAAGGAGTGGTGACTCATTATCTGCTCCCCTGATTTTTTAAAAAATCCCCATTCCCAGGTCACTTAAATCCCAACTCGTTGGACTGTGCTGCAGCCCAGTGGTCAATACACACATTTCCCCCTTTTAAACAAGGTTTTTCTGACGGAAATACCTATAGCAAGAGTTAGAGGAAGATAGCCCGAAGTATAAAAGGGCAGGCAATCTTGCAAAAGAGGTCCAACCCTCAGGCACGAGTGGGCACCCCAGTGACAAAAGCATCAAGAAGTAGGCAGGTGAGTTAGGCACCTGTGAGAGTGCAGCCACAGGGCGAGGAGGCCAGAGCAATCAACCCTTTCCCTTTTTGGATCTTGCAAATCCCAACATTCCAAACAGAAAAACTATAACAAAGAAAATTATGCAGGTGAGAAAACAAATCAAGTGTGGGAGGGAGCCATCCAATTTCTGAACACAGAGTGTCAGATGTACAATTCTTTGCTTGCTGGACAGAAGTCACATGTGTCTAAAGTGTGGTGGATAACTCACCATCAGCAAATAAATTTGTTTCCTTGAGGCCAAGGCAGCTGACCTGGAGATTGTGCTTTGCTTGGGTTTTTTGCAAGTAAGCAAGGAAACAAGGAGAGGGGAGTCTGAGTCCCTTTCTATGAGGTTAAGCATCAGGGAGGGTGGATAACTTGCTGAGAGTGATGGGGCAGCTGTCCTGTTCTCCAAGGTGGTTTATGATGATGATGGGGGGGGAGAGCGGGGGTGGCGAGAGGAGGGGGCTGGAATATTTTCTATTTCCCCACTCCCTGGATAAGACAGAAAAACCAAGAACAAAGAGACCTATATTGGCTCCCAGTACGTTTCCGAGCACAATCCAAAATGCTGGTGCTGACCTTTAAAACCCTAAATGGCCTCGGCCCTGTATACCTGAAGAAGCATCTCCACCCCCAACATCCAGCCTGGACACCGAGAGCCAGCTCCAAGGGCCCTCACTGTGAGAAGTGAAGTTACAAGGAGCCAGGCAGAGGGCCTTCTTGGTAGTGGCACCCACCCTGTGGAACGCCCTCCCATCAGATGTAAAGAAGATAACAAACTATACAACCTTGGGAAGACATCTGAAGGTAGCCCTGCATAGGGAAGTTTTAAAATGTTTAATGCAACCCAGTCAGATGGGCGGGGTATAAATAATAAAATTGTTATTATTATTATTAAGGATCTGATCATCTTGCACTGCTCCCCTGAGGAAACCTGGCAAAGGATGCAACTCCACACACTGTTTGGCCCCTGTGTTAGAGCCTGAACTGCACGCATGTGTGGGGAAGAAGAATTACCTGCCCATTCCAGCATATCTTCTATGCCTTCAGCAGCCCCGGGCACCACCCGGCTTTGGTCTGTGTCCTCCAGTCTGAGGATGAAGCTCCCTTGGTGTTTCTTGGCAAAAATGTAGTTGTACAAAGCAGTCCGCAGGCCACCTAGGTGCAGGAACCCTGCACAGCACGTAGAAAAGGAAGAACAGGGTACATGAGGCACAACTCTGGTGCTATAATCCGAGGCTGTTTGCTGTTCTAGCTGAAAAGAGAACCTCCACATCAAGAGTCATTCCACTTCCAGTTACATGAGCAGGAGAGAAGTGAATGGTTTGAAATGTGCAAGCAATTGAAAAATATCTTCCTTCTCAAAATAATATTAGAATTCAGGCTGGCTGGTTCAGAACATGCAATGCATATCACAGCCCCAAGAGAAAGAGGAGACTGTTTACTTAGTTAACTTTAAAAAGAGGAATAGGCAAAAGTAGGGAGAAAAGGTGTGCTGAGAGATGTTAACAGTGAAATGGAACTCCATGTTCAAGAGTGTTGGGATTCGTAGGATGCTGAATAAGTCTGCAGGCTTCAACAGGCTGACGCAATACTCTGTAAAGTGCTGGGTCAGAGTGACTCAGCAGGAATGGGATTGGCTATCACCTGTTTTAAAAGGAAAGCCTGTTCAACAGTAATTGTGGTTGTGCTGTGGTGTGGTGGTGCTGTGGTGGAGAGTATTCGTTTGCCTCAAGGTGCAGGCACTCTGTATGAACTGCTTTTGTAAATACTTGTATATAGCTCACATTAAAAGTCTGCACTAAAGAACCTGAGACTCTGAGCGTTCTGCTAAAAGCGCTGCGAGGAATTCGCGACAAAGAGCAGTCTACCTCTGATTAACAAAGGATTATGGGCTTCCCAGAAACATGCACTTGGCCTTTTTGGGATGCAGCTGTGATGGAATAGAATTTCCACCTTCTGCAACCAGCACTGTTATGATGGCAGTTGCAAGGCAAACTATATGGAGATCACCAGGTTGGGGAAGGCTGAATAAGATAGGTTTTCGGTCTGATCCATGCACCTGGGCAATTATTGTGCTATCCCCACATATCCAACTTCACCTAGGCTCAGGGACCTTCAACCACAAGGGTAAGCAAACTTCAGGCTTCCATGATCTACTCTGAGTTCTACTGAGACACCTTTGACAACCCCCCCCTTTGTTTTTGTTCATCCCACACCAAGGGCATAACAGCAGCCTCTCAGCTCCAAGAACAGTCATAAAAACCAAGAGGCATTCAATTAGGCCTGCACAACTCATGATTCATGAAGCTGACTAGATCCCACCATTGGTGGTTACTTATATATAACTCAATGAGCAAGTGTGTAGCGGTCAGAGGCCTAGGATCTTGGGAGACCACATTTTTTAAATGACTAAGTTGTTTTTAATATAGTTTGAATGCTGTAACCCATCCTGGGACCTTAGTGTGAAGGGCAGATAAAAAAATTAATTGATACTTATTAATACTTGTTATATGGCTATGCATAATCATTTAGACATAGCGTGGTTCCCATTTATAGCCAACAATAGTGTATTACACAAAGCTCCAATGACTCATGCATTGCTATGGAATGGGTTATTTGCCTTTCCCTGATGGGTTCTCTTAAACCCGTTTCAGACTATCCCTTTGTTGTTGATGATGATGGCACAGTTACAGCTGCGGGGTTTGTTCTCTTTTTATTTCTCTGCACATCCTATTGACTTTTTACAGCTGTAGTTTCAGCAAACCAGCAAACACGTATTTTTAAAAATATGATAACAATATTCGATTTGGCGAATCGCTTTTGCAAACTGCCCGGGAAGGCAGCACGAAAGCACTCGAATAACCCTAATCATGTCAGGCAGCGGCCCAAGGAAGTCTCCGCGGCTTCGGCAGCTTGGCGAGGAGCTCCGCGTGGCTCCGGGGCAGCTCACCTGTGGGGCTGGGCGCGAACCTCACCCGCACGCCGGACCCCCGGACTGCGCCTCGTAAGGCATCCCCCGCCGCTGCAGCCCCCAGTCCCATGGCGGCGGCGGCAGCAGCGGCCTCCCAGCTGTAGACTCAACAGGCAGCGACAGAAGCGCACGTGGTCTAACACAAGGCCCCGCCCCCCGCGCTCCATTGGCTACATCCTGTCGGTCATTCAGTTTCCGACAGGAACAAGGGGCGGAGCCAGACTTAAAGAAACAGCGTCCTCGCTGCGGCCGCAGAAATGAGGCAGCGCCGAAGTGGGACCAAATACTATCAGTTTTACTTTTTATTTTTTTAATTATTTTAAATTTTCAATAGTATCTTTATTTTTCTATTCTATATTAATGGCAGGAAGAGAGGGTGGATTTATTTTTTATATACATTATTTTTGCGGGGTTTTTTGGCTAATAGAACCTGGATCAAGCTGTTCCAATCAATTTATTCTTTATATACGTGTGTGCGTATTTATATTATTTATTTCATAAAATGTGTACACTGCCTGATTGTAAAAAAAACACACCTCTTCAAGCAGTTTACAAAAATAAGAAACAATATATATGAAACAATTATCAATAAGACAAGTTAGCAACAATAATCTAAAACTTTAGTATATGGCAGCACAGCAAATTAGCTAGAAGGCTGACCACTGGTGTCTCCTTTGCATCCTGCTTGGGGGTGGGCTTCCCAGAGGAGGATGCACCTAATTGGCCACTGCCCCTATAAGAGACAGGCTTGCAGCGGACCTCCAAGGGCCACCCTTCTCTAGGTAAGACAACCTTAGCTGAGAGGCAGAGCAACTGCCTGCCATGCAAAAGGTCCTGGGTGGGAAAGAGTCCCTGCCAGAGTTCCTGGAGACTGGCTGTGCTAAGTAACTATGTTCCTCTAAAAGAAACCAGTGTCTTGTGGCAAAAAAATGACTAGTAATTTTATTCTGATTAGCTTCCATTTATTGGCTGTCTGGTCCTGTGTTCTCCTGCTCCACTGAGGCTCTTTTGAGGCGTGTTGAGAACTTGGCTTTTGATAGTGCTGTTTTTATTAGCCGTATTGTAATACACGTATTTTTAATATTGTTTTAATTCTGTCAGAGTTTAATTACTTTTCAATGGTTGTCTTATATATATATTTAGCTTTTTTGTATTTTATCTGTGTTGTTTTTATTTGTGGAAGCCACCCTGAGTCGCCTTGTGGGGTAAAAGCAGGATATAAATACTGTAACAAGAAGAGACAGAGGCGGCAGCAAGAAGGCGGTGGTCAAAACTGTGTCAAATATTTAATAAATAATAGTTAAGTAATCTTTATTTATTTTTACTTTTTTTTAAAAGCGTCATTCCCTTTTCTATCTTTCTTTAAGGCTTTTCCACCGCCTCTCCAGCTTGGGCGACTTACAAAACCAAACCACGTGGAACTTCAACGCTACAGCGGAGCAGCCTCCACCAACTTCGTGCCCTCAACCGGGCTTTTGGACTACAACTCCCATCAGCCTCTGCCGCCACAACAGCCATGTTGGCTGGCTGACTGTGGGGAGAAGGAGGTGGCGGGAGCCGTAGTCCAAAACATCCGGACCGGCGAGCGAAGGTTTCGAGGCGGAAGGGGCGGGCTACGGAGGCCGACGGAGGCCAATCCGGACCGCCCGGCGCTTTTCCCGGCACCCCCCCGGGCGGGTTGTACACAATCATCATGGCTGCCGCCTCTGCCACCCCCGGTGCGCGCGCGAGAGAGAGCGGGGTCCGCCAGGGGCGGGGGCGCGCGGAGGGAAACAGGGGGCAAGGCCTGGGCTGTACACATTGGGGGTGGGCGACCCCCGGCCTTCCCTCTCCCCTTGCCAGGGCAGCCCCAAACTCCCCCCTCAAGGCAGCGACTAGGCTGGTTTGGGCTGGAGGTTCACCCTCACCTGCCTCCCCTCTCTCGGCCTCGTGCCTTGAGCCACTTTTTCCTAAAGCGCCACCCACCCAGGAAAGATTCGGAGGGTCTTCCTCGGGGGAGGCGCCCTGGCACGAGGGAGGGGAGTTTCCCAGGCGGGTAGCCGAGGTCTGCCTGGCTTCAGCCCTGACACGGGCTGGGCCCGCTAAATTGGGGGCGGGTGTAGGGAGAAGCACTGCAAGGCATAGGAGTGAGGAAAGTAGTGTTCTGCTCACCAAGTGGGTACAATTGGGGGAGGCACTCCAGTACTGGAATAAGTGCTATTAAACAAAGAGAAAATAGTTACTGTTGGGAGTGTTTTGAGCTGACTCTGTAGCTTCCGCTGACATCATTCAGCCCTGACTGAAGTCTTCATCTGGATTGGTGGGGGTTTTTGTTTTTATTTTGAGTGTTGTCCCAAAACAGCGCATAAGGAGTGTATGTATACAGATCCCACCTCTCTCAAGGGGGCTGTTCTCATTTGTTTCCTTTCTTTGCAGATTCGGATGACACCAGCATGGATGCAGAAGCTGAGAATCTGCCTCTAGACTGCAGGGATGGCAGCGATCCTCTTTCTGCTGAGAAACCTTTGGAGACTGATGATCCTCAAAGTGATCCACCTGACCCACAGGCTTCTGTCAGCAATGGCGGCGATTCTGAGATTGGGAAAGAGCTGGTTGAGCTAAAAATTATCTGGAACAAAAATAAGTATGACTTGAAGTTCCCACTTGATAACACAGGGGCTGACCTGAAGCAGAAAATCCACTCACTCACAGGTGAGGCTGTCTGTGTTTTATGGAGAGGTAATTCTACCACGTGACCTTCCCATCATATCTGGAAGAAATTCCTGCGTTAAAAAGTCTTCCCTGTTGATTCCTTCTTTGCTAGGCCTTCCACCTGCAATGCAGAAGGTCATGTTCAAAGGACTTCTACCAGAGGATAAAACTTTACGGGAAATCAAAGTGATCAATGGAGCAAAAATAATGGTGGTTGGCTCAACTATCAATGATGTCTTGGCAGTAAACACACCGAAAGATGCTGCTCAGCAGGAAGTGAAATCGGAAGAGACCAAAAAGGAGCCCCTTTGCAGACAAAAGGTTGGTTACAACTGCCAGTCTAGGTAGCTTGTTTGGACTGAAGGTGTACATGGATCTCCCAGGTAAAATGGGAGTACCCCTTTTGACCATAGACCAGTTAAAAGGAAGGACCTTGAGGTCCATGTGCTTCGGTGAAAGGTTAACTTGAAGCTCCTTATCTTGATAATTCCTGCAGCAGTCTTCTGGTTAGATCACTATTCCAATAACTGAGAGAGCAAGTTGTCTAAAAACTATCTGCAAGTCCAAGGTTGAAGAGCCATTTGAACTCTATTTAACTTTAGTGGAACGGACAGTGTAGTGACTGTAATTTAACAATAAATAACATTTTGTAGCCAAATGGTGCTGCCCTTTAGGTAGTCCTGTTGAATTTGGCCTTTGTCACCTTTGGCCGATAGCTAATTCTGCTATCAACTGGCCAGTTTTGAGGTGGGAATCTCTGTGAGACCTTTTCATGCTTTCCTTTGCAAAGTTACTAATGTGATAGTTTTCACCAAAGTTGTGGTGTAAACTCTTGAATTTTAGGGAAGTGTGTGAATTTATAACGACGGATAGACAGAATACATACTATGCATTTCTTGATTGCATTTGGATTGTGTGACTAAGATAAGAGGTAACTAGTTGCCTGTGTATCTTCTTGAAATTCTTAAAAATCTCAGTATGTTAGCAAGTAGGTAGATGGGAAAATCTAGGCTTTTGTCATGTTTATTTTTTATTTCCGCTTTGTTACAGCAACACAGGAAAGTGTTAGATAAAGGAAAACCTGAAGATGTGATGCCTTCTGTCAAGGGTGCCCAGGTGTGTGAGTAGGCTGTATCATTGTCGAGGTCCATAAGAGCCAGTGGCAGTTTCTGGGGCTCTTCCTTCTCTCCTACACTTGTGTCCTGTAGAGGAGGGTGGCTTTTTTAACTTTGTGCTGTAAAGCTGGCAGAAGCTCCCTGTTGTTCACAGAAGACCTCTGTTCTCGACTTCTTAGGAGCGCCTGCCAACTGTTCCTTTATCGGGCATGTACAACAAATCGGGTGGAAAAGTGCGGCTCACCTTTAAACTCGAACAAGATCAGCTCTGGATTGGCACTAAAGGTAGGTGCTCAAAATTATATACTTTGAGGGGACCTGAAGACTTATCTCTGGGAGAGTACTGATGGCATGTTTAGTGTTTCACAGCTGACCCCTTGCAAGGTTTCTGAGCCTGTAGAGTCATCCTATTCGGGTGATGGTTTAGGAGCAACAGGTAGAAATATGCTACAGTTCATGTGAAGCTTGAGCAGAAAAGGCATTGGTGATTTAGATACCCTAGAGTGCATTTCCTGTACATCTTTGGCCAATCAATAACTTGGCCCACTTGAAGGGTTTGACCTACCTAATATATGAGGGCTTTTGTGGCACTTCAGTGTTTAATACTCTGCCTGTGCCCTTTGTGTCTGTTGTGCAGGAGTCTTTTTGTGGTGGGGAGTTGAGCTGCTTGTGTCCCAAGAACCATCCTGGAGGGAGACTCTGAAAGTGCTGAAACATTGAGAGCGCTGGCATTCTGCACACACGCACGCCAGTGGCACTTTGTTTATTTATATACCACTGTCTCATAAATATCAGAACATTGCACAGGGCCTGGGCAGAGTGGGGGACCATTAAAAGCAGAACTTGCAGTACAGAGGGTCCTTAGAAAGAGATTTTGTTGATTTGGCTGGCTGGTTGAACTCTGTGTAGTATTTTAGTGGCTCTGTAAGCTGCACTTCCTGCTCGTTTGCAGCCCCAGGCTTTCTTTAGATGCAAAACTGGATTGAGCAGGCATGATGCGTGGAGTTGAAAGGGCTAAAGAGTCTGTGGGAAATTATGGGTATTTCTGAGTTTCATTTAACAAGGCTAGTTGAGGAGCAGCATACTTTTGCTACACTCTGGTTTCCATTGAAAGCTGGGGCTTACTGGTTTAGATGTTTTTGACCCTCACACAGAGCAACAGGCACCGTGTAGCCCATACTAAGCTGTTGTATCTCCCATTTGGTTTCAATAGCAACTAAGCTCATGCTAAATTCTCACCAGATGAAATTAATGGGCACAAAGTGCTTTTGGCCTCAGTCACAACTGTGGTTGTGTAATCTCTGTATTATGACTTCTTAATGGTTACTGATATGACTGAATAATATTCTAATGCAGTAATGGCCAATTTCATCATATGGGGTTTGGTTTTTCCTAATCCAACTCCTTAACAGTAGGAGCACTTCAACCATCACCTGTTCTTGCAGCAGCCCACCTGGGGAGGGTCAGGCACCTGGTAGTTCACATCTCTGCCTGGCAAATAGCCCTACCATTGGGGAAAGAGAGAGACCACCTGAGTGCCTCAGCAGGGGGATTTTCTCCTTTTGCAAAAAGGCACATCTGTTGACTAGGACAGATGTGAAATGTGACACTTTGTTATGCTGGCCTTGGACCAGCTTCACATAGGGAGGAAATATGCTGATAAGAGGTTGAAATGCATTCTCATTTTGTCGCTGTGTGGTGTTGCAGACAGACCATGCTTTTGTTTTGTTTCTTTAATTCTATCTGATTTCTTGCCACCGGAATGGTTTAGGGGGTGAACTAGGGAAACAGCAAGAACTTTAAGGATTAAGCTACATACGGGGTTTATAAATTTATTTTGTCTGGTGCAGTTTTGAGAAAGCCTTTGCTTTTTCATACATTCTGATGGGATGGAGAAGGTCTGGAAGGAAGAGCGGAGGAATGGTGTGAAATGTCATCCTGCCCAAGTTGACATGTTTTATTTCAATGCAGAAAGAACAGAAAAGTTGCCTATGGGGTCTATCAAGAACGTGGTGAGTGAACCTATCGAAGGACATGAGGATTATCACATGATGGTAAGGAACGGTCCTCTGCAAATACTGCACCTGAACTTTTGCAGATGTTAAGCCCAGGGTTTCAGGAGAAGACTACATTCCTATGAGCAAAAGCAGTCAGCATAAGGGCTAATTCAGAGAGAAGCCTTTCTTCCTTCTGTACCCTTCATGCAGCACTCTCCATAGAGAGGATCATATTCCCTGCTTTTTACCCTGCAAGAAGACTCAGCATTCAGTGAACTCCTGAGAATTGTCTGCCTCTCTTCTATTTTCTACGGAGGAAGTACTTCTCCCTTCAGTGGACAGAAAAACACAGAGGCACAGGGCCTCTACATACATAACAATCTCATTAACTCTTTGGTTTATTTGCCACTTGAAAGGAGAGTTTATGTGTCTCCTTCTCTTTCCTCCTCTCACAAATAGAACTGAAGTTGGTGTTGAGTTGAGGACCAAGGGGTGTGTTTGTGGCCCTCTGGATGTTTCTGAACTACAACTCCCATCAGCTAGCATGGCCAGCGGTCAAGAAGGATGATCATGATTGGAGTTGTAGTGCAGTTTGGATGCAGCAGCTGACTGGTTTGCACAAGTGCAGGAGTAAATAATTGAAGCAGAACACCTGGGGGGGGGGAGGTGCAATGTGTGAGCACAGAGCTCATTCCAGAAGCACCAAACAGTGATTTGGCTTTTATATTCTGAGCCCAGTTGGCAAAATGCATAATGTCTCTGCGTGTGAACAAAGTAGTATCCAGTTAAGATTCACCTTTCTTGAGGCAAGCCGATATTCTTTGCCTCAACTACTTTGTCAGTAATATGGAGATGCTGGTGTTAGTGATGGCCTACATTGCTTGGTTGTTGTAAGCGTTTGGGGATAACGTACATGAAATACTTTGAACACCTGAATATGTATAAACAGAAAGTGTCTGATACCAGTTGCTGAAAACCACAGGAGGAGAGAGTGCTCTTGTGCTCAAATCCTACTTGTGTGTTTCCCAAAAGAGGCATCTGCTTCGCTACTGGAAGAACAGAATGCTGAACTAGGTGGGCCATTGGCCTGATCCAGCAGGCCTTTCTTATATTCTTCAATGTTTTGAGAGAGAGAACTGCTGCTCCTCAGGAAACTGCTGGATCTGGCTTGGTCCCAGTGTTGAATGAGGTGGCCATAGTTTGAGAGACCTTAATCCTGAGCCTCCTGTTCTTCTTCTCCCACATCTTCCAGGCCTTCCAGCTGGGTCCTACTGAAGCCTCTTACTACTGGGTCTATTGGGTGCCTACTCAATACGTCGATGCCATCAAGGACACAGTGCTGGGGAAGTGGCAGTATTTTTGAAGGCACGCTCACCTCTGGCACTGGAGACTGACATGAACCTAAGGACACTGCTAGGAGAGGCCTGGACATGGGTCGTCCTGGAACTTCTTATCGATACGATCTCAAAGAGGCCTGGGAGGACGCCAGAGGTGGGGATCTCTCGCCATTAGTTTATTTTTAACTTAAAAAGTGCAGCAGCAGCCTTTGTTCGGCAGCCCAGCTTCAACCATATTTAAAAACAAAAAGCAAATATGATGGAAATCAATAAACCTTAATTCACAAACCACTGTGTGTAATACACTTTAACTGTGCCAGGTGTACTAGCCCTTCTGGTTTTCTGTTTCTGCAAGGAGAAAAACGCTGACACACCGCTGAGGATTTTCTACATGATTTGGACAAGAGACAGATATTTTCGTAACTCTTCATTAACAAGCATTATGGTTTGTTTCGAGGTATGCGCTTGTGACTGGGAGCTTGAGAAGTAGGTTTCTCTCTCTCCTTTTTAATACTAAAAGAAAACTTTTAAATGGTATGCAAACTTGGGGTTTCAGAAGCCATATCTTCCTTGTCCTTAAGTTTCCTGGTAGCTTTTATGGTAGCAAAATGGGACAACTCTCACTCTTAACCCAAAGATGCTTGACTCCTTTTTCAGATGCTGGCAATGATTCTTTAGTGGAGTTTTTCATGCCTGTTACTGAGAGGAAGGAAGCTTAATAACGCAGGAGGCTTGCAGCCATGCTGGACTGTTGCTTACTCTGTTCTGTGTTCCGCCATTCTCTTTCTCCCTTTCTGCTACCATTATTAGGGGGATCTAGACTGCCTTAAGAAGCATTTCTTGGCTATCCCTGTTGTTACCGAGAATTACTTTGCAGCTAGCTTGTGGGTTTGTTATCTCTTGTTTTACGTATAACATTTGCTCTGCATCCAGACCGCATCCAGTATCACCCCAGCATCAGTGGGGCCTCTGAATGTGTGTACAGTCACACAGCTGCCTCAATGTGCTCAGAAGGGAGGTCCCTCCCTGTGTTCAAAGAAGAGACACGGCTGGTCTGTGTGAACATATGTTCTCTCCTGCACATTCTAGAGATGCTTGGGTTTGCAGCTGTTATCTACAGCAAGAGAGCACATTCTTCACACCCTTTAATATGAGGTTAGTGGCATTGTCAAATGTTTTAGCAACTTTTCCATAAAACGGTGGTTAAAATTGAACAAAGTGGTAGTCACTTGCTTTTTGTTCATTATACCAGAACTCTGCTCCACTGCGTGGCCTGTGGTGACTGAGGAAGACACAAATTTGCTTTAGAATACAGGTTTTTTTTCTGTTTGGTGCTCTTTATACCATATTTTCAGCTGAGCGAGTAGCTGGCCATCACCCTGTTCCTTGGCCCACTTGGGGGACCCTCAGGTGTCCTTGTACCCTGTCTTCCAAGTAGGTGTTCCTTGAGTCTTTGCCTAGGTGAACTTGGAGTGTGGCTTAACATCATGATTTGCATTGATCCTGGTAGGAACTGAACCAGAGTGAACTGTCATTCCAGCCTAGTTCATTCAGGATAAGTTCCCTGAGGTTCATGTTTTTTAAGAACAACTCAGACAAATTGCATCCATAGACCTCCCTTGTTCAGTTGAGTTGGCCATCTTATTTTCTGCTGAGCTATTGTATAAATCTTTTTGTGCCTGGTGGGGGCACATTTCAAGAACCCTTGAAGTAATTTTGACTTCTGTGCCATCTAATTTTGTGGAAGTGACCAGTCTGGTTTTGATGATTGATTTCCCCACTACTAAACATCACCAGGTGTGAATAGAGATATATAAAACTTCAAATGTTAATGCCATGGTTGGGTCAGGGCATGTTTTCCTGGAGAAAAAACAGGCATTTGGAGAAATTGAAATTTATGCAATTCTTTCTTACCAAACCTAAACCCAAGGCTATTACTACTAACTATCCTGCATTTCATTCATGAATCTAAGAAGTATTGCAGCAGTCAATTGACTATAATCCTTCAAGTGCTACTTTCAAAAGCTTTTTATTCATCATCCTAGTAGTAGAAAAATATTGCATTACAGTTTTTTCAGTCTTTCCTCAAATGCCAAGTTTTTACAATACCCCCCCCGCGAGTATATGTGTTAGGGTACCCAATTATTTTACACATCTCTACTAGTAACTCATAACTCCTACTTGCAACTAGTAACCTTAAATACTTACAGAGTAAGGTTGGCTGCAATTTTAGCATTGGGAACGTAAGATGCTGTCTTACCAGTTGCTAGGAATCGCAAGTGGCAGAGTGCCGCTGCTCTCATGTTTCTGCTTGGAGGTTTGCACAGGAATTTGGTCAGCTGCTTTGAGAACAGGATTGTACTAGATGGGCAACCTTTGGCCAGACCCAATGGGCTTGTCCTCCATTCACCAGATCAAGACAGTTGGTCTATATAGTTCAGTATTTACACTGGCTGTGGCTGTCCGGGGTTTGAGGCAAGCGTCTTTTTCCAGCCTTAATTGGAGGTGCCATTGGGGACTGAACTTGGAACCTTCTGCATGCAAGGCAGACACTGTACCACTTACAGCTCTTCTCCCTTCTGATTTCCTCATCCCAGGCTCCTTTGAAGGAAGGCTGTCTTTTAACTACCTGTCTATCATGGTATACTTCTCCTTAGTGCTGTAGTTCAATTCAAGGGTCGTTTGCCTCTGGTTTTCTTTGATCCCTGTGGTGCCCATCGTGAGCATCCTTTGTTGTGCATGGAGGGTGAGCCTCAGTCTGAGCTTTAGCTGCACCTGAAAACACCCCTGGCCCAGGTCTGTACCTCCTGGATTAGAAGACTACTTGATGTGAGCATTTCTAAACATTAGAGATCTGGTGTCAATGTCACCTGTCTTCTGCAAACATGTATCCCTGTCTGTTCCATTTCCATGAAAGTGACCTTACGGGATGCATCCACACAAATAATTACAACTAGTATTGAGGTTGTTTGTGCTTTAGGGGGACGAGTGGGAAGCTGTAAGAAGGTGCGTGCCTTACATCTGTATTGTTGGCAGCTGTTTAGGAGCAGGAGTCCCTTTCCCCCCACAAGGGGGACTATACCGAGTGATGCTCAGGTGGGGCAGGGGCAGAAGAGGCCACTCTCTTTTGGTCTTTCTCTTTTGGTCTGCTTTCTAGAGACATCCTGCTTTAGGAGAACAGGAGGGACATCAGGGCACTTTCAGGGTTTCAATGGCTATGTTCTCTCTCCAAAGTTGGTGGCAGCGTGCCTGTGAATATCAGTTTCTGGGAATTGTGAGTGAGGGAAGTGTTGTTGCTCTCAATTCCTGTTTGTGGGCTTCCCTTTGGGGTATATGATTGGCCTCCGTGAGAACATGAGGCTGGACTTGATGGGCCCCCTTGGTCCTGATCCAGCAGCCTGGTTCCTCTTAATGTTCTTATATTGAAGGTAGTGGGTAATTGTGACATGTGGAAGGGAGTCTGATATGTGCAATACCAAACTGTTTGGCTGTTCGCTCCAGCTCCTTCCCGCAAGTGCTTCAACCCACCTTCTCAAGGAGTATGGCCTCTCTCTAGAAGGCAGAGCAACAATACAAGTAAATAGCATAGGAGTCCTGACAGTGGGTTGCCTGCTTCCTTGTGTACAAGGGCAGCTGAAGGTTTCCAAAGGACTTGCGCTAGGCTGGTTTCTCTCCAAAATTAACATTAAAGTGGCTCAAATCTTTCCCAGGAACATGCAGTTTAAAAGTGACTATGTACTTGCAAATTTCCAAGTGCTTCCTATTTGTGCAGCTAAAGGCACAATTTGTAACGGGCCATAAGTGCAGATAACGTGGTTGACATGGTCTATCCTTTTATAAGATGATGTGCTGATGCTTTGAGTTGCCTTCCAGTCTCTATATGTGAAGGGCATGTCTGCATAATTGGGGATGTGGGGAAACATCTGCATGGAATAGGTAAATAATTTCTAGGTTCAAGCATCTGTTGTCTTTTTCTCTCTTTAGAAGCAAGCCACAAATTCTTAGTCTCCAGTCTTCCTCAAGGCTCAACCATTTTTCAAAAATTTATCTGCATCATGGGCTAATGCCTTCGGAGCCCAGGGGATTTACTCAGCCCAAGCCTAAAGATCCATCTGAACTTTTAACATCTGCATTGTGGCTTTGTTTGAGCCACGGCCTCATTGAACTTAGTCCCACAACCTGTGTTTAGTGCCAAGACGAAAGGCTTGGAAATTGAGAAGTAAAGAAAATGTAAGCAATTACCTCTGAGTATAAGCAGAGTGCCTTTCTCTTAACCTGTCAGGCTCCTCTTCTCTCTCCTTCCACCTCCCCCAACACACCTGGGACGCTGTATCCAACATCAGCTGTAACTCAGAGCAAACCCATTGAAATCAAAAGACCACATGTCCATTACTTTCAACGGGCCTCCTCTGAGTACAGTTAACATTGGAGCCAACCCTTGGGGTTATCGGGCAAGATTCCCTAGTGAGAGGGCTAGAGCTTCAGCTTGGCTTGAGTTCTTATTCTGATCTTTAGGCATTTGGAATGCAGCTCCAGCCCCACTTGAGCCTTTATGAACGATTCCACCTTTGATCCTGGAGGCAGCTCTTGCTTCAGGTACTGACTACGAACAAGCAGCTTTTTCAAGCTTGCTGCATATTCACAACATCCTGCTGTGTCTTTTTCAGTCCATGTGTGTATCTGTACCCCTCTGTGATTCCTTCCTTGCAGGGGGTTGAACTAGGTGTCCCTTGGGGTGCATTCCATCTCTACAGTTCTATGATTCTATGACTATTCAAGTGAACACATTTCGATAGCAGTGTGGCTGACCCTTGTAGGTTCTGGTAGTTGCAGTCCAAAACCGCTGGAAAGCGCCAGCTTGTGGAAGAGTACCTAATCTGACAACTCGTTGCACCCCATGTGCTTAGGAGAGGAGGACTTGAGTTTCCTCCAGCATGCCAATATTAATTGGGTTTCTGTGCAAAAGAGGGGCAGCTACATTGATGCAGAAGGCTGAACTGGACGGCCTCCGTAGAACTGGCTTCCTAGTGCTGCTGGTGTTTTTGTTTTTCCCCTTCATTGTCTGCCCTGTCCTGCTGCCTAAGAGATCATTCTTTGCCTCTGCTTGCTTCCAAACTGCAGTCCCTTTCTGTGAGGGAGTGTCTTTCTGCAGCTTGAAAGCATCGCTGCTTAAAAGCCTCCCTGGTGCCATGTTTACATGCAGGTTATATTCAGATCATTTAATGAGCCTGTTGGAAAACATTTGCTTGTGTGTGTACCTTCTTAAAGTGTCTCTGAGTGGAAAATGAGGTGTCTCTTCTTAGTGGAAGGGAATATCGAAGGACTTGACTTTAGATTACAGGTGCTGCTTATTAGGGAAGGCTTCAGCAGACACAAATAAGTGGGTGGGTGTTCCCCTGTGGGGGGGGGGGTTAATGAAAAAACCACCTTCGGAGCATATCTCCTTTCACCACTCCCATGCTCTCCATCCTTTTTGAGGCAGATTTTCAGTTCTTTTTTAAAAAAAACTGCCAGGAGGAAGAAAAAAAACAGCCTCATGTTTCCAGCCCTGCTTTCCCCAACCAGGTATACTCCAGATGTTTTGGACTACAGCATTAGTCAGCCCTAGCCATCATGGGAGATGTAGTTTAAAACATCTGGAGGACCTCTGGTTGGGAAAGGCATTTGTCTCAGTCTCATGGAGCAGAAACATCCCATGTAATGCTGGTGATTAGGAAATTACTCTGCATTTGGTGCCTAGGAAACGGGGGTGGTGTTCCAGGGCTAATCTTGCTCTTGCTGAGTTGTTGATTTTCTTTCCATTTTATTAACCAGGGCCAAAAATCTAGGTTCTGTTGTGCAATGCATTTCTCCCACCCAAGGTGCCATATTTGGAGAACTCTCCTCCTCCAGACTTGCAGCCATAGGGAACCTCAGTATGCCCTTCTCCCAGCACGGACACATGCTAGCTGTTTGGTCTTACAGGACAGGCTTTCACCACTTGCCCTCCTCCCTCCTAGTCTCCCAGTCCTTCCAACAGACAAGAATGACCTGCCCACATCATGCCCACCCATTGTGGGCAGCTTCACAAGCAAATGGAGCGCCCAAGAAGGGCCCAAGCAGTGAAAGCAGCCAGCTGGGGTGTGGTTGGCATGCACATGTACACACAGACCTGTTTAACACTGGTATGGATGCATTTCAGGGGCTGGGATCTTGGTGTTCAGTATCAGGAAATTTTCCATCTCCCCCAGTATCCCTTCCTGTGTGAAGAGTTGCCCTGTGCTGGGGTGAATTTCTCTTGCGCCATCATGTGCCTGCCCTCTGAATCTTAGCCAGTTCCTTGCATGGGCAGAAGCTAGGCAGGCAGTGTGTCTATCCCAAATAGCCCAGCCTGATTCACCCTCATCCCAGGTCCTCTACAGAGCAGCAGTTTATCATTTCCAGGGCCGGTTATGGGAACAGGGAGGCATGAATGAGGCTGGGTGAACATTAAGTCTTAGACGTGCACTGCTGAAATATTTTTAAGTGTAACTTTGTCCGGCAATTATTCTCCTTGTTCTATTCTGTAAGATCAATCAGTCTTGTCAATTAAACTTTGATAATGAACACTTTTGGTTGTGTTGAGTGGTTTTTCACATGGTACCTGTTCCGCATAGTGCTATTGAATTGGGGGGGGGGGTTGGAGGTGAGGAGGATGGCATCTCAAGGTAGCGTTGGGAAAGACTCGCTACCTGGAACCCCAGAGAGCTGCTTCCAGTCAGTGTTGACAATACTGAGCTAGATGGACCATTGGTCTGGCTCCATATAAGGCAGGCTTTGAGCAATGAAAGCCCACCCCCCCCACCCCTTCAGCAGTGAGGATATTTGGTAGAGAAACACATCTTTGTTGGGGATCCTCACATATAATGCTTATTACAAGTATCTCTAAATTACTAAGTAGGTGAAATAATACTTAAGAACGTAAGAACCACCTGCTGGAACAGGCTAGTGGCCCATCTGCCTCAGAATCCTATTCCCACAGTGGCTAACCAGATGCCCCAATGGGAAGCCAGCTAGCAGGACCAGAGCACAAGAACACTCCTGTGGTTTCCAGCAACTGGTATTCAGTTGACTGTAGATCCAAAGCAATAGCCACCATGGCTGGTAGCCATCGATAGCCCTCTCCTCCACAAATTTGTCCAATTTTATTTTAAAGACCTCCAAGTTGATGGACATCATTTGCTGCCTCCTGTGGGAGCAAGTTCCATAATTTTAACACTGCACTGTGTGAAGGAGTACAGTGGTACCTCGGGTTAAGAACTTAATTCGTTCTGGAGGTCCGTTCTTAACCTGAAACTGTTCTTAACCTGAAGCACCACTTTTAGCTAATGGGGCCTCCTGCTGCCGCTGGGCCGCCAGAGCACGATTTCTGTTCTCATCCTGAAGCAAAGTTCTTAACCCGAGGTACTATTTCTGGGTTAGCGGAGTCTGTAACCCGAGGTACCACTGTACTTGGCATCCCTGTTGAGTGGATAAAAAGCTACTCTGTGTTGGGCACAAAGGTTTAATATAACATTATGGAGCTGCTGGACAGGTCTTGGGCAGCTGTTCATGCAGCTCAGGAGTGAAGGCCAAAGAGAAGAGTTCCTGGTTGGCCTTGTAACGTCCTTCCAATGTGTTTCCTTCTCCTCCTGCACAGTTTTTTGTCCAGCACTTCCTGCTAGTGAGATCTGTGGGCAGATTGTGGTTTCAAGGATGTACCTATCTGAAAAGGTGTGTGAGAGCAGCACTGCCAGCTCATAACCCAGCTCTCCTTACTTTCACTGGGAGGGGGATCTGGAGTTCAAAATGCCAGCTGAGGAGGGGGTCTGGACTTGGGGAAAGGGCTGTTCTTTTTTCCAAACTCAAAAAAGGAAGGGCTCATTGCACATGCTCACTCTGTGCTTTGTATATGCTCCCTTGTTGCCTTTGCTTCCTTCTGCTCTCTTCATTAGTGCCAGCAGCCTTCCTTACCACCCTGCCCAGGATGTCCCACTTCCTGGTTCTGGCTAGGTCTGAGCAATGGAGAGCCCTGACCCTTAGAAATAGGAATCTCTCATACACACATGCACGTGTGTTTGCAAAAGCAGCCATCCTCATAAAGAATTGAAATCCTCTGTGGGCCTCTGGGCGCGTGCAGAGTGCCTATTCTACTGGCGGGGGGAGTGCTTGGGAAGGAGAAATCAGCGAGCCCCGTCCTCCTGGCTGTTGGTCCCGGCAGGGCAGGGCAGGGACCCGGATCTGGGGCGGAGGCGTGTGCCAGGTGGGGCAGCAGCGCCCGGGAAGGCGGTAGCGTGGCAGGTCCGGCTCCTCCCTGCGCTGAACCTGCCGGAATGGAGCCGGGGCGTCGGGCTTGCGGGGGTCTTGGCTGTGGTCGCGGCCCCTGGAACAAATGAGGACGAGGATGCCCGGAACCCGCGGCAAGAGCAGTTATGCGCCACTCTCCGGAGCAACAGTCCCGACGGGGCACCCGCGGACCGCGTCTGCTCCTCCTCCTCCTCGGCGCCCTGCTAGCCCAGGTAAGGCTGAGTGGGGCGTGGGGTGTCGCCTCCTAAGATGTGATGCCCACCAGCCCCAGCCGAGCCCAGCTGCAGGAATGGAGCGGATCCTAAGCCCAGGGCTGGTGGGAGATGTTGTCGGGATGCCCAAGGCTTTCCCCGCTGTAGGGCGTTGGGACAGACCCACCCCCCTCTCCCCGCCGTGGACTGACTCGACCCACTGGGAAGCCCGCGGAGCAATCAACCCCCGCCCCCCCCCCAAAAAACCATTCAGCACTCTCCTGAGTGCCGGAACCCTTGAAGACAACAGGGGACGGCTTTCTTTCCCACTCCCCTAAGTCTTCTTTTCCTGAAGCAGAGCATGATGCCGGCCCCGCCAAGGCGCTAGTCCTTCGCAAGGACAAAAAGAAAAGGGGGCGTGGAAATGGGGCGCTTTCAGACAGCAGGGTGGGGGGTTGAGGAGAAGGCTGGCTTTCTCCTCCTGGTCCCGAGGAGGAGGAGGAGGAAGACTCTCGCTCTCCCCTCCACTGCCGTGTTTGCTAAGCTGTTTGCCCAAAGGGTGCGCCGGCTGGAGTTGGCTGGCGGGCGCAGCAGGTGAGCTGGCACAAGTCCGGCTGTTGCCCTCCAGGAATGCGCCCGAATGTGGCCGGTCCGCTCCTGCAGGGGTTTCTCTGGCAGACCCGGAAGAGGGGCGGGGTCGTGGGGTTGGACAAATGTCACACAAACAAACCACTTCGAGCGTTATTGTTCCTTTCCCCGAGAAAGCGTGGGAACTCGTTTCTTCAGGTATTTTGGGAGTAAGCCTTCTGGATCAGCCCATGGCGCATCTAGTCCAGCCTCTGGTTCTCACAGGGGCCAACCAGATGCCCCAGTGGGAAACCCCTAAGCAGGAGCCCAGCACAAGGGCCCTCTCCCCTCCTGTGCTTTCCAGCAGCTGAAGCATTGCTGCCTCTGACCAAGGAGGCTGGGAATAGCCACTCTGGCTACGAGCCATTGATAGTCCTCCATGGATTTCTCCAATCCTCTTTAAAGCCATCTATGCCATCCTCTTTTAAAGCCCATCTGCCTCCTGCAGGAGCAGGTTCCAAGGCGTAACTGTGCTCCATGCTTCTCTGAGTGGCATAGGAGCTCTTCAGAAATATGGGGTGGATGTGATCTTTAAGGCACACATCACTGGGTGCCATCCAGTGCTCCCCACAGGGTCCCCTTTCCTCCCCACTCCCCATTTTGGCTGGCAAAGCTAGGTCCTCTCTTTTACTTCTGGAAGAAGGTTTAGGGTTATAAAGGCCAGGACTAGCCACCTGAGAAACAGTTTCTACGCAAATGCAATTCTGGTTCTAAACGCAGCATAAGGGGTCTCTATAGTATAGTGTATTTTAAAATGGGGTTTTTGAAAGTTTTATGTAGTTTTGTGCAGTTTTTATGTAGTTTTATGTACCGGTAGTTTTTCCATTTCATTGCTCTGCATGGGACAATGACAATAAAGATATCGTATATCGTATACCTGGGAAGGCTCTGCTGCCAGGGTTGGAGGCTGCAGGCAGGACCACCATGAGACTCAAATCAAGCTTCGAGAAGACCATTGGTCCATCTAGTTCAGGACTGCCTACACTGACTGGCGGCAGCAGCAGCAGGTCTTGGGGGAAGACTTTCCCCAGCCCTTCCTGCAGATGCCATGAGGGAACTGAACCTGGGAGATTCTGCATGCCAAGCACATGTTCTGCTCCTGAGCAGAGGCCCTTGGCTTGAGCTGCCTTAGACTGAGTCGTAGAATCACAGAAGAGCTGGAAGGGACCCAAAGGGTCATCTGGTCCAGCCTACCAACATGCACTGAGTCAGCCACCTAGTTGGCTCTGCAGTGCTGTCTGGTACCTGTTGAGATGGGGCTGCTGAGTTCTACTAGGGTAACCCTGATAGTAAGGAAGAGGTGGAAGCTGGCAGCACAGGAACAGCCTCTGGAGCGACTGTGCACAAGAAGGCAGGAAAAGGACCTTGCTGTGGCTCTGTGTTCCAAACTCACCCCACTTCATCTCTTCCGGCCCTGCTTCCCCCCCCCCCAGTGTCTTGCTGGCAGCACATCCGCCGTTGCGGAAACGCTGCTCTTCGTGTCAACCCTTGACGGGAACCTCCACGCAGTGAGCAGAAAGACAGGAGATGTCAAGTGGACCCTGAAGGATGGTGAGTAGCAGCAGAAACCCATGGGTGCTGGGTTGGGGTTTTGCACTGGCTAGGTGCCTTTCACCTTGCTGGGCTGGGTATAACAACAACAACAACAACAACAACAACAACAACAACAACAACAACAATAATCTGAGTAAGCACCCCTCCACTTTCTCCTTCCAGATCCACCTCTGCAGGTGCCGGATTACGTGGCAGAGTGAGTGTAGCCTCCTGCAGGAAAAGGTCTGGGGTGCTTTCCCCTTGGTAGGAACAGCTGTCTTCCCAGTCCACAGCCCAACTCCCAAGGGCTTCAGCAAGCCAGCCAGATGGGTTCCCAGTTTTGTCTGGAGGTGACAGCCAAAATTATCCTCTTTCCATGCCCTAAGAGTAACCTGGATGTAGTTAGTTTGTACATCCCACCTGCCTGGCCTGTTTCCAAGATGCAGTCCCAGATGTTGTAGGACAAGAATAAGGAACGCTTTTCAGCCCAAAAGCCATTTTCCCTTCGGGGCAACCCTCTGGCAGATGCTCTTCTGTAGTGGGTGGAGCCATAGGCAAGAGTGGGCGTGGCAAGAAATGCAGATTTCATATCTGGGCACTAGGTTAGTTGCTACACACTCACACCATTCTATCTTCCATCCAGGCAAGGGAAAGGCATTATCAGGGTTCAAGTCTGGTAAGGAAGAGTGGGAAGCAGGGCTGGTGGGGGTGTGGCCTTGGGATAGGAGGTGTGGCCTGGGGAGAGTGGGATGGAGAGGCTTGGGAGGCCACATTTGGCCCCTGGGCAAGAGGTTCCCCACCCCTGGTGTCAGAGGCAGAAGAAAGAGACAGAGAGGTGGGGTAAAAGGTTTGGAAATGGTACTTAAACCATCAGGGAAAATAAGAGGGCAGTTACAGCTCCAGGGGTCCAGACAACGGCTGTGAGAATCAGCTCTGTGAAATCTGCACAAATGCTGGGATTTTTAAAATGAATGAATGGAAAAGCATGAGCTTTTCCCAATGCCAAATTCTGCTCTGGGTGCCAAGTTCTGACCGGGATGCATTGCCTGCTGGCTGGTGGTATGTGAATCGGTGGAGGGGTGTGTGTGGACCCCCTGAGTTGTAATTCTGAGCGTAGCAAAGTAGCCACTTGCCCAAAGGGGCAGGGAGCACTTTTGCCCAGAGGAAGAGGAGCAGCAGCAACTGAGCAGCTGTTGTCTTTCGCCTGTGTTCCTGGCTCAGGCCAGCATTTCTTCCAGACCCAAATGATGGCAGCTTGTATGTCCTGGGAGGCAAGAACAAGGAAGGCCTTATGGTGAGTGGCCTGGGAGTAGCAGAGGGAGGCTGGGTGGCTCTAGGGGAGGCAGGCTGGCTCTCTAGCACAGGAGGGCCCCCTCAAAGTAAGGGGAGGTGGCCCTGGGCTGCCTTTTTACTCTTAGCCCATCTGTCTCTGCTACAGAAGCTGCCTTTCACCATCCCTGAGCTGGTCCAGTCTTCTCCTTGCCGAAGTTCCGATGGGATTCTCTACACAGGTATAAGCTGGTGGGATGTGTGGGGCAGCTGTGAGTCAGGGAATGATGATGATGATAACTACTAAAAATTCTGTACCACTTAATATATAAAATATATCTCTAAGTGGTGTACAGAGAACTAAAGCAACAGCAGTCAACGTCCACAACAATTAGGATCCTAGTTAGTTTCTGGATAGCCAAGCAAGTATGTGAAGCAGAGGGTATTGTGGAGCCTGTTTGCATTTTGAATCAGAGGGCCTCTGAGTACGTGTGAAGTTCCTTTCCCTCACCAATGAAGGACTGTAGGAAGTCATCAGAACAATCATCCTAGAGGTTTTATTTACAATGAAGTGGTGTACACAGTTTTATCAAGTAAATTCCAGTGGGGGGGGGATTACCTGGAGGGGGTGGAGCTGAGAGACAAGGGGGTGGCAGACAGATGCACTTTTCACACTTTGAAAAGCTGCCCTCACTGAATCAAACTCATCAGGTTTTCTTGAATTATAATTAAACAAATCTGTTTTAACTGGATTTTGAATCAATGTGCCATTAATGGTTCCTGTTTTGAATTTTATTGTGTTGTTATCTTCCTTGGTGGGTCATGCAAACCACTATTCTGAATAATGCTTTTTATACTGCAGCGTAGGAGGCATTGGGGATGAGTTTAGGGAACCAAGGGGGCAGTAGCCCAGAAAAATTCAGGAACCACTGAAATAAACAAATAGATTTCTTAAGGGAGAAGGAGATTTGATCCCCAGCACTTTTCAGTTTAGAAATAAGGCATGAGCTTGTGTGGGCCACTGTGCACATTCAGATATAATGAGGCGGATTATGCCGAAAGTGCCACTCACCCATTTATGGGATGGCTGGTCCCTGCTCCTGCTAACCTAGCAGTTTGAAACCATGTAGAAGTGCAAGTAGATAAATAGGTACTGCTCCGGCGGGAAGGTAAACGGCATTTCCGTGCGCTGCTCTGGTTCGCCAGAAGCGGCTTAGTCATGCTGGCCACATGACCTGGAAACTGTATGCTGGCTCCCTCGGCCAGTAAAGCGAGATGAGCGCCACAACCCCAGAGTCATCCGTGACTGGACCTAATGGTCAGGGGTCCCTTTACCTTTACCTGCAATGGGTACCAAGCAAAAATCCCTCTCCCCACTGCAATTTCCCCAGGGAAAAAAGAGGACACGTGGTTTGTTGTGGATCCAGCAACTGGGAAGAAGCAGACCACACTGTCTACTGAGGCTTGGGATGGTCTGTGCCCCCAAACTCCACTGCTCTACATTGGACGCACTCGTAAGTCTGGGTTCCCTTTTTGGCTTGTAAACGTAATAGTTTATTGCTGGAGGGAGCAGGAACTCCCTTCTTGGCTTCTGAACAGAATCCCACAGGAAGCAGATACCTACACCATTTGCCCAACGCTGGTGTGGTCAAGAACCTGCGGGCCTTGAGTGTGCCTTGCTCCTGGAAGTGGGTGGTGGGTGGGATGTGACAGGCTCTGTGACCACACCAGGTTTTTTCCACCTGCAGAGTACATCATCACCATGTATGACACCAAGTCCCGCCACCTGCGCTGGAACGCCACCTACCTTGAATACTCTGTACCATTTCAGGACCAGAACAATGACTACGGTGGGTAACTGGAGAGGCAAAAGGGAAGGGCCCTGGCTGGGTAGGTGATGTGGGTCTATCCATGGGAGTAGCCAGGATTGTTAGGGAATAGCCAAAGTTACTGAGCTTCTTTTAGAATATCACCCCTTCCCCCCAAGTTTTTGAGCTTTTTTGGGGAAGCCATGAGTAAATACAGTCACACCTTGGGTTACAGACGCTTCGGGTTGCGTTTTTTTGGGTTGCGGACCACCGAAACCCGGAAGTTCCGGAACGGGTTACTTCAAGGTTTCAGCAGTCACGCATGCGCAGAAGCGCTAAATCGCATTTTGCGCATGCGCAGAAGTGTCGAATCGCAACCCGTGCATGCGCAGATGCGCCGCTGCAGGTTGCGGACACTGCGGGTTGCAAACGTGCATGGATTACGTTCGCAACCCAAGCGTCCACTATAATACCCCAAAAAGAGGACATTGCAGGTGGCAGGCTTTCATTGGAGGGAGGGAGGCTTCTGCTGGGGGGGGGGCAGAACCTCAGCTAATTGACTGCTTTCTATGCTTTTCAAGATTTTTTGTGGATCTAGGGGGTGCAGCTCCCCCCATGGTCCACCCCACCCTCAACTTTCTTTCGCAGCTGGGTTTGCAAAGAGAAGGTTGGCATTGCTTCAAGTGCCCCACAAGTGACCCTCCTCAACCTCCTCTTTTTATCCTGCACCCCTGAGCATTTCCACCACCACAGCACCAATGGGACACAGCTCACATGCCCTCCACCATCCTAAGAAAACCCATTAATCCCGTTTTTATTGTTTGGTAGATTTACAAAAAGAGAAAGACACACGAATACATGAATTTTAAAAAAGGGGTGAGATTAGACGTGGATACACAAAGCATTAAAAAAAACAACAAAAACAAGACTCCTTGCATTCTGCTCCCCCTTTCTTCCCACCCAGGGTGGCCCTGCCCTCTGCCTGCCCCTGTGAGCTGGGACATCATGCTGGGCTGGGCCTCAGTGACAGCATCCTCTCCTCCTCCTTGCCTGATCTCCAGCAGCCGCTACAAGCTGCCCAAGGGAAGAGGCTGGCAGCAGAAGCCATGGAGAGGCAGTGGGATGCTTCATCACAGCTGCTACTGCCATCGCTCAGGGCAAGCTCTGGCTCATCCTCTTCCTGGAGCTCAATGGCAGCGTTGCTGGGAGGAGGGAAATAGGGATATCATTGGATCAAATCAGAAGCTGGGATTGCTTTCATAATTCCAGGACTGTCCCTGGACAGTCAGGACACTTGGAGGGTATACAACATAGAGCCTTGTGGCACATTAAAGACAACCTTTTCTTCTTGCATCATAAATGTGCATGGACTGCAGACCATTTTACCAGATGCACCAGGAACTACCCTTCTGAAAGCAAGATAACATTGTTCAGGGAAGCCACTTACTGGTTTTCCTTAACCTTCACCCTCTGCCCAGAAATGGCCCACTTTGCCTCCAGTGGAGATGGCCTGCTGGTGACGGTTGGCAAGGAGAGTGGGCAGGTGCTGTGGATGCAGGACTACGGCTCCCCTGTGGTTGGCGTGTACACCTGGCGCCAGGACAGCTTGCGGCGGATGCCCTACCTCAACGTTGCCGTGGAGAGTCTGCGCTACCTCGTCCTGCGCTCCCAAGACACTCATTTCTTCATCCACTGGAACTACCAGTCCACCAAGGACTTCACCGCCAAGACTCGGCTGCTGTGGGTATTTGGGGGGTGGGGTGTTCTGTGGCAGTGAGTTCCGCAGGCTTAATCCACAGCAAGCGGGAGACTGCTCAGGTTGTGCTGGCAAGTTCTCTGCTAGAATGTTGAGCTTCTACGGTGTGACTGATGTGCACCCTCTCCACCCCACTTCCCAATTTTCTAGGCCAACGCTGTACGTGGGCAAGTACGCAGCAGGTTTCTACGCCTTGACGTCCTTGGTGCACGAGGGCACAGCTCTTGTTGTGAGTGCCTCTTCACCCCTTGGGTGGCCCTGGGCAGGTGGAGGAGGAGCAGGGAGCTCACAGAACCTTTTTTTTTGTGTGTGTGTCCCCGCCTGCTACAGCCTCAGGGGCTGACACTGGCCCGCAGCAGTGGCCCCACCACGGAAGACGTGACGATCCAGAAGTCCGGCGAGTGCGAGATCACGCCGAGCACGAGTGTCAAGTACCCGCAGGGCAGCATCACCATCCCCCACAGCCAGTGGCTTCTTATCGGTGGGTCCCCTTCCACCCTAAACAGGCAGGCAGGCAGGCAGGCAGGCAGGCAGGCACACACACACACACACACACACTATGAAGCTTTGCCCCCCTTTTTAAAATTTTGCTCTGCATACAAAAGAAATGGGGAAGGGATGATACCTCCCAATTTGGGAACCACTGCTATGGCTCCAGGATGCCCCCTCAAGCAGCAGCAACGTGACTCCATTGGGCAAGCATTGCAGATTGGATTGCCGATCAGAAGGTTGGCGGTTCAAATCCGCACAACGGGGTGAGCTCCTGTTGTTCTGTCCCAGCTCCTTCCAACCTAGCAGTTCAAAAGCACACCAGTGCAAGTAGATAAATAGGTACCACTGTGGTGGGAAGGTAAACGGTGTTTCCGTGTGCTCTGGTTTCCGTCACGGTGTCCCGTTGTGCCAGAAGTGGTTTAGTCATGCTGGCCATGTGACCCGGAAAGCTGTCTGCAGACAAACGCTGGCTCCCTCGGCCTGAAAGTGAGATGAGCGCCTTTGTCAAGAATGTATAACTTGCTGTTGAGATGGAACACTCAGGATGAAACGGTGAAATCAGCTATGATTAAATGGGCACAAGATGTTGGACATAACATAATGATGGCTGACTGGGAACAGTTATGGACCACAGGTATGAAATTTACGGCATGTAATGCTCTAAGAGAAAATTTAATGAAAATGATTTATAGGTGGTACATGACACCAGTTAAGCTTGAAAAATTCTACCATTTGCCCGATAATAAATGTTGGAAATGTAAGGAGACTGAAGGTACATTCTTTCACCTTTGGTGGACATGCCCAAGGATTAAGACATTCTGGGAGATGATTTATAATGAAATGAAAAAGGTATTTAATTATTTTTTTTCTGAAGAAACCAGAGGCCTTTCTCCTGGGCATGGTTGGCCAATTGGTGTTAAAGAAGGATAGAACTTTTTTTATGTATGCAACAACAGCAGCAAGAATACTCATCGCGAAGTATTGGAAGACACAAGATTTACCCACCAGGGAAGAATGGCAGATGAAGTTGATAGACTACATGGAATTGGCGGAAATGACTGGCAGAACCCGAGACCAGGGAGAGGAGTCGGTGGAAGAAGACTGGAAAAAGTTTAAAGACTATTTACAGAAATACTGTAAAATTAATGAATGTTAGAAAAATGTTGGAATGAAGTTATATGGTTTTAGTAGAAATGTTATAAGGAATTAAGTATAAATAGATTAATAGAGCATTAAATGGAAAAATAAGGTTAGAATGTGTTAAGACAATTATAGGATAGAAAACAGAGGAAGATGGAAAGGAATTGCTGAAACAATTAATAGAAGTGGAATACAAAAAGGGAGGTGTGAGGAGGTCGTGGAAATTAGTGAAAGAAAGATAAGATATTGAAATTGGACTGTATTTTAAATGGTTTTTGTTTTGTTTTGTTAGTTGTATGTTAGTGTTTGCAGTGGTGTTTTTTGGTATTGTATTGTTGTATGTTTTTTTCTTTTTTGGTTTTTTGTAGTGTTGTGTTCAATTTGTTGGAAAACTAATAAATATTATTATAAAATTAAAAGAAAGAAAGTGAGATGAGCACCGTAACCCCATAGTCGCCTTTGACTGGACTTAATGATCCAGGGGTCCCTTACATTTTTATCTTTACCTGCAGAACCACAAATAAAGCAGAATGTTTTATTTCCCTGCAGGGCACCACGAATTGCCACCCGTGGTCCACACCACCATGCTGAGGGCTTTCCCCCAGACTCTGCGGAGGAGCCCAGAGGTCATCCTGTCCCACAGCTCCTCTCCCAGGACCCTCTTTGACGATGTGAGCGGAGCAAGGGTGGGGTGTGTGTGCGCGCGCTAAAGCTGCTTCTGTGATAGAGAATGGAGTGTGCGTGCTTGGACAGGGTGGGGGTCTGGATGGCAAGAGGGGATGCTCCAGAAGGCAGGCTTGCCAAGGGTGTCTGTGTGCCTAATACAGGGGTATGTTTTGCTTATCACTATTTATGGCTTTTGCCTGTTTCAGTTCCTGGCCTCACATAGCCAGAGGGCACATGATGAGGATAGCTGGCACAGCGCAGACCCCCGCTTGGAGATGGAGCAAACAGAGATTTACCCTGGGTTCAGCCGCTTGGAGCTGGCAACGGCTGGTGTGGCTGCTGTGTTCCTGGGCGGGGGGCTCTTCTTCCTCCTTCTTTGGGTGAGTGGGCTTTGGTCTTTTTCCCCTTTGGGGGGGTGCTTTGGGAAGTACTGTTCACCCACACCCACACACACAGCAGTGAGTCCTGGCTCTCTAGTCCTGCCTAGGCCACCCACTTTTCTGCCCTGAGATCAGCCCTCAACTTCAAAGAAGAACGTGCTTCTTTGTTAAACTATGGAACTCACTCCTGCAGGAAGTGGCGATGGCCACAGACTTGGGTGGCTTTAAAGGAGGATGTGACAAATCCATAGTCCTGAGGGCTATCTCTCGGTGGCTACTAGGCATGAGGGCTATGCTGTACCTCCATGGTCAGAGGCACTAATGGCTCTGGATACCAGTTGCAGGAGGGGGAGAGAGTGCTTTTGTGCTTGAATCATGTTTGTGGGTTTCCCGCAGGCATCTTGGTGGCCCCTGTGAGAACAGGACACTGGTCTAGATGGGCCATTGGCCTGATCCAACACAGCTCTTATTATGTTCTTATATTAACCTGCCCCCTGCGCCATGATGGGAAGGGAACCTGCTGTCTGCACAGCAATGAGGACTAGTAACTTTGGAATGCTAAATCCTGCCTCGGAGGTCAAATCCCAATACCTGTGTACTCTGTGGCAGGGTCCAGGCAGCCCAGGATCCAGGTAGTCCTCCCACTCCCATCCTGGGGAAGGGGCTAAAGACATGGGTGATGTGTTTCATTCCTGAAGGAGTGTCTCCACCCCCATCGTTCTGCCCAGACGCTGAGGGCCAGCACCGAGGGCCTTCTGGTGGTTCCCTCACTGCGAGAAGCAAAGCTACAGGGAACCAGGCAGAGGGCCTTTTCAGTAGTGGCACCCACCCTGTGGAACGCCCTCCCACCAGATGTCAAAAAGATAAACAACTGCCTGACATTTAGAAGACATCTGAAGGCAGCCCTGTTCGGGGAAATTTTTAATGTGTGACATTTTGATGTATTTTTCATATTTGTTGGAAGCTACCCAGAGTGGCTGGGGAAACCCAGCCAGGTGGGCGGGGTACAAATAAATTAATAATAATAATAATAATAATAATAATAATAATAATAATAATAATTCTTATCTCCCACCCAGCAAATGCAACAGCAACAGAACCGAGAACAGCAGCGTCAGCAGCTGCTGCACCAGCAGCTGGAGGAGATGTTGCAGCTCCTGCAACAGGAGCAAGGCATGGGGCGGCCCCCTGCCAGTCACAGCTCTGGGGAGCATCCCCCCACAGCCTCCAGGGATTCACCAGGAATAACTCCAGACCAGAGTTTGGGCCCTTCTTCTTCTTCTGAATGGATGGATGGGGAGATGAGCCAGAGTCTTCTTGTCAGAAGCAGCAGCCCAGGTTGGTGTGGTCAAAGTCCTGGTGCAGCCAAGGTTTTCATTTTGCTTTTGGGGGGTGGGGTACTGAGCTCCTTCAGCCAGGTGGGATTCAGGCAACACCTGGCATTCTGAGCCTGGAGTGGCCTCCACCTGCCCTTCTGAGCATCAGCCGCTCTCCCTCTCCCTCTTTCCTCGCAGCGGGTGCTGACCTAGAAACCATCCAGGTGGGGAAGATCTCCTTCAATCCCAAAGATGTCCTGGGCCGTGGGGCAGGGGGCACCTTTGTCTTCAGGTAAGAGGGGCCTGGGTGAACCCAGAACAGAAGGATCTGCCTTCTCCTGGAAGGTCCACAACTCGGTGGCAGAGAAGACATGCAGAAGGATCTTGGTTTATTCCCCAACAGCTCCAGGTAGGGCTGGGAGACAATCCTTTCTGAAACACTAGAGAGCTGCTGCCAGTCAGTGTTAACAATACTGGGCTACGTAGAGCAATGGTCTGACTCTTTATAAGCTTCCTATGTCCTGAGCCAGAGTGTTGGTCCATCTAGCTCAGCATTGTCTACACGGACTGGCAGCAGCTCTCTAGTGTTTCAGAAAGGATTGTCTCCCAGCCCTACCTGGGGATTGAACCCGGGGATTTTCTGAATGCAATGCAGGTGCTGGCTGTTTCGCTACCATTTCCTTTTGTTCTGTGACTGATCTCCAAGCAGAGAGGGAGCAAGAGCTCAGCAGGGCATCTCTGAAGGTGTTGCCTTCTGGGAGAGTTGGGAGATTTATTGAGAGAGAGCTTTGGCAGGAGAGAAGGGGAGTGGTCCAACCTGCAAGCGCAGACCAATGTCCAAGAAGGCTTCCTCCCAAGACACCTGGAGCCCAGGGAGATATCCAGAGAGGGAGCTGTCCTTGCACCTGGGAGTTTCCAGCCCTGGGGTCTAGGTGCAACTGACTGGGCTCAGCTGAGCCAACCTGGCTGGCCGAGCCATGGACCGCTTCTTTCCTCTCCCTCGCAAGGGGTCACTTTGATGGGCGCCAAGTGGCAGTGAAGCGCCTGCTTCCCGAGTGCATCCACCTGGCGGATCGGGAGGTGCAGCTGCTACGCGAGTCGGACGAACACCCCAACGTGGTGCGCTACTTCTGCACAGAGATGGACAGGCAGTTCCACTACATCGCCATTGAGCTGTGCTCTGCCACGCTGCAGGAGGTGAGCTGTGGGAAGGAAGAGGGGTGTGGGGAGGAGAGGGCTATTGATGACTCCTAGCCTGGATGGCTACGCTCTGCCTCCACAGTCGGAGGCAGCTGTGCTTCTCAATACCAGTTCTGGGCACATGCAGGGGGTCCCTGGCTGTCCTTTGCATTTGGGCATCTTTGCCACACATGGCCTGGATGATGATGGTGATGATGATAACAACAACAACAATTTATTACTTATGCTCCGCCCACCCATCTGGCCAGGCCTCCCCAGCCACTCTGGGTGGCTCCCAACAGAACATTAAAAACACAATAAAACACCAAACATTAAAAACTTTCCTAAACAGGGCTGCCTTCAGATGTCTTCTAAAAGTCAGCTAGTTGTTTATTTGCTTGACATCTGATGGGAGGACGTTCCACAGGGCAGGCACCACTACCGAGAAGGCCCTTTGCCTGGTTCTCTGTAACCTCACTTTTCACAGTGAGGCAACCGCCAGAAGGCCCTTGGCATTGGACCTCAGTGTCTGGGCTGAACGATGGGGGTGGAGATGCTCCTTCAGGTATACTGGGCCAAGGCTGTTTAGGGCCTTAATGATCAGCTCGGAAACGTATTGCGAGCCAATGTAGGTCTTTAAGGACTGGTGTTATATGGTCTTGGCGGCTGCTCCCAGTCACCAGTCTAGCTGGATTCTGGATTAGTTGTAGTTTCTGGGTCACCTTCAAAGGTAGCCCCACTACAGACACAGCAGGATGATGGGAACTTCATCTCCATTCATCCTCTGGAGTAATGAGAACTGAGGTGCTCCCACTGCCCAAGGCCAGTTGGATGGGCTCCTTCTGTTCTCTTTTTGTGATGGTATCTTGGGGGACTTAACCACACACACACACAGCTGTCATCTTGCACTGGTTGGATAGCTCAGTTGGTAAAGCATGAGATTCTTTATCTCAGGGCTGTGGGTTCGAGCTCCATGTTGGGCAAAAAGATTCCTTTTTGCTAACAATACAAAGGAAAACCCTGCTTGCTGGCCATATTAGAAACAGTATACTTTTTGACTTGTAGCCCTACCAACAAAAATATTTGGGATGGAGCAGGGGAGCAGAGGTTAAAAGTGGTGTCCCTTTTAAAAGCTCAAGTCTGTATACTGAAAAGCAAACTTTGAGGAAACTGTGAGTACATGGCTTGCTTTGCTTTTTCAAGTTCTCTGGTTGCAAATTTGAGTCCCTTCAAAATGTTATTTGTTTGGTTTGTAAGGAATGGGTTCGTCTCTGTGCTGTGAGTTGGGCAATGCCTTTAAGGTTATCTTTCTGAGACTAAGTTTAATCACATATTTATGATTCGCACAGGGCCCACTGGGCAGGTGGTGGCAGAACTTCCCTCCTTGGCTCCCCAGCGAAGTCATTCTTCCCTCCTCTTTCTGTCCCCCTTTTAGTATGTGGAGAGCCCCACTTTCAACCAGCAAAGTCTGGATCCTGTCTCGCTGCTGCATCAAACCATGTCTGGGTTGGCTCATTTGCACTCCCTCAGCATAGGTAAGGGCAAGCTCCCTACCCGCACACCTGAAGACAGGTGGTGGTTTTCCTAGGTGACCCATCAAAGGGCACAGGAACCTAGAAAGTTGCCTGGTCAACCTATCTCAGTATTGTCTACGCTGACTGGCAGCAGCAGTAGCTCCCCAAGATTTCCGGCAGGAGTCTCTCCCAAACCTACTTAGAGATGCTGTTGGGGATTGAACCTGGGGCTGTACCCAGAGGGCCAGCTGCCTCCCCACTCCATTCGATGAACACTCTGTGTGTCTTCTCAGTCCACCGCGACCTGAAGCCCTGCAACATCCTGATCTCGGCCCCAAACAGCCACGGGAAGATCCGCGCCATCATCTCCGACTTCGGCCTGTGCAAGAAGCTGCAGAGGGGGCGGCGCAGTTTCAGCCTCCGCTCTGGCATTCCGGGCACCGAGGGGTGGATTGCGCCCGAGGTGCTGAGGGAGGACCCAAAGGAGAACCCCGTGAGTAGCATCCACCTGCCCAGGCTCCTGTGTTTACGATGCAGGCAGGGCGAAGCGGCTCGTGCGGAGCGTGAGGTTCTCTGCTGCGGAGGTTGGGGGTGCCACAGGCCTGCTGGAGACCTGACCTGGCCTGGGATGGGTGGTGGTGGGGAAGCAAAGGGTCTGGCTTTGGGAGCAAAGAAAGAGGCAGTTTTCCCCAGGACTCCTTTTGTCTCTGGCAGACGAGTGCAGTGGACATCTTCTCGGCCGGCTGCATATTTTATTATGTCGTGTCCAGGGGGCAGCATCCCTTTGGGGACGGCTTTCACCGCCAGGCGAACATCCTCACCGGGGCCTACCAGCTGGCGCATCTCCAACAGGAGACACATGGTGAGGAGCATCACCCACTATCATATCTGGGGGGCAGGCAGGCAGGGGGGCAGTTCTGCTAACAGAGAGAAGCATCCCTGACTCCTCCTCCTTTGTGCATGGAGAGAGTTTGACCTACCCTCTGCCCTGCAGGCTTCATTTGCAGCCAGGCTCACCTGGAGGACAGGTGAGAATGGATCTAGCTATCAGGGTGAAGCTACAGACTGTGATGTCCCTGAACCAAACCTTGCCTCTGCTCTGCAGACTCAGCAGCTGGCTTTAAGCAAGTCGTTCTCAATCTCAGCTCCACCCATCTGCAAAGCGTTGATAATGTCCAGGATACCTTGCATAGGTATTGTAAGCTTAACCAGGAATGTATGGGAAGGTCCCAGCTCACTTTCTGCCTGCCCCCTTCCACCCCAGACAACATCATCGGCCGAGAATTGATAGAAGCCATGATCAGCAGTGACCCCCGTTTGCGTCCGTCGGCCATGCAGGTCCTCCTGCACCCCTTCTTCTGGAGCCACGAGAAGCAGCTGCAATTCTTTCAGGTGAGTTCCCTAGAAGGTGAGCTGGGGGGTGCAAGCCAGGCAGAAATCCAACAGGTGCAGCACTCTCCTGGTGCTGGCTTCACTGTGCTTGCAAAGCTCGGGGGGCTTTTAGCAAACTCCTCTGTGTCTAGGATGTCAGCGACCGCATTGAAAAGGAGCCAGCGGATGGGCCCATTGTCCGTGCACTAGAGGCCAGAGGGCAAGTGGTGGTGAGAGACAACTGGCGGACGCATATCTCCATCCCCCTGCAGACAGGTACAGGCTCTGCCTCTAGGGTTCCTCTCCCCCTCCCCACCAGTTCTGACCCACAGGGGGCAGGAGAGAGTCTCCACCCACCACGCAGAACAGTCAAATTATCCTGGAAAAGCAGCTGCAAAGGTGCTCACCTGTGCCATTTCCCTCCCGCAGACCTCAGGAAGTTCCGTACGTACAAAGGCAACTCGGTGCGTGATCTCCTGAGGGCCATGAGGAATAAGGTACCTTGTGTTTCCCCCATTACTCAGGTGTGTCCCTGCCCTAGAGCGGTGATTGCTGGTGGGGCAGAAAGCAAGGAGGCCAACAGGAGGTGGAACCAGAAGCTGTGCAAAGGATATGCCTGTGCAAACATGCAGCCAGCCTACAGCCTCCTTTCCACGGTGGTTCTGTGTGATGTGCCATGGGTGGCCCTTGACTTCCTTTCTCCCTACAGAAACACCATTACCACGAACTGCCCAGCAGCGTCCAGGAAACCCTGGGGGCCATCCCACGTGGGTTTGTCCAGTACTTCACATCCCGCTTCCCCTGCCTCTTGCTGCACACGTACCAGGCCATGCACATTTGTGCCACGGAGAGGCCGTTGCAAGCGTATTACCCCCCTCCGTCATGATGGGACCACGCAGGGACATGCAGGCGGCAAATGGCAGGAAACTGATCCCCTTGGAGGATGGAAGAACTGGCTGTGGGGCCCAGGCTGCCCTGTTACAGAGGGGTAATTTCCTCCATTGGTGAGTGGCGGCACCAGCGTACACCAGCATGCTCTCTGGACCATTTGCAGGAGGACCCAGTTCAGCAAAGCCGCTCCAGGATTCTGCCATCATTGTGTTTTCGGCAAAGCAAATTTCCTGTAGAGCAGAAAGCACCTTTCGGTAGAAGAACAGTATACAGAGGTGTTCCCTCTCAATCAGACCACTGGGCCGTTTAGCTCATTATCATCTAGTGACAGGTAGTCACTCTTTGGGGTTTCTTAGCCCTGCCTGGAGATGCCACTGATAAAGCATTTTTCAGGGCTTCATGCAAGAGAGGACTGCTTTATCTTCAAGCAGAGACAGCATAGGTATCAAGGGGAAGTCCCTGTCTCTGCAGTCTGAAGCTACCTCTAAGCTGCCACTGAAGCGAGGGGGCTTTCTGGAGCAGGTTTCATGCCAGGTTTATTGGGGAGGGGTGCCCACCCTCTCCTACAAAGGCCCATTGGTAGGAGAGGGTGGGCATCTCCCCATCTGCCATGGATGCTTTAGCTGAGATTCCTGCATTGCAGGGGGTTGGACTAGATGACCCTGGGGTCCCTTTCCAACTCTAAGATTCTATTTCTCCCAGGTAAAATGCAAAAGGGCATTGCTGGCAGATAGGGTCATGTATCACCCTGGAAAAGCAGGGGAGGTACCTGAGAGGTAATAGCTGAGATTAAGCCCTGCAATAGTATTTCCTGGGTAGAATGTGAGAAAAAAAATTGTTCCTAGTAGCTGTATTTCAACTGGGGTGGGCTGGGGGGGTTGGATCTTGGAACAGGTTCTCTGTGCCCTCCAGTTCTCCCTGTAGGAGATCCTTCAGCTCATGGGGGTCCATTACCTGACAAAGGCTGGTGGTGTCAACATGGCTCTGTCAATCTGGCTACTTCCCTCTGACTTCTCACATCAACCACTTGTTAAATTGCTGAGCATACCTGTTCTTGCAACTTGGGTGGCGTTTTATCCTAGCAAGTGACAATTGCTGCAATTTGTAGGTACGCTGGTAGGATGTCTTGCTGGCTCATAATTTGCCTCTGAGTGTTTTTGTAATGCAATGTTTTTAAATAAAAGATTTTTTGGTAAAAGAAACAACAGTATATATTTAAATGTAAAAGCAAAGGAGGCTAGAGTGTTGTGTGTCCCCACCCCCGAGACAGCGGCTTTCTCAGACATTTTGCTTACAGAATCATCTCAATGGCTCGATGTCCAGCGTTTTGGATTACTGCCATTAATTGGATTTCTTACCAGCCCATCGCCATAAGATACCAAGGTGGCTTAGAGCAAAGTAAACAATCAGTGCTAAAATCATTTTTTAAATTTGCAATGGAAATAACAGGGCACGTCCTATAAACATGCATCTCTGTCACTCAGGCGAAGCTGGTGGTGCTTCAGATGCTATTGGATTCCAATCCTGATTATCCCTGGCCTTTGGATGAGTCAAGACAGATAAAGTACTTTTTCATACAGTATCTAGTTAAACCAGAGGCTTTCAACCTTTTGGGCCCACGGCTCCCTTGATCAACTACACTCTTTCTATGGCACCCCTGTGGGGCTCAGGAGCCCAGTCATGTCACCCCTTGCCTGCAGTCAGCAGCCTCTCACCCTTTTTTTGAACACCCTCCCTTATGCAGTGTTCCCCTCACCTCCTCTCTTCTCCTTGGGAGTCCTCTGGGCACCCCCAGCTGCTGCCCCCGGTCTACGAGGTGCCTCTTCACACTGCCCCGCAGGGGCCTGGGAAGCACCCCCTGGCCAGCCCCAGCGGCATCATTCACCTGGGGAGCTTGTAGCCATGCGAGCCTTTGGGAGGAAGAAACACAAAAGGCCATGGGGGGGGGGGAGGGACAGAGGCCAGTGTTGCCCACAGCACCCCTGAGCATCATTCAGATGTCAAGGAAATAAACAACTATCTGACTTTTAGAAGACACCTGAAGGCAGTCCTGTTTATGGAAGGTTTTAAGGATTGATGTTTTTATTATGTTTTTAGATATGTTGTAAGCTGCCCAGAGTGGCTGGGGAAACCCAGCTATATGGGCAGGGTATAAATCTTCTTCTTATTCTTCTTGGCACCCCAGGATACCACAGCACACTGGTTGAAAACCACTGAGTTAAAACTATGGAACTCACTGCCACAAGAGGCAGTGATGGCCACCAATTTGGGTGGCTTTAAAGGAGGATTGGACTAATTCATGGAGGATGAGGCTATCAATGGCTGCTAGCCATAATGGCTATGCTCTGCCTTCACACTCAGAGACAGCAGTGCTTCTGAATACCAGTTGCTGGAAACCCCTGGAGGGGAGAAGGCTCTTGATCAGGAATCCTGTTTCTAGGTTTCCTATTGGAGCATTCCCCCAGGATGCTGGAGGTCTTTGGCCTGATCCAGCAAGCTATTCTTATGTTTTTATTGGCTGCTGTGGCTGATGGGAGTCTGACAACAGATCTGAAGGGGGCCTGCCCCTGACCTAAGCAACTGTAACCAAAACAATGGCTTATTATTCTCTTTGTGATCACACCTAACTCCATTCCCATTGTTTTTCAAATGAATAATACTGGAGTATAAACAATTATGACCAAATTGTAAATTTCCCTGGTATTCTGATAGCCCAACATTCTTCAAGCTCAAGGTGGCTTACAAAGTTCTCCCTCTCTCCATGTTACCTTCAGAACCGCCTTGTTGGGTAGGTTAGGCTAAGAGACAGGTCTCAGGACACCCAGTGAGCTTCATGGCAGAGTGGGGATGTGAACCCAGATCTCTCAGGTCCTAGTCCACTACACAACACATCTTTATAGGCAACCTTACCCATGTCCACCCAGAAATCCTACTGAATTAAATTCGGCTTACTCAGAAGTGAGTAGGGTTATTTATTTTGTGTATAAACCTATTTTAAAACTGCCAATATATACCATATATATATATATATATAGAGAGAGAGAGAGAGAGAGCTCATTAGGGCCATAAAATTATAAACAAGGGACAAATGTATCGACACTGAAATCAGTTTAGTATGTTAGTTTGCCTCCTGTCCTGTAATGTTAACATTTCCAGCCCGGCTCACGACAATAGAGAGATCGATAGCAATAAGTTCTAAACCTCAACCGCCAATACAACAACGGCTGAAAAGCCAAGAAGGCGGAGAAGGCGACGCCATTCTAGGCGAAGACGCGAGCAAGCACTTGGCGGAGAGCCTCGATTCGCTCCGCGGGGCCCGGGCGAGGCTCTCCAAAAAGATCCTATGCCTGCAGCCCGGCCCGCTCCATTGCACTGCACCGCAGCGCCCGACGGGGGTCCCCGGCAAAGACCTACGACGGAACTTGGAAGCGCTCCCTTCCGCATGTTTACTCGGGAGTAAAGCCCTCCAGCTGCGTTAGACGGGTCTGACTCCCACGGATGCGCGCAGCAGCAGCAGCTTTGCGCAGGCTGCGCTGGCGCCGCTTTGCCCGCTGCTGTCGGGGCGGGGCTGGGACGGTGACGGCCTCCCGGTCTCCCTCCCTCCCTCGCGGGCTCCGGTTCCCGTCGTGCTCCGCGGCGCTGGAGGCGGGTTGGAGTTTAAATCCTGCCGGCCAATGAGGAGCGCGCTCGGGGCTCCGTAACGCTCCGGCTCTAGGTTTGAAATTGGTGCAGCGACCGAGCAGAAGCCGTCGGCCGGGTCGCTGTGGCTGCTGCTGCTCATCGCTGTCACTGGACGGAGCGCACAGCAGCGCCACGCCGCCGCCATCCTCACTCTCAGGCCCAACGGGAGCGCAGCGCAAGGAGCCTCCGGAGCAGCATCCGAGGAAGGCGTCGGGGATGAGCGCGGCGGTGCCCAGCAGAGGGTCCCGCCCGGGGGCGTCGGCGGCGCCTAGCGGTGGTGCCGGGGGGAGCCGGGCGTCTTCCGCGGCGTTGAAGGAGAGCAAGGCCATCCCGGAGGTGCTGCTGGACCCGCGGAGCCGCCGGCGGTACATGCTGGGGCGCTTCCTGGGCAAGGGCGGCTTCGCGAAATGCTACGAGATCACGGACGTGGAGAGCCAGGAGGTCTTCGCGGGCAAGATCGTGCCCAAGTCGCTTCTGCTGAAGGCGCCGCAGAAGGAGAAGATGTCCATGGAGATCGCCATCCACCGCAGCCTCCACCACCGCCACGTGGTCGGCTTCCACGGCTTCTTCGAGGACGCCAACTTCGTCTTTGTCGTGCTCGAGCTCTGCCGGCGGAGGGTGAGGACCCGGGAAGGGGGAGGGCGCGCAAAGGGCGGCGGCCGCGGCGGGCTCGGGGTTCGCTGTTCGACGGGGCGGCCGGAGGGGCGCTGCAGAGCCCCGGGCTGGGGGGGTGGGCTTGAAGGGACCGACCCTCTGAGCCCCTGGCTAGGCAGGCCTGGGAACTGCCAGGCCGTAGCCATAGCTTCGGTTTGGCATGGGGAGGGCGTGGATCCGGTTCCCCAGGCGACGGCCTCTCGGTGGGGTAGGGTGGGCGCCTTTGTTGGCAGCGTTCCCAAGCGACTGGATGTGTCGTTCCAAGTCGCTGTTTTCGGCACTTAGGGGATAATGCAAGCCGTCTCTGAGCACCTGCAGAGTACCTTCCCCGTAATCGCTCACCACGACTAGCCCCCATCAAGCAACAGCCAGGCTAGGTGGTCCTTCTCCTTAAGTCTTGACCTATCTGCTTTGTAGGAAGATTCCCACACTCCAGAAATGGAGGGTTCCATCAATAGCCTTTGACTTATGTTCAGCTGCTGCTGTCATCTCCCTCCTAAGTTAAACTTATTTGGGGTTATTGGTTTGTTTTTGTTTTATCATGTATTTTGTGTCCTCATCTTGTATTTCTGTGTTGTGAACAGCCCCGTGACCTTTGGATGAAGGGTGGTATACAAATTAAATAAACTGAATAAAGGATGGCTTGAACTTTCCATCATTCTCTCATCCCTGGCTATGGAATGAGATGACTGGTTCTGAACAGCCTCACTGAGATTTGGGAAGTTGAGCAATACATGAAAGCACCAGAGTTTAGCTGGGAAAGATGGCCTTGGTGCCTTAGGGGTGATGAAACTGGTCCACATTTCAAAGGTCCCAGAAACTGCCTGTAGTCTACCTGTCACCTGTCAACCCCTCTTGCCCGTTGGCTGAGCTGTGGCGATCCTAAAATCATAGAATTGTAGAGTTGGAAGGGATCCCGAGGATCATCTAGTCCAACTCCCTGCAATGCAGGGATCTTAACAAAAAAGCTGGGGATGTTTGCAGACTTTTAATTAAAAGCGGGGAGGTTGGTATACCACACATCTTTTGTGACAGGTACCAAAGGCTGGTGTGAATGGGGAAGCAACATCACATAGGACCCACTCGGAGATGGCAGGAACCCTGCTGTGAGAAGGAATATGGGGCAGGGCAAGGAGGTTTCAGGTGGGTTTGAGGTTGACAGAAGTAGACTGTGGGCAGAAAAGGTAATATTGGTGTCCTTGCATTTGCCTGCCAGTCAGAACATCAGAAGAGACCCGCGGCAGAAAGCCGGTGTGGTGTCTTGTTTACAGTGTCAGACAAGGACCTTGGAGAGCAGGGTTCAAATCCTCACTCAGCCATCAAGTGCACTGGGTGTGACCTTGCGCCAGTCGCTACATGTCAACATCTTGCTAAAATCAGGGCTTTGAAAAACACAATCCACTCTCATGCCCTGGCCAAACTTTCCAGGGGTGGCGAGAGAGTTGCTGTGAACTGCATCATATTCCATTCCAGCCCCACACTTATTTGCAGGGAGGGGGCTCTCTGTCACTCACTGGACAGAGCTTCCTTGGCCTCTCCACATGGGGCTCGGAATGCTCCCTGCCTGAAGCCATGGAAAGCCATGGCCTTCTCTGACTCTGTATAGACAGCGCTGATCTAAATGGACCTGCAGTCTGACAGTCTTCTAAGGCAGCTTCCTGGAGAGGAGCTCCTGCCCGCCTTGGTCAGTTCAGTGACTATCTCCTTAAGGTGCTTTTCTCTTTCCTCCTCCCTCTCCAAAGTCTCTTCTGGAGCTGCACAAGCGACGGAAAGCGCTGACGGAACCCGAAGCTCGCTACTACCTGCGGCAGATCATCCAGGGCTGCCAGTACCTGCACAGTAACCGGGTCATCCACCGCGACCTCAAGCTGGGCAACCTGTTCCTTAATGACGACATGGAGGTGAAGATAGGTAAGGGGGTTGTGCAGGGTGGGGGGCCTGGGAATTATATGGCCATGGGCTCATTGCCTGGGGAGGGAGGTTTCCTATCGTGCTGCATGTGGAGGGGAAAGAGAGCTTAAGCAGCCTGGACACGAAACAATTGGATGCCAGCTGGTGCACCAGAGCACCTGTGTTTTTTGTTCATTTAGCTTGGAGGTGGTTCTTACAATCTGATGGTGTAATCTAGGAATTTTAGTGGGCTTTATCTGGCTTCAAAATATAGGGTTGACATATTTCAATACAAAAATGCCAAAAAATGTGATTTTTCAATTGACCCCTAAGATCCAGGACAAAGTGCTGTCTTTTGGAAATCCCCCCCAGATGTCAATTCCACCTTGAAATCCCGGTAATGTCTGGATGTATGGCAGCCCTACTCCAAATGTGTATATTTGCCTTCTATTGCATTATTTCCCAGGCTGTATGAGTGCTTCTTGGGATGGGACAACTGTCCAGTTTCTACCTGTTTGAACTGAATGACTCTTATTCATTTATTACCCACTCATCACCCAAAGGTCTCAAGGTGGGTTTCAGCATTCAAAGCAATATTTAAAAAATAATTAAACAGCTTACAACCATATTGTTAGGAACCATCAGTATTGTGGAATGGTACTTCCCCCAAAGTGCTGCTTGGGTGCAGTGCAGGCGCCCTGTACCAAGAGGTGTGACATCTTTGGAAAACCTTGTTTCCCTCTCCCTGTATTTTCAGTTAGGCTGAGGGCGGTAGGTTCCCCATCCATCTTCTCGTGCTTCCAAACTTCCAGCAAAGGGCACTAAAAGGAAGCAGACAGCAATTCACAATTCTCCCCTTGCCAGGTTGTGGGAGTGGATTGGAGCATAAAAATATTTATACTGCACCTTTTGAAGGAGCAAATCTGCCTTAAAACAGCACTCTGCTCACTGCAAAAAAAGAAAATCTATCATGTGAGAGTTCTCCTTGCCAGCGTTCCCCAAACCTTCCAAAGAAGCGTGCTTGTGTTAAAAATCCCTTTCCCTTTATTGGGCCTTTACATCTCTGACTGCCTCTGAAAAGGAAGCTACTTAATGCTTCCGTTTGCGGCTTCTCTGGCGTAGCCTTGACCAAGGAAGCCTCTGTGTTCCTCCTGTTTGTCCAGGGGACTTTGGCTTAGCCACCAAGGTGGAGTACGATGGCGAGCGGAAGAAGACCCTGTGCGGGACGCCCAACTACATCGCCCCAGAGGTGCTGGGCAAGAAGGGACACAGCTTCGAAGTGGATGTCTGGTCCCTCGGCTGCATCATGTACGTTTTGCTGTGTAAGACTTGAGTGGATCTAATGGACACCAGGGCTTTTCCTCATCAATGCTGGCGGGAAATCAGTAGAGGGGAAGTTGGGGTAATAAAGTCAGGTGGTGTTAGAACTTCCAGTCTTTCTCTTCCCTCCACGTTGCATTAAAATGTGCAGTCCCGTCCCCCTAAAACACTTCCAGTTTCCTTTCCAGGGGTGCTTCTCATGGGGGAGGGACTTTTCAGGGATGTGCCTGGTTGTATCACTTGTTCTTGGTGGGGATGACTGCCCAGGACAAATACCTTTGGTGTTGGGAATTCTCGCCCCAAACATCTGGAGAACATCAAGTGGGGTGGGGGGAGGCTGGTTTAGGCACAGCCTGTCTCTGTTCCCCTCTGCACAGACTGGAAGGAAGCAGGGAGTCTCTTACGTTCTGCTCCCTCCATCCCCACCTTGAATGTGCTGGGAAGGGGCGGGAAGCAGGGCGGGTCATGCTCTGTGCATTTTGAGGAACAAGAGTTTCAGCGGTGTAAACATGGCTTGTTCCACGAAAGAGGGAGAGAAAGGTGGCTAAATGTTTGGGTGGGCAGTGGGCTCCCTAGCGTTCCTCTCCACCCCCAGCACCCGCAGTTGATGGGTTCCCATATATGGTCTCTCCTTGCAGGTACACTCTCCTGGTTGGGAAGCCCCCCTTCGAAACCTCCTGTCTGAAAGAAACGTACATCCGAATTAAGAACAACGAGTACACCATTCCATCGGTACAGCCTTCCCTGGATACGGGAGAGTCTGGAGTTGACTGGGGGGGGGGTCAGAAGTGGGCACCCCTTAATTCATGAAACTGGAGTTGGCAGCAACTGGGAGAGGAATTTTGATTCAAATTTCTAAGCTGAGTCTTTTGAGGGCTCCAGGTGGGGTGAATTTGGGGAAAACAATTGACTTTCATAAAATACACAGAACTGAAGCTGTCCCCAAAGCAGTTTAGGGTTTTGTCTACACAGCAGAATTCCATTTAATGAACAGAACAACATTCCTAACTGACCAAAGTTTCCCCAACACTGATTATAAGCTAAAGAGAAGAACAACACAGCAGTGAATTATTCGGGCCTCTTTTTCCCCTCAACCTCCTACTTCTTGCAATCCCTACTCCCCCCCCCCCCCATTTAGCCATGGTTGCTTGCTTCCTCTCCCCACCCTCCATTTACCTTACCACAAGATTTGGGGGGGGGGAGGTGCCGGTACTGAGTACCGTTGAATAACGCCAGAAAGAAAGCCCTGCCCATATGGAACCTAGAACCTGGCCTTGTGCTCTGGGTGCGAGCAGAAGAAGTGCCTGCCGTATTAGGCCAAATAGGGCTGAATCTAGTCCAGCATTTTGTTCTCAAAGTGACCACCCAGATTATGGGAAATGTTCAAGCAGGATCTGATCCCAAGAGGCCTCTCACCTGCTGCGGTTTCCAGCAACTGGCATTCAGAAGCATTGGTGCCTTCAACTGTGGTGGCAGAGAGTATAGCCATCCTGGCAAATAGTCATTAATAGCTTTCTCCAGGAATTTGCCTAATCCTCATTTCCTGCGGGAGTGAGTTTCATAGTTTAGCCGCGTGCTGTGTGAAGCAGGACATTTTAGCAGCTCAGGCCCCGTTTAGAGCTCATGGCTGTGGGGGTTGGTGCACCTGCCTGTGTCTTCTGTTTGTTCCATTTCCCAACGCTTCTCTTCCTCCTTTCCAGCACATCAACCCCATAGCTGCTACCCTCATCCAGAAAATGTTGCGGTCCGACCCGGCTGCCCGCCCCACCATTGATGAGCTGCTGACCGATGAGTTCTTCACCACAGGCTACATCCCATCACGGCTGCCCACCACTTGCCTCACGATACCCCCTAGGTTTTCTCTGGCCCCCAGCGGGTTTGATGCCAGCTTGAGGAAGCCTCTCACAGTGGTCAACAAAGGTGAGGGAGTGAGCGGGGCAAGGCTTGGCTGCGCTTGCAGCCCAGGTAGTAACTTAATAAGGGGGCTGGGGGGGGGGAGTGATACAACAACACCTAGAATATTCCATAAGACTCATCAGTAGACAAGGAAAATGCCTGTACAGTTGTACCTTGGATCCCGAATGCCTTGGAACTCGGACAGTTTGGCTCCTGAACGCCGTAAACCTGGAAGTGATTGTTCCAGTTTGCGAACATTCTTTTGGAACCCGAACATTTGAGAGGGCTTCCGCGGCTTCTGATTGGCTGCAGGAGCTTCCTGCAGCCAATCAGAAGCTGCAATTTGATTTTTGGAAGTCGAGTGCACTTCCGGAACGGAGTCCGTTCGACTTCCAAGGTACGACTGTATTTATTTAATTCATGAAATGTATACACTGCTTGCTTGTAAAAAAACAACAACCCCAACCTCAAAGTAGTATACAAAAAATGGTATAACAATAAGATTATCACTAAGAACAATTAGCAACAATAATTTAGACTTAAGTTAAAATAACAACGGGCCGAAAGCAGATTAAAGCTCGCTCCAACTTTCTAAACATCTGGGCCAACAAGAATGGTTTTTAGCAGGCATCTTACAGCGAAGATGCCTGCTTGATCTCAGCAGGCAAGGAGCTTCAAAGTGCAAGTGCCGCCACACTAAACGATTGAATACTTACAAGTGCGGAAGGGGCATAATGTGGCACCTGTAGCTGTGCCAGTTCTGCCAGTGAAACCCAGGCAAAATGGAGTGAGCCGAACTTGTGGGAAAGGTGTGTGGGTCTGGCTGAGGCTGCACAGGGTGTGATCTCCAACTGGGAAGCTAAGCTTCACGAGCCAAGAGTGGAACAAGGCAGCATCCCATGCATCTCTCTCTTTGCTACACAGGACCAGAGAGCCCTGCGCTGGAGAAGGCGCCCGAAAAGGAAGAAGAGGTGGCCCTGCGGGAGCCCAGGAGTCCTGTGGACAGCCACTTGGCTGACCTCCTGCAGCAGCTGACACTGGTGAACGGGTCCAATCCCGCAGAAAGAGCACCCATCAGACAAGGTGTGGTGTGTGTGTGTCTTGTACCTGAGCCAGCCTTGCTTGATTGCAGGCTTCACTCCCTCTTCCTTAACCTCCATTTGGTAACCACAATTCTCTTTTTCAGAGGAGGCTGAGGACCCAGCCTGCATCCCCATCTTCTGGGTCAGCAAATGGGTGGACTACTCGGATAAGTACGGCCTAGGTAGGTAGTCAACTGGGCACAGCAGCTGTCGGGGGTGGGGGGAGTGCACTTTGGGAAACGGGGCCATGAGGCAAAGTGAAGCAGTTGCCTCAGGTGGCAGATCCAACCTCCGCAGGGTGTGCTGCTCACCCCTCTCCAGCCTCCTTTTACTCCCTCTCTACCTTCAGCTCAGGGAGGTGGTTGCAAAGGAAGAGGTGGGAGGGTATTTTATGTTTTGCCTCAAGTGGCAAAACATCCCAAGTTGGTCCTGTTGGGAACAGACCAAAACTCACCTATCAATGAGTCAAGCCCATGTTCCAAGCTGCCACCCTTACTACTTCTTAATCATTTAAATTTTTATTTACGTGAGAACAAGAATAATAAGGGGGGGAGATACATGGAGGGCAGGGGACGGGGCGAGACATGATTTCAGGAACCGGGGAAGTCCGCAAGATAAAATAAAGAGTTGCTGGTTCCCTTTATGATGCTAATGTGGTTTTTGTGGCTATGCACATTTTTATTTGCATGAATTTTGCATGACTCAGATTAAAAATGTTGGGGGGAAATACCAAAAGTAACTGGGAGAATACCAAAAGAAGCCTTGACCTAAATCCAGGGGTGGAACATCTGTCCAGAAATTACCATAAGCGAGATGTTGGCAGGTGGAGCCGTTGGTCAGCATTTATTTTATTCATTCATTTGGGTTCAAACCTTCCTCCCAAAGGAGCCCAGGGTGGCAGGACTTATAAGGGGCAGGAGCTTGCAATGAAATTGTCCAGATGTGATGTTATTGTCTGTTGGTGCCTGTGATTAGTTGGTGCTTCCTGTATGAAAGAGGAAGCCTCGGAGCTCTGCTTCAGGATCAAAACTTCTGCCAAAGCATGACCAAGGGGCCTCTGAGATCTGGTGACATTGATTAACAGATAATAAGCACCTGCTTTGCAGGCAGAGCCCCTGGCCACTCGGGTGGGAAAGAGTCTTGAGTTCTCTGCGGGAAACAGCTGAGACCAGGGAAAGGCAAGATTCTCCTTGGTTTGGAATTAAGGCAGGTTTTGAGTGCTCCCCTCTGTTCTCCGCACCCCAGGCTACCAGCTGTGTGACAACAGCGTTGGGGTCCTCTTCAACGACTCGACCCGCCTGATTATGTACAACGACGGGGACAGCCTGCAGTACATTGAGCAAAATGGCTCTGAGTCGTACTTCAACGCACGTTCCTACCCAGAGGCTTTCAGCAAGAAGGTCAGTGACTAGAGCCTCGTGGTGGTGGCTAAATCTGACCATGTGCAAAGTGCCCCTACCTTTGCCACTGAGCAGCTGCCTTTCTGTATCTGAGATGAAGGTGTGAGCGGCTTCCAGCCATCGCTCGGCCCCAGGGTATTTTTTCCCCCTTGCGAAAGAAACCACCATTCTCATTTTGGGGATGGGGCAGCATCGATGTGAGGTTGGGGGTCTGTTGGCTCTTGCTGGCTGCAAGTAGGAGGCTACTTAAGAACGTAAGAGCAACCCTGCAGCTGGCCCAGTGAGCCATCTAGTCCAGCATCCTGTGGCCACTGGGGGCCAACCAGATGCTCCTGTGGGAAACCAGCAAGCCGGATGGGAGCCCAGGAGTCCTCTCCCCTGCTGTGGTTTCCAGCAACTGGTATTCAGAACATTGCTGCCTACAACTGCAGCACAACCATCATAGCTTATAGCCATCAATAGCCCTCTCCTCCCTGAATTTGTCTAATCTTTTAGAGTCATCTAGGCTGTTGGCCATTTCCGTCTCCTGTGGCAATGAGTTCCATAGTTTATGTGCTGTGTGAAGAAGGACTTTCTTTTATACTATTCTGGTGTCTGTGTGGCTTAAGGGGGGGGTGCATTTAAATCCTGCTGGGCGGAGATTGCCTTTATGAGCTCTGGGCTTCTGTTGCCAATAACCTTTTCTCAAGCCTTGCAGGGTCCTTTGCTGGAACGTAGTGTTTTGAGGCCTGCCTCTGCTCCGCCACTGTTTTGCTGACATGGGCCCTTGTTTTTGTCTCCTGCAGATCACGCTGCTGAGCTATTTCCGCAACTACATGAGCGAGCACTTGCTGAAGGCGGGAGCCAACATCACCCCCCGAGAGGGAGACGAGCTGGCCCGCCTCCCTTACATGTGCTACTGGTTCCGCACTCGCAGCGCCATCATCCTGCACCTGAGCAATGGCACTGTGCAGATCAACTTCTTCCAGGTGACCTAACAGGAGCGGGGAAGCTCTCTCTCCCCACCCTGCCAGCCTGCATGTATTTGGGGGTGGGTTTTGAAGCTAGAAATTATCCCCCCACCACCACCCTCCAAAAGGGACAATCAATGGGTTCCTTAGGGAGGAGAGATGGGCTTAGAAGTTGAATTAATACTAATAATGGCTGGCTGGCTCTCCATGCTGTCAACTGGTTCAGCTTGGGGTGTCACAGGCATCTCTTCTTGAACAAGTTTAATGCTGCCCACCCCCAATACTGTACCTAAAAGGACCCTGATGGATCTGGTCAATAGCCCATCTAGTCCAGCATCCTGTTCTCACAGTGGCCAACCAGGTGCCCCCTTGGAAACCTGCAAGCATGACCCGAGCACAAGAGCCCTCTTTCCATCTGCGGTTTCCAGCAACTGGCATTCAGAAGCATTGCTGCCTCCAGCTGTGGAAGCAGAGCAGAGCCATCATAGCTAGTAGCCATTGATGGCGTAAAGGTGGAACTGAGAGCAGGCAAAGGAGAGGGACTCTGTGTGAGATGCCTCCAAGGGCACAGAGGAGGATGCCCTGGCTTCTTCGCCTTTGTCTCTCTAAGGGGCAAGATTTGAGTCTCTTCCTACTCCAGTTCCTTTGGCTTCAGAACTCCTCTTGGGATCATGAAGCCGACGTGTTTGTGGAACGCTGTTCTGGCATCATCTCTGACTGCTTACAGCAAAGTGCAGGGAATCCTTACAGCCCAGGGGCCGCATTCCATTCTGGGCAGCCTTCTAGGGGCCACATGTCAGTGGTGGGTGGGGCCAGAGGCAAAAGGGGGCGGAGCAACCAACACAAACCTCACCCTTGTGCAGCAGGCTAGATTTTGACCCCCTCCCTCCTCCATCCAGGTGAGCATGAGGCATGAACAGAGTTGAAGGGTGCATCCCATCCAGGCATATCTGAAGCTGGGCCAGTGATGAGGGTGGCCTAGGGAGAGTTCTGAGCACAAATGGAGGATTGCATTCAGGCCCTAGGCATGAAGTTACCTGCACTGGCTTAAATGGATCTAGAGCAGGGCTTCCCAAACTTGGGTCTCCAGCTGCTTTTGGACTGCAATTCCCATCCTTGACCACTGGTCCTGCTAGCTAGGGATGATGGGAGTTGTAGTCCAAAAGCAGCTTGAGACCCAAGTATGGGAAACCTTGATCCAGATATTCCTTATATCGGGAATAGCCAGGTTTTCATGGGCTCCAACTCCCACCCACCCCCCTCCTTGGCCAAGCTGATTCTAGGACCAACAGGAGTTGCAAAGGCCCAGAATAGTCGTCATAGGCACCGCTGGTTTCCCAGCTTTGTCTTGTTATGCGGTTTTACAAACTGCTACCTCGTATTGCATTAATGCCACCATCCTAATCCCCTGTGGCTGCCTCTCAGAGCTGAAGGAGCCCAGCAGGTGCTAATTTGCCTCTTGCATGTCTCTTCTCCATCCTCTGCCCACAGGACCACACCAAGGTCATCCTGTGCCCCTTGATGGCAGCCGTCACCTACATCAATGAGAAGCGGGAGTTCCGCACCTACAAGCTGAGCCTGATTGAGGAGTTCGGCTGCTGCAAGGAACTGGCCAGCCGCCTCCGCTATGCCCGCACCATGGTGGAGAAGCTGATGAACTCCAAGCAGGGCGTTCCCTGCCCCAAACCTTCTACCTAGCACCTGGCTGCTGGGGTTGTGCAGCAGCGAAGGACTCTCTCGCTGTCTCTTCCAGTTCCAATACCGTTAAGGGCTGCGGCATTCCTGCCCTCCCCTCCCAGCTGGGGTCACCTCTGCCTGGCTGTGTCCTGGCACAGGGGTCAGGCCAGGGAGTGGCTTCTAGCTGGGCGGTGCTCCTTACAGGGGGGCTAAATGCCCCCCCAGCCCAGCCTAGAAGACTCTTTATTTTTTAAAAAAGCAACAACCAAGGATTTGTTTTCTCCCGATTCTGCTGGAGAAAAAGCCCCCATTTCTCCCTCCTCTCAGCCCAGCCCAATGAGGCCTCTGGTGCAACGTAAGAGTTGGGGGTTTCGGTTACACCATGTGAGTTACTTGTACGTGGTCTGTCTGCTGAGCCTTCCTCTTGTGGGCACTCTCCCTCCTCTTCCTGCTGTAGTTAAACTGTCTGGCATTTTGTTCTTTGACTCTAAGCAACCAGATTTTTAAATATTGAAACTAAAGTCTACACCAACTAAACTTTTTGTACATTACTTAATAAAGAAGATTCTCTGGAAGCATTCAACGGGGTCCTCCACACTGCCTTCTCCACCCTTGTAACTCTGAAAGGGGTTTTTGGCCGCTTTTGCACATCATCCTCTAATAGAGTTGCATATCCCAAGTCCTTGGCTGCCTTTACTCCCTGATGTTTCTTGCCTGGGGCTGCAAGTCTCCTCCCCCATAGAGAACAGGTTCCTTGAGGACATATTGAAATGGCTTCTGCTCTGCTGTAAGAAACTGTAACCCCTTTGTGCCTTCTCTGCATGGACACATTGGGAGAAGTGAGCCAGGTCCCAAAATGACAAGCCCAGAGGATTGGGGCACTATCGAGCAACAAAGGATTAGTTCCCTTTTAGATTCAGAAGAGCCACTTCTGCAACTCCTCCAGAAGAGACTCATTGGCTGCCTCTTCCCTTTTAACTTAGCTAGGACTGTGATGCTTAGACCTCTGGTCTCCAACTCTGCAGCATGCCTAGTCTTAGCTTTGGAGGGATTCAGCAGGGGGAGGGTAGTGATTGTGCCTAAGCATCATCAGTGTTTCTTCTGCGAAATGGGTATCCTGCAGTGCGTACAGCAATCTTAACAGTAAAAAGAATTAAAACTTGCCAACCTTTAACATAGGGTGCTGATGCCATGCCTCAGGATGTTTCACAGAGCAAGTGTTGGATGCAGACATGAGGAAGAAGACCATTAATAGTAATTGCAGGGGAGGAAAAGCAGGAGGGGGCCTTTGCTTTCCTGCTCCCCTCCAGCTTATCTGAAGTGAAACTCACATCTGCTTCAGGCAGCAAAGCTGTAAGGTGTTGGCACCAAAGATGCACCTCCTAATTCCTGGATGGGGAATCCGTGGCCTTCCAGATGTTGAACTACAGCTCCCAGCAGCCTCGGAAAGCGCGCCCTCAAGTTCATGGGAGTTGTGATTCAATATCACCTGCAGGGCCAAAGGTGCATCACCTGTCTAGTGCGAAGGCCAGGGCATCCTGAGCAAAGGGGCTTCAAACAGCTGTGATGTGGTTAGCCGCCTCCTGAATGCTTGAGGGGAGGCTGCAGCTGCCCAGTATTGGCAACTCATGTTGCTGCCTGAGGACACACACCCTGCCTTGAAGGTGACTGGGCTGGCAAATGGCAGCATACATTTAAAGTGATGATATTACAGAAAGCAAAGAATCCTGGGAGCTGTAATTCGTTAAGGGTACTGGGGGTTGTTAGGAGACCTTGAGCTACAATTGACAATCCTCTGCAAACTGGGAATTGTGGGTCTATGGGGGAGGGTCTGCTAATGTTTCAGATTTAATATGCCATTCGGGCTGAATGTCCTAGAATAAAGGTCAGTCTCATGCCATGCCTCCTAACAGCAATTTTCACAAACCTGCTGCCCTCCCAAGGTCCTTTCAGCTCAGTATTGTCTACACCAGGCACCCCCAAACTCAGCCCTCCAGATGTTTTGGGACTACAATTCCCATCCCTGACCACTGGTCCTGTTATCTAGGGTTGATGGGAGTTGTAGTCCCAAAACAGCTGGAGGGCCAAGTTTGGGGGGTGCCTGGTCTACACTGACTTGCAGCATTGGCTCTCTGGGGTTTCAGACAATGAGGACTGAACATGGGACCTTCTGATCTGTTCCTGAGCTGGCCTCTGTGTGGCCCCCCAGCTCCCGACTCTGATGGCCCATCCACTTGCTTCACCACAGCACTATGAAACAAGGGAGTAACAGTTTATTCTCCAAAACAGGATGACATACTGTATTAAAAACAAGCCACATTCCTTCAAGTTCAGAACGGTCTTTAAATAAACAAGCACAGGTGCAAGCACTCTGTCCCGCCAACCCAAACGCCATACTCCATCCTAATGGATCAGCCCCCAGCCAGGAATGCTGTTAAGGTACAGCAGTAAGTACTGTTTCCACCCTGCACAAGTCAAGAACAGGCAAGTGGACAATGCCTTGCAAACAGCCAGCTGGAACTGAGTGCCAGGCACCCAGGTTTCCTGCAGAAGTCCGGCCTCCGGAGTCTCCTGTTGGGCTCTGTCCGAGGCCTGGCTTCTGGAAGAGAGCGCCCCCACCCGGTTGCCAAGAGCAGGCTCGGCAGAGTCCATTTGCTGGAACGGGCCACCTCGATGGCCAGGAAGCTTGGCACAAAGGGGTGTGTCCTTCCCTCGAGCCGAAACTCTTGCGCTCCGAGACCCAAGTGGCAAGTGGGGGAATGTGCGCAATCCGCCGCGGGGGCGCCAGATGCATAACAAGGACACTTGCTTCTGTCGTCCCGCCCGGCTGGACGTGTGTCTTTTGGGACTCGATCCCCTAGCCTCAACCCACCGGGGAGAGGCGTCTCTGCATGGCTCGCTACTCCGGAGAAGCAAACGCGCTCCGTTTCTTCCTCCTGCTTCACTCGTGCTCGACGACATTCGCTTCCTCGGCCGCCCTGTCGGCTGCCTACAAGGAAAGGGGCGCCGCAGCGGCCGCTGGGCTTCCTCCGACGCTCCGGCTAGCAGATGGCGCAGTTGGGGCTCTTGCTCGGGCGTCGCCGCGTGGACGCCGTCGACTCCTTGGCCAGCGGGTCGGGGATGGAGCGGCGCCGGAGGGCCGGACTCAGGCGCCCGCTGAGCACGTCGACTTGGCCCAGCAGCTCCTGGAAGAGCCCGACCACGTTGCAGCCCTGTTTGGCCGACGCCTCGACGTGGCGAGCGCCCCACTCGCGCTGCACTGTGGCGGCGGCCAGGCGGTCGCTGTTGCCGGTGGCCGGGCCCAAGTCGGACTTGTTGGCGACCACTACAAGGCGCACCGGGGCGCCGGGCTTGGCTTCCAGGATCTCATCGCGCAGCCGCTGCAGCTCCTCGAAGGAGCCCGGCTCGTGGGGCGAGTAGACGAGGGCGAAGACGTCGCCGTGTTGGATGCAGAGGCGGCGCATGGCCGGGAAGCTGTAGCTGCCGCTCGTGTCCAGCAGCTCCAGGCGGAGGCGCAGCGCCGGGCCCGGTGGCTCCAGGTCCAACTCCAGCACGTGCAGTTCCTCCACGGTGCGACGGTGACGGGCCTCGAAGGCGTCGTGCAGAAAGCGGCGGATCAGCGCCGTCTTTCCCACGCCCGCTGCGCCCAAGAACACCAAGCGCACCCGGGCCTCTGGCTTTAGCGACATCGTCGAGCTGTTTATCTCTGGTCGGTCCGCTACGACGGGGCGGCCGCTTTATCTGCTGCGGCTGCAGCCCGCGGCCAATCGAACAGCCGGAGGAGGGGCTCAGGCGGGCCGGTCTGCGGTGGGAGGGGCTGCCTGCTGGCCGCCCGCCAGCCCGGGCAATTGTTTGCCTCGCGGGCGCGCCCCGGAAGGCTCCGCACCCTGGGAGCCGAGCACGCGCTAAGGGGCTTCTCAGCATTGGCGACAGGACTTCGCTGCGTAGTTTCCCCTTCCCCACACAACAGACTTCTAGGGTAAGCCTCTGTTCTGGTTTTTTTTTACAGATGGCAGCAGACTGAGGCAGTTTTTGTCACAGCAAATCACTTCCAAGCACTTTGAGGTGATGGATGATTTAAGCAAGATATAAATCCTATTCGCCACAAATAATGGGTATTCTCTCAGCATTAGCCCCCTGTATCTGCAACAGGGGTGTGTCACTGGCCCACCTTTACGAAGGTGTTGTGAAGCTTGCTTTCGTAGGCAAAGCACTTTGAACACACCAAAGAACTTATTACAGTACTAATAATACCCAAAGCTGCATACAGGCTGCACACACATCGTACATTTAAAGCACCCCCAACTCCTGTAACTTACCCCTTAGGTAAAGGTAAAGGGATCCCTGACCATTAGGTCCAGTCACAGACGACTCTGGGGTTGTGGCGCTCATCTCGCTTTATTGGCCGAGGGAGCCGGCGTACTGCTTCCAGATCATGTGGCCAGCATAACTAAGCCATTTCTGGTGAACCATAGCAGCGCATGGAAATGCCGTTTACCTTCCTGCCAGAGTGGTATCTATTTATCTACTTGCACTTTGACGTGCTTTCAAACTGCTAGGTTGGCAGGAGCTGGGACTGAGCAATAGGAGCTCACCCCATCACGGGAATTCGAACTGCCGACCTTCTGATCAGCAAGCCCTAGGCTCTGTGGTTTAACCCATAGCGCCACTCCTTACAAAGCTACAATTCCCAGCACCCTTAACAACCTACAGTTCCCAGGATCTGGTGTGAGTGTGGTTTAAATTTTGGTGTCAGTTTCTGGTAGAGGAGGGACTTGACCCCTGGGTGCTGTCCATAGGCATAGCCAGGATTTATGTTAGGGGGCAGGCTTCATGCTGGGGGGAGCAGAACCTCAGTTAAGTATTTTTTATTTATTTATTTGATCTGGGCCCCTTGGCTGTGACCGTAAGCTTGGACGCCACCAGCATCTCCCCTCCCCACCCTCAGTGCAAGGAGTGAGCCTTTGTCCAGTTTTGGCCAACATTTTCTCCTCCTATAGTGGAAGGGGAAACAGACAGACTTGGTCTTACACTGCAATTCTTTCGAAATGTATTTATTTATTAGCTGCAGTGGCCAAGAATGCCTGGGGCATGTGTGGCATCTCAGCCTCTCAAGGCAGAAAAATTAATTCCCTGGGAAGGGAGTTATCCGCAGATGGAAAACTTCCCTTCTGCCAACAACCTTGGCTTGGAGTGCCCAGAAGGAAAACATTTGTAGAGTCCTAGGACAAGAAACTGGGTCAGGTTTACTGGGACAGGAACAGGGGTGCTTAGGGATGCCAGTGCCAGGAGTCTTAACTGAAAAGTGATGCTTTGTCAGGCTGTCCTCGGAGTCCTGCCAGAGCTACAGGGTTGGTGCATTTTGTCCTGCCCTGCCATGCTACCTCTGGCAAAGGAAGAGCATGTTTCACATCCCCTCCCTTGCTTCCCCTCCCCACAAAAAAAACCTTTTAAAAGCTGCCCCACTCTGATGGTTTCTGGAACCATTCATCTGTGCCCCCTCCCAACAAAATGATGCAATTCAGCGGTCGGTGTTAGACTTGGATGGGAGGTTGTCTGCAGTCAGGTCCAACTCATTGTGCACCTCCAGGCAATAATGAAAAGAAGTGGGGACCTGCAGCCAGTGGTGCCTGGTGCCTACTAGGCAGAGCTGGTGGGGCAGCCAACAATAGCTAGTGTCAGTGATAGAGCCAATTACCATATTTTTCGCTCTATAACACGCACCCGACCATAACACGCACGTAGTTTTTAGAGGAGGAAAACAAGAAAAAAAATATTCTAAATGAAACAGTGGATGTATGATTTTTGTGGTTCATGCTGTGGCCACAGACATGTGATCTGACAGTGAGTTTGGAGTAGCCCAATGCAAAAATTCTGAGGATCCATGTGGATCCATGCTTTGTAACCACGTTTTTGCACCACTGCGGCCCCAGGCAACAGTGGGTGCGTGATTTTTTTGGTGCAAGATGTAGCCATGGACATGCTATGTGATCTGATGGTGAATTTGGGGTGACCCAGTGCAAAAATTCTGAGGATCCATGTGGATCTGTACTTTACACTTGTGTAAGAGGCTCCTCTCCTCTCCTGCTTTGTTCCTTTAAAGAAGCAGGCTCTTTGTCCCTCTCTCCTCCCCACTTAGCGGCTCTTCTCCCACTTTGCTGTTTCAAAGTGAGCCACAGAGGAGGGAAGGAAGGGGAACCATGGATCCTCTGCTCACGACTGCAGCAGATCCCCCCCCCGCCACCCGTAGGCATTCCCTCCATAACACGCACAGACATTTCCCCTTACTTTCTAGGAGGAAAAAAGTGAGTTTTATGGTGCAAAAAATACGGTGATTTTACTTTCCCTCACCGCTGGCCCCATCCTTAAGGAGGAGGTAGTTGACAGCCAGGGCTACCTCCTGGACTGGTCGTAAGAAGGCAGCACAGCTTGGAGGAGTCAAAGCTGAAGTTGTGGGGCCATGCCCCATTTGCCCTAATGGACCCACCACCACTGCCATCAACAAAGTTGCAGTAAAAGCCGATTCTCTAAAAAGTGTGTTCCTATTCAGGCTTCCATCCAGCCTTGAACAGGAGCCTTGTAGTCCTGTTTGAGGGCTCCTGGGGGTGTGGGGAAAGGGTCCCCCTGGGGAAAAATAAAACTTTAAATGATTTGGATTAGATGGTGTGAGCCAACCCACCAAAGCCTTCATTGCTATACAGCAGCAGAGAGGTCGCTAGGAAAGGGTGCAAATTCTGCTTCCCTTCTTCCTGAAATCTCTTTATTTAGTACAAAGAAGGAAGCTCCTTAACATTACAGTGTGCACCTGGCGCCATCCGCCCTCTAGGGTACAGTGAACTCTTATGACTCAAACAGGCCAGAACCCTGCTCAGCCATGACCACCTCCTTCACTGGAGCAGAGCAACCCTTCCTCTGGCAATTCCTGCTCTTGTTGTTCTGAAGAACAATGGTTGCTCTGATATAGCTGAATCACTTTCGCTGGGAAAGCTGTCATTCACTTGGGCTGATCCACCCTGTTTGGGTTTGGGATTAGAAAGCCAGAGCCTTTGAAGAGGCCCTGGGAAGTCAAACAGAGAGGGAGATGCCAAGCCCTTGGCATGGGCCAGCCTGATGGCCTCCAGCTGTTTTGGATGACAGCTCACAGCATAATGGCCCTAGGATGGGGAAGGCTTGCATATACTCTGCAGGGTTGGGGTGGGGGCACAGGGAAAAGGAGCGGGCAGGGAAGTGGCTCTCTTAATACTATAGAATTGTCAAGTTGGAAGAGATTCAAAGGGTTACCTAGTCCAAACCCCTGCAATGCTGGAATCACAGCCAATCTGCCAGCAGCTGATAGCTGGAAAAGGAAACCTGGTGGTTGCAGGAGGTTGGAATGATTGGCAGGTGTCACATGGCTGCCTTGGGGATTCAGATTTCCTAGTCTTCCCCACCTCCTCCTGCAATTCCACCTGCACCTATTGCATCTGGGAGTTCTTCCTTGGGTTACCAAATTTTCTGAGGATGATGCACGTGAAGGCAGAGGAGTTGGCTGGGGAGAAGGAACTGACCCACTTCCCCACCATTTAATTGTGCAATAAACAGGTGTTTTGTTTCTGGATGACTTGACCCTGACCTACATGATGTGCATCCCTCTGTTGCTTTGCTTGTTTATTTTTATGATGTCTTTACAGCTGCTTTTTAATTGTTTTTATTGCCTTTTATAGTATTTTATTGCCTTTTATAGTATTTTGATTCTTTTTGGAATATAGGTCAGCAACAAGTCTTTTATATAGAACGTCACTCCAGAAGAAGGAGGGAAACTTTGAGCTACAAATGCAACGTCATTGGACCCCAAGCAAATGACCCTTTTTATACCCAGCATGGACACATCAGAAAACCATTCTGAGGATTTGGCTGCAGAGGATGTTGTGGAGCTGTGCAGAGCCAGGACACTCAATAATATTTTAAACTATTTGTTATGTATTATTGCTAGTTGGTTGTGATTTCCCACCTCAAAGTGGTTGGGAGGGTGGAGGTACAGGAGAGGAGGCTGTGTCTTAGGTATTCCAGAGGTTCCATAACTGGGGTCTGTGGCCCACTGGTGGCCCCCCATAGGATTGTAGGATTGTAGAGCTGGGAATGACCCCAAGGGTCATCAAGTCCAACCCCCTGCAAAAACCTGAATCCAACCTCTGTTTAAAACCCAGAGAGTCCTCCTCCTTCATTGAGGTATCCCATGGGAACGTTGCAGAACAGAATACCTGTACTTTGGCCAGCGATACCTATGCTTGGTTTATTTGTTTCCTGCTGACAGATAATGCATTGTTTTGGTTTACAAAAGGATGTTTCTTTCACTGAGCCCTCGGGAGACGAAGTGCGTTGTCCACACACAAATTTATTTGCCAAGTGGGAGGTGGCTTGATATTTTCCTGTCTGGCCTTGTGCACACATCTCATGCTGAGGGGGAGCTCCTTGCCTGGGCTTCGGTCCACGACCTCTCCCCTACTTCTGAAGGGAGCAAAGGTTCTGTAACACCCACCCCACCCACCACCTCCAGATGTGGTCCACGCCTGGCAGCTGTGTGCCTCTGTCCCCTTCGCTGCAAGTGCCAAAGTCTGGCTTGATAGCTGGGACCAACCAGAGGCGCCACTGTCACTTGGGTGGCAAAGTCTCTCGTTCTGGTAGAAATCACAAACACGGGGCAGGGTTTTCTTATACTGTACCAGCATTAAGAAGGTAAGATGAGCATCTGCTGGATCATGGCCCATCTAGTCCAGCATCCTGTTCTCACAGGGCAGATGCCCCGGAGGAAAACCCACAAGTGGGATTTGAGTCCATTCCTATGACCCATGGAGGGACAGCATAGCCATTGTGTCTAGTCGCCATTGATTGCCCTCTTCACGAATTTGTATTGCTCCCCTTTGAAGCCATGTGGCCATCACTGCCTCCTATAGGAGCATGTTTAATTGCATTTCACTTTTAATTTGTATTCCGCCTTTCTCTATTACTGGACACAAGGCAGTTTACAAGCTGAAGAAACAACAAAATAGACAGCGAAGATCACACACCTAATAACAATCTGATCCAATACAAAAAAGGTCACAGTAACTTTAAAATAAACAACTTATATCGAATAAAGCAATATTCAACAATCCATGGTTATGTGGTTTAACTCTGCACTGTGTGAAGAAGGACTTTCTTTTATCTTCTCTGAATCTTCCAGCATTCAGCTTCCTTGGGTTTCCCCACTGAGATCTAAATGTTATGAGAGAAGGAGAAAAGTAGCTTTTCTTTAGCCGCTTCCTCCATACCCGGCATAATTTTATAAACTTTGATCATGCCACTTTTTAATTCCCCTTTTCTCTAACCTAAAAAGTCCCCTGGGCGGCAACCTTTCTTCATAGGGGAGTTGCTCCACCCTCTCGGTCATTTTACTTGCCTTTTTCTGAACCGTTTCCATCTCCACAATAATGAGATGACCAGAAGTGTTCACATTTGCCAACCAGCTCCCTCCCTATGTTCTGGACAAACTCTCACCTGCTCCAGCATCCTATGGTCTTGGATACAAACCCAAAACACCCGGGAAACCCTAGCCTGCAGTAGGCTGCAACAGACCACAAGCCATGTTGATTTATCCTAATGGTAGGGGACTTTTGTTTGCTTCTGAGAGCTACATCCTTTCAGGGAACTGTTGGGAGTCATGTAGTGGCAATGGGCAGGGTTGAATCCAGCCATGGGCAGGGCCAGAGCTACTGTGGGCAGGGAACCCCACTTTTCTATCTCTAGGCCACCCCTTTTCATCCTGTTCCCCCCTCCCCACCTTGTCACCTTTATGAAATTAGGCTGAGAAGTACTGTTTACAACAAGTGATTTGGATGCAAATTTGACTAATGTTGGGTCAGTCTTTTCAGGTCATCTCAGACCAGCATCTCTCCCTTGCTTCTTCACATCCTTGGGGTGCAGCTAGAACTGGATCTCAGGGCCAGAGTCCAGGGCCCCCAAATGATGACCCAGAGAATAGGAGACGAGCAGCAAACAGGCCCCATGTCAGCATCCGAGCCCTTTTTGCCTTCTTACTTTTAAAAACATTTTTAGTTGGGGGCTGGCTAGGTGTGCAGATAGTTACAGATGCTAGTTTTCTTATTTCCACAAGCTGTTTGTGCTCCTGATCCCTGCCTTCTCCTCTGAGGAGGCCACAGGACATGGACAGGACCCTTCCTCTCTGCCCCAGTGCTGTGTCGGGCCCTGGTGAGAAGCCCTCTCTTCAGAGCAAGCCAGGTGCATTATTGCTGTTGACAGCGGCCGCCGTTCTTCTCAACAGCTGGGATCTTGCTGGACAGGAAACCTGCCAGCTCTCTCCTGGACAAATATTTGCCTTCTCAATCCCTTTGGCACAGGTCAAGGGGAAGAGGCAAATGCCAAGATGAAGAACAGGGAGGGCAGGTGGTTGTCAAGTCCCAGAATCAGTACCACCACTGGCACTCAGCAGGGCGCCCAGGTGATCCAGGCAGATTACAAAAGAGCTGCTGAGATAAACAGCTTTGCCAACGCAAGTGGAAACAGAGGGAGGAGAGGCAGCAGGTTTGGCCTTTCCCTGTGGGTGGTGTTTACTTGTTCATTGGCCTGCTCCTTGCCTTCCCAGCTGGAGATTTAGGCCCAAGGGGACCTTTGAGGAGCACACTGAGGAGACAAGCTTCCCTTGAACTTCGTCTGCCCACCCCCACCCCACATCCTGGTTGAGCTTCTCCTGAAGTGTGCAGCCCAGAGGACAGGAGACTCTTTGCGGATACATCTGGGCCACAACCCATTTTGTGATTTAAAAATTAACCCTGCTGGTTTAAGAGCAGAGTTAAGGCTGTCTCATGTTGGGCTCTCAGGATGCTGGACCCTTAGGCTAAGGCCTTAGCAGGCATGCCAGCTGTTGGAAACCACAGGACAGGAGCGTGATCTTGTCCTCAAATCCTGCTTGCAGGCTTCCCATTGGGGCATCTGTTTGGCCACTGTGAGAATAGGATGCTGGGTCCCCTTTGGCCTGATCCAGCAGGCTTTTCTGTTCTTATGCCTTGTGATCCGTGGTGATGCTGTGCAATGCCACAAGTTGTGCTTGCTTGCAATGGGAGTTGTAGTCCAAAACATCTGGAGGGCAGCCGGGTTGGGGAAGGGGGTGGCACCTGGCTTTTCTGCTTCATATCTCAGGTTACCCCCATTTGCATCTTTTGTACGTATTTGGAAAATTACGGCATTGGGAAGGTAAGTGTAGTTGCCAGAATGTTGGCAAGAAGATTTATAGTCAAAGGCACTCTGGGAATCTCCATCCCATATCTCACAAACAAAGGATGAGGAGATGCAGATCCAGGTGGAGAAGTCACAGTCCAGAGAAAAGGGGCCACTGTGTCGCCAGGTCAGGTTTGATCTACAGGCTGCCAGCTCACCATGCCAGATCTTCACCCTGCAGATGCTCTGTGGTCCTCACACAGGTGTCCTTCAGAAGGTATTCAATGCGAAAAGGATTCACCAAAGCTTAAGAGATTGAGAAACCACCATTATTGTGTATTTTCTTATTTTCCTACCATATTTCTAGTTTTCCTTTCACTCAAATGTCACAGGGCAGAGATACCTGCAATTAAAAGCAAAGCTATACATGAATATTCAGACAGGCCCACAAAAATTCCATTCTGAGAGTTACCATCTTTCGGAATTGTCCAATGAAGCATTTATCAACAAATAAGTTATTTGGTCAGTAGGGAAGTGGGCATTCTGGCAGCCAGACAGATTTCAGGTGGTGGTGAGGCTTCCTTATTTAGAGATAAAGAAATGAATTCAGTGCTGCCCACCAGCTGGTACACACTGTAAGAAAACAGGTAGGTACAGTCGGTAAGGAGTAGGACGCGCTCTCCCTGCCAACTGTTTATGCCCTTTGGCAATGCCTTATCTCTCCCAGAGAGCAGGAGGTAGACAAAAACAACTCTGTTGATTTCCTGTCCAGTTTGGCGCTCTGCATTAAAGCCTTCGCTCATCCGTGACTCAGCCTGGAAAAGAGTCTCCAAGGAAGTCCTGGTATAGCTTGGAGGAACTAAGCAAAGCACCTCCTAATATGGGTTCTAGAACTTCCTCGGGCCATGCTAACATTTCATGACTGATCTCTGCCTTTACTCCCTTATTAAATAGACGAGAAGTAGGGAGCACCCTTAAGTTCCTTCCTGCAATGCCCTCTTTGCTTATCACAGCAACCCTGTGCCTCCTCTCTCTCTGGGCAGGTCCTGTGCTCTTCTTTCTGCTGTAACAAGCAGGCATCCCTAACCTCTTTGGGTTGGGGCAATGTCCCAGTTTCTTCTGACCATTTGCCAGGAGTTCTGCACACCCAACAAGCCAAGGGACATGTTGGAAAATAGCCCCTCTACAAGTCCCCCAGGCGTCCATCTCCTGCGCCACCGGCTTTGAACTCCGGGCATGGGAGGTGCCTGCCTGCCAGTCATAGAATCATAGAATTGTAGAGTTGGAAGGGACCATGCAGGTCATCTAGTCCAACCCCCTGCTAAGCAGGAATATTTCACCCAACGTGGGGCTCAAACCCACGACCCTGAAATTAAGACAGATCTAACACACATGTGCATTATTTTAGGGAACTTTGTTAAATAACTGAAAATCATCCCTGAGGTGTGTAGGATATGAATTGGGTCACTTTTTTCTAATCTTGGTTGTTTGGATGCCATCTTGAAGAATGGTGGCCATGACTAATGAGATTAATAAATGTTACTATCTCAGCACTTGTGTGACTAATTCGAAACTTATACATGACTAGTTATTCCAATAGTTTCAGAGCTTGATGAGTAATGCCCATTGTTTGATAGCTCTGAGCCAACACATGGGGAAAAACGATTATTTGATTATTATTTTTGCCAACGTTATGTTGTAGAGTACTTATTCATTTGTTTATAGATACGCTTTCTAACACATCACTCTGTTTGCCTTACCAGCAAGTGAGATCAGAATTAGACAAACACAAAGTGCAGTATCAATATAATATTTAGTCAGATACAGCAAAATGCAATAGGAGGCAGGCAGGCAGCACAGATAAAACGATCTCTTCAGAAGCAACACAACTGCTCAGGGAGGCAAAGTCCTGTTAGAATAATAAAAGTCCTTAAAAATAGTTAGACGACAAGAAAGGGAACCAGTCCAGCTTCATGGGGCACCGTGGCCTCGCAAAGTTCCCCAAACACTTGTGCTGAGATTTTATTTGAATTGACTTGAATTGTAAGGAAAGTAATTGTGGGGATTACTATTCAGAACACATGGAAGTATATTTGCTTGAGGGCATCGCAAGTAAATCAGTAACCAAACAATACAAATTATATTTTGAAAGCATAGTATGCCAAAAGAGATTGTGAGTGGCAACGCCCCTCAATGTTGCTTCAGCGATTCAAGAATATTTGCAAAAGAATGGGACTTTGTTCACAGTACATCGAGTCCAGCATGTATCACCGCTTCTGATATACTATCAGGGCAAATGTAAGCTTTTGCTGTTGGTAAACAAAGCCCCTAAACATCTTAGGCCCAGGTTATCTGAAAGGCTGCCTTCTCCTATATAGACTCACTAGGACACCAAGATGATCAGATGAAGCCCTTCTGGTGGGTCAGGCACTTTGGAGGTTTGCAGAGCACTGCAACACCCACTTTGGTGGAATAGCCTCCTTGCTAACATCCGGTTCATTTCCGGACCCAATTGAAAGTGCTGGCAATTACCTTTAAAGCCTCAAACAGTTTGGAGCCATGATTCTTAAATGGCAGCCTGTACCCCTATCAACCTGCCCCTGCCAAAAGATCCACTTCAGAGCTCCTGCTTAGGCTTTTTCCTCCACAGACGATCAGGTTAGAAGGAATACAGAGCAGATCCTTCTTGACGGTGGCTCCACCACTATGGAACTTTTGACATTGTTAAGTAGGCCTTAAAGACTTAGCTTTTACCTCTTGTGTTTTGTGATCCATGTGTGGATGTGTTTTGGCTTTTAGTAGCAGTCATGTTGAGCTGGGTACTGTTTTGAAATGTGTAATGGGAATTGTAGTTGCTTGTGTGTAAGTCACCGACTTCCCTAAACTGCTTGTTTGTTTAAACCTTTCCCTAACTGAAGTGCACCCCTGTGCGTCTGCTTCAGTCGCTGGCAGAATCCGTTAGTGGGTGTTTCCTAAACTTTTTCCAACATAAGAATTCCTTGACAGCCAGTCTCCGCCTAGCCTCTCTGCGTGGAAGCCTTCTGCGCAGAGTAGGTGTGCCCAGTGGTGGTCCGGCACTCTCCCCGCTGATCTCACTGGAAGAGTCCCTGAGCCTTGCCTCCAAAGTGCTCTCATTCCCTCCTTCCTTCTTGGTGTTACCTTGAAGGGTTTCCCCCTCGGAAACCCTCTCTCTCTCCTTGCTTGTTCCCTCTCCTGCACTATCGGGGCGACTTCTCTCTCTGCTGGTCTCCGATGTCAGTTCCATGACAAAATGTTTGTTCTTGCGATTGCATTATGCTTCATTTGTTGGTATATATTGTGGCAACCCCCCTTTTTGTTTGACTAGAGGTCTTTTTAAAATGAAAATGATAGTAAAACAACAACAAAGCAACCAAATCCCTTTGCAGATTTCCCCACCTAGGCTGAAAGAAGGGGAAAGACAAGCCAGGATCTGTGACGCAGCAGCAAAAAAAGGCTATTCTAGGCTGTATCAACAAAAGTATAGTGTCCAGATCAAGGGAAATAATAGTACCACTCTATTCTGCTTTGCTCAGACCACATCTGGAATACTGTATCCAATTCTGGGCTCCACAATTTAAGAAAGATGTTGACAGGCTGGAATATGTGCAGTGGAGGGCAACCAAGATGATCAAGGGTCTGGAAACTAAGCCTTACGAGGAGTGCTTGAAGGAGCTGGGTATGTTTAGCCTGGAAAAGAGGAGACTGAGAGGAGATATGATAGCCATCTTCAAATATCTTAAGGGCTGTCACATGGATGAGGGAACATGCTTGTTTTCTCCTGCTCTGGAGAATAGGACAAACCAATGGCTTCAAGTTACAAGAAAGGAGATTCTGACTAAACATCAGGAAGAAATTCCTGATAGGAAGAGCTGTTCGATAGTGGAACAGTCTCCCTCAGGAGGCTGTGGACTCTCCTTCCTTGGAGGTTTTTAAGCAGAGGTTGGATGGCGATCTATCATGGATGCTTTAGCTGAGATTCCCGCACTGCAGGGAGTTGAACTAGATGTCCCTTGGGTTCCTTCCAACTCTAAGATTCTATGCTTGGCTTGCCCCAAGGGTGCCTTTTACCTGGGGATAAATCCTTTAACAAACCAGACTCTTCGTCCTGGAGAAGAGTGACTAGTGGGGTGCCACAGGGTTCTGTCTTGGGCCCGGTCTTATTCAACATCTTTATCAACGACTTGGATGATGGACTCAAGGGCATCCTGATCAAATTTGCAGATGACACCAAACTGGGAGGGGTGGCTAACACCCCAGAGGACAGGATCACACTTCAAAACGACCTTGACAGATTAGAGAACTGGGCAAAAACAAACAAGATGAATTTTAACAGGGAGAAATGTAAAGTATTGCACTTGGGCAAAAAAAATGAGAGGCACAAATACAAGATGGGGGACACCTGGCTTGAGAGCAGTACATGTGAAAAGGATCTAGGAGTCTTGGTTGACCACAAACTTGACATGAGCCAACAGTGTGACGCGGCAGCTAAAAAAGCCAATGCAATTCTGGGCTGCATCAATAGGAGTATAGCATCTACATCAAGGGAAGTAATAGTGCCACTGTATTCTGCTCTGGTCAGACCTCACCTGGAGTACTGTGTCCAGTTCTGGGCACCACAGTTCAAGAAGGACACTGACAAACTGGAACGTGTCCAGAGGAGGGCAACCAAAATGGTCAAAGGCCTGTAAACGATGCCTTATGAGGAACGGCTAAGGGAGCTGGGCATGTTTAGCCTGGAGAAGAGGAGGTTAAGGGGTGATATGATAGCCATGTTCAAATATATAAAAGGATGTCACATAGAGGAGGGAGAAAGGTTGTTTTCTGCTGCTCCGGAGAAGCGGACACGGAGCAATGGATCCAAACTACAAGAAAGAAGATTCCACCTAAACATTAGGAAGAACTTCCTGACAGTAAGAGCTGTTCGACAGTGGAATTTGCTGCCAAGGAGTGTGGTGGAGTCTCCTACTTTGGAGGTCTTTAAGCAGAGGCTTGACAACCATATGTCAGGAGTGCTCTGATGGTGTTTCCCGCTTGGCAGGGGGTTGGACTCGATGACCCTTGTGGTCTCTTCCAACTCTATGATTCTATGATTCTAAATTTCTGCTGAGCCTCATTCAAGCTGATGAGGCTTCATTTGGTGCTTGCACCTGCCTGTGTCTTTATTGAAGGGATGGTTTGCAGAGCTTTAAAGGAAGGCTGTCTATGGAAGGCATGCACCCTTGTGTAAACAGAGATCTCACTGGCTGGAGTTGGTCCCAGGGCCAGTGTCCATCAGTGTTCCACCTAGCTCCCTGGGGGAAATGCTAGCCAGACCAGCTACGGAGGCTTGCTTCCAATTTGTTTAGGTGGGTTTGTTGCCGTTTGTTCGATTCGCAGCGGAGCTGGGTGTGTTGAATTGCCCATATCACATATCCAAGCCAACATCCTTGGCATTAGACTTCCCAAGAAAGGCCTGATCCATTCTTCAAACAACCAAGTATGCAAATACGAGTGTTTGGGTGAGAGAGATATTTATAAAGCCCAATAGGGAGTTAAGGGAGAGAGACAGGGTGGTGGTGATAGAAGGCAACATCCTTCAAGGGAAATGGTGAGACATCTCTGGAGGTGGGACTGGGCTGCTCAAAGTTCTTTCTAAACTGTATATAGTTATACCTTGGTTGTCGAACGCCTTGTGACTTGAACATTTTGGCTCCCGAACACCACAAACCTGGAAGTGAGTGTTCCGGTTTGCGAATGTTCTTTGGAACCCAGACAGCTGATGTGGCTTCCACTGTTTCTGATTGAGTGCAGGAAGCTCCTGCAGCCAATTGGAAGTCGTGCCTTGGTTTTTGAATGTTTTGGGAAGTCAAACGGAGTTCCAGAACGGGTTCTGTTCGAGAACCAAGGCACGACTGTATAAAATATTGAAAAGCAAATTAAAAGCCCCCCATTTAAAAGTCCTGTAATTGCACAGGGATGAGCCGGCTGAGTTATCTTAAGAACATCAGAAGAGTCTGGCTGCTGAACAGGCCAAAGGGGGACCATCCTGCATCCTACTCTCACAGCAGCCAATGAGAAGCCACAAGGAGGACATGAGTGCAACAGCAACTGGTATTCAGGGCCATGCTTCCTCTGACACTGGAGGTCCTTGCAAAGCTTTTAGTTATGGAGCCATAGCTCAATGGTGGAACCCTGTTGGATCAAACCAAAGGTCCAACATCCCGTTCTCACAATGGCCAACCAGATGTCCCAATGGGAAGCCTGAAAGCAGGGCACGAGTGCCGCAGCAGTACTCTTTCCTTGCATGTGATTCCCAGACATACTGCCTCCAATGCTATCATTGATGTCACAGGCACTGCCCAATATGTGGCTGTGCAAGAGTTGACCAAAAGCAGAATATAGCACTGATGGTGCTTGGGAGGTATAGAGAGGAGCTTATTTCACCAGCAGCCTCCAAATGCAGCCCTTGTGTTGCATGATCAAGAAATCAGCTGGGCCTCTTTGCAACTCAGGCATGTTAAGGGTGTACAACTCCCTGCAAGATGCTGCAGTATTGGTGGTCTCTTATTTGAAGGCTACTTCAGAGAGTTGCCAGTGCTCCACTCCCTGCTGCCCATCCCTCCTGCTGGCTTCCGGTGTGCTCTGCTGCCCAGCAATCCACCTGGTGCCTCATGACGGGCCGGGTTGCCTTTGCAACAACACCAAGGCCCAAGATCTGCAAACAACAGTAATTGAAAGGGACTTTATTATAGCCTTTATCTTGCTGGTATTGACACATTGGAAAAGGCAGGCAGGTGTGTATTTTTAGAAGTGCTGTTTGTGTGTTTGGTGGGGCTGGGATGTAAGTGTGGGTGGGTGTGGACTGAGAAAGTGGGTTCAGTCTTCCGAACTAAGGAAAGGGTGCTTTCCCTGTAACGGTTGCTGAATCAGAAAAGGGCTGGGCATTGGCAGAGGCAGCTGCACCACTTAACTAAATCAGGGAGGGTTGTGCTAGGCTCCCTGCCTCAAATCTTGGAGGACCGCTGCTAGTCAGGGTTGACAATACTGGATGAGCCAAGGGTCTGGAAGTATAAGTCTGTGTTCCTATGTAATGGGGGGGGGCAGGACCTCTGGCTCACAGGCCATCTTGGGCTGACACAGTCTAATTTGACCCATGAGGGCCCTTTAGTAAAACCACAACTAGCTGTCCGTCAACTGACACCCCCTTAATGGGCAGTGTGGTGGGGTTCAGTTCTGCATTGGCTGCACCCACCACCAGTTCCCCGCAGGAAACTGGTTCGTGCAATCAAAGCAGCTGATGAGAGGGTGGTTAAATCCTGCTCAAACCCCTGCAGAGAGCAAGGTTGAAGTCTCCACTCATCAGCAGAGAATTCAGTCCTGCTGGGTGAAGCTAAGACAAGCCTGCAGGATCAGACCAGTGGCCCATCTAGTCCTGCATCCTGTTGCCGTGGGGCCAACCAGATACCCGTCAGAAGCCCACAAACTGGACATGAGTGCAAGTTCACTCTGCCAACCTTGGTCTGCCCTGTGGATTAAACTTGATGTCACTGTAATATCACATGATTGACAGGCAGGCGTTCCCACCCAGCGGCGTAGCGTGGGTTGTCAGCACCCGGGGCAAGGCAAATAATTTGCGCCCCCTAACCCGTGGATTTGCGCCCCCTAACCCTAACCCCCAGATGTTGCGCCCGGTGCGGCCGGCCCCCCTGCACCCCCCACGCTACACCACTGTTCCCACCCACATTTCAAAGTTGGCCCGCAGGGTTGGGGAAGATAAGAGCTGGTCCACTGGGCCAAAAAGGTTCCCCACCCCTGCTGTGTATGGAAAGCTTAGTGAGGTGGGTCAAGATAGAGGTTGCTATCTCTAGCACCCCTAAGAATCAGCCCTGTGACTCTTGCCAGAGAGGAAGAGCTGCCTTCTCAGCAGGGACAAAGGAGAAAAGAGTTGTAGCTCAGGGGCTGGGCACCTGCAATGAACACAGAGCATGCCCAGTTCAGTCCCCAGCAGTGCCAAGTGGGGCTGGGCAAGGCTGCAGCTGGAAACCCTAAAGAACTGCTGCTGCCAGCCAGTGAAGACCTTTTCCATCCTAAGGGCCACATTCCTGCTTGAGCGGCCTCCTGAGGGCCATGATGGGTGTGGGCTGATCACAGTGGCTGCTCTCTGTGTGTACATCTTTGTTCTCAGGCCTGTTGCTGCTGAGCAGTAAGCTCTTTGAGGTTCAGGAGCAGTAAATAGATACCTGCCACGCAAGGTCTGTGAGAGGGAAGGCGTCCTTATGCAAAACAGGCTGCAGATCACAAATGATAAAGATTTGAGTGGTTTCATAGCGCAGCTGTAAGTGATAAGAAGTGGTGGCCTTGCCAGTTTCTTTTCTGGCTCTGCCCCATAGTAGATTATTCCCAGGTACCAGTTTGGCTTTATTCATAGAACCAAAGGATTGTAGAGTTGGAAGAGACCCCAAGGATCATCCAGTCCAACCCCCTGCAAAGCAGAAATCACAATGTTTTACGCATTCCATTTTAAGTGGAGCTGACATTCTCCAGGACTGGCCAGCATCCCTGCACACACCCCTGGGCAGAGACTGGTTCAGTTCCAGCCCTGCCCAGTCTATCTGCAAGGAATGTGCCCAGCTCAGCAGAAGTTGCCTTTGCCACAACTGTTTGTTCTGGTTTCTTCACCCTGATAGCCACTTTCTAGGATGGCGGCCCTTATCAGCCCTGATGTGGGAAGCGTGCAGGACCTCTGCTTCTGACAGCGGCAAAGGTGACCTCAGCACTTCCGATAGGACACACCATAGCCAGCCCTCGATTGCAGTCTTGACTGGTTTCTTCACTTTTGGGGGGAGGGGGTGTACTGTAGTCTGGCTGTGCGAGGGGGGAATCTAAAGCCTCCATCTCCAGCAAGGTAGCTTGACTTCTCCCTAAGACAGCAGCCCTTGTCAAGCGATCAGTTCAGACCCCACAGCATGGGCAAGCAGTGCTCCCTCCCCTGGCAGCCTGCTGGTTGGGGAGGAAGAGAAAGAGTTCACCACTCCCTTCAGACTCTGATTCTGCCCGCCACTGCATGTGGGAGGCATGGGAGAGAACAACAGATTTACCCTCAAGGGAATACAGCCTTTTGACAATATAGGGTACCTTTAAAGCATATTCCTGCATTGCAGGGGGTTGGACTAGATGACCCCTCGGGTCCCTTCCAACTCTACAATTCAACACACATTTAAAGTACATTACTTCTTCCAAAGAATCTAGCAGATACAGTTTGCTAAGGGTGCTGGAAATGGTAGCTCTGTGAGGCAGAAACTGCAGATACAGTGGTACCTCAGGTTACATACGCTTCAGGTTACAGACTCCGCTAACCCAGAAATAGTGCTTCAGGTTAAGAACTTTGCTTCAGGATGAGAACAGAAATCGGGCTCCGCCGGTGTGGCAGCAGCAGAAGGCCCCATTAGCTAAAGTGGTGTTTCAGGTTAAGAACAGTTTCAGGTTAAGTACGGACCTCCAGAACAAATTAAGTACTTAACCTGAGGTACCACTGTACCAAGATTTTACACTGAATATGCTTTAAATATATAGCAATTCACCTGCCTTAAGACCACAGAAGCATCCCACCCCATGTCATTGGAGGTTTTTAAGCAGAGGTTGGATAGCTGTCTATCAGGGATTCCTTAGCTGGATTCCTGCATTGTAGGGGATTGGACTAGATGACCCTGGGACTGCCTCCCAACTCTGCAATTCTATGATTTTTTTGCTGCCATCCATTTTTGAGTTGCCACTGCTGCCTGCAAGCTCCACCTGCCACTGCAGCCTCTTGTGGAACTAATTTCCTTGGACACTAGCATGGGGGACAGGTAAGGGAGAGGGGGAGAGAGCATGCGGAACGAGTCAGGTGGCTACAACTAGGCACAGCTGAGGGCCTTGTTCCAGGACCCATCCTTAGTGACTGCTCACTGATGGGCATCGACTCTTCCACTGCTGCAGTGAAAGGCTGGATCGTAGAATTGTAGTGCTGGAAGGGACCCCAGGGGTCATCTAGCCCAACCGCCTGCAAATCAGGATTCACGTTTTACACTTTTCATTTTAATTGGGAGCTGAGCTTCTCCAACGTTCCTTCAGCCACCCTTGGGCAGTTCAGTTCCAGCCTGGTCCAGTCTTTCTGCAAAGAGTGTGCCCAGCTCGGCACAAGTCGCATTTGCACATTTCACAACTGTTTATTCTGGTTTCTTCACCCTGATAGCCACCTTCAAGGATAGCGGCCCTTATCGGCCCCGATATAGCAAGCATGCAGCAAGAGGTCTGCTTCTGGTGGAGACAAAGGTGCTCTCAGCCCTACTGATGGGACACGCCAGGGCCAGCCCTCCAATCCGGCCGTTTATCACTTGCACAGTCCAGGAAATGTTCAGTTGAGAACACAGAGAGATTAAGGGGGGGAAACACACAGAGAGATTTGTGAGCTGTTGAAAGATTGCATTGAGCAACTGGGAGAACCTTCGGGCACACTGCTGGCAGCTTTAGGCTTTTAAGAGAGCTCTTTAACTGGGCAGCTGGAAAGAAGCCCTTGATATTGCCCGAGTTTGGGTCACCCAGCTGGTCAGTCCACCCAGCAGCTGGCTAAGAGCCCCTCCAGCCCTGCATTTGCAAAGCTGGTTTTGTGGGACCCAGCTGGATTGGGGGGGGGGGGTTAAAGCCTCAAGCAGCTTTGATCCTGGCCACCTTAAGGATGGTCTTTTTCCAATGGCGGGCCTTGCAGCGGCCCAACAGCAGAGGCCATTAAATAAGGCGGAACATAAGAGTTTGCTGCATTGCAGGGTATTTGGTAGAGCCCCATGATAAGTTTGCTGGGCCTTGGCTCTGTACTGTTTCAGGCACTGGGTCCAAACTGGGCTCTTTTCAGGAAGCACAGGCTCAAACCAGTTCACCGCCATGTGAAGCTGTTTGACATGGGAGGGAGGACCTGGCACAAAGAACCCGGGGGGGGGGCACTCATCCTTTCCCTCCTTACTTGGCAGCAAGGAGAGCAGCAGCAGGCATCAAGGAGGCAAAAGCCCTCCTGCCTACTCTGAGATTTGTATCCCAAGGCCACCCTTTGAAAAGCACAGCCCTGGAGGATGGAAGCTGCCTCCACATGACCTTCAGTGCCATGGCATGGCAACAGCTCTGGAGGTCAGGCTGACACAGGCATCTCTTGTTGCAAAAGCTCTTTGCAAGGCCATTTTAAACACAAAGTAAGAGGAAACAGAGTCCTCTGGTGGACTCTCATTCGCTAGAGGGATTTGGATTAGATGACCTCTGAGGTCCCTCCCAAATTCTAGAATTCTATGTGTGGAATCACTTACAGGTAGCTGGGCTGGGCTAGTCTGGGTGGCTAGTTGAGCAGCCCATTTATTCAGCAGTTCGAGATGTCACCAAGGAGAGGTGCAGCTAGCACTACCCCCCCCCCCACCAAAGCAGTGGGTGGTGACGCCAGCGGGACACTCCCATCTACCCCACTCTGTTTCCAGAAGATTTGGAGGAAAAATACCACTTCAGAGCACTTGACCTACTTGAGAGGATTTTAATTAGTGGACAGCAAAGTATAAACAAGGCGGACAGTGACGCGATAGTTAACAGCAGCTCCTCCAGGCTTCTGTGTTTGGAGAGGTCATGGCTAGTTAATGGGTGGCAAAGCTGTACGTGCTGTAGAACAGATGAAAAGAAGAAGCACACCCACCCGCCTGCCTGCAAGTATGCTGGCCCTGTATCCAACATTCGGGAAGCAGCTGGGTGGAAACCAGGGATACGCACAGCCACCAAACCAATGGACTGGGGGTTTGACCTGGAAAGAAGCAAAGGATCGGCAGAGCGTATATGGCAGGGGTGGGAGTCATTTGCATCCCCAGATGGAAGCTGGTTCCTTCATGTTTTCCAGCAGTGTCTACCCTAAAGGGAAGGACACAACCTTCTCTTGCAGATGACCCAGCCATGGGGAAGCTGTGGCCTGTCAGCTGATGCTGGACTCCCATCAGCCAGCTTGGTCAGGCAAGATGGGAGTTGGGAGTCTAGCAGCTTCTGAAGAACCACAGGAGCCCTGCCCCTGTCAGACATACTACCCCCAATCATAACCCTGTGCAGGGACCCCCACCCCTGTGCAAAATCCACAAGGCCACCCACCTCCTGCCTGCACTCAAGCCCTATGCTCTGAAACAACCTCTACAAAGCCACCGCCTGCAGGAGGAAACGAGTCAAAGCAGCTGCTTGCTGAGGGCATGTATTCAAGAGTGGATTGCTATGGTTAAGTGCCAGGTCACCTCCTCAGCGCCACCCTTTTCTCTGAGTCACATATCTCTCGCTGCCTGAAAAATATGCAGCTGATAAAGGGACAGTCTGGACAGTCTGATCTGGGTCACAGTGCATGTCCCACATCTACGATGGCCTTCACAACGGTCGTATGAAGTGGAGATAGAGGCTTGCTGGGAAGCCTTCAAGGGTCAAATAGATGAGCACTTTCTCATCTTGTCCAGGCGGGGAGCAGAGCCTTCCCCACTGGAAGGTGGCAGGCAGGGAGGGAGGCTACATACACACCTGCCTGGAGGAGAGGGTGCTGAGGGGCATCTGGTCACATTGGCCTCTAATTAGGAATGTGCTGGGTGGGGGGAGATGACAGCAGAAGCACACAGACCCCCCCCCCCCGCTTGTAGGCTGGCCATCCGTCCTCCTGCTCAGGAGGTTTGTCTCTGCCCATTTCACGTTCCAATGCACCCTGGATCTAGGGATAAATAAATAACATGTGAGTCTCTCACAAGCGAAGGAGTAGACAGTGGGGTTAGTCCAGGCTGGTCAGTGGCAGGGCTAGGGTGGTCAGCAGGAAAAGGCCTCCCATATGGGACAGAACAGTCCAGATCGTGGGCAAGGGTGTGAGGCGGAGGAATGAAGGGGATGCCCAAGAAGGAAGATGGTGCCCAAGAAGGGAAGATGGTGTTACACAAGGCAGCTTCTGGCAGAGTTTGCCAGTCAGGCTTGGAGCCAGCTGCTTGCAGGACTCTCACAAGCCACGCCAGTCACGCCAAGGCTCCTTCCCACTCTTCCTCCTGCAGAGGGCCAGGGGAGGGCCAGGTGGAGACGGCTAGACCTGGGTGAGGGGCAGGAACTTCTGGTAGTAGCTCTTGGTGACGTCAATCATCAGCTCCTGTGTGCACTCGGGAAGTTCTCCAGAGAAGAGCCCTGGGGGTGAAGTGGAGTGTGAGCAGCCAGCCTGGCAATAAGGAACATCCTTTACTGTGCAGTCACTGTCCCACTTTGAGTAAGGCGCACACAGTGGCCTCCCCCCACCCCTTTTCCCCCATTTACCTGGGCAGCCTGCAAAGACGGTAAAAGGTGGGACCACTGTTTCTGGAGGCAAGACTGTGTTGTCAAGGATCTTGCAGCAGTCTTTGAGGACACACCGGCGACCCTAAAAAGGATGTGCCACAAGTCAGTTTGGAATTAGAACAGGCCCCAGGTTCCCACCCTTCCACCTGCCACTCATGCCCTGGACTTCCAGGCTTAAAGGGCCAGCAGGCAGCCCAATGCTCAACTGCATCCAAGTGGGTGGTTTTGTTCTTAACTGGCAATCTCACTAACTGCAGCACTACAGGACTTTACTTCTGAGTACTGCAGACGCTCCTTCATTGGAGGTTTTTAAACAGAGTTTGGATGGCTATCTGTCAAGGATTCTTTAGCTGTGATTCCTGTGTTGAAGGGGGTTGGACTAGGTGGCCCACAAGACTCCCTTGCAACTCTACAATTCTGTGTGTGGTTTGCAGCACTAATCTTGGGTAGGGAATCAGCCTCTGTGAAAAGATGGGCCCCCTTTGGCCTGATTCAGCAGGCCAGTCTTATGTTTTTCTGTACCACACTCTAGTTCAAGGGTGGGGAAACCATGCCTCCAAATCCATCAGTTCCAGCCAATGCAGCAGATGGTCAAGGCTAATGGGAACTACAGTATAGTCCAACTCCATCTGCAGGGACACAGCTCCCCCACTCCAGCTGAAGTTCCCATAGAACCTGCTTGAGCAGGTGAGCAAAACGTAGTGATTAACACCGGATCTTTTACTGTTCTGGCAAATGTGTGTTTTCACTTCAGACGCCTATGGGCTGCAGTTCCTGGGCATGAGAGGAGCCAAGTTGCTCAGGTCAGGACTTCCGGTTCGGCGCCAGCGCTAATGGCTGCTCCCTCTCCGAGCTCCGGAGAGAGGACGGCTCTGCGAGTTCGGGTCTGACCCGCTACGGCAAGCGGGGGACCCCTAAAATCACAGGAACGGAGCCTGTGAACAAGGAGATTCGGTGGGCACCTGAAGCGCCCCCCTTTACCGCAGAAAGAGCCTTTTTAAAGGCTCCGGAACGACAACGGGGAGCGCGGTGCTGAGAATCGCTACCCAGCCCGCAGGGTGAAGCCGCGTCGCCATTAGTGGAGAGCGCCGATTCCCTTCCTGAATAATCTGGACAAAAAAGACCCGTGAGTAAGATTGAACCTCTATTCGTGCCAAAACTACTTGAAATTAGGCTGAAAACGGGAAAGGCGAAAATTAAGGAAGTCTGCCTTCCCCCGACTGCATGACAATTAAAGCAACGAAAGTTACTGAGCTGCATCCGTATGGGATATTGTCTTTAACTGCTTGAATCCGACATTTGGACTTTGACTATCCCCTCTAGCTTGCAGGGCAGAGGGGAGGAATAAGTGACTTTATAAGCTGCATGACCAACTTAAAGGAAAGGGAACTCTCTGCAGCCTTCAACCTGGCACAAACTGCTATTAGAACAAAGGAACACTGAACTGACTTTAGACTCTTGTGAAAGTAACAAAGTGGAAGTCTCATTGCTTATTTGATACAAAGTTTTGGGACTTTGTGGACACAATATATCAGGGAAGGCTGGGACTTTATCTATTGGGAAAGTGTTGCAATATACATATAGAAGCCTCCCGATAAATTTGCTTTTTAAATACTCTTTGCCTTTGTTTGCGGACATCTTGATTTGCTCCCTCTAGAGGGTAAATTAAAAGTTGCTACGCTTTGGGACAGTGGAATTTTCCTTTAGGAGAAGGCTCTCGTGGGAAACGACCTTGGGATATGAGTGGCCCAGCAGATGAGATAAGCACGAGAGCCAAGACAAGGCAATATCAACAACAGCTACAGCAACACAAGAAAAGAGGCTCGATCTCAGGCATAACTCCTACAGTGACAACAGGACAAGAAAAAGGTACAGCAGTCTCCATGGATGCAGTGTCGCAAGCCCTTCTTAAGATAAACCAGTCTCTGGAGAATCTAACAAAGCAGACGGCAGAAAATACCAAGAAATTGACAGAGAATTCACAGAAATTGACAGATTTAACAACAAGACTTGACCTGAATACAGAATCAATAAACAGGCTTACGCAAGAAAATTCTGCCACACGCCAAATTGCGGAGGAAGCCAGAACTATTGCTGGAGAGACCCAGGAAAAATTAGAACCGATTGCCAGGAAGGTCTATGACCACGACGCAACTCTGGCATTGTGGGAACTACAAAGAAAAGAAAGGAATTTGAAATTACGATCAATTCCAGAGGACGAAGGAGACAATCTTACGGACTTTTTAACGAAAGAGTTTGCTGATTCCTGGGAAGATCTAGAGGAAGACGAATTTAAAATCACAACAGCATTTAGACTGGGCAGAAGACAGAACAGAAAGGCGCCGAGAGACTGTCTGATTACCTTGAGATCGAAGGAGGAAAGAGACAAAATTCTAAGACTGCACTTTGAAAAGGCCTTACAAATTGGGAACTCACCGATACAGATCTTTAAAGACATTCCTAAACATATTTTGGACTTGAGAGCTTCTTATAAGGATTTGGTCTACCTGTTGAAGAAGAACACCATTCTCTTCAGGTGGGAATTTCCACAGGGACTGTCTTTTGACTATAGGGGGAAGAAGGTGAAAATAAAGACGATACAGGATAAAGACAGGCTCCTGCAAAGAAATCAAGAAGACTTACAGAAAGGAACTGTAGACCCAATTGCTGAGCAAAAGAGTGTAATAGACATCCTGAACCTTTCGTTTGGACAGAACCTTCCACCACCAACAGAGGAGGAACAACAACTGGGAGCTGTTGGAGGAATACCAGAAAAATAACAAGATGGCCCTGCAATTCCTTAGCTGGAATTGTAATGGGATGAACAGTCCTTTGAAGAGACGACAAATATTCCATATTTTGTACAGAGAACAACTGGACTTGATTTGCTTACAGGAAACTCATATAACTAGAGCACACAGGAGACTGCTTATGAATAAAAAATTGGGACAAGAATTTATTTCGTCGGACAAAGTGAAAAAAAGAGGAGTTGTGATTTATGTAAAAGAGAAGTGGGCTCCAAAAATGATGTTCAAAGATGAACAAGGAAGATATTTAGCGGTGGAGATTCAGGTACAAGGAGAAAAATTTTTGATAATTGGGATCTATGCGCCAAATGAAGGTAAAGCAGAATTCTTCAAAAAACTCCATGAAACTTTGACGGATTATTTGGAATACAATATGATAATCATGGGAGATATGAATGGTGTAGTTTCTACAAACATGGACAAGACACAAAGACTGACACTTACTAAAGAAGGGAGACTCCCGAAGACTTTCTTCGAAATGACTGAAAATATGGATTTAATAGACATTTGGAGAACAAGGAACCCTCTTGAAAGAGAGGGAACCTTTTTCTCCCATGCAAAGATGACCTGGACCAGAATCGACCAAATATGGGTTACTAGTGGAATGGCTCCGAAGATTAAGAAGGTAGAAATCTGCCCAAAAGCCTGTTCCGACCATAACGCCGTGAAGATGGAAATGAAATTTACAACAACTGGTCAGTTTAGATGGAGAATGAATGACACCCTATTTCGAGATAGAGAGATCCACATGAAGGCCCAAAAAACTCTAAAGGACTATTTTGAAATCAATCTAAAGGGTGATGTGGAAAAAAGAGTGATCTGGGACGCAAGTAAAGCTGTGATGCGAGGATTTTTGATTCAACAAAATTTAATAAAGAAGAGAAAACAGAATGAGAAAAAGGAAAAAATTTTGGAAAAGATAAAAGAAGGAGAGAAAAAATTAAGATCAAAACCAAAGTCCCAGGAGATTTTGAGGGAGATTAAGTTGTATCAAACACAATATATGGAATTGATGAACCAAGAGATAGAATGGAAAATAAAGCAAATGAAACAAAAGACATTTGAGTCGGCAGACAAATGTGGTAAACTTCTGGCATGGCAACTTAAGAAAAGACAGAAATTAAATACAGTCACAAGTCTAGAAGTGGATGGAAAAAATATATCTAAACCCAACGAGATAAGAAATTGTTTTGTGAGTTATTTTAAAAAACTTTATTCCCAAGGATTACAAAATGAAGAGGACATAGATAAATTCCTTAATAAATATGGATTACAAAAAATCTCTCATCATAGCAAGGTGGAGCTAAACCAGAGAATAACAGAACAAGAGATAGAGGGTGCCATTCAGGACATGCAATTGGGCAAATCTCCAGGGCCAGACGGACTGACTTCCAGATATTACAAATCTTTAAAGGAATGGCTGATACAACCGTTAAAGGAAGTTTGTAACGAGATTTTAGAGGGAAAAAAGGCACCCGAATCGTGGAAAGAAGCATATATCTCACTCATACCAAAGACAGAGACTGAAAAGACTCAACTGAAGAACTACCGCCCAATTTCGTTACTGAATGTGGATTACAAAATTTTTGCAGACATTTTAGCAAAAAGATTTAAAAGAGTACTGATGGAGAAGATTCACAGAGACCAAGCAGGCTTTCTCCCAAAAAGACACCTCTCAGACAATGTTAGGAACATAATAGACATTTTGGAAAAGTTAGAGGTGAACATAAATACTAAAGCAGTTTTGATATTTGTGGATGCGGAGAAAGCCTTTGACAATATTTCGTGGAGTTTTATGAAAAAGAATCTTCATGGGATGGGGGTAGGACAAGGATTTGAGAATGGTATGGGTGCAATATATTCCGAACAAAAAGCTAAGTTGATTGTAAACAATGTAATAACTGAGGAACTTAAGATAGAAAAAGGAACACGACAGGGGTGCCCAATTTCCCCATTGCTTTTTATTTCGGTCCTGGAGGTGTTGCTGAACATGATTAGAGATGACCAGCAAGTTAAAGGTGTAAAGGTCGGAACCAAACACTATAAGTTAAGAGCGTTCGCAGATGACCTTGTATTGACCTTGCAGGAGCCAAACACTAGTACAAAAAGAGTGTTGGAAATAATCCAACAATTTGGGCAGGTAGCTGGATTTAAATTGAATAAACAAAAAACTAAAGTCTTAGGGAAAAACCTAACAGATATGGAAAAGAATAAGTTTCAAGAAGAGACAGGTCTGACGGTGGTTAAGAAGGTGAAATATCTAGGGGTTAATTTAACATCTAAAAACTTGAATCTGTATAAGGACAATTATGAAAAATGTTGGTCAGAAATTAAAAAAGATCTAGAAATATGGTCAAATTTGAGATTGTCAATGTTAGGCCGAATTGCAGTGATTAAGATGAATGTACTGCCTAGAATGTTATTTTTATTTCAAACTTTGCAGATTATTGACAAGATGGACTGTTTCAAGAGGTGGCAGAAAGACATTGCGAAATTTGTCTGGCAGGGCAAAAAGCCCAGAATAAAATATAAAATATTAACAGATGCAAAAGAAAGAGGGGGATTTGCCCTGCCGGACTTAAAATTGTACTATGAAGCAGCAGCATTCTGCTGGCTGAAAGAGTGGATGCTCCTCGAGAATACAGATATCTTGGACTTAGAAGGTTTCAATAATGCATTTGGCTGGCATGCATATCTATGGTATGACAAAATCAAAGTGCATAGTGCCTTTAAAAATCATATTGTAAGGAAAGCGTTGTTTAATGTTTGGATGAGATATAAAGATTTGTTGGAAAACAAAACCCCTAGATGGTTGTCACCCTTAGAGGCTAAGGCCCACAAGAAAGTTAATATGGAGGTCGGATGGCCAAAGTATTGTGAGATCTTAGAACAGGATGGAGAGAAACTGAAATTAAAGAGCCATGAAAAACTAAAACCCAAAGTACAAGATTGGCTCCACTATTATCAAATAATGGAGGTTTTCAAACAGGACAGGAAAATTGGCTTCCAGGTGGAAAAATCAAAACTTGAGACAGAATTGTTAGAACCCAATACTAAGAATTTGTCAAGAATGTATAACTTGCTGTTGAAATGGAATACACAAGACGAAACAGTTAAATCAGTTATGATTAAGTGGGCACAGGACATTGGTCATAATATTATGTCTGCTGACTGGGAAAGGTTGTGGAACACTGGTATTAAATTTACGGCATGTAGTGCTTTAAAGGAAAATGTGATGAAAATGGTCTATAGGTGGTACATGACCCCAGTTAAGCTAGCAAAAATTTACCATTTGCCTGATAACAAATGTTGGAAATGTAAGGAAACTGAAGGTACTTTTTATCATCTTTGGTGGACATGCCCGAAGATTAAGGCTTTCTGGGAGATGATATATAATGAAATGAAAAAGGTATTTAAATATACCTTCCTTAAGAAACCAGAGGCCTTTCTCTTGGGCATTGTCGGCCAACTGGTGCCAAAAAAGGATAGAACTTTTTTCATGTATGCAACAACAGCAGCAAGAATACTGATCGCAAAGTATTGGAAGACACAAGATTTACCCACCTTGGAAGAATGGCAGATGAAAGTGATTGACTATATGACATTGGCGGAAATGACAAGCAGAATTCGTGACCAGGGAAAGGAGACTGCGGAAGAAGATTGGAAGAAATTTAAGATTTATCTTAAGAACTATTATAAACTTGATGAAGCTTAGAATGTCGAGATTTTACAGAGAGAAAGGGTTGCAGTAATATAAGATCAGATTAAGAAAGGACTATGATGAATTAGGATGGGAAAAAACATTTATAAGTTGCTATAAAATTTGGACATGAGGATGCAGAAAGGGGAGGTATGGGGAAGTCCGAGGAAAGAAGTCTATGAAAGGACATTTTGAAATTATATTTGTTTGTTTGTCTGTTTTTCTTTTATGTTTGTTTGTTATAAAAACTTTTGTAAAACTAATAAAAAATTTTTTTAAAAAAACAAGTTGCTCAGGTCAGGTGCCAAAGGCAGGTTCTGGGACAGTTAAGCGGGAGTCACGTCCCACACACTGCAGTCCCCGGACAGACAGAAGCTCTGTTCTCTCAGCAAATAAAAACCTAACAATGTTTGCTCAGGTGGGGATGTGGGAGAGATTCAGAGAGCTCTCGAGTTACCTCGTTCTGAAGTTTGTTGTTTGGTTTGGCTGCCAGAGAGGGGAATCATTCCCACCAGGAAGACTCCGTTGGGAGATCAGGACGTGCCCTCTCTTTAAAGAGACACAGAGAGTCCGCCCCACTTTTCAGGGAGATTGGAAGATTCATGACGGATAAAACTAAGTCGTTCTCCAAATGGCCCATAGTTAAACTTCCTCAAAACAGTGCATAGTTAAACTGTGGAACTCACTCGCACAGGAGGCAGTGATGGCCACCAACTTGGGTGTCTTCAAAAGAGGACTGTACAAATTCATGGAGGGGCGGCCTATCAATGGCTACTAGCCAGGATGACTATGCTCTGCCTCCACAGTTGGGAGACACAAGAGAGGAGAGGGCTCTTGTGCTCAGGTCCTACTTAAGTGTTTCCCATAACAGGCATCTGGTTGGCCATTGTGATAACAGGATGCTGGACTAGATGGGCTTCCTTTGGCCTGATCCAGCAGGCTCTTCTTGTGTCCAGGAAACATGCTCCCTCCTCAGGTATCTCCACACATGCCAAACCACAGTGGTATCTTGTTCAGGTAAGCTATCCTGGCTGTCCTCTTCACATTTCCCAGCAACAGCAAGGCTGACAAACCAGGGGCTCTGAACTGGTGCCAACTCTGGGAACAAAGCGCTTATTCAGGGCAGCCCCCACAAGCAGCTGGCGCTTGAGCTCAGGCCACTTTGACAAAGAGGGCGCAGGCAGGAGAGATCCGATGCAATGCCCGTTGACAAAAGAGCAGGGGAGCCAAGTGGCATTTAAAGTGCAAACACTGAGTCACGCAGGACTTTTTTTAATACTAGGGCTGGATGGTGAAAGACAAAGGAGAAGGTTGCTACAATTGGGGCTTAGATTGATACACTCTCCTGGGATCTCTCGACAGGCACTCAGGCAAGTTGTCAACAGGTCCCATGGGTACAGCTTCACAGCTATATCGCTGCAGGATGGCCACCAACTTGGATGATGATGATGATGATGATGATTATACGGTGGAGTACAGGATCAGGTTTAAGGTGCTGGTTTTAACCTTTAAAGCCCTATACGGCCTAGGACCCTCGTACCTACGGGACCGCCTCTCCTGGTATGTCCCATGGAGGACCTTACGGTCTTCAAACAAAAACATCTCAGAGGTCCCAGGCCACAGAGAGATTAGGCTGACCTCGACCAGAGCCAGGGCTTTTTTGGCTCTGGCCCCGATCTGGTGGAATGCTCTGTCACAAGAGACTAGGGCCCTGCGGGACTTGACATCTTTCCGCAGGGCCTGCAAGACAGAGCTGTTCCACCAGGCCTTTGGCCAAGGCACAGCCTGACCCCCTCCTTCGGTAATCCTCATAGAACTCTAGCCCAATGGTTGCCATTAATCTGATTTGAACTGATTTTATACTGAACTGATTTTAGAATGTTGTATCATTTTACTGTTGTTAACCGCTCTGAGCCTGGCTTCGGCTGGGGAGGGCGGGATATAAATATTTATTAATTATTATTATTATTATTATTATTATTATTATTATTATTATTATTACACCGCCCATCTGGCTGGGCTTCCTCAGTTACTCTGGGTGGTTTCCAGAAAAATATAAATACAGTGGTACCTCGGGTTAAGTACTTAATTTGTTCCGGAGGTCCGTTCTTAACCTGAAACTGTTCTTAACCTGAAGCACCACTTTAGCTAATGGGCCTCCCGCTGCTGCCGCGCTGCCAGAGCACAATTTCTGTTCTCATCCTGAAGCAAAGTTCTTAACCCGAGATACTATTTCTGGGTTAGCGGAGTGTGTAACCTGAAGCGTATGTAACCTGAAGCGTATGTAACCCGAGGTACCACTGTAATAATAAAATGTCAGACATTAAAAACTTCCCTGAACAGGGCTGCCTTCAGATGTTTTCTAAAAGTTGTGCAATTCTTTATCTCCTTGACATCTGATGAGAGGGCTTTCCATAGGGAGGGTGCCACTGCCGAGAAGGCCCTTTAAAAGAGGGCTAGACAATATCATGGAGGAGAGGGCTCTCAGTGACTACCAGCCATGAGGGCTATGCTGTCCCGCCACACCTGGAAGCAGCAATGTTTCTGAATACCAGCTGGTGGAAACAACAGGAGGGGAGAGCTGCTCTTGCATTCTGCGTGCTGGTTTACCATAGGCAATTGCTCAGCTTCTGTGAGAACAGGATGCTGGATTAAATGGGCCACTGGACTGATCCAGCAGCAGACTCTTATGTTCTTACACTCAGCCATGGAAATTGTGTGTTATAAGCGTATGGGTGTATCTTTTATCGCTAACCACATTACACAGATATGATGCCTTTTTCTCTCAGACAAACTGTGTTTCTCTCACACACTGATGAATCATTGGATTGTACCCCATGTTAGCCTTATTCAGAGCAGACCCATTACCAGTCATGGACATTACAGTACTAACTTAGGTTCATTGATTTCAGTGGGTCTACCCTGAACAGGAGTTAGTTAGATACAGCCCCATGGCTGTTAATTGGGAATGGCTTCATTAAGTCTGTTCAGAAAGGGTTAGGTGCATAGAGAGGTTCTAACTGTCAGGGATGGAAGTTTTATGGATGTAGAATCTACTAGAATCTTCCTGAACTTTCACAACAGAACAAGCTTGCAGCTGCATTTATCTCGTCAAGGTCGTTGCCTCAGTGGGAGATACATACTCCAGCCTGCTGGGCATTTTATCTTTTGTCCTTCATCCTGCTCTTTACTTTTGTTTCCATATATATTGCGTGATTTTGCTTCTGTAACTGGATGCATTTTGGAGCAAAGATTTTGCCTTACTGGGAATCTAGTAAGTTCCTGTATGAATTTAAGCCTCAGTAAAACTCATACTGAAGAATCCTGCTTCCTGTGTGTGCACTTTTCTCTGATCTCTACAAGGAGTGGACTCTGCTGGGGTTTTTTACCCATATCCTGGGGTTGCTCAGGCATGAAGACAGCGGGTGACTGGATTTGGCCATCAGCCCTATCACTGGCATGCAGCTCATCCTGTACAGTGCAGAAACTATGCACACATATTCACTCAATAACTTTTTCATAAGAACATAGGATGCTGCCCTATACTGAATCAGGCCCTTGGTCCATCTAGCTCAGTATTGTCAACACTGACGGGAAGTAATGGTTCTCTATGGTTTCAGGCAGAGATCTCTCTCAGCCCTACTTGGAGATGCTACTGAGGATTGAACCTGGGACCTTCTGCATGCAATGCAGATGCTATACCAACGAGCTATGGCCCTTTCCCAACGCTCAGTGGCAGAACATCTGCATTGCATACAGAAGTTGGGGCCTGCTTCTCAGTTCCCTTGGTCTGAAGTTGCGTCCACTCCCCACAACACAAAAAGAACTGCACAGACCAAACTCCTGCTGCTGTCCCAGGTGGAGCTCTGCTAGGTGAGCAGCAGAAATCTCTTGACAGGCCTGCCAAACCACAGCCCTTCCCATTGCCATGACCCCACCCTCCTGCCATTAGCTGTTGCAGACAAGAGGGGAACACAGCAGCTGGGACTGGAGTTTGGCAGCCACAGCAAGCAGCTGACCAGGAGCAGAAGGCTCCACTCCACAAGTTGAAATCTCTGGCATATGAATGGGTCTCAGCTTCCGCCTGCCTCCCCAGCCAAACACGGACATGGCCAGGAAGTTCCATTTGAATGGGTGCATGCGTGGATCTTGAACTGTGGTGTAATCTGCTTAGGCATCCAGGCTTACAAGAGCCTCAGGGTGAACTAGAGAGCCCGTGTGGTGTAGAGGTTGCTGTCAGACTAGGACCTAGGACCTGGAAGGGTTCAAATCCCCACTCAGCTAAATTCACTGGGGGACCTTGGGCCGGTGACTGCCTAAGCTACCTCCCCGGTGTTGTTGTGAGGATAAAACAAGGTAGAGGAGAATGATGTAGTCGACCTTGAGCTCCTTGGAGGAAAGGCGGCATATAAATGCAGTAAATAAATAAAACTTGATTCTGAGCCAAATAAATACCCTGGCTGGTTGCCCACAGGCATCTGGTTGGCCACTATGAGAACACGATGCTTGACTAGATGAGCCCCCTTTGACCTGGTCCAGCAGGCTCTTCTTAGGTTCTTTTGACCCCCGTGCAACTGCCTGAAATTAAGTGGGGCTGTTATGCTACATAGACTTTGCAGGATGCCCAAGGGGAGCCACACTTACAATGACGCAGTTCTTGCCTATGTGGACATAGGAGCCGATCTGAGCCGCATTGACGACGCAGTCCTCCTCAATGAAAACGTGGTCACCGATGTGCAGAGGGAAAAATGCAACCCTGAAGAAGAAATATACATGTGTGTTGGGGGGGGGCATATTTATAGCCAGCAACACCTACCCCACCAAAAATAAAATAAAATCAATTCACTGAAGCCCTAGAACAATAACAAATTTGGTGAGGATGACTTGCAAAGCTTGATCAAACAACATGCAGCATGCCCAGGAGCTACCAACGCCCAAGTGGGATTGGCAAGGAAGAACACAAAGATTTCCTGGATCCCCCCCTCCGAATTCCTCACAGTTGGCAACCTCCAAGCAAAGCTCTTCCGCTCTGCCCGTCCTTAGGTTTTGGCTGCAGCCATGTCAAGAAGCAGATGTAAGGCAGTACACCAGCCCCACAATGTCTAGGGATGCTGTCTTTTGGCTAGAGGTCTCCTTCCAGTTCCACTGAGACAGCAATCACCCTCTCAGCCAAGTCTCCACCTCCAAGTATGTGGGATCCTTAATCCCCCCAGGCTCATCATCACCAGGAAAGGTCCCATGCACTCTTTGAACAATTATATTGAGTGAGGAAGTAGATTCAGCTGGTGGGACTGGTAATCTCCCCCACCAACCATGGGTCAAGTTTGACAGCTGGGAGGGGCCGCTCGTCTGTCAATGGCATGGCATCATGACTGAAATCAAACCATGTGGGTGAGCAAACACAGCACTATGCAAGCCCTGATGAGCAGCTGGCTGCTGGGGCTTTGCTGGAGCTATCCAACTATAGATATGTAGGCTAAAAAATGGTATACACTCTTCTCTTCTCAAATTCATGTATCTAAAAATGGAACAAAACAATGGAGCCATGCAGCATGGGTCACCTTCACTAACCCCCACAATTTTGAAACTGGGATGTGTACGTGATGATTTCTCAATCATCTCCTATGGATAGTTGTCACTTCTGCCAAAGGATATTCCAAGTGGGGTTGGGGGGAGATATCAAAAGGAATTGAGCAGTGGGATTATCAGTCTAGATGATTGTATGTTTATTAAGGAACCCAGCTCCTTGAACTCAAAACTCAGCACTACCCTGTTTCAAGGAAGCCCTCCCACCTTGTCCCAAGCAACTCCTACCCCTTGCTGAATTTCTTGAAAGGTGGACGGATGACACTTCGGCTTTTGACCACGCAGTGGCGCCCAACTCTCACATTGGCCAAGTCCCCTCGGATGATGCAGTCGTTCATGACAATTGTCTGAATGGGAAAGAAGAGAATTACTGCAGTTTTGGAGGTTTCTCAAAGCAGGACGGCATTCTGATGGGACCCTGAGAAACATGCAAATAAGATGGGCTTCATGTAAATGTGAACAACACACTAAATGGTTCGTCTTCCTTGGTTGCTGTAAGAACCACTCCCAGATGCAGCCAGTGTCAAGATTATCTTTTATTTATTTTAGTATTTTTATACTGCATTAAAGAGTCTCCCTAGATGGTTCACAATTAAAAAAAATAGAAACAATTTAAAACATAAATTTAGGAAATGGCTTTGAAAATGATGAGAGCAGTAAAAGGAAGGAAGTAGAAGGAAGAAAGGTATTTTGCAGTTTGCTGTAGCTTGGTCAATGTAAATAAGCAATCAACACACTTGAAGGGGCCCACCTCAAGAGCCCCCTTGCCTCTTAGTACTCTCCAGGTTATCCCATTGCCCCCCCCTCAGGGAGCAGTACCACTCACTTTGGGAATCACTGGCCTACCTGAACAAGAGGTTTTATTTCCCACCCTTTGAATCTATCAGTAGGCCATGAACTGTTCACTGCACTTACAATCCCTTCCTACCCTGTCCCATAGGCAGCCTCTGGAGTTCAAGGGCCTCTCACCTTGCCATTGAGCACGATGTTCTGGCTTCCACACAGCACAGACTGCCTGCTCACTTTGTTCCCAGATGCCTAAAGAGATAGAGAAAGGCAGAAATGATTAGCAAAAACAAAGCTCTTGGAGAAGGTACTTGGGCGAGAGCCCTGCGGTCTTTGCAATATGGGTGGGAGCACCAAACGGCCATAGTTATCTGTAACCCAATGGCCTCCAGATTAACTACCATAATGTTACATGGGGGGTGCATGCCTCTAAGTATTTCTCAAACTTCAAGGGTGAATGGGTGTGTTTCATTTGATATGATAATTAAGTGCTGTTGTGCTATTATTTTATTATTTCACTGTGCATTCAAAAAAATTCTTAGCAGCTTTGCATGAACACAACAATAGCACATAAGTTCATAGGAAGCTGCCTTATACCCAGTCAGATTAATTGTCCCACCTCCCTCAGCACTGACTGGCAACAGCTCTCTATTTAGCCACCCCAAGGAAGCTGAGAATTGAACCTGGGGGTTTTGCATGTAAGCCAGGGACTGACCAATGAATTATAACAGCCCTCCTCCTGTTCATGGTAACTGGTTATTAATTGGGAAGAGCCAATGGAAACACACGTTGCCGGTACTGAAACTGCTTCACTAGGTGTTGGTTAGTTTCCAAATAGCCATTTCTATTACCTTTTCAGCAACCAGGTGCCCTCCTGATGCTTTGGAGTACAAAACACCCAGAGGGCACCAGGCCAGGGAAGTCCGCTTCAAAGCCTTTGCCAGCTTAGGAGCCAGGGACCTAGAGGGCCACCTTAGTCCATGTACAGTGATCATGGCATAGGACTCTTCGCCGCATGCCCCCACCCTCTGAAGCTAAGTGGGATTGGGGGTTCAGGCACTAGCCAAAGGCCCTTCCAGACCTGACCATTACAACACGCACTCTGCTGCTATTATATTATTTAGACACTTTCCATGCTGCTTTTCAGGCAAAAAAATGGAAGCAGCCTTCCAGAGCGGCTTATATATCACTTTTAAAAAGGCGGCCCCGCCCGCAGCCTTAAATTTTTTTTAAAAAGACAAGGCACGCGAGGAGAAAAGGCGGGGAGGGAGGAGGAAACGAACGAATTGTGGCCTCCGCTCTGCCTCCATACGTTTCATGCATTATTCTGAGGTGAGCGCCCTGGCATGGCGTGCTTCTCCCACTCCCACAGGCCTGGTTCCCGGGTAAAGAGGACTAGCGCCTTGACTCGACACGCACCGTCTCGATGTACTCGGACTTGTTGTAGAGCATTTCGCTCAGCTCCATCGCGAAGCCCCCGCGTCACACCCAGAGCGGCTCCCCGACTCTATTGTCCCCGCGGGGCTACCGTACAAACGTCCCACTTCCGCCCTCCAGCGGGCCGTAGACTTTGCAGCCTATCAGCACAGACCTTCCCGGAGGCCTCCAAACACTGCCAGCCAATGACTGAAGACGAAAGTGACGTGAATACGTTTACTTCCGGTTTCTGTTTGAAACAAGGCTACTCCCCCCTCCCTTGCCTTATTCTCCATGGTGCCCTTTCTTCTTTCAATATTCGGCTCTGACTAGAGACATCCCTTTGTTGGGCATGCTCTGGCGTCGCAGCTGCGGAGAATAAAGCGCAATATTAAGTGGGTGGGTGACAGCCGCTCTACCTTCCGTCTCTATGGGCCGCTCTACCTTCCGTCTCTATGGCGCCGCTCTACCTTCCGTCTCTATGGCGCTAGCTCCCGTTTCTTGACATGGCGCATGCGCAGAGACATTCCCTCGCTCCAGGCGAATCTTGCGTTTCCATGGACGCCGTTTCGCTGGTTCAGCTACTGCGCAGGCGCAGCTGACGCGAGGTGCGTGGCGCGCAGAGAGCGGGAGATATGGAGTCTCCGCGGGGCCACTTCCCGGCCCTCAACGCGCAGGAGAAGGCCCAGGTGGGCGCCGGGCGAGAGGGGCCGCGAGGGAGGGGCTTTGGCTGGAGGAAGAAAGGGCGGGAGGGTCTCTTGAAGAGAGGGGCTTTGGCCTGGCAGCTGGGGAGGTAAGGCCCGCCCCTCTCCTCTTTTCCCGTGGTAGAGATTTCAGGAGGCGGGACAAGGGAAGAGGGCCCTCACTCTGCGGTATAGAGCATGTGCTTTGCACGCAGAAGGCCCCATGGGTGGGATTTCCAGATATGGCTGGGAACCTTGGAGAGTTGCTGCCAGTCACGTAGACGGTACAGGCTAGATGGACTCAAATAATCTGACTTTGTGTAAGGCAGCTTCTTATGTCCTTGCTTAAACCAGCTTTTTATTTAGAGCCATGTGGACTGGATTTTTCCTCAACCTTGGGTCCCAAGATGTTGCTGGGCTATCACTCCTATCATTCCTAGCCAGCATGGCGAGGGGTCAGATATGATGGGAGCTGTAGTTCAAGAACATCGGGAGACCCAAGGTCGAGAAAGATCATGGCTTGGAAGAACATTCTCACTCCAGTTTGCATACAAAAAAAAAAGTCTGTTTTTAGTCCCCACTGGCATCTTCAGGTGGGAGTCAGAAACACCTTTGCTTGAAACCCTCGAGAGCCACTGCCACTGTTGACAATACTGAGCTAGATGGAATCTTACTTTGTAGGGAAGGAATATAAACACTTGCTTTGCACACACAAACTCCCAGGTTCAGTTCCCATCAGCATCTCCAGGTGGGAGTAAGAAAGACCCCTGTCTGAAACCCTAGAGAGCCACTGGCCCATATATAGATCCATAACTTAGCAGTAGAGCAACTGCTTGGTGTGCAGCTGGTCCCATATTCCACCTTCAGCATCTCCAGGTTGAGCTGCCCTTACCTGAGACCCTGGAGAGCCACAGCTGTTCAGTGTAGAAACACTACTGAGCTCGATAGGGCAATTTCCTATGTACTCCTTTTGGAGATCTGTTTAAACCAGCCTCCCCCAACTTTGTGCCCTCCAGATGTTAGGCCTATAACCCCTATCAGCCCCAACATCATACAGCTGTGTTGGCTGGGGCTGTTGGGAGTTGCACTCCAAAAAACCTGGAGGGCACTAGATTAAGGGAGGCCAGTTTATACTGTTGGGGATGCGGTTTTAAGTTACACAGAACCCTTCATTTTGAGTACATTGTTTTGGTGTGCAGTCTTGTGTTCCTCCTTCCTCCAGCAAGACTGAGTGTTTGGCAATGCAGTTCATGTAGCTGCTGCCTTCCTAAATCTTGTTTTAAAACAACTTGTGGTGACCACCTTGTAACATCTTTGTCTTCCAGCTGAAAGAAAAGTTGGCCTTATTGAAAAGAGAATACAGCAAAACATTCCACAGGTTACAGGTAAGTAAACAATAGTGTCTGCCAAGGACTTATAAGCAAGGTCCTGAGGGCAGCAACACGAGAGCAGGTCTTTTCTGCAGTGGCCCCTCACTTGTGGAATGTGCTCCCTGGGGAGGCTCACCTGACTCCTTCCTTACATATCTTTAGGTGCCAGGCAAAAACATTCCTCTTCTTCCAGGACTTGGTTAATTAAACAATCTATGGCCTTTTAAACTGGGGAGGGGGGTATTGTTTTGTTTGTTACTATAGTGTGTAATTTTGTGTCCCCTCCTGTGATCATCTAATTAAGAGTGATACAAAATTTTAATAAATAATAATATTTTTGGCAGAAAATGAAATCACATCTGATTAAGCACCGGTCTTCCCATTACCCTTTTTATTGTTTTTGTTTTTGTAGCGTGCTGAAAGAGCTGAAAAGGTGAACAACTATGTCAAGAAAACGGTTGCAGAGAAAAACCTGTTACTTATGCAAGAGGAAGCTGAGGGGGACCTTGCAGGTAAGCCTGGAAAGGCAGATCCGTGATTCTTTGGGTGTTTATCTGTCCTGATGAAGTCATTGCTCCATGGCTCTCACTCTTGTATTATAGGCTCATTCTACCTTTCCCAAAAGGCAGAGCACTTTTTGTATTGCACCTAATGCTGTTCTTGGGCAGGCCTCTTGGGCTGTGGACTAAGTGAGACCATTACAGGGAGATGCCATAAAACTTAAATTAATTTTTCTTCTGTTGTTTCTGCTCCAAAACTTTGCATTGTTGAGATCTTGGAATCTGTTCACTTAGAATTCCGCACATTTTCTGTTTGGCTATGTACCGATGAGGCCTGGTGTTCCAGTTCAGAACTAGCCCCTTACTCTGGGGTATTTGTGAGTGCTTATTTTCTAAAATGAGGGGAACTGGGACTAAAGCCATCTTGAAAATTGTGCTGGGTGGACTAAGGACTGTGAACTCAGTTCTAGCACTCAATTATTTAATTCTAAGTGTTTTTTATACCTGACTCTGTTTGATGAATCTCTGGGTTTTGATTTTTAAAAAAAGGAAAGTTGATTTGTCAAGCCTGAACTCTGCTCTCCACTCTTTAGGAAGTGAAACAGAGTCTTATGTTAAACTGCCTTTGTAGTTTTCAACTTTTTTGATTGAAATGCGCTTCGTTTTGCTCTTCTGTGTGCTCCCTTGATGGCAGTGTGCTGTTATTTTTTCCTTCACAGATGGTGGCTGTTCAAAGAAGAGCGCTGCAAAAGCTGCATCATTCACCTTCAAGCCTGAGGCCTTCAACCAAGAAGACAGCTTGCTAGGAAACTTGAGTTCTTCGTGTAGCAACCAGGACCGCAAAAGGGTTCTCTTTAGTCCTGTTCTTAAGAAAAACCAGAATAGTTTGTCAAGAAGTAGAACCAAAGTGCAACAGAGAGCATCTTTGGCTTTGGAGGAAAGAGAAGAATCTACATGGGATGCACCTCTGGGAAATGTGGGACCCCAGCCAGAGAGCTCCCAGGGCTCCAGGTCGCCAGTTTTCAACAGAAGTGACAGTTTATGGACGGACCATAGCATCCCAGTGGCTTCCTCAGGGAACACAGCTGAAGAAGGAAGAGGCAGCGATGTTTCTCCTGTGTTGCTGCATCTGGATTGTTTACAGGAAACATCTGGACAAGCCACCTTTCTTCATGATCTGTCGCGTGAAAACCAGGAGTCTTCACCTGAGCATCTTTGTGAGGAAGGCCTGTTTGATAGCTCTGGAGGTCCAGCTGTCAATAATATTGTGTCACCTGCAGACATGCAGATTGAATCTCCACAGATGGAGAAGGAGGCAGGCCGAATTGCAGGCTTAGCTGTGACCATTGAGGCTGCCTCTCATACACATGGAATGCAGCAAGAAGGCAGCCGATGCCAGGAACCTCAGAAATTGGAGCTCAGCGGCGGTGACGCTCCCACCAGCAAGCCCAGTGGAAATAGTTTAGGGGATCAGCTTGAAGAAACTGGATCTCCCCTCCTGGATGGGGCTCCAGCCACACCTGCTAAGGATGTGCTGAGCTCATGCACAGTAGTTGAGGGGCTCCTGTTTCCTGTTGAGTATTACGTAAGGACAACACGGCGAATGTCCAGTCAACAGAGGGAGGTGAACTTGGCGGCCGTCATTCAAACCCAGCTGGGCAAAAGTAGGAAAGGACAGAGAATTGTGTGCAATGAGAAGAGCACAGATCCAGCCTCGTCGTCCTCCCAAGGGCAGACAGAAAGTGGTGAGCAGAGGGAGGCTGTTCCTTTCCCATTTCCCAATTCTGGTGCCAGCCCTGGCACTTCTCCTCTTCAGTCTCTTTCTAATGACAACACATCTTCCAGCGGGGATCTAGTACAGAGTGAAGGCCTAGTGCAGCCCAGAAGAAAGAGAAGGCTGAGAGGGAGGTCTAATCACAAGGCCTTGTCCGCCACAGCAGAGAATGTGGAGCTGACAATTCCCAAGGTTGATAGTTCTCTTGTGCCAAGTGAAGCTCAGGGAAGGAAGGAAAACCACCATGGAAGAGACAAAGCCACAGTGCTTTACATTACAGCTGGTGGCAGCGTGGAATCCAAGCCGAGTGGCAGAAAATGGCTGGCAGAGTCTGCAGTTTCTGCTTCCACACACCCTGAGACTGAGTTAGAGACTGTCCATGTCTCACAGGTGGTGAACTCAAAGGCCAGTGTTCCCTCCAGCTTCATGGGAAGCCTGGAAGAAAATGACAAGACATGTTGTCCTGACAGTGGGTCTCCTGAGCAGGCTGGGAATTGGAACAACGCTGGGGTCAATCTGGCACAAGTGGATAGAGACCCCTTGCCTCACTATGCACCCCTAGTTGCCTCTGTGAAATGCAAGCGGAGGGGAGCACCCCGAGGTATGTGCCCCCTGGACCCAGAGCTCGTTCAGCTTTATCACCCAGGGGCAGCTTGGGGAGGGGGCTCCTACTTGGTCCCTTTAGAGCAAGGGTTGCCAATGCAGTATTTGTGGGCACCACAGTGCCCACCAATTTCTCCAATGGCTCTCAAGAAAGGCCTCAGTAAATATCCCCTTGGGAATATTTTGCTCATTTCCTGTGTACACTGGCTTAGCTTCTTCAGTGGAGACCCCTCCCCATGAGGCAAGTTGAGAAAGCTCCCTTAGGTGGCGTATTTTCATGAGGGTGGGTGGGCTGACCTGTAGGATCTCCTTAGGAATTTCTTTGTGACTGGCCCCTTTGAAGTGAGTTGGAGGTGCTGTGCAGCTGGCACACAAGAGGAGCTCCCTGATTGATTGATTGATTGATTGATTGTGCCCCATACTAATTGGGGATGGGGAGGGTTTTTGGATTTCCAGCTTGATCACTATATGCTAATTTTACAGGCCCCTTGGTGGTCTTTGATATTTCCCCATTGTTTTGGGGCCTTATTGAGCTGGGGGATGGGGGCAGAGGACAAGGCTTTTCAAAATGTCCCTGGAAGCACACAGGTCCTTTGCATCTGTCCATTTCTTCCAGGAGAATCCTGAGATGCAGGGGAGTTCACAGCTTAGAGCATCTAGGTGATTCAGCAAAGGACACCTGAGAGCATGTTTCGAACCAGCAGGTCTCCTGCTGCTAATTTGAAGCAGGGTGGCTTTAAGGATCCCAGGAGCCCTTCTAGAGTAAGATCCTCACAACTGCAGTGAATGACAGGCTAAGCTGTTTCTCTTTTGTATTTGCAGGTAGAAGGAGGGCCAGCCTGCCTGTGGAATCTCGGGGTCCTACCTCACTTTACCTCTTTGGGACAGGTTCCACCAAATTGTCCCTTCCTTTTCATGGCAAGAGAAGTAAGATGTCCAGTCTTGAATGGCTGCCCTGTGGCTTAGAGCTCCAAGAATTCCACCTACCTGAAGATGAATTTGGGCTCCTTAAACTGGAAAAGCTCAAAGCCTGTGCTGTAAATCTGCCGGAGACTTTTGACACTGGCCAGTCAGCCAAGTGCCTCCAGGACACTAGTGGGGCTGGCTTTGAGAAAGATTCAGCACTAGGAGAGAATCCCATTTCCCTGGAGAAAGAGCCACCCTTTCCAGTGGGCTCCCCTCGGAAAGCTCTTCCATCAACTGAGTTGTTCCTCTCTCTAGCCCTGGAGGGTATCCCAGAGTCCCAGCTGCCTACCCCAGTTTTCCCCCGTTTGGGGGCAACCCCAGCCTCCCAGGCCTTGCCAGGCACACCTGGCGCATCTGCTTTGCAAGCTCATGCCAGCCCTGAGCCAGGGGACTCTGCAGGTATTTCTGCCTTGCCCAGGAGCAGGCAAGAGGAAGAAGAGGGAGGTGGCGAAAGGATGCCCTCATTGTCACAAGGCCAAAGGGAAAAGAGCTGGAAGCCTGATGAGGACATGGCCAGCTTTGAAGAAAGGCTGCTATCAGCTGGCGAGTCTGTTGAGTGTTACAAGGAATCCCCCAAACAGGAAGAAAGAGCAGAGGAGCCTCTGGTTGGTTGGTTGGTTTATTCATACAATTTCTCTGCTGCTTTCCAGTGTACAAACAATAATCAACAAGAGCAGAACATCATATTTACAGCACAAGTTATATAATTAAGAGTTTTCAATAAAACAAAAGAGCAGCTAAAAATGCAGCTGAACATTATTACTCACTCCACCCACATTCTGCTGTAATTATCAGTCAGTGATTGCACACTCTTGCTGGGTACTACCAACTGCTCTCTGCTTTTGGTCATAATTGTAGAGGTCTCTGGGATTCCCAAGGAGAAAGCAGAGGTGTTTTTGTCAGAGCTGCAGGCTTGACCTTCCCGGAACTGCAGTTATAATCAAAATGCGCTCCCTTGTGTACCTCTTTCTTTCCTTTCTCTTGGCTGCCTCCAGAACTCCATGACACTCCCTGTTCTTTGGCCCTGCCTAAGTTTCCCACAGCCTCTCTGTGTCTTTCCCTTTCTTTGCTTCCATGTCTTGCCCATTTCTCCCTCCCTTAATCCCTCAGTCTCTGCCCATTCCTCAGGTTCTTGTTGCCTACTGTGCCCTCTTTCTTTGGTCACCTTCACCTGGAGTTCACTTGGGTCCCCTTAGCTACCCATCCCTCAACATTCCTGCCTACTCAACCTGTTTCTGCTAACACCTCTCTCCAGTCATTCAGCCCTCTGTGAGAGTTCCCCCACCTTTCCCAGCCAGATTGACTTTTCTTTCACGGAAGCTGCATCAATTGCCAGGGTACTGTGGCTGAAACCTTATCTCTGAGCAGGTAGAATGTTCATGAGCATTCCAAGACCATTCCCAGCAAGGGGCAAGTCACTGTTGGTTTTTAGCCTACTTGGTGCGGAATACCCTTGCGTCCAAAAGAAGGCAACCTAGTTCAAGTTTCCTCCCTTAGGCAGGATATTTCATGCATAAATCCTTGGTATAGCCTACCTTGAGTGGGAGACTTCTGTCGCTCCACATGCTGCTGAACTGCATCTCCCAACAGCCCCTTTAGGCATGATGGGAGTTGCAGATCAACAAAATGTGGAGCACCAAAGGTTCCCCACCTCATTCAAGGGGTTGGAATATTGAGAGTTCATGTTTCACCTTAACTTCCTGGAATCTTGATTTGGGACAACTGCTTGTCTGCCCAAAATCACATTTCTGCAGATAATAATAATAATAATAATACATTTTATTTATATCTCGCCCTCCCTGCCGGAACCAGGCTCAGGGCAGCTAACATCAAAATATATGATACATTAAAACATTTAGTTTTGGCAACTCAGTACACTCCAATTAAATAAAACCAAACAAATCTAGCCAAACATCAAGTACCTATCTGACTAATTAACAATTATTGCATTGCTTATCAACCTACTATTAGCATTCCAGGTGCCTGGCACTTAAGAGGCAGGTGGGAACTCTGCTGCCTGGAAGCCATATGGTTCTTCATTTTATTACCTTGATGTTTTATTGCAGAACGAAGTGGCCGTAGAAGACCCAGCGGACGACAGCCAGAGAAAAGGGAGCTTGCAGATGACCTCAAAACTAAAGGTTAAAGAACAAAACCATGTCACTTTTTTAAAAAAGTGCTTTACTGATGTAAATGCACATCTGCACTTTTTTTTTTTTTAATGCCTTGTTCGGATTCTACCTACTTCTGGACACAGATGTGTCCTTCCCCTGCCCCGGAGGTTGGGCCCTGTATGGACAATGTTATTCAGGCTTGCTAGGACTGATTCACGCTTTTGTTTATTTTTCCTTTTATATGCTTTTATTCTGTTTTATTGGTTTGGGTTTTTCATTATAATGGATATTGTATTTATATTGTACGTAGCTTACACTGCTTAGGGGTTAAAAAAATTAAGCGGCTCAGAAATGGTTATGAATAGGTAACAAAACATTGTAGAGGAGCAGATAGCCAGTTAACTCTGGAGTGAGAGGAGTGGCACAGTGGCCCCCACCCTCTTGGGTACTCTCCTTTCTCTTGCATCCTCCCATCACACTCTCTTTTCCTAGGACAGGCCTCCAGGATAGTGCCAAGAATCCTGTTTTTTTGGGGGTTTTTTTTGCATGTGTGTGTGCGGAGGACAGAAGTATTGTAGTTGGGTGCCCATGTGTGCTCTCCTTCTCAGTCTCAGGAGGTGGGGAGGAAGCGGAAGGGCAGGATTAGCCGGGTTCAAGTACTTGATGTCGTCAGGGCATCTGGCATGAACAGGGGAAAGGCCTTTAGAAATGAAGTACCGGGAGACCACATCTGATCCATACTGGTAGGAAGGCCTGGATATGCAGGTGGTTTCCTGGCAAGCTTGAGCCTCGGCCCCTTTATTGAGCTAGCCGCTGGTCTGGTGCCTGCACGTGCCCAGTAAGCTGTTTTTCCCTGTGTAGGGGAGCACCAACCCCTTGCTGCTGCTGGAGGAAGCTCTTTGTGGCACAAGATTTGCCTTTGCTGGCAACATTTCCCTCCCGCCCACCTTCCCCCTATTGATTCTTTTTCTCTTGTTTTGTACAGAGCTGCTCTGGTTCGTGCTCAGTGGACGTGAGCACCGTGTGGTGGGAGGCCGCTGACTTCACAGCACTGTGTGTTGTGACAGCTTGTGAGGCTTTCGTTTCCCTCTGGAGGCATCTGGAGTCCGGCCACTGGGGCTGTGTGCACACCTGGCACTTTACAAAGGTTAGAAAGAAGGGGTCTTTACTCCTGCTGAAATAGAATATGTGTGGTCTGCCCCATGGTGGCTATCATAGCACCAACAACTTGCTGCAGTTGCCCTTGAGTAACTTCTGGAAACCAAAACTGGCTCTGGGCTTCTTCCCATTGGAGCATCTGGTTGGCCCTTGGGAGAGCAACATGCAGGACTAGATGGGCCCCCCTTTGGTCTCTTCCAGCAGCCAGGCTCTTGTCCTGGAAGGGGGAGCACGGATGAGAAGGAAGAGAGTTGATTCTTGTTACTCTGGTTCCCCAGGTTCCGGTCATTCAGATTGTCCCTCTTCCAGGTGTCCAGAGCCTTGTGTGTGTGGCATTGGGAGGACTGGAGATTTCAGAGATCAGGTGAGTTGCACTTGTTTTCAGAGATCCAAACTCTGTGTTCCTCCACAACATAATCATTGTGCATCTTAAGTGTTACTTTAAAAATGCTTTTTGGGCTCTGAGTAGAGGCCAGCTCTACTGCTGTGGCCTTGAGGAAGGAACCTTGACAGTTAAGTCTTTGTGGTTATTTCTGAGTGCTGCTGCAGAGAAGTGAGATTGACCCTCTTATAACATGATGCTCTGCTCTTTGGGTATTAATAACTCATCCAATTGTACTTCTGTTAGGCCGGCTGATATGTCACAAAATAGTGTGCAGACTCTCAAGCGCACCTCGTTTGTGTCTCTCCCCCTACCCCACTTTGCATTGCTTGCCATCTAGCCTGATGGAAATCTCCTAGAAGTTATGTCTACCAACCAGAATAGCTTTAAAAGAGTAGGATAAGGCCATGAATGGCTACTAGTCATGATGGCTATGTTCTACCTCCACTTTCAGAGGAAGCATCCTCTGAATACAAGTTCTTTGAAATCACAAGTGAGGAGAGGGCTGCAGTTGCACTCAGGTTCCCCTTGTGGACTTCCCAGAAGCATCTGGTTGGCCTCTATGATGCTGGACAAGATGGGCCTTTGGTATTTGGTCTGATTCAGCAGGGCCTTTTTTATGTTGTTAGTTTTGGAGAACTCGAAAGCTTGCACAGTATTTTGCGACATTTCAGCTGGCTTAATAAAGGTATTTCTCTAATTCAGATTTTGCAATGCTTCTTACAGACCAGTACAGTTACCTTTCACCTTTTCAGCAAGCGGTGCTACAGGTTACTGAGTTACCACAGTTATGCATAGAAAAAGACACAAGAAACCTCCCATCAATGACTTTGTGGCCTTTGGGAGAAGCAGAAATACAGAATTTCCTTGCAGTGCTCTGTAAAAGAGCTGAACATAGCAGACCCTTTTCATAGTGAACATAAATACACCCAAATCTCAGAAGTTCACAATACATACTGTAAGACAGAGACAAGGAATTATGAGGGCTGCCTTGTCAAATAACACTGTTTTTCTTGCACGGTAGCACAGAGATGTTACCAATACACTAAGGTTCTCAGCATAGCTGCCTGAAGTAAGTGCCATTGACATAAGGGGGGGGGGGATTACAAACATGCTTGGAATCAGGCCCAAAAGCTACCATGTCACCTTTTCTTCCAGGTTCTTGTTTTATTCTTCTGAAGATGGCTGTGTTAAGCAACCCCTCGTCAAAACTGGAAACATAAATACTGTCCTTGGACTAAAGAATAGGAGGCTGGTCAGTAGTTGTGGGTCACTCCAAGACCAAGAAGTGGAAGTCCTCTCTTTCTCTGAGACAGGAAGGTGAGAGGTGGCAGCAGTGGGAAAGGAAAGTTGGTGTTGGGGTGGGGGTTCCACTGATCTCCTGGAGCAGCAGCAGAGACAAAAGGTGTTTTGCTGTCTTTGAGGCGTCTTCTACTTCTTTCAGCTTGGTTTCAACATCCCTGGGGGTTTCTTTTGTTTCTAGGAGTAAAGAGAGGCAGGCTTTGATGCCTCCTGAAGAGACTGTTTTGGCTTTTGCTGAAGTGGATGGGATGGAGGAGGCTTTAATTGCCTTGACTACCACAGATTGCTTGGTGGTCTGGTAAGCATCTGTATGGAGTTTACTTGCACCACTGCCAGAACAAAGTTTTTCTTTAAATCTAAAAACTTACAAGTGTCCTAAATTAACGAGACTCTGATGTTTGACTTATATTTCATAAGGAAACCAGAAGAAAGCTACACTGCAATTTTATAAACATATATTCCACCCCCACTCACATGGGAGGAAATATTTGTTTGTGGGGAGAGGAGACTAGTAAAGGACACTTTAAATATTTTTAGATGATCTTTTAAAAATTAAGACTTGGTAATTCAACAGCATGCGTTTGTCTTATATTTTTTAAATTTTGAGGTGGGGTGGAAAAAGTATTTTTAACATGCTATTTTTAGCAAGCCCAGAAAGTCATGATTGATAGTGGATTTCCTGTGAACAGTCCTGAGACCTGTGGGTATAGAGTGGTAAATTACTACTACTAATAATAATACTAATACAGTTGTACCTTGGTTTTTGAACAGCCTAGTTCTCAAATGTTTGGCTCCCAAACGATCGAAATCCAGAAGTGACTGAAACTCTCTTGGGTTTCAGACTGGGGAGTTTCTTCCAGCCCTACCTGGAGGGGCTAGAAATTGAACCCAAGACTTTCTGAATGCAAAACAGGTGCACTACCACTGAGCTACAGGCCCTTCTTTGTAACTTGTCCCTCTCTCAGAGGCAGGGTTTTGTTTCCCAGGCTGCCTTCATGGCCATTTATCCCGAGGAGGGCCTGTTCAAGTGGTTTGGTGCAAGGACGCCAAAGAACGATGCCAAAAACAGCAGAATGGTCAGTTCTAGTGCTTTATTAAAGCAAGGTGTAAACTTACAACACAGCTGCTGCCTTTACAGACTCAGGGCAGATACCGAAACAGCAAGCAGCCATCATGACTTGTCTGCAAGGTGCTACTATGTTAAGCATTACTTATACACAAAGCAAGCTACGCAAGCTGGCATCAGTAGCCCAGTTAACACCCCTGGCTTAGAGGCCCCTTCCCAGCTCGCATTCATCTCCTTGGATAAGGGAGTAGCTGACAGGCAGCCGGCGGGAGAAGTCTCTCCTCTCCTAACTGAATCAAAACAAAGGCTTCAAAGCAGATAAGCATATGTGACCTCATTTTTGCAGCGGCTAACAATTAGTCTTGGGGTTATCCTGACTATCAAGATGGTGTTTACAGGCCTTCCAGAACATTTTCACTGTTTGGTTCTACACACCACCTCCCCTTTTGCTGCACTCTGTACAGGAGCAGGTGACATTTGCTTTCTCCTTTTGCAGGAACTTGACAACTGGGCAGCTGCTGAGAAAGGTGCCCCTTGGTTCTTCCTACCCAGGATCTGTCTGCCACAAAGCCTATTCTGACTCGGTATGTCTCTTAAAGCAGGTTCTGCTCTGTGAAATACACAGTGCTGCAGTTTGGGCTAGGTCAAGGAGCAAGGCATCTTGGGGGAAAGGGGATCTGGGATTCAAGTTGCACCCTTGCACTTACCTCTCCTGTGCCCTCCCCTGATGTTCTTGTCTTTGTGTTGCACTAGCTCCCTAGCTCTAGACACCACCAAGGTCCAACTTTGACATTGAAGGCCCTAAATCCCTTTAGTTCTGCATTCCTAGGAGGTTGCCTTCCCTCCTACATCCCATTGCAGTGTAAGGCATCAGCAAAGCCTCCATCAATATAGCCTTCTGTTCCCTGGGTTAAAATGTTTCTGGATTGGCATCTAAGAGCTAGACCAAAACATTTCCCAATCTGAGATTTTAACAGAAGCTCTGCTTTCAGTCAGGTTTGCAGCAAGCTGCGTGCAGCTTTCAGACTGCAGCATGCCTCGAGTCTTTGAGGTGGGTTAGAAACAGAATCACAATCTTGTTAAGGGGGTACCACTTTCCTGAGCCCTGGTTCTCCTCTCCCTCCCCCTAGTTCCACCACCAGTCTCTGCTACTTTTGTTGCTTGCTGAATTGACATTTCCACTTGCTTTTCCTTCCTTGTGGATCAGGGCCTCCTGTTCGTAGTTCTGAGCCACCCGCATGCCAAGGAGAGCAACTCATGGGTGAACCCTGCCTTCCAGGTGGTTGTGCTCAACCCCAAGACAGCGAGGAGTGCCAGGCTGATGTCCTTATCCCTTCCCCTGGGAATCACAGGAAGGCAAGTTGTTGTTGTTTGCTGTTGTTGTTTCCACCCATAAAACCAGCAGTTAGAGCAGATTGCAGCCAAACTAGGGTATGGGGATCTGACTGCCCATTTATCTCATTTCTTCCTACTCTGGCTGGCAGCAGCTCCCAGGCTCTCCGGCAGAGGTGTCTCCCAGTCCTGCTACCTCTGATAAGGTTAACTGAGCGCAGCAAGGACTGGGGGTGTCCTATATTCAAGGCACATGCTTCCCCTCCCCCACTTTCTTTCCAGCCCAGTGGAGCTACATTCCTGTTGATGCTTCTGTAGCTCTGGGTCACTGGGAGGGCACTGCCTCCTTCCTGCCAGCCTCCTGTGTAAATCTGATTTTAAGCACTGGAGCTTCCTGGACTCTGGTGAAGGGAGCTGCTTCCTCTGCAGCTCTTCATGTCAGGAGTTCCTAATGAAGCCTTTGCTGGCGTGTGTCATGATGGGTTATCGTTCAAGTGCAGACCACTTTCTGCTTGCCACCTTCTCTGCCCTTTGAACATCCTGGACCTCTTCCACAAACAGCTTTTTTTCCTGGTTGATAATGAGGATCATTAAAACATGCTGTAACTTCCGCTTCTATTTAAGCAGGCTTTTTAAGGATCCAGATTTTACTGCACTGTTGTGATTTTAAGAAAACAGCCTTGTATAAAGTTGTAGAAAAATGTTAAATCTGTTTTTAATCGTGTGAGTCCTCTGTGTTTCTTGTTCTTATTTTGACTTTATGCTCTTGCATTTTAGTTCTACTTAAAAAAAAATTAAATAGTTATATTATGGGGCAGCATTAATCTGGATATTGCTTTTGGCTCTAGGTACTTGGAGGGTGAAGTGAAGGGTGCTTCTGCAGCAGCTGTGCTAACATCTGGAACCATTGCTGTCTGGGATTTATTTTGGGGGCAGTGCACGGCTCTGCTGCCCCCTAACTCTGAAGGGAGCTGGTCTCTCGCCAGGTGGTCTGTAACTGACACTTGTCTGCTGGCTGGGCAAAAGGACGGCAGTGTTTACATTTACAGTTACACAACAGCTTTGAGGGACTCGCTTGGTTAGATGAGTTAATTTGGACAAGATTTCCTGCACTTGAACATGTAAGGACTAGCGGATCCATTTCTCCGAAAAGTTGAATGCTTTCAGGAATAACCCAATTTCAAAAGTGTTATGAAGTGGCCCTAGGGGAAAGTTATATTCTGTTTATTCTGGCATTGCCAGTATAGTTATGCCTGCTGGGGCCAATGGTAGTTTTATCCCAGAAGGCTGGTCTCAGGAATTGATAATGGACACGATCCACTTTGAACGTTTTCTCTGCATACCCCTATAGGCTTCCCTGGGCACAGCATTGTTCAAAATCTATTGTTCTTACTGTTCACCCTCTTGGGCAGGCTTTGAACTGTTAAAAACATTTTCTGGAGTGTCTTAAATGTAATATTAAAAATTCTTTTTCAAAAAATGTATAAGGTTTTCAAGGTGACGGGTCTGTTTCTAAACACTTATAAATTGCCTAAAATTTTCCAAGTGCTGTATGTGTATCATTGAAAGATAAGACAGTCCATTCACCCAGCCTCACAATAGTAATAGACCCAATAGAAAAGGAAGAAGTAATAGACACAACAGAAAAGGAAAAGGGAATGGGGAGGGAAGAAGAAAACAAGTGTTGGAGCAGCTAATCCTTTACTGTCCATTATGATGTCTCCCTCTCCATAATTATCCTCCTGGGCTGCAGAGAATGGTCTACAGATAGCTGGCATGAAAGTGGGATGGGGTACAGTGATACCTTGGTTCTCAAATTTAATCCATTCTGGGAGTCCGTTCAATTCCTGAAACAGTTCGAAAACCAAGGCATGGCTTCCGATTGGCTGCAGGAGCTTCCTGCACTCAATTGGAAGCCACAAAAGCCACGTCGGACGTTCAGCTTCCGTAAAACGTTCACAAACCGGAACGCTCACTTCCAGATTTGCGGCATTCGGGAGCCGATTTGTTCAGAAGCCAAGCCATTTGACTACCAAGGTACCACTGTATTTGAGATTTCAGGCACACATCTTCAAATTTCTAAAGGACTGTCTCATGGAAGATGGAGCAAGTTTTCTCCTGCTCTGGAAGGTAGGACTCGAACCAATGGCTGCAAACTCCAAGAAAGGAGATTCCAACTAACCTTCAGGAAAAAACTTTCTGACAGTAAGAGCTGTTTGTTTGACAGTTTGGAACAGTCTCCTTTGGAAGTTTGTACACTGTCCTTCCTGGGACATTTTTAAGCAGAGGTTGGATGGCCATCTGTCATGGATGCTTTAGCTGAGTTTCCTGCATTGTGGGGGTTGGGCTAGATGACCTTTGGGTTCCTTCCAACTCTACAATTCTGCTTCTACGGGGGATCCCTGCCCTCCTCAGTACAAAGTAAGTAGAGAGGACCTGCGGTGCTGTACTGCACCTGACTGGTCCCTCCTGTTCCTTCCCTTCTACCCTCCTGCTGTCTGTCGTAGAATGAAAATTGTATTGACAGGAATGAGGCTTCCAGACCGTTACCCATAAAAAGAATGGAAAAAATCCGGGAGGTTTAGCATAATGCTAAATGTAATGATGAAAAAACGACTCTCTCTACAGTGAGAGTGGGGAAGCTTTGGCCCTCCTGATGTTACTCCCATAATCCCTAGTAAAAAAGGTAAAGGTAAAGGACCCTTGGATGGTTAAGCGGTCATCTTGCTTTCAGGCCAAGGGAACCGGTGTTTGTTCATAGACAGCTTTCTGACTAAACCACAAGCCAGAGTGCACGGAAACACCATTTACCTTCCCGCTGCAGCGGTATCGATCTACCTGCACTGGCATGCTTTCAAATTTCTAGGTTGGCAGGAGCTGGGACAGAGCAACGGGATCTCACCCTGTCATGCAGATTGGAATCACCAACCTTCTTATCGGCAAGCCCAAATTGGCCACCTGCGTCCCTTACCCGCCCTAGTAAGCATGGCCAATGACCAGGGATGTTGAGAGTTGTAGTTCAGCAACCTATGGAGTGCCAAAGGTTTCCCACACCTCTACAATGATCAGTGGGGGTGGGAGGCTTGTGTGTGTGTGTGTGCGCGCACACACATGCATTACACAGCTACACCCTCTGCAGGCATGTGTTCCCCAAAAGGGTTTCATCCTGTCCATGTGCCCTGCAGGCTGGCTTTGTTAACTGGTGGCAGGGTTTCAGGTAGGAGTCTTTCCTAGGTCTTCCTGGAGATGCCAGCCACATAACATGCCGAAAGGCCTAGATTCAAAGTGGGCAAAGATTCCAGTCCCTGTTGTTCTGAATAAAAGGCTGGTTTTAATGGCAACATTGTAATCTATTTTTATTGAGTCAGACCTCTTGGCTCATCTAGCTCCATATTGTCTGCCTGGGCTGGCAGTAGTTCACCAGAAGAATATCCGCAGCCCTATCTGGGACCATCTGCATGCAAAGGAGGTGCTGTCTGGCAGTGAACCTTAGGGCTGCAGGAGGGAAGAGGGCAATGAGGCAGCCTGGAGGGCTATCGACGCTACTCCAGTTTTACTCGGAGTAGTCCCATTGAACTTAACTGAGGTCCGTTACTTGTCATTTGAGTCACTGGACGGGGCAAGAGGAGGAGCCACCACGTGAGCCTGAGGGGAAGGCGGGGCTTGCTTTGCATATGCAAACACGGCGCGCTGCATGCTGGGAACCTCCCCTCCTCAATACCCTTGAAGCCCGGCGGGCGAGCGGGCTGGCGCGGGGCATTGTGGGCGTCGGCGCAGGCGCACTCGCGGGGTCATCATGGCGGCCCGTGTCCTCCTGCTCTCCTCCACCTGCCTCCGCCGCCGGTGTTGCAGCGGGAGCCGCGGCTTCTTCTCCGCCTCCTCCTCACCGCTCGGACGTCTCAGCCTCCAGCTACCGCCCGCCTCCCGCCTCGCTTTCTTGGCCCCCCTCCTGCCGCCAGGAGCCGCCAGGCTAACGCCGCAGGTGAAGAGCGCAGGCGGGAGCCCGTCCGGTGCAGCGCAGGGTTCGGCTTTGCAGGCCGCCCGGGATCCCGACGCGGGGGGTGGTCTGGAACACAGCCCAGCGGATCGCGAAAGATTCGGGGTTTTATCATTTTCCTACCCCGCCTTTCAACCAACAAATAGCCGAAAATAATTGTATTAATTACCACAGCTAAAGCTGGATCAAGAATAGCGACAAAGAGCGGGGTCAAAACCTGAAGCGGCACCGACTCCCCGCTGCATGAGGGTGGTGCTTCCCCCTCGTGGCCTTTCTTGGCCTTTTACTGCTGCCATGGGGAGATGATTCTGCTGCTGCTGCTTCCTTGGTGGGGTAGTCCCAGTTTCGTTTATTCTTGCATTTGTTACCACTTTGAGGTTTAAAGCTCTTTTCGTTGTTGTTTTTTACAATCAAGCGGTATGTAAATTTTATGAAATAAATAAGTGAATCCATGTATGTGCCATGCCTCCCCTCCAAGGAGCTCAAGGTGGCAAGGATGGTTCTTCCATCTTGTTTTATCCTCACAACAGCCCTTTGAGGAAGGTTCAAGAGAGAGAGTGAGAGACCAAGACCAGCCCAATGTTGCCCAGTAAGCTCTGTGGCTGCGTTGAGGATTTTGAACTTTGAGGTCTCCCTGGTCCTAGTCCAGCACTCTGGGCACTGAACCACACTGGCCCTGGATTTTTAGGCTGGGCTTCCTTCACAAGCACAAGGTGCTTTGCCATGAAATGGGAGATTTTATGTGCACACCAAGGCAGCAAATGCCCAGTGGAAAACCCCTTGCACTGCCCTCCCTGCTTTTGGAGTTCCCTGTGGCATCTGATCCCTAGGAATTATATTCTGAGACTCTGCTTTTCAGCCAAAGTTGTTTTTTTTGAAGGCGCGTTTAGTTTGCCATAAATTTTAGGGCTTGAGAATGATCTATCAGGCTCAGATTTTCAGGAGCTGTGTTTCAAAATCAAACATGCACACTGCAGTGTCTCCATCTATGAATATCTGGGGAGCTTTAATGACCAGTTCTTTTTAGGTGTCACCTGTAAAGAGTTAGTATTTCAGGTGAGGGTGCTGAGGATATTCCCAAATCATGAAAAACATATCTCTGGCTTTTCCTATAGGTCTCTGGAACGTTGCTTCAATTATGTCGTCATTACTCTGAGATGCCTCCTTTGACCCTGGATAACATCAAAGATCGAGTTCTTTACGTCCTGAAACTGTATGATAAGATAGATCCAGAAAAAGTGAGTAACTGTGTTGCAGCTTCTGTTTTGACCCTCTTTTTCTTGAGTCCCAGATTCTTCATGTGTATGATTAACATACATTTTGCACTGGAGCAAACTGCACCTTTGAATGAACCACAAAGGTGTGTTCCCTATCTTCCTAAAACTTTGTGCCAGCCCAAACAGGTCATCTGTTATGGCCATAGCAGATGATAGGAAGAAAGTTGTCTCTCTGGCTTAATGAAACAAGTGAGCATCCAGACACCAAGAGGAAATAGGAAATGAACAATAAGGGGTGGGGGGAATTTCACTTTAAGATTGTCCAGTAATGGGAACAAAGTCAGAACAATGTTCTGGGTGGAGTGGAGAGAAGACCTCTATATGTAATAAAACCCAAATCTCCCTGGAGTCTTTGGCCCCTATTTTCTTACTTTTGACATTATTTTGATGGTTATTGACATTGTCCGTTATACCATAATTTGGGGTTTTCTATTTTGTCTTCCAGCTCTCGGTAACTTCCCACTTCATGAAAGACCTGGGCCTGGACAGCTTGGACCAAGTGGAGATCATCATGGCAATGGAAGATGAATTTGGTAATATGTTTGATGTATGCAAATACATCTCAAGATGTGCCTTTTAGAATGTCACAAGGTCAGAGTGTGCCTGCTGTGGAGCTCAGTCTTAATTGAGAAAAAACAGAATTTAATACATAACAAAGTAACACTCCTGGGCAGTTGCTCTGAGCATCTGAGTTAGACAGGCCTGGAATGCAGATGTTTTCATCTTCCATAACATTGGCAACAGCCCACCTAGTGTGCCCTTTGATGTCTCTGCCACAGTGTCAGGGAACATCAACTCTGTGGCATTCCTTTGGCAAAGCAGTCTGGGCATTCATTCTAGCAGGGATAGCCAACATGCTGCTTTCCAGATGTTGCTGTGCTGTTCACCATCTCTGACTGGGCTGGGGCTGCTGTGAGTTGTAGTTTAACAACATCTGGAGAACACCATGTTGGCTACTCACATCATTATACAAACTGCCCAACTAGGCTTTTAACGTGACAATCCTTTCATTCTCCTTAGATATGCACACATTTCCCTTTTCTCTCTTATTTGACCTTTTAGTATAAATTTACACTCACTTAGTTTCTCTCTATATTGGTGTTTCCCACAGTTCTCCATGGCACATTGGTCATTACACCACTTCCTTGCTTAGGCTCAGCCATCTTGCACTGCTGTGCATACTGATATGCGATTTGGACTTGTAGGAATTTATACCAGGTCAGATTATATTTGTCTTTCAAGTCCAGTATCATCTACTCTGGCAGCAGCGCTCCAGAGCCTCCGGCAAAGAGAGACATCCCCATCAGCTGTTTCCCTGGTCCTTTTAAGTGCAGATGCCAGTAGCTGAACTAGGGACTACCTTCATCTAGAAAAAAGGGGGGCACTGGGTTGTGGTTCATCTCCAGTTGCATTTCTGACAAGACTACTGGAAAAAGATGGAGCTCATGCATTTTAGCATAGCCCAGCTTGCTGAACTCCCTTCACTGATATAAGGGGCCTGGTACGTTACCCAAACTGCTTCTTCTTTGGTGATCACTTGTAGCCATGTAAGATTGTCTTCCATTAATATGGTCTTAACAGTGAGTCTGTAGGTGACTGTGGAGGCCAATTCTGGATCCACACATCCTTTCACAGTGGCGCCATAGGTTTCCAGGTTAGAGTTGATCACAGTGAGGATTTGCCAAACGTGCCTCCCCTCTTAGCACGTTTCTGCCTTTTATCCCGAGTTTGTGCTTCTTCAAATTACATGACACCTTTGGTAGAGGCTGTTCTCCAGTTGGAGCACTTACGGGCCAGTGTTTTCCAGTTGTCGCTGTTTATACTACATTCGTAAAGGTTTGGGGACCCAAATTATAGTGATGCTCATTGGTAGTTGGATAAATTGCTTCTGTTAAATTCCCTTTCCCTCCCCTTACTCTTTAGTAGCACTTTAAGCAGTTTCCGGGAGAATCTCATAAGCAATAATGTGCTTACGAGCTGTTCTTGTATGTTTACACCCTGACTCCCAGGGGATTCTGTTAACTTTCCTGCACTACATGGCACCCCCTTTGCTCCTCCTTTGGAAAACTACAGCATGATCCCTTGTCTTGTTGACTGAGATTCCTTCACCTCTGGACTAAACAGGCCACATCTTTTTCAGGATTTGAAATCCCTGATGTGGAAGCAGAGAAGCTGATGTGTCCGCAAGAGATTGTAGATTACATTGCCGATAAGCAGGACGTGTACGAATAATTGTTTGTGTTGAGCTGAGTAAGTAGAGACTCCTGCTGGAAGGAGTGTGCAGTGGTCTTGTGGCAGAAAACCTGCATGGAGTGATGCTCTCCTCATTCAGAGGGCATCTGATGCAAAGGAAGCAGAAGATGGGCGTCTTGGGGAGGACTTCATGCTCTTCTCACTGCAAAGGCATCGGGCTCTGCTAGATAGAGAATCTTGGGTAGCTTGGAGCAGCCCCCGTTAAAACTTCTTTGGGAGGGTGGATTATTTGATTCATGTTTTGCTTGGGAAGGCCTTGGGAACCTGCTGCCTCTCCTCACTGGTGTTACTAGACTTGCTTGAGGACACAGCCCTCTATCTGTGTCCATAAGCCACCTTTCCATGTTCATGGAATAAGCAACACACAGCTGTGGGAAGTTACCCTGTTGCTAAGGAAACATCATCCTCCTGTGACGTCCTTTTGGAGTTGAGGCTACTGCAAGCTGGCCTAACACATTTTGCCAAATACAGAGGAACACAGCAAAGGTCCTGTTATGACCAGGTAGCTGAATGCCCCTAGACTAGAGCTCTCCTGGAAAAGGGAGCACTTTTTCTAAAGTAAAATGCAAGGCAAAGTGCAAGAAGAGTAAGTGAAGGCTGTTCCAGAGTGGAGAGGAAGCAATAACTGGCATTGGAAGTTGAAAAGGTGACCAGGGGTCGGGGTAGAATGAGAGATTGAGTTTTAGCTCTATAACAATCTCCCTTTCCTTTATGATCAGTCAAAACCATGTCAAAAGGAAGTGGAACCCCCTAGTTTATAAGGAAGTATTTCACTGTGTGTATTACCTCTCGGTGATCTTTTTGAGTTTCTAAGCCATACGTGTCTCCCTCTCCCTTCCACAGGTGCTTTGTTCTGTCGTGAGGGCTAGGATGATGTCAGCAGGAAGAGGGGACCGTGTCATGGAAGCTCTGTGCTGTATTGAATCACTATTACGCTCAGAGGAATAGCCCTGTTGGCTGCTGTATTTAAAGCTGTGTAATATATGTTGGCCTCCAAAATAAAAAGACTGATACTGACTCCTTTATTCTGATTTTCACTGGTTCCAAGCATGTGTGTATTACGTGTCTCAGGGTTAGGGTTACAGCTACATTTCCTGTTCTCTTCCGGTTAAGGGGTGTGGTCCTTCTCCCTACTTGCATCTGGGGAACTCCAGGAGTCTTTTGCCCAATTGTGGGGCTCGAACCCATGACCCTGTGATGAAGAGTCTCATGCTCTACTGACCAAACTATGTTAAAGACACCTCTTGGCTGGTGAGCCAAGAGGTGGGAGGAGCTCTTGAGCCAGTGTGGTGTAGTGGTTAAGAGCGGTAGTCACATAATCTGGGGAACCGGGTTCGCGTCTCCGCTCCTCCACATGCAGCTGCTGGGTGACCTTGGGCCAGTCACACTTCTTTGAAGTCTCTCAGCCCCACTCACATCACAGAGTGTTTGTTGTGGGGGAGGAAGGGAAAGGAGAATGTTAGCTGCTTTGAGACTCCTGAAGGGAGTCTTCTCAGGTCAGACAAGGGCAACCTTTTTCAGCCTGAGGCCTGCATTCGAGGGGCCACTTGCCAGAGGCAAAGGTAGGTGGAGCCATGAATGTGAATTCTCCCTTTTGTACAGCAGGCTGATTTCTACACACACCCCTCTCTATCCTCCATCCAGACTTTGTGTCCAGAGTTCAAGGACACATTCCAGCCAGGCAGAAAAACTCAAGGAATGTGCTAAGCTGAGCTGGTGAGGGGTGAAACTATGGCTCAGGGAGGGTCCTGTGAGCTTTGGCCTAGAGGTCCCCACACCCATCCCTGGCTTAGATTCTCTGCAAAGGCCCTCTGGAGCCCCATGTATTCTGTGGCCAGTTCCTGCCAATTCAAGAGCTTTGCCTTGTTGGGACTTGCTCTGCTGTTGTGTTTGGAGCAGGGGCGTGAGGGTTTTGTGGTCCACCAGGAAGCCTTAGCTCCTATCTGCCCCAGCCATGATGGCCAATGGCCAGGAATAGTGGGAGTCGTGGGCCTCCAACAGGCAGGACCACACCGCACCCTTCCTTGAGCTAGCATGATGGGACATAGTGGTGGCCAACTACTCAGCTACCAAGGCCTCTTGCTCCTGCTCTGCCAGGTGGAGGTGACTTCATGGTTTCCAAGGAAGGGAGAGGGGTTGAGGTGGGGACACTTTTCCACTTGCTCCTCTGGACAACCACATAACAGTGATGGGCACCCTAATGCCAGAGCAACTAATGCTAATTTTCCCTCTTTACGGTAAGCTAGTTTCCCCACCTGCACCTCTGCAAACTAAGGCATTGGAGAGTTCAAGGACACATTTCAGCCAAGGAGGAAGGAGCATGGGGAGGGGGGGGGTGTTCCCTAGGGCCAGAGAGAGAAGCCTGATGTGCCACATTTGGCCACCAGTGCCTGAACTGTCCTTGCAGCTGGCCTGCTCGATGGAGGCTCCGAGAGGTCCAGGGAGTCCCTGGGATTGAAGTACCTAGCAGGGCGTCAGTCGAAGTCCCCGAGCGGCTGCCCCGAAGAGGGCAATCAAGAGACCCCCCCTCGGCTGCTCTCGGCCCCACACGCCCCTCCCTCGAGGGGGAGGCGTGGGGAGTCAGGGCACTCTGCAGATGCTCAGAGAGCAACTTTTCCTCCCCACGTGCGCCGGCAAGCTCTGGGGCTGCTGCCTCCCTCGCCTCCTCCCGTCGTGCCACCGCGGGCGTCCCGGAGTTGGGGGCAGGCGGGGACTTCCCGTCTCCAAGCCGGGGGGCTCCGCTTTCCGGGTCTGGGGCGGCGGCGTCTGCTGCTGCTGCTTCTCCGCCTCCTCCTTTTGTGCCCGCCGCGCGCTCGCTGGCTCGTGTCGCGCACGGGAGGTGGCGAGCAGGGCGGGGGGGGGGTGCTCCGCTTCCTGGCAGCGACGGCGGCGCGCTTCGGAGGGAGCCGGGCGCGCAGCATGGACCTCCACCGCCGCTGCTGCTGCCGCCGCCTCCGCTTCTCTCTCGTGGCGCTCCTGGCCCTGCTGGCCGCCGCAGGTAAGGCGCGGGCGAGGGGGGCGCGGGGTGGGCCGGGCGCTCCGTCGGGCACCGCGGGGTACCGCGGGCTCCTCTCCTGCCCTCCTCTGTCTCTCTCCGCGCAGGGCACTCCGGAGGCTGCGAGCGACGCCTGGACGCCTCGGCCGCCCCCGAGGGGCCCCCCTGCTCGGATCTCCTCCCCAGGCAGCCGCTCCCCGTCGAGGGGCAGGAGGTGCCGGCGGCGGCGGCCCTGCCAGACCCGCTGCAGGTGGACTTCGAGGGGGGCGGCCGGGAAGGCTGGCGGCAGCGTCGGCGGCTCCGCGGGGACCAGCAAGGCGCCGGTAGGACCCCTCAGCCTGGCCTCGCCATCACCCCCTCCTCCGGTAAGGACCTCTTCTCTTTTTGTTCCTTCCCTCGAGAGGGCTCCAGAAGGTCGCCCGGCTGGCCATCGGTCTCGCTGTCCTTGGCATCGGGGAAGACCCCGCCCCGTCGGGTACTGTCTGCCCGGGGTGGGCAAGGCTTAGGGCGCTCTCTGCACACGCTCAGAGACCCGCTTCTCTGGATGATGTTGCCAGCGCCCTCCAAAATCGGGCAACAGCCCTTCTTCGCCGGCTGAGGTGCTGGGCACCGCTGGGGACGCTGGAGCCGAAGGTCGCCCGCTGGGGGAGCCAAGTGGCCCCAGGCATGGGGCACCCCAACAAGGCGTCTCGCTCGCCCGAGGACCCCCCACACTCCCCCACTTGTTGCCTGCCGGGAACTGCCAGCAGCGGGTATCCCGTGTGGGTGGTGGAGATTTGGCAGGTCTGAACCTGGGGCTGGTGTGGGGAGGGTGAATTTGGGAGTCACTGGTGCTGCAGGGCGCCCCCACCCCAATTTTGATCACTGAAGTGGCTTGTCTGTGCCCCCTCCCCCCGATGTGTCTGGACTCCATCTCCCATCATCATCCTAGACTCTTGGCTGTGCTGGTTTGGGGTGATGAGAGCTCAGCATCATCTGGGAGCCACAGGGTAGCCCCCCACCCCCCTCCTTCATGGAAGATAACCTGGTCTTCCAACAGGGAACATTTTTGCAGACCCCCAGTCATTAATAAATTATTGCTCATCATTTAGGAAGATTTACATGCCACACTAATTTTTTTTAAAAATAAGCTAAACTGCTTACATAATTATGATGGCCATGTGCAGTACTATAGTTGTTTAGTGCATTCGAATGTTCTTGGGGCTTTTCATTTTTTAATCTCGACACCAGCCTAGTAAGGTAGGACAGCAGCATCAGAGGCAGATTTAGGGGAATTCTAATCCCTGCGACGGGGTGAGCTCCCATTGCTTAGTCCCTGCTCCTGCCAACCTAGCAGTTTGAAAGCACGTCAAAGTGCAAGTAGATAAATAGGTACCACTCCGGCGGGAAGGTAAATGGTGTTTCTGTGCACTGCTCTGGTTCGCCAGAAGTGGCTTAGTCATGCTGGCCACATGACCCAGAAGCTGTACGCCGGCTCCCTCGGCCAAGAAAGCAAGATGAGCACCGCAACCCCAGAGTCGGCCATGACTGGACCTAATGGTCAGGGGTCCCTTTACCCTTTACCTTTTACCACACTGTGTGCCGAGCTGAAAGGGCACCACAGGGGGTGCTGCAGCAATGACAAACAACGGAAGGCAGAAAGTAGAAGAGGGTGTCAAATTTTAAAAAGAAAATAAGAAAATAAAAAGAGCCTTCTGGATCAGGTCAGTGGCCCATCTAGTCCAGCATCCTGTTCTCATAGTGGCCTACCAGATGCCCCAGTGGGAAACACATAGGCAAGACCCAAGCCCAAGAGTGCTCTTCCCTGCTCTGGTTTCCAGCAACTGGTATTCAGAAGCACAGCAGCCTCCAGCTGTAGACAATGGAGTTCATAGCTTTAAAGCACCTGCAAGCACCATGCCCTTTAGATGGCCATGTGCATTTTTTCACTGGCTTCAAAATGTCCCACGCTGCTCTTGCTGTGTTTCGGGAAACCAGCTGCTCCTTCTGCTAAGTGGGGAGGGGCCCGGACCTCAGCCCCCAAGTCTTACCCCAAAGGATAATGCCCGGCTGCGGGGCCCCATGTACTTCCTAATGTCTGCCATGTTTTGGGGGCTGGTTGTGGCTCCTTCATGGGGCAGGAAGGAGCACTCTGCACATGGCTCTTCTTTCTCCTGCCTTGCTATGTTCCAGGAGGCATCTGATCTGCAGGGTGCTGCTCTGTCTACAGGTATCTGCACCTTTGCCGCCGCCTGTCCCCTTGCTCGACTCCTATCTCCACTCTAGAAAGACATCGTCTCACCTTATAGTGCTGCGAGGATGTATCTGTGTGGGTGTGCAGTTAGCTGCAGGCAGGTCTTTTGGGGTTGGTGCTGGCTTTGTGCCAGAGCTGGGTATCTTTCTTAGAGCTGCATTCCTAGACTGAGTAGAATGGAAATATTACGCAAGAGGAAAAAAGCAACAGAACCACAGTAGGAAGCAGCTGCCTCTGTGGGATCCCAGCAGAATTGTTGGGGCTCCCATCCTTGGCTAACTTTCCTTCACAATCCCTAGATTAAATATGTCCATCTCATGCTTGCCTACCAACCCCAACAAAAACCTCTTGCTAGTGACCCAAACTCTCCTTTACCTTTGCTTAGGGTTTTCATCGATGGAGGAACGAAGCTCTCGCCCTTGACTCATGGTTGTGTTTAGAAGAAAGCAATGCCAGACAAATTCATAGCACACTTACGTGGTCAACAGGCATCTAGATGCTCATCTCTAGGTTGGGATGGGAGTAGGGCAGCGAGTTATGACTCTGTTCCTTTGGAAGAGTGTGGCTAGGCATGTAGTTTCCCCTCTGTAAGACAAAGTGTGGGGAACATTTTTGAGCCTGAGGGCCACATTGCCTTACGAGCAACCTTCTGGGGGCCACATGCCAGGTGTGGACAGAGTCGTGGGTCAAAGTGAGTGTGGCCAGAGGCAAAACAGCAGTTTCCACCGCCATTCTCCACTTTTCTACTTTCCAGCCACACAAAAGCCAGATATTTCTGCACAGCTCTTGTCTTCCATCCAGGCAAGCGATGTGACATCATTACACTTCAAGGGCACTTGAGGAGATGGCAAGGCAGGTGAGGGCCAGATAGTCATGGAGGGCCGTATTCTGCCCCCCGTCTTCAGGACAAGAGATGCAGGGCTGATACAATGCCCCTCTTTGATTGTTCAACCTTAGGTGGAGAGTAGGAGGGCAAAGGCTTCAAGGTTTCACTCAACTCTTAATCAGCGAGGTCATGGGCAGCCTAGACTGGCCCGGTGGTCTGGCTGCCAGCTTAATATACCGCAGGCTCTTACTGGCCTGGGCTTATCTCTCTCAGTCCATCTGTATGAGTGACATGCAGTGCTCTAAGGACAACCTGGCTGCTTAGGGGGGAGGAGGATTTTCAGACGAGAAGTAGTCATTGTAAGCCTATCAGAGACTGATAACTATGGGGTGCATGATGCTCTGCCTGAATCCAGATGTTCGCTATGATGGATGACATCGCAGCTGTGTGTGTGTGGATACAGGAAAGAGATGTGGCACTTATCCTACAGTCGCTGATGCACACCCTTCCTCATTCCCTGGGGTCTCTGCCTTCTGCTTTGCCCCCCCCCCCGTCAAGTCCTGTGTCTCGGATGTGAGCGTATGAATGCAGAGGATCCAGGAGTTCCTCGTACAAAACGTGGATTTCTTCCACAGCAGACACGATGCCAGCCTCCTCCTCCGAACCAGCCGTGTCAGATAGCGGTCTGTGCCAGAGAAAGCTTGTTGCCTTGGCAACACAGAGAGAGTGATGCAGAATATCTGGGTGGGTTGTCTTGAGTGCCTGTTCTGGATTATTAGCTGGGCTTCTGTCAAATATTCTGCCACTGAGACGGCAGCTCCAGAGCCATTCTAACCCAATAGCTACGCTGTGGCCCCTGGGAGGCTGGGGGGAGATTTCTGCCCCACCCCATGTTCTTGCATAAGGTTTTGGTTCCCAACTTCATCTTGGGATTGAGAGCTGTGTAACTACGGTCTGGATGTGTGTGTGGTGTCCATGCGTGGTGCAGAAATCTGGTGAGAAGCAGGGCAGCTGCTCCACCCCCAAATCAGCAAAACCAGATCAAAAGCAAATCATTCATTCATTCTCCTTGTATGCTGCTTTTCCATGCTCAAAGCAGCTTACAACAAAGAAAAGAGGAGAGCATTTCAAAATCAAAGTGCAAAAATAATTTCCTAATAGCAACAAAACACCACAACAGTATAGAGAACACCAGACAAAAACAAAACAAAACACTTCAGTGCTATAAATACAGCAAGGTTGCATAAACAACTACAGTGGTACCTCGGGTTAAGAACTTAATTCATTCCGGAGGTCCGTTCTTAACCTGAAACTGTTCTTAACCTGAAGCACCACTTTAGCTAATGGGGCCTCCTGCTGCTGCCGCGCCACCGGAGATTTCTGTTCTTATCCTGAAGCAAAGTTCTTAACCCGAGGTACTATTTCTGGGTTAGCGGAGTCTGTAACCTGAAACGTCTGTAACCCGAGGTACCACTGTACATCCAGCATCCAATTGCAAAAATAACAAGGGAGCTTTACAGTTGCACCGAGAGAGCTCTGTGTTTAAATGCATTTTTGGAACAGGAGGTTTGGGGGCTTTGGCTTATTCACCCTCCCGAGGCTGCCAGCGTGTAGCATCCGCGCAACACCACTGCCTGGTACCTCCTGGTGCTTTAACCTCCTTGTGTCTGGTTGAACAAAGGGCAGTTGCTGACATTTGCAGCTCAGATCCCAAAGACGCCTTCGCTTTTCTGCCTGTAGGGGTGGCAGTGAAGATGGTGCTGCCCCTCGACTTCCTCCCAGGGAGCTCACTGCCTCTGCTTTCCCTCCACCCCACAGGGTCAGATTTCTCTGGGCTGCAGGACTCACTATCTGTAGGGCAAAGCACCAGTAAGACGCTGAAGACCCTCCTCCATGACAGCGCTGAGCCCTCTGGCATCACCTGGCTTCGTCTCTCATCCACTGATGCTGCTGTCCCCACTGCGTGGCACCCAGACTTGCAGACTGGATCTGCTGTCCTTGATGCCAGCCAAGAAGAAACATCGAGGAGGCCAACAGAGGTGGAAGAAAGCAGAGCAGCAGTTGCCACTGGGAGAGGCACTCAGTTCCCCACTCAAGAGAGCACATTGGGGGCTGGCGGGCTGCCCCAACCAAGTCCACCCCTCATCACAACCAAGCCTGTGACCTTCTCAGTATTGCTTCCTGGGCCCATTTCCCCAAAGGATGTTGCAGGTCAAAATTCTTGGCCCTCTTCTCTTCCGGAAGAATCCTCCAGCCCTGGAGCTGGAGAGGAAGCCTCTGAGGTCTGGCAACCCACCAGCCCTGCTCTGCTTCTGGCCTCCAAAGTGCAAGCTGCTACACAGACCCAAGCTGAGCCTCAGCACCCTTGGCCTGAGAGCCAGGGACCCCCAAGTGCTACGAGGGGTGGGAATGAGACGCGCAGCGTGGGCCCTACAGATGACCTGAAGATGCCCACCAGAGCTGGCAGCCTGAGGCCCCAGGAGACCCAGTCACCCACCGCAGAGACTCAGGGGACCCTTCTTCTGGCTTCCACTCCACAGCCGGTTGCGGCTGATACTGGGGCAGCCCAGGAAGAGGATGTGGCAACCATCACAACACAAATATTGCCACAGGGCTGGAGCACAGCCCCATCTGTGGTGGGTGCTGAGGGGCCAGGGGGCAGCACACCAGGCGTGGAGCCAGAAACCAGATCTCACGAGTCTTGGGGTGCCGTGGGACCCTCTGATCCTGGCTCCGCCCCTGCTCCACCACCAACGCTGCTGAGATCCCGGGCAGGGTTGGGTCACACGATGGAGACAACCCAGGAAGCCATAAGTGCAGGCAGTTTTGTTCCCAGTGGAACAGCCCTGATGCACAATTCCACAGAAGCCATGAGAGCAGCACAGCCTGTAGTGGATGCTCAGCCCACTTCTGCAGAATCCCCACATCGTACAGAGGTGGCTCCCCACTCATCCTCATCTTTCCACTTGGGGACAGCTTTGCCCCTGAGGTTGGTGGACTCTGCCACCCATCCTGCTTCTGCCAGCAACCTCCCTGTTGGGTCCACATTGCTCACCTCATCTGTGGGCCCAGGTGGTGTAATGGAAGAACCAAGAGCTTCCAGAGCAGGTGGGCATGTCAGTGCAGACGTGCCCATGTTTCAGAACTCCACAGACCCGCTCATGGCTGCAGAGACTGCCTCCAGTGGGGCTTCCACAGCCACAGAAGAGCCTGGATCTCAGAGCCCCTCGGAGCCTGGCAGTGCCTGGCCCATGAAAGGGGGCGATCCTGTACAGTCATCCTCACAGCCAAGGCAGCTGACACCCAAGGGGGCTGCAGAAGAGGGCACCTCGCCCACCATGGCCCCCACTCCAATGGAGGTCTCTGTCAATTACAGAGAAAGAACAGGGGTGCCTAGCGACGCCAGGGAGGGCCGTCATAAAGCCACAACACGCCCCACCCAGCAGGCAACAAGAGAGGGGTCCCTTTGGCAAGCCACAGAGGCTGCAGAGCCCTTCACCACCAGCAGCAGCCTCTCAGGAAAGGGTGCCCCCGCTGGCTGGACTCCCAGCCCAACCAAGACCCCAGCAGGCTCTGAGGCTGCCTTGCTCACTCCAGAGGGAGATGATGTGAGCACAGCTCCTTCGCTGAATCCAGAGCTTCACTCCCAAGCAGCCAGTTCCTCCAGTTTGGGCTCTGGAACAGCTGTGCCCACAAGCAAGATAGGAGACACGGGGACCATGCCCGTGACCCACCGGCTGTGGACCTCTCCAGGCAGGACAAGGAGCTGGGAATGGGGTAAGAGGCCCAGCGCCACAGCCGAAGGTGGCTCCATCAGGGAGATTGCCCGTTCTCCGCTTAGTCTGGAGGGCCTTGTCCGAACAACAGCCACTCCAACAGGGAGCAGTGGGCACACACAGCCGCCTTTGCCAGCTCCAGGACCAAAGAGCACTGCAAAGGAGGAACCTCTCGTTGCCAGCACCTGGCTCTCGCCAGCCACACCAGAGAAGTCCACAACGCAACTGCAGCCGGCCGTGCCCAGGGAAGGCCGCCCTAGAGCCCACCAGGTCTTTGTGGCAGAGAATCAGCTGCCCCGCCTGAAAGGTCAGTGGGGCACCTCTCTCTGCAAACTGAGGGAGGGAAGCAGAGCTGAGCTGGGGGGCAAGGTTGGTGAGCTAGGAGGGGATTCTGTGGCAGGTGACTTCCCTGTAAACTGAGGTTTAGTGGGGGCTAGAAAGGACTGTCTGTGAAGGCGGTGGACTCTCATTCATTGGAGGTTTCTAAGCAGAGTTTGGTTGGCCATCTGACGCAGATTTCTCTCTCTCTGATTCCTGCATTGAAGGGCCTGGACTAGGTGGCCCCTGGGATCCCTTCTACACCTTTTTATGATTCTGTAGTGCCTGTTGGGCCTGGTAAGGCTGAAGGCAGAGAGGTCACAAATAGCTGGAGTTAACTGATTCTAGTTTCAACGCTTTCCTCTCCCCTGTTGAGTTTTACAGAAGTGGGGAGGAGGAAGAGGACAGCCAGGGCTGCCCCCTGGATTGGTTGTTAAGTTAAAAGGCAGAAGGTGGGGGCTGGCAGAGGATTTTCCTGGGGAAATCTGGGCGTGCGGAAGCTGTACCCATTTGCCCTAATGGACTAGTCACCCCCAGGTAGAATTTAACACACAGGAGGCCCCACCACCTTGCTGGAACTAAGCTGGTCTGGATCTGAATGTAAAAACATAAGATGACTTCCTGGTCAGGCCAAATGGGACCCCACCTAGACCATGTTCTGACAATGGCTGACCCAGCACCCATTGTGGGAAACCCACAAGCATGGGCATAAAATGAAAAACCTGTAAGAAATGCTCAGTTTCTATACTCATTCTCCTGGTCCAGCTACAGCTGTGGCCATTGGCCTCTTTGAAGCAAGTTTTCTGTTGCAGAGACTCCTGGCTCTCCTTTTTAATGCTATAAGCCTGCAGCTTCTGTGCTCCCTACACTTGTGGGGCAGGTGGAGCCACCCTCACCATCCTGCCATGCTGTGGCAGCTGCCATCACTTGGGGCTCTGAAGGTGGTAATCGAATGGTAAACTCATACAGTTGGAAGGTACAAAGCAGGAATCACTACTAAAGAATCTCTTCTCTCTTTCTCTTTCTCTTTCTCTTTCTCTTTCTCTTTCTCTTTCTCTTTCTCTTTCTCTTTCTCTTTCTCTCTCTCTCCCTCCTTCCTTCACCCCCAACCTTGGGCTGAGGTGGGTCCTATTTTCCTTCTACTCCCTTCCTGCAGCCACTCTCTTGCATATCCCTTGTGAGCTGGTCCTGGCCATGGAGTTTTCCAGAAGCTTCTGGAACCCCGACTCACTTGAGTACCAGGGCCTGGTGCTCAGCGTCAACGAAACGGTGGGTTAGCCGTGTCTGTTTACCCAGGACTTGGGTGGGATTTTAACTGGGTTGTCCAAGGTCCTGAAGCCTAAAGGCCACATTCCCTGCTGGTCAACCTTCCCAGGGCCACATGGCCATGGCAAAGCTTTTTAAAGGGAAATCCTATTCGGAATAAGGGGATTTCCCTTAAAAAAAAGGGAAATGTTGACAGCTATGGGTCATGGGGGCGAGGCAGGACTAGAGGCAAAAGTTGGCGGGGCTGCATATGGGAATCTGGCCTTTGAACATTCAGCTAGTTTCTATGCACCCTTCCCTCTCATCTTCATCCAGGCAAGCAAGAGACATGATTATAGTACAGTGGTACCTCAGGTTAAGTACTGAATTCGTTCCGGAGGTCCATTCTTAACCTGAAACTGTTCTTAACCTGAAGGACTACTTTAGCTAATGGGGCCTCCTGCTGCCATCGGAGCACGATTTCTGTTCTCATCCTGAAGCAAAGTTCTTAACCTGAGGTAATATTTCTTGGTTAGCAGAGTCTGTAACCTGAAGCGTATATAACCTGAAGCGTATATAACCTGAAGCGTATGTAACCCGAGGTACCACTGCACAAGGAAATCATTCTGCTCGGGCAGAAGCACTCAAGGAGGGCGCGAAGCATGGGCCAATGAGGGGTGTGGCCTGGGAACAGTGGGTGGGGCCTGATGATAGTTCCAAGGGCCAGGTGAAGAGGACTGGAGGGCCACATTCCATCTCCAGGCCTGAGGTTCTCCAGCCCCTCCTAGAGTTTATTATTTTGAACTGATGATGCTTCATTGTTTTAATACCTGAGGGATTTTTAAAATAAATTGTGTCTGTTTTGTTGCAGGTGTTATAATTTAATTGTATTTTATGCGTGATTTATTTCATGTTAGCAAACCCCCCTGGGATCTGTTTTGGTGAAGGGTTGGAGATGGAAGCTCCATAAATCAATGACTAATTGACTACCCTTCCTTCCCCTTCCCCTTTTCTCTCTCTAAGGTCACACCTCTCTTCGATTCTCTGCCGGGATTTCAGCGACTGGAAGTGAAGGCAATCCGGTATCTATCCATCCATCCACCTCTCTCTTTGGGTTTTCTTGTCTGCCGTATCCCAGGGCTCAGGGAGGGCAAGATGACTGACACCACTGTGTGGCAGGTGAAAATACAAAAGTTCAAAATGGTCCCAGGTGGCTCCTTGGAAGGCAGATGACGTCAGGAAGGCCTTGATGACTCTGAGGAATCTCTGAGGGTGCAGGAGGTGGGCAGGGAAAAGGCAACCTACTGGCTAGCTCCATCTGAAGGCAGAGTTGGATCACCAGGAGAGGCTGGTTGCAGGAAGGCCTTTAAAAACTCATGGAACTCAAGCAATTTCCTAAAGTATTTGGTGCATTCATGAATCACGTTTCCAAAACCTGTCCCTGCAAAATAATTTCGCTTATGGGTGATGACTGGACCCTGAAACTTCCTGTGTTAGGAATGGCAGTGTGTGTGTGTGTGTGTGTGTGTGTGTGTGTGTGTGTGTGTGTGTATCTCAGGGCTCAGATGGGGCTGCCCCTCCTGCCACCTTCCGTGTATTGCATTGGATTAGATACCCTTCCACCTCTGCAATTCTACCATTCTCTTATTCTCTTTGCAGGCCCGGGAGTGTGGTGGTGGCATTTGATGCCCTCTTCCTGGTAGCGGCTCCTGGCTTGTGGGCTGCCCTGAATCGCTCATCCCTCTCGGAGCGCTTGCGGCCGGGGCTCTGGGTTGGCAATGCCCGGGTGCTGCAGAGCACGACGCTAGGTAAGCTTTTGCCGACGGGCAATTTGCCCATTTCCCAACCCAGCCGACATCAGTTTCCCAGGAGGTGCTGCTGGGGACAGAACCTGCACACCTGCAAAGCAGTGGCTCTCCCACTGAGCAATGCCCCCCTCCCCACAAGTTTCTAGTCCTCAAGATTTTAAACAAAGTGGCTGCTTTCCATTGACACATCAGAAGCTAGCTGCCTTTCGCCAGTGGGCCCACCTAGGTCTATACTGACTGGCAGCAGCTCTCCAGGGTTCTCAGGTGGAGTGTCTCCCAGCCTTACCTGGTGACAGAACCTGGGGCCTTCTGCATGCCAAGCAGGGGCTCTGCCACTGAGCTGTTGCCTGTTCCTACAGAGCGGCACCTGGACCTCTGCTCCGTGCTCTTCGCCTGCCAAGCCGGCTATGAGTGCGTCTCCACCGGGGAAGACGGGAGTGCCGTCTGCACCTCTGCGTGCCACCGCGACTACTGCAAGAACGAGGGCATCTGCACACACGCTGTCAACCACACACCTGTCTGCCAGTGAGTGCCATGGCGCACTGGCCTTGCGCCCAGTCCCTCTGCCCCTGCACACGTGTCTCTGCCTTCAAGGCCTCTGTCTGATGGTTTTCCCCCTTTCATTCCCCAGGTGTCCTGTGGGCAGCGACTTCTGGTTCCTGGGAGTGCGCTGCGATTACAAGGTGACCCAGCAGGGCTTGCTGGGGGTGGCCTGCGGCCTCTTGCTGAGCCTGGTGGTGGTCGGAGCTGCCATTGCCGGCCTGGTGATCCGCCGGGTTCGTATGCTGCTGCTGGAGGCCAGAGCGGATCAGACCAAGAGCAGGTGAGACCCTGTCCCTTCTCCTCCCTTCCTGGACTCCATGGAGGTGGAAGGGAGAGAAACTGGGGCACTGTTCCCATTGGTTTCCTGCCTTCCCAGCCAGTTTAATCAATGCACTGGCTACCTTGGACAGGGCTGGTTTAAACGTGGAGCAAAATAAGCACAAGCTTAGGACATCAAGGGAAGGGGTTTAGGGTTAGACATTTTCCATAGCTGGATTTTTAACAATAAATGGTCACAAATTGCTCACCTGAGCATTCGTTTTCTCAGCTGAAGTACAGTGGATCCTTGGGTTATGTTACCTTTGGGTAATGTAACTTTTTGGGTTGTGAACGCAGCAAACCTGGACGTGGATACTTCCGGGTTTCGCCGCATGCGCAGAAGCGCTCTATCACGCCACATCCGTGCACAGAAGCAGCGCCTCATGTTGCAGACTTTTCAGGGTACGTACGGATAGCCAGAATGAATTAAGTTCCTATCCAGAGGGTCCACTGTATATTAAAAATCCCAAAAGCACAACTGTGCAACAAGGCAGGCTTGATGTCTTATTTCCACTAAGTATAGAAGTGGATGCGTTAAGGTAATATTAGTTTTGAGGATCCGATCCTCGACTTTGCAGTTAGAAAAAGCAGGAGAAAACTTTTCAAATATAAAGTACACAAAGATAAGCATTGTTTTCCATCCTTATTGCAGGTTTTGTTTCATTTCAATAAATAAAATTTTATTTTATGGTTTGTTATTGTTCATATTTTGAATTGAATTTTGTATTTTGAATCGGATATATATAGGGGCACCCAAAATTAAGTGGTTAGGGCATCTAAAGGTCTTAATCTGGCCCTGACCTTGGAAGAGGAAGGACTTTCCTTCATCGAAGGTGTTTAAGCAGAGGTTGGGTGGCCACCTGTCCGGGCTTCTTTAGCTGTGATTCCTGCATTGCAGGGGGGTTGGACTAGATGACCCTTAGAGGTCCCTTCCAGCTCTGCAATTCTATGATGTCTTCCCCCCTATTCACGACATTCCTCACTAACCTCTTCTCTTAGAAAGGGCACCCACAGGGGCTGTTTGCAGTGCTGAGTCTCTGCTGCTTCCCTTTCTCTGGGCCTTGTTGGGCTCACAGGGGCTGTTCACTCATTGCTCTTCCCTTATTATTATTTATTAGATTTGTATACCACCCTTCACCCATAGATCTTAGGGCTCTTGTCTTTTCCTATCTGGTGTGGGGCTGCAGGTGGGTGGGAAATGGAATGGGGGCTGCTAGGCTGAGCTGAGGGATATATTTCCTCCCGCCAGGCCTGCTTTCAAGGGAAAAGCAAACAGCCAGCAGCTTCTGGCTGAACTCCAAGGGAAATCCGGGGGTGGGGTATGAGGGGGTAGAGAGTGTGTAAATGAGCTTTGTGTTGAGAGAGAGAGAGACAGGGGGGGATTCATTTCAGCCTGGGCTCTTTAGCACTCCAGGCTTGAATCTCTGGCTACAGGCTCTCAGCATATGCAGAGTGTAATCCCCTTCCTAGGCTCTGAGCATATGCAGAGTGCAATCTCACTCCTAGAATGAAAAGACTGGGCAGAAGGCCTCACTGTGGGCATCTTGTCTAACCCCCATAAACATCCTCTAAACCACTTTGACCTGCAGAACTGGCACTGTTACAGGTGTCACATAATACATGTTCCACATTTGTAAGAAATAGATATTTTAGTGTGGCGGCACCTATGGTCTGGAACTCCCAGACTCTTGACATCAGGCAGGGACCTTCATTGTACAGTGGTACCTCGGGTTAAGTACTTCGTTCCAGAGGTCTGTACTTAACCTGAAACTGTTCTTAAACTGAGGTACCACTTTAGCTAATGGGGCCTCCCGCTGCCGCCGCGCCGCCAGAGCACGATTTCTGTTCTCATCCTGAAGCAAAGTTCTTAACCTGAGGTAATATTTCTGGGTTAGCAAAGTCTGTAACCTGAAGCGTATGTAACCTGAAGCATATGTAACCCGAGGTACCACTGTACTCTTTTCTGTGCCTGCTGCTAGAAACACTTTTGCTTAGACAACCCTGCTCAGGCTTTTAGAATGATGGTGCCTATATTGGCCATTTTAATTTTTTTGAATGTTTTAATTTCTTTTACTAAATTTTTTTTTTCTAAACTCCTATGAGGTTTCCTACCATCCACCAGCATATACTTTTTAATTACCAAGGACTTCCCAACAACATGTTACTTCAGCATGTTTTGTTTTTGCTTTTTAAAACAACTGTATTTACAGTATTAGGATTTTAGATTAGTTTCCATTACATGGGGGGTTGGACTTGATGACCCTCGGTGATCCCAACTCTATGATTCTATGACTCATAGCAACATAAGGGATCATAAATTCTTGACCCCTCCAGCTACCGCCGCTTCTGCCGCCTTGACGATGTCTCGGCCCACTACTGGTCGGAGCCTTGGCTGGCCTCAGCAGTCTCCTTGGACAACCCGGCCTTCAGCAACTCGGAAGAACTGCTGCACTTGCAGATCCTGGACACAGCCTGCTGCAGCTGCCAGGACGACTGCATGGGCCCCGACGGCTACTGCAAGCAGCCACAGGATGCCCCCTGCATCGGGGCCGCAGGCCGGCCGAGGTAACCATCACTCCAGCCATGGTGGGTGATGTAAGGGGTGGAGCACGAAGGGTTCTGGTGAAAGGGGGGTCAAGGACTGCAATGGCACAGGGGCATACAGTGTTTAGTTTCTGAAAGGGAGGTGCCCTGTCCTCCAGCATCAAGTTTCTCAGTGATGGGACACCTGCTTGGCGTGCAGAACGTCCCAGGGTCAATCCCCAGCGACCTCTGCAGGTAGGGCTGGGAGAGACCGTACCCACCTTTGTTCTGGATGCTCCTCACCTTCGTGCAAAGGTGGGGGACTCAGTTGCGACAGGAAAATAAAGATGTGCTTTGCTTTGACTGGTTCCTACCTCCACCCATTCTTCTCTGACTGACAATGGACTCTGGGGAATCTAAATCCCTTGATGGAGAGTTGGGTTGTAAAAGCCAACACCCATTTTTAAAATATATCAGCTTGAAACCCCAGAGAGCCGCTCTCAAGTCAGTGAAGGAGACTGTAGGTAGGCCAGCGGTCTGACCAGGTGAAAACAACTTCCTCTGCGTCTGGCAATTGCAAATTCATCCTCCTGTTTTTTAAAAGATGAGATGCTCTGCTTAGAGGGCCGCTGGATGTCACAAATCACCTTCATTTGCCCTCTGTACATATAGACTAGCATATGCAAAGGACTTCCATTGCTTAGCGACTTCCCACCCCCCAGCAAGCAAATCATGCTTGATCTCCAGCAACAGGCAATAGCCCAGCAGGGTGGAGAGCAAGCTGGGCAGGGAGGTGGGAACTCCCCAAGGAAAAGACAGGCTGAGCCCAGAGGACTGACCTTCAATTGTCACAGCTAACCTCCTGGCTGGCCTGAGGCCAAACAGCTGGCATAAACTTTCCACTTATGCTGGTTTGTTTGGTGCTAAAGGGAAAAAACATAAAGGCCTCTAACAGCGCCATGGAAAGAGGAACTCGGGAAAAGTTTGATAACCGGCGGCAGAAATGCAGAGATAAGCCCCCACACTGCAGCCTTGTGCTCCAATTTCTTGGCAGCTTTTTCCAAGGCAGCATCTGACTTTCTGCTTCCTCCCTTCGGCTTGCTCTCCCCAGCCCCGCCTCCTCCAATCTTGGAATAGGAGCATTGATCCAGCTGCTGGATGAGGCCAAAGGGGTGCCACCAGGGGCCCATCCCTTCCAGCATCCTGTTCTCACAGTGGCCAACCAGATGCCCCAATGGGAAATCCATTAAGCAGGACCCCAGCACAAGAGCCCCCTCCACCTTGTGGTTTCCAGCAACTGGTATTCATTATTCAGAAGTAGGCCACCTCGAATATCCTTCCTGAGAATGCACCATGGCAGTAGTTCCTATCAACAGAGACACTGGGCTGCATCCAAGAGTTGCAGCACAACTACTTGTGCTACTTCCCCTTTTCCAAAAGCTCTGATGAACCCTGGAGTGGTCGGAAAGCCAGTGGAAGGACCGCATTGGCATTTGACAAAATCTACAACTCTTTCTCCCAGAACCCCCACTGTAGTTGATTCTGGTGCGCTTTAAATCACTTTTAAGCAGGATGTGGCAAAATGCTGGCCTTACTTTCATTCCTAGGGGAAAGTCATGGGCTTCCAAGGAAGAGAGTTGGGTGTTCCACATTTTAATGTGTGTTTCCTTGCATCTAATGCCCCATGTGTAGATATGGCTTCCTCCCATTTTGCATCTTCTTCCTTCCAATCTTTTTAGCGCTCATTACAACCATTGGGACGTGAGCTCCAACAGCATGAACGACCCTATGATAGACTCCGGGAAGGCCAGTGAAGTCTCCGTCTCCAGCTGGCCCATGGAACCTATTCAGTGGAGCCCTTGCCCTGCTCTGCACAACCCCTCCAGGGAGCAAGTGGTGAGTGAGGCCCAGGCACACTTCCCTGGGCTGTGGGACTCTAGTTTGGAGAGGTGGCGCTTTGGCACAGAAGCACACAGGATAGTTTGGCACAGAACTCTGATGAAACACAACTATTCTTTTCCATATTGCAAAACAAAACAAAAAAACCTTATTTGCATGTTATGATGAATCTCCAAGGGGGCCAGAGGGTATAAGATATAAATTTGCTCATGTAACTTGATTATGGTGGAGACTACGAGAAGAGACTTTTACTCAAGGTTACTCCATCAGTTTGGCGACAACCAATAAGTTGTCTGGCTGCTCACCCATAAAGTAAGTGTCCTGCATTGTGGCATCTGTTCACTGGCCCTAGAAAACGAGAACGGGCCTTCTCTGCAGTGGCTTCCCATCTGTAGAATGCTTGCCTGGTGCCTTCATTATACACCTTTAGGCGCCAGGCGAAAACGGTCCTTTTTAACCAGGCCTTTGATCTGATTTACATCCTATGCCCTTTTAAAATGTGCTTTTTTTGGAGGGGGGATATTGTGTTTTTTTTATTTTTATTATGTATTTTGTGGTTTTATATCTTGATTTTATTCTGTGAAACACCCTGAGACCCCCCCCCAAGGTGTAAGGTGGTATATAAATTCAATAAATAATAACAGAAATCAGCAGGAAGGGGAGAGAGGGGTTGGGCCCTTTCAGCCAAATTAGCCCCCCGTGGCATTTCCAGTACAAAACAATCCCTGGAGCCCCACTCTCTCTCCTTTCCACAGCACAAAGCCCAGAGGCCTCACTCTTACTGCGAGGGAATGGAGTTGGTCAACCTGGAGAGAAGCTGGACAGCCTGAACCCTTCCAGTCAGACACAGGACGTGTCAACGTGCTCGAAACCAACCTTTTAATTTCTACCTGACCAGTTCAGAGATTGAGGTGGCTTTGAACCCTGCGAGCAGTGCAAGCCCATCAAGGCAGGTGGCCGATGTCAGTTTTCAGTGCAAAGGCTTGAGGAGGCTCAACCATCAAGCAAACTAGCCTTACTGGTTTGGTGTTGGATTTTTTATTTTTATTTTTACGAGTGGTTACTCTTGGGAGGAACAGCACAGCACTGGAATCCAACACTGGGACAAGTCTGAGCAGTTAGTTCCTATTTGGACGCAGGAGTTAGTTCCTATTTGGAGACAGGAATCTCTTTGACAGAAAAAACTGGACAAATAACTAGATTAAAGGGCGAGGAGGAAGAGCAGTTACTGTTTCGTTTTGTGCAAGTCGCTGTAGTGGAAGTATTAAACGCCAGAGTTTAAAAACAAACAAACCAAAACCCAGCATTTTTTCCCCACACGCTCCTCAATTTCTAAGTGTCCTGTCAAGGTGGGAGCTGGCCCTAAAAAGAAACACACATATACTAAACCCTTGTTAACCTAGCATAATCTAGCAAATCTGCCTGTGCACCAATAGCAGAGGGTCCCGGGGGGGGGGGAAGAGGGGAGAGACACGGACAAACAATACAAATCACGAATGAGACCGTTCCATGGTAAGCAGCCAAAAAATGTCATGATTTATTAATATCTGGAGAAACTTCATAATTAGAACACAACCCAAACTGTACATTTTACAATCACACTCTATTTGTAAACAGTTAAAAAGCCACTGGCGACTTTTGCATCTTCAGACACAACAGTTAGAATCAAGGCAATGAAATGAGAGCGTCTTTCAGCACAGTTAAAAAAATTGGTTTCGTTTCTTTTTTTTTATCCTTGTTTAGTCTTTCATCCTCCAACTAAACAAGCTTCAGGTAATAACACCATTTGTGGCAAAAGAGAAGATGATTTTAACACTTTCACAAGAAAAGTATTTGCAGGAACTTTTAAAACATTTAAAATTTATACAACAAAATTCTGTAAGCCCAAGTTCTTGGTTACAGTCTGCATAGTTACTTCAGCTTTAAGGTTAAACACTGAACACAGTCACGAGAGCAGGAAGAAGGGCCACACCAAAGGGGGGGGAGGGGGAGGAGGAAAGGAACAAGGGGGCCGGCTTTACAAAAATTGGGGGGAAACTAGAGATTAAGAGCCAAGCACCCCTCTCCCACCCCACACTATTAAAAAGACAGCATTGGAAAGCACAGAATGTCGAACTCCAGCGATTTGAAGCAATTTTTGGCAGAAGAAGGTTTACAGAGCAAGTAGTAATCAGTGCTAAAAGTTATTTTCCTATAAGAAACTACAAGGAGTTTTACGTAGGGACCTTGGTTTTTCCTGAGAGCCATGCTCTTAGATTTAGGAGGTGGGAATAGAAAAAACACAAATGGAACATGGCCAAACACTGCTCGTTATTCCCAGAGATAGAAAGCATCTTTTAACATCCACAATTTTTTTTTTGTTTTTAAAAAATATTTAAGTGATGGTCGAGTAAACATTGTTTCTCAAAAGAAAAAGAAAAAAAAGGAAAATAAAAGATTTCTGTAAACAAGGCAGCACCCCAACACAGGAGCCCCCCCAAAATAAAACAAAAACAAAAATACCAAACGCCTATTGAAAGTGCAGGACCCCCTGCCCAGACAAGCAGGCCGGGTTGCCAGTCATAGCTGTGCGTGCAGTTTCAGAAACTGCAGAGCTCCATTCTTTAGTTTAATTCCACATGAACAAACAGGTGCAAGGCTTTTCCGCTCGGCATCCTAGGTACCAGTCTCATCATTCGATTGTTGGGCGCTGGAGGACCGCCATGTGGCGGCTAGGTGGGCAGGCAGGCGTCAAGGCATAGTGGGGCACAGCCTGGTCCAAAGCAAGGAGCATCCTTCTGTCTGTCCTCCAGGAAGCGCCACCTGTGAGCTGCTGCTGCTGCCCCCACCTTGACGATTGTGGGGCAGGGAGAAGGGCAGAGTCTGTGCAAAGCCTAAGAAAGCTCAAACTCCATCATCAGCAAGTTGCAAAAATAGTAAGAATGATGATGACAATGATGATGAATCCACAAAGCAAAAAATAAAAATAATAAAATAAAATAAAAAAGCGATGGAACACATGAAAAGCAAGCTGATTCTACGTAGTTTTGTTTTTTCTTTAAACTATGTATAGCACTATATCCTGGAAGTGTAAAATCTATAACTTTTCACATTATAATTATTGGCCTGCACAATTCAAGTATTCAAACTGGGATGTTTTGGGCTAAAACAAAGGGGGCGGGGAAAGAGGGGAGGAAATGTGCGCACGAAGTAACCGTTTCCACAGGTGACCCCTGGAGGCTGCAAGTGGGGAGGGCAGGTTGGCGGGGAGGGATGGGGCGGGGGAGTCCAAATTTAGTGCTGCTTTGAGGTCACAGTTTTGTTCACTGAAAGAAGAAGAGGTGGCTACATGGACTCCCCTCCGGCCCCCAGGTGGTCAACGGAGAGGAAAGCATTGAGGGGGGACGGGCTGCTCAGCCCTCCCCTGGTGTCGTTGTTGCCCAGGGAACCCCAGAGGCTTGTGGAATAGTTAGGGCTCCCCCAGAGGGATGTGCCGTGGAGGTCTCCGCTGCCCGTTCCTGAAAGCCCAGCACCATTCCAGTGGCTGTTTAGGTCGTTGCGGTTGGAAAATGCGTGGGAGCCATCGAGGCGCCCCAGGCGGGTCTGACTTGTGCCCAGAGACTGCCAGGCAGGGGAGGGGGAGAGAGACTGGCCTTGTGCAAAGAAGCGGCTGATCTCCTCTTCACTGGCAAAATCAGCAAGGATCGTAGTGTTCCCGAGGACACACCTGTCCGGAAAGAGGCCCAGAAATGGGTTGAGGTGGGCACAGGTCCTCGAAAGCAGGCGGCATCTTCTCTTCCCCAACTCATCCTCCACTACTCCAGCCCACCTGCCTTCCTTGCACGCAGAGATTGCAGCATGCATCCCTGTCCCCACTATTCAGGCTCTGGCTTGCGCCAGTCAGGCCCTTCTGAGGCAGGAGAGTGGTAGAATACCTGCTCTGCATGCAGAAGGCCCCTGGTTCAAACTCTGCCCCCCCATCATGTCATCTGCAGGTAGGGCTGGGAAAAGACCCCCTTGCCTGAAACCCCAGAGAACCCCTGCTAGTCAGAGCAGACCATACAGAGCTAGATGGAACCAAGGGTCTGACTCAGTATGAGGCAGCTTCCAGTTAAGACCAGCCCTTCATTCAGAAACATGAGGACTAGAATCTTATTTTTCAGGGGAAGCAGCGTAGCTCAAGGGCAGGGCAGAAGGTCCCAGGTTCAGCCCCCCCAGGTCATTTCTAGGGAGAGTTTGGGGGGGGGAGACTCCCCTGCCTGAAAAGAGAGCCACTGCTGCCAGTCAGTGTGGGGACAATGCAGAGTTTGATGGACCAGTGGTGTCACATAGCCCAAGGCAGCTTCTGGTGTTTCTAGGAGATCAGTTCTATCTGCAGCCCTCAGACTACCCTGTGCTCAAAGCAATTTTAAGAGTTTTGTGCTTTTAAATCCTACCCTGCCCTCCATCTCTCATAGCAAATGCATCTCCAGCAGTGTATCTGAAACAGAGTTGATCCTAAGGATGAACGTTTTTAATGGGAAACGTCTGCGCCCTGCCCAGTGAGGGGCATTGTAAGGGACCACCCGCTTACACAGAAGTGTGCCAGCTAGACGCTGCTGCTCTCGGCTTCCCCTGAGGCCCCAATCCTTGCCTTCTGCACACCGCCTCCCCACCCCAATGAAGCAGGACAGAAAAGCACCTCCCCTCTTCCTCCCAGGCTCCCGGCCGTACTTACATGTGGAGAGATTTTTGTGCCTTCACCACCTCTTCTTTTGAACTGTAGCGGACCAATGCATTGCCGTGGGGCAGGTTCAGGTGGAATGTGATCAGCGGCCCGTGCTGCATGCACAGTGTCCGCAGGGTGGAGCCATCAATCTGGATAGGGCGGGGGGGGGGGGAGGAGAGAGGCACACACAATCACTCACTGTCCCTACCTGCCTGAGCCCTCAGGGCAAGGGGAACAGGGCCCAAACCTCCCTGCAGGCTCCTGGCACAAGGCCAAGCTGTGCCCTCACTCACCTGAGGTGTGAGGTTCTTCAGGACAAGACAGTTGGTTATTCTCCCTGAGCTGCTCTCACCCCAGCTTGAACCTGCCGGAAGCAAGAGAAAAATGGCACTGCCTTCGTGGAAAAAGGTGCCTGCAGGCCCCACATGGGAAAGCCAGGTTTTTAAAAAAGGTCCTCTGCCCCACCCAGTAAAGGGCCAGATTTCACCCCATAGCGAATGAGGCCAAAGGCTTCTAGTTCGTGTGTGTGAATCAAACCAGCCACTCTAAAGCAACAGTGACTTTGCAACAGAAGGATAACTGTGGTACAGGGCTTGTTGGTCATGCCCTCAGGCTGCCATGTTCCCAGCCACCAGTCAGTTCAGAAGGCTGGCACTGGAGATGCTGCAAGAAGCAGAGAGATTTGAGAGGACAGAGTGCGGGGAGGGTCTGAACTTCAGGCCCTGTTTCAGCTCCTGATTGATGGCCCATGATCCTAATTTCCAGGGCCCCCCTCGCCACCATCTTGGGTTGCCCTTTTGGCAGGCAATGCTACCAGCTGTGACAAGGCAGCTCTCCCCACCCTCCTCTCTTTCTCACTCCTTCAGGCAAAAAGCCAGCCTGGCCAAAGGCAATCCAGACACTCACCAGGGGTATATCTGGCATCGGAGTTGCTCCAGCTGCCCCCGAGCCGCGCAGAGTTCTCCCATGAGGACAGAGGCAGCTTCTGCCCGGTCAGTCCTGGCGGTGGGCGCGAGGGAGCGGTGATGCTCTTGGGTGGCAAAGGAACCTTCCACAGCTCATGAGCCAGAGAGGTGTTGTTAATGGAAGCAGGAGACCACGTCGATTTGGAGTCACTGTTTCTGGCTGGGAGGAAAGGAAACCAGAGGCATGTGAAAAAAAAATAATAATGAAAAAGGAGAGCTGTTCCTGGTGCCCCTCCCCAATCTTCCCCGTGGGCTGATCTGGGCAGCACAGGACTCTGGGCAGATAAGGGCTGAGTGGAGAAGCAGGAGTTCATGGCAGCATCTGAGAAGAGGCGGCAGACATAGCCTGTGCACTGGGGTGTGTGTGACACACCCAGCCTCACCTGAAGAAGAAGTGCTTTGTGCTGTACTGCTGAGGGAAACATTGTAGTTGGAGGCACGAATGGATGACCAGGCACTAGTTGAAGGCAGCGTGGTGTTCAGAGATGAGGATGACCCTACCAGGAAAAAGTCAACAGCTCATCACTCCCCTGGAGGTCACCAGCAGCAAGGGAGAGACAGGCACCTTTGTTTCTTCACATGCACCGCAGCATTGAAATGCAGGTTCCAGGGCTGAACCCTGTTGCAAACTGGAACGCAGAGCCCAGTGAGGTGGGTGCAGCTCTGGTCACCCAGGCACAGCTCAGTTCTCTCCTGCCCACAGGAACCCTTTCTTCCCCCCAGCACTGCTCAGACCAACAGACCTCAACTCAGGGATCAAGCCATGGCTGGCTACAAGTTACTCAAGGCAGGGGGGAGGGAGACCCCTAAGGCGATGGTGTTCCGGCCCTCTTCTCCCACTCTTGCCAAGATGCACACTGGCTAGTGAGTTCCACCATGGCTGCAGTTCTGCAGAAGCAGCATGCAAGGCTTGCTTTGCCCAACTGCAGCAGAATGGAGGACGTGCAAAATCCAAGTGGACCCGATTGCCTCACACCTGGGCTTTCCAGAATGTCTCCTAGGTGGAGAGCATCAAGAATCTTTGAGATGGGCTGGGGGGACCCTTCTTGCTCAGGTCAGGTCAAGCGAGACCTAGCCAGCTCATTGTGCAGGGTATGGAGAAGGACTCAGCAAGAGTCTCAAGAGCTGCAGGATTGCCTTCCTCTAGAGACTTGCCAAAGACCAAGCCACTTAAAGCAGGCATGTTAACAAAAAGCTCAGAAAAATAGGAACTGGCACGACCTTTGGACCACTGAAGGGGCTCTTTTTGTGCAGAATTCTCAAGTGACCAGCCTCTGCTCCCAGATACATACCGCTGTTCCTGTCCCTGAGGTGGTCGGCCTCCCGCACAGTGTTAATCGACAGATTGTTTGTGACGCTGCCGGGAGTGATGTACGGGTCAGTTTCAGGGTCGATGTTTGGATAACCTTTCCACGGCTCACCAGGACGAAATTCTAGCATTTTGAAAAAAGTATCAGGAGGCTGAGCTTATTCCATGGGAGAACTATTGGGCCCAATTCAGCCTCCAAGTGAATGTTGAGCAGATGATCACCATTCTTGGTGCTGGTGGGGCTGAGGCTGTTATTTCAGACTGCAGGGGAAGGGCAGGGATGGGGGACCCACTTCAACTCACAACGGGACTGATCCTTCTTCGATAATTCTCAGAAAAAGATTGGGCTTTCCCCTGAGTTCTTTCAAAGTTTGGAGAGAAATGCGTCCTCTTAGGAGCTCCTTTGTAGTCCCCCTTCCCAGCTGCAAGATCACATGCATGTCCTCTCCCCCCCCCCAACTTAACTTGTGGAACTTCCTAGCACAAAACTAATACTTCCAGCTGCCTCTTGGGTCCACAATTTATTGTCACAGCCAGAGAAGGCACGTAGGTGAACTCCTCTACCCTTCCCTAAAGATTTCGCAAGTCCCCCTTCAACCAGTTGCTTCCACCATCTTCCCCCGCCCAAGAAGGGAAGAACTTGGCTTCCTGTGCCCCAGGCCCCAAATCTTGGGGGAACAGACTGGTGCAAGTCACCCACCTGGTGGCCAATTGACACTGCTAGAACCGTTAGGCGATTTGGCACGTGGCCAGCCGTCCCCAATCGATCCAGGAGGGCTGGCTGGTGAGTTACTGCTGTTCATGAAGTCGTAGGGAACAAAGGGAGTTTCCTCCAACCTAAAGCCACTTGAAATAGCACCTGGAAGAGAGGAGACTGCTGATCAGTTTGGCCACTGAGCTGCCAACAGCAACCACAAGATTAACCCCTTCCTTTACACCCACAGATCAGAACATCATTCTGAGTTAAGTCAGAAGTAGTCCTCCAGTCCCTGCCAAGGTGTAGCAGGTCATATCCCCACTTGCACCCAGGCGTCATCCTGGTCCAGGGTAAGGTCTTCATTCTCCTCTAAATTAGCTATGGCTGGCAGCCAAGGAGAATGAGATGTGCCTGCATGGGCCGAAACTGGCAGGCAACTGCTGCAAATTCCCGAGACCATCGGCTTTCTTTGGCAACCAAAACAATACACCTCAGTGTGAATGTGGGATTATGCTTCAAACCATGAAAGGGCCTCTCTGAAAAAATAACCATGCAAGGAGCTGCCCAGAGTGGCTGGGGAAACCTTAAAAATAAATAAATAAATAGATAGATAGATGAATGAATGAATAAATTAATAAATATTAAAAACCTATACCTCACCCATCTGGCTGGGTTTCCCCAGCCACTTGGGGCGGCTTCCAACAGGATATTAAAAACACAGTAAAAAAATCAAACATTAAAAACTTCCCTAAACAGGACTGCCTTCAGATGTCTTCTAAAAGTCAGATAGTTGTTTATTTCCTTGACATCTGATGGGAGGACATTCCACAGGGCAGACGCCACTACTGAGAAGGCCCTCTGCCTGGTTCCTTGTAACCTCACTTCTCACAGTGAGGGAACTGCCAGAAGGCCCTCAGGAGACAGAGATTCTAGGGAGGCAGCTTTGACATCCTACATGACATTTTGCCCCTGTGTGGCCCCAGGTCCATTTCCCCTGCCTACTCACAGCCCATTCCTCTCTCCTCTTGCCCCTCTTGTCACATTTTGCTTAAACCTCAAAGGATTTTTGAAGGGAAAAAAAAGTTTTGAGCGCTACATCAACTCTTAATTTCAGAAAAAAGCATCCAAAATATGCAACCTTTCAGGTATTGTACAGATTTGCATCCTTTAGTCCAGGCTTCCACAAACTTGGCCCTCCAGATGTTTTGAGACTACAATTCCCATCATCCCTGACCACTGGTCCTGCTAGCTAGGAATCATGGGAGTTGTAGGCCAAAAACATCTGGAGGGCCGAGGTTGAGGATGCCTGCTTTAGTCAGAATAAAAGGTGTATGGTACGAAAGCTTTATTGCCACCTTTCACAATGAACATCCACAAATTACATCCCTTCTCTCTGCAGCACCCATCTTCAGGAGGTCCTCTTTGCACCTGGAAGACAGTGTTTGGGGTCCTCTTTGCTCCCCCTCCCTTGCATTCCACTCACCGTTTTTGCTGGCATTTTGATCCAACGATGTGTTAGCAGAAATACTGTCCACAGTCATCCATTTTCTCAGCCGGGACTGTGGCTCCTTAATACTGGCCAAGTCCATATTTACATTCAAGTTTGAGTTCAATCCTGCATCAAAGAACTTGGGTTACACACCCAGGACTCCAGTTCAGCTAAGCATGGCAGTCTGAATAAAACAGGCCTCTGCTACCTTCACTGTCAAGAGGCAGAATTTATTATCATCACAGACCACTTCTGGGTCACTTAGGAAAATCATAAAACACAACAATAATACAGTGGTGCCCCACAAGACGAATGCCTCGCAAGACGGAAAACTCGCTAGACGAAAGAGTTTTCCGTTTTGGAGGTGCTTCGCAAAACAAATCTCCTATGGGCTTGCTTCGCAAGACGAAAATGTCTTGCGAGTTCCTGCGGGTTTTTTCCCCTCCCCCTTTTTCTAATCCGCTAATCAGCTGATCCGATAAGCCGCTAAAAGCCGCTAATAGCGCTAATCCGCTAATCTGTCAATGGGCTTGCTTTGCAAAACGAAAAAACCGCTAGACGAAGAGAATCACAGAACGGATTCTTTTCGTCTTGTGAGGCACCACTGTACACTGAATTGCAACTGGGTATGTCAGAGACAATTCAGATATAGCGGCAGTTAAAAAATATATTAAATCTTGATCACAAAAATATAACCTAAAATTATCATTTAAAACCTTAATCATTTTGGTAGTACAGCTTGTTCCCTAAGTTTTATGGCAGTGTCAAGAGGCAGGATTCACTATGAATACCAGCTGCTCAGAACCACAAGCGAGGAGAGTGCTGCTGCTGTACTCAGGTCCCAAAAGAGGCATTGTGATTTTTTGAGCTGGGAGACTGTCCCTCAGCAAAACAGAAGCAGCAGCTCTTACACAGCAAGATGGGACACTTTTCAGAAGGCTCTAGTAATTAAGCCTCAAACTGAAGAATGGAATTCAAGCTGAATCTTGGGAGGAAACAATTTTATTTATTCAATTCATAACATTTATCAATAAGAAGGAATTAACAATAAATTTTAGACTTTCAAACAAGTTAAAATAACCATAGGCTAAATACGGATTAAAGCTCACATCAATGTTCTAAACCTTGGGGTAGGCTTGTGTAAATAAAAATGTTTCTAGCAGGCGCTGGCCTGACGTCAAGAGGCAGGGAGTTCCACAGTGTGGTTGCCAAGCACTGACCCAGCTCACAGCCTTGGTCACCTGATGAAGATTAGCCATAAGACGAGGTGGAGAGGACACTCACCTATGGGAAAGTTGCTGAATGCATTGATTTGTGACGGCCCTTTCTGCAGCTCTGGGTTGGTGTGGGGCACAACGTTCTCCACGAAAGACTTCATGGCAGAATGATGGAGCTGCTGTTGGGATGGGAGCAGCTGCTGTTGCTGCTGCTGCTGCTTCATGAGTAGGTTTGGATCCAGCTGACAAGACTGTTGCATCATCTGTTGCTGCATATTGAGAGCGCGACTCTTCAAGCAGAGAGAGGGGGAGAAAATGGATTTGAGACAGATGTCCTGTCTGAGGCCTGCACAACTAGGAAGTGGCTCCACTGTAGCTGTGAAACAGAAGCCACGGCATATATAGCAGGCAGCTATAGAATCATGGAATTTTAGAGCTTGACGGGGCCTCAGGACCATCTAGTCCAACCCCCTGCAATGTATGAATATGCAAGGATCGAACCTGCAACCTTGGTGTTATCAGCAACTGAGCTGCTCAGTGTGTGCAGAAGGTCCCAGGTTCAATGCCCAGGTAGATCCCCCCGTTTGAAATCCTGGAGAGCCATTACTGCCAGTCAGTGTTGTACACAGTATTGAGCTGGATGGCCTGACTCTGTCTAAAGCGGCATCCTAAACTTCTAATTCAGTCTAGTGGGTCATATGTTCTACAGACTTTCTGCCCTTACAACCTGTGCACAAAGGTGGAATTGGCTTAGCATCCAGCAAAAAAGGCTGTAATAATCATTCTTATAATAGTCAAACAGAGCAGCAGAGATAATTCAGAAAACACACACAACCAACATGTCATGAATCCGCAATATGGATGCAATATTAAATAATGTTGTCTATGTGTTGCTGGCAATGGATGTGAAAATAATTTTGTTATTTGCAAATAAAACCTATCTTCTTTTCAACCTGCAAAATGATCACTGTTAACGTACAATATTTAAACAAAGCGAGTCCTTGATCTGGGCTGCAAAACATAGGTGGTGAACTTGCACTTGTACTTTGAAATAAAGTGGTCCGATTAGAACAACCTTTAGAATAACTTTATCCAGCAGAGAGAGAGAGAAAAGAGACACTCCTTTGACCATGCATGAAGGCAGCAGGAAGGAAAATAGGATAATCTCTTCCGGGTTAGCGCCATCGGCAATGGCGGAGTTCCTCTGACTGAGAGGAACCTGCTCCGTGAAAATCGGGTCTTGCCGCCGCGGCGAAGGCGGAGACCCTTTAAAAATCCCAGGCAGAGGAAGCCTGGGAACGTGGGATTCGGCTGACACCAGGAGCGCCTCCCCTACTCGCAGAGAAACCCTTTTTCGGGGATCCGAAGCGACATGGGGTGGGTGTCGCGGTGTTTTGAATCAACCACTACTTTGACGGAGTGAAGCCGCACAGCCGTTGTCAGAGAGCACTGACTTTTTCCTGTGGACAATTGGACTCTAAACAAGTACCTGTGAGTAGAACTGAAAATTGGATTAAGAAACATTTTAATTTGGCACTGAAGCGGGAAGGTTCTAAACAGGAAGTCCGCCTCCCGTTTTTGTAAATAGATTGAAGCAAAAACTTTGCAAGCTAAAGTCTGGAAAGTCGTATATAAAGGTCTAAATTTCCCTCAGTTATTACCACCAAAACCCCTCTTGGAAGCAGGAGAAAAAGGGGGGGGGGTTATTGTTCAAGCCTGCAGGAGAGTAAAGAAAGATAAATTTTCACCGTCTCAAACCTGGGAACGGGGTGTCAGAGACAGAAATTTATGGGGAAGTTCATTGACTGTGAATGGAACGTTTTTTAACAGATGGGTTAAAAAAGAGAAACAAATTGATTCCAATGTTGCCTTTTGCATTCAAAAGAAACAATATATTTGAAAAATGAAAGTAATTTTCTTTTGTTGGTCCTGCTTTCAAAAGATGGATACAAATAGAAATTGTCTCCTCTAGAGGGAGCTTGTTAAATTGTTGCTGGAGTCGATCTGGGGATTTCACAGCTGTGGAGATTAGGATCGTGAGACCAGACTCTGACCTTGAATAAAAATGTGTTTAGAACAGGTTTTGGTGCTTCCTTTTTGCAAGACAAGCGCTTTGCTAGAGCAGATGCATGAGAAGATGGATTTGATGACTGTTGCAGTCAAACACTTTGGACAAACGGTGAATACCCATATAGAAACCATTCAGGAACCAACACAGGAACCTGTTTTGACAGGGCAAGTGCAAGTGCAGAAGATAATGGAGGAGGTTGCTGTTGAATCTCAAGTAACACAAATGGAGAGACTCGTGGCCTTGCAGGAGCATAAGCCGCTGTTCTTGAAGTTTGAATCTGGAGTGGACCGGGGGGGGGGGTCTGGAGTTGTGAGGGCTCTTAATTTTGGAGGGACTTTGAAACATGCTCTTAAATACTTTCTGGATTACAGTGTTGACTGTGGGGAATGGGACTGTGGGGAGTGGGCTGATTTGCTGAGGGGAGATGGAGATACTTTTGGATTGGAGTCCCCCCGAGGCCTACCCCCCAATGAGAAAGGAAAGAAATTAAGAAAAAGATCAACAAAAGACAAAGTAAAGTGCAGGTATAAACAAGAAGAAGATCTGCAGAAGGGACATGGAAAAGACTTAAGAGCCTCGGACATAAGATCACCAGGTTGATGGTCTAGATGGAATGGACAAGAAGGACTGACAAAACCCGAGACCAGGAAGAAGAGACGTTGGATGAAGATTGGAAGAAAGTTTAAAAAAAAATTATTTTGAGAATTAGTGTAAAATTAACGACTATTAGGAAAAATGTTGGAATGAAACTATTTGGCTTTAGTAGAAATGATATAAGGAGTCATGTACAAATAAATATTAAGTTTTAAGTTTTAAAGTTTTTTAATGGTAAGATAAGGTTAAAATAAATTAAGGTAAATTGAATGACAGAATATAGTGAAAGATGGAAAGGATTTGCTGAGTTAATTAATAGGTTAGACCGTTAAGATAAATTATATAACAAAAACTGAGAAAGATGGAAAGAATTTGCTGAAACAATTAATTAAATTAGAATACAAAAAGGGAGGTGTGAGGAGGTCGATGAAACAAGTAAATGAAAGATAAAGATATGGAACATTGGATGTGTGTTTTAAAGTTATTGTTTTTTTGCTGTATTGTTGTATTGTTTTTTATGCTTTTTCTTTTATGTATTGTAATGTATGTCTTGTCAAATTTTTTGTTGTTTTTTCTTCTTTTTTCTGTAATTCTTAAACTTTTAATAAATATTTTTTTAAAAAGGAAAATAGGATAATCATAGAATCGTGGAGTTGGAAGGGATGATGATGTTGTTGATGATGATGATAATAATAATAATAATAATAATTCTTATTATTATTTCATTATTTATACCCTGCCCATCTGGCTGGGTTTCCCCAGCCACTCTGGGGTCATCCTGCAGTGCAGGAATATTTTGCCCAACAACCCTGAGATTAAGATTAAGAAGTGAGCTAGTTCTTCCACAACAGATGATTCACCTATTTTGCCAAGGTGCGTTGCTAAGTGCACCCTGGCTTTTGCAAAGGGCTGTCCACCGTTCCCGTGAAATATTCCAGTTCTCAGGCAAACAGCCCTCAACCGGCATCAAGAGATTTGTGAAGAAGGGGATAATGTATGGGTCAGCGGAGAAAGACCCAATTCAACCTGATCTTTCCCGATCAATTCAGGTCAAGAGAAGGCAGAACCAATATTAAAAATGAAAGAGAAAACAAAAAGTTTCCCCAAAGCCTACCTGCTGCTGCTGCTGCTGCTCCTGGCGGCCGCCACCCCCAGCAGAAGACATGTTTCTCTGGCTCGGCACTTTCCTCTGCTGGGCCAGCAATCGCTGCAAAAAGTCAGGAAGAAGTCAGGGCAGAGTCAGGGAGGATGAGCACTTTCTAAGCAAAGTTGGGGGAGGAAGTGTATCACTTACTTGTAACTGGGAGATCTGGGAAAGCTGGTTGAGCTGGGAGAGTTGGTTCAACATGGCTACCTGTTGCGGGCCGAAGAGTGGATTCAGGCCCCCGTTGTTTGGTGCATACTTCAGCAAGGATACTGGAACCTACAAAGCAGAGAAAAGCTTAACAATGACATGAAGGTTGGAAGTTGGCCAGGAAATAGGGAGGGAGACAAGCAACCAACACCTTCTCAGCACAAGCAGGAAGAGCTGCCCCAGCAGATCCTGACAGCCTTGCTTGGCTTGGAGGCCCTTTACTTAGCTGTTTAAAAACTTGGGGGTGGGGGGGAAGAGTCTCGTAATAGGATGTGGAAGGGAGAAGAGGAGAGGTGGGAGGTGGAGAATGTGACTTGTGTTTGCTTGTACCAGGGCAGGTGGTATTGGGACCAAGCCTGGCAGCCATCATTTTTGAAGAGAGGAATGTCTTTACAAAACTAGCACACCCATCCACCCAACATCAGGCCAGGCCTTCTCTTTCACAAGCCTCACCTGAGGGGAGAGCAATGGAGGAGGCACTTGAGCACGTGGATTAGGCTGAGATGAGTTAAGAGGCTGTGCTGGAGACGGCTGCATACTCCGGGGCTGTGCTGCTAGATTTCCAAACATACTGGGGTTGCCATTCTGCAGAGATAAAGTAAAAAGAGGGCTGAGCAGCTGTTCCCACCCTCCCCAAAGACAGGAGCAGGAGTACATAATCATAATCATACATAATCATAAAGTGGCAGCTTAGGTCAGGAGTGACAGAAATTATGGTCTGCCGGCTACTGAAGCTGCTTCTTGCATTGCCCTTAAGCGCTGCATTCAGCACATGTAGGGAAAGGGACAACCTTCAGCCTAGTGCTGTTTTGGTAGGAAGGTGGCATTTCTAAGAAGGTGAGCTTGGAGCTGAGATGTACGTTGAAGCAAACAAGCATCACCCTGAAACCAGAGAATAAGACCAAGTTTCCATCTCCCTCTGAATTCTACAGAGTGAGCTACTTTGTGGGCTTCCTCCCACTGGGGCATCTGGTTGGCCACTGTGAGGCTCCACCTGCTGCAGAGCTCTTTTGACATTCTTATATCCTTGACTCTTAGTAGACCCTGAAACTCTTTGGCCTGGAAGCAAAAAAGAATGCCTGCATCCCAGCACTCCTGCAAGGAGCTGAGGGAAGTATGCCTAGTGCAGTGCTTTTTTTCTAAAAAAAATGTTTAGGGGTACTCTCATTTTCCTACTCATATTGAAATACTGCCCCTCAATGAGGCCAATCTTAGATTCACAAAATGCTTAAGAGTATGTGTACTGCTGCGTCCCCAGAAAAAAAAGCACTGCCTAGGTGTGTGGGCACATACGCACTGTCCTCATGATGGAAGTGGGATGTAGGTTCAAGTGAAGGGATTGGGATTTGCCTAAGCCAGCTAGTGATCTTTCAAAGCTCAGGGGAAATATGAATCAGGCTTTTCCATGTATTAAGACCAGTGTTTCCCAAACTTGGGTCTCCAGTTGTTGTTTTTTTTTTGGACTACAAATTCCATCATTCCTAGCTGGCAATACCAGTGGTCAGAGATGATGGGAATTGTAGTTTGAAAACAGCTGGAGACCCGAGTTTAGGAAACACTGTCTTAAACCTATTTTTCAAGCTACAGCACCACAATGGAGCTCCAGTCAGTATGATATATTTATCTGCCACCGAAGGAGACACTGGGAACCCACTAAGTCCTTCACCCAGTAACAGGATCCTTGGTTAATGAGGGGGATGCCCTGAGGGAAGAAGGGAGCCCCCAAGACATACTGCAGTGGCACAACTGCTTCTCTTCTCGCCCCAACCACCCTTTCTGGACTAAAGTGAACATGCCAACAACAAGCAGAACACAAAGGCTAAGCCTGTGCTTGGAAAAATAGGCACACACTGCCCTCAGATGGGGCTGTAAACACAAGCCCTGTCCACCTAAGGGTCTGGTTCCTGCACTGTAGGGAGTTGGACTAGATGACCCTTGGAGTAACTATGAATCTATGATTCTGTGCTGCCTTCAGTTCTCCATATGCTATTGCAAATACGCGGACAGCGGTTGGAGGGTTGAGAAGTTAAAAAGAAACTACGAATGAGAAGCAGGGGAGAGTAACAGGCACATATAAAGAGGAGACGGTGTAATGAGGCAAATGAAAAGGAAGGAAGGTGCTCTCCGACCGTGGCTGTTTTTACAATGCCGTGCAGATGACTGAACCCTGGGGGAGGGAAGCCAGCAAGCACAACAGCAGCCCCCCCCCCACACACCTTGTATGGCACCAAGGACGAATCTGGGAAACCTGATCTAGAGGATGACAGAAGATTCTCCTGCCTGAAAGATATTTCATCTGGAGAGGCTACGAGACATACGTATCTAGAGCAGTGTTTCCCAAAGTGTGGTAAGCGAAAGGGTTTCTAATGGTACACAAAAGAATTTGCTCTAGTCGAGATGAAATATTATTATGAAAAATACCCACAAATTAACTTTGCCCCAGAAGGGGTTTGCCGGTAAGACTAAACTTGCAAAAAGGGGCACATGATTATTCTAAGTTTGGGAAACACTATCTAGAGGGTTGCAGGTTTTTTAAAACCATGTGAGCACTAAGTGGAAGAGGACCAAAAGGTTTAAGCTGCCATTCATCTTCTCTAAATGTCTGTAAATGAAGGGGGATGAGACAGCATGCTAAAATCTGAGGAAGTACCCAATGGCTTTGTTGAAACATCATGTAAAGAGGATGCTCACAGCCTTACCTGTCTAACAGAATTCAAGTTTTGCATACCCAGCCCTGTTAGGGAGCCAAGGGCCTGGTTAGGTAGTGCACTGTTTGAAGGGGGAAACTTCACGTTCTGATTGGACATAAACTGCATGTTCTGGGAATCGTCTGCTACAACAAGGCCATCCTGGTTGGGCAGACAAGTTGAAGGAGCAAGGGTTGGACAGCAAGCCAAGCAGCAGGACGGGTAGACGGACAGGAAGAGGCAGACAAGTCCAGCATCAACGGGGTGGGGAGAAAAAGTCAGAAAACAGGAGAGAGGAGGTTAGTGCCACTGCAGTCCAGAGCCAGATGGTTCTCTAAGCAGATGGCAGATACTCTTTTATTTTATATACTGTTTGATTTGTAAGAAAACCTCTAAGCAGTTTACCAAAAATAAAAAACTTTAAAATTATTGATAAAATAATAGTGGGTTGTATTCAGCGTTGCATGAAGTCAGGATCCCATTAGTAAAAGGATTGCTGCTAGTGCAATGGACCCCCCCCCCCAAAATCTATTGTAGGGCTTTCCCCATCCCTCCCAAGCCCATTTGGCAGACACAGAGCAGGGGGAGTCCTGTTGTGCTAGCAGCAATCCTGAGCCAAAAGGATGAGTTTGTGGAATATCTAATAATAATATTTATGAGTCACATTGTTGGAGGAAGGTGAACTCAAAGCAATTCACTAAACTAAACATTAAGCACAAGAGCAGTGAAAATGCTTTCCTGAGATGCCCACCCTGATTGAGAAAAGAGGAGTGCAGACTCCTCTCTTAAAGGCCTATGACTCATAGCAAAAGCAACAGCTTTAGATGCTCCTGGTGGAGGGTGCTGGGCTTTCATTTGATGCACTGAACTTAATCCCCCACCCCTGCAAACTATTTTCAGTGAAAACACATCAGCGTCCCTCAGAATCTTCCCCTGCTCTGGGTTCTAGAGGCACCAGAGTCAGTCTCCCACTCACTCATCTGGAGATGGGCAGCCTAGAATTAAAATTAAGGGTTAAGCAGAAGCACACTACAGCTGCAATCCAAATCCTATTTATCTGGGAGGAAGCCCCACTGAATTAAGAAGGACTTACTTCGGAGTAGACATGGAGGAGCACAATGCAACTCTTCTGTAACACAGCGATTTTTTTTTTAATACAGGAGCAAACATTTTATTGCATACAGCAGCAATTGTTTTTTTACTGTCCCTTGGGAGGAGACAGGCTCTCTCACCTTATCAAAGTAAGGATTTCGATCCACGGAAGACTCTTTGGAAATCTGAGGACGGGTGCCTGGGCCTTTTCCTATCACCCGGCTGTACTCTCCAGCATTCAGGCTGTGCTTGTCCATCTCCATCCGTTTGTCAGGCAAGATCCCTAAGGGGAGATGGGAAAGCATCTTCACACAGCTGCTCTGAACAGTGGATCTCGACAGAAAAGACTAACACTGCCTCTTGCTTAAACTCCACGGGCACAAGAAGTTCTCCTAAAGCAGGCATGTCCAAAGTCCAACCTGCCGGTCGATCATGCATGTTCACTTCATCAAATCTGGCCCTCTTTGAAAAAAGTTTGGGCGCCCCTGTCCTAAAGCAACCTTCCCCAACCTGACACCCTTCAGCTGTTTCGGACTGCAACTCCCATCAGCCCCAGCCAGGATGAAAATAGCAGTCCAAACCTTGCACAGGAAATTCCTGCGAAGACAACGCAGGTGAAACGGAGTCTTTTTTTGACAACAATACGCTCAACTTCATTTGCTTTAGGCGCAAGTTATAACTGGGACTGCTGATTTTTTAACAAGGCCTGAGCCATTTGGACTAGAAATGAACACCATTTTTAAAAGACCACAAAATAAATAGGAACCTAGGAAGTTGTCTTTATACTGAGACAGATCACTGGCCCATCTAAATGGACTGGTAGAGGCTAGTCCTTCCCATCCCTACCAGAAGATGCTGCCATTGGGGATTGAACCTGGAGCCTTCTGCATGCCAAGCCAGCGCCCTATCACTGAGATACTCTGCACCCCCCCTTCTATCTTGAGTCACCTTTCATTCATCCCACCACAACCCCACACCTGCACTTACCTCCAGATACATCCATCTTATTGCTCTGCATCATTTCTTCTGGTGACTCTCTCTAAAGGAATAACCAAGAGGAGCTTAATTACAGTCAGCCTCTGCTTACTGGTATACTCCAGGCTACCCCTTTCATGAGGGAGGGAAGGCAGGCAAGCAGGCAGAAGATTACAGAATGCATCTTAGCAAAACGTGAAAAAAGCAGGTAATATTAAGCGGGGCTGGAAAAAGAATGAATTGCCATGGGATGAGTCTTTGCCCTGCCACGCACACCCCACTTACATGGAAGCCGAGATTCACAAACTGTTTCACAAATGGATTGATCCACGTTTCGTCTTGCTTGTTTCCATTTTTCATTGTTCCCTACAACCAAACACAAACAGCATGGAAACTTCATTAATAGATATATGGCTACTGATCAACACCTACATAGGACTTTAATGGGGCACAGGCTTCAGGTAGTTTAAGAGGTAGAGGGAGCTTCTCTCTGTCTTGCTCTGCAGCTAAACTCGGTTACCTTAGAAGGCATCTTTTTAGGGTATGGTGGCCAGTGTAGAGAGGCGTTGGCATCTTGGGCAGAGTTGCTGTTCCACATCCCAATCTCAACGTCGTCCTCTTCCTCCCAGTTCGACTGATGGCTTCCTGGCAAAGGCATGTCGCCCCCACACCAGCCATCTGGAACTTGCATAGACTTAGGTCCTGATAAAAAAAATTCACTCTTTACTCATCAGATACAACACTCCCCCCCCCCCGCCATCACTATAGCCGCTATGCAGCACTATCACCTGGGGAGCTGTTATTCACATTTTACAAAGAACAAGAGTCAAGCTAACAGCAGCCAATGACGAAGGAGGGATCTGAACGCAGATCTCCCAGACCCAAGTCGTAGGGCCTCCCTTCTTAATTCAGTTCTCCAAACAAACGAACCCTTGGTTCCCCACACCCCCCCCCCAGACCTCGACAGCTAGCAACTTCCCTAGTGCAGTTCCCCACTTCCAGCCCACCTAGAAAAGCACGTACCAGGTTTATGAGAAGGCTGCTGCCCAGCAGATGTGTTCCCCCAGCTACCGGCACTCATAGCATCACCGACCGATTCTCCCCAGCTCGTACCAGCATCAACAGGCTTGCCCCAAGCTGATGTGCCATTGTCTACAGTAACAGGAGCAGGAAGAGGCTCTCCCCAACCTTTCAAAAGAGGTTCACGTTATTAGCTGGTCCCAAAGCCAGGCAACACATGGCTAGGCTAACTTTGGGATTGTTTAAAGAAAATTTACTGACGTTTTTAGTAATAATTTCAGTTCCATTGTGAGGAAAGCTGTTCTATAACCAAATGGAAAGCTCACATTATCCTACCACCAACGCAAACTGATCTTCAAAGAAGATGGTCTACTAATAATAATATTTATACCCTGCCCATCTGACTGGGTTGCCCCATTTGCTGTGTTAATGATTAATGCCTGTTGATCAATAAGCAAGAAAAATGCTATGTGTGGCACTTGTTCATCCCCCCCCCCAAATACTCACAGGAAAGGATATAAATTCTTATTTTGCTCCTTGCAATTAAAACAAAATATAAGTAGGAATTGACTAGAAGGCAGCTGAAGGGTGGTGGTGGTATCTTTGTATTGTTTGAAAGGCAAAAGACCAAAATCAGTCAACCTTCTGCAAATCTCCCAGGACCTTTCAACAACCGTGAGTTTTCATTGATTTGACAAGGCTAAGATGTACCACTGAATGATTTTCTGGCTACTTCTCCACACAATTTTATAAACCATGGTTTGCACCCAACTTTACACCATAGCTTAAAAACAAACAATGGTTAAACACAAATGACCAGCATGCTTGTGCAATGCAGCTAATACAGTGCTTGCTCTGCTTCTGCCCTGCTCCTGTTGCTCCACTAGGAAATGAGCCGGAGCCTGACTTGTGATACCTGAACATGGGAAGATGGTTTGTTTCTCTCCAGACAAACCACACCTGGAAGCCTTGGTATATTCTTGACTTCCCACTAGCTTTTTGGAGCGAAACAAGCAACAATGCTTTTCAATAGACATTCCAGTAGCCCCCCCCCCCCAAGTAGCGCCTGAGGGTTGTCTCAGTTGGTCAGATCACGGAAAATGGAGCCTTACCAGAGCTGCTGCCACTGCCGCCACCAGTCTCCATGCTGCTCACGGCGCTTGAAGAAAGCCCTTGCTGCAGTCCCTGTGCCTGCTGGTCTGAACAGCCGCTGCCACTGTTCAGAGTGTTCTTGTTCCACATATTCACATTCTTGTAGTTGTACTTGCTTGGGTCGCCCCAAGCAGAAGTTCCATCGTCAATCTCCATTTTGCGGCGAATGGACTCGGGGGATGGCTCCTCCCACCCGGTGGGCTCCTCTTCCTTGGCTGCAGACGGCATTGGTCCTCCTAGCCATCCTGCGGCCGGCGGCTTGCTTGCCGCAGACGGTGCCCCCCAGCAGCCCACCTCTTGTTGCTTGCTCCAGTCTGGGGAAGGAGGGCGCTTGGAGGGTGCCTCTCCCCCCCAGCTCTGGGAGCGGCTTGGCTTAGGAGATTCTCCCCATCCCTGGCTTTGGCTTGGCTTGGCAGACTCTTCCCATCCCGTGCAGCTCGTTGGCTTGGCGTTGTTGCCGCCGCCGCCTCCCCCCCAGTGCGCAGTGCCAGACTTGCCCGGCTCTTTCCAGCCAGAGGTCGACTTGTCGCTGTCACTGCTGCCGGAACTGGATTTCTTCACCTCGCCCCAATGATTGCTTCTCAGGTTCTCCCCCCAGCCGTCGACAGCTGGGGCCGCCCACCCGGGGCTTGCCTTCTGCCCATCTCCCCACCCCTGCTTGAGCTTGTCTGGGTCGCTCCACTGCGATGATGAGCACCTGTCCTCTTTGCCGCTCCCCCATGATTGATTGCCCTTGGCCTGTGCAGTGGAAGCAGAGCCCTCTTCCCACCCCCCCTGGGTGCCGGAGACTTTGGAGTCCCCCCACCTTGTAGCAGACTTTGGATCGCCCCAACCCTGGCTGGATGGAGCGTTGTTGCCATGCAGGCTGGACCTCTCTGTGAGGCCCCCTGAGCCGCAGGCTTGGGCCACGCAGCCCCCCCAGGCCTCCGTCCCATTGTCAGTCTTTTTCTCCCCTCTTGAAGAAACCTCTGTGTCCCAGGCAGTGTTTTGTTTGATCGGAGTCTGTCCCCAACCGGAATTGGAAAGGACCCGGGGGTCCAGATCTGTCCTGTTCACTATGCTCTGGAGCAACGCGTGCTGGTCAGCTTTCCTCCTTTCGCGGTTCGCCCCTTCCGTGGCGGATCTTTCCTCGGGGCTCTCGGTGCTGCCGTCGCTATCCCCAATACTGCTTTTCGTCCACCCGCCATTCTGCTCAACATTCTGAATTGCTGCAAAACTCTGGATGTCGATTGCGGCACTCTCCTCCTCAGAAGATTTCCGCATGTTTGTAAACTTCTTACTGTTCCCGCTGCCGCCCTTGGAGGCGTGAGGGTTGCTTGGAAGTTTGTTCCACTCTCCGTCGGCTAAGGTGGTGCTTTGGGCAGGACCCCTCCGGCCGCTGCCTCCTCCTCCTCCTCCAGAGCCCATTCCAATCCCACCCCCCCACACCACATTCTGGGTGCTGGCCCCCCCGCCTGCTGCCTCCCACGCCCCTGCTCCTTTCTCCCCATTGATTTCAAAGTTAGTGCTGCTGGTCCCGCTGAGCCCAGGCTGCATTAGGTTTGCATTCACAGTGTCGCTATTGGCTTGGCTGTTTGAGCAGGTGTCTCCGGAGTAAGCGGGGCTGTAGGTGCCCCACAGAGTACTGGGAGTTCCACCATTTTTTGCTTCACCATTGCTCAGGTGAGAAACGGAAGTGCTGCTTATTACTGGAGAGGAGGCCTGGGGCTGAGGCCGACTGCTCTTGGCACTCACGCACCAGGCCCCAGGCCCTGTATTACTACTTGCCGGTTCAGTCACCTGCATCGAACCAGCAGGGTTTGGTAAACTAGAGGTCATAAAGTTAGTAGTGTTATTATTATTTGGTCCATTCACTTCGGGGTTAAGGCTCTGAGGCTGCCCACTCCGCGAAGCCTTCCTTGTACCATTCGCTTGGGGATCACAGTTTTCCTGGAGGCTGGCCCAGGAGCCGCCAAGGCTGGACGAGTTCATACTCTGATTGTTCGCTATCTGACCTAAACCTGTGCTGCAGCTACCGCTTCCTCCGGGCCCTTTCAGGGCATGCCCATTGTTCTCCAAGACAGGCCAGGCACTGCGGTGGCCGTTGGAATTCAAAGTGCTGGGATTTAATCCTCCATTGGATGAGTTGAGCGCGCTCCAAGTGTTCATTCTATTGTTGCTACTTTCCGACATGCCGTTAGGAGCATCGGCGGGCATCGGCGAGCAGGAGCTCACGAGGGAGCCGAGGGACACGCCCCATGACCTGCCAACGCTCCCGTTGCCCACGTTATTGCTGTTGCTACTGTTGCCAAACTTGGCCTGAGGACAGTGGCCGCCGCCGCCGTTCCGCAAGCCATTCACTTCACTGCCCGGGCCCCTTGAAGCCATGGCGATGAGGTTCCTCTCTGACCCAGAACTCGAGGCAGAAGCAGAGTCAGTGTCCGTACATTCTGAAGCCAGCTCCACGTCACTGCCGGTGATTGAGGGCCATGCCTCCTTGTCTGAGCCGTCTACAATAACTTTATCCCAGTTTGTGCTGGAGTCACCACTGGAAGAGACTGTTCCCCACTGAGAGTTCTCATAATGGGATCCTAGTGTGCTGTGGTTCAGATCTAGGAGGAGGAGGAGGAGAAGACATCGTCATCATCATTGGAAATGGTACAGCAAAAAAGAACACTCAGTACAGTGAGCAAAGAAACAGAGGCAAGAAGACTATCCAGAATTCTGGAAAACAAGGACCACAAGATGTTGCAAAAGTACATGGCTTAGGTACTTGAAATATTCTTAGCAAAAGGGCAGGCACAGGTATGTCCATATATTCCACATGTGAAATGAGTCCTGATACCTAAAATGACTTGCCTCTCCCCTTTTCCCACTCATTAAGATCTACAGGAGGGGTGTCTCACTACATCCCACTGGTAGCTGAAGTGCAGCTAGTGGAATGGTGGGAGAGTGCCTTGGCTATAGAGCTCATCTTGGCCCCTCCCTCTTGTTAAGAACTCTGGCCAAGCTCTGGAGATCTCTTGCTTAGACTATTACAGACTTCTCTGGTCTGCTGTGGTCTCGCAATGGTCAACTCATCCCTGCTCAGGGCTCCAGATTCATTCACCTCTCTGGTCACTCTGATCATCTGACAAGTGCCTACAATGGCTTGCTGTCCGTGCAGACTTCTTAGGACCGAGCCTCTTATCACTCTGAGAGTAAACTGCTGGCATATAGAAAGCATGTGCCCCCATTATGCTCCTCTTCGAAATGTTAAGTCACACAATGGGTGCACCAACCTTCCTACTACATTGAGAACAGTCCTATATTCTTAAGTGGAGAAACTCTCTAGCGCTCCTCTGGTCACAAGTGTGAAGGAAGAACTGACGCCAGCAAGGGTATTATTCCTCCTGCCCGCTCCACTCCCCCCAAGTGTGGAAAGGCAGGTGACACAGCTGAGGGCAGAGAGACCATGTGTTGTGCCTTGGCAGGTTCTGCAGCTGCAGTCTTGGCATGAAGCACAGGAAAAGAACATCCGGTTTCTGCAGAGTTGTGACATTTAGAAATGGAGGTGAAATGGGTCTTAAGGAGCATGGAAAAGAGCTAGGTTGGGCCTTCCTCCAAAGTGTGCAGCCCCCCTGCCAAATGAGCCAGAGAGTTTACAGGCACTTGTCCCTTTCATTGGGAGGTCTTTGCCGCCTCCTCACCTGTTTGCTTTTTGCTGCTGCTCTGACCTTCGCCACCGACTGCAGGTTGCTCGCTTGTTACTGGGCTCCCTTCGGACTGGCCGTTCAGCAGTTTAGATGCCGCCCCCAGGGTTGCAGCGATCCCCGGCAGTGGCTGCCCTCGCTTCAAGAGTTGCTTCTGCTCCTGGTGCCGGAACCGCGGAGGGACTTCGCGAGGTGGGTAGCGAGGCAAGGACGACGACTGCTGCTGCTGCTGCTGACTGCTGACCAAAGCCCTCTTGGCATTATTATTGCCACCAACACTGCTGGTTGCTGTGGTTGTGCCGGCAGTGGAGGTGGCAGGTAATAGCTGGTTGACACTGGGCTTGGCAGGTTCCGGCACTACACTTGCCCAAAGCAAGATGTTTGATGGGGGAGGGGGAGAGAAGAGGGAGGAAGAGCAGATGTTAGTAAATTGTTTTAGGAGACCATTAAAAAACAACAACAAATATTCATTCAACAAAACACACAATTGTTTGTTCTCAAAAAGACTTCTAAAACATAGAACTTACACAAGGGGTTTAAAAAGGCGGTAGCTATGCAGTCAAACCTTGATTCTCAAATGGCTCTGTTTTCGAACGTTTTGGCTCCTGAATGCCAAAAACCCGGAACGTTACACAGAACTCAAACGTCTGGCGTGGCTTCCGTTTGAGTGCAAGAAGCTCTTGCAACCAATCGGAAGTTGTGCCTCAGAACCCGAACAATTCTGAAGTCGAATGCTCTTCCGGAACGGATTATGTTCGAGTTTCGAGGTTTGACTGTATGCTTTATATACATGACAGACTAGGTGGCTCCTGCTCTTGCTGGAAAACCCTCCCCTTCCCCAGTGGCAATGGAACCGCTGGGATGATGGGAATGATGAAGCACCCCAGTGGCAGAGGGGTCAGGAACAGAATAAACAGCTGGCTTGAGCATCTCTGGAAAAAAAGACAAGTTTGGCCTGGACAAATCTCATGGAGAAACAGGCACCAGGAGGAACTCAATGTTGGTAATCAGAAAGGAGAAAGAAAAAGCAAAAAAGAAGGATGGAGGAAAGGCAGGCTTGAGGGGTGAGCTTCATGTTCAATTACCAATGTATGTCCACGAGTTACTAGAGATGAGTGATTTTAATTGCCTTGTTTGTCTCCAATGCAACCCAGGCTCACACACTTGAATGCTCAAAGATGGCTTCAGTTAACTTTCATAAGAAAACCATTCAATTTCTCACTTCCAATTCTCCTTGGAAAATTTCTTAGCACTAAACAGAAACTTTAAAGCAGTTGTGCAGCCCTTGATTTGCCTCAAAACTTAACAGCGGGGAAGATGAGCAAAGAACATGTTTTCAAGATGCATAAGCCTTGTCTTAATTTTTTTTAACCTGTTTTTAATTTTTTTTTAAACTCTACAGTAGAGATTAGAAGAAGCACATCTAATGTGCTGCATAAACATCACTTAACTGCTGGAAGGGTATAGTTTTACAGGGCTAGTTAGTGAGTAGAACTCTTCTCTCAAGTCTTCACTTAGGCATGAAAACAAAACTACAGTTGCTTTAACATCTTCAGTGCAGACAGGAAACAGTTTCACTAGCTGAAGAACCACCCTGCAAGTGTTGGTTTCACTCCTTTTTCTGGCACAAAGCAGGCTGCATTTAGACCTCTCTGCTTTCACTGTCACTTACAAACATAGCAACGTACTTTCCTTTTGAGTGCCTCACTGAGCTGCCAGTCCGGGAGTGCTAAAGGGCACATGTGGATTTCATATCACCAAGATGAGACATGTAAAATGCAAAAGTTCCAATGGAGGCCCCTGGGGAGGAGGGATAGCTACAGTTGACTCCCCTAGAGCCATGAGAAGGAACAGGAAATGAGACAAGGTGGGGACTTTTGACAGGAAATACCTGCCCTTTTACAGATAAAACAGCAATGGCTCACCAAAGCACAGTGTGCAAGATTTTCTGGGAGTTCTGATGTGAAAGGAAACCAACTTTAGTTTTAATAAGAAAAGGGGCACTTTATACTACTTTATAGGAAAGAAAGTTTTAATTTAAGGAAGATGGTGGAAAGCCAGAATGTGCACACAGGAGGGCAACCAAGATTATCAAGGGTCTGGAAATCAAGCCTTATGGGGAAGGGTCGAAGGAGCTGGGTATGTTTACTGAGAGGAGATACGATAGCCATCTTCAAATATCTCAAGGGCTGTCACACAACTCGAACCAAAGGCTTCAAATGACAAGAAAGGAGATCCCAATTAAACATCAGGGTCCGGTTAAATGACCCCCCGTGGGCCGCTTGTGGCCCATGGGCCTTAGGTTGCCGACCCCTGAACTAGAAGATCCTTGGGGTCCCTTCCAACTCTACAATTCTGATTCAGCCTTCACAATTGGAACAAACAAACGAAACATGCCACCAGGCTCCAGTAGGGTAGATTTATTTGAACCTTAAGAAAGACTAATGTAAGTGATTGTCAGAGCAATCCTAATGATGGCAAAAGGCCGATTGAGGGTCTGCTGAAAGTAGGGCGAGTGCCACAGATCTAGCTATGGGACAGTACAAGATCCCCCAAGAACATCAAGAGCCCATTAGATCAGGTCAAATGGGCCCATCTAGTCCAGCATCCTGTTCTCACAGTGGCCAACCAGATGCCTGTCGGAAACCTGCAAGCACTCTCCCCTCCCGTGGTTCCCAACAATTGGTACTCAAAAGCATTCCTGTGCCTGCCTGTGGATTGCAGTCTTCAATCAGGTTTCCAATTTCGAAATGTATACATCCTTCCTGAACAAAATCCATACTGACTAGGCACTATAATATTTAAAGCACTGCAGTCTGTAATTAAGCAGGACCTTAATTACAAGTCAAGAAGCAAAATCCAGAATTTGTTGCAATACTGCCCATATTAGCATTGCACTGCAAAATTATAACCACTTGAAAACAATAGTCTTTTGTTTACCCATCTGTGCACATCTAAGTAGACTAAGCAAGATCACTTACTTGCAGGCTAAAGCTGAATCCTATGTACACTTATTAAAGTAATTCCACCAAAAAGACTGGGACTTATATGGGATCAGATTTTTCTTTTAAACCAGGCTATTATTGCTTTTCTAAATTAAAGAGGCACCTTTCATTCTTAAAAAGTTAATTAATTTTTATCCACCCTGGGCACGTGTGTACTACAAGCTGGTCTGACACCCTTAAGTGAAGCAAATTAGCCTATTATTCAAAATGCACCATTCTTAAGTATACTAAGTTTAGAGTGCACTGAAGCTTTTGTTTCCTAATCGATCTAAGATGCCTAGCATTTTGGAAGATACTACTCAGAGCACCCTTATAATGCCAAAAGGTCTCTTAGCCAGTTTCACTCATGAGAAAAGTAAAATTAAATTGAAAGAAAGGAAGCCTTTTTGAAGTCTTATAACTGCCCCCAAATCCCTCTTTTCCTCTGCTTTGCATTTAATGCAATCTGAAACAAAACATTAGATGACTTCAGACATCAAGGGACACAAAAAAATCAATCTGCTCAACAAAAGATTTGCAGAGCAAATGTATTTGTGCAATCTGTAGTACTATCTTGGAAATATCTCCTAACGAGAGAAATTTAAGTATAGGATAGTTTTTTAAAACCCCCCAAAAACCAAAACCAAAGGTGAGAGCCAACATAGCATGAGGTGTTTGCCTTTGCAGTGTGGCTTCTCCTTTCATTCCTCCCCTGAAGCTCCAACCACACCCAAAAAATCTGCTCTGGAGTTTTGGGTACCCTCCAGAGCAATTTTGTGAGTGCATTTGAGGGGGGCGCAGGAGGGAGAAATCAAAGAAACCACAAGCTACATTGCACAAGCAGGTTTCCGTTGTGCAAGCAGGTAGACATCTTGGATGTTGTTCCAAATTTCCTGCTTTTAGATAGAATGCAGGCATTCAAAATGTGCAGCAATATCTGGTATCTAAGGAGGACCACTGGGTCTGGGGAGGGGGACTTTGCTCTCCATCCTCGAACAACTAGGAAAGGGCTTTGAATTACAAGAGTTAAGGCAGGCATCCCCAAACTCAGCCCTCCAGATGTTTTGGGACTACAACTCCCATCTTCCCTAGCTAACAGGACCAGTGGTCAGGATGATGGGAATTGTAGTCCCAAAATAGCTGGAGGGCCGAGTTTGGGGATGCCTGAGTTAAGGCATAGGGTGGGGGGTGGGATGGGGGGAGGAATTTCTCATTCACGCACTTTCCTCCTCTCCTATTTCAAAGCTCTTTGCTCATCTCTTCCAGCCTGTCCTTCAGAATAGGGGTTCAGTGTTCAACATGACAAGGGCTGGGAGAGGCTCAAAGGTGCGAGGATTCTTTTATGCGCCCCTCTGGAAAGTAAAAAAGGTGGTGTCTCAAATAGAAAAGGCCTCATCACTAAAAAGCCAGGTCGTAGGCTTTCTCATGGAAGAATCTCCAGCCCACCAAAGGCACATTCAAAGCTCTTCACCAGACAAAGAGGAGTCATATCAAAGTTACGCCAAACCAATAACCATAACTCACCTTTGTTTTTTTGTTCAGCGGCCTGAAAAACAACAACAACAACCCAATTAATGATTATCAGAGACTTGCTTTCCCAACACTGGGCACAAACTGGCAGCTTATAGGGCATTATCAGCATATGCATCTTTCTCAACATAAATATGAAGCAAGGTTGTCTCCCCCCCCCAATAAAACTGTAGTCAGACCCCTTTAAAGTTGAAGGCTTCTCCCCCTGTGTGCAAAGAACTCCCAGCATTAAAGGCTAAAACATCTGATAATCATGCAATGCGAGGTTCACAAACACATACATTTTAGGCCCATAAAAGAGCCCTGAAGCTGGATCAGATCAAAGGGCTCCCATCCAATCAAGCACCCTGTTTCTCACAGTGGCTAATAAGATGCTCCTCTGTTCCATCATGACTAATAGCCATAAAGAGTCTCCTCCTCCTCCATGCATCTGTCTAAGCCCATTTCAAAGTTGGTGGCCATCACAACCCACTAAGTGCCTTAGTTTCTGACTCACCTTTTTCTGAGCAGCTTCTTTCCTCTTCTTGTCGTCTTTCCTCTTTTTCCTTTCTTCCATCAACTGTTCTTCCTCCTCTTGCACCAATTCCCTGAGAAGGACAGGGCTGCAATTAGACCTCCAAAGACACACAGCCAATGTCTTCCCTGTAGGGCATGGACCCCAATTTATTCTACTCTGGGTAAAACATACTTGGATACAACCCACACTAATTTGCTAGGAATTAAAAGTCTAGTTCTGCCTACTATACTGAAATACATTAAGATGTCTGTCACTCCAACTTTAATAATCCTAGCAGTATCTTCCTAGATATAACTTTTAATTCTGCAAGCATGCAAAGAATTATGGCATGCACTTTTTAATTCAGTTTGAATTCGGACTAGAAATGCTTTTCACAAGGTGCAAGTCATGCAATATATATTTTTTAATCTGATAATTGCTATGCTCCAATATTTGATTTGTTACACTTACTCCAGGGCAAAACTAGAAACAAGGGAAAGGAGGAACTGCTAGCTACAGAAAAGGAAGAGTTTTCAGAGGCAAGGAAGGACTGGAGTGCCTCACAAGCTCCCAAAACAAGGAAGGGGAGCCCAAGGAAGTGCTGGCAACTAAGCTGCACAAACAGCAAACCCTCCACTTCTCCCAACCAAAAAAAAGAGGCCGCAGGGTTTGGGGGAAAAGGTAGCAAAGGTAAGAGAGGCCTGCAGGACGGTGAAATATTTTGAGTTCTGCCCTCACAAGAAGCATACAAGGTTGGGTGTGGAAGAGAAGGCAGACACCAGCTCGCCCAGCTAAAGGCATCACATTGCCAAAACCACAAAACTTTGTCTATGTATTTACAGCTCCTGCCGTTGAAATTAATTAAATAACTAAATCAGTACTAAATTTTGTACCACTCAGAGAGGCTCACAACTGAAAAAAACCATAACATCAAGAAAAAGGAATGGGACAGATCTTAAAACAGTAAGATACGTAGATGACGCTATAACAATAACTGCCTTAAAAGTAAGGGGGAAATATGAAAATTGTGTTGAAGTAGAGAGGGTCATTAAGCCAAACAACAGCAGGCAAGGCCAGGAAATCACTTTCTGAATTGCCATGGGAAGCTCTCTTCCAAACCAATTCCTTCCACATGGGACTGTGCTGAAGAAGACAAAGGTGAATCACTGAGCAGGAAACAGACCCACCCTCAGGACACTCCACCTGCATTAATTGACAAAAGGCAGCTGCAATCACAGGGCATTGGCGGGGGGGGGGGGGCTGGCTGCTTAATCCTTTCAGCTGCTTTTCTCCCCTTCAGTGAGCTAAGTCCCTTACTTCCATGAACATAGCTGGGGAAGGAGTTATTTAAAGTAGAAAGCAGCCAGACGGGTTAAGCAGCCTTTTCACCCCACTCTGTGCTCCACTGAAGACTGCAAGCCTCCAGAGGCTGCTTTTCACTAATTAGCTAGAATTGGGCAAGGTGTCACATGATTGCATGCTAGGTATAGCTTGGTACCGGTAAGGTGGGGACTGTGAGGGGATTCAAGTTGCTGCCAAGTCAGTCTGCTCCCTGCATCAACAAAAAGGCACAGCAGACTCCGCAAGATGGCGCTAGCCTGACTCAACGGGTCTAAGCAAACAGCTTGACAATTGTTGCTTTATGAAGCCCTTCCAGCTGTAATGGAATTCTACTCCTAGTTTTATTGGCCTCGTTTTGACCCACTTAAGTGCCACATGTCCTCAATTATCGCATCTTGTTGCAACCAACCAACCCCAAAGTCTCAATTTAAGGCAATTACAGGGACAGTAAATTAGACCAAAAGCAAGCATGTTTGTCCCCCTCATAATATGCTCCACTGAAAACCTTTTACAGATGTGTAGCATTTACCCAAGTAGTCAATAGATCCAAGCAATCACAATGTGATATATATATGTGTGTGTGTGTACGCAAATCATGCTTGCATTACAATTCAAGTCCTCTTGAGTCTTGACACTCCAAATTGTGGGGACCCAGGGGGCTATTGGTGTTATAAAGCAGCATGCATAAGCAGATAAGGAGGCGATTTAATCCACAGATAATGAGGTTTGCCTGCACAAGACCACACCCAGAGATCAGCTCACACCCAGAGTTCAAAGAAGCCCAGACAACTGAATGCACACACACTATTCACACATTTTGAGCTGCAGCCTGATAAATCTTCATATGGAAGTAATTAGGTGCTGTCTATCACAGTACTATGCAAGACAAACTAAGCAAGCAATCTTTTCCTCTACCAACTTCAGATAAACTAGGAGCATGCATACACTCAGGATAGACCTGAAAGAGATCTGGGAATTTTGAAAACTGCACAATATGCTACCAACTGTAACTGCCACAAAAGATTCAATACTTTATAGGTTTTATACCACACAGTCCACTGAGCAGATCAAAAACAGAACAGCAATCCTAAAACTTTAATTCCTGAGTGTCATAGCTGAATGGTGACTGAAACCCTGGCCTCCTAGGTCCTGGTTCGGCACTCTAACCACTACACCACACTGCCTCTCACCTGATACTTAAGGTAAAGGGACCCCTGACCCTTAGGTCCAGTCGCGGACTACTCTAGGGTTGCGGCGCTCAACTCGCTTTATTGGCCGAGGGAGCTGGTGTACAGCTTCCAGGTCATGTGGCCAGCAGGACTAAGCCGCTTCTGGCAAACCAGAGCAGCTCACAGAAATGCCATTTACCTTGCCGCCTATTTATCTACTTTGACGTGCTTTCAAACTACACCACACTGCCTCTCACTTGATACTTAACCAGTATCAATACTCAGGAAACACCGTGACATCAGAAAAAGTGCCTTTGGTGTACTCTTTTCCACACTGCTAAAAATATTTTTGTTCAGGCATGTATCCACACATGTGTTTAAATGTTTTTAGCTGAACAGTTGATTTTAATTATATTTTATTTATATTTAATATACCTGTCTTTAACTGTCTTGTATTGATATTTAAATATTGGTCATACACCTCTTAGAGCAGGGGTGCCCACACTTTTTTCATAGAGAGCAAGATTTGATGAAGTGAACACGTGAACACGTGAGAGGGCCGACCAAAGTTGTTGAGCTTTTTTTTTAAGGATTGAAGCTGACCTTTTTTTGAGGGTTTTACCCTGGGACATATACTGCCAAATTAGGCCCCCAAAATGGACTTTGCACATGCCTACTTTAGGAGAACCTTTTGTGCCCATGGAGTTTAAGCAAGAGGCAGTGTTGGTCTTTTCTATTGAGATCCACTGTTCAGAGCAGCTGTGTGAGGATGCTTTCCGTTCTCCCCTTAGTGATCTTGCCTGAAAAACGGATGGAGATGGACAAGCACATGCCTGTCTTGGAGGTTCTATTTACAATCAAGCCGTATTTAATTTTTGTTAAATATTTAAAATAGCATGTCCTTTGCACCTCTAGAGAATGAATCACAGAAGAAAATCAAAGACAGGAGGGTAGCTTTTGGTAGGGAACAAAAGCCCAGCCCATGATTTTACTGTCTTATCAAGAAGCTTATCACAAAGTGTCTGTCAAATGCTTTGCTGAAAGTGAGATATACTACAGGCATATCCCCATCTCTCTGCCTTGCTCGGATTTAGCTTGTACAATTTCAATCAGCTTGCCTTTGACTGCATATGGTCAAAATCTCGCAAGTTTATTACGCATAAGATGCAAAAATGCTGTACAAACTTTCCCCCTGGACATCTCTCAGCTCGCATTTTACCTTCGAATACCCTTTGTATGTTTAAGCACCCAGGCAGTCTGTTTACAAAGGCTCAACAGGCAATTTCATTCACAAACATCAAAGTGTCAAGCAGAAGCCAACCTTCCCAAGAATCAGTTACATTCGGTTTAAGAACAAAAGGGCAAATCAAAGAGCTGAAACAGACATCCGCCTGTGCTAGATTCCAGGCCTTAAGGCAGCTGGCCTCACGCAAATTATGTGCCTTTTGCTTGGTGCATTTGCGTGGCGAGTTCCCGCCCCCCACCAGGATAAATAAACACACGAGACACCATAATTAAGGTTAAATGGGCGAATTAGGCCACAACTTTATTGAATTCAGGAATGAGAGGCATTGGCTTAGGCATTGGTCCTAACGACTATCCGGCTCCAGCCCATTTGCTGGAGACACGGAGAAGGGTTAACACTGATCGGGGGAGTCTCCCGGTCGGGCCGGTCGTGGCCGGTCGGGATTCCCTTGCTCTCGCGGGGGCTGAGACCAGCCCCCGCTCATGTGGGGAAGGGCGTGATGCCCGCAACCCCACCTCCTGGGGGCAGGCCCGGAAGTGGCTTTATGGAATACCCATCTTAGAAATGCAACTAATGATTAGTTCAAAGCTTTGAGGTCAAGACGACAAAACCTTTAAGCAAACATTAATCACCTCTGGCTCAAGGACTCCCGCAAATCAGCAATGGAGCTGAGCAAACTATGCATACACAGCCAATTCATTCACAGCACTCTTACTTTGGGGGCAAGCGAAGCGGAATATGAGACTTATGGTCTATATGACTTGCACTGGAAGTCAAGGTACCCAGAAGGAGGAAAGCTAGAAACTCTGCAAAAGTTATGGTCAAGCAGCAATGGCAATCAAGTGGGGTAAGCCATCATCATCATCATAATGGCAGGAGGAGGTTGGCAGTGTTGCTCTTGACTCAAGCAGCATGCAAGCACTGGAAGGGGTTAAATGGAGCTGCTTGCACAGCCCCTTCTGACTCATCACAACTTCCTATGGTGAACCTCCAAATACTTGGAAGTCATTTATAGCATCCACTTAGGCCAAGACCTTGAAGGTTCCGGCACACTGCCTGTGCTGGCTGCTAGGGAGATAAGGCGGCCACCAAATCCACCTACACATCACTACCTGGCAACCCGGCTGACCTTGAGGCCTGTACGTCAATAAATTGTAAATATTAATTTATGTTGTTGCTATTTTGCTTGTTGACCTTATAGCAGAATTGTCTGGTTGTTTATTGGTCCTGTTTATATGATTTTTTAAATTTCTGCATGTTGTTTTTCTCTGTTTTTATTACAAAGAGTGGGGCTATAAATACTGTAAATAAACAATATATACCATATTTTTTGCTCTATAAGACTCACTTTTTCCCTCCTAAAAAGTAAGGGGAAATGTGTGTGCGTCTTATGGAGTGAATGCAGGCTGCGCAGCTATCCCAGAAGCCAGAACAGCAAGAGGGATTGCTGCTTTCACTGCGCAACGATCCCTCTTGCTGTTCTGGCTTCTGAGATTCAGATTTTTTTTTTCTTGTTTTCCTCCTCCAAAAACTAGGTCCGTCTTGTGGTCTGGTGCGTCTTATAGAGCGAAAAATACAGTGTTTTAAATTATTTCATGAGAAGGATGGCACACCAACTGTTTGGGCAGCAGTCCTATAAGCAGACTAAGACCTGGCAGAGCAAGGCGCAAATCCCCACCCAGCCATGAAGGTCACTGGGAGGCCTTGGGTCAGTCACAACTGCTCAGCCTAATCTACATCACAGGGATGTTGTGGCGAGGGGGAGAATGATGTGCTCCACCCTGAGCTCCCTGGAAGAGAGCTGGAACCTAAATGTAATAATAAGGGGCAGTATACAACTAATAGTCCAGTCAGTGCAAGGGTGTACACTTGCCCAGATGGACTTTCCCTCTCTCCCCACATGCACCCTCTCCAAATCTACTAAAGAGTCTTGGGGAACCCCAGGAAAGATTCTGCAGGGGCGAGTGACATCCCAATGCACAAACTGAAACTCTTGCACTGACGGAATGTGTTACTCAGAGCTACTTCAGATGCAACCCAAAATAAATCAGCTGTGGGTTGCAATCCCAACAGATCTCTGCACTAACTGCTGCAGGCCAAGTTTCCACTGTCCTGTAAGCCTACCCCAGGCATTTCAGTCATTAGAAGTGACTCTATTATATGTACTGCCATCTTGTACCGTGCGGAAGATTGAGATGTAAAATCAGGCCTTCTCAGTAGCAGCTCCTAGACCGTCAGATCACACAGGGCAGTAGGTTCCACAAGTCTGTTTCATTTTGCACGCTCAAGTCAATGTCAAAACAGCTCTTTTTTATGTTTCACAGCTGTTTGGGATTTGTGTGTGCCCACATCCCTGCTGTGATTTACAATTTCAAAAGGGTCAAAAGTAGGGTATAAATGATCTTAAGAAAGAAAATAGTGTGGAGGGTTTATGTCAGACAAGCATATCCAATGGGGTTTCCATGTCAAGTTAGATGGTGCAGAAACATCTATTAAATTAACGGGAGGGGGGACAATTTCCTGAAGGTTCAACAAACAAGTCAGTATTTTTGCCCCAAACAGAGTACACAAGCACAATTGTTGAGCCACCAACTTAACAGCATATTTTGCCAAGGGAGTTGATTCAGATCTTTAAAGAAGGAAAATCATTAGTTTTCTCTGAAGCCAATGTGCCTTCAGAGGGCATAACAAATGGTAAGAACTGACTAGAGCTGGGTGATATATCATCCAAAACCGCTTTGAAATTCACATCCTAATAATTGTTTCATAATATTTGAGCTGGCAATATATTGCAAATCTCAATGTGTGTAAGGGCTAGGCAATATCTGGTTTTCAACATTGTGATAACTCACCAGCAAAACATTGTGCCACTGTTTGAGCTGCTGTTGCAAGGCCTTGCAGGCTGCTACTGCCGACAGCTCCTGGCACTGCCAAGAGGACTTGCAGCCCACCACTGATTTTGCCGCCACCGCCAGGCCTTGCAGGTTGTCACTGCTACTGCTGACACATACCGCAATCATGGCAAGCTGTTTATGCCACTGCTTCTGCTGCCTCCTAGCAGGCCTGCTGGCAGTCCCAGATTATTTCTATTCACTATGACTCATCGCTGTACTTTGGATTGTCTGAACAGGACCATTTGGTAGCCAAACCCAAACCCAAAAGTCCTGCTGGGATGCATTTTGGCTTGCCTGCTGATGAAACTGAGTGTGAGATGATTGATAATATTGTCATTTATCTGTTTTAGACCCCTAAGTAGTCGCAGCTGCCAGGACATTGTCCTGTTTGCCTCTGCACAGTTCCTTCCTTATTTCAGATATTGTGATATATCGAGATGTTTAACTGATATATTGCAATATTGAAAACAAGCTATCTGAGCCCTAGATCTGACCTGAGCCCTAGATCTGACCAAATGCTTTGAAACTCTGCTCAGAGTTTCATTAAGATTCCTGCCTGTCTATGATGAACCACTCCACAGCATGAGCAGTGCTGTAGGCAGCAGCAATTGGCTCAGGAAGGAGACTCAGACCATTACTGAACACTCTGAAAATTTGTTACAGAGCCGCCTTGCATGAGCTCCTAAGCTCTGGCCAGATACCTTATGTCACACACTCTAAACATCCTCACCACAAATGCAACATTTATTATATTGTTTTTATGCAGCAAGGTGCTGATTGCTTTAAAGAAAGTTTGTGTCCTTTATTGAGCTTCACTTCTAAACCCCAATAGGGGTGTAGCAGCGGCAGGTTATGCTTTGATGGCATTAAGTTCCAATGCTAGTCAGCATTTCCTCTGTTGCAATTATTTATTTAGCACCAGAGATGCCAGGTTGGGTGATTTCAGTATAAGCAGTACTATTATTTCAAATTTACCCTAGCTGCACACGTGCACAGATTAGAGGGGTAAAAATGATACTGCAATTAAGCCACCCTCTGCCAGTGAGGTGTAAGGCCCCTGACCATTCATCTGCTTGATAGGAGTCCCATGCCACCCTATAAAAATCCTCCTGTAATGAAACACACTATCCTTCTACTGCCAGTTTCACTTTAAACATGCCTGCAGCAACAGATTTGACCAAGAAAACTACAGTTGTGTTCACAATGACAAAGGCATCCTTGGAGAGTTCAGGGTATTTACACTTGCTTCTCTATTCACACCAAGAATTGTGTGAGCAAAATCATTCAATAAAAATTATTTTTTAAAAAGAAAAGAATTGTGTGAGCAAAGTCCTTTGCATAAATCAGAGTTCTCAACTGTTTTCTTTTGTAGGACAGAAAAGGGGGCCCTTCCTTCCAAGGCGAATAGAGACAAGAAGGAATTGGGGAGTGGGAAGGACAGGACCCTTTTTGGTAGCATTTGCAGATGAGTGTTTCAACTGGGAGCATGCTTTTCTTCAAAAGCAGAAGTACAAACACCTCCCTTGAAAGGGAGTACATATATTTCTTCTTATTTACTCCTCACTTGTGACAACACAAGGTTGAATGCGTTCATCATAGCTCTTGTTCATTTTCATGCTGTTATTGTATATGGGCTTTATTGTTGAAGTATTTATTTTATTTTCGTGAACTTGGGAAACCTGGTGTCTCACTTAGCTGGTTTTGGGAAGGCAGCACAAGAGCTGGGGTCAACTTTTGGCCTCACCAACCCCTGCCCCACAACAAGGCGGTGTGCGGTCCACGGGTTCCATGTTGAAGTACATTTGTGACCCACTTGGTATGAAAAGTTGGGCTGGCCTGGTGAAAGCCATACCAAACTAGATGGGCCCAGTGGCCTGACTTGGTCTAAGACTGCTTCCTATGTTTCTAAGAATTAAATGGCAATGTTCAGTAGATTAACAATAAACTACTCTTCTTGACCTTCTACTGATGTGCAGAACTATCACAATTACTACACATTAAAAAACCAAACCAAGGCAAGATGTAGTAGCCTTGATTTCTGCTCTAGTCAGGGTTTTTCAGAATGTCTTGTTTTTAACTGTATAAATCTTGACAAGATACAGTTTTCATTTTTCAACATTTGGGTGTATGCTCGGGAGGCTGTTAGAGCTGAAATGAGGTATACAGACGTTTAAAATAATTAATTTCCTATCTATTGGCTAAGACCAAATTGTGGCCAGTTAAGGGGGGGAAATTATCAAACACAGAGTGTGGCAAGGGGACGGGGGTCTGGGTGGGGCTAGACATCATTATTTAACCATCTGTAGAAGGCTTAACTGTAATCAGTGTATAAAAAAAGAGAAATATGCAATACAGGTTTTTTAAAAAAGTTAATAGGTGTATTTGTTTTCCAAAAAAAATCAGAATGTAATTAAAATCAGTAGTTAAGCTAAAATTACTAAATAAAACACAGGTCAACTTTTAACATATTTGGATAAGAATCCCTAATCAAAAGTGCTTTTAGTTTCTATTTAACGAAATGTATATACCACTTAAGCAGTTTACAAAACTACTAAGCAGTATACAATAAATATTTAAATCCTAAATAAAAAGTTTAAAACAAAGACATATAAAAATAATTAAAAGCAAAAGAAACTAAAATACATCAACATCTACAAAACTGGATAGGCTTACATATGCAGAAATGCTTTAAGCAGGCGCCAAAACGGGTACAGTGAAGGCGCCTGCTTGATATCAATAGGCAGGGAGTTCCAAAGTGTAGTTGCTGCCACACTAAAAGATCAGTTCCTTACAAGTGCAGAAAGAATACTATCTGACATATATGCGTAATGCAAGAAAACAGAAAGTACTTTGCAGGGTTTTGATCTGAGCGACCTGGGTTTGAGGTGCACTGCTCAAAGATAAAGGAGGAGCACAAAAGTACTGAAAAATAATTTGGTCAGATATTTACCCCCCTATTCCCACTCCAAACTCTTCAAGCTAATTCCAAAGTTTCTATTACTACTGTAGTAATGAGAAGTTTCAAATTTCCCTGGCTATTAGCAAGCAGCTACTTCTCACACTCCTTAATACAGCACACAGAAAGGAACAAATGTTTATTTCACAAGATGCGGCTTGTGTTGAGTTCAAGGCCAGTGATGATTTCCAGCCAATAAAAATCCATTTGGCTAGGCAAGGATGAAAAACACACACAGCAAACAAACCCTGCATTCATTTTTGCTCTTGCTTGCTTCTGGCAACAGTTTAAATGTAGCAAAAGAAAATATGTTCGGCAAGATATTTAAAGGAGTGGAGGACTTCACTTCACAAAGGACCCCTCTGCTCAATTACTTTTTATAAGGAAGCTTCACCACATTTCTTTAAAACAAATCTCACAAACTGTCAATTGTCTAAGCACCCAATTCCTACATGCCCTTCAGTTCATTCTCTGCCCTTTTATTTCTGACTTACCTGCTTAGTTTTCTTTCGACTTCTTTGGTAGCTTTAGCTTCCAACACTCTGAAAAAGAACACACATATCCCCAAATCAAGAAAACAAGCACAGGCAGTAACAAATCAGAAGTCCAAATACAGGCATACTTGTCTGACCAATGATTTAAAGGATTGTTTTATTGTGCACAGTTAAATGAGAAATGAATATGCAATGAATAAAAATACACATATGCACTAGCTGATTGAGAAAAGCAGTGAACACGAACACACACGTTGGTGCAGGAGAAGCAAGAGTTCAGCAGCTGAAAACCCTCATCAGTCCCGTTCTGAGCACAACATGTATTTCTGGCACCAACAGGAAGACAGCCATGTCAACCGCTTGCAAGAAAACCCAAGGAAGGAGCTTTGTGGCACCTTCAAAATCGTCACATTTAAAACTGCTGTTGTAGGCAACGACCCATTTAATCAGATGAACTAATGTGAAGGTGCAGGTGAAAGATAACTGAGGCCAGCAAAAGCAGCTAACAGGATAGACTCAGATAGCACCAGAGACAAAGCTGGAATGCACTGAGAAGCCCTGTCCCAAATAAGCTAGAACTATACAGCTCAGCACCAGCTTGTAAGATTGGCAAACAGAAAGTCTATTAATAATATAGCTTCAGAACAGAAATTGCTATTGCTTGATGTGCTCCACAAGAACATTCACTGCATGTAGGGTACACCATACTTGCAACACTCTGCCCTAGGTGGGACTGAGGCCTAGGCACCAAACATGGAACCACAACATTAAGTGCTCTCAATATGTCCAAAAGAGATTCGAATCTATGGCTGAGTTGGAAACATGCTGTAACTTCCCACCCTCTGGGCTCAGAGCAAAGGAATTATAGGAGGTGGATTAACGGTTCGGCCAGATTCTACCTGCAACAGAACATGGTGACGTACTTACTTGTATCAGCTGTTTTGCTAGACGCAGCTGCTACTGTATACAAATGTGTGCCCAACAAATGGATGGGGTGGTATTTTCATACCTCACCAGTGTCCATTCAATTAAAATAAAGGGGGGGGAGTTTCAGAACTTAAGTGAATGGTGCTGGCAGCTAAAGAGGTAAAAGCTCAGCAACTTGTACTCTATTGAGGCCCTTCAACGCTGCTCACCCTGCAGGGATCTACAGAGGGCATCCTAAGGGTACAGCCACTGTCAGGCCAACAGGGTGGCACAGACTTTTATGCTATTTATTACAACAGGGGCATCCCTCCTCTCCATCTAAGAATGCACCCTAGGGAGCTCGACTGAAAGCACCTCCTCTGCCCATGCACCCCTTTAGTTCTACTTAGATGCTATTCTCTGGGTGGGGAATACATCCTTTCCTTCCATCTTGGCAAATCTGGGGCGAGCAGGCTGCACCCCAGCCTCACTGCAAGTATTTCTCATTTGGAATAAGGGCCCCCACCGCCTCCTGTCTGCAATGAGCGCAGGATGGGTGGACGGCTGCCTGCGCTGCACTCCTCCTCCTCTCGCGCCATCCTCTGCTGCGGCCGGCGCGGGGGGGGGAAGCGAAATTTCCGCTTCCTCGCAGGGGCCCCCTTTCACGCTTTCTTGCATTTGCAGCTGAAGTAAACAGAAGAGGAGGAGGCTCTCTCTTTCTCTTTTCCCCACTCTCTCTTCCCTCTCCTTCCCCACGGCGCCATGCACCGCTTTGCAGCCTCCCCGGGGCAAGGGCGCACGCAAAGCGCGGGCACGGGGCGGCGGCGGGGCGCGCGTTTCTCTCTCTCTCGGGCAGCTCCGTGCAAGGCGGAGCGCTGGCGCAGCAGCAAAATGGGGGGGGGGGCAGGCCCGGCCCTCGCGCGCCATGTTTAGTGAGGGGCTTTTTTTTTTTAAGGTGCTGGGGAGATATGTATGAGAGGAAAATTTTGTCCCGGCTGCACCTTGTCCTGCAAACGACACCCCCCCTAACCCGGACCACGGCGCCCCCTCCTCACCGCATGTGCTTTGGGGGGGCGGCGGGGGTGTCGCCTGCTCCGCCTCTTATTCCCGGCGCCCCGGCCTGGGGGTTCCCGGCAGGGTGGCCTCGGCTGCCTCCTGCTGCTGCTGCTTCTCCACCCGGGTCGGCCGCCTCCGCCTCCGCCTCTTCTTCTTCTCCCCCCTCCCAGCCGCCGCCATTTCCAGCCTCCCTCACGGAGGAGACTCCCCAGCAGCCCCGTCGCCGCCACGCCCCGGAAGCGGACGCCCCGCCTCCCCCCGCCGGCGGGAAGCACTTCCGGGGGGGCTGCCGTCGCCTCCAACATGGCGCCCTAGCAACGAGCGGGAGAGGAAGGGAGGAGGGAGCTCGAATTGGCGCGCCGGATTCGCCGTGGAACGAAGCGTTAGAAAAAAATGTGGTGGAAGAAGGGGCAAAAGAGTCCCCTCCGTGGATGTAGGGATGCGGCTTATTCATCAGCTCAGTTGCTGCATTTATTATAGCCCGCCTCTTTTCCTCTAAGGAGCGCTAGGTGGCGCACACGCTCCCCCTCCCCGCACTCCATTTTATCCACACAGCGACCCTGCGAGGTAGGCTTGGGTCCATCTCGCTCAATATTGCCCACACCAGGCACGTTCAACAGGTAGATCGTGATCTACCAGTAAATCACCGGACGTCTGTGGTAGATCACTGGCTCCCCCCAAAGAAGCTCAACAACTTTGGCTCCCCTAAAAAAAAGCGCAACATTTTAGCCCTTCACCTCCAAAAAGCGGGGCTTCCCTCCTTGCTAAAAAAAAGCGCTCAACAACCTTGACCTGAACCCCCCAAAAGAGGGTAGATCACTGGCAGTTTTTAACTCTGAGTAGATCGCAGTGTCTTGGGTGTTGGCCACCGGTGGCAGAGACTCTCCAGGGTTTCAGGCAGGAATCTTTCTCCCAGCCCTAACTGGCGATGCCTTGGGAGACAGAGCCGGAGACCTGCATGCAAACATGTGCTCTACCTGTGAGCAATGGTCCTTCCCTGGTAATGTGGCCTTCCTGCCATCTCCCACAGATGTCCCTTTAACGCCACAGTTCTGCTCTTTTAGCTGTCTCAGCCCACCACCCCACCCTCCGAAGCTTGTGGCTGTGCCTTCAGTATTTCACTTTTTATGACCTCCCTCTTTAATGTCTACCCATGGCATCCTACCCAACTGTTGCTTGAGCTGTGTGAACTTGGCCTTCCATGATGTACACTTGACTGCCTTTTTATCACAAATCCCAAGATGACACGGTCACTTTCCCTCGAGATTCCTGCCACTTCCACTCCTTCGATCAGTTCTTCCCTGTTGGTCAAGATTAGGTCAAGGGTAGCAACTCCCCTCCCCCCCCCTTCACCAAGAGAATATGAGATGGCACCTCTGGATGTTAAGTTGACTCTCTGCTGCCTGCCCCATTAATGAGCTACTCTTACCCATAAGCCTGCCAGAGATATGGCATATTATCAGCAATTCCCTCATGTCCCTCTGATGCTTTGCTTCTAACAACTTAAGGAGTTCTAGGAAAGCAAATTTATTTGTGGATGTTTTTCGTGCTATTCAGAAATACAATTTATGATCTGAGCAATTACAACTGTTCAGTGTCATTATTTATATCAGCCTTCATGATCCTGATGTCCTCCAGATGTTTTAGACTACAACTCCCGTCAGCTCCAGCCAGTCTCAGAATGTGTTTTAGTCCTGCAGCTGTCCTGTGAAAGTTAGGAGGTTGGGCTATGAGAGACAGGAGAAGAAATAGAGAAACTATTTTGCTCAAGGTCTGTCAGTGAGCTTCATAGCTTAGGAGGGATTTCTGCTGGCAGTGGGTTTCCCTTACCTGACACCAGGGGCTCCTCCAGATTTCCTGTTTACTGAGCATTCATCTTGATTTGCTTATAGAAAGCTTATGCAGAAGTTACATGATGACCAGTCTTTATTGAGCATTTATGGGACAGTTATATGACAATGAGCATTTGTCCTGATTTGCTTCCTGTTAATCATTAATTCATCCAACACTTTTCTTGTCACTTTCCAAACTGCAAAAAGTTCATTTTAAAATTTGTTTTGCTAGGGCAACAGAGCACTTTAATCTCCTTTAATTGCACAAACCTAAAATTCCGGTATGCACTTTGAACCCTCCTCCAAGTTAGTGACAGGCTGGAGGCATCCCAACAACTGAGTTGTCCTTGAGTTCCTTTGCAAGCTGTTAACAGGTCATGATCTGGATCTGACCTTAGATCCCTTTGAAATCAATATGACTTAAATTAATTCATTACTATATTTGCTCATTGATTTCAGTGGAGCATAAGTTCAATAACAGACTGGATAAAAGAATCTAATAAGGAATAACCACAGTATGAGGCCACCAGTCAAATGTGTATTCCTCAGCCTATCTATCTCCAGTTACAACTCTGCTCTTATGCTCCACAGTCAGAGAGATCATATAATTCCTGCCATCACCAGCTTGATTTATTTTGAGTCGAGGCACAAAAGCAGCATTTAAATACAAAAGACTCACAGGATTCACAGAACACTTGAAGCATAACAATCAAAGCATTGCCCCCCCTTCCTTTATCTTCCTGGGTCTGCAATTTGTAGTCAAGGCTTCAAGAAAACCTCAATAGGGGAAAATCAAGGGAATGGGGTGAATTTCCTGTGGCCTTTGTCTAGCATCTTAAGGAGAGGAGAATGGAAAAACCATGAGCAAACCGATAGTTTTGGGAAACATATTTGATTTGTGTCTAAATTAGTTGTATGGCAACGAGTTCTTGATGCACAACACAGTGGGCGTAATTTTAACATGAGGTTCGTGTTGCCCCTGATCCATTCAGAGAATGTTCAAATTGGAGTCCAGTGGGTGATTCATTGTGTACACCAAATCCTGCCCTTATTTGGCTGGGGCCAAGAAGAGAAAGCTGAAGAAAGCACGGGCAATGAATTGAAGCCTGGCCCTTGGTACTGGAGTCTCTCTCTCAGAAAAGAGAAGAAGCAGAATATCATGCCAGTCCTTTGATTAAACTAATCTTAGTTGAATTCTGTGAACTCAGGAGTCAATCCCACTACTTCTGAGCGATGCTTCTGGTTGAGTCAGTCTAGATCAGGCTGTGCACCTATTTATTTTTTGAGCTGCCGTCAAAACAGCTGCTGAAGCAAAACAGAAAGATGAAGCAAAGCCTGGGAAGAACCTGTGAGTTTCTGGTTCATCTCCAACCTGATCACCATTGCACAGGAGAAGAGCCCAAGTAGGGCTGATGAAATGAGAATGGGATCCTTCCCTTTTATTGGCCAAACTCCAGGTGATGTGGGGGGCTGAAAGCAGGAGGAGAGGGCTAGAGGGCCCCCCACTGCTGTTTAATCCTTTCCCTGTCTACTGTTAAAAAGGTAAAGGGACCCCGACCATTAGGTCCAGTTGTGGCCAATGGGTTGCGGCGTTCATCTTGCTTTATTGGCCGAGGGAGCCGGCGTACAGCTTCCGGGTCATGTGGCCAGCATGACTAAGCTGCTTCTGGCAAACCAGAGCAGCGCACGGAAACGCCGTTTACCTTCCCACCTATTTATCTACTTGCACTTTGACGTGCTTTTGAACTGCTAGGTTGGCAGGAGCAGGGACCGAGCAATGGGAGCTCACCCCACTGTGGGGATTCAAACCGCCGGCCTTTTGATCGGCAAGTCCTAGGCTCGGTAGTCTACTGTTAGTCAAATCAAAATTGCTTTTCTCCCCAATTGGGGAAAAGGCGCAGGGTCGGGTGGGGGGGGGGAGCAGCTGGAAGCAGCTTAGTCATGCTGGCCACATGACCTGGAAGCTGTATTGAGTGGGCAAAAGGAATAGGGTTAAGTAGCCCTGCTCCCACCATAAAGACCTAAGAGTAGGATGCTGGATCAGGCCAATGGCCCAAGTAGTTCCACATCCTGTTCTCACAGTGGCTGGCCAGAAGCTTGTGGGAAGCCTACAAGCTGGAGATGAGGGCAATGCTCTACTCTCAATTTCCTACTCTCTCCATGCATAGCCAGACCCTCCCATTTCCTGCAGTGTTTGTGAGGACTTCTTACACAGCCACACACAAAAACACATTTCTCCAAATTAGTGACATGCACTACCTTTGGAGAGCTGTTTCTCCAAAAACAGAGATTTTATTCAGATTTTATTCAGACGTAACGGCTGGATTCATTCAGCCTTCCCCAAGCTGGTGCCCCCAGAGGCTTTGGACGGTAACTCTTGATGAGGCTCACAATCCAAAACATGAATGGGCACCAGCTTAGGGAAGGCTGGATTGATCAATTAAAATTCATAGGATTAATCAACTAGGCTTCCCTTAAACCAGGCGGCTGCCTTGTCTAGGTGATATTCCCAGGCTGCAGGTGAGGTGTGTGTGTGCATGTGGTCCTGCTGCTCTTCCCCTGCAATTTCCAGCCTCCTCCTCTCTGCTGCTCCTGTCCACTCCTGACTAGCCATTTTGCCCATAAAAACAAAGGCTGCTTTTGAAATGGATGCCTGGCCTGGCAACTTGCCAACCTGTAATAGGAGACAAAGGAGCAGAATACAAATGGGGGGGAGCTGGGAAGCACAGGCAAGAAGCACCGCAGAAGGGAATGCAGGTTGCCATGGAGACCAAGGCGGCCCAGCCGGCGGTGGGGGGGGGAGAGAAGGAGGAGGAGGAGAACCTGTGCGCTCCAGTTGGGCTCAGCACCGCCATCTGCAAGCGGAGGAATGTTGGCACGGAGCCCAAGTGTAGCACTGGCGGCTGCTTGAGGAGGAGGATGGGCACCCGGAGTGGCCGCCCAGGGGAGGGTATCCTGTTGACCATCATGGCAGATGGTAGAACCTCCATGTACAGGGGCAGCCTACCACCCAGAAGCATTTGCTGAGCACAAACAAGAGGGGAATGGGGATCAGTGTTGCGCCCTCCACATGGGCTTCCCCCAAAAGCTTCTGCTGTTGGAAACAGGATACAGGGGGCTGGATGGACCTTGACCTGGTCTAGCAACCTAGTTCTTACTTTCAAAGAATTGTGGAGTTGCAAGGGACCCCAATGTTCATTTTGTGCAGCCCCGTACAATGCAGGAACCAAGAACCCCTGGCAGATGGCCACCCAACCTCTCTTTAAAAACCTCCAACGAAGGAGAGTCCACCCACCTTCTGTGGACATCCATTCCAGAGTCTTACCATCAGAAAGTTATTTCTAATGGTAGGCAGGAGCTTACAAACTGGCCTTCTTATTCATGCACGACTAATTTATCTTATTTTAATTAACATTAAAGTAGCCGGCATTCGTCCGTTTCTTTCTTCGTGGGAAAGGGAAGTAAGAAAACGAAGCAGAGGGGAAACGCAGCGTGGAAGGAAGGAAAGTCTCTGAAATCTATCTGTAGCTCTTCCATAGGCTTTTATCAGAAACCAGATCCCTTTTCTTGGAACAAAATAATAGTTATGTGCCTCATTCAAGGGCTGCCTCTTTGCATATTCCTCTTGTTTCCCCCTCTACATTCCCCTCAGGGGTCAGATTCACTGACACAGAATATAGTTACTCCTCTCTCTGTGTGTCTCAATCTATTTTCACCTTTCCACACCACCACTTCTCAAAACAAGACACAGTTCCCCCTTTGCTTAAGACAAATTTTGAACAGAAGGCGCATTTCAAATTTTGAGGAGTACTGTGGGTGCCAGTCACAAAATGGCTGCCATGGTGCTCCTCACCTAACTTCTGGGCAAACTCATGCTTACCATAGGGAAGCCAGCCATATTCTGTTGGTCCTGTGAAGATACAACTGTTAAGGGCATAAGGACCCTATTTCCCCCCCAAATGACAACTCTAACATATGGACATAAGGAGAGTCAGCTGGTTCAGGACAAAAGGGGGGGGGGTGCATCTAGTCCAGCATCTGTTTCTCACTGTGGCCAAATGTCCCTTTGAACCTAGGAATCTAGATAGACTGTCTCTGGACCTGGAGGTTTGACAGCAAGGGTCCTGTAGCTGGGTCAGGCCACAGCAGGCCCATCTAGTCCAGCATCCTATTCTCACAGGGGCCAACCAGGTGCCTGTGGGAAACCAGCAAGCAGGACCCGGGTACAAGAGCCCTCTCCCCTCTTGTGTTTCCCAGCAACTGGTATTCAGAGTCATCCTGCTTAAAGCAAAGCCTAGGCTGCCAACCTGTTAGATCCCTTAAATACAAAGAGACTTACTTCTGAGTAGACACATATGCTAGTTGTACTGCAAGTACAAGGGATGCAGGTGGCCCTGTGGGTTAAACCACAGAGCCTAGGACTTGCCGATCAGAAGGTCGCCGGTTCAAATCCCTGCGACTGGGTGAGCTCCCGTTGCTCGGTCCCAGCTCCTGCCCACCTAGCAGCTCGAAAGCACGTCAAAGTGCAAGTAGATAAATAGGTACCGCTCCGGCGGGAAGGTAAACGGCGTTTCCGTGAGCTGCTTTGGTACGCCAGAAGCGGCTTAGTCATGCTGGCCACATGACATGGAAGCTGTACGCCGGCTCCCTCAGCCAGTAAAGCGAGATGAGCGCCACAGCCCCAGAGTCTGCCACGACTGGACCTAATGGTCAGGGGTCCCTTTACCTTTACCTTAGGCTGCCAACCTGTACTCACTCACTGGAAGTTAGATGCATTAAATACAAAGAGACTTACTTCCTAGTAGACACATATGCTAGTTGTACGGCAACTTAGCTGTACAGTTAATTCTTTTTCTTTTAAAGTAAATTCTTATTGAGTACTTGGTGTTGGGTCCTGCACAGCAAGAGACATGCCTCAGCCACTTCCCAAAGCTTTCACGTTTTGCGTTTTGGATTTTTAAACACCCACATGCACTTATTCTGTAATAGGATTTGCAGAAAGTAATTCCTAGGTGTTACCCGATCTCAGACGAACCCAACTGGTTGTCGGGGGGGCGGCGGCGCATGGAAGGAATGGCAAACCATGGAGCGTCCGAGAACTGCTTGGAAATAAGACAGAGGATTGTAGCCAGCAGTTGCTCAGAGTAGACGCATTGAAATGAATGGGCCTGAGTCAGTCATGTTTATTAGTTTCCATGGGTCTTCTCACTGCTGGGATAGCTCAGTTGGTAGAGCTATGAGGCTCTTTATCTCAGGGTCATGGGTTTGAGCCGCTGTTGGGCAAAAGATTCCTGCCTTGCAGGGGTTTAGACTAGATGGCCCTTCGTGGTCCCTTCCAACTCAACAATTCTTCCGCAACCTCTTAGCTGGAGACGTTGGGGACTGAACCGTTTGCAAATGACACAAAATATGGCTGCCGCAACCACTGCTGCAATGAGACTCCCAGACAACAGGCCAAAGGGGAATGTGGCTCTTGGGCCCCCAAAATTTAGACACCTCTATCTATACTCTCCACAAATCCCGTCAAATAATTCCATAGTGTTGTGATTCTTGTATCACAGGGGGTTGGACTAGATTAGGGCTACCAGACGTCCCCAGTTCCTGGGGACAGTCCCCGGATTTGCAAATCTATCCCCGAACAAATTCCTGTCCCCGGAATGTCCCCAGATTTGCAAATCTGGCCCCAGGAAACATGGCAGTGGCAGCCTCAGCAGCCCATAGCCAGTCTGGTAGTGCAGTTGGCTCTGGCTGGCTTCAGGAGCTGCTTGCTGCTCTCTGCCGTGGCGCCCACCATTTTTCCTGCACCACGGCAGCAAGCAGCGAGCAGCTCCTGAAGCCAGCCAGAGCCAACTGCGCTACCAGGCTGGCCCCTCCTGGGCAACGGCCGCCTGCCCGTGACTCCCAAGCCTCCCCTGATCTGTCAAAACAAAAGGGGAAGGGGAAAGGAGATCGGGGAAGGCTCAGGAGTCACAGGCGCACGGTGCGCTGTTGCCCAGTTAAAAAAAAAAACCTCTGAGCATTTATGTTTCACAGGGTGCGAAAGAAGGGCTTTGCACCTTTATACAATATGCATGTGTGCTTGGGCCCAGGGTCTTTTGCCTCACCATCCATACTACTGACTTCCTGTTGCTACTCAGCTTCAAAAACAAAAAAACCAAGTGTGTCGCCGGATTCATTGAAAAAAAAAATCTGGTAACCATAGACTAGATGTACCTTTGGGCCCCTTCCGAACTCTACAGTTCTATGATTCCATGTTGAATGGCCACCTCCTGCTGCAGTCAGAGGTGAAGCTGTTGTGGTGGCAAACTCCAGGATCTTTTATGCAACTGGTGAAGGTGTACCCATATGCCCCACTGTAAACCCGGACAGCCGCTCTCTAAGCACAGATGAGTGCAGCACCTGAAGCTGAAACATGTAAAAGAAAATGATTCTTGGGGGGGGGGGGGGGCAACCATTTTGCATTACAGCCATACATGCAAACACAACACAGAAGACTGGAGCTTATGTGCAAGCAAAAAGGTGTTTTGCTGCCTCCTGCAGGCAGGGACTGGACACTGCAGGCTGGAATTGAGGGGGGAATCTCTGCCATTTCCCTACCCATCCCAAAACATGTAACAGCCGGCAGTGATTATTCAGCGATGGTGGGAAACACTCTGTGCACATCCAGTGCACTTTCCATGTTCCAGAGCTAGTCTGTCATCCCCTCAATTAGCTCAGAAGCAAATTGGGGGGTGCCCCAAATAAATAGGGGTTCCTTCATGCACCTCCCCCTTCCCAGCACAGACTCTAATTCATTGAATATAATTTTCAAGATAGGGTGCCCAAAATTCACACAGTGCTCCTCATTATTGTCTTCTGGAAAGAAAGAGGCACGGCGCTACAGATCTGTCCTGGTTCTTACTTGGGGCTCCTCTAGAGGACATGTTTATTCCCCGTCTATCCTTATTTGTTTGCAGAATGGCTGGATGGGAATGAGCAGCAGTCCTCCTGCATCCTGACTGGTGCTTGTGAAGTGTTTATATGTCTTCCCGTCAACTGTTTGTTCATTTTCTATGTGTTTCTCCATCACCTTTTTTCCGAAACCATAGTTTTTATTTTATTTTTCAAGTGGATTTGTTGTGCTAGGGCAACAGAGTGCTTTAATAATCCACTGTAACTGTGCAAGCATAAAATTATGGTAGGTGCTTGAATCCCTACTGAAACAACAATGGCAGTCTGGGGACACCCAGAATCTCAGCTACAGATCATGGATCTTTCTTGGAGATCCATACAAACAGCTTACCCACAGGGCATCTTTCCGCAGGGCCTGCAAGACAGAGCTGTTCCACCAGGCCTTTGGCCAGGGCACAGCCTGACTCCCTCCTTCGGCAATCTTCACGGAGCTCTGGCCCAATGGTTGCCATTGGTTTGATTTTAATTAACTTTATAATGAATATATAATGAATGATTTTAGAGTGTTGTGTTGTGTTGTACTGTTGTACTGTTTTATTGTTGTTAGCTGCCCTGAGCCCGACTTCAGCTGGGGAGGGCGTGATATAAATAAAATTTATTTTTAAAATTATTATTACCAGAAGGTTCTCAGATGGTTCCCTAGGTGTCTGCGAGTCCACACATGTACATCCCATAATTAATCATAAAAACCTATGGAACATAGGAAACTGCCATACACCAAGTCAGGCCAACAGTCCATCTAGCTCAGTGTTGTCTGCACTGCCTGGCAGCAGCTGTCCAGGTTTCCGGACAGGAACTCTTTCCCAGTCTTACTGGGAGATGTCAACAATTGAATTTGGGGGCTTCTGCATGCAGGGCAGATGCTCCACCAACCACCGAGCTCCACCTCTTCTCCAGATATAGCAGTCTAATGAATCATGTGTGGTACTTCTGCAGGTCTTGTTAGCTTGACAAATTGCACTGTGTGAGAATGTGGGCATGTCAACCTGTTCTCCAGATTAAGATCCATTAGGTCCTTTGTACAAAATTGTATCTCCAGAATGGGGGTGGCGAGAAAGACAGTTAAGCAAAAGCAAACTTGAGCGGGATTCCTGCCTTGCCTGTTTCCCTGGTCATCTGACTGCATCCCTGGACTTTTCAAACATTTATGAATGGGGATGAATGATGGTCAGTGATGATGAATGAAAACAAGTTGAAGTTTGGAGATCGTCCAAAGTTCTTGAGCTTTTTTTTGGAAGATAGCCCTATCCAAGCCAGGTCCTCCAGCCACTGTGCCACCCAGTGCACTCCACCCCCGCCTTCCTATGTTACTGATTGTGCATGAAAGTGCACCATGCGTTTAAACCACATTTATAGCACATTGTCCCGCCCTGACAGATGGCCATACAACCTTTGCTTAAAAACCTCCAATGGAGAGTCCACCACCTTCCAAGGGAGTCCTTTCCACTGTCAAACAGCTCTTATCATCAGACAGTTCTTCCTAACATTTATTCAGAATCTCATTTTTTGGATCACTTGAATCCATTGATTCAGGTCTTTCCCTCTGGAGTAGCAGAAAACAAACTTGTTCCATCTTCCACGTGACAACCCTTCAACTATTTGAGTCACCTCTCAATCTTCTACAGGCTAAACATACCCAACTCCCTCAATTGTTCCTCGTGGGGCTTGCAACTCAAAAAGCCAACAAACACAAACAACCCGCCGAGCAAAATATTTTTCTGCTCAGTTGGCAACTCTGCTCATGACAGATCAGGTTGGTGGCCGCTTTGCTGCCGGACAAAACATCGGTGCATTTTAAATCCATCCTTCCTGCCATGAACTGCTCAGCGTAACATGCATAGTTCCCCCCTTTATCCTTACAACAGCCCTGTGAGGTAGATCAGGTTGAGACAGAGAGAGAGGGAGGCCCAGAGTCCCTCTGTAAACCTTGTGGAGGAGCAGGGATCTGAACCCCAGACCTAGCAGTCTGACGATCTCGCTAGCCACTCCAACACCTGCCTTTTGGAACCCGGAATTTCCCCATCCTGCTGGAATGCTGCTCTTGGAAAGGGCCGCTGCTGTGGCGACGGCGGCGCATTGCGCCATGTGCTTAATAATGCCAGTTAATTTGATTTGAGGCACTGCCTCATTATCACAGACAGCTTGCAGCGTGTCAGGCCAAGATAATTACAGCGTCTCTCCGCTGACGGTGGCAGCTCATTCATTTCCCCATTATCACTGGCTTTCCTTGGGATCAGCACCTCTCCTGGATTCCCTCATCCCCCCTCTCCCTAATTAGGTTCCATTCATTCCCATCCAGAGACGCCTGCTCAGACTCATGGGCAAAAACCAGCTCTATTAAATGGACTATTCATTGCATCCAAGTTGTAAGGCCAATTGCCTTGATAAGATTGCTGGTGTGCTGTGTTGAAAAGCAGGGTGGAAGCGTGTGACATCTCACCAAGTACAGATCCTACCTGCCGCTACGCCAGGGGTGGCTAACCTGTGGCTCTCCAGATGTTGCTGGACTCCAGCTCCCATCAGCCCTCACAGCCAGCATGGCCAACACTCAGGGATGATGGAAGTTGTAGTCCAAAGACATGTTAATCTGCTTTGCCCTATGAGAAACCCTGCTGAAGGCCTGTGTTTGGAGCTGTCTCAGGACCATGTTTGTGTGCTTGTTCCACCTGCATGACACCTGATTCAGTAGCAGAGGTTAAACAGACAATGAGGCAGTGTCAGCGGGGTATAGCTTCTGCACAGCGCAATGCAAGGAATGTGACTCCCATGAATTTTGGAACTGGGAATTTTGCTGGGCACTAGACTAGACTTGGAAGAGCTGAAGACTGAAGGACCAGAAAGAGCATCAGAAAAATGGACTGGATAGAGTGAGACCCAGTTTATGTCATGTGTGAAGGTTCAGGGCAGATAAAAGGAAGTGCTTCTACACACAGCACCTGCCCTATGGAAAGCCCTCCCATCAGACGTCAAGGAAATAAGCAACTATCTGACTTTTAGAAGACAGCTGAAGGCAGCCCTGTATAAGGAAGTTATTAATGGTTGATGTTTTACTGTGCTAATTTGCTGGAAGCCGTTCAGAGTGGCTGGGGCAACCCAGTCAAATGGACAACATGTAAATAATGAATTATGCATTATATAAAGTGTTCATCACAGTAGTCACTCAAAAAACCACTATCTTCCTCAGTTCAGGCACGATCACCCAAAAATAACCACAAAAAAGCCAGACCATTACATTTACCTTTTACTATTCAGTCATCCAGAGAAGGGTCAAAGCTTAGTGGCAGAGCATGCAGAAAGTCCCACTTCAATATCCATGTGTGACTGGGAGGAAACCCAGCCTCAAACCCTGGGGAGCTGCTGACAGTCAGTGTAGACAACACTGAACTAGGTGGCCCAAGGGTCTGACTCGCATGGTGAAAGGCTCAGTGAAAGAGCATCTCCAGAAGGTCTCCAGCATCTCCAGGTAGGCCTGAGAGTGAACCCTGTCTAAAACCCCTGGATAGCCACTGCCAGTCAGAGCAGGCAATACTGAGCTAGTTCAACCAAAGATCTGACTTGGTACAGTGGTACCTCGGGTTAAGTACTTAATTCGTTCCGGAGGTCCGTTCTTAACCTGAAACTGTTCTTAACCTGAAGCACCACTTTAGCTAAAGGGGCCTCCTGCTGCTGCCGCGCCGCCGAAGCACGATTTCTGTTCTCATCCTGAAGCAAAGTTCTTAAACCAAGGTAATATTTCTGGGTTAGCGGAGTCTGTAACCTGAAGCGTATGTAACCAGAAGCATATGTAACCTGAGGTACCACTGTATAAGGCAGCTTCCTATCTCGCCATTATCTGCAAGCCTTGAAAAATAGATAACGTCTTTGTCTGGCACCCAAAGGAAGGCAATGTTGGTGCTGGGTGGACTTCCCAGAAGAGAGCACTCTCTAAGGGGCTCTAAGGGGCTGCCACAGAGAAACAGAGATTGCCTTTCTCTGGCCATCTCTCAGAGGGGGCATTCAGAGCAAGGCCTTGGGTGCCCATCTTAGGATGTCAAGGCAAGAGTTTTCTGCCACTGTTCTAAGTTGTGACAAACTCCAATATTCTGATGCAGCTCAACAGTGCCCCCTAGAGCTCCTGGGGTTCTCACCTCCTGCAGTTAGCCTTCAACAGAAAGCTATCAGGCTGCATTGTTTCTGAATATACATCTTTTGGCTAAGCCTCTCTGTACAGCACAATGACTCAACAGGTCTGAACTGGCTGGGCCTTTGTATTGTAAGTTCAGAATTTTTAGGGAGGTTGAACTGGACTTTTAGTAGTTTTGTGGCTGGCCACAGGAACCACTGACATCAGAGATGGAGGCGATTTCATGATTGGCTAAACAACAATTCATCTTAGGATGGAGACCCAGGTCTTACTGATCTCACATCAGTAAGGCTTCAGCTTTGGTCTTCCCAGAAACATTGAACTGGGAGTCCAAAGATGCTGTCTCTCAGAACTTCTCTTCGACAAGGAAGTCTGCACATGCTCTTAAGACCAAGACTCCACTAAAGCAGGTAACATATAACTAGCTATATTAGACCGACTTTATTACTTTTATTTGCAAACCTGTCTCTGTGTTGCCTTGCCCTTTTGCCCCAACAACATTCTCCCCATTTTGGAAATTTGGCTTCATTGGTTTTAAAAGGTTGTTCCCTAGAATTGCTCACCAAAAGCTTTCCCCAGTGCTACGCCTGCCTGGCTAAGTTATGTTTCTGTAAAGACAATTCAAGAGGTTCTGTGAAAGATCTGGTGCTTTGGGCTTAGGGGAAATAAATGCAGTAATCTCTGCTTTTGTATATTTCCCCCTAGAGCTGTTCTGAAGGAATCGGTCCTGCCTCTCCATAATAATAGGGTTAGGCTGAGAGGCACTGAGTGGCCCCAAAGACTGGCTAAGTGGGGATTTGAACTCTGGTCTTCAGACTCAAAGTTGCATCTGACTCTAACCACTGCACCACACTTTTCTTCTTCTTCTTAATAATAATAATAATAATGTATATGCCACCTTTCAAGAAAAAATACCAAGGAGTTTCACAAGCAAATATAGGCCAACCTCAAAATAATGTAACCAATTATAAAACTGCAGCCACCCATAATTAAAATATATAATAAACACCCCCATTAAAGCAAAGTCCATTAGAGAAGGAAAGGGAGTTTACCAGTGAGGAGTGGACCACCTCAACCCCATCACCCCCAGCAACTGATATTACTCATAGGTATCCTGCCTCCACTATTGGGAGGTTGATAGCCTTGACCTCCATGAATTTGTCTAATCCCTCTTTAAAGGTTAAGGGACTGCTTGGTTGGCAGGAGCAGGGACTGAGCAACGGGAGCTCACTCTGTTGCGGGGATTCGAACCGCTGACCTTCTGATCGGCAAGCCCTAGGCTCTGTGGTTTAGACCACAGCGCCACCTGCGTCCCTTCAAGCCCTCTTTAAGGTCATCCAAATTGGTGGCCATCCCTGTATCTTGTGGTGGTAAATCCAGGGCTTTTTTCAGGAGCTCAGCTCTGGCACCTCTCATAATGCCATGAGCTCAGGGTAGGGTGATGGAAGAATAGAGAGCCAGGGTGGAGAGAGGGTGGATGGAGGGCTCTGTTGAGAAGGGCTGTAGGTTAGTGGCAGAGCACTTGCTTGGCATGCAGAAAGTCCTTAGCATCTTCAAGTAGGGCCAGGAAACCCCCCGTCCAGGCCTAGAACCCTACAGAGAAGCTGTCAGTCAGTGTAGGCAGCACAATGAGTCACATGGACCAGGGGTAAGTCTGACTTGGTATAACGCAGCTTATGATGTTCCTCACGAATCCAGTGTTTAATGAGAGGGAATTATTTTACCCAGGAAGCAAATTCCCACCCTAGATCTTCTCAGCCTAAGATCAACTTTAAAACTGCCTAGCGAAAAAAGCCTTGGACCTATTTATTTGCTATTTGGCAATTTTCTTACCCTGGGCCACCTCTCTTGTGCTTGGAATTTTCAGTCCAATTGCCCACAAAGAGTGGTTCATTTTTTTTACTCGCACTAAAACTTAAATTGCTGCCATTGTGGGAATGGGCACTGCAGTTATTTTGAAATTTGGCAGGATTGATGCCCTCAGCTGGGGCAACCTTGCCTATAAAAGTAATGAAAATTATAGATCATTCTTAAAAGAAAAACTTTAAAGGTGCCCAGGACAAAAAGCTCCAGGACAAATTTACTTGCAGAGTGGTAGGTTTGACCCCCTATGCAACAGATAATAAGCCTGCAAATTTCAGCCACTTCTGCCAAAAGGGGATTTATCTATTTTATTTTATTTTTAAAATTGAAGTACTGAAAGAGAGGGAAGCAAAGGAGACCCTGGCACTTCTGAATTGAATTGAGCAGATTCCGAAGTGCCTTGGACTGAGGCAAGTTGCTTTCCAAAGTGCTAAATTGGGATCCAAACTTAATTGTGTGGTTGGTGCTCACCCAAACGTATTTTGAATGAAGTCTGCTTTCCCATTGCAATGCTCTCTCCTTTCCATCTCCTCCCACTAACCTAAGCATCACCTGGGAGGAACATTTTCATCCAGAAAGAGGAACTCTTTTGCATGCAGAATAAAACGAATAACCCCCTCTATAAACACCGACCTGCCCCCTTTCTTATTACACAGCTGTAGAAGCCATCCCGCTTGTGAGGTGGAAGGCTGAGGTTCACCGCTATTGCTAAAATGAGATGCAAATGTATGCACCATCTTTGTTCCCAAGGAGGAAGGCAATGTTCTTGAACATAACCGATGAAATTTCTTTTTCCAGTTTTCTCTGTTGACAATGAAACAAAAGCTGGATGTGGGGATGGGGGCAATCATTCACTGCCTCAAATCCTCTTCCTCTGAGCATGGCTACCAACCACACCACATGCTAAGTCAGCCGGACACCCCTGTCCAAGTCCCCTCCCACCATCTCCACGGTAACGACAATGGCATTGCATCCTAACGAAGGGCCAGCCTGCTGACCTGGAGAGAGAGAGAGAGAGAGAGAGAGAGAGAGAGAGAGAGAGAGAGGGATGTCCTGCCTCCTCTTAAATTTTGGACTGCTTGTCTTTGCAAGCCCAGCCTGCGATCTGAGGGCAAGATCAGTTCCGAACGGCTAAAAACTGCAGAAGAGCAAGTGGAGCCGTCCCTGAACATCACAAAAGACTGAGTGCCGGGATGCCAGCTTGCTTTTTGGCTACTGGCAAGCTTTGATGCTGAAGCGTCTTGAAAGTGACATCCCTCTTTGGGGAGAGGGAGAGGGAAATTATCCCCCCGCCTGCAACCGGGACAATTCGCCACCAGCTTCAGAAGCTGCTACTTGGATGAACAGCCACCCTTTGGGTGCAAACCAGGGTTCCTGGCTGGCCACCCTCCAAAATTCTCTGGAGAGGCTCAAGACTCTCCAAGCACAACAAGGTGCCAAGCACTGGGCGATAGCCCCACTGCTTGCACCAATTCAGGCACTGGGGCTGCAGAGAGCATTTCTCAAACCAGCAGGTGAACAGAAAAAGGCATTCCCAGGAAGCCCCCTTCCCCCGCCGCCACCCCTGAGCTGGAGATACAACGGCAGCCGGCAGGCAAAGCACACGGAACAAGGCACCCTCTGCAGTGGCGCTGGCGCACCAGGCATTGTCGGGCAGCCTCCACGCCGGCTGTGCAGTGTGCATGCTAATGAGTTACTCTGGGAAATGCTGCGCAAATTAATTGCTCAAAGTATCTGTTAACTTACCAAACAGGGCGGTGTAACACGCAGGGAGAGGGAGAGGGGGCAGGAGTCTCATGGTGTAGGGAGGGAGCTGGGCAGGCAGGATTTACTATGCCCAGGTGGTCTTTCCAGGGACTCTGAACTGGGGAGGAAATGAACTATTACAACAGCAGGTGAAGGGAGGGAGGGAGGAAGGACAGAATTCCCGATATTTTTTGTATTTAATTTTTTTTTAAAAAGCTCACATAGCTTCTTAGGGTCACATGCTGCCTTTAGCACCAGTCTGGGCTGTCATGTGATCAAGGTCACTAGTCACATGGCACCCCCCCCAAAAAAACACCCCAAAATCTGCCTGGATTTTAACGTCTCAGTGAATGAATTCATTGCAGAAGCTTTCATTTAACCTTTGCAATTAAGCAATTGTTCCTGAGGGGGTGGGCAGGCGAGCGGGGGGGGGGGTTGCGAGGAAAAAGAAGAAGAAAGCCAGCTAAATGCCAATGAACCTGCCTATGAATATTTAATACCCGCGCCTTCGATTTCTCATAAACCGCAACCTGGACCAGTGCCAACTCCATTTGAATAGCCTCCTTTGTTAATCGCAAATCTGACGCCTCTGCCGTCTGTCTGCAGGGCTGTGGCTCTCTCAAGCTGGAATCTGTCACAAAGGATACCGGGGGAAGCATAACTCATAACCACCGCCAGGCTTCCGTGTCCTGCAGCTCAAGGTGCACGGGCAGCTCGTCCTAATGACTAATTACGAGAGGCAACTCGCAGCCATCTCCAACAAGGCTGAACAGCGCTACCACCTCAGTCCCCGATTTAAAAAAAAACCTTAAAATCTTAAAAGCCGTGCATATTAGAGATGGCTATGGAGATCCACAGTGCTTGAGAGCATTTCTTAAAGACGAGAACAAAGAGATGGTTGGGAGAAACCTGGTTCCTCCCCCTGCCTGAGCCCCCAACACTGATTGAGGCTAAATCCTGATCTATTCCCACTCCCCCCAGAAGATGGAACTGTGCAACTTTAAGAAATAGGGAGTTAGTAGTAGTGCAACATCCCAAACATTAGAAAGAAAGAAAGAAAGAAAGAAAGAAAGAAAGAAAGAAAGAAAGAAAGATCTTGATAAGTGAAGCAAGAGTATTGCTCCTTGGGATGGACAAGTAGGGATAGGGGAGCTATTAACTTCAATTTGCACTTAAAGGCAAACCTACCCAATTTACACTTCCCAAAACAGCATGTCATCCAAAACACAACCACCTTTTGAAATTTGTACTTCTCTGAATTTTGCAATGCAGTTCTCCAGCCCAGTAAGGTACTCATAATACTGGGGTTATGTGTGCATAAATATGCATATACAGTCATACCTTGGAAGTCGAACAGAATCCATTTCAGAAGTCTGACTTCCAAAACCAAATTGCGGCTTCTGATTGGCTGCAGGAAGCCCCGTCGGACGTTCGGGTTCCAAAAGAGCGTACGCAAACCGGAACAATCACTTTCAGGTTTGCGGCATCTGGGAGCCAAAATGTCCGTGTTCCAGGGCGTTCGGCAATCAAGTTACAACTGTATTAGTGAAACTAACACACAAAAGCCATTATATCAGGCAGTTTCATTGACTAGCATGCATATTAGGAGAAATTCACACTAAAAAACTGATGAATTTTCAAAATGACTTTTTTTAAAAAACAACAACCCACACACTGATATGCAGAACTGAATTTGAGACTGGAAAAATGAGAGAAACCAAATTGGATAGATTTCATCAGCTTCTGCATTTTCATCTGGACCTACTTGGCAGTCATGCACTAGCAACTTGCTGGGGGGGGGGATTAAATGCTGAATTTATCAGGATCCAAGCATGTTACTCTTCATCCCAGACTACTATGCAGAATCACAGAACACACATGGCTCTGAAACAGTGGGCTGGTGGGAATGGGAGCCAGAAGCCTGAATTGGGATGGACTTGCGGCATTGGGTCCTGGAATCTTTCCCAGATCGACACCGTAGCCTAGGGCCAAATCAAGACAGGAGATGAGCAATCTCAGACTGGCAAGGCTGAACTGGGTCCAAGAGCAGCTGAGCAGATTGGCTGCAGAACAGCCAGAATAGCCTAAGGGAAGAATCAATAGGAGCTGCATTGCAGGCAGAAACCAGAGGCCCAAAAGCAGCAGAGGGAGGGTTAGCCAGGAGGTGATTCTTGGTGCAAGACCTGTATTCCCAGTCAAGGCACCAAATCCTCTTGGGGTCAGGGACCACAGTGTTGGGTAATTTCCTTGCCACCTAGGGCGGCCACCCAACAGGTAAGGGTAACAAATCCTTGTGACAGCCTAGAGTTGACCACCCATATGGTGTATCGGTTAGAGCAGGCATCCCCAAACTCAGCCCTCCAGACGTTTTGGAACTACAACTCCCATCATCCTTAGCTAACAGGACCAGTGCTCAGGGATGATGGGCATTGTAGTCCCAAAACAGCTGGCGGGCTGGGTTAGTGTTGGACTAGGGCCTGGGAGAGACCAGGGTTCAAATCCCCACTTGGTCATGAAGCTCACTGGACAACCTTGAGCCAGTCACTGCCTCTCGGCATCACCTACCTCATAGGGTTGTTGTGAAGATTCACTGAAGGGGGGGACCCTTGTGCTCACTGGAGCAAAAAGGAGTGATTTCTGCATTGCAGGGAGTTAGACTAGATGGCCCTTTGCATCCCTCTCAACGCTACAATCCTATGATCCTATGAAATGTAATGGATGAATGAATGAATGAATGGAGGAATGAATGAATGTAAACACTCAGATTTTCATAGGCCTTGAGCTTTTTGAGAGCCAGTGTGGTGTAGTAGGGAGGAGTGTTGGTCTAGGACAGGGGTAAGCAAAATTACCACACCTCAGGCCGGTGTCTCCAGCGCCGAATGCGCGGCAGGCCGGAGGGCGGGGGTGCGTGTGCTCATACACGTGCACACATGCTATTTCTGGTACATTTCCGGGTCGAAGGAGCACCGGAAATAGCTTGTGCACATGTGCACAGGCCTCCTCTGACCCGGATGTGCATTGGAAATAACGCTTGCACATGCGCATAAGCTATTTCCGGTGCTCCTCCGACCCGGAAGTGGGCAGCCACACAGCTCAACGCCGGTAAGATAGGGCGGTGGCAGTGGGTGGTGGGGGTCACCGCGGGCCGGATAAACGAGTCCCTTGGGCCTTATCTGGCCCACGGGCCTTAATATCCCCATTCAGCCATGAAGATCACTCGGCATCCTTGGACCAGTCCTTCCCTCTTAGCCTAACCTACCTCACAGGGTTGTTGTGGGGATTAAATGATTTTTTATTTGGGGGGGGGGGAGAACTATCTATGCCACCTTGAGCTCTTTGGAGAAAAAGGTGGGATACAAATGCAATCAATACCATTAAGTGAGCCAGAGTTGGTGCACAATGGCTGAGGGCGGCCTGTGCCCCCAATTAAGGGGGAGAAAAGGGGTGGGCTTGCTTCCTACCTGCTCTGCCGGCACAAGGAGAGACAGGCCGACGAATGATGCCGGAGAAGTCTCGGGCTGCACCCCCCACTGGCTCTCTGCAGCACAAAGGGATCCACGGCTGGTGCCAGGCACGGAGGCATTCATGTAGGCCAAGGAGACGCTCCAGATGGCACCTTGGCACATGAAGTGCCTTCCCTCCCTCTTTTCCTGGGAGGCAACTTGCCCGAGCTTTGTCCCTTGCAGAGGATGCCAGTGGCAGGCAGCTTCCTCGGCGCTCCGCTACCTCCTTGAGACAGAGAGAGATGCCATCTGGGCGAGATGCCACCAGCTCCCCGGAGCCTGGGAAGTGGCACGCAGCATCCACAAGAACAGAGAGGAACCTGGCACTGCAACCAGCCAAGATGAGCTGCTCTGTCTCTCTGGAAATGAGCAGGCCAGAAGAAGGGCGGGCAGGCGGGTGGCACTGGAAACCTGCCAGCTTGGTTGCTACACAGTGAATGCCCTTGAGTGGTGAAGCACAAGGAAATCCGAGGAAAGTTGAGTTTGGCTGCAGGAAAACCGGAGGCCAGAGCATCCACTTTACACACGGACAGCCCCAGGTTGGATCCCTGCTGGTGGCATCTGCGGATAGGGCAGGGAATGTCCCTGCCTGAACACCTGGACAGCCACCACTCGTCAGTGTGGACAGTAATGAGCTAGATGGGCCAATGCTGTGTTCCTGTTTAAATGAGGCCTTTGTTCAAAACCACTAGGACTAGGATCTCTGCTCAATGATGAACACCTGCTTTGTGTGCAGAAGGTCCCAGGTCAATTCCTTGGCATCTCCAGGTACGGGTGGGAAAGTCCCCTCTCTGAAACATTAAGAGAGCTGCTGCCAGTCTGTGTAGACAGTAATAAGCTGGATGAACCAATGGTCTGACTCAGTGTAAGGGAGCTTCCTCAGGTGGTATTCACAGGAGGCAACATACAACCAACCCTCTCCTATCTGGAGGGTGCCTGGCTGGGGAAGGCTGACCGCTCTGTTCACCCAGGCAGACTCTTTCAGTGTCTGGTGTCCTGACTTCTGTGCTGCGGTTTTTCTGATGTTTAGTCCCTTGGTTACAATGGATATTGTGGTGTTGTGAGATGGCCCAGGGCAGGACTGAGCTGTAGTCTAAAACATCTGGATCAGTAATTATTTTTGCATAGAAATCTGAAAATTCAGTGTATTCTGAGTATTTGAGAAGTTTTGTGTGTTTATAGGCCCATTGCAATAATACAGATGAAGCTTATGAGCTGCAAAGTTAACAATTGTCTATGTGTAGCTCTGTCACAGCAGAGATGCTTGCAACCACAGCTATCAAGTACTATACATTTTCACTGCCTAAGCAGTTTGGGTTCCCCAAAGGAGGCCCATTTCCTATCATTAACTACAGAGGAATAGCCAAGTACCCTGTGTAATTAGAAAGTTGGGGCAAGGGGAAGAGATGAACCTGTAAACTCACACCTACTAAGCAGCCTCTTCCTTGCCTTCCTGTACATGGGGGAGCCTGTGTGAATAAGCCAGCTCCTCTCCAGCCCTCCCAACACTCTGCCTGTAGGGAAGTCCAATTCTTGCTTCCAATGGATCTCTTCTTGCCATATAGAGAATTTGGTGGCCCTTGAAGTGGTCAGAGGGGGCATTGCTCCATGATTCTAAGGACTGTCAGTTTGAGAGAGATGCAGTTCTCCAGTACTGCGCAAAATACCCAAGTTTTAAAGTCAACATAAATGGTAGTCTATAAATGGCAATTTCCCTCTCCTTAATCGAGGCAGCATGCAGAGCTGAGATCCCTTAATGGGGAAATTAAAAGGCTCAGCTAAATGAAAAACTGTTAACATGCTGAGCATCTCAGATAGGGAGGAACCAAATCCAAAACACTGAACCAGAGTTGTTGTTGAAGAGGGCTGTAGTCCTCAGCATAATGGGATGCCACTTTTAAGAAGCCCCATTTAAGTGAATATCTATAAGCAACCAACTTTAACAAATACCCCAGTATGTTCTGAAGCATTATTGGGCTTCTCCAACAGCCTTGGTTGAATTGCTCATGGTGGTGTTGAAATGTTAAGGGTGAGTGGAACTCTGAATTTCATATACCCAGGTCCAAACATAACCTGTTAGGACAAAACTGATATGGGAGGAAAAAACATATACCTGCCCCTTCAAAACATGGGAAATGAAGTTTTATTACTAAACCAGTGAGGGTCTCTGAAGGACAAAACATGCCAAATCAATTTTATCTTAGCTACTAACTTAGTTCATGGAAATGTGGTAGACAGTATTACTTGGTTGCAAAAGAGCATATGATAAATTCTCTCATGATAATATTTTTGACCTATGGTTAAAATATGGGCAGGATGATGCTACTGTTAGGTGGATCTGCAGCTGGTTGAACAACAGCACCAGAGTACCCATGAATGGCTTACATCCACCTGGAGAGCTGTCTCATCTGGAACGCCACAAGGCTCTGGCCTAGGTCCCGAGCTGGTAAATGTATTTATAAATTTGCGGTGGCAAAGGCATACGGGAGCTCATCAAATCTGCAAATGACACAAAGTTGTGAGGGGAACCACCAAAGACAAAATCAAGGATGAAAATGAACTTGGCAGGTTGGAAAGCTGTGCTGAAACGGAGATGAAATTCCAGAGATGAAAGGTAGCCTTGTGTTTCGGCACCAAAGTCACACTATAAGTTGGATGACGGAGTCCTGACTTGGCAAGCGCTACATGTGAAAAGTCTTTCAGAAATGTTAATGATAGCTGAGGCTGCAGTAACAGGATCACAGCTTACGTATCGAAAAAAGGGAAGTGTTTCACCTCTGTTCTGTGATCATTACTGCCTCTAATAATGGAGGTAGCACACACCCCTTGTAACCATTGATAGCCGTATTCTCCTCTGTGAATTACGTCTAGATCACCTGCGGCAGGAGTGCTGGAGTCCATATTTGAACAGCCTTTCACAGAACAGTGTCTACCTATGTCAATTTGCTCCTGTAAGAACTAGTGATGGCCACCAACCTCAGTGGCTTTAAAGGTGATCTAGACATAGAATCATAGAGTTGGAAGAGACCACAAGGGCCATCGAGTCCAACCCCCTGCCAAGCAGGAAACACCATCAGAGCACTCCTGACATATGGTTGTCAAGCCTCTGCTTAAAGACCTCCAAAGAAGGAGACTCCACCACACTCCTTGGCAGCAAATTCCACTGTCGAACAGCTCTTACTGTCAGGAAGTTCTTCCTAATGTTTAGGTGGAATCTTCCTAATGTTTAGGTGGAATCTTCTTTCTTGTAGTTTGGATCCATTGCTCCGTGTCTGCTTCTCTGGAGCAGCAGAAAACAACCTTTCTCCAGAGAAGAAGGCTATCAATGGCTACAAGTCACAAGGGGTCTGTGCTACCTCCACTATTAGAGGCAGTAATGGCAGGTGCTAGAAAATGCAATTGGGGAAAGAGGTGCTGCACTCAGGTCTTGCTTGTGGGCTTCCCACAGAGGCAAGTGGCTAGCCACTGTGAGAATAGGGTGCTGGATTGGATGGGCCATTGGCCTGACCCAGCAAGCTCCTCTTTAGTTTAATACCTCTTGTGGAAACTCCCAGTGACCACTTTGCAACCATGTGTAGGGCTAGGAAAATGGAGGGAATCACAGCCAAGTATTAGTGTGCAACAGCCAAGTTAGGGTTGTACCTTTTTGTCTGCTTGCTCTAACACTGTGGAGGAATATTAGGACTTTCTTTGGCCCACTGAGGAGAGCAGGAGCAATGCAGCACCCACTCTCCAAAGTGTCAGAGAAAATTTCATGTTCAACTGACAGCACCATTCCATGATTTTACCTGAAATTTTGAGGCATTAGAAAACTAGCATTGCAATTTAATGCTGCAGGATATATATTTTTCTTATTAAAAACAGGAACTCCTTACTTGGTGTTTAACCTTTTGAGGCAATAAAACATGCCAATTTCAAAAAAACGATTTCCCCTCCAAAAATTTTAAGTCTGACAGAATTGACAACTGACAGTGCTGATAATGAAAGGCTGACATGACTCTCGCAAATTGCTGGCAGGAGCCAATGCTGGCTAGCTGCACAGAACGAGCCCCAGCCACCTGCTCTGGCTGCTTAGCAGAGCATAGGGTTTGGGTTGTTACTCACCAAGCTAAAGGGCCCTGTGTCAGTCTGGAATCCTGCCTGAGGCAATTATTGCTGGCTGTCATGTAACCTTGAATCAGCCAGGTTGGAAAGCCAAGCTTCCATTTAAACCAGTTTACCCCAACCACCATCCTCACTATGCATCAAAATGTGGACCAATATGGGTCCAATGGCAAGGGGTCACACATTGTGTTCAGGTCCCCAAAGGGAGCCTACCTGCAAAGGCTTGAGGAGTGCTGCTTTAAGCACGCAGCCTCTAGGATGATGCATTTACTAGTCCAAGTTCTCTACATGGAAGAGCGAACTTGACTGCTTTCAAAGATTAATGCTCACAGAGCTTCCTAGCCACCCACCCTCCAGTTTAACATTCTCTGTGTTAAACCAATAAATTCTGTCGGAGACAGACAATTTCTCATGAAGGGTAGAGCTCATTGGGGAGGTGAGGGTCACCTTCCCTTCCTTGCCTGATTAAAGCTGGTGCTGCAAATCTAACACATTGATTATAAAGTTTAATGAATTCTTTTTTTATTGTAATCCAAAAGTAACAGAACAGGGCTGTAATGCATTCCACAAGTCCTCTGGCTGATATTTTAGAACCGATATCAGCCCTTTTCTTTTTCCTGACAGGCAATTAAAAAAAAAAAAAATTAAGTGTGAATTTTTTCACAGTACAGTAAACACCACCCAAACTATTTTAATGGTGGTTAAAAGAGCCCCCCCCCAAATAAAAATAAAATTAAATAAAAAACCCACCTCCCTCCCCCATATCACATGGTCACAACTCACAAGTCTGTACAAAATGTTCACTTTATAAAGCTCTGATGTAAAAATCAAATCAAGCAGCAATTGTGTAAGTGCAGCACAGGGCCCGTCATGGCATTATTTACAAGGCTCTCGTTTGTTTACATTATAACAAAATTTCACACAGGCGACTCAGTCCCTCTGTAGGTCGGTCCACCCCCTGCCCCGCCCTAGAGGGGGGCTGCCTTAGCTTTTTGGTCGTCTCCTTTCTCCTTCTCCTTGTTCTTCTTCGACTTCTTCTTCTTGTGTTTGTGTTTTTGGCTCCGCTCTGCCTCCGACTCTGTCCCGCCGTGCTTCTTGTGCTTCTTATGCTTTTTGTGCTTCTTGTGCTTCTTCTTGTCCTTCTTCTTCCGCTTCTTCTTGCTGTCCTGGCTGTCGGCCGAGCTGGCACTGCTGCTGCGGCTCCGGCCTTGGCTCTCAGAAGGGCTCTGGCTGCGGCTGATGCTGGGGCTGCTCTGGCTCCCGCCAGCTGGGGGGGGCAAGACTGCTGTCCCCACCGCTCCCTCCTTGGGCTTACTGTTCTCGGGGGCCTTATCCTTCCCCTCCCGGGTGGCTCTTCCAGGGGAGTCCTCTTGCTTTGTAGAGAAGTTGCTGTCGCTGTCACTCTCATTGTAGTCTGGGACGAAAGCTGCCTCGTCCGTCTCCCTCGTTGGGTCAGACGAGAGACGGGCAGAGTGGCTGGGCAGTGGCTTCGGCTTGGTGGTGCCCTTGTCATTCGGCACCGTTGTCCCTGGCTCTCTTGCCTCTGGTGAGCAGCGCCGGTGCAAGGACTTGTTCCCACCTGCCACCCTCTCCTTGTTGCTCCAGGTAGTCTCAGAGGACGGGCGTTTCTCTCTCTCCTTGCCCGAACTCCTCTCCTGGGACTTGTGTTGTTCTGTAGAACGTCTGGAGTCATAAGGAGCTTTGTGGTCATTTGGCCTCCGGTCCCTCTGAGGGCTGTAACTGCCTCGCTTTGAGTCCCCAGCCTCCTTTTTGGGCTGCTCCATTCGCTCATCCCTAGCCTTGTTTTTTTGTCCAGAGGTGGCAGAATCACGGCTGCGAGGAGGAGAGACCTTTTTCCGTGCCAGGTCGCTCCTTTCCTCTCTTCGCTTGGAACCAGAATAGTCTCTGCTACTGCTGCTGTCGTAGTCAGACTTTTTGTCCCAGTTAGGAGTGAAATCCTTCCCAGAGGACCCATGGGCAGCTTCATGTTTATCTGAAGACCTGGCCTCTTTGGAAGAGTTAGAAGAGCAATTCTTTGCATTGCTTTGTTCGGCACTGCGTTCGGAGCGCTCCTTCTCCTGCTGAGTGCCACTCTTCCTTTTCTCAGAAGAGTCTTTGTCAGATGCAGCGTGATCCCTCTCTTTGAGTTTCCCTTTCTCATTGGACAATAACACTGTTTTGGAGTTTTTGGACTCAGGCTGTGAACTTTCAGGATCCTTTTCACTGTGTTTGAGGGAGTTGGATGGCTTTGTGCTGACATTCTTGACGACACTCGAGGGCTTCCCAGCTGCAGAGGGAACTTGCACAGATTTAACGTCGTTCTCCTCTTCTTCCTCCTCAGAGTCAAAATCATCTTTATCCCACTTGGACTGAGGAACTTGGATCATGATGATGACATCTTCGGCAGGGGCTGTTATGTCATTGTTGTACTCTTCCATGGTCTTGATGACAGTTCGCTTCATGTCCAGCTTATCTTCTGACTTTCTTACAGGGCTTCCTCCAGCAGAACTGGTGCTAAGGAAGGAAAAACCAAAGACAGCCTATTAAGGAAGACATCAAAGCAGCATAATTTAATTCCAAGTTTAGATTGTGGGGATATTCTTTTTTTTTACAGGGCCAAAAGCCCCACTTTACTATTTTATTTTCACATAGAAAACAGCCCTTGCATCAAGGAACTGGCCTGGGGTTTATTTTTTCCCTCAGGAACATTGGGGTCCAGAGTCCCATCCCCTCTATCCAGGCCACATGTGTGGTTTCCCACTACAGAAAAGTAAACTTAGTAACCAAGCCTTAATTCTTCTCACTTTAGAGAGAGGGGCTGTTGTGACTCAAGAGATTTCTGTTTGACAACAAAAGGTGCAGGGAACCTCGTTGACACAGTGGGCTGGATTCAGCTATGGCAAACCTTCTGCAGTCCACGCTTGGCAGGCAGGATTGTTCTTTTGCAAGCGTGCCATGCATTCAATGTCGTTAAAATGCAGCAAGGAATGCAAGCCGTGCTGCCAGATCAGATCCACTGGAGTGGATCTAACCTGGCCAAAAGTAGCATAGTGGGCACTCAGTGCCAAAATGAAACAGTGCCGAATGCAAGTGGTTCTTGCAGAGGCTCCCAATTGTTTCTTTGCTGTTTGCATTTGGCATGGAATATAAAACTGTACTGCTTTCAGCAGACATCAGGTCTGCTTGGGAACTTCAATCAGGAGCTCCTGAGTGGATCCAAATCCCGATGTAGCCTTCCCATCAAGCCTGGGTGACCCTTTGGAGGTCTTATTTTAGCATTTTCCATCAAGGGAAAATAATCATTGCCTGACACAGCCAATTAGGCTATTTTCCCCACCTGTCATGAGGGCACTTTGCACACCTGACATCAAATGATATTGTGACAGGTGAGTATGACAGGGGGGAGGGGGAGAATGGGCCTCTAGGGCAAATGAAGAGCTCTGAAAGGCCCCCTCACCCACAGATCACAGAGTAGCATTGATAAATTAACACTAGTAAGCCACATCAGGCAATGATTCCTTCCCTTCAATGGAAAATGCTGAAGTGATATTTCCAATGGCCAATGGCAAGTGCACTTTACCTAGCCACAGGCACAAAATAACTGACACAGCCCAGACATAAAGGAAAGGTGGGCAAATTGCTTCATAAAAAACCTCATGCTAGAAGGGAAATTAAAAGGCCATGACTCAATCTGGACTGCTTGGGACTGGAGGGCAACTGATCTATATCAGAGGGATTGATCTGGCTTGTCCATAAGACGAACGACCCAGATCCAGACCAGCCAACGTCAGCTACTTATCTTCTATTCCCACCTGGGTTTAAGAGAGGCCAAATCAAAGCATAAGAAAGGAGGCAGGACTCAACATGACATGGACAGGAAGTGAAATTAATTTTTAAGTTTTAATCAGGAGGTACCTGGTATAATCAACCAGCGTCAGACCAGATCCATCGGCAGCTGCGGCTTTCCTCCTCAGCTTTCCTTTCGCCTTCTCTTGTTTCCCTTTGCTGCTGGGGGGTGGCTCAGGCTTCTCGGCTGGAGCCTCCTTCACTGGGGGGACATTTTCAACACTGGCAATCTTCTTGCCAGTTTCTCGGTTCAGCTTAATCTTTTTTGCTGGAGCAACCGGCAAAAGCGCTTTGTCCTTTTCAGGGGTCCTCTCTGCTTTTTCACCCTCTGGCTCAGTTTTCCCCTTTGGCAATGGTTTCGACTCTACAATGTCAGGTTTGGACATTTTTAACGACGGCGTTTCGTGATCTTTGTCTCCTTTTTCCTCGCCTTTCCTTTTCCTTTTCTCTGGCTTTGCATCCACAGGCTTGTTCTTGTCCACAGGTTTCTTTGACTTCTCCTCCTTACTCGATTGCTTCTCTTGCTTGACTTCCTTGGGGGGATCTTTCTTGGCCTTCTCCTCCTTGGTTGATCTGGTTTCTGGATGCTCTTTTGAGCTTCGGGGATGAACCTTGCGTGGCGTACCAAGTGCCTTCTCATCTTTCTGAGAGGACACTGACTTGATAGGATCAGCCTTTGGCAACTCCTCCTTGGCTTTTTTCGCAGGAGGATCTGCCCGGGGGGATTTTTCACGATCTGCCTCCAATTTCTCTTGGGGTGCTTTAGCTGGCTTCACTTGCACCTCTTTCTTGGTAGTGGCAGGGCCTTCTGCTTTTCGCTTTGTCTTCTCGGCTTTTGCCTTTGGCTTCTCTTTCCTTTCCTTGTCAGAAGTGGGTTTGAAGGCAACGGAATCTGCTTCCATTGGCTCATCTCGGACAGGAGTAGCATCATCCCTGCTTGGGAGCATGAAGAGTGGGTCAGGCTTGCTGCCCTCTTCCCCAGGGGCAGGATCCCGTGGCTTCCGCGAGCCTTCCAACAGGTCAACATTGGGGAAGCCTTCGCCCTCGTCCCCCTTCCTTCTTTTGCGGTGCTTCTTGTGTTTGTTTCCCTTCCCGTCTCCTGGTGGGATCTCAACCTCCTTGTCTTTCAGTTTGGCCACCTCTTTCATGCCATGGCCCTCTCTACTTGGAAGCTTCTCAGAGTAGCCAGTACCTACATTCCGATTCCGATGGCCCAGCCCTCCAGGATAATCGTCTCTACGGCCCCGAACGTACGGGGAATTCTCTCGCCTAGGGCCAGGAGGACCAAAGCGCTCTGGAGAGAAGTTCTCCCTGTTAAGCAAAGGCCTGGGCTGGGCTCCAGCTGTGTAGCCCTTGTAGTATTTCTCGTACCACTCCCGGTAGGTCTCCCACTCCCGGAATCTCTCTTTCTCAAATGGGTCTCTCATATCCACGGATCTGCCATAGTACGCTTTCATGTCGTAAGGTGGAATTTCTCGGTATCGGCCGAAGTATTCCCTTTCCCCTTCTGCCTGCTGAACAGGGCGTTTGTTTGGGGACTGGCCTCTGTAAACTGGAGACCTCGATCGAGAATGATATCTTCTGTAGGGGGGTGACCTGGATCTTGAGCGGTTATAGCCGTGGGATCTTGACCTGGAACGGTAGTTCCGACTCTTCCCCCTGCCCCTCCGTGGGTAGGGAGGAGACCGTGAGTAGGAGCGGGAATGGGAACGGCTGAATGACCGAGAATAGGATCGAGAACGGGATGAGCCCGATCGGGACTTGGAGTACGTATAGGAACTTCTTGAGTATGAAGATGCACTGTATGGCGATTTGGACCTTAAGAAACAAAGCAAAGGGGGAGGGGGAAGGAAAGATGTGTAACTGTAGCCTCTTCACTTTTGTACAAATTATGTGGCACAACCACAGTGAAGAGCATTCCCTTTTTTGTCACAGAATCTGTTATGAAGCAGTCACTGGAGATACCTAGGAGACAATGCACAGAGCTCTTCTGGGCACCCCAACAACTCATTCAAGCTCAGTGGGACTTTTACAGCTTTATTATTATCACTATTGTCAATGAAGAATAGCTCCTCACTCTGCACCAAATAAGTTATGACAAATTGCTTTTGTACACCCAATATTTAAGAAGCAATTCACCAGCTGATGGTGACAGCTCCTCTTTGGGAAACATTTTCATGCACTATGTGACTAGCTAACAGAGTATCCAAAAATTATTGGGTCTGCAGACAATCATTAGCCTTTATTTCAGAGGTTACTTTCACAGAAAGCTACTACTGGACATTTTGTGTGCATTCTCAAAATAGCCCAGGAACTATTTAACCCTTAAAAATCCAAAACAATATTTCTTTCAAAGCCTTAGCAAGTTCAGAGCATGTTGTTCCTCTGAATATTGGGGAAAAGTTGTTGTATAACATTGCCTGCAGTTAGCATCAAGGTTGAAATGTAGGACAACAGATGCAAATCTGTATCCTGCATTAGTCTTCATAGGAAAAATGCCTATGAACATAGTAAGCCAGGTTTGGGGAACCGTTGGCCCTCCAGATATTGCTGAACTACAACACCCATCATCCCTGGCCACTGGTTATGCTTGCTGAGGGGCTGATGGTAGATGTACTTCAGCATTATCTGGAGGGCCAGAGGTTCCCTGTACCTGCAATAAGCCATGCTATTTCTGACTGTTAGCCCACCTTGCCCAGTACCATTTGCACTGAGTAGTAGCATCTTTCCCCATCTCTGTACTACATAAGACCCAAAAACTAGATATGATGCCAGGGACTGAATAGGGATCTGCAAGGTGAAAAGAACGGGGGATTTTGTTCCGGCTCATCTATACAGGCACAATAAAAACAATTACCGGGAATAAGAGCGCCTGCGTTCCTTCTGGATTTTTTTATATTCCATCAGTTCCTTAGCAAAATCATTTGTAAACTCATCAAGCTTTGACTTTTTCTTTTCCCTGTCAAAAGTGAGAGATCGTGATGTCAGGTCATTGGGCAATGTTAAAGGCGGTATTAAGAGAACCACACCACTCAAAAAAGGACTCTGCATGCAACTGAGATGTGAACATGCTACAACAAAGCAAAAAGCAACGCAGGTTTCCAAGAGATGCTTCATGGCATTTTGTTAGAATTACAGTTTTCTGGGTTTGAGATCTGAAGGATTATTTTTATTGGTGAAAACCAACATTTGAAATCTCACGTTATATGTCATTTTTGCTTACGGCAGACGCATTTTTAGCATAGTTTTGCAGTCTGATATTCTACGGAAACAGAAGAATGAAATATAACGGAACTTCATTCAGAGCCAAATACTTACTCCTCTTTAAGTCTCCGCTGTTCTCTGTAAAACTCCTCCCTAGAGAGAGGAGGTGCTTGTGTCGTTGGGATGGCATTTGAATGAGCCGTTGGTACTGGTGTTGGTACCCAAGGTGTTGATATGTTTGCTGGAGCTGGGGGGTATCCCGGAGGGGGGACAGTGTACCCAGCAGGTGGAGGTTGACCAGGTGGAAACTGAGGAGGAAACTGTGGTGGAGGTACCCCCGGTGGAAGAGGAAGTGCATGGGGAGGAGGAGGATACAGGGGAGGAGGAGGCACGGGCACAAAGACTGGTGTTGATGCTGGCAGTGTTGGGGCCTGAGTCCTTTGTGTACGGTCACTATGCGGGCGTCCTCGGTTTGAACTTCTAAAGAAACCCAAAAACACGTTGTCACTGAGTGTTACACTTGCCCCTTGTTCTCAAGAGAGAAACGTGAAATGGATAGCACCCCTCTGCAGTAACTGCCCATCCTCAGGCTTACAGCCTACCCAGTCTAAACTGTTCTTTTGCTCCCCCTCAGCACTTCCGGTTCAACAGATCCTCCCAAGAGCCCTCCCTGTCACACACAACACTTACCACAGTTTTCCTCCTCCAAGCCTTTCATGAACATTAGTTAATCTGCTACTGCTGCTGTTTTAAATGCCTGCCATCCAGCATCCCCATCACAACTGCATTTCTTTTGTACACTGGCATTTTGTAGATGTTAAAAAAGGATACCTAGCACAGTATGTCTAATACAGACCTGTCAGGGTTTGGATTTCTCTACCCTCTGCCTATGGCTTGCAATTCAAAAACTTGAGGGTGCCTTCAAGCAATCTAAATTCTGCTGCCTGGCAATTTGAAACCCCGGCCCTCACCCTGTGCTAAAAACTACCCATTTTAGCCCAATGGCAGCTAATGATGTTGATGTTGGTACCAGCAACTGCTGCAAATATGCTGTAAAATGTTTTGCAAACCTACTCCACATATTCCTCAGCAATTATGGAGTCAGTTGTCCTGTAACATCTCATTTTGCTCCCTGCCTCCTTTCAATTATTTTATAAATTGTTAATTTACTAAGTTGTCAGAGGCTGATTTACCCTGTTGAAATGAAAGGGAAAGTGAAACTACTCACTAACTTCGGCCTATTCTATCCCCAGCAACTTATCAAAACAGGGTAGATAAAATAACTTTAGTGTTCAGCGCACTGGAGTACATCTTCTGTCCAGTTTTTCTGCACATTCCTGTGTGTACAAAGCCCCAGAACAAAGTATTGCAGGGGTCTACTAAATCACAGGAATGAATCTTATCTTAAGCAGTTAATTCTCCTCTAAGCTGGCTTTCAACACTGATTTATCATTTGGAAGAAAAAAACCTACTAGGCCTTGCTTGGGTTCTAGTTCATCTTCTCTTCTGTTAAAAGTTCAGTATTTCATTTATGCATCTCTTCTGTTTTCTCCTCTAGGGCTTACCGATAGCTCAATGAGCAATTTGAGTAGACATTGTGGGGTTCAATGTATCCCCAATAGCTTTTGGACTAGATAAGAGTCAACTGAGATAAGACTCAACTGTGTTGAGTTGAATAACTTCCACTTGTGAAACGGAACTTTCCTCTCTCTCCTCCTCACAAGCACCCCCAACATCTTTTCCCAAACCTGCCATGGGGTATTGGGGAACCCCCAGAGTAGATTCGGGGGTTGGGCTGCAGCAGCAGGAGAAGGTCCACTGCACAAGCAGAAGTTGTTTCAATCATGCAATGTCTTCGTTGGATACAGCTCTATTTTTATGGAATGCAGTATCGATCAATATTATATTTTATAATAAACTGGAGTTATTTTGAAATCAATCATATTTATTTCTAATCTAGGACTTTAAAGGTGTCCCCGAATCCTGATAACAGTTCGACACTTTAAAAAATGGAGTGAGGTTAGAGTGTTGCTCGATACCAAACTAGATCCTTTAACCAGCAACTTTTTAAAAAGCCTCTCTATGCATATCAAGCTGTTTAATGTGCTTATCATGTTCTAAACTTACTACCTAAGATACAAAAAATATGTTTTGGAGGTATACTTACGGCTCCCAGCCTGACCTATTGCCTGCAGAGCGAACAGGATTAGTTCTCATCGGTTGACCTATGATGAAAAGGGGAAGAAGTTGCTTATTAAATGTAGATGGCAGGCCTATTGCAAAAAATAGCCAAGAGCAAACTTGTACCACTTACCCATGGTGGGTATTGAATGCCCATGACAGCCCAGCTGTCCTGGCAAAGCTGGCTGCCCAAGCACAGGAACCTGATAGCCCTGCAGAAAGGAAGAGGAACAGAATTAGACTGTGATGCTGCTAAAATGTGCAAACAAGTTTAGTTCCAAAACAAAGCTTACCTTCTCCTCCATCACAGTATTAATTGACAGTGTGGAAGGTGGCTTTGAGTGTTCTGAGGCAGTCACTATAGCAGCAGCTGGTCCAATACCATCGCCCTCACTGCAGTGAAAGAGCCAAATTCAAGGTTAGGAACTACTAGGCAAGAGACTGAAAACGAGAGACTGGGTGCTACAAAGTCATTCTGCAGACCCTGGAGGTAGTCATAGTCACAATACTTTAAAAAAGGTGGGGAAGGGCAGGCAAAACAAATCAACACACATAATTAAATGGCTGGGAGAACCTCTCTATGAAGAGTTTTGCGGTTAAACAGATGAGGTGCATATATCAGAAAGGAACTGTGCTATGACTAAGTTTTTCAATGAGATGTTAATCTGCCTCATGTGGTGTGGATAGGCTCTGGAGAACCTTCCAAGCCATGGTTTCAGGAGAATTGACATGCTATGGATTCACCAGGTCCCTCCTGCCCTGCCTCCCATTCTCCATTTCCTGTTTAAAGTTAATCAGTTTGCTGTGATATCCAAATTGGCAATTTATAGCATGGCATGGCTCTTGAGGACTATCTGAATTGAGCTGACGGCCGATGAGAACATTGTAGTTTGAAATTTAATCAAATAATACAGATAAAGAATGATTATTGCTTTCTTGGATGCTTGCAGCACCCAAAGGAGAAATTCTTGAAATTCACTAGGATATTCTCACAGCTTCACCTAGCTCACTTTGTCTTTTAAGATTTCAAACCTAAAATCTTAAAAGGCAAAATGTGATACAAGCATAGCAATATCAATCAATCCCTGGAGATTGCATGAAATTCAAAACAATGTAGTAACTCATTAAAACATATAAGCATCATTTCCCTCCCATAAGAACACTCAATTTTAACAGGCCAAAAGCAAGCATTGGGCTTGATTTACCTTACTTTGGATTTGATTTCTAAGAACCCTATGTAACTTGAAAACTCACTGCCAGCCTTAGAAAAGTTACTAAGACATACAAACACACTCAAGAACTGGCAGTCAATCCTTCCAGGGAGATAGGCATACAAATGGTTAGACACAACACTACCAGAGCCCAGGACAGTATAAAAGCGAAGCCAAGCTGTCAATCTAGTGGCCTCTTTCTACAAACAGACCTACCGGAAAGGTCCTTCTGGCTTGTCAGCATGAATTGCCAGGGACATTGGTGCAGAGACCTCACTAGCAGATGTGGTGGCAGAATGGCTGACTGACAACGTGGGTGTTGAAGATACTGATTGGCCAGGAGCTGATGACAAGGTGAGGGATGCAGGTGTAAGAAGAGGAGCAGAAGTGGCTGGAATCATGAGGGGATCCTGCTGCCTGGAACCTGTTGGCCTTTGTAATGAAGGCACATTCCGCTGAACTACCGGTCTAGGTGGCTGGGCCTGTTTGCGAAGTCTTTTTGTGTAGCCAGTTTCGTTTTTGAAGTTATTTACAGCCTAGAGAAGAAAAATCACCAGTCAAGAGAAATAATTAAGCATATCAAAGCTTCCCTAAGATTGCATCAAAACATCTGTGCTACTTGGTATCAGGCCTGGTGAGGTCATAAAAAATCAGATCTTGCTGTGGATACCTTTACTGCAGGAAGGGACACAGCATGTGGGTCAATTTCTTGGGTGGCAGGTCACAGAGGGACCAAACCAGCTTAACTCCCACCCCTTCTCATCCGGGCCAACACAGTGGATCAGTAAGAATAAGGGGGAAAGAGATGTACACTCAGGCATGCAGAACTGGATACAGATAGATCTCACGTTACCTGGCGTAAAAATTTGTTGGCAATTAACGCATCAGGAGAAACATCTGTCTGATGACAATTTGGGCAGGTATGTTCCTCCGATTCTAGCAGCGATGTTCTGATACCTGTGAATGATTTTTCAATGCCATGTGAAATGTGTAACTGTTATATAAATCTTCACACTCTGCTCAATGGTACACATGTACTAGCACAGCTACTAAGACTGCAAACAACAAATGCCAGAAGACTTCTAAATGTGGATGTGCTGTAACTAAAAGGACACTGCAAAGGCCACAAAATAGTAGATCAGTACAGAAATCTAGTAGCAACTTTGGGATCCAAAGGGCATGTCCCAAAGCTGTACACCCACTGCAGTCGCATATGCCTCCTGAAAAGCCGCTGCTCCAGAAGGGGGTGGGTGGTTGTCCTTCTAGAGGCATGGAGGTGCAGAGGGAGACTCCAATGCCTGAAAAGGAATGTCCTTGCTTTATAAAGCATTCCAGGTCAGAATTTAAGCAAGACAACAGTTTCAGCTTTTTTATTATGAATATTATTATTAATTGCCTTCTTTTGTACATCAAGATGATGCACAAAACAGCTATAATCTACAGAAAATAAGTGGATGAAATTGAAAATTACATCAAATAAGCACCCATGGCAGAGCCTTGCAGACCAAAAATGTCTTCAACTGTTTCAAAAGAGTGCAGATAGCCAGCTCTTGTCTTATCTCAAGAGGGATGTTGTTCCATAAAACAGGTGCAACCACACTTAAAAGGGCACTCTTGAGTTACTGTGGAAAGGGCTTTTGATATCTTAAGAGTGTACCATATAGCCCAAACGCCAATGAACTTAAGGAAAAAGTAGAATTCTGTGGGTCAAAGGAAGAGTAAAAATTTTGGCTAAAAATTAACGAGTCCGGTTCCTGCCTCTTAAAAACAGTAATGAAGCAGTCCAGTATGGTATCTGAAGAAGTGTGCATGCACACGAAAGCTTATACCAAGAATTAACTTAGTTGGTCTTTAAGGTGCTACAGGAAGAAATTTTTTTATTTTGACTATGGCAGACCAACACGGCTACCCATCTGTAACTGAAGCAGTCCAGGTGCAAGTAAGTACATTCTTCTATTCTCCTCAGGTTATGCTAGAAGTGGGGAAACCCAATCAGCCTTGCTCTTCTCCCATCACATTCAGACACACACAAGCCAGTTCATGGAACTCACATTCATCACAGTAGCTGTTTCCACAGCAGGGAATGACCACAGCATCAGTCATTATATCTTTGCAAATCAGACACAAAAGCTCATCTGGAATAGGGTCATCTTCTTCTGAGGAAGACGATGGCTCCTCTGGCAGGAAAGGGGGCTTCTCTTTCTTTCCTATAGCATAAGCAGCACTGAAAACACAGACACACATCTTGGTCTTAAAAAGGTGAGACAATACATGATGTTAAGCATTAAATATATGTGTTTAATATTTATTATTATTTATTCCACTTGTATCCCACCTTTCTGCCCAAAGAACTCAACACTACAATTCCCAGCACTCTTAACAGGCTACAGTTTGTGGATAGAAGTAATGTTCTGTTTATGGTGTGGATTTGACCCAAGTCACAGGCCTAGTCAAATAAATACTATATTCTAACAACATCCTGCCTTATATTCAATGAACTCAAGCAGTTTACAATTTCAAACCAAAACACTGGAGGACAGAATCAAACCAGAATTATCAAAGAGAATAGTTCCAGGAGAAATCAATAAACAGGAGACTTTCCCTCCACTGCAGCAGCAAAATGGTAAAACCAGGTGTTTCTGGAGGTGTTTTTGAAAAGCAATGTTTTTGTCTGATGCCGAAGACATTGTCTGATGCCATAAATGAACTGTCACAAGCATTCACAATTATAACATTTTTATATTGGTTTTTTTTTACAAATATGCTGCTTACAATAAATAAGATTCCCTAGTTGCAAAGCTCTAGCTAGGAATATTGAACGTTAGAGACAACATTTCTGTTCTAAAGACCTGCATACTTACGCATCAATAGTTGGGATGGCATATTTCCCTGTGTTTGTGAGCATGGCACCCTTGGTATTAGGGTCCTGCACCTCCATCATGAAACTTCGGGGAATTCCTGTGCTCTTTTTAATCCTGGGAACAGACTCAAAGTTTTTGTCCTATCGAAGGGGTATAAAACACAAAAGATCTCTCTAAGCTATAAGAGAAAGAATCAACAGCTTCTCCAAACAGAACCCCTGCCCAAATTTAACTAAGCTTCTTGGCTTGTGTTGAAACAACATTGTTCAGGCACATGACATGAACTTTGCAGCTTCACCAAGGATGCTATTTAAGTCAGTCACATCCCATTTGAAGCATGAAAGAATTGAACAAAATTGTCTACTGCTCTTAGAATGTTTACTGTAAGCTATCATTAAGAAACTACTTTTCATAGCGAGCAGTGCCCCGCAATAATAATCCATGACAGGTAGCCCTCCCTCAACCCCACTGATCTTGCATTACTGGAGTCAGTGATACAAATACAAGGTGGCACTACCAAATGGATAATTGAAGAGACAGACACAATCTGAAAGTGGAGAGAAAGGAGGACTTAACAGGATATTACACTCCCCCATATACAATAAACCAAGAAATAAAACTTTAATTTTCTTGCTACTGGTTTAATGGAGGTCTATGAAAATAAAGATAAACAAGTTAACACTAATCAAAACTTCCATTCCACAGTCCCTTACCCCATTGGTCGGGCAGTTCTTTATGTAATGGCCAGCTTTTCCACAACGAAAGCAAGTGTATGTTGGCGGAGGCGGACCCAGGGGTTTCTTCATGTAACTAAAAAGGTGTAAGAAGAGAAGTGTGTTTCTTTGCTGTTTTGCTTTAATTAAGAAGATAGTAAATCTGTAAATTTTTCCAAAGTTAGCTTTTTAAAAAAATTGGTTTGTGGCATGCTGAAGACTTACTTGATTGGATCATATTCGTGGCCAGACTGTGACATCATAGCTTTAATTTTATCTTCTTCGGAAGCATTGGCTTCAGCCAGATTGGCGGTCTGTTCAATAGGTAATCATTTGACACACACATTAGAAACACATTTAAGTCCATCCAGTCAAAGACAAACACCACTCATCCAATCCTGTAAAGAGCAGCACAAAGCTAACTGAAAGTTGCCTCAAAAACAGCTCTTTAATATCAGATTGTCTTGAAGATGTTCCAGGGAGTCCTTATGCCGTTACATGATGTTTGTGTACTTGCTAACCTAAAATGAAAAGATAAAAAACTCTGCTGGGGCATTCTAACTAAACCTTAGGTGCAGTTTGTATCTTATGTAATGGCTTGTGTAACTGCTCCAGTTTGCCGTGATAAATTTAAATGGTCTGGAGTTAAGTGTTCTGAAAGATGCCTTTTGTAATACTTACAAGATAAAAGGCATTGAGCTGTTTCCTTTTGTAAAGTGATGCTGTTCACTACTGCCTCGATTTGCTATATAATGCTATGCATTATTTATGCTTAAAATATTTAAAAGGACAATGTCATCCTGAAAACTGAGGGTTCAGAAGCCCAGCTAGACCACCTTTAAAAACTTGGGAAATGGGCTTGTTATTCCCTTTCAGATGTCTTTAAAAGGAAAATGCCTGAGTGCAACTGAATGTATAAAAAAAACTGCATCGCACCAACGCACAAAAAAATTCAGACAAAATAATTTCCCCCAACTGGAATTAAAGACAGCACAAAATGCTTTGGAAACACAACTTTCAAGATGACACTACCCTTAAGGTGCAAGCCCCAAATGTGAGGCTCCCTTATTGAGCTAATGTTTCCAGAAACTTGGTACCTGTTAGGATGGTTCATTACACTCTATAAACAGATACAAGCAGGGTCTAAGGACTGGTTTACTAACTGTTCAGATATTCAATCACTTAACATTCAGATCAGCCACACATACTTTATACATTCATCCACAAAAGCAACCAGCTAGTTTCAACATTTTATTAAACAGTTGATTAAAATACATATTTTTTCTTAACATTCCAGATTAACAACTATTAAATTGTTCACATTTACAGAAGACTATTTTACAAATACTGAGCTAATTTGTTTGAACCCAAACAGTTTTACAGAACACATCCAATAGCACAAAACATTAGTAGGAATAGACCAAAATTCAAATATGGCATTTAATACATAATAGGAATAAAACAGAAAACTGTTAAACACATTTCCTCTATGCAAAGACTCTGTGCATTGAAGAGGTTTTAAAGCAAGTAACAGTTTTCAACTACTTTATATTACAAAATAGTCAGAAATACTTAAGTTCTCCGTAACTTGTATACCTCTTGGACATTTTTTCACACCTCAATAAAAATAGAACTTGACATGAGCTTACAGAACTGAGGACAAATTTAAGGACAGCACTAATGGAAACCAAACTACAGCTACCTTGCTTGACTTAAATTTTGTATTTGCAAATGCACTTCAGAGTTTCCCAACTTTACTAGATAAAGTTTTTCTTGGAAACACATAACTTCAGTCTTTATTCACAAAGGGAACACAAATGTATTAGGTAACACTGCTTAATAGGAATTTTAAAGAGCAGCTAATTTACTTGATGAGCGTTATCACTAGTGCTTTCCCAGACAAAGTTACACATTATTGAGCAGAAAATGCAAGCAGTTTCATAGCAAAACAAGGCAGATACAACAGTTTCAGAAGGTCACATTTGCTAATATGCCACACATACACATTGGTATATTCCTATAAACAGTTACATTTACGCAGTCTGTGTTCAAACAAATTAGTTGCATAGCTGCTGCCCACTGATACACTACAAGTGTACAACTGTTATCAAATTTTATGCAAATTATTGCACTATCACTGGCTTTGAATGCAGAATCCCAAAATTATCATGTAAAGTGTCCATGTGATAGGGAAATACTTCTATTTTGGCTGTCACACCGAGAAATCCTAGGAGTCCATAAATAGCCAAAGTATTAAAATTCTTCTTTGTGCTATTTTTCCAATGCAAAATTAATGGAACATATGAAAGAAACGATAAAACAGCTTCGGAGGTGCTTCTTCTTTGTGTCTTGAAGATGAGTAAAACGGCAACATTATGTTGAGGCTGATAAGGGACTCCCCTTCTATCTTCCCATACTGGGAACTACTCTTTACAGGATAGTTATCAATAAATATACACACATTTTCAATGTTTAGGCTCGGTACTTTTTACTAAAAATGCTTTGCACCAGTAACAGAAACTAACCAGATAAGGATCACAGCATAAAAACATTGAAAATACCAAGCAAGCAACAATTTATTTGGCTATATTTGACAAGAATATATGTATATATACCTTTGTAAGCTGGGCCAGAGAAATAGATGCAGAAGAGTCATCAATCTGTTCATAAAAAATTAAACACACATTCAAGTTCCACAATCAAAATGAAGCAAAATATTTAGCCTCTACTGTGTAATTAAGATATAGTCCTACAGAGAGGCATTTTTTCAAAGTAATGAAGCCTTTGGCCAAAACATATCATTGTCTGTACAGTTTGTGCAGTCAGGTATACATAATATTCAGTTTCACAGGAGAGCAACTAATGCTGCACTCACTCAATGGAATCAACTCATCAGGCTTATGTTCAGAGATCAACATAAACAAGCCTACATTTTTTCACAATAAAAATAAATTGCTTTTTCAATAGTTAAAAATCTTCATTCTGCGTGTAATAGCATGCTGCAGTAGGTTCCACAAAGCAGTCACACAAAATAGCCAAATAATTTCCTATATTAAAAAAAAATAAAAAATTGGCAGATTTCAAGCCTCTGGAAACTTGTTAATGCTTAACTCAAAAAAGCCAATGTCAATAGCAACAGGGTAGTAATTAAATGCTCTGTGGCAGGGAAAGTGTTGGAATTAAGTGCTTAAAATATTTATATGATTCTCAAATTACATTTTTAATGGTAACATTTAAAGAATTTTGTTTGTAATACCTAAATCAGTAATGGCAAATATTTTTCGAAGTCCAGGGATCAGTTCAGGAACTTGATTTCTAGCACTGGGCTAAACTACAGCTATTGTCCATTTAAGAGAAATGGCATAATATAGCAAGAAATCAGACTTTGGTTCTGTGACAAGTCTTGGGATGCTGCTCAGAAAATGAACTGAAGCCCCCTAAAGCAAAATATTTTATTTTGTTGGAGGCGCCATGAGTGTTAAACCAGATTGTGTAGATCAACTTTCTTTCATTTACTGTAGAGCAGTAGCCTTCACTAACCTGGTGCACTCCAGATGCTTTGGTGTGCATCAGCCTCAGCATCCTAAAGACGTGTGCATGCAAGGGCTGATGGGAGTTGTGGTCCAAAACATCCAGAGTCCAGCAGGTTGGCAAAGGCTGCATTCGAACTAACTTTGGAATAAGGCAGCATTCAATACCAGAAATACAGTAATGAGATAAGATAGCCCTTCTTGTGACATAAGGAGTAGAACTCTAGCTACTACTTTAGAAAACAATTTCAATGAAAACATGTATTGCTTCTCATGGTGGTATCTTGCTTGAAGGTACCAGGATTGGGTCTCAAGCGCTTACATGCCTGGCGCCAAGTAAATAAAGCCACATTTTTGAGAGGCTAATCCTAGGATACAACATTCAACGTTAAGTTTTAAGACACATTTTAAGTAGTGCCTACAGGTAGCTCTGAAGTGAAAGCAATCAGAAATATAACGTCGTAAAACACTAGCATTGTTTTATGGTCTCCAAGTGTAATGCAAAAAGTTGCTGAAGAAGAAAAATGGATTTATGTTAAGATAATAAAACACACTTTCCCCTTCTAACTCCCAACATTTCATGTGTTTGTGACTAGTGTTACAATAATGTCTGCCTAAAAGGGGGACAGTGAAACATGGGGTTAGGCAGATAGAAGCTAACCCTGAAAAAGAATTAAGCTTGCCTCTATGGAGTTCTGGAGGACTCTGTTTGGCAGGATGGGAGAACATGCTTGAGTCAATAGGTTTCACACTTTGCCCAAAGTTATGAGGGTACCCCTTTACTTTCTCCTGCTCAAGTGAATAGCTGCCATTCAACCCCACCAGCACTACACTTGGGACATCATTAAGAGTGGATCCTGGTCACCATTCCTAAAGCTGGGTGGCCAGCCTCAGCCAACACAGAGTTATTTGCAATTACCTCACCTCCATAATGCCCCACCAATCACAATCAGAGCTATCTGACTACTAACATTTTCTGTAGCTTGAACTATGCAGCAATTTAATTAAAGCAGTTTACTCAAACGCAGCTTTCTAAAGGCAGCCTTTTCAAGAAAATGAGTTCATAACCTGTATCATGGCAGTTATTTTTGTGTGTGGTAACAGGCTGAGCAGGTAAACTGAAGAGCTTAACAGCTCATCAGGTGTTATTTACTGTAAGCAGCTGCAGCCATATGAAGCAAGTTATGGAACATGGGCACAGAGGTAATATTTCCCGTGGAAAGCACTGAACAGATTACAAGCAAAGCATTGCCTAAGAGAATAGGGACAAGGGAACACACTGCATCCTGGCCTCTAAAATACCACAAGCAAGTGAATTTTGGGTCTCCTAGTAGTTGGAAGTCCTCTGGCTGCTCTTATTCCTTTAATGCTAAACTCTTTGGTCTTAAAAGTCATCAATTCCAGTTGAGGTTTCTGTCAGTCCCCTGATTTCCATTCCTTTGCATGGCCACAAACAGCTGATTCACATTTCACACCCAGTCAAACCCATGCCCTACAATGAACTCAGAGCGCCACAAAGAGCTAAGAAAACCCCAGAGCCATGGCACTAAGGATCATGTTAGATCCAGCCCTGTACATGATTGAGTTCACAACTTCCTAGATCCCAAGTTCTTTGCAACACAGGAGAGGAAATCTGTGTGTGGGACACCTTGCCTTCTTAGGAAACCTGACTTGTGGAGGCCTTGTCATGAACATTAGCAGTCTATATTAGATGCAGAAAGCCCACCCAAAAAGTTGCTGTACTTTTTGGATACTAAGACAACAATCAAAGAAGTACTAATTTTGGGAATTCTTGACAATCCAGAACATGTTGACTTTTTTAGACTACAGAAACTTGCACTCTATACTACTCTCAGCCCAGTGCCAAGCCTCATCTTCAGCCTACAGTTTTTCGCTTTGTCATATACCACATGGAAGCACTGAAGTCTCCTCCCCACCATCTAGACCAAGTTTCCCAGAGCACTGAACATTTCACACAGAATTGGAAAGACCTATTTCCAAAAAGAATTTTCTTTTGAATTCTCAGTTGACATCTGGGCAAGACAGCATAGCAGATGAATTATGTAAAGGAACTAAGTGTTCCGCCTCAGCTTTAAAGCAGGCTTTAAACAGCCACCCTCTAGGCCAGGAAGTAGTAATCACCTCCAGGTACTTACGACAGGGAAGCTTTAAAAAGTATACACCCATCACCCCCACTTTAGAACGCAAATAAGTTACAATGTGGATAAAAGTTTGTAGGCTAGCAAATTCTGTGGACCTGTTTGCAAGCCTGCTTTAAAAAAACACATTTAAAAAACATTTGATCAAACTACAAGAACTACCCAGATGTATAATAGACATGCCAGGGAACACAATATTCTAAATGAATGTTGAACTTTATTTACGAACATATAGTCGTGTTTATATACATACTAGCAAAGAAAAGGACTGCTCATGAAAAAAGAATTAGGTAAGTGTAGCTTACACAAATCCACTATATTATGTATTACAGCAGTCATTGGGTCACTATAAATGGGAAGCAGTTTTAAAACATGTATGACGAGTTGTCAAATGCAGCCTATGGTTTAACATTTTGAAAGGCTACACAAAGACCAAACATTTCTAGTTAACCATGATTTCATCAATATTCTCACTGGTCACCAAGACCAGTAAATCCACAAAATAACTTTTTGGGTTTCGTTCTTCTAAAAAGAAAGCCAGCTACACTTAAACAAGTACACTTAAGATATGCCAAGCTGAAAAATAATTAGAACTAGGTTTGCATTATCTTAAATTAAGCAAAACCATACTGAACAGAATATGTGTTAGTACTGGCTAAAATTAATACACCAGAATCAAACAAAAATGCTGCCAATGTTATCATACACAAACAATGGTATGCTACAGAAGGATTTACTAGAGTATTCAATTTAAGAGTTTATCTAATATAAAATAACATTAGGGAATTTGTCTGGTGAAGAGGAAAGAAGTAAGGCAAGTTATCGTCAACTGGGAAGGTTTCTTAAAAAGGTAGCAGGACTTGTAGCTGGGTTGTTATGCCAAAATATGTTTCCTGTATGTTGACTACTGTGACAAATTTAAATTATGTGCTTGCTCACAAAAAAACGGGAAGCAAATGCAGGATACCAGTTCTAGATGGTTTTTAAAAAATTCTTATTGCTATTGGAAGTTGTGTGCAAAGACTGTGTATGACAGGGCACATTTATAGCTGCATAAAACTGGTCTTGATGTTTCAACATGTGCCTGAACCCCAAGTTAAAAGGAAAAAAACAACAATTTTAACACTAATGTGGTTTTTGACAACGTTTTCAAAAACCATAAAGGAAAATACTTAGAACAAAGCCTAGGTGATACAATGCAATAGTGGCAAAAAAAAAGATACACTCCAAATGTTTTTATTTCAAGAAAACAAAAAGGCACACAACAACCTATACAAACATATAGCTACTAACTAGAGACACACAGATGTTGAACAAGGTAATCACGTTTAGCAGTGAAACCCTTATCTTACATGATCTATAAACGATCATACAGTATCTGTACAACACATAGTCATACAGGAAATAATCTTGCATTCAATATGCAATACAGTGCGTCACTTTGCACAAGTGTCAATATTCACATTAAAATGATCTGCATTGCTTAATTTTGCTATACTGATTCAAAATACATTGTATTTACAATATAAATGGTTCTCTGTGAGAAATCAATGTAAATTAGTATTTAGAAAAGTATTTTATTGCTACATTACTTTAAAAACATTAAGTGAATGTGTAGAAGGAAAAAAGTGTGATATTGTGTTTTTACATACTGCTTTTGAAGTTCCACTCACTGGATCAGTTCGACTTCTAAAAAGAGAAAATAGAGAATGTCAGAAAAACAGCAATGGCATATAGCACAAAACAGAGGAAACTGCCACCTTAGATACAAACCGTATGCCTGTTTAGGGAAGCTTTTAATGTATAACAGACCACTGTATTTTAATATGTTGTTGAAAGCAGCCCAGAGTGGGTATAAATAATGTATTATTATTATTATTATTATTATTATTATTATTATTCTTCTTACAACTTTTACCCATTACATGAGAGACAGAAGCTGCACAAAGTTATACAAAAGGCCAAATCCCAAAACTGTGAACAAGGAAGCTAACTTGGCCCAGAGAGAACTGTTTATAGAACAGTATTAATCAACTGCATCTCCCGCAGAATAGCCATCATATAATGAACACACTTAAGCTTGATTCAGATGTAATGGGAAACCATGGTTTTCTGCTATGTGCATAAGCTATGGTGAGTCCCTCCTCTTCTTTAATGGCTGTGGGTGAGCAGAAGCACCTGCTTTTATACAAAGCACAACTGCCCATTAAATCTTAACTTCGGTGAACTGTGTTTAAACTAAGGTTTGTGATAACAAGGCAGGATTTGAAACTGCTAGCTTCTTCTCGTTAAAGTTGTTTAAGTAACCACAGCCTGGATGTTACAATGTTACAGAGAACCACACGTTGCTTAAAAGTTACTGATCTCCTCACAATTGTTAAGGAGTGAGTGCATGCAAGTCCAAAGCCAATGTCTGAATAGGGCCTTATACCACATGCCTTACATATTTGTCACTGAAAACAGTTTAAATGTAAGCAGCAAGTAACCCAAGATAAAAGCAATTTTGTATTTTAAAAAAAACATTCTCTGAATCCTCCTATTTTGTTGTCTCATTTTTGAGGTTGATATCTATCATGTTTATTATGGGGGAAAGAACTAATCCTAACCAAGGTCTCTGGTGGTACAAAGCGAAGGCCACAGGCACACATTAAGTTAAAACTACACATGGGGTGAGGGGATAGTACTGCACACTCAACTAGCATGTTCCATGGTGTGTGTGTGAGGGGTGGGTGGACAGATACCAAGGAATGGAACTCTAAGCAGAAAACTGGTCCTTGCACCAGGAATAGTATTTTTCTGTAGGAGGAGGAAGCAGGCTGCTTAAGCGAGCACTGGGGTGGGAAGAATACATGAAGACAGGCATTAAGTGCCTGAATGGTGCAGCAAGGCATTTTAGTGTTGGCCTGGCAGGTGGGATGGAGTAGACACCAGACCTGGCCTCAGCAGGCAGCAAGAATTATTCTCAAGAGTTCCTGAGGATATGTTTGCGATACATTTTACCCTACAAATGTACATCTTTACCATAAGCAACTCTTGCAAACATAGGCAAATGTGCTCTGTATTCACTTGACTTTAAAGGAACAAGTCAATGTTCACTCCAGAGTACATTATGCTTTAGTGCTAACCCATCATACCTATGTCAGCTGTGTGGAAGGGTGCCATCCAGTTACCAAGTATCAAACCTAAGACCAGCTCAGTTGGTTAAAGTGTGGTGCTGATAACTCCAAGATTGCAGGTTTGATCCCTGTATGGGGCAGTTGCATATTCTTGCATCACAGGGGGTTGGACTAGATCATCCTTCCAACTCTACAATTCTATGATTTCCTCTTTCTTATTCTCCCCCCCCCCCACAAACACACCATTCACATGTTATGCTATTGATGGCTGAGAGGTGATATCATGAACTACCCCATGCTATGACAAATGCACAAGAGGACTAGAACAGTATCTGCTTAAAATATTCAAAACATGATCTTCAGAAGCACAATCCACCAGAATCTTGCCCTACCCAGCATCCACTGCTCTTGCTTGCTTCCACCCAATTCCTCCCCAAAAGGCAATATGAATGAGTCCTGTGTCCAGGAACTCCTACCCACATGTAGAATGCAGATTTCATTAAGCAATCCGTAGACAAGCCCAAACTCCTATAATGGAAAACCAGTCCCAAGGGTTTCTCTCCTCATCCTGTCTCTACATCCCATAGAAATCTGTTTTCATCATTAAGCTCAACATTGTCTGATCATAATTAATTTTATAATGAATCATAATGTGAAAAAGCCACTCCTTTTACAATTTAATCTCTATCATCCCAAAGTCAATCCAAACATAAAATATTCTATCTCCAGGAGATGTTCAGAATTGGGCCTATTGCCAACCTGAACTTCAAGAATCAGCCCCACACTCAGGATTTCAGTCTAGTTTATTTTCCAAATTCCAAAACTGCAGGAACACAAGTCTATTCACTGGAGAGGAATAATCTACTTCAAGTGCCTCTAAGTAAAAGAATGTAAAAAATTAAACAAGAATAGATGTAGGGCTAATTCTTGGGCACAGCCGTTTAAGTTGGTCAGCTGAAACGTGTGCAGAGGAGGGAGACCTAGATGATCAAGGGTCTGGAAACCAGGCCTTATGAACAACTGTTGAAGGAGTTAGGGATGTTTAGCCTGGAGAAGAAACAGGTGACAGGATAGCCATTTTCAAATAGTTGAAGAGTTGCCACAAGGAAGATGGAGCAAATTTGTTTTCTGCTGCTCCAGAGTGGACGATCCTAACCAATGGATTCAAATGACAAAAAAAGAGATCCCCCCCCAACATTGGGGGGGGGGATCTGATGGTAAGAGCTGTTTAACAGTGGAACAGACTCCCTTGGAAGGTGGTAGACTTCCTTTTGGAGGTTTTTAAAGTTGGGATGGCTGTGATGCCAAATTGTAGGGGGTTGGACTTCATTCATGCATGACCCTCAGGGACCCATTCCAACTCCGATTCTTCATTTTCAAAGGACTACCAGAAAGGGCACAGTATAATTTTAAAGTATTATTCAGTAAACAAAATAACTTTTTTGACTTTATTGTCCCACTCTCACCAAACATATCAAAACACATAACTTATTACCAACTAGAAGCTGGAGGTGCCTAATCCACTCACATGGAACTCAAGACTGCATGGGTGGGGGAGAGGATTCTGATGGAAATCCTCAGCAAACTAGCAAGTAGAAAACTGCTTTTCCTGTAACTTCTGTTAGAAAGTGTAACTTCGTCAGGAGAATAAATAGGAATGTAACTGCCATAGACTGAAATGGAAATGTGCAACTTACATATGCTGGCATGGTCAAATTTGACAAAATGAATTTGCATGCATGTTTTTCATGTAGCAGAAATAAACTATGTTTCTTGCATCACTAAGCTTCTACATGTTAGAACCCATATGTTTATTTTAGTACTTGGAACAAAAAAACAGACACTTACATGACATAAGTTTTGCTTGTACATTTTACTCCACCAATAGGAATTCTTCTGACAATAACAGATGAGTTCTTGGGAATCAGGGCATTATCATCAGTATATTCTAGGAAAGGAGAGAAAAAAACATGTATGCTTGGTTCAGAATAAAAGAAAAGAAAACCAATGTGGAATTTTCTCAAAATAGGCCACAAAACCCTGGGACTTTTCAGCAATTGTAACCATTTGGGATCATTAATACTTATCCCACAATTATTGAAGTAGCATTTGGTGGAACTTGGACCACTTTCCTTAATATACCCAAGACCTGTAGAATGAATACTAATGAAAATGTAATTTATTAGGACACTGGCTAAAAGCACAGTATGACAGGACCGTATTTAGCATCTTTGGGATAGTTTTAAAATGCTAAATGGACCCTGCCAATTAAGAGTGCACTCCAGAACAAGGATTTTATAGGGAGATATTTAAAGCAAAAGATAACTTATGTACAGAGTGGTCTGGAACTTCACACTGTATTGGGAATGCACACTCTGTCTGCAACCCTATAAATGTATACTCGAAAGTAAATCCTACTGAGTTTATCAGGTAAGGGTATATATGACTGCAACCTAAGACTATGAATTTGTAGTCTAGTTTGCAAAGTGTTCCCAAGCAAGCTGGTATGGCACTTACTATAGCACAATGATCTGAGGTGGCAATTTCACTGGACTTACCCTTTTGGGAATACTGAAAAATGTTCTACCTCTTTTTGCCAAAATCACATAACCAAAATGTTAGCTTGTCCTTGTGAAAGGTTGCAAAGAACAGGATGTGTTAATGTACAAACCACAAGTTTAATATTTGGATTACATGGATTCCCCCCCCCCTATTATAAAAGGTTTATCTAATAACAGTTATACTTGGAGTAGATTCACTGAAATGAATGAACACAACTATCCTAGGTCCAGCAATTCCAATGGGTTTAATCAGAGAGGGAGTTAGTTGGATTCCACCCAAAATGTTTAAGCCACCCAACCCCATACATTGAAATCATACCTCTATTTCTTTAAAAAGCACCCAGTTATAAAATCATACCTCTATTTCTTTAAAAAGCACCCAGTTATAAAATTAACACATGGCTCCATAGTTAGGATGGGTGCTTACAACTAACTATCCCCCACCAGCCCGGAGCTGCTAATACCATTATGCCAATGTGGATGTTTTAACACGCATCATATATGCATGGGCACAATAAGCTAACAGTGCATTTGGTGAAGATGTCTCTGATTTTCCCTGGACAAGAGCATAAAAATGGCAAGCATAATACACAACTGAATTTCCCAGGGACCTGGTGGTTGTTTTTTTAAAACTCCAGATAGTTCAGCAACTGAAACAGCTATTGTCATAAAAATTAAACTAGCTGACATGAAAATTAATTAAATAATTCACTGTACAATTCTCTTGAGGAAATAAATGGCTTGTGTTCACATCAAGAACTTGCCATAGTTCACTTTTCAACTTATTGTCCCAAACAGTCTTTCTACAGTCTCTTCTGGAATTATACACACTTTCCAGGAATTAACACAAAACTTGTGTAATGGTACACATACTTTGGGGGGGGGGGGAAACAAGGAGCGTGAAGATAAATGTGACACAGCCTATTTCCCCCAGGATACCTGTCTGGGGTGCCTTACTAGATGAACTACTATAACCTTGCTGCCTAATAAACATTAATCCAATTGCCTAATTCAGTCCTGACACATCTAATCTACATTTACAGTGAACTCTCTCAGTGGGGTGCATGCCATTTTCAGTGAGCAGTTAGTTTGGAGCTTTTTGCCTGCATATGACAACCTTGGGGACTTGCCTTAGACACACAATGCACATATATGCAGGACAAACATTCTCTCTTCCATAAAGTCTTGTACATATGAGAGGCTTTTGTGGCAGTCTGAAGTCTGCTTTGTTTGCCATGGTTTGTGGTAACAAGCACAATGTTTAAAATGCACATATCCTCAGCAGGGCCAACATGACTTGTACTTTCCTAAAGATTCACATAAAGACAGTCTTGGTCCACTTTTTAGCATGCCAAGGAGGTTACTAAGATGAGTGTTGACATTATCAAAGTCACTGTCCACCAGGCCTACCACCAATCAGGAAACGAATCGTATCCAGTGTATTCACCCTAGGCTGTGATAAGTCAAAGATAAGGAACCTGTTTCCTCCAGATGTGGGAGGACTAGATTTCCAGTCACCCCTGACTATGCTGTTTGGAACTCATGGGAGCTGGGAGGCCAACAATACCTGGAGAACACAAGTTCCCTATTCCTGACATAACTGTTACAAAGCACCCCTCATCCTAGGCTCTTACAGAGTGTCCCTATACTGTACCAATGGTGAAATCAGGAGATCGTAAATCTACTCAGGCAGCTCTATTCATACACAAATTCAGTATGTATGTTTTGACATAACACCATATGCCACACCATCAGGCAGCAAGGATAATAAGATTTTAACTAATTCAGAGGTAATTAGGCCACCAGTGGCTATTAGCCATGATGTAACTGCTTAAACAGTATGTGGAATCTTGGAACTGCCGGAAACTGGGAGTGAGTGGCTTGGAATGGCTCATGCCAACAACTGTTTACCACGCACTTCCTCTGACACATCTGCTGCTACAGACAGACACCAGCTAATCAGGCCACCTGAGCCTCACTTGCAGTCAAAACAAACAAAAAAAAAAAAAACCTGAGGGGCCTTGTTAATGGATTCAACAACTTCTGATGGATTCAACTATGACCAGATACAAGCCAAACTCTCTACTTATTTATCATATAAAAACTAGAATATTTTTCTAGGTATTTATTACACATTCAGGGAAGCAGCGTAAAGATTTTGTGTACCAGTCTGGTATTGGAATGGAAAACTAAGTAACACTGATGAAACAAGTTTTAAACTGTTTCCGCAATTCAACTGTTACCTTTAGCACACTAGGTAGTGTTGGGGAAGCATGTGCTTCAAGCTGCTGTAAGGGCTACTGAAGTAACATAGTGTTGCAGGCACAAAAGTGCTATATAATGTAACTTTAAATTGCTTACATGAGTAGTTGCATTCTTTATCGGCCATATACCCTTGGGTCTGGGGTGGTGAGACCTAGAAGATCACAAGACTAAAGATGCTACTACCTTAGTAATTCATCTCACCACATACAGGGCAACAGCTTGACCACTGGCTACCCATACACACACCAATCTATGAAAGGAAGGTAGGTAATAGAAAAGGTGTACACAGTGGTGTGAGCCCTCCAGATTTTTAGGACCACAACTCCCATAGTTTCTGACCCTATGCTTGTTAGGGCTGATGGGAGCTGTTCTCTAAAACATCAGGCTGGGGATGGCTAAGAGTCCTGGACAAAGACCAAGGAGTTCCAGGTTCAAATTCCCAATATTGCCCACAGCTTAACTGTGGGCCCTCACTTTTCCTATGCCTAGCTCAACAGTGGAGCATTTGCTTTGTATTTTTCCCTTTGTATTTAGCCTGTTGTAGAATTGGGGGTTAGTTTTTGCTGCCCAGCTCACCAAGGGGCTCTGAGTTCCCTAAGTCCATAATGGGTCAGAGATGGATGGAGGCAGGATCCAGTGAAAGCAAGGCAGATCTTTATTTTTCTGTTATAACAAAGCCACTGCCTCCTTGTAAGGAGGTGAGAGATCCAGAACAAAGATGTGCAAGCCCCTTTAAAGACTTTAAATAATGCCCAACCCCTTAGCCAAAGACCACCCTAAAAACATCATGAACAAGGAGGCAGACTACAACAAAAAACTGAGAGTGAGGCTCCTCTCCTGCCTGCCAGGATACCTAATAACCTTTTAACTAATTCATTACAGTGGAACCTTGGGTTGTGAACGTGATCCATGCGGGAGGCGACTTAGCGCTTCTGCACATGCGCCAAAACCCGGAAGTAACCCGTTCCAGTACTTCCGGGTTCAGCACGTCCGTAACCCAAAAACGCACAACCCGCAGTGATCGCAACCCCAGGTATTACTGTACCTGGGCAGTCTGACCATTCTTTTGAGATGGTAAATACTTAGTTCTTGAATCCAGGTCACTTGCTATTCATACACAAAATACCCCCTTAAAATGGGATTTGAAGGATTTGGAACTGAAATAACTATTGGGAAAGGTTTCTCTTCTAATATTAGGAGAGCCAATATAGCTTCTGGGATGGTTCTGTGTGCTAAAATAATGGGCAATTTTCTCAGGAAATATTTCCTAAATTTTGAAGGGTGAAGGATTGGTTTTATGTGGAGTGTTTGTCTGATATGTGTGTGCATCCTAAAATTTCACAACAACCCTTAAGCAATTTTAAAACCTGCAAAGTGGAAAACCCCAGGTTTAAGCTTTGGCATCTTTGGTAAGGCTGGGAATTTCCCCAGCCTGACATCATAGGGAGCCTCTGGCAGCAGTCTTCAATACTGTCAGGCCTGAGTCCCACCTGTAATTCAAATATGCATTGGGAAACCCACTGGACACTTAACATCTGAGATCAGACCATGACCCAGTAGAGGGTCCCAACCCACCAGCTGAAGACCAAAGGTGTCAATGATACTGAGCTAAACAGGCCCAGTGGCCTGACTCTGCAGAAAGCAAAGTGAAAGCATGTGAAGATAAAGACCTATACCTTTTGGAGAAAAGGTGGCCTAGGAACCCTCCTAAGGGAAGGGCTTCCTGAGTCAAGGATGTTTGTCACTCCTGCCCCGATTTAGACTGTGGCTGCATACATCACCATCCATACATCTAAAGCACATCTCCACCCCTCACAAGGCCACAATTCCCAGCCCCCGGGATTATTTCTGCTCCCTATGTGTGTAAACGTGCCTTTTAAACCCATGTTGTTGTGTATGTGTGTACGCATCATGTGGGTAAGCTCGTGCCGGGGGGGGGGCTGGATCGCGGGTGGGTGGGTGTGCGCGCGCTGTGTGTGAGGGATGCTGGCCGTGTCCCCACAAGAGGAGAGGAAGAGAAGAAAGCCAAACGACGACGACACGAGAAAACAGAGCACGAGAGCCGCCCGTCGTCGTCGTCCTTCCTACCTTCTTTGGTCTGAGCGTTAGTGATCTGGAGGTCGCAGTCGCCGGCCTTGAGCTTCTCGCGGCCCATGATCTGGCGCTTGAGGTCGCAGAGCGAGATGTGGAGCCCATCGAAGGTGACCGTGTCATACTTGAGCTTCGAGGAGAACTTGTAGTGCACGCAGGACATGGCGGTGGAGGGGAGGGAAGGACGGGGGGCGCTACGCGGGTGGGGGATGGGCAGGTGCCGAGACTACGGCGGCGGCGGGCGGGGAGGGAAAGATGCCTCGAGGAAGAAAAAGGGCCGCGAAGGGCGTCCTCCCGTGTGAGGCGGCGGCTTCTTCCTCCTCAAAGGCCGCCTCGTTCCGCCATGGTCCTCCGCGACGGCAGCAACGGCGGCTCCCGTCAGGCGTTGCGTTGGGCCGGCTAGGCCGCCATCATGGCGGCGGCGGCGGCTTCCTAAAACTCCTCTCTTCTCTCCTTCCTTCCTCCTCTTCCTCGGTCTCCCTCCGTTCCTTTTCTTTCTCCTTCTCCTCCTCCTCCTTCGTCGTCTTCTTCGGCCTCGGCCTCCAACTCCTTCCCCTCACGACGCCGCTACCGCTCCTCCGCTCGATGGGGTTTCCCGGCCAGCGACCGCAGGGGCTGCGGAGGGAGGGAACGGCCGCTCCACGCACAACAGCAGCGCAAGGCGCAGGCGGCTCCTCCCCCCTCCCGGGTTACTGGTCTGCGCATGCGTCACAGTGCGCCACCTTCGGCCTCACGTGACCCTGCGCATTATGACAAAGGAAAAGGGCGGGGGTGGCAGGGAGGGAGGGCAAAGAAGGAAGGAGAGCGGTGCTTTCCGGGCTTTAGCCCTCCGCCTCCCTCTCCTCCTAGCCTTCCCCTCTCAGCCGCGTGACCCCCCCGGGGCTCCTCCCTCTTAAAGGCGCAGGCAGCAAGGGCACGGGGGGGGCCTTCTAGGAGAGAAGATGGTGGATGGGGGAGATGGTGGATGGGGGAGAGGAGGGGGCTGGCCTTGGAGGCACGAAGCCCTCTTGCGGCTTTCAGAGATATAGTGCAAGGATACCTATTTAAATTTCGCCCTGTCCATTGTTTATTTTATATAAAAGTCTAATATAAGGAATATACATATTATTTATTTTTTTTAAAAAAATCAGTCCAATATATGAAATATACGAACAAGGATACAGTATAGTGGTACCTCAGGTTACATATGCTTCTGGTTACAGACTCGGCCAAACCAGAAATATTACCTCGGGTTAAGAACTTTGCTTCAGGATGAGAACAGAACTTGCACAGCAGCAGCACAGCGGCAGCAGGAGGCCCCATTAGCTAAAGTGGTGCTTCAGGTTAAGAACAGTTTCAGGTTAAGAATGGACCTCTGGAACGAATTAAGTACTTAACCAGAGGTACCACTGTACATATGTTTAGATTCAAGTATACATGAATTGAATTAATGGACTAGTGAAAGAAAGCACAGTGAGTGGGGAAGTGCAAATCCTTGCCATAAAGAAGGGAAGTACCTTTTGTTGCAGGAATTTATGTATAGGTTGGGGGGGTTGCCCCTCCAGCACATATCATGCACATGCAGCCCACTACCAAAATCAGTACCATCGCTTTTGTGACTTTTGTGATTTGTCCCCACAAAACACTTCATCACAGTTTCTTCCTATCTATTCAAAGGGCCTTTGCTGCATGATACCAAATGTAAGAATTCACTGATAAATGTGTCTATGTACTGGCTCACTGTGTTGTAAACCAGATCTGCCCTTTTTCCCTCATGGGGTATCCAAGAGCCCATATAGAGGCCTTACGAAGGTTCCCTATTGGTGGGAGAAAATAACAGAGCCAACCAGAGAATATGGAGAAGCAAAGCAGCTAGTAAGCTTCATCTTTATTGATCTGTTGCAACAGGGTGCTCCCCTCAAACACAGGAAAGGAGGAACCCAGAACAATGGCGTGCAAGGCCTTATACAGACATTTTAAATTCCCTGCCCTGGAGCTCAAGACCACCCCTCCATACATCATACATACATCACAGAAGGGGTGTAACCCAAGTCCATCCCCCACAAACATCATATCTACATCATAGAAAAGGTGTTGTTGTTTTTCCTGTCTGCCAGGTTATCTGATTGCCTTACCTGATTGCCTTTCCTGATAGCCTTTCCTGATAGTGTGTCACTCATTAAAATGCTGATTACTCAATTCCTGAGACAATGGGAAGGCTCCCTGTCCCCCCTCCCTCCTTGCATATTAGTTTGTAACAGAACAGAAGGATTTATTGCCACTGAGTTGACCCACAACCTTACACTCAGTGGCTGTGTTCACACAATCAGTTATTGGCTTAATATGTGCAAGTTTTATTGCATGTTAAGAGTATGTGTGGGTGCTGCACACTGGAGTCCAGCTCCTTTGCTGCTCATGCTTCACTTCTGCCTTGCCACAAGCAGGGAAACCTAACCAGGAAGATGCAGCTAACCATCATTTCCTGCTACATCCATAGACTAGATGACTCTTGGGGTTCCTTCCAACTATATAATTCTGATTCTATTTTATTGTTCTGTGATCAACTAAGACCTTGCTTATGCAAAGGGGGGAGTGAAGGAGCTTTGGATGGGTGCAGAAAGCACCTGCATGGCTTACAAAACCAGGATTTCATCAGGCAGACACAGCCAATGTGGATGTTCACGGGATGCCCCCTTGTGGCTCTCCTCCTCTACTGCAGCCCCTGGAGCCTCACCACTGTGCTAGGCATTTGGCAACATTGGAGAGAAGGATGGAGCAAGCGCTTTGTGGAAGGATGGGACATAATGGCTCATAGTAGCAAGATCTTTGCAATGAATATACTGTTGCACACTACTCCACTCTCTGAGCAGTGTGAGATTTCAGGTGTTCCAGGAGCTTACCCAGGGTTCCTGTTTCCTTTTAGAATGAGGCACAGGGGAGACTGCGGTGTCTTTATGATATGTGGTGTTTATTTACGGACATTTGCCAACAAAGGTCCGTATAGTTAAAGCTATGGTTATCTCAGTAGTGATGTATGGAAGTGAGAGCTGGAGCATAAAGAAGGCTGATCGCCGAAGAATTGATGCTTTTGAATTATGGTGCTGGAGGAGACTGCAAGAAGACCAAACCTATCCATTCTTAAGGAAATCAGCCCTGAGTGCTCCCTGGAAGGACAGATCCTGAATCTGAGGCTCCAATACTTTGGCCACCTCATGAGAAGAGAAGACTCCCTGGAAAAGACCCTGATGTTAGGAAAGATGGAGGACACAAGGAGAAGGGGACGAGAGAAGACGAGATGGTTGGATAGTGTTCTCGAAGCTACCAGCATGAGTTTGACCAAACTGCGGGAGGTAGTGGAAGACAGGAGTGCCTGGCGTGCTCTGGTCCATGGGTCACGAAGAGTCGGACACGACTAAACAACTAAACAACAACACAACCTGAGCCAGAGGGGTTCATAGCATTAACACCCAAAAAGGGTTTTTTCTCCCAAAGCTGCAGCCTCAGATTCAAACAGAAATCAAGCATTGTTCTGACTCTCTCTCCAACTTGCTGCTTTACCTCTAGGTCACATCACTGCCAATTCTCAATTCTAAACTCAGGCTTTGTCCTTCTAACTATCTCTCAGTTGAGTTGTCTTCTTGCTCAGAGTCCCCTTGCCTTTGTTTCTTAATGGCCCAACACCAGTGCTATTTTTCTATAAAAAGAGGTGCCAGAACTCGCCATGAACTCCTCCCTTGTGCTATTATAATGGCCATGGTGCCCATCTGAGATGTGCCAGAATTGATTTCCACTGAGTTCTGGCTGAAAATTGCCCTGCCCGTCACCCAGGTGATCGCCTAAACACAGGAAGCCAGTCCAGGTTATATTTTAACCCTTGCTGGATTCAGGGGTTAGAAGGGTTTCACATACAGCCTACTTCCTCCCTGCAAACTCATAACAATACTTGGTTAATTTTTAATTCAGAAAAGTTGCTGGGCTTAGATGTTTTTATACCTGAAGGAACAAGTGAAATCTATAGGGAGACCACCCTCCACCAAGTCTAAAAGGGTCCATTTGAAATGGCATTACATGCTGGAGATGGGAAATGCCACTCTCTCTGAAATTTGCTGTCTGGAGGATTTGCCCGATGTTAATTCAGCAGATGTCACACAGGTGCCAGCACACCTGGTCAAGCATCAGTGGGCTCCTCTGCTGTGCTTCAAACTGCATAGAAGCCACTTGGGCAATTATGCAGTGTAAATTAAATTAGCAACAACAACAGCAACTTTGTGCTCTCTTAGAGGCTTGACAGAGAGAGAGAGAGAGAGAGAGAGAGAGAGAGAGAGAGAGAGAACACTGTCTAGGGAGAAAGACAAAAAGGAGTAAAGGAAAAAGGTGCCAGGGGGCGCATAGAAGGAGGGGTCTGCAACAATCCTTTGAAGGGGAGGAGAGGAGGGAAGACTCTTTGCTCAAGACACATCGCACCAGAGCAGAATATTCATTTTAATCTTAATTAAGGAGGGTGGGCGAGTAGCAGGAGTCAGTGTGGCCACTGAACCTTTTCTGGTGACTTTGGAGCATATTGGCATCCATTCTGACAGAGGACCCTAATTCATAGCTACTTATATTAGAATCTGTAAGTGGCATTACAGAGTGGCAGGCAACAACGCAATTAAAAAATACAAGGCGAGCTCAAATGGTAAAAAGCAGCTGTTACGTGCCAGCAAATACAGGCTGCACAATGCATGTTGATTTGAAGCTGTTGTACAACAAACCTCCTTCTCCAAAGGATCAGACTTTTTTGCAATAGGAAAATGCCCTGGAAAGTGTGGGATAATAGCACTTGGACATCTAACATCTCTGCTCACAAATCAGAACGAATGCTTATTAAATAGCCAACACGGTCTGTTCTTCTGAAAACAGGTCAGGATGAATGCTCAGAAACCAGGTTGTCTAGCCCAAGCTTCATGGGATTTTAAAACAAACAAAACAAAACTCAAAACTTTATTTTGAAACAAGCCCCGCCCCCCAATTCTGCAGCTGTTCTGTTCCAAGAGGCAAAGGCAGGTAAACATCAAGCTTAAAAATGTAACACTGAATTCTCCCACTTTTTGTCTTGGCCTCAACGCTTTAGCTGTAAGCAGAGTTGTTGTCTTCCAGGACTTTGAAAAATGGCTTTGCTCTCCTGCTTGATCTGCATTTCAAACAGAGTTTGTGGGATGCAATCCTGGCTTGTGGCGCCATCCCACAACTGGCCAGCAGTGGGCACTGGGAGGCAACGGAAAATGTTGCAATCTCTTGATGCAGGCCACGAAGCCCAGCAGACTTTCTGTGTTTGACTAGCCAAGCCCTCGCTAGCCTACCATTCAAATGCACCCCTTTCTCCTTTTGAATTTTTCCAGCCCTGAGGAGGCAGAGCACACAGGTGGTCTGATAGCTGCTAGGAAACTGTAGGAGCCAGCAGGAATGAAGTTGGCAGGCACAGCCCAACCATATTTTCTAGAACTCCCAGTCTGGGAATCTGATCAAGGCTCAGTTTTTCTGGCTCCCTGAGACCCCATGAATGTTGGGGTCAGGGCAGCAAAAAAAGCCAAATACAGTGGTACCTCAGGTTACATACGCTTCAGGTTACAGATTCCGCTAACCCAGAAATAGTGCTTCAGGTTAACTTTGCTTCAGGATGAGAACAGAAATTGTGCTTCAGCGGCGCAGCGGCAGCAGGAGGCCCCATTAGCTAAAGTGGTGCTTCAGGTTAAGAACAGTTTCAGGTTAAGAACGGACCTCTGGAACGAATTAAGTACTTAACCCAAGGTACCACTGTAAACACATTGATGTGGTGGGTGTAAGATTAGACCTGTTCAACCACGTGGGAGCCCCTCTAGATTGGTGATTTACTGCAGGTGATATTCTGCACCATGTTCTTGACACAATAACAGCAGTTCTGATTTGTTACGCTTTATGTATTGTTCATTGCTGCCTAATGGGGGCCAAAGCACAAGAGAAGTGTGTGTGTGTGGGAGAAATCTCAGAGTGTTTGTGTTATGAAAAGTTATGGGATTTCAGCACGAAGTTACAGGATGTACACTGACTGGTAAAGTGGCAGTTGACCTGCGATGAAGCAGCCGGGGCCGGGGATGTCCAAGAGAGCCTCTCGTACCCTCTCTTCTTGTTCTACTGCAACACAACAGCCCTGGAGTGTTGCTACTGGGTCTTATTCTCAGATGGTTGCTGCTGCTACCCTCTCACTTACTCCTGCAGCCTAGATGGGAGGGGACCTGGGATGTACCAAAGCAGTTGCTAACCTGCACTCAACTTGCACTCAAGTGTTGCCTTGTCCTAGTCCAAGAACAAAGTTGTTTGCTAGTTTACCTGGCAGACCCTACAAAACTTCCTAAAACCCAGGAACTCTGAGACCAAAACACCTTGTATTTCCCAGACAGCTTCTTTATAAGTTATTCAGAGTGTAAAGGCAGCCCACATCCCCCAAGTCCCTCCCAGATCTCAGAAGTGTATGAAGGTGCCAAGGTTGCAGGTTTGATCTCCGTATGTGTGATAGGAATTTTGAGGTCTTAGATATATGGTAATGTTCATAAGTGTACCAACCAAGCATGTACACGGATCAGCACAGGAAGACCGACCTGAAACCACTTTGATTCCCAAACTGACCAAATGTTTTCCCTGGAAGGAGGGAGGGGCAGTCAGGGAGCCTTCCCATTGTCTCAGGAATTGAGTAATCAGCATTTTAATGGGTGACAGAGTATCAGGAAAGGCAATCAAATAATGGGTGACAGACTATCAGGAAAGGCAATCAGATAAACTGGCAAACAGGAAAAACAACATTCAAATTTCTGTTTTAGACCGCCTTTTCTGTGATATAGGTATGATGTATCTGAGGGGTCGTCTTAGGTTACACCCCTTCTGTGATGTATGTATGATCTTTCTAGGGGTGGTCTTGATCTACAGAGTGGCAATTTCAAAAGTCTATATACTGCCTTGCCCGCCATTGTTCTGGGTTCCTCCTCCTTTCCTGCGGGTGAGGGGAGCATCCTATTGCAACAGATCAATAAAGATCAAGCTTACTAGCTGCTTTGCTTTTCAATATTCTTTGGTTGTCCTCTGTTATTTTCTCCTACCAATAGGGAACCTTCGTAAGGACCCTATATGAGCTCTTGGGCAGATTTTTGTTTACAACATATGTGACAGCTGCATATTCCTGCACTGCAGAGGGTTGGACTAGATGATCCTCAGGGTCCCTTCCAATGCTACAGTTATATGCTTCCTATGGTTCTTGCAACACTGATCCTAAACTGCCACTAGCATGAACTCCAAGTGTCTAGGCATGTGGGGATTATAGGTCTTTCATCACGTGAACTTCCCTCCCCCTTTGTGGGCAAGCAGTACGGAACATGGAATTGTATATGACCAGCCCAGTAACATCATAAGCACAACTCAATCACGAATGTGCAATAAAAAGGGACATCTGGAGGTGCCCCCAGCACCCTGAAGGGGGTGCAGGTCCCTCCTCCTTGGTCCTCAGACTGATCAGGTGATGAATGGGGTTACCAGACATTCTTTCTCAGCTGATCTGCATGGATCAGAGAGGAGATGGGGCTGTTTGAGTGTCTCTGTGTGTAGGAGATTGCTGTCATAGTTTAAAAAGAGATTTTTAAAAAAATATCAAGCAGTGTATAAAGGCTTTCAAATAAATAATAAAGAGTTACCATGGCTCTAACCAAAAGGGGTCTTGCTGTGAGGGGCAGCCAATCTTGCTACACTCCCCCCCCCCCAAAAAAAAACCCGTGATGGAAGCCAGAGCAAAACTCTCTTGGAAAGCCTGCTGTTTCAGTTTCTGAACAAGGCAGGACTTCTGAAAGCCAGACTTCAAAACACTTTTTATATCTAGCTGTGAAAGAATTCAATTTATTTCATTACTAAATGCTTTATTTATATAGTATTTGACCGCACATAAATAGCAGCAGATGTATAATTTGTCAGGGGCAATTTGCTGGCGATGCAGACAAGACTTTTCAAAAATTAATTGTGCTTGGTGGGAATGTAAATATATGTTTTTTTCTCTCTGCCTCCCAGCCCATGTATATTATAAAAAAGGAAAAGAAAACCTGCTTCAAAATGAAGTGTCATTCTGTACCAAGGAAAGTTCCTGTCTTCAAAGGCAGCCCCACATTGAGTGAATTACAGTAGTCTAACCTAAATGCCACCCAAGCCTGAATGTTGGGGTCAGGCCTCTCCAGTATCATGCCTCTATTATGAGTATCAAATCTACCCAGGTGGCTTATTTGGGATCTTGGTCCTTCTGAGCCGTGTAGCCTGTGGCTCCCTACATTTAGCTTCCCTTTCAGTTTCCCATTTTGTTATAGTGCTAAAGTAAAGGTAAAGGGGACCCCTGACCATTAGGTCCAGTCACGGACGACTCTGGGGTTGCGGCGCTCATCTCGCTTTATTGGCCGAGGGAGCGCCGGCGTACAGCTTCCAGGCCAGCATGACTAAGCTGCTTCTGGCGAACAAGAGCAGTGCACGGAAACGCCGTTTACCTTCCTGCTAGAGCGGTATCTATTTATCTACTTGCACTTTGACGTGCTTTTGAACTGCTAGGTTGGCAGGAGCAGGGACCGAGCAACGGGAGCTCACTCCGTCACGGGGATTCGAACTGTCAACCTTCTGATCGGCAAGCCCTAGTCTCTGTGGTTTAACCCACAGCGCCACCCGTGTCCTTTTTATTTATAGTGCTAGCATGATGCTTTTCAAGCCAGGCCTCTCCAAGCATTTAACATACACCTGCAGCTTTTCAAAGCAGCTGACAGACACATTTATATATATGTATAAAAAACCCAACCACTGCCAAGAATCAATCTGCAAAAGTGCAGCATGCAAAAAGTAGGCTGACGAAGTATTTATTTACTGAATTTATATATCACCCCCTTCCTCTAGAAGGAGCCCAGGGTACCGAGTAGGAAGGGAGGAGGAGCTGATCCTTGGCGGTCAAATGATCATAGAACACAGTCCACAGTGTTAGGAGAGAAGCAGGAGTGACTGGGGGGGGGGCATTGCAAGAATAGCCATTTCCCTTGAAGACATGTCTTTATATGGGTGGGGTTGCACTCCCTCTGAAGAAGCAGGTATGTAGGGCAGATCCACACTGCATATTGAAAGCGCACGGCTGTCCCAGGGAACTGTAGTTTATATTGTGATAGGAATTTTGAGGTCTTAGATATATCTTAAATGTTCATAAGTGTACCAACCAAGCACATACATAGATCAGCACAGGAAGACAGACCTAGTACCATTTTGATTCCCAAACTGACCAAATGTTTTATCTGCAAGGTCCTCCCCATTGTCTCTTTCCTCCCCATTGTCTCTTTCCTCACAAATCCTGTCTTAAGGGCACATTTAAGATATGAATAGGGTGTGAGCCTGTGACCTGGCCCAGGAACTAAGTATTTATCATTACAAAAGACTGGCCAGGCTCCCTAGGCAATCCAGTCAAGTAACCCGCCAGACAGGAGATAAACAACGACAGGAGAAAAACAACATTCAAATTTCTGTTTTAAGACTGCCTTTCCTGTGATGTAGGTTTGATGTATCTGAGGGGTGGTCTTAGGTTACACCCCTTCTGTGATGTATGTATGTATGATGTTTCTGGGGGTGGTCTTGATCTACAGGGTGGGAATGTCAAAAGTCTATATAAGGCCTTGCGCACCATTTTTCGGGGTTCCTCCTCCTCTCCTGCGGGTGAGGGGAGCACCCTGTTGCAACAGATCAATAAAGATCAAGCTTACTAGCTGCTTTGCTTCTCCATATTCTCTGGTTGGCCCCTGTTATTCTCTCCTACCAACAGGGAACCTATGTAAGGACTCTGTATGGGCTCTTGGATACCCCATAAGGGAAAAGGGCAGTTTTTGTTTACAACACCCCACAGAGCTACAATTCTCAGCACCCTTCAACTACAGTTCCCAGAGTTCGAGGGGAGGAGTCATGTGCTTTAAATGTGTGTTGGATGAGTTTTAATTGTATGGTGCAGTTTTGCCCATAGTTTGGGAGTGCTCCTAGAGCCACCATGGCCATTGCCTGAGTGATCTCTCTGGCTCAGGACATTACTACCAACTTAATGAACGTAAGAATAGCCTGTTGGGTCAGGCCAATGGCCCCCCTAGTTTAGTCTCCCGTCCTCTCACAGTAGCCAGCCAGATGGGAACCCCGCAAAGCAAGCCTGAGCACAACAGCAGCGACACTCCCTTCCTGTGGTTTCCAGTCACTTGGATTCAGAAGCATTCCTGCCTCTGACTGTGGGGGCAGAGCAGAGCGATCATGGCTAGTACAACTGCAGACTTTCTGCTTTGACCTTCCTACAACTGCAGACTTTCTGCTTTGACCTTCTGAGAAGTTGGGTTAATGTATGTCTCTCTCTGTAAGGACACAAACGTTTGCATTGCCAGCAGTGGAAATGCAGCGCCTAAAAACAGAATTTTGTTTGCCTCACTGTATAGCTACTTTACCTACTTCCTCTTGTTGCAGGGATTTATGTATAGTTTGGGGGGGGGGGTTGCCCCTCCAGCAGATATCATGCACATGCAGCCCACTAGCAAAATCAGTACAATCACTTTTGTGACTTTTGTGATTTGTCCCCACAAAACACTTCATCACAGTTTCTTCCTATCTATTCAAAGGGCCTTTGCTGCATGATACCAAATGTAAGAATTAACTGATAAATGTTTCTATGTACTGGCTCACTGTGTTGTAAACCAAATCTGCCCTTTTTCCCTTATGGGGTACCCAAGAGCCCATATAGAGTCCTTACGAAGGTTCCCTATTGGTAGGAGAAAATAACAGAGGCCAACCAGAGAATATTGAAAAGCAAAGCAGCTAGTGAGCTTGATCTTTATTGATCTGTTGCAACAGGGTGCTCCCCTCACACGCAGGAAAGGAGAAGAAACCCAGAACAATGGTGCACAAGGCCTTATGCAGACATTTTAAATTCCCTGCCCTGGAGCTCAAGACCACCGCTCCATACATCATATATATATCACAGAAAGGGTGTAACCCAAGACCACCCCCCACAAACATCATATCTACATCACAGAAAAGGTGTTGTTGTTTTACCTGCTTGCCAGGTTATCTGATTGCCTTTCCTGATAGTCTGTCACCCATTAAAATGCTGATTACTCAATTCCTGAGACAATGGGAAGGCTCCCTGACTACCCTCCCTCCTTGCAGAGAAAATGTTTGCCCAGTTTGGGAATCAAAATGGTTTCAGGTCGGTCTTCCTGTGCTAATCTATGTATGTGCTTGGTTGGTACACTTATGAACATTTAACATATATCTAAGACCTCAAAATTCCTATCACAACTGGGAGAACTTCAGAAATTCATTTAGATATGTGAGCTCAGCTGTTCAGCAGCCCCTCTGCCTGAGTGATAATTCCTGGCATCCTGATACCTGAGTGCCAGACAGGTAGCCATTGCAGAAATAACAAACCCAGATGAAGACAAAAGGGTGTGATTAACTTGGCTGGGAAACAGGGAAATGTAAATATCTCTTTTGTTACACTTGATGGGTGTTTGGTGGAGGGCAAGGGGAACCATGGGGCAGGGTCCAGGATGCTCAGATTACTGCCACCAGACCTCCCCTTTCATGATGTAACCATGATGTATTAGTGATGTAGTTTGGGGGGAGTGTAACATGGGGATTAGCAGCTAATAAAAGTTTGGGTTCTCTTTTGTTCGGGGCTTCCATCTTGTTCCACCTTGAGGCAGGTGGGAATCCTGTTGCGACAGTCTTCAATAAAGACCAAACCTACTGGCTGCTGTTTTGCTCTGGTATTCCTGACTGGTGTCCTTGTTTTTTTTGTCTAAGGGAGCCCTCAGATTTCTCCGTTAACAGTTCTGTTAACACTCTGATCTCCATTTCCAGACCCACTTCTAAAAACAGAAGGAAACTTTTAAAAACATGCCTGGGGGTGGGTGGGGAGACACTCTAAGAGCAACCCTTATGGTTTTTGCGTTGGAGGAAATGTCCGTCTGTGCTTAAGAAAAGGTGGCGGGTGATTATCAGTTGGCAGGAAGGTGTTGCGGGCTCCTGATTTATTCCGAAACACTGCCTGCCTGCACCCCAACCACCTTCCAAGCCAAGCCATTGCTTGCACCTGTTTAATCTCCTTGTAGTGTAAGTCCTCGCCAAATTACAGGTAATTCTTATTCCTGGAAGGGGACGGGAGGCCTGCACTTTTGTCAAAGGTCAGCTCTCTTTGCCCCAATTTGCCTCACTGCGCATTGTGTAAAGGTCTCACGGGAGAAGAAAACAACCCACCAGCCATGTGGCTGCTTCTTAAAAGTGGCCCAAATGGCAGCTCAGTCAGCACAGCACAGAACTTCCCTCTCACGCAGCGATGGATGCAGCTGTCAATTCCTGCTTCTCTCACTTTCTCATTTGCCTCGTTCTAATTTGCCACATTTCCGCATCAGTTTGCAATTTTATTTTTTTAAAAGGTCCTCATGAAAATTCACCTGCATCTTAGTGTTCACTTCTGCTCTTGTATGCATTTTTTTGCAAATACTTTTCCTGGACATTCTGCATTTTTCATTAATATATGCATTAATAAAGACTCTCCCCAACTTGATAATCTGACAGTGCTGATACTCTTTGCTGTTTTAACCCACGTGCAACTGCATTCATTCTATGTCCTTGTTTTTCATCCTTTAATCTTTATCTGTTGTTATAATTGTTCTCTCTGTTTTATATAAGTTACAAAATGAAATTAACCCCACTCCATACATGCCCTTTTGTACACATTTCTGAGTTGAAGAATTCTGATGCAAAATTCAGAAAAGTGTCAGTTTCAAAGGATGGTTGCATTTTAGTTTGTCTGCTGTTTCTGAAAGTGCAGATTAGGTGGGTTTGCAGTAAAATGTGACTTTAACGAAATCTACCCCACACTGCTGTCTCCATTCATCAATATGTGCTCCACTTCCAGGGGCCACCTCCACTCTGAAACTGTCAATCTTGTGGTAGTCTAATGAGAGCTACTGAGCTCCCAGCCACGGGAAGCAGGAAACCCACCTAGTTTTCATGTCTAGTTGCAGTTAACCCTAAACACGGGCAATGAAAATAAGTGCATATTCCCCACCCCCAACCTCTTAGGCTTCCTCAATCCCCCCCCCTTCATTTTCTTGTTTATAAGCTCCTCTGAATCAGGGACTTGACCTTTCATCCTTTCTAAAGGGTCATCATCGCCATCATCATCATTTTATTTGAATGTCGCCTTTCCATAGTTGAAACTATGCTCAAGGAGGCTTACAATGTGACAAGATTTACATAATTACCAACATAACAAAAGTCATAAACGATAAATAAAGCACATCAAAAGGTACACAACCAAATGGAGAACAATTTCCACATAAATCACAAAATCTAAAACTAAAAAACAACATTAATATCAATAACAGTTTAAAATGACACACACACACACACGAGCCATCTCTGTGTATGGATGGTGCTAAGTAAATAATGTATGAAAAAAGCAAGTTTCTAGTCTTCATGGCTGTAGGAAATAAGCTTGAAAATTAGCAAGTGAAATCACAGAACCCAGTGATGAGACTGAGCAGGAGTTTCCACTGACCAGGAGAGGAAAGTTCAGCACCTTCTTTCTTGCCATGGCTTGCAGAAACAGAATGCAAAATGATAGGGGTTTTTAAAATTGCCCATTTGCTTAATTTACATCTTGTATTTAGTACACTGGCTTTCGGTTGCCTTGGCACAGAAATGGGGGAGAGTTCTTGTTGTTGTGCATAATGACGACTTGGCCATGAGCCGGAATAGCAAACTTTCCCTCCTGGCTCTTCCTGTCAATTCATGTTTCCTAATAGGGCTTAAAAAAGTTATTGACAGATTCGCTCCTGCAGAGCAAAGCACAATGTGACCATCCCTGCTGGAGCATCACTGATGTTATGAGAGCTTTCTGAACCCCAAAGATGCTGATCAGAGGGAAACAAATATATATTCATTATTTGTGCATTTAATACAGCGTGCACTGCATTGATGTCAGGCTGCTGGAGATTGCAGCTCATTAAAATAATTGTCGAAGGAAGAGAGCTCTGGCTGTTTTACCCCACCCCAACCCCTCAATTACCAAACCTAGTGGCTGCAACAATCCTCTTCTTCACCTGTTATGTCCTGCAGTGGAGATTCTGCTAGACAGAGAGCCAGCTGCAATGGACAGACCAGCCTCCTGCAATCTGGTGCCTTCCAGATGCTTTGGACTGCAACTCCCATCACCCCCAGCCAGCAAAGCCATTTTGGACTACAAGTCTCATCAGCCCCAGAATCAAATGGCCATGATGGTGATGAGAGCTGCAATCTGAGACATTTGACTGGCATCTGACTGGGGAAGGCTGGGCACAGTCCCAGTTAGCTATGAAGCTCACTTATGACTGTGATGGAATTTGGACTTTCAAGTGTCAGTGGCGCTCTGTGCAATGCTAAAATGAACCCTCCCCACCTCGCACCTTCTGTTCTGTATCATTGTTGCTGCTGTTACTATTACCCTGCTGCAGTGATTTCTATATGTTCATTCCAAATTGGCTAAAGAGGTCCTTGCTTTTGTCTGCCCTGTATCTCTAACTCTTCAGCTTCATTGGATGACTCTGCTGTGTCTTTTGTTATGCAAGAGGAAGGAATGTAGGACTCATAGCTAACCCTAATCACAGCTGCTGGCAGCGAAGCAGTATCAGGGATTGCTTACTCAGAGTAGACCCATGAGAGACAGTTCCAGGATTTTTTTTTCCACCAGGGGTGGATCTACACACAGGAAAACCCCACTATAAATAAGTCAGAAATTAGATTGTTATAATAAAAGTGGGGAAAACTCTATAGAAAATTGCGTATTAAAATTTCCTGCTCTCTGACGCCATCTGGTGTTGCACGTTTATAAGACATTCAAATTGCTGTTTTCTGACCAACGTAGCTGAGTCCCAGGACTCTACCGAAAGGGCCCCTTAAGGGGATCTTCAGCATTGGATTTGGGGCTCCTGTCTGCTCCTCAAGATCCTTTGTCTGGGGAGTGTCTGGTTTCAGCCGCCGCCACCCAGGACTCAGCATCCAGCACCAGGCCAGGGCCAGACATGAGGACATCCTCCTCTCAGCTGAGCTCAACAAAGGCAAGACCAAGCTGGTAGAGGAAGAAGAAGCTGACTGGCAGTACTCCTGCTTGTGAGAAAGCAGCCAGGTAGTTGGGGTCTGGCTGAAGGCAGGTAGCGGGGTGGTGTTGTAAACCAAATCTGCCCTTTTTCCCTTATGGGGTATCCAAGAGCCCATATAGAGTCCTTACATAGGTTGCCTATTGGTAGGAGAAAATAACAGAGGCCAACCAGAGAATATTGAGAAGCAAAGCAGCTAGTGAGCTTGATCTTTATTGATCTGTTTCAACAGGGTGCTCCCCTCACGCAGGAAAGGAGGAGGAACCCAGAGCAATGGCGCACAAGGCCTTATGTAGACATTTTAAATTCCCTGCCCTGGAGCTCAACACCACCCCTCCATGCATCATACATACATCACAGAAAGGGTGTAACCCAAAACCACCCCCCACAAACATCATATCTACATCACAGAAAAGGTGTTGCTGTTTTTCCTGTCTGCCAGGTTATCTGATTGCCTTTCCTGATAGCATTTCCTGATTGCCTTTCCTGATAGTCTGTCACCCATTAAAATGCTGATTACTCAATTCCTGAGACAATGGGAAGGCTCTTGGTACACTTATGAACATTTAACATATATCTAAGACCTCAAAATTCCTGTTACAGATAGGTAGCCGTGTTTGCTCATCTCAGCTATCTGCCAATCTCCCATTCCCACCACCCTTCTGAGTAATACCGCTCCCCACCTTCTCACTATATAGAAGGATCTGGCAACTTCTGTTTCAGTGTATCTGAAGAAGTGTGCATGTACACGAAAGCTCATACCAAGAACTAACTTAGTTGGTCTTTAAGGTGCTACTGGAAGGAATTTTTTTATCTCAAAATTCCTATTACAGTGGCAAAGCCGTTCACCATTTAGCCTAATGGAGCAGCCTCCACAGTATCAATGGAGTTCTCAGGCTGGAGATCAATTCACTAAATAAAGGGGAGATAATGAGGTGGGGAGGCAATTGCAAATTGCATCTGAAACAAGCAGCAGTACCGCCCCAGAACCTATTTCCTTTCTTTCTTTCATTTACTATTTCCTGCATTGCAAAGATACAAGGGTTAACCTATTTTCAACTCCTAGTCCTAAGCTCTGAACAGGTCAGGAGTCCCTTCCTCAGGGGTAGCTGAAATTTGTACTGTTGGCTACATTCCAGTAATGGAAAATCCGGACATTCCTATACACTGGTAGGAGATGTTGTGCTCCTTCACCCGTGTGACAGATTCCTTTCTCTCTTTCACATGAAGCTGCCTAGGTGATTTTCACACCTGGACTGTAGAGGTGTCTTGCTTCCATTACACACTCCAAAAACTTTTTCCTCTGTTGTCTTTTCTGGCTGATAAAGATGAAAGGCATCAGTGTCTCTTTGGGGACAGACATGGTTTTCTATGCTGTTTTTCTGCAGAGCCTCCAGAGGGCCAATCCTGTGCTCCTGAGCCTTTTGTTCCTCCCCCATCCTGTTTAGAGCTCCCAGCTTCAGTTTGCAGACACTTCACAGAGAGCTCCTGCTCCCCTTGCAGAAGATGCACAAGGAGGTCAAGCTCAGTGGAAAACCACCTGCTTTGCATGTAGAAGGTTGCAGGTTCAATCCCTGATGGTATCTGCTGGCAGGGCTGTGAAAGATTCCCTGTCTGAAATCTTGAGAAGCCACTGCTTGGAAAAGAACTTCAAACAAACTTCAGCAACATGGACCAGGAGCTTGACCCCGTATGTTTGGCGGAGAACATAAGAACATCAGAAGCTGCCTTATACCAAGTCAGGCCAATGGTCCACCTAGCTCAGAATTGTCTACATTGACTGGTAGTGGCTCTCCAGGGCTTTAAGGAAGTGGAGAGACCACAATCTGGAGGAGGACCACCCCCTTTGCATGTAGAAGGTCCCAGGTTTCTGTTAGTTTCTGTTTGTTGCCACTATGCAGTTCTTGGAGTCACAAGACTCTGTTTACATTCCAGAGATTCCATACTGTTGGCAGTCTCATGGGAGACGGATGTGACGTTACTGGTTTCCTGTCTTCTTTGTTTGTTCAGTTGCTCTCTGCTCTCACAGAGAGAGGATGTATTTCTTTTCTGTCTGCGTAGCTTAGTAATAAAACCTAGCAATGTAGCTCAAACCTCTCGTCTCTTCCCTGTGCTGGAAACTCTGATGAACAGGGAGCCTGGAGCCTTATCAGAGGCTCAGGTCATTAATCACGTCGGAGGGCGATTCCAGAGGAGCTCAGTTGAGCGGAGATTCCGACAGTTTAATCCCCAGTATCTCTAGGTAGGGCTGGGAGAGAGAACAGAATCATAGAATTGTAGAGTTTTGAAGGGACCCAAGGGTCATCTAGGCCAACCCCCTGCTTTGCAGGAATCTCAGCCAAAGCATCCATGACAGAAGGCCATCCAACCTCTGCTTAAAAACCTCCAAGGAAGGAGAGTCAACAACCTCCTGAGGGAGACCATTCCACTGCCAAACACCTCCTAGCGTCAGAAAGTTTTTTCTGATGTTTAGTCAGAATCTCCTTTCTTGTAACTTGAAGCCATTGGTTTGAGTCATACCCTCCAGAGCAGGAGAAAACAAGCTTGTTCCCTCTTCCATGTGACAGCCCTTGAAATATTTGAAGATGGCTATCATATCTCCTTTCAGTCACCTCTTTTCTAGGCTAAACTTACCCAGCTCCTTCAACCATTCCTCATAAGGCTTGATTTCCAGACCCTTGATCATCTTGGTTGCCCTCCTCTACACATATTCCAGCTTCTCAATATCCTTCTTAAACCAAGGCAGAATAGAGTGGTACTATTAACTTCCCTTGATTTGGACACTATACTTCTGTTGATGCAGCCTAGAATAGCATTAGCTTTTTTTGCTACAGCATTGCACTGTTGACTCATGTTAAGCTTGTGGTCCACTAAGACCCCAGATCTCTGTTGGAAACCCTGCAGAGCATCTGCAATTCAGTGTTGACAATACTAAATTTGATGCACTAAGGGTTTGAACTCAGTATAAGTCACCTTCTTCCATTCTTATTTCACAGGTCCTTGAACCTTCAGAGGTAACACCAAAGGGACTTGCAAAAGAAAGAAGGGAGGGAGGAAGGAAGGAAGGAAGGAAGGAAAGAAGGAAAGAAAGAAAGAAAGAAAGAAAGAAAGAAAGAATAATTTATTCACTTCTCAGCTAGCTCAGTCCTAGCTTGCCTCAGCTGATCTCAGATTCTTCACCTCTCATTTTTGCTATTCCCATGAATACTTAACACTTACTTAAGCAACGTATGAGCTAACTGAACTGAGGGTGCCTTATAGAACTCAATATCAGCCCTGATATTGCAACTGCACAAAACTTTGAGCCTGCAACTTTTCCCCACAGTTATGGGTAGAATCAGGAAGCTGCTGCATCACCCACTGGGGAATTGGACCAGGGTCCTGATGCTGGTGGTTTAGAGCCCAGAAAACCTGAGGCTGGCGGCCTGGGCTCTGCATAGCCCATGTTGGGATCCTTCCTGAGCCTGACTTGCAACCAAGAGCAACCAAGTGCTTGCTGCACTACCACACCTGCCCAACAGCGCCGGGAATATGCCAGGTCTTCAGGCTAAGTTGGTAGAGTTTGGGAAAGGTGATCTGGGGGAAGAGGCTCCCACGGCCTCAGTTCACCTCCAGCTTCTGCCAGAGCAACTTATGGGTCACTTGGAGCTCTCCATTGTGCTGCCTGGATGTCATGGATGCATGGCATTTTCTGAAAATCTGGCAGCAGATCCACACATTCAACGCACATTTAAAGCACATGACTCTGCAGATGAAATCTGAGATCTGTAGTGTCCCCCTCACAGAGATACCATTCTCAGTGCCCTTTACTACAGTTGCCAAAATTCATCGGGGGAGCCATTGGATGTGCTTTTTTATGGTGTAGATCTGCCCTTAATGTTGAGCTTATCTACACAGATTTCCTCCCAATTCCAATCTTGCTCCTTTAGCGCAAGAAGAAGCAGATATTCCCCCCTACTTCCCACTGATTCCACTTAAAATGTGAACAATGATTGCATATTATATGCATCATTACATTATAATAACATGTGCACGTTATATGCTTATACGGTCCAGGTTTCCTAAGGTAACCAGCACATACACAGATGCATACAACAATGTATATAACTCTATAAAAATACTTACACATTAATACTTAATACAGAGTTATCAAAGCAGCTGTTGTCCCTAAACCAGGCCAGAAAAATAGATTGATATTTTGCTGGCTTATACTGCACTACATTTATTTATTCAAAATGTTTACATACCACCCTTCTGCCCATAGGATTTTAAGGTATCTTACAGCAGCATAAAAACCATGACAGCATAATTGCTTTCAACTATTTGCAAAGCTCAACACTCTTTGCGCTGGGTTTTGTGTGTGTTGGTTTACGTTGCAAATGCCCAGAAACATTTACATTTCAGATAGCAGTCACTCTTCAAAATATTTGGCAAGTTTCTGATGTCAACAGTATAAATGCCTTCGCTCTAAGCCAGGGGTCTGCAACCTTTAAGACAAAAAGAGCCACTTGGACCCGTTTCCGAAAAAACAACAACAACTGGGAGCCGCAAAAACATTGCAACATTTAAAACAAATATAACACTACATATATTGTTTCTGGCCTTAATGCTATATATACAGGATCGTGCAGTCAGCTGTCAATCTCAAGAAAAAAGGACAAATTAATAGCTAATTAAAATATTTAATTTACAACCAGGTAACCAGGTTAATGGGACTTTTGCTCCTGAACCTCAGTGCTCAGTGTCTGCACATCAGGGCTGTAAGACGTCACCTTCATTTTCACACAGGCTTGCAAGCTGTCATCTGTGAGGCGTGATCGGTGCTTGTTTTTAATATAGTTCATGTTGGAGAAGACCTGCTCACATACATATGTGGAAGAGACCACAAGGGCCATCGAGTCCAACCCCCTGCCAAGCAGGAAACACCATCAGAGCACTCCTGACATATGGTTGTCAAGCCTCTGCTTAAAGACCTCCAAAGAAGGAGACTCCACCACACTCCTTGGCAGCAATTCACCAAACTTTCACCTGCTTAAGTTTAAAAAGGGGCTTCAAGCAACTAAAAAGGGGCTTCAGGCAACTAACTCCACGTGGAATTCCACGCGACCGCGACTGCATAATCAATGCCACAAAATGCCAAAGAAAATTAACCAGGGCCCCAGTGAACCATAAATCATAATCAGTGCCTGATGTAAATAATAATTAATAATGAGGGCCCAATGTCATCCTCGTCATTATAAAAATAATCCCTCTCTTCGTGCCGCCCAGCCTCCCAAGAAAAAACCCCACTTCAAACGCTCACAAAGCACAAATTCCACGCGACCGCGACTTGCTATGCCCAATAATCAATGCCCCAAAATGCCATAGAAAATTAATCAGGGCCCCAGTGTACCATAAATCATAATCAGTGCCTGATGTAAATAATAATTAATAATGAGGCATTCGTCATTATAAAAATACCGTATTTTTCGCCCCATAGGACGCTCCATCCCATAGGACGCACCTAGTTTTTTTGGGGGGAAATAAAGGGAAAAAAATTTCCCTTTATTTCCCCCCCAAAAGCAGGTCGGGGAAACCGAACCAGGTCGAGGAACAGCGGGATGGCGGCGCTGCGCCTCCCTGCTGTCCCCCGAGCTTGTGGGGCTGGCCGATGCCTGCGGCTCCCCACGCTGCGGATGTCTGCCTGGCGAGGGGGGCGCTCTGATTTAGGGCGCCCCGCCAACCGGGCGGCAGGCTGCTATCCGCAGCGTGGGGAGCCTTGCCGGGACCTCCGGCAAGGCTCCCCACGCTGTGGATGTCTGCCTGGCGAGGGGGGCGCTCTGATTTAGGGCGCCCCGCCCACCGGGCGGCAGGCTGCTATCCGCAGCGTGGGGAGCCTTGCCGGGACCTCCGGCAAGGCTCCCCATGCTGCCGATGTCTGCCTGGCGAGGGGGGCGCTCTGATTTAGGGTGCCCCGCCCACCGGGCGGCAGGCTGCTATCCGCAGCGTGGGGAGCCTTGCCGGGAAGTCCGGCAAGGCTTCCCATGCTGCAGATGTCTGCCTGGCGAGGGGGGCGCTCTGCTTTACGGCGCCCCGCCCGCCGGGCGGCAGGCGGGCCACCTCCGCCCCTCGCCTCCTCCCCTCGCCTCCTCCCCTCGCCACCGCCCCGGAGCCACAGCAAAGGCTTTAAAGAGCCGCATGAGGCTCTGGAGCCGCAGGTTGCCGACCCCCGCTCTAAGCAATGAAGAGCTCTGTGGAACTTAATAGCACAAATATTCTTCAGCTGCCACCTTCAGGTAGCCCAGCAGAAAAACCAAAGTCTGTCTTCCTTGCTCATTGAGCAGCTGTCATCTGTTGAACCATTCCTATAGAAGGTTGATAAAGCACCTCACAGATTCGAACTCCAGTCTCTGTGTTTAGTGTATATGCAGTTTTTATGAATCCTGGCTGAGTTAGGACATAGGAATCTGTGTTAGTTCACAGGGTATCCCCCAAATCCAGATAATGCAATGCTGTTACAGTGGTACCTCGGTTTACAGACACTTCAGGTTACAGACTCTGCTAACCCAGAAATAGTACCCCATGTTAAGAACTTTGCTTCAGGATGAGAACAGAAATCGTGCTCCGCTGGTGTGGCGGCTGTGGGAGGCCCCATTAGTTAAAGTGGTGCTTCATGTTAAGAACAGTTTCATGTTAAGAACGGACCTCCAGAATGAATTAAATTTTTAACCCGAGGTACCACTGTACTCCTTTTTCAACCTTCAATAAATGATTCAAGGAGATGGAGCAACTCCTCTATGAAGACAGCTAGCTGCTTCTGGGGCCTTTTAGATTTGAAAAAGGTGAGGAAGAGGCAACACAATAGAAGATTATAAAATTATGTACAGCATGGAGGAAGTGAATGAAGTTTTTCTCCCTCTCTCATAACACTGAAACTTGTGGACATCTGATGAAGCTGAATGTTGGAATTTCACAACAGATACAAAACAACCCTTTTCATTCAGTGCATTGTTAAATTGTGGGAACCCCCCACCCCCTATGAGGCAGTGATAGCCACCAACTTAGGTGGCTTTAAAAGAGGACTGGGCAAATTCATGGAAGAGAGGCTCACTAATGGCTACTAGCCAGGATGGCTGTGCTCTGCCTCCACAGCTGGTGCCAGCAATGCTTCTGAATACCAGTTGCTGGAAGCCACAGGAGGGGAGAGGGCTCTTGTGCTTGGATCCTGCTTGCGCATTTCCCAAAGGCCACTGTGACAAGAGGGTCTGGACCAGATGAGCCACTGGCCTGATGCCACAGGCTCATCTTTCCTTCTTACATTCTTATGACTGGAGTTGTCGTTCCCAATATCTTGCAGGCACCAGGTTGGAGAAGTCTGTTCTAGGGCATGAGGTCAGTCAAGGTGCAAGGAGGGCAGACGGGTGTTTCTGGAGCAATCTCCAAGCGCTGTGTATTGCTTTGAAGTGGGAGAGAGAGAGGGGGAGAGAGAGAGAAATCCCTTCCTAAAAATACAGCTGAAATGACAAATTAATTTTCATCTTGATGGGAGCACGGAGCGACTGCTAAGGGTGGCGAGGACAAAGCCGGTGATTAAACGATAATAAGTGCTTTCGTGTTTATAAGTTATGTGCTCGGTCCTGGAGAGGAATATTTTTAGGTTTCAAAGAACACAGCAACAGCGGTGGGGCCAATGGAACTTGTGGTGCTATGCAGCAAAGGCTTAAAGATGTCGTCGCTCACCGGAGGCTCAAAACCCCAACCCCCTGTTTTTGCAGCCCACTTTATCAGATGCATTTAAAAATAAAATAAAATTCCAAAACCAAAAAAAAAAAAGAAAAAGAAAAATTACAAACATCAAATTCAACATCCATATTCATTTTCTAACATAAACCTATGACATAATTATCTAAATTAAAATATACCAAATACTCTAAACTTCTCTTTGCTGTATCCAAATGTAACACAGTTAGAAATTTTATATTAAAGCCTTTATATTATAAATAATATTTCAAATTCCCCTATAGCCCCCGTTCCCCTTCACCCATGTGTGATTTTTTTTCTTCCGTCTTGTTGTGTTATTATAATATAATCATTGTTCAGCTGATTCTTTTATTATTTCCTTGCTTACCCCTGCACATTTTACACGTTATCAATTATGGTTCCAGTTCCGGAACCATATTTTTTCATATATTCCTTCACTCCCTCCCACTCTTTAATTATTCTCTGATTTGAATGGTCACTAATAGTTGCTGTCAATTTTACCATTTCTACAAACTCGCAGAGTTTACTTTGCCATTCTAATAATGATGGTATTCTCTCCCCCTTCCAGTTCTTTGCGATCAGTATTCTGGCCGCTGCTGTTGCGTAAAGGAATACATTTTTATCAGATGCATTTTTGAGGGCTGCTATCCATGTCATCAGATGAATGAAGGGAGATCCTGAGCCGATGGACAGAGAAACATTTTCCTCCTTTCTCCATAACACTAGAACTTGGGGACATCCAAGGAAATTGAATGCTGGAAGAGTCAGGGAAGATAAAATAAACTCCCTCTTCACGCAGCACATGATTAAACTATGGAACTCACCTCTGCAGGAAGCTGAATGTGGCCCTCCAGCCCCTCAGCCTAGCCCATCGTATTCTTTCCAGGCCACACACATTGCAGGCCCTGTTTTGCACCCTTCTTGAGTGTTTTTGACTGCATGAGTGCTGATGATGCCTCTTCCTTGACCGGATGGAGCAGAGGTTTTCGACCTTTCTGAGTCCACGGCTTCCTTGACCAACTGCATTCTTTCTGTGGCACCCCTGTGGCCCTGAAAAGCCCAGTTATGTCACCCCTTACTTGCAGAGCTGGCAGCCTCTCCCCCTTTTTCACACACCATCCCTTTTGTTGTGTTCCCTCAGCCTCCTCTCCTCTCCCCTCTCCTTGGGAGTCCTCTGGGCAGCCACAGCTGCTACCTCTGGTCTCAGAGCTGCTCCCCTCCCTGCCCCCCTCCCTGCCTGCTCACACTGCCCCACAGGGGACTGAGAAGCACCCTCTGGCTGGCCCCAGAGGCATCATTCACCTGGGGAGCTTGTAGCCAGGGCTGCTGCAACAAACAGCTGTGCAAGCCTCTGGGAGGCAGAGAAGTGAAAGGGAATCAGGGAGGGAAGGAAAGAGGGACAGAGGCCAGTGTTGCCTGTGGCACCCCTGACCATCATTCAAAGCACCCCAGGGTGCCATGGCACACTGGTTGAAAACCACTGGGATGGGATTCGTGGTTGTAGTATAATGATATTCTGATGGAAGTGGATAAAGGCGGTAGGGTTAGAAGTAGAAGATAGTGTATTTTATAACTGATAAAATGTGAAGTTTTTTATGGTTAAAGTAAGTGTGGGGGGAAAAAAGATGGTAAGAAATTATGATATATGTAAACTGCTAAAGATGAAGTAAAATGAAAATCAGATAGGTGGGACTTGGGGAAGCCCACTTAAAAATGTTTAGAAAAATAAGGATATGACAAGAATTTGTTTGTATTGTTTGTCTTCTCTGTGTTTTTTTATTTGTGTTATAAAATGAACATTTTTTTTGAAAAAAAAACCCAAACCACTGGGATGGGGGATAGAGACAGGTGTGTACAATGGTAGCATTGACATGCCTTCCCATACCCACTTTTGACTCTGGTCCCACCCACCACTGGCATGTAGCCCCCCACTCCCAAGGTTATCCAGAAATGAATGCGGACTGTAAAGAGCTCCTCACCGATGTACAATTTAAATGCAAAATTTTGTGCAGTTTCCTTTTTTATTATTAAAAAAGAGCAGAATCAATCCATCATCGATCCCATCAACCGACCTCACAATAAAACTTACACATCCATTTACATACGATGTGAGATACCAGATTACTAAACATCTGCTTCAACAGCTAGGAAAACAAGGTTGCAAATATTTGGATAAGATTTTTTCTCATGCCTTCATTGCTCCCAACAGGAACAGGAATTTAGCTACAGTTTCTTTATTTGTATTAGAGAGAAGAAGAATATATGGTGGGCGATATCCAACAAAGCCACACTCAGAATAGGACTAACATTGGATATCGCCCAATATTGAGAAGATCTTCCAGGAATCTTCCAGCTTCTAGAATCCAAGGTGTTTGTTGGATTAATCAACTCTTTCTGGAGTGGACAATTAGTGCTACAGAATATAAGATGCTCCTTGCCTGTGTTTCAATTTCTTCTGAACATGGACACAACCTTAAAAAGAAGAAGCAAAAAACAGGACAGATGGAGTTCTGAATGAATGCAAATGAAACTGACTGCAGACTGGAAATAGACGAATCCACCCATCTCTAACTTTAGATAGAATTATAGAATTGTTGGCTGTTGATCAGATGGTACTGCGCTAGATAGGTCAGTGGTCTACAGGTCAGGGTAGTGAAGGGCTGTAGTAGCTCAGTGGTAGAGCATCTGCTTTGCTTGCAGAAGGTCTCAGGTTCAATCACTACGGGCATCTTTAGGATGGGCTGGGACCATCCCCTGCCTGATACCCTGGAGCACCACTGCCAGTCAGTGTCGACAATACTGAGAGAGGTGGACCCCAATGAGGCAGTTTCCTGTGTTCCTATTCTATCAGCTCTTTCTTCACAACCATGAGGACTAGAATCTTACTTGTTGTCTTTAGGGGGAAGGGCCTTGTGGAATAGAGGTTCTGCTTTGCATGCAGAAGGCCCCAGGTTCAGTCCACAGTATCTCTGCGTAGGGCTGGAAAAGTCTTCCCTGCCTGGAACCCTGGAGAGCCACTGTCAGTCAGTGTAGACAGTTCTGACCTAGATGGACCAGTGGTCTGTATATGGCAGCTTCCTACAGTCCAATGAATTAAAGGTACATATATCCACTGACTAGAACATTTGAGGTGCTTCTTCATTTTTTAGCACTATTGTGGGACAGCACCGTGGGTGCACCATGAGAGGCTGTTAACATGTGCCTATTAAATTTGTCATGGGTGAATGGCACCTAAAATTGCAAACAAGAACACATGGCAATTTGCCTTTTAAAACATCCTCCTGAACACTCAGGACAGCCAATTTTCTTTTTTTTTAAATAAAAAAATGGAGATCAGTTTGGTAAACTTCTGGCTTTTTAACTTGCATTTTTTATTGCTCTTAAATCCTTCTTTTGAAACAGAAACTTCCTGTCATTGAAACGGACAATCAGTCCCTGCGAAGCAGCTGCAGCATGAAGTGAGGTATCTTTTGGCAGCCACATCAAAAATTAAGAGACTCTCTCTTTGAGACAAAATTGTGCATTCATCTCCCTGCTTTTGTGCAGGGGAGAAAAAAAATGATTTGCAATTTAACTTTTCTGTAATGAGCTGCTGCTATTATACGGATTCCATAATGGCTGGTTTGGCTGAAACAGATTGTTGGTGCAACTGGTTTGCAAAACAGTTTTCAATGCGAGCCCTGCTTTTTTTTTTTGCTTGTTTTAAATAGCAACAGCTGCTAAGCCTGATAATTATTGTATTTCATCAAAATAAACTTACCAACTTGCTCTTCTTCATGCCTTTCTCCATTGCAGTCCCCCAATGGATTGGGCTGGCTTTTATTTTATTTTATTTTGGGCGGAAAACAATAACTTTAATTGTGCCCTGGAGGAAAAGACACCGTGAGAGAGGTAGACTGGAGGCACTCCTAGTCCTTGTCCAAGCCAGTTGTCCACTTTAAGTGCTTTGTGGTGCTACAACACCAATCTACTTTGCTACCTTGGAGCTGTCCATGGTGCTGCCTTGGAGCAAGTGGTTCCCTCTGAGCTCTCCATGGTGCTGTAACATCTGACCTGCTTTGCTACTTGCACTTATGGGCTCACCCATGGAACCAAGGCAAAGTAAATATAAAGATACCACAAAAATGCCCTTGCTCTGTGTCATTCAAAAGGAAACTACAGTGGTGCCTCGCAAGACGAAATTAATCCGTTCCGCGAGTCTCTTCGTCTTGCTTTTTTTTGTCTTGCGAAGCAACCCTATTAGCGGATTAGCGCTATTAGTGGTTTAGCGGCTATTAAAGGCTTAGTGGCTATTAAAGGCTTAGCGGATTAGCGGCTAAAAGGCTATTAGCATCTTAGCGGCTTAGAAAAAGGGGGGGGGAGTGGAAAAAAATCGGAACACTCGCAAGACGTTTTCGTCTTGCAAAGCAAGCCCATAGGGAAAATCGTCTTGTGAAGCAGCTCAAAAATGGAAAACCCTTTCGTCTAGCGGATTTTCCGTCTTGCGAGGCATTCGTCTTGCGGGGCACCACTGTATGCCCAACACCTCCACCTCCTGAAATGCCCCTTCACTTGGGGACTTGGGGAACCGTGGAGGAGGTGCACATTTTATTTGTAGGTATGCTCCTCTCTGACACACATGGACACTAAAATGCTCATGAACAAATGACTGAATGTTCCTCTCTAGACAATGAGGGAAGGTGTGTATGATTTAACTATCTACATTTAAAAATGGACTGAAAATAAGAGCCAAGAGATTCTGGTATAGGGTTTAAGATCAGGGGGGGCTGGGGCTGAGTTGCTCTGCCATCTCCAAAACATTTGGGTTCCATCTGTGTTTTATCAATAGTTGAAAGGGTTGGACTGAAACAGGCTCAAATCACACCATACTCTAATCTAGTAATGAGCTCCAGTGCTGAGCATTACCATAAAGCAATTAATCTATCTCAAAAACCAGTCAGTTACTGAAAGGAAGGAGGGGAATCAAATAACCACAAGGACCTTCACTGTTGAAACTAAGTATTCTTGTGGAAATTGGGGAGGCAAGCCGGAAGTGTGTCACTGGCTGGATGCTTAGGGGATGCTTTAACCCCAAGTTGATTGATCAGCTGCAGGCCATACAACCGTTGAGTTCATCTGCCCAGCTGTTTGGCCACAGCTGGAGCTCAGCTCCCAGCCCTGGATGCTTTTGATGCAATGAGATGCACACCAATGGGGTATAATGCAGGCAACAGCAGTCCTTCCTCGCCCAGTTGATGAGGAGGAATCTGATGCCAAGGGGAAGAGTGAGTGTGTGTGAGAGAGGATTTCAGCCAGCAGTGCCTGAAATTCAAAGCATCATGTCTAGGAAGAGCAGTAAAAATGAATACTTTATATTAAAGGCTGCTCAGGAAGTAAGTGATGCTCGCTATGCAATGACCTCCTTCTCTTCTGCATGGATTCAACTTATTTCTGGTAATCCTCTTCAGATAATAACCACGTCCTGTAGCACCTCAAAAAGACATAAACTTCCATGACCAACAGTCCACTTCACCAAATGCACGGGAGTGAGATCTTCAGCCACCAGGTATACATACATTCACATGTGGTTTTTTGTTTTTTTGGAGGGGAGGGATTGTAAACAGTGAGGTCGGTTGGAAATGAAATTCATAAAAGTAAACAGTGGACAATCACTAAACGGTTCTTGATGAAACACCTTGGCATTGGTGAGCCAATTAATATGTATAATGTGCTAAACATCCTTTGTCTCCAGTCAAATTGCAAACTATGGCACTAAAATGCTTTACATAAGGCAACAACCGTTTTATGCTTGTCCAATATTTGTGTGACCGCGCATGTGCATATTGCCGCAACCTAGAAGTGGCTGGGAAAGTGGGTGGGGGGCATAATTGGGTGGGGCCAAGCAGGCTTATGTGCACTCTGTCAATGTGCATGTGGGGTGCGGGTGGTCGGTAATGTAACCCCCATACAAAATGGTCATTGCCTGTATTGTAATCCATGAGTTTTACAGGGCAGGTCTCCCTTCGACATGTCCTTGCAACTGTGAAACAGAGTGTGTGCACACACCTGGGAATCTGCAGAAATATGTTATTGCTGGACCTGCCACCTTGTCAACACCCAAGACTGGTTCTGCCTCGCCATTCTCAATGGACAGCAGCCACCTCTGCCAAGAACCCTTCAAGGCAGTTGACTTTGAATGCCATGTACAGTGGTACCTCAGGTTAAGTACTTAATTCGTTCTGGAGGTCCGTTCTTAACCTGAAACTGTTCTTAACCTAAAGCACCGCTTTAGCTAATGGGGCCTCGTGCTGCTGCCGCGCCGCCGGAGCAAAATTTCTGTTCTCATCCTGAAGCAAAGTTCTTAACCTGAAGCACTATTTCTAGGTTAGCAGAGTCTGTAACCTGAAGCGTATGTAACCTGAAGCGTATGTAACCCAAGGTACCACTGTATTGCATTTTTATTCCCAGAGAGAATGGTTGATGAGATTTCCTCTCTCAAGTGCTAAAATAGCGTGACCAGCCTTGGGCACTTTTACATGGGCTATTTTGCTTCAGGCTGCAAAATGTCTTTGTCTGGCCCTGGCAATGCCCGTATGGAGCCTGAATCAAAGCTGATCCCGCCTTGTGAATGGGTGAGGTAATCTGCTGAGAAACCACCTGTGTGTGTCCGGGAGAGATGAAGGCAGGAACTGGAGGCTCAGTGGCGGAGTAACACTTTTCAAAAGTGTTCTCCCTCCACCCCAGCAGAGATTTGAGCCCCAGACAGCAAGCCTCTGTAGCTGTGGTACAAGAGACAATACCTAATACAATGAAGTTTATGTAGACCAGTGCAAAGAATGTACCTCTCTTGGATTTTGAAGCGGGGAGCCTTGCTGAGAATGAGGCTAGACTGAAGAAACTGATAGAGCTCAGTTTTGCATGAACAGGATCAGGGAAGAACATACCAGATCAGACCATTGGTCTGCCTAGTTCACTCTTGTCCCACACACTGAATGGCAGCAGTGGCTCTTGAGGGTTACAGGCAGGGGCCATTCCCAGTCCTACCAGGATATGCCAGGGGGACTCAACCTAGACCTTCTGCCTGCAAAACAGATGCTCTGCCACTCAGCTGTGACCCTTCACCACTGAGCCAAAAGGAAGTAGTCTTGCAGCTAAGGACTGATGGAACGGTCTTAATTCAGCCCATGTCTACAGTGGTACCTCTGGTTACGTACTTAATTCATTCATTCCGGAGGTCCGTTCTTAACCTGAAACTGTTCTTAACCTGAAGCACCACTTTAGCTAATGGGGCCGCCGCTGTGCGATTTCTGTTCTCATCCTGAAACAAAGTTCTTAACCCGAGGTACTATTTCTGGGTTAGGGGAGTTTGTAACCTGAAGCATCTGTAACCTGAGGTACCACTGTATTTCATACGTGACCGAGTGAAGGTCCATTTTCAGATGCATGAGCAGATTTTTAAAAATCCACACAAATGTCTCTCTCTCTCTCTCTCTGTTTTCAAAAACTACTTATAATTTTACATTGCGGCCCAAGGACTTCCTTTTATTTTCCCTTTTTTGTAAAAACATCTATCCTATAGCCACTTGGAGCGGCTACAGCTCGCCACACCAGTGTGAAAAGCATCCGAAAAGGTCCCTGGATTCTGCAGCACATGAAGACACACTGTTCCCATGTACTGATGGGGGCAGTCATCATTTCTCATCTTCATCCTTACAGTACCCACCAGGAGGGACAGCATATCATGAAGCATCACCACATCTTCAAATATCTGAAGGGCTGTCACACAGAAGATGGAGCAAGTTTGTTTTCCGCTGCTCCAGAGGGGAGGACCCAAACCAATGAATTCAAATGGCAAGAAACAAGATTTTGCATAAACATTAGGAAGAGCTTTCTGATGGTAAGAGCTGTTCAACAATGGCACGGACCCCTTTGGAAGGTGGTGGACTCTCTTTTCTTGAAGGTTTTCAAACAGAGGTTGGATGACCATCTGCCAGGGGTTCTTCAGCTGTGATTTTTTGTTCTGCAGGGGGGTTGGACTAGATGACCCTTGGGGTACCCTCCAACTTTCATTTCTATGATTCTAATGCAGTTTTCAGGCCATTTTCTTCCAGTCTGGCAGGACTGGTGATTCTGGAGTATGCCATGTCCTGACAAGCACAATACTTCCAGAGTTGTAGAATGAGAAGTTCATTATGTAATGTGGACCCCAAATTGCTTCCCTGCTGTTCCTGTCTGCAGTCTTCAACTCTTCAAAGAGAGGGATTTAAAAAAAATGTTTTGTTGAAGTGTGGGTTTCTGGTGAAAATAGTATAGGAGCAGGCAGGACTGATTGCATGATTTGGGTCTGCCTACAGCTTTCATATGGAGAAAATGTTTCTAGGGAATAGACGGAGGCCCTGCCTGCAGAATCAGTTGATGAGTCAATAAACCAGCTGTGATTCTTAATCCAGGATTGTGCTTTTGCAGGTATGGGTGATGAGATCTGCTAATGGCAGTGGGAGCAGAATCATTACCAGCAAAGTATTGCCCCTTCCCCTTCTTGCAAAGATTGCATTCCAGCAGAATGAAATGTCTGGACTGCACGTGTGTGCTAAGAAACCTGCCTGGAATCTTTATATAACTCAATTAAATGCAGCAGTTTAGTTTCCAGAACCCGTGTAGAGCTCAATGCATAGGATGATTTAGGTCCAGCAGGCAACCTGCTGGTCACAGTTAAGGAGACAGGGAGTTTATGCACCTGATCTTGGCCAATACCCTGATCCTGGGCAAGAACTATGGCGGAAAAAGAGACACAGAGGTTTGCCTTTCAGCCCCCCTTTTCCCCATTGCTCTCTCAGTTGAGCTCCAGTTGCTCAGTCCTTATGAGGTTTGACTCCACTTCTGTCGAGAGGTGAATATGCTGGAGAGGCGCTGCCAGTCAGAGCAGACAATACTGAGCTAGAGGGACTGATGTTCCGACTTGGTATAGGGCATCTTCCTATGCTCTCCAACCAACTGTATTTACAGCACAAGGCCTGGCCAGTCCAGAGGCGTCAATGTGCCTGCCAATCAGAGGGCACAGTGCTGCACAGTCAATTGCTGTCAGGGACTGGGCAGAGGAGGAATGGTATAGACCGCCTCCCCATCCCGACCCTTCCAGGGAGAAGGAAGAGGAAGACAGTATAGATTTACAACAGTGGGCTGACGGAGGTTACTGCTCAGAGGCAGATGTTGGGGAAAAGTTAGGAGAGGAGGAACCAGAGCAGCAGCTGGCTGACATGTTGTTATTAGAAAGCATTCCAGACCCTCCATCTCCCAGAACCCAGTGAGCCTTAAAAGTAGGAGAGCAAAGAACTCAGAGACAGAGGGCACATAGCAGCACCCATAGAACTGACGAATGAGGAAGTAGGAGAGATGGTGTGTCTGTGTGTGTGTGTGTGTAGATTCACTTGGGACAACACCATTATCCAAGAGGCTGGGTTCTACAGCCTCTCTCTATAAAGACTGAAATAAAAAAGGACGGTGAGAAACTTTTCCTAGCCTTTATACTTTCCCGGGCAACCAGCTGGCAGCTGCTGACAGCATCCTGACACCTGCATGGCTTGGGGACCTTTATACAGACAGACTCACAAGAACATAGCTTAAGAAGAGCCTGCTGGATCAGGCCAATGGCCCATCTAGTCCAGCAGCCTGTCATTACAGTGGCCAAACAGATCCCCCATTTGGAAAACCTTCTAGCAGGATTAGAGGACAAGAGACCGTTCCCCTCCTGATGTTTCCAGCAAATGGGATTCAGAAGCACTGCTTGCTTCTAGCTGTGGAGGTAGAGCATAGCCACTGTGGCTAATAACCATCGCTAGCCCTCTCCTCTATGAATTTGCACCAGCCTAAGCCATCCAGGTTGGTGGCCATCACTGCCTCCTGCACACAGCTGTCAATGTTTCCCTTTTTTTAAGGGAAATTCCCTTATTCCGAATGGGATTCCTGACAAGAAAAGGGAAAAGTTGACAGCTATGCTCCTGCAGGAGGGAGTTCCATAGCTGAACCGTGAGCTGCATGGTTCTTCTTCCCACACTTTGCTTTCCAGCAGAAGCACTAGAGCTTTCCAGGAGAGTCTCTGCAATGGATGGTATAACTCTTGCTTTAAAAAGGATGAGAGGGAACTGAATTTTTTCCAAGCGAACCCAAGTTAAAAGAATCTGCTTGGGACCCTCCTCTCTCCCCACCCATGATGTCTTTCAGGGATCACCAGCTTGCATACCTCCACTGCCGGTGGGCTTGAAGGCCACCTTCCTGCTGTTGGCATTTTGTACCTTCCTTTCAGAGTGGCCCCCTCCCACTCAGCGCGGCAAATGCCCCACACGGCTCCATGTGTTATGCTCAGGAGAGAAATACCTCCAGAGGGTTCCGCTATGAGCTGGCACCAGGATCCGCCCCCTCTGCTGATCCACAGGCACATCTCTCCTCCACAAAGCAGCTGGTCCGTGCTTGGCATCGCGAGTCAGCATCCCACAGTTGGCCACGTCACCCATCGCTGCCACAAATATCTCATTCTTGGATCTAACTCAATGGAATCGAGTTCTTCGTTCTCAAAATATCTTCTTCCAGGGGTAGGACGAGACTCTCTCTCTCTCTCTCAAAAACAAACACCCTCAACAACTTTGATCCTCCTCTTACAGTCGCAGGTTTAAGCTGCGATTTCCAAAATGCCGACTGGGGCTGGTGTGAGTTGTAGGCTGAAACATTTGGAAGTCACCATGTATTTAAGATGGTGCTCAAGTGACACACTGGAACATGCGTTATACAGAGTCAGATCAATGCTGCATCTAGCTCAGTACTGTCTGCACTGACCGGCAGCAGCTCTCCAGGCTTTCAGACAGAAAACCGAGGACTGAACCTGGGACTTTCTGCATGCAAACCAGAGGCTCCACCACTGAGCATGTGTGTCTCAAAGTCTCCCACTGCTTTAAGGAGCCCCCCTCCCATTACACCCCAGCCTAGCAAAAGTCTTCTCCACCTCCACCCACAACCCTTCCTGTAACAGACCATACAGGAAGTCTATGTCTGTTTTATGGTTCACAGCCAGGAACACTGCCTCTAGCAAAAAAGCTGCATTTAATATTGATAAGTTTTGCATTTTAAATATTTTTCAAGGACACAGAGGTCCTAGGAAGGGTGCTCTCGAAATACGTTTGCAAGCAGAGGGAATATGCTTGCAGTTTTCTCTCCTTCAGTGAGTTTATAAAAGAAGCTTCAGCCATTTGAGTATTTCCAATTTTTTGTCCTCCACCCACCTCAACATGATGTTTCCCCTAAGCCCACCAAAGATCTACAGATGAAGGGTTGTAGACTATTTTTAAAATAATAATAATAACAACAACAACAATAATATTATTATTAATAATAATAGTAGTCAAGTGGGAACTTGGGGGTAAAAGAAAACATTTGGATGCTGCTTAGCTTTGCTCTCCTGCTATGTTGCTCTTTATTTTAAATACTGTTTAACAGTTTTTCCTCCAAAAGAGGCTGGCCACAATTTGAGTTTCAGGACACTAAGGCAAACATAATAGGTGTTCTTGCCATCATACAACTCTATGGTGTCACCGCATTTGGAATACTGTATACAGTTCTGGTTGCTCACTTCAAAAAGGATATTGCAGAGTTGGAAAAGGTTCAGAAAAGGAAAACCAGAATGATCAAGGGGAGGGAGCGACTTCCCTATGATGAAAACTTACATTGTTTGGGACTTTTTAGTTTAGAAAAAAGGCAAGTAAAAGGCCACATGATAGAAGTTTATAAAATAATGTATGACATGGAGAAAGTGGAAAGAGAAAAGTTTTTCTCCTCCCATGACACTAGAATTCGTGGACATCCGATGAAACTGAATGTTGGAAGATTTGGGAAGGATAAAAAGAAAGTCCTTCTTCCTGCAGCACATAATTAATTTATGGAACTCACTCCCATGGTAGGTAGGGATGACCACCAGCTTGGATGGCTTCCAAAGAGGATTGGACCGATTCAAGGAGGGTATCAATGACTGCTAGCCACAAGGGCTCTGCTCTGGTTCCACAGCTGGAGGCAGCAATGCTTCTGAATACCAGGTGCCAGAAACGTCAGGAGGGGAGAGGGCTCTTGTGCTCAAATCTTGCCTGTGGGTTTCACACAGGCATCTGGTTGGCCACTGTGAGAAAAGAATGCCGTGCTGACCCAGCTCTTAAAATGTTCTTATTTTTCAGACACCTTCGCTGAACTGTCTCCAATGCTTAAGCCTTGTTTGTTCAGACCAGTCTACCCAGACGCAAAATTCCAATATGTGTATTTGTTTAAAAACGGTTGTCTCCCCCCTGTTTTTTTATTCAATTTTGTACATCTACTTGTCTTTAAAGTTTGATTTTACCAGTGTTTTCCTTTTGACTATTTTCTATTGTGTTTACCTAAACCGCTTAGTGAAGGGACGCGGGTGGCGCTGTGGGTTAAACCACAGAGCCTAGGACTTGCCAATCAGAAGGTCGGCAGTTCAAATCCCCATGACGGGGTGAGCTCCCATTGCTTGGTCCCTGCTCCTGCCAACCTAGCAGTTTGAAAGCACATCAAAGTGCAAGTAGATAAATAGGTACCGCTCCGGTGGGAAGGTAAACAGCATTTTCATGCGCTGCTCTGGTTTGCCAGAAGCGGCTTAGTCATGCTGGCCACATGACCCGGAAGCTGTCTGCGGTCAAACGTAGGCTCCCTCGGCCAATAAAGTGAGATGAGCGCCGCAACCCCAGAGTCGGCCACGACTGGACCTAATGGTCAGGGGTCCCTTTACCTTTACTTTTTAAAGCTTTCTAGATAAGGGGGGGGGAATACAGCCCGTATTTAGGGAAAAGAGCTCTCCCTTAGAGGCCACTTCCCATCAATAATTACCTGATTCAGCACTCCCCCCAACCCATAAAAAGACTCTTGCATTAAAGGGCACTTGGCTGGTACCTTTTGGAGAAACCGTTGGGTGGGCATAGGGGGAAATGCCAACCAGCTTAAACAAACAGAGGCAGAGTGTCTTGGCCATTCTGGGATCAAACGTAGGATGAAAATTGGGGTGGGCTCAATATTAGCCGGTTAGGTCACCATTTAAAATTAAAGTTATAGGTAAAGGTAAAGCATCCCTGGATGGTTAAGCCCAGTCAAAGGCAACTATGGGGTTGTGGCGCTCATCTCACTTTCAGGCTGAGGGAGCCAGTGTTTGTCCACAGATTGCTTTTGGGTCATGTGGCCAGCATGACTAAACTGCTACTGGCGCAACAGAACACCGTGACAGAACCCAGAGCACATGGAAATGCCATTTACTTTCCCGCCACAGCAGTACCTATTGATCTTCTTGCACTGGCATGCTTTCGAACTGCTAGGTTGGCAGGAGCTGGGACAGAGCAATGGGAGCTCACTCCATCGCAGAGATTTGAACCGCTGACCTTCTGATCGGCAAGCCCAAGAGTCTCAGTGGTTTAGACCACAGCGCCACCCACATCCCTACGTCACCATGTGCAAGAGGAAGGCTAAGGTAAACCAGCAGACTGCTTGTCCCTTTTCTTCCCCAGGTCTTCAAAGCTGACTGCCTTTCCATGTTCCACCTGCCAAGGTGTGTGTGTGGAGAGATATATTTGGGGCAGAACACAGCAGATGCTCTTGGCAGCTCCAGGAAAATATATTGCATGTAAATTGCAATTCACAGGTGGGGCTTCCTTGAAGTTGACAGTGGTAGCATTTGCGCTGATTCCTCAAGAAAGCTGCTGACTGATCTTCACTATTTTGCAATATGAATAAAAAACCCCTCCCATGTTCCCCCTCCATATATTGCTCCCTGCCCCATGCCTTCCTTTACCAACAAAAGGCCTCTGAATCACAAATGCTGATCCGAATGTGTTTTATTGGTATATATTTGCTTTCCTTGGACCTTTCAAACATTCCAGATATCGACCGCCCATCTGTACAGGACATAGACTGGTGCTGCAGCTGGAAAAGCAGATTGCAAACTCAACCACACATAATCTTCATGGTGTCCAGAGATCGACCTCTGGGCATGAGAGAGTGAGCTCATCCTACCTGCAATGTCAAAAGCTGACCCACAGATGGCAGATGACGACCAGCACCTTGGGAGAGATGGAGGAGGGGGAGCATTTGCCTCTCCCCACCTGACCCGGAGTCCTTGATGGGAGCGTTGAAGATGCGAGAAAAACACAGAGCCCTCCCTAAACCCACAGAAATGGCTCTGGGCCATCTCTTCCAACCACATGGCAGGAAATGGGATTCCAAGCTATTTAATGCATGCACACAAAAACAGACAGCCCCCACCCCAACCCCCCCAGCATCACTCAATACAATCCAGATGGAAGAAGGGACAATGGTCACAGTCTTCTCACACACACTCAGGTTCGCCGTTTCGTGCTTGGAGATTTCCCACAGAGGTGATTTCAGGATGCCCACAGCGCGCAAGTGGGATTTCCGTGGGGGGACCAATAGCCATGGGGTACTCCCTACATTCCTGATGGGGCCTCCTGGCAGTCCAATGGGAACCCCTTTTGCTGTGCATGTGGCAAAGCTACAATGTCTGTTCTTGCTCAAAGAAGGAGAGGTTTGGGAATTGGGGAGGCTCAGCGGCAGTCAAACCAAAGCCACAACCGCTCGGGCTTAGCAAGTGGAGATTCGAGGATTTCAAAAATGAAACGGAAAAAATGAAGTCCTCAACCCAGGTTGCCCATGAGGGGCAGGACCCCCGCCGAGGGTTTCTTCTGAAAAACAAAGTTTCACTGGTTACACCATCACAGGGGGCGGGTCATGTCATGCAGTCTCAACGATACACCTCTATACATGGCAGCCAGCAGGGCAGCTCTGACTGCCAGGACTCTCAGCCAACCAGGGGTGCGGCTGGCCTCAGACTGGCGTGGTTCGTCTGTTGCCTGGATTGTTGTGTAAGGACTCCTTGAACTCTTTGGGGAGGGAGTTGTGAATCTGTAAAAACCCGTGATCTCTCTCTGAGTTGAGCAGTGTCCCAATAGTCAGCTTGGAAGGATCCCTGGAGAGGGTGAACATGGAGATGTCGGTGGACGGGATGGTGTTGAAGCCTTTGCCGATGGGGGACAGGTCCCTGGACCTGGGCTCCGTGGAGCGGGAGCTGGATCTCCTTCGGAACCGGTACCGGTAGGTAGGCAAGCGGGCAAAGGTGGACTTCTTCAGCAGCGCCACGGAATGGGTCTTGGCTCGGATCTGGCGGTGCTTCTCGATGTACATGTGGACGGCAATCACCCCCACCATCTCAGCAATGATGAAGGATAAGGCCCCGAAGTAGAAGGACCAGCCGTAGGAGTAACTCTTCTTGGAGTCGCTCTGCCCAGGGTCCCCGGCGTTGGCAGAGATGTAAACGATAATCCCGATGATGTTGCTTAGCCCTGAAGGGAAGAATCAGAGGAGGACTAAAGTAACTTTGTGTCCGGGAGCCAACAGGGAGAACAGGTCATTTGCGGAACAGAGAAAGACAGTGACATGCTGGTTAACTTACGATATACGATATCCAATATCTTTATTGTCATTGTCTCATACAGAACAATGAAATTGAAAAACTACACAAAACATTCAAAACCCCCTAAAAACTCTGAAACCCCGTTTTAAAATACAATATACTATAGAGACTCCTTATGCTGCGTTTAGAACCAGAATTGAATTTGAGTAGAAACTGTTTCTTAGGCGGCTAGTCCTGGTCTTTATAACCCTGTACCTTCTTCCAGAAGGCAGAAGCTGAAAGAGATAATTTCTGGGGTGCGTACTATCCTGTTACAGTTAGTTTCGTTATTAAAGAAGCAGAGCAGAGAACACACAGGGGCTTCTAAGGGTTGTTCCTGTCTAGATGAAGGAGTTGCCTGGAGTGGATTGTAACTCCCTGCCTTCACTTTCTAACCCAAAGAACGCTCTCTGTTTCTGCCTGGCTCTCTGCTCTGCGACATGCAGTAGATGCCTTGTTCTAGGAGTGGAAGGGAAGAGGCTTGCAGGCTGTCAGCAGAGAAATTGTCAGGGTGGCTCTGGTGGAGCCGTCAAGTCTGATTCCTGTGGGCTGGGGCACCTGCCTGTTTCCTCCTCTTCATCCTCCTCCAAGCTCCCAGCCTCCAGCACTTCCCAGCTTTTCCCCTCCTCTGGGGTGTGGCTGGTTTCCCACCACCAGGAGCCAGGATCCAAACCCTCTCCCTCTGTGCTTTCCCTGGGGGGCTCTGGGTCAGGCGGCTTCTGCCACTCTTCCCTATCCAGCCAGTTCCTGACACTTTGCTCATCCAGTCAGAGGAGATGAATGGGACTCTGCAGTATGCAAGGGATGAGCTGGTGGCACACAAACACCAACATATTTGGGCAAGTCATGCGATTTTCATTTCAACACTTTTGCTCTCCACCCTTCTGGCTCCATTTGGTCTCTTCCAACTTTGCATGCCTATGAATGGGATATCTGGGTATCTGTCCCAAAAGGGCCATAGAGCAGAACATCTGCCCTGAAAGCAGAGGGTTCCTGGTTCATCCCCCAACATCTCCAGGTAGGACTGGGAGTGTCTACTGCTTGACAGCTGATGGAGACCCAATGCAACAACACTGAGCTAGATGCACCATCAGTTTGACTCAGTATCAGAGAGCTTCCAGCATTCCTGCCTGACACCAGCACCAGCCAGCCAGCACCCCAGGGGCATTTTTTGGGCTCTGTGTGAAACCAGAGGGGGGGCACCCTTTCAGCTAACATGCACGAGGCACCCCCCCTTGCTTCCTCGCCACAGAGGAGCTTTGTGTTGCGTTAATGAGCCAAGAGCATTTTGTTTGCTGCTTTGCGTCTCTACTCCTCTCAGCTGAAGAAGTGAGAACAATGCTCTCTGTCTTTTTTTTAGGGTGGAGCATTTGCGGAGGGAGCACAAGACAAAAGATTTCTTGGAGACAAAGATACTGTCATGAAATAGCCCATAACAGCAGTCAGGAAGGAAGCCATTTGCCACTTGCTCGCATTCCTCTCCAGATGGCTGCTCCTCTCCAGATGTTGAATTGGCCAGGGCAGTGCAAAGGCACAGCAGCCTCCTGGGAATGGGAGAGGCCTGGTTTCAGCAGGTTCTGCCAAACCAGTGTTTCCCAAAGTGGGTGGTACCTCCCCCTGGGGGTCACTAGGATTCTTGGGGAGGGGTTGATAAGAGTCAAGGGGGGGGGCAGGGGGCACCAGAAGTGTAAATGACTATCAGCCTTTGAAAAACTGGTATCACGGGATCATGTTCATCAGCTGCATTGAATTAATTAAACCACATAGTTTTAATTGGATTTTGAATAAATGTGCAAATAATTGTTACTGTTTAGAATTTTATTGTGTGACTATCTTCCTTAGTGGGTCATGGATGTATACCCCTAGTACCCGTTCCACCTTTGGAACTCCCTGCAACCGGATTGGTCTCATGTTTGACCTCTTTGCAATGGAAACCACTCTTTTGAATAATGCTTTTTATAGGGCAGGCCTGTGCAGGGGCTGGGGCAGCTGGGTACACTTGCCCTAGGCCTCAGAGGGCTAAGCTGGCTGGGCTACCCTGCAAGAGGCTGGCTGTTTTTTTGTTTGTGTTTATAACTTTGTTCTAACAAGACTCCCACCTTGGACCTCAGATAAGCTCTGTACAGGCCTGGGCAGGGTTTACCCAAGTATCCCAGAAAAATGGGGCATCCCATTGTCTTGCATGAGAGCACAGCGGCCATTTGGTGTGCTGTGATCTCAAGTGATAACATACCGAGACCAGAAAAAAGCAACCCCCAAAGTTTCCCCCCCCAGGGCTGCAATCTCATGGTGCATTTTTGGGTGCCTTGTGAGCTTGGCCCCCCAAAAAGCATGTTTTTTGGCCTCAGTGATCTCGCTCTGGTCACATGACTGACTTGGGAGCATGGGAGGGAGCACATGGACCCCGGTTTGGGAACTCAAGGTGTTGGAGGGTATAGTAGGGTACGGGGCACTAGGATGAGTCTATGGAACCAAGCCGGCTGTGGCCCCCCCCCCAAAGCTGACTGCTTTGATAGGTGGAATTTGCAGTACTACAGGTACCACAACATACCTATTCTGCGTTTGCAAGAACTTGATCATTTAAGGTGGCACAGGAAGGCAGCAGCAAGAGACTGTCGAGAAAATGCAGCCTGGAACAGGTGCATTTTGAAAGCTTGCTTGCAAGCCTGAACAGAATCCGTCCAGCTGGCAGTTCCAGAACTGTGGAGCCACCACACAGAGAGAGTGCTTGTATTACCAATTTCATTTATTTTCCTGGTGGCCGTACAAGCAGGACCTCAGAACCTGGCGTTAAATATCTGGGCAGGATTGTATGACTGGAGGGAGTCCTTTAGCTACCTTGGTCCCAAGACATTTCTGTTATTCAGTGGTTACCCTTTTACTGTGCTGCCCTGAATTATCTTATTTACTCCTCTGGCTGTTTCCCTAAAGGCAATTGCATCCTGCCAAGAAACAAAGGTTGGCTTAGCTTTCCAGAAAATGCGGAGCATCCTCAGAAAAGCACAGCATCTTCCAACACACACACACACACACACACACACACACAGAGAGAGAGAGAGAGAGAGAGAGAGAGAGACAGCTTAGCTAAGACATCACACAGGGCTTATCAGCTCAACCTTTAACTTCAGAATTAAGATGCTGCTGTTGAGCGCCAATTCTGAGTTTTGTAAAATACATCAAAGTACACAGAAACTGCTCTGAGAGGGATTCTGGGGCTCCAAATCCCTTTGAAGCTGCTGTTGCTGCAGCAGCAGCTCAGAGACATAAGAAGTTGCCTTATACTGAGTCAGACCTTTGACACTTCCAGCTCAGCATTGCCGACATTGATGGGCAGCAGCTCTCTGGGGTGTCAGGTAGGGGACATTCCAGACCTACCTGGAGATACAGAGAACCGGATCTGGAACCTTCTGCATGCCAAGCAGGGGCTGTGCCTACTAAGCTTTGGCCCTTCCTGACCTAAGCAGCAGTTCTTGGCAAGGGTTAATGGGCAAGGAGGAGGAGGAGGGCTCAATCTACACACAGAATCACTGCATCCCATATCCAAATATGGAGATGTCGGGGGATGAACCTGGAACCCTCTGATTTCAGGGCAGATGTTCTGCTCTATGGCCGTTTTGGGACAGATACCCACATATCCCATTCATAGGCATGCAAAGTTGGAGAGCCAGAAGGGTGGAGAGCAAAAGTGTTTCCTTCTGGGAGTACGGTATTCAAATCTGGTTGGCACCCCATTGCTGGGAGTCAGCCTTGGCAGCAAAGGCCAGAGCTTTAATCTTATGCCAGGCAGCATAGACAGTGGAGAAGTGACTTGGGACTCACCTGCCGATACAAAAAAAATCCCTGCACTCAAGATGACGTTGAGTTTGCTCTTGTAGAACTCACTGGCTGCCACACAGAGACCTCCGAAGAACAGCAGACCCACACTCAAGATGGGGAAGATACTGGATGCTCTCACTGCACCTGGACGAGGAGGAGGAAGGAGAAGGGGAAGAGGCAAATCCTGCTCAGACTACACTCATAGAATCATGAAATCATAGAATTGTAATGTTGGAAGCCACCACAAGGACCATCTAGACCAAATTCCTGCAATGAAGGAATCTTTTGCCCAACATGGGGCTCAAACCCTCGACCCTGAGATTAAGAGCCTCATGCTCCACAGACTAAGCAATCCCTCACATCATTACCGTAGCATGTTTGTTAAAGTACTAGTGGAGGCTAGTCCATTCAGGCGACTGGTATTATGACATATTTATTACCCCACCTTTTCCTCCAAGGGGCTCAAGGTGGGTTGTGTGATTCTCCTCCTGCTCATTCTATCCGCACAATAACCCTGAGAGGTAGTGGCTGAGAGAGACAGTGATTGGGCCAAAGTCACACCCAGGGAGCTTCATGGCCGAGCGGGGAGTCTCAGTCTATGTTAGTGCTGATTTAGTTGCAGGTCAGCACAGAAACTCAGAGATGAGCAGTAAAGTTTTAAGGAATCAGAATACAAACAGAGAAACCTATGGGCAAGACTGGCCCCAGTAAAGCAGTCTTAAACTCCATAGGGGAGGGCTGCCCCCATTGTGCTCTCTCTGCTTTTTGCTCTGCAAAGCTCTTGGAGACAAGACTGGAGGGGAGCTGAATACAGTAGAACCGGCTGGCTCCTGTGAATCTGTTGCAACCTTAGCCTCCCCTCCTCCTCAGCAGCCTGTCCTATGTCTGCAGTGCTTTCTGCCTCTTCCTCCTCTCTCTCATTTGAGCCTGTTGCTTGTTCTGCATCCAACCATTCTGCCCCCTGCACTTTCATCCTCTGACCTGTCTTCCATGTCCCACCACCACTCCTCTGGCTTGGAGCCTTCCTCTTCTGAAGCTTCTCTAGGGGGTCTCTGGCTGGAGCTTCTCACCACTCCTCATCACCCATCCATTCTTTGACAGTCTAGCACTCTACCCTTTAAAGGTGGAAGAAAGGCCCACCCATCAGCCTGGAGGGAAACGTCACCTAACTGTAGCTCTTGAAATCTTGCTTATTCTTTGGGGGATGCTGGTGAGGACCCTGAAATGGCCAGCTAAGGTCCTTGTCTTTAAAGAAACTAGTTCAGCAACTGCCTCTCTTAGATTCTAACCCTCACTGGCTACAGGACCCTAAGAATGGACAGGGATTTGGGACATCACCCAGACTGATCAGAAGCTCAGCTCTGGTGCAAGGACCAGAGAAGCACAGTTCAGTTCAGAGAAGCCTTGATTAAAGTTCCCACCCACCAAGCACAGTTCAGTTCAGAGAAGCCTTGATTAAAGTTCCACCCACCAATGTCATGAACCCACTAGCTTAAAACCTGCCCAGGGCTTAGGCTTGCCTCTCCCTTAGTTTCCCTGCTGCCCTTGAAGAACTCAGTGGGATGTGGGGGGAGGAAGTTGCTGTTAGTGTAGCTGTCCCTGGAATAGCATCTCTGTCAAGATATAAAAAATTCCTTCCTGTAGCACCTTAAAGACCAACTAAGTTAGTTCTTGGTATAAGCTTTCGTGTGCATGCACACTTCTTCAGATACACAGGAAGGAATTTTTTTTATTTTGACTATGGCAGACCAACACGGCTACCCATCTGTATCTGTCAAGATATGACAAGCACTTCCTGGAAGCAATTGAAGACATTTTTGTTCTAACAGGGTCTTTACCACGAGTGTCTCTTTGTTAGGGTTTTAGTCTTGTTTTAAATGAATTTGTTGTTTTTGTGTTTTAACTGGGGTTTTTTTATAAAAAGTTTCTTGATTTTACATACTTTAGTAAATAATAGAATAAGTTGCCCCCTCCCCACTTTAATTTCCCCAACACAAGGTTTCAAAGCATTTTTATTAAGAGTCACTTTATTAAAATCTGTTCCACAGATTTCTATGCATTTTTGGTGGTTTATAACCATGTTCCTTTGATGAAACATATGTAATAAAGCTAAACCACATTTTGTTAAAGTTATTGGATTTCTTATGTTGTGTTCTTTCCTGAACTTTGCTTGTCAATTTCTCCATTAAATCCAAATCTCCGTTATAACTGCTTTTAATTAACTTGTGCATGAATTGCCCTGAGAGGGTAGTTTAGAAGGCAATGAAAATGGGTGGCCCCCACACAACACTTACAAAGGGTTATATTCTGGGCCTGCCGCACGCAGAAGTGAAATAGTGGGAAGTGGGAAGCACCCTCTAAGCACCCTTAAATTGCCCTCTGCCGCTCTCTCTCCAATCCAGACCAAAAATACCGTATCCAAAAATATCCACAACTTGAACTGAAGCTCTGGGGTTGACTGCAGGCTGGAGGACGAGCTGAAAAGTGGCAGCCACTGCTACTGTACCACACACACCAGCTGTTAGGCAGGGAGGCTGAGCAGCCTAAACAAAGTCTTGCTGCGCCTCCAGTCTCTTCAGGGCTTCATCCGCCCTCACTGATATCCATTTCAGGCCCTGGGGAAGACTCTCCAGCACTTCCAGGTTTGAATTGAATTAGTTATTTATTTCCTGGTGCCACGCGTATATGCATGTCGATCGCATGTAAGTGGGGGGACGCCTGCACATTCATGATGATGAGGATGAAGAAGGACAAGGAGCAGGAGGAGACAAAACGAGAGTTAGTTGGCTCTGCCTGTCACTGGCTCTGGCGCCACCTACTGTTGGGCTCCCTTCCTTCTGACCCACCAATCTCTACTGCTCTATGGAGACACATTGTGACAGTGAGTCTGGGAAGGGCGCTGCTCCCACATTGGTTCCGCTGCACACAAGCAAAATAATATCTCAACGTGGGATCGGTTGTCCAGACCGACATAATTATTTCTTGCATTTTTGCTATTTCCTACATCTTGCCAGCCCAGGCAGCTGCCTAGATTTCTCCTCCTGATAATCAGGTAAGCCCTGGAGCTTTTAATTTACTGGGAACATTATTTTCTTTTAGGACTAAATCCTCTGCCAAGTGATGGGGGATGAATTTGTTTGGTACGCTTGTCACAGAGGACTGACTCGAATTGACATTTCCAAATTCTGTTGTGGATCAGAATGCAACTATCACCTGGACTGTGCACAGAGGCTCCAGCTTCCAATGGTGATATAGGGGGAAGGGGTGGGCAATGTCGTGCGTGTGACATTGTGTGTGATGTCAGGGCATCAGAACGAGCCTCGGGCAGAACCAAATGTGGCGACAGTATGGCTTCAATGACTGGCAGCTCCTCCTCCTCCTCCTGCCATCGCCACTGGTGGGGGGCTGCCTCAGTCCTCTTTCTCTTCCATCGCAAGAGAAGGAGCAGGAGCCAGTCACTAAAGCAATGCCATGCTTGGTTCCATGCTCAGCCTCCTCCACCCCCTGAATTTTTGGGACTTTAGGGGGGCATAGCCCCCTACCAAAAAATATTGGAGGCTGCCCGCAAGGGCTTGAACCCCATGAGTTGGCCCCCATGGCTATGCAGTTTGTTTCAAAAATGTCTGCATCAAGATATGCATCTTTACAATAAAAATGCATACAAAATGCATATTTTGGGGAGGAAATGCACTGGGAAATGTGTATTTTTCAGGAAACGTTGTGTACAAAACACACATAATTTACATGTGGATTTTTCATGGGTTCTTTAGGAAAGTCTGCAAAAATAGGGGGCAGAACAGACTGAGGGAAACGGATAAGGATGGGGCTTAAGCTGATCTGTCCATCCCTTCCCTCATCACATCCTGCCCAAGTGACTGGATTTTGAAACAAATATAATAACTTGTGATGAGGGATGGGGAGAAATTCAACTTTGTTTGCATTTGGATGAGAAACTGCCTAATTCACCCTTGAAGAACTGAAACACGGGGATCCTTTGAAATTTGCACTTATTTAACAATGCAGCTCTCCAGTCAAAAGAAATGTAGAGAAATGCATATACTAGGGGAAAACATGCATAAAATTGATGAGAATGACATTCAGTGATGCATTATATTAGGAGAACACAAGATGAGCCTGCTGGATCCAGCCACTGGTCCATCCAGTCCAGCCTCCTGTTCTTACAATGGCCAGCCAGATGCCCTCAAGTAAGACCTGAGCACAACAGCAGCTCTCTCTGCTTGTGATTCCCAGCAACTGGCTTTCAGAGGCATGATTTCCCAGTGCAAAAAATATGCCTGCCATAGAGAAATGTGTTTATCTGGAGAAATTCACACAGAAAAGCTGACAAAGTTTCATGTGGATTAAAAGAAGAAGAAGAAAAAGAACCCTCAAACTGCTGCAGAAATACGAATTGAATTTAATATTGGAAAAACGAGAGAACCAAAACGGATAGATTTGCCTATCCCTTTCAGAGATACGATCTTTTAATGATGTCAGTCCAAGGGAGAAAAGGACACTGTCGTAAATGAATGAAATAAGGAAAGTGATTAGTTAATGCACTGCATTGAAAAAACCCACCCCACAACCCACCCTTGATGCTCAGGGAAAATTCAAAAAAGCTCCATCGAAAGTGGGATTGACACATACTCTGACAAGGAAATCTCCAGCTGGATTTTGCTGGTCACTCAGTTGCCTACAGGGGTGAGCCCTATCCCTTCTGTGTGTAGAACCCCCCCCCCCCCCGCAACAAGCACAGATTTGTAGTTGCCCGGGAGGTTGTAAACCTTACGCAGGAGGTATTCAGCTGCATCCTGTTCATAGTCAGCATCCTCTGGGAAATGATTGATTTGCTTACAGATTCCTCTGAACGTCCCTAAAGAATAAAGAAGAGAAAATATGCTTAAGAACACCGTAAGAGCTCTGCTGGATCAGACCCCTGGCCCACCCAGTTCAGCACCTTTGCCTCCCCAGCATACTCTCTCTCCAATAATGGAGGCACAAAACAGGCATCCTAGAAACAAAGAATTGTAGAGTCCGGAGGGATCCCAAGGGTCAACTAGTCTAACCCTCTGCAATGCTGACAAAAAACCCAACCCTCTTGCCCTCTGTTCAATTGTCTCAGTCCGTCTTAAAAGTGTCCAACATGGTGGCCATCACCAGATCCCAAGTGGATTTCATAATTTTACTATGATAGGGTTGGAAGGCGACCTCAAAGGCTCACCCACCCCCATTGATACAGAAAATACCTACAGCATCCCTGATAGGCTGCCATTTGGAATCTAAAAACCTCTAGTGAAGAACAGTCCACCATTCTCCAAGCAGTTCAGTTCCCCTGCCAGACAATTTTGATTGTTCGGGTTCATAAGTCTGCTGTTCTAGCCAAAGGCCATGACAAATGTGTATTAGTCAACATTGTTGATAATATAGCACAGGACATACATCCATAAAATAAAAGTCCATAATATAAAAAAGATTTTGTCAAGTTCCTGAGCATTGTGTACCTTTGACAGCTCCAATTCTAATATTATTTTGCCTTTTTAAAATCCAATTTGCCAGCATCCATGCTGTAAGAGACAGAAGTTACCAGAGACACCAACACAATCAAATCAAATCAAGCCAAAACCATTTATAGTGATTTTATCTAACTCCTTTTTCTTTCTTTCTTTCTTTTTTGGCAGACAGTGCATAGAGGGCCACTCTCTGTGTTACGCAGCTATTATTGTCACTCAAAAGAAACTGAACCATTTCTGCCGGGGTGTTGCTAGTTGCTTATGTGAAGAAAGGTTTCAGAAAGTGATCTTTTGTATCTCTATAACAAGAGGAAGGCTAATAGAGAATGAGAGATGTCTTCCATCTGAGATGGACCATAAATGCCAAGTCTGCCTGTGTATAGGAGCTTGTTTTAACAACCATCCAAGACGGCAGTAGGTATCACATGGAGATGCAGTCCAATAAAGGCATTTCTTAAGGAAACTGGTGAGAGTTTGGTCAGAGAACCAGCTCTAAAATGCTCTGTCCTCATGAGTGGGTATCAAGGGGGAAATCTGGTGTTTCTAATTAGTTGTAGGTCCCTTCTGGATTCTATCCAGAAGAGCCAATCCCTTAGTTGACACGTATTCAAGGTCAAAGCAGAGCTCAGATCTGGAAAATAATGATAGTCTAGAACATCTGGACAAGCTGCTTTCCAGAATTGGTTATCACCCAGTTCCATATAGCACAGGAAAATGCTCAATAGGCATATGGTAGTAGCAATTTAAAATAAATTTACTTTAACTGAGCACAGTCTGCTCTTGCCATAATTGTTGGCCTCTTGGATTCTGTATGAAGAAGAGCTGCTGATATTCCTGATGGTAGAGAGTATAGCTTCTGAAAAAAATAATATTCTGCACAGTTTCCAAATCAGAGCAAATGCTTTGCTACCAAATACCCTTAGGTTCAACCAGCTGCCCTTCCTTATTGCAACAGAACTCCATCAATGTCCCTATGGCTTTCTGTGTTTTCACTTTCACTGTCTTCATATGACACCTCCAGGAGAGGGTTTCACTGAAGGGTACACCCAAGTATCTAAACGAGTGAATTTGTTCTATAGCTTGCTGATCTAAGCACCATTTATAACTAGGACTGTGCCAAAAATCACAACCTTGGTCTTAATTCTTCTCTTAACAGTATGTGCTGAACACCTCCAATAGATTTTTTTTTTGGGGGGGCCAATTGGGAAAGAGAGAGGAGCACTAAATCATCTGCATACATCAATATTAAGATATTTCTGTGCCTAATTACAGGAGAGGGGGAGTTTGAATTGGCTAAATATGGCACCAAATTGTTAATATAAACGTTAAAAAGAGTGGGAGCCAAAGTGCAACCTTGTTTCACTCCTTATGACATTTTAAAAGCATCAGTCATACCACCATTTAAACCTACTCTGACCCTCTTTTCTGTATTACTGTATAGTTCTTGGATCAATAGCAGAAGTCTGCAGTCAATGTTAGCAATTTGAAATTTCTCCCACAGTTTGTTTTGATTAATAGAGCTGGATGCAGCAGAAAGATCAATAAAGGCCACATAAAGACTATCCTTAATGTTCTTAGTATATTTCCTTACAATACGGTTCAGAGTAAAACTTTAATCAATGGTTCTGTATCCTCTTCTGAATCCTGCTTGTTCTTCATGAAAAATGTTATCTTGCAAACCATTCTGATGATTTTTGAAGGAGATGTAACGCATATAGCTTTGAGATGTCTAACAAGCTAACTGGCTGATAGTTTTGTGGATCCTTCCTATCACCTGTCTTATATATCAGGAAAATGATACTCATTTTCCATCCAGAGGGCATTTGGCTCATATTGTTGATGGTGGCAAACAAGCCGGCTGAGATAGACATCTGCCATTCTAAATATCCCTTAGAGAGCTCAGGTGGAGGCATACCTTCTCCAGGAGCTTTATTTGATTCCAGGCAAGAAATGAGGACCTTTATCTCAGTCAGTAGAGCATGAAAGTCTTAATCTCAGGGCTGCAGGTTTGAGCCCCACGTTGCATGAAAGATTCCTGCATTGCAGGAGGTGGGGCTACATGATCCTTGTGGTCTCTTCCAACTCTACAATTCTATGAATCTATGATTACAGGAGACTGGCTGCCATTCAAGTAGGTTTGAGAAATTCTCATACACTCATAGAATCATAGAATCATAGAGTTGGAAGAGACCACAAGGGCCATCGAGTCCAACCCTCTGCCAAGCAGGAAACACCATCAGAGCACTCCTGACATATGGTTGTCAAGCCTCTGCTTAAAGACCTCCAAAGTAGGAGACTCCACCACACTCCTTGGCAGCAAATTCCACTGTCGAACAGCTCTTACTGTCAGGAAGTTCTTCCTAATGTTTAGGTGGAATCTTCTTTCTTGTAGTTTGGATCCATTGCTCTGTGTCCGCTTCTCTGGAGCAGCAGAAAACAACCTTTCTCCCTCCTCTATGTGACATCCTTTTATATATTGGAACATGGCTATCATATCACCCCTTAACCTCCTCTTCTCCAGGCTAAACATGCCCAGCTCCCTTAACCGTTCCTCATAAGGCATCGTTTCCAGGCCTTTGACCATTTTGGTTGCCCTCCTCTGGACACGTTCCAGTTTGTCAGTGTCCTTCTTGAATTGTGGTGCCCAGAACTGGACACAGTACTCCAGGTGAGGTCTGACCAGAGCAGAATACAGTGGCATTATTACTTCCCTTGATCTAGATGCTATACTCCTATTGATGCAGCCCAGAATTGCATTGGCTTTTTTATACACATACATGTGACTGCCTAGACTGACCACCAAATATGTTGGAGAAATATGTCACCCAGTCAGAGGCAGGAACTGAGATTTCCTGTGATGATCTCACTTCCTTTAAACCCTGGGCCACCAGTTCCCAGAAATTGTCTTCCATCTTTTCCATCACTGCTAGTCCCAATCCCTGCCACTGGGTTTTTGTATATTCAACTTTCTTGCTTTTGAGCAGACTCTTGCAGTGGCGTAGCGTGGGGAGTGCAGGGGGGCCCGGCTGCACCGGGCGCAACATCGGGGGGGGGGCGTGCTCGCACTCGCAGCTGTCTGCCCCTACCTGGCTCACTCACTCTTTCTCACTGCAGTGCTGGTTGTGTGAATCTGATCCGAGCCGCTGGGTCGCCGCCCACTGTGGAGAGGGTGGGTGCCAGGCGTGCGGTGCGGAGAGAGAGCGAGGGACTATCTGGGGGAGGGACAGTGCAGCGGCCGCCCAGCGCAGCGCTGAGCACGGGAGAGAACCACATCAGACCAGCCCAGGCAGCAGCAAGAAGAAGCTGGCAGCGGCGGCAGGTTAGGGGTTAGGGGGCGCAAATTACTTGCCTTGCCCCAGGTGCTGACAACCCACACTACGCCGCTGGACTCTTGTATTCCAATCTATGTTTGACCAAATTTTCCATGGATTCTTACGCAAATCCTTAATAGCCTTAGCCAAAACTTTCCTAGCCATTTGGCATCAACCATCAAACCAGCCAAGGTGTGTTGACTGTTTGTAGTTATTAATTGTAGAAGTTATCTCATAGGGCCTGAGTTCTGTGACAATTTGCTGGAAGACACACTGGCGGAGGAATGGGGGGCAGGGGGAGCGTATCGCCCCGGTACCACCGGGGAGGGGGGTACCATTCCAGCTGCCCCCGGACATGCGCCACCCCCCCACTGCACTGGGCACCATGACCCTGCGGGCGGTGCACCACGCCCCCTGGATGCACGCTCGCCCCTGGGACACATGACATGCCCCCGCGGGCATCAGCATGATTTGGAGATTTGCTCATAAAAAGTTGGTGCAAACTCATCAGATAGTTACTATATAGTGTCTCTTGAATATCGCTGTTCAATCTGTGAGAGCACTTCAGTCTTTTCACACCATGTATTTCTCCCCACACTCCTGCAGATTTGGTGGTTGGTATGCGTTCTGTGAAAGGACATGGGGTCACTGATATTTGAAAGCAATCACTTTCTGTTTGTTCTAATACTTCAAAGGTGTTCTCAGCAGTGAGTAATGAAGGAGCGACTATAATGTGATCGATAGCACTTCCACCACGTCTGCTCAAATAAGTATACATGTATTGACCCTTAGATATGTCTACAGGACTCCCGTGAGGAATATAGGAATTATGTTGGGATACAAATTCCAACATTTTCAGGCCTGTGTATTATATTTCTTGTACAAATAAAGATATTAGATTAGGAAAATATTTCCCAAGCCTAAAGGTACCAAAAAATCCTCTCTAATTGCTCCAGTCCACAAAAACGTATAAATGCTGAGGGGAATTTATGACTGAGCTGCTCTGGTTCGGGATCTTACATCTGCCCAAATCTTGGTGGTCAGGGCCAGACAGTTAGTAGGGAGAAGGGAGATATTTATACAGAAAAGAAAGATTCCTAATACAGTTTTGCTTTGTATTGACAACAGGTAATTATTTTGAATTCCAAAATCTGCTATCAAAACTTCCCCTGCCAAATGATATTATCACACGCCACCCCAAACTCCAAGCGATATGAGATTCCAAGGGTTTCAGGCACTTGCCCAGGGTTCGTGTTTCCTTTCGAATGAGGTGCAGTGGTAGGGCTGCCATATTTCAAAAAGTAAAAACCAGGACACCCTGAAAATTGTTGAGCTATTTTTAAGAAGACCTCAAAATTGCTGAGTTGAGTTTTTCATTTTGGAGACGGTAGTGTCTTTATGATAACTGGTTTATTTACATATATATACAGCCTGAGCCTATGCTGGAGGAGTTCACAGCACCAACACTCAAAGACAGTTTTGCTTCTTCCACACACAGACGCGGAGCAACCTGCTCTGGTACCCGGAGTGGCACACATTCCAGGGGGTGTGGTGCGCCCCCCGGGAGGTGCCGCCGATTGGGAGTTGGCATTTTGTCACCCCTCCTTTGGAATGGCACTGAGTTGGACTGCCCCCTGCCCCCACCTTGGAACGCAGCTGCTTCCACAGCCTTCAATTCCTTCAGAAATCAGGCATGGCTTTCTCTCTCTCTGCCTTCCTAGCCTGCAGCCTTTGCACCCAACATCTAGCTCACATAATCCGACTCTCTACTCTGGCCTTTTGTCTTTCTAACAAACAGTTCAGGGAGCGAGGCCCACACCTTTGCCCTCTGGCAGAGAGCCACTTTCTTTGTTACCTTAAGGACACATACTTAGTGCACCATTACCAGGCTGGCCTGGCTAGTCCTGCAATTGAATCTTTGCTGGATCCAGGAATCAGAAACGGGACTTAAGCATACAGCCTATTCCCCCCCCCAACTCATAAGAATATAAAGGCAGTCAGGTCCTCACTTCCTTGGCCCCTTTTAAATTTCTCAACAGCTGACTGGTTAAAATAATTACGACCCTGTAAGTGGGGAGGAGGGTTAAGTTTGTGTGACCAAATCTCTTGCAAACATATTATATCAAATTGCTGGAGCATACAAATATGCTTATCTGCCTTCTTATTATCCCTACCCGTCAGGTTCCATGAAAGAATATTAAGACATTTCTGGATGTTTTCTAAGCAGTTATGGTATCTTAGAGGAGAGCTGAAGGTATCATAATATGCTTTTCTGTAATTACCCCTAGGCCTGGATTTATCATGACTGTTTGTTAATGGATAATCCCTTTGATATCTGGAAAATGGATTGCTAGCAGGGTAGTTTGGGGGCATATTTCTATTTTGGGCATATTTCCCCCAATACCTGCGTTTGGGCCAATATAATGAATCTTCCCTTCTTGTCTATTGGAGCATATCTGGATATTATTAGGCTAGGTGACAAGTGCAGGGCACTTGTGACTTAAGAACTTCTTGTTCCTTCCTCTCAAACTGCCTTTTCCAGACTGGGGCATGGAGAGTTATTTGGAGAACCTTTTAATTTGAATAACAGCTCTCTGTCAGAAAACATAGAGATATCAAAATTTATCCCATAAAACATTTCCTAAATCCAGGGAAGTCCCTACCATGGCTTGAATTCCGTTTTGCAGTTCAGAATCTGTTTTCATTATTCCACTGGGTTTCTTCAGTGGCCAGTTATGAACGACCACCTGTAGAACATCTGGGGACCTCTTTCTAGAAGAACCATCACTGGAAACTGGACTTCCCTCCTCATTTGCTATCTTTCCAAGTACAATGGTACCTTGGTTTAAGAACAGCTTAGTTTATGAACAACTTGGATTAAGAACGCTGCAAACCCGGAAGTAGGTGTTTTGGTTTGTGAACTTTGCCTTGGAATAAGAACATGTTTTGCTTCTTGTTGAGTGTGTTCCATTTGTAAGTTGAGTTCCCCGCTGCTATGGGAAAGCACGTCTTGCTTTAAGAATGCTTTGGTTTAAGAACAGACTTTCGGAACGGATTAAGTTCATAAACCAAGGTACCACTGTATGTTTATTAATCCACTGTACACTGCCTTTTCCTCCCATCTTAAGCTGTAGAACAGGAAATGTGGAGTGCTGACCTGAAGCCTTCAGACTTCCTCCAAAAGATCCCAGATTGGGGTTTGAACAAATTAGATTAGGTGACGGGCTACGATGATTTCCTTGGATGGTAGCAAGTGGGTTATCAGCATACCCATCGACTATCAGTAGCCTTGGATCTGAAGGGATTAAGAATGGGAAACCACTCCTCCAAGTCCATCTGGAGCATTCATATTGGTGTAAAAGCAGATTTCTGAGTTCAAGTTCCAACCTTGATCAATGCCATTTAATTGTTTGGTTACTGAATCTGATAGGGACTTAGCAAACTCACACCTATTGGTCTATCTTCAAACCACCACTAACTACAGTTTCTTTGCTGGTAGGTCTTATCCACGGGGCTACATTCAGAATTCCTGACCGGTATACCAATTACGGCATTCAGGCCCAAAACTTCATTTTCCAACGCATCAGGAGACGTCGGTCACATAAAAGTTCCCCCGATGAAGGAGATTCAGTCTCTGTTGTGCCAAGATTGTTATTATGCCTAGCAGAGGTGTCATTATATGGATGAAGCTGGGAGCATAAACCAACTTCTAACAAGTCCGGATCAATAGACCAGTTAGCTAAGCTTTCATTAGAGGAATATGCAGCAAAACCCCTGACTTAGGCTTCTCCAGCCCCATGACTTGCATGTAAAAGACCAGGGCTGTCTGTGTAAGACATATCAATTTCATCTTGCCACTATCACTTACTTTGACTGTAAGGAAATTCTTCCCAACATTTCACCTAAATTGCAGCCTACAAAATTACAGTAAGACAAATTAAAATATTAATAAGAACATCAGTAAATATTCTGTATCCCTTGTAACTCCTGCAACTGGGCTGGTTCTTGCATCCTGCCAGTGTTGCTTCTTGGGGGTGTGTGTGGAAAGGGTGGGGGGCAAGTAAGACAGTTCTGGAAGTCACAAGAGGTGCACAAATAGGAGATGATACTTTTTAGGAGCAAACCTTGCTGGATTTGTTTGTGCTTTTGGGTGTGTGGCCATATATCGGCTGCCTCGCTCAGCACCACTGCAGGACGCGGTCTCTCATCTGCACATAGCATCTCCCTTTCCCCTAAGGGCCAGGCTGGCTCAGCATGCAGCGGTTTGAATCCAACTCAGTTCCCTCGAATTCACATTGCTCACTCATTTCCAGAAACGGTCTCCTGGCCTGGATTCCTCGGCAGCTGCTTTAACTCTTTCTCGCCCTGCCCTTCCAACTTCAGGAAGCAAGCCAGTCCTATGGAACACTCCCCAGATGGCCCTTCACCACCCAAGACAATTCCCCTAAACTAGATCCAGAGCCTGGAATCATAATAGACAGTGCAGCTCATCAACTAAAGCACGCCCTGAAGATTAAAATCAACCCTACAAGACCAGCTCTTTCAGACCCTCGCCGTGCTTCCACAGCAGTCCCCAGCTGAAGGTCGAGGATCTCCCATTCCTAGCTGGGAGTAGGGAAGGAGAGGGAGATTCAACTCAGTTCGTATTTAAAGGCGGACATGACTTAATTCACACTTTTTGAAACTATACATAAACCGAAACACAGACAGCCTTCAAAATCACAACACAATTCTCTCTAATATGCATAAAAATGGATATACAGTGGTGCCTCGCAAGACGAAAAGAATCCGTTCTGTGATTCTCTTCGTCTAGCGTTTTTTTCGTCTTGCGAAGCAAGCCCATTGACGGATTAGCGGATTAGCGCTATTAGCGGCTTTTAGCGGCTTATCGGATCAGCTGATAAGCAGCTAAGCGGCTTAGAAAAGGGGGGGAGGGGAAAAACCCGCAGGAACTCGCAAGACATTTTTGTCTTGCGAAGCAAGCCCATAGGAGATTCGTTTTGCAAAGCACCTCCAAAACGGAAAACTCTTTCGTCTAGCGAGTTTTCCGTCTTGCGCGGCATTCGTCTTGCGGGGCACCACTGTATAAGGTAGAATATGCATAGAAAGACATATTTTAGTAAACATAACATTTTAAAATGCATTCAGGGAAATTGCCTCACAAAAATATGAATATAACACAAAACTCCATTAGGATGTAAATATTATTTGGGGGGAAAATCATACTAAAATGCTGGTGAATTTTCGTGGGGACTTTAACAACAACAAGAACAGCTAACTGATGTGAAAATGTGGAGATCTGAACTTAAGAATGGAGAAATGAAAAAGTGAGACAAACTGAAATGGGCATATTTGGCTCTTCCTAGCTGGGACTTCTTCCAGATATCCGCTTTCATCCCACCCCTCCCACTGCTGCTACACTAATTTCTTTATTTGGATTTATATCTTTTTGTTCCAGAATGAATCCCAAAGTCTCAGAAGGGCAGCAGCAGATCAGTCATATCTAACGTGTCGCCTCCCAGATGCTTTGGAATGCAGTGCCCCTCAGGTCGCATTTGTTGCTTGAAAAGTGTTTGCTGCTATCCAGCTAAACAGATACACTTCCTCTGTAGAGAAACCTTCTGCCTAAGCAGGGCCAGTTCAACCATTAGGCAAAGAGAGAGATGAGGGGCAGGCAGATGTTGGAGGTTAGGGCTGTGTCTCATTATGCTGCACTTGCTACCTTTCAGAGGTAATGTAGGATGTTTGCAAGCTAACCACCTTGTAGGAAGAATTAATGTTTAGTCAGTTTCTGTGTATGTATGGGGAAGGGCTGAGGTGCCATCTTCTTAAGGGGGTAGAGGGGGCCTGTGTGTGACACCGCACGTCATGATGTCATGCGTGTGACACTGCGTGACATCAGGGGTGGAGCCAAATGCCCCCTGAATATTAATACTTTTTTGTGGTGGGGGACTGCTTCTGCCCCTAGGAGTTTGCACGCCTGGGGAAAGGGCACCATTATGTCAGGTAGCAAAATGCATTGAGCCTGCCCCTGCCTAAGCAGCTTCGTAGGAAGATTTTGAACAGGAGTCCTCCCTTCTTGGCTCTGGAAGTGGAACCAGATCAGACCACACTTTCAGAGTCCTCGCTAGACATGGCCCCTAGTTTCTTGGATTCTTTGTCCCCAGTCAAGCTTCACTTCAATAACAACAACAACAACAACAACAACAACAACAACAACAACAACAACATTTTATTTATATCCCGCCCTCCCCAGCCGAAGCCAGGCTCTGAGCGGCCAACAACAATAAAAGTAACCCAGTTTACATAAAATCACAATCAATTAATTGAAATGCATTCTAAAATCAATTCATTCTAAAATCAATTCAAAATCAAATTAATGGCAACCATTGGGCTAGAGTTCTATGTGGATAACTGAAGGAGGGGGTCAGACTGTGCCTTGGCCAAAGGCCTGGTGGAACAGCTCTGTCTCACAGGCCCTGCGGAAAGATGTCAAGTCCCGCAGGGCCCTAGTTTCTTGTGACAGAGAGTTCCACCAGATCGGGGCCACGGCCAAAAAAGCCCTGGCTCTGGTTGAGGCCAGCCTAACCTCCCTGTGGCCCGGGAGGTGGCCCCACCCCCAGAATGGATGGTGTCCCCACCCCATCCAAAGAGGCCTGCTATTTGAACAGGCCCCAAGTGAATGACTACAGCACAGATGATCCCTTCTCTTCTGCTGTGCTTTCTCCCTGGTTATGGGTGTGTGAGTCTGTGGCTGGTCCTCATCCACCAATGACTCTTGTGAAAACCACATTTTAGGAGGACTGAAATGAACTGGAATGGAGCCTTGTTGGAATGCTGATACGTTGACCACCTTACAGAGTTAAGGGGTGATATGATAGCCATGTTCAAATATATAAAAGGATGTCATATAGAGGAGGGAGAAAGGTTGTTTTCTGCTGCTCCAGAGAAGCGGACACAGAGCAATGGATCCAAACTGCAAGAAAGAAGATTCCACCTAAACATTAGGAAGAACTTCCTGACAGTAAGAGCTGTTCGACAGTGGAATTTGCTGCCAAGGAGTGTGGTGGAGTCTCCTTCTTTGGAGGTCTTTAAGCAGAGGCTTGACAACCATATGTCAGGAGTGCTCTGATGGTGTTTCCTGCTTGGCAGGGGGTTGGACTCGATGGCCCTTGTGGTCTCTTCCAACTCTATGATTCTATGATTCTATGATTCTATGAGTTTGTCCCTAGTGGTTCCATGGCGTTGTTGGGTGGGACTTGAATCCTTGAAGTGAGCTGAGCTCTCTGGTCACTGCACTTGGTGTGCTTCTCCCCCCCCCCCGCAAGACTGACGTGGCGAGAGCAAGCGGATCAGGCAGCACGATGATGCACTCTGACACGCACCCCTGGCATACAGGATGGGGCCTTCCATTTGTGGGCTCCCTCCTGGAGTTCTTTGCAAGCAAAGACTGTTGCCAGCTGCCAGAGGATGGCATGTTGCAAGAGCGGGGCATTGTCAAAGCAGAGGAGGATCATTGCAATAATGAACAGACATCGTTGCCTTCCTTGGAGATTGATGGCAGCCAGCAAAGGACTAAGAGGAGGAAAGGGGGGAATTAGATTCAGTACACATTTAAAGGCTAACTCATCTGATTCACACTTTTTGGAACAAGATGCAAACTGAAACACAGTGCTGTCCTTTGAAATTCACACTTCTCTGAATTTTGCAATGCAGTTCTCCAGTCAAGCAACATTTACAAGACTGCATACAGTGGGTTTAAATGCGCATAAAAATGCACTTATTAAAGTGGAAAAAGCATTATATGAGAGGAAATGGCTTTATAAAAAATGTATATAGGTATGCAAAATTGTGACCGTTAGGATAAATTCATACTGAAATTTTCATGAGTAATAATAATAATAATAATAATAATAATAATAATAATAATAATAATATCCACAAACTGAGGTGGAGTTGTGAAGAATTGAATTCAAGATTGGAAAAATGAGAGAAGCTGACATGGAGAGCTCTGGCTACCTGCAGCGTGCCTCCTTCCTAGGGAGGAGCGATCAAAGAAGCCAGCAAATTCCGTCCACCAAAGCAACCCAGATTCGGTGCCAGGCGCCAGGAAAAATGGAATTCAGCCCATGGAATAAGTCATGCGAGCTAAGCAAATTAGCCGCTGGTTGCTTAGCTGTTGCACGGTTTGGCCTGATTTCTGCTTGCCACTGGGAAGGGAAACAAAGTCCTGCTCAGCCCTCCCGCCTGCCTCCCTATCCTAAGTTGCCTAAGTTGTGGGGCCTCCTTCCATGCAAGGCTGGTTGTGTTTTTAGAGTTCACACCCCTGGGGGCCCTTATCAAGGTCCCATCACCCTCACAATGTCTGGGTCTGGCAGGTGGGGGCTGGATATAGAGCCTCTTCGCTGGTGGCACCCAAACACCGAACTCTCCCCAGGGAGGTTTGCCTGCTGCCAAACCTATTTTCGCCACTCTACTGGAACCCCGCCCCATTTATTTTCCTATGCCTTTTCCATTTGTGATTTCTGGTTCTAAACCGACTGCGAACTGGCTTTGCTGCTGTGATTTACAGAATGTTCATGTTTTGGTTTCATTTCTTACTTGGGTTTGATTCTGCATTGTAAACTGGTATGGAACCCAAACTTTCACCATGATAACATGGTCAGGTCTGTGCTGGAAAAGCACAAGGAGGTGTGGCTCAATTGCTGGGCTATTCAGATTCCAGGGAGTAGGAATTTGGAAGGGTTGTAGTGGCAGATGCAGGCAAGTTGACGCCCCTGGAAAGAGGTATTTTTACCAGGACAGTGGGTGGTGATTCCTGGTGTTTCAGTATGAAACTGAAACTAGCTTGTAACTGAGCTGAACCATGGCCCATTGTTTGACTTTTGCTTGTCTCCTCCACTTAATAACTGGGCCTACACTGTGCTTTCAACTGAGACTTCCCTTCTCTCAACAAATAAGGCTTGTGCCAAGGAGTTGTAGACTTGGAAGGGAGCCAAAGGGTCCAACCCCTGCGATGCAAGAATCACAGCTAAACGATATACTATAAACTATATAAATATCCTGTATGCTTTAAATTTATTTATTCACACAGCTATTTCTGGATCATTAAAATTGTATTGGCAAGCGCCACCTTTTACACTGAATATTGTACTACAGAAGAAGAAGAAGAAGAAGAAGAAGAAGAAGAAGAAGAATTTGGACTTGATATCCCACCTTTCACTCCTCTTAAGGAGTCTCAAAGTGGCTAACAATCTCCTTTCCCTTCCTCCCCCACAACAAACACTCTGTGAGGTGAGTGGGGCTGAGAGACTTCAGAGAAGTGTGACTAGCCCAAGGTCACCCAGCAGCTGCATGTGGAGGAGCGGGGAAGCAGATTACAAGTCCACTGCTCTTAACCACTATACCATGCTGGGATATATTGTGTTGTTATGGATTTCTGTGTTAGCATTTTAGGCTGTTTTAACTGCTTCATGGTATATTTTTTATTGTCCCTGCCCACCCCTTTGGAATAAATAAATAAATAAATAAATAAATAAATAAATAAAGATAAAAGAAAATGGGTGTGTATGAAGATCTTGGGCTCAGAGTGTTTCCAGAAAGTTCTCTTATTGGGGCCCACAAAACATTGTCATTCATGCACTTGTATCCTACATTGGTACAGAACACCTGTGTGTTTCTCTTTTGTGCTTGTGGGCAGATGCTTTGTTGCTGAGAGTCACATTTAGAAACCCACACAGGGTGGTAAAAACCTTAGGACTTGGAAGAAGATGGGCCCAAGGCAGAGGAGTATTTGATTCAAGCTCCACACTTGTTCACAATCAACATGAAGGTCAGATTTTGCATTCCACTTTTTTGGGTGGTGAAAGAATACCTCTTCCCTTAGTAACTCATAAGGTATGGCTCCCTCTCCTCATTGCTGACTTCTGCTTATCTTCTTCCCATGCCCACATTGCTATAGTGGGAGATTTGGATGAGCAATGCGTATAAAATCTCCTTCCCCCCACCCTCTCTGTCTTCCAGTGATTTAAAACCACAGACAGAGAAAAGGTGTCTTTGGTCTTCCTTCTTTAAACATATTCTGCAAGGGCAGCAAGAAAACCTGGCACTGGAACCTGAGTGTCTCGTGATCCCATATGGTCGTGGCTGGTGCTCATTGGATCTGATGGTGTGGAAGGCATCAGTAGGTGGTGCTAGAGTCAATGGGAGGCAGAGCCAGCCAATTCTGGCTTTGCCCCCGTCCTTCTCCAGGGTCTCCCTGGACTGATTATAAGTAAGAAGGCAGGCAGACATGGGATGGGAGGTGAGGGTAGGCTGAGGTGGGTGGGGTTGTGCCCCACTAGCCCCCATGGACCAGCCTCCGCTGCCGTTGCGGCTTTGGACTGTGCAGCAAAATGGGTTTTGTAGTACTCCAGTGATCTCTGAAGCACACTGTGCGAGCACAAAGTAATTGCATTCAAAAGAGAATAATCACTGGCACCATGGTCAGGCATTACAAGACCCCAGTGCTCTAGGAAAATGACCAGGCAGTGGCAAAAAAAGTCTCCTTCCACCACCATCAGAACCAAGCCCAAAAATGGCCTGCATAGCTGGAGTAACAAATAATTGTCAAGAATAATTAGAAGTTGAAAAAATAAGATGACTGCAGAAGTGCCCAGCAATCCCAAAGAACAATAGGGAGATAGCAGATAACAGTTTTTGGGTGTGCCCTCCTGTTCCAGCCCAAACCTTTGTCCCCCTTGCACCAGCCTAACCCGGCCAATTCAGGGTGTATGATCATGCGTGTGTAGATCAGCCACAATCAGGAAGTGGCCCCCATCAGGTTTCCACTGGGGTGATGTGGCCTCCACTCCTGATATTGGGCCTTGGGACAGAAGGGTCCTACAGAGGTGCCTGAGGCTGACAAGTCCTTGGGACAGTGAACCCCAAAAGGCAGGAAGTTTGTGGAGGTGGCTCTCTCCAATTAATCAGAGCTGCGAAGCCAAATCTTTAGTGGCAGGTTTTCTGTGGAGTTGGAAATGACAATCTGAGCTCCTTAGCACAGCCTCTCAGCTCACACTCTCCCACAAGGGCATCAAATTAGAAAGAAACATATTTTTTTTGGCCAATTTGAAATGCTTTCTGAAAGGGTAGTGCTGGCTGCAGCACCAAGTAAGAGAGGAGTTTTTCCTCTCCCACAGACAGGATTCTTCATATTGTCTCCTGAAACTCAGACTTCAGGAACCCAACCCAGCTGTCCTGCCCAATGCCCAGTGGAATCAGGACATCCTGGGGACGATTTGAGAGTGTTGGGGGGGGGGCTTGCCTCTTTTTCAATGCAAACCCCCTTCCTCCCACTTTGCCCTCCTACACTCAGAAGAGAAGACAGTGAAATTAGGCAAGTCACTCCCACCCACTGTAGAGTTGCTTAGAAACCTGGGTGGTGGGTGCTCTTTAAGATGAGAAAGTAGCAGGAGGGAGAGAGGGAAATTTAGAGATTCCCTGCAAAATGAAACCTTGTGCCTAACTTATAATTTATAACGGCATCTGTTCCATTTTCACAGAGTTTGCATTTGAAAAGTCGGCAGAGAACTCCTGCAGTTTCTTCACCAGGACTTGAGTCCCCACCCCCCACCCAGCAGAGAACTCCCTACTCCAAGGAGCAGGCAGCAATGGTCCCAGGTCCCAGGACAAAGCCTCCTCCAGCCTTGCAACCTGAGAGACCTTGAGCAGGAGATGCAACTGATCATAAGAACCTAAGAATCTAGAGTAGGCTGCTGGAGCCAGCCAATGACCCATCTTGTCCAACATCCTGTTCTCACAGGGGTCAATCAGATGCCTGTGGAAACCAGCAAGCAGGACCCAAGCATAAGAAGCATTGCTGGTTCCAACTGCAAGCTCTCTCTTCTACAAATTTGCCCAATTCCATTTTTAAAGCCATCCAGGTTGGTGGCCCTCACTGCCACCTGTGGGAGCAGTAGACCAGAAGAGAGAGGTTCTGCATGCCCAGCCAATGCTCTTCCACTGGGCTATGGTCTCTGAGCCGGGTGGAGAAACTGCAAGCCTAGTGGTCGAGGGAGCCCAAGACATTCATTGACCATGGACATGCCATCTCCCAGGACAATGCTATTGCAAGTGTCCAACCCAGAGCTCCTTACGGTGAACTGCTACTGAGTATTGGGCGAGAATGGGTCTTAGGGTTCACAAGAGCATAGGAAATTGCCTTATGTCAAGTCTTGTCTTAGGCCAGTCTTGTCTACCACTGACTGGTAGCAGTGCTCTAGGGATTTAGACAAAGGAGGAATGACCACTGGAAGGAGTGCAGAGAGAAGAAACGCCATGGTGCACCCTTCCCCAGCTGCAACTAAACATCTCTCTCCCATATCAGTCTCTACAGCCACAGCAGGCGCTGTAACTCTCCAAAGGTTTGACTTTAGTGCTGATGACTCGTTTTTCCAGTGTCTGAGACAATGGATGTCAAGATGAATATAAATATATAACTCTCCCAGCCCACCTGGAGATGCTGTTGCGGATTGAACTTGGGAGCTTCTGCAGGCACAGCAGATGCTCTTCCAGGCATTCAACTGCTTTTCTAGGGGCTGGGCTTTTAATCCATGTTCAGATGACATCATCCAAAATACAGATGTATCCTGTGGTTTGTTATAAGAGCCAGTGTGGTGTAGTGGTTAGACTGTCGGACTAGAACCTGGGAGACCAGAGTTCAAATCCCCACTTGGCCGTTAAGCTCATTGGGTGACTTTGGGCTTGTTGTGAGGATAAAATGAGTCAGGGGGAAACTGCTTTGAGTTCCTTGGAGAAAAAGGAGGGATAGAAATGCAAAAAGGAAATAAAACAGTTCAAATTCAAACAGTTGGAAGAAGAAAAGTAAAATCAGGGGGCTGACACTGAACTTGTAATGTAGTGTTGCAGGATGTGGGGGCTGAACTCAACTGATCTCCTGCGATTCCTTCCATTCTTGTGATTGTAAATGTGGGTCAAAGAAGGTTGGCCAAGTTTAGCCAGGCAGATCCCCTTTGTTAGGGAAATTATAGGCTGGTGGCTCAGACTAGCTGGCTCCAACAATGGCAGAGGAAATGGCCAGAGAGAAATAGGTAACAAAAGGACAGACTTGGCAGGTGTTTTCTTTTTTTGGAGACAGACACAGAAGGGAGTCTGAGAAAAAAGTTACAGGTACTTTGGGGTGCAGCTGCCTGTTTCTCGGCAAGACCTGATATGGGTGCAGTGAACTTAGTCTGCCTGCTGGAGGGGTTGAACGGCTGCAACGTGTATATCTGTAAATGAACACAAATGTTACAAAAATGCCAAAAGCCTCCCGTGGCCTCATTCCAAAAAGAAATCAAACCTGGTGCACATAATAATACATTGGAAAGAAAAGCTATGCCGTTGCAAGGAGGCTTTCATTTTGGGGAAGGGGGAACAATGCGCTGATTCTCCCTTGGATACCTGATCCTCAAAGGTGAGAGAGGGGATGAAGGAAGGGGTGTGTGCTTGTGGGCGGGTGGAGTGAGTTAGGGCGGAAGGGATGTGGGGAGAAAGTTCCACAAGCACCTGTGTGGTGCTGGCATCTAATCCTCTCCGTGTGGGCAGGGGGCTCCTAGCCGTGCCCATCACTGGGTTCCATGCCAGCGCCAGTCTATTTTATCCTCTGACATTTATCTTGGATTTTTTTTTTAACAAAACCTCCCCTCTATTCATTAAAACCCTAAGATAGTTCCCATGGCAACCACCTAGTCATGTGGCATCCAGAAATATTCTCAGACTTCGGAGGAAACACCGTAAAAATAATATTTAAGCAAAGAGAAAAGGATCATGGATTGCTTGGAAAGTGGCGCCCACACTCCGCCACCCTCCCACGGGGCTCTGCCAGTGGAGAGCAGGGCCTTTTCTGGCCACCGTGGAGGAAAAATGGGCTTGCCTGCCTCTGGCTGACCTGTGAGGTGGCAGCTGAGATCCTTTGAGGACAGGTAGGTTGGAAGGCAGGGAGATCAAGAGTAGGCGGAGTCAGAATTAACGATAGGCAAAGCCAGACGTGATTGGTTGTTAGGAAGAAGACAGCACCTCATTCATAAGAACCTCAGAAGAGCCTGCTGGATCAGGCCAATGACCCATCTAGTCCAGCATCCTGTTCTCACAGCGGCCAAGCATGCAGGACCTGAGCACCAGAGCACTCTCTCCCTTCTTATGGTTCCCAACATTCAGCATTCAGAAGCATTACTCTGGCTAGTAGCTTTGATAGCCTTTTCCTCCACGACTGAAGTGGTGCAGAAGATGGATTACCAACTCCTGAGCCCCACTGGTTTGTCCCAACAGAAAGTACAGTGGTACCTCTGGATGCGAACAGGATCCGTTCCGGAGCCCCGTTCGCATCCTGAGTAGAATGCAACCCCTATCTGCGCGTCTGCGTGGGTCGCGTTTCGCCGCTTCTGCGCATGACATCATTTTGAGCGTCTGCACATGCGCGAGTGGCAAAACCCGGAAGGGAGGGGGATGTGATTGAACTATGTGGTGTGTGCACATCCACAGGCAAATGTTTTCTTGGCAGGACAAAACAGTGAGAGGAAAAACTCCCCAAGGCTCTTTTCTGTCTGGCGTCTGCTCTTAAAGGCTTAGTAAAGTGAGTGTTGTAACTCCAAGGGATGCTCAGTGGCGACCTCTAATTTGGGGGAGAGAATCTGATTTCTGGAGAGAAGGTTGAGCCCAAGGAGCAAGGGTCCCCAGTCACTCTAATGAGCACAGGGAGGGACAGATTGGTCACTTTTTATTTCTCTGCTTGGCTTTAAGAATATTAAGTTCAGTTCCCGTCCCACTTTCTGCACCAGCTTGTAATTTTTCACCATCATTATTTTAGTGTGCATTCCTTATAATATGCACATTTCAATGGGCAATGCTGCCTAATATACACATATGATATAATGTAATTTCCCACAAATATATGCATGTTTATGCACACATCCACCTCATATACACACAGGTTCTTTTGGGGTTGGAAAATTGCCCGACAAAATTCGAGAGAGTGAGGATCACAAAACGGAGCTCAGCTTGGGTTCATGTGTTGCTTCAAGACCTGCAAATTGGGTAGCCAAGCCAAATTCCTCCCCCTCCCACATTTTCACCGGTCTCTGCATTACCACACTAAAAGCAGGTGGAACTGCCCCCTTCTGTCATTGTGCGTCCCCCTCCCCACCAAGGAGCTGGCTTGAGCAATAATGCTGGGAGTTTCTGCAAAGCTCTCGCTTGTTCCTGGATCCCTGACAGTCTCCTGTTAAGGGGCCCTGAGCTGCCTCTCATCTCCCTCCACCCTCTGACAGCTTCCTTCCACTCCAGCCTTTGCCATCCACTTCCTTTGCGCGCAGGCAGACTTAATAAGCAGTTTGAAAGGTGACTGAGCTCCACTGGAATGCGAGAAGCAGGGAAACAGGAAGGCCTGTTGAATTCTGACACAGATATTGTCATTCCTCTGGTGCATGCAATTATCCCAAATCTTCCTTATGTCCGATCCGATTTTGCATGGTGGGCGGGGGAAGCTGTGCACAAAGAACTGGTAGTTGCAAATAGAAGCACAGAATCTTGAGCGAGCTGCGGAGGGAAACAGAGGCTGAATATGCACTTGAGTGCAGCTCTTGGTCAGCGCTGCATGATGCTCAAGGGGACAAGCATTTTGATGTGCATTCACACACTTCATGCCCTAACTGGAAGGCCCCATAGCAAAGTCTTGCAGGACGCAAGATGCCAAAGGACCCAGTCCCACTAGGAAACCTCCCTCCAAAAAAAGAGAGAGGTTGTTTCTAGCTAATTACAGTCATACCTCGGGTTAAATATGCTTCAGGTTGAGCGTTTTCAGGTTGTGTTCTGCTGTGACCCGGAAGTAACGGAATAGGTTACTTCCAGGTTTTGCTGCTCACGCATGTGCAGACGCTCAAAATGACATCACATGCATGCGCAGAAGCAGTGAATCGCGACCCACGCATGTGCAGGCGCGCAGGCATGGGTTGCGTTCTGCTCAGGATGTGAACGAGGCTCCGGAACGGATCCCGTTTGCATCCCAAGGTACCACTGTAAACGTAAGAACATAAGAAGATCTTAGTATATCAGTGTCCAATAGGAAGCCCACAAGCAAGACCTGAGCACAAAAGTAGGACTCTCCCCACTTGTGATTCCCAGCAAGTGGCATTCAGAGCTAGACTGCCCCTGGTCATGGAGGTTCTTCTCTCACAGTAGATCTCCATATGCAGAGCCCTGCTGCATTGGATTAAAGACCCATCTAGGCCAGCATCCTGTCCTCACAGTGGCTTACCAGATGCTCCAATGGGAAGCCCATAAGCAGGACCTCAGCGTAAGACCAGAACCCATAAACAAAGACATTCGTTCACATCTTTCTTAGCATCCTGCCCAGAAAGGTTGATAGGCAGGAGGCAAGAAAATTAGGTTCAGTTCAGATTTTAATGCACATTCACGTAATTTGCACTTTCTGAAGTCATACGTGAACTGAAACACACAGCAGTCTCTTGAAATGGACGCTTCCCTGAATTTTGCAATGCAGTTCACCACACACACAAGCATGGGCATACAATGCATAAAATACATACATTAAGGGAATTAAGTGTTGCTGTTAGGCAAAACGGCAAACAAAAATGTGTACTTCGGGACACTAAAATGCTAATGAATTTTCTTAGGCATTTTTTTTTTTTGGGGGGGGGAGGAAATCTGGATGCAGAAGTGCGGCAAGCAGAACCCAAGAAAATGAGAAGCTGAGCAAAATGGAAATGGACTATTAATCTGTCCCACCCTAGCCTTGAACACCTGGTGGTGGTGATGGTGGTGGGGCTGTTCAGCGTCAATCCTCTAGGGCGGGACTAAGGGGGCATTAACCATTTGCCCCTGTTGTGGTCCTAAACCAGACTGGGGGCTCTGGGCTTGCAAAAGAAAAAAAAAGATCCCAATTTGCCTCTCATCCTTGCAGCTGACCTGTGAACTTGGTCCCACTTCAAGGTCCCACCTCCTTGCCTCCTTGCTTCTGGCACCAGAGAGGATGTTTTTGGTTGCGGTGCCCGGAATTTGGATTTGCCCCCCTCCCCCTTGAAAAGCCAGCCTGGCCCCACTCGCTCCTCTCTTTCAGGCAGGCAGCAAATTGCTGTTTTTTTGTTGGGCCTTCTCCAGCTCTTGCTGCATTTCCTGCTCTTGCTGCTTTTCACTGTTGCGATCGTGTGGTTTTGCTTTTAGGTTTTTTTTTACTGGCTATATTGCTTTATTACTGGTTTCAGCTGCTTCAATTGCATTTTTAGAAAGACTGGAAAGGAATCCCACTAACAAATCACTAAATGCATAAATAGTGAGCAACATGAACTGAAATATAGAGGAAGGTTCTCAAGATAAGCCAGCCTGGATGCCCTCCAGATCTTTTGGACTACAATCCCCATCATCCCCAGTCACTGGGCTCCCATCAGCTGTAGCCTCCCATGGCCATGCTGGCTGGGGATGATGGGAGTTGTAGTCTGGAGGCCACCATGTTGGGGAAGTCTGCATTAAAGGATGAGTGTCCATACTGTCACTTTTTTTAAAAAAAATGCATCCTTTTAAACATCCCCCAAATGACAAACTACATATGATGCTTTCTCAAAAACCAGGGCTGTTGAAACATATGGGCTCATTTGCTGGTTTCTGAGCATTGGCCTTATCACCTCCATGCAGGTGGTTTCTATGGATCAATTTCTCTAAATTACAGATGATCATCTAGCACAGGGCAAACCGTGTGACACTGCTTTCGCCTTATCTGTTTAATTTTATTTAACAAAATGTGTAAGAACATTAGAACATCCTGCTGGATCAGGTCAAAGGGGGCCCATTTAGTCCAGCATCCTATTCTTACAGTAGTAAGAGCAGATGAAGCCCACAAACAGAATCTGGGCAGGCCAGGTTGTCCTCTTATATACCTGCGGGGATTGGCAAGGCATCTGACCCTCACCTGACTCTCATAGCTCTCCTGTAGCTGCCTCTTATTAGTTATCATTTAGCTTTTGGGGGAAATAATTAGCATCACATGTCATGTGCATGGAACCAATTAACCAACTAGAAGGATTACTGTTAACAGCACCAGTTTTCCTATAACTTGATATTGCTGGATAGTTTTGATGAACTGCAAAAGAATTTTTAGTTTGCTTTCTGTTGCTACCCTGGAACTTTTGTTTATTAGTGCCACTTTGTTTTGTACGATTCCTTGCAAATGAAGGAAAACAACTTTTTTGCACGTATATGTAGATAATATAATTTTGGTTACTGAGGACAAACAAGATTGTACAAAAACAAGATTGGGTACAGGCCTGGCCAGGACATAGGCGTCCTGACTGTGACAAAGGTGACCTGTGTGCTTGCTTGCTTGCTCGCTTGATTAAGAGCTGTTGGGAACTTCAAGGTCCCTGCTCTCCCTTCTTATGGTCTTTGTACTGGACCTGGAGACTCCAATGGAGAGCATTCCATGTCAAGAAGGAGGGCAAGTGGGCACCCTATCAAATGACAGGGCAGGAGTTACATGGAGCAGCGCCTTTTCACTGGTGGTGCCCATTGTCTGCCTTACTCTTCCCAGACCTGCTGTCTTTTGGTCTGTATTTTGGAGCTTTATAATTTAGGAAGACTTTGGAAGAACTGGTTGACAAGTCTTATCAGTTGCTGTATGAGTGGATTTTATTTGCTGCTATTCTGTGCTTCTGGTACACCAGGGTTTACACAAGCGTAATAGAGTTGGCCAAGATGCCAGAAGGGATACAGTTTACAAGCTTTCTCCATTATCTGCACAGCAGGGGGTGTTCAGTCAACGGTGCAATGGCTGAGCTGAAGCATTCCCTGCTGGTCACTTGCTTTCAGCAATAGGGGTCGCTATTTGGAGGTACCCAATTGGTTAGCTGTCAGATTCTAGAGCTCCCTATTGGTGTTTCTTAGGTAATTCACAAAAGTCCATTCCTTAGGTAATTCACAGAGTCCATTCATAAAACACAGTGTTCATTCATAAAGCAGTAACATAAATCTCCGTTGCTACATATTGGGTATATATTTCAGTGGTTGAACATACAAGTTTATGGCCATGCTGTAGTGTAGTGCTTATGGGACTGTGAATAAAAGGTGGTTCGGCTCATTGTCTCGGGATATGGCAGGGAAGAGGTGACAAAACTGATTTCCAATAAGTGCCCCCCTTTATTTCCATTACAAGTCCTTGAGTCTGTACTCTGAATGGTGACACCAGGGACCTAGAAGGTGCAGGGCTTGTCAGTCCAACCCCTGCACAGTCTCATCAGGGCTGACCTTAAGGCAATTGGAGCAACTGGACCAAATTGGGCCCTGCGGGCCACTCCTAAGGGCAATCTAGATGGATTTTATTTATATCTAGATGGATTTTATTTATATTTATAAGATTTTGCAGACTTTGGCTGTGAACTGGGGCCCTACAAAAAAAAATTCAAGTTGCGCCCCACTGCTTCAAATTGGGCCCCACTGGCTAGCTCTGAGTCTAATAGTTGCTGGGCCTGAGTTGCCCTGCCCTTGCATGAAGTCTTGGGTTTACAATTTTGGGAGAGGGGAGACTGTGGCACTGGGGAGAGGGCAGGCTGGCGATGCCCCCTAAATTTAGAGGCCTGAGTTGCCCTGTCCTCACATGAAGTCTTGGGTTTGCAATTTTGGGAGAGGATAGATTGCCCGCTGGGGAGCGGGAGGACTGGCAAGGCCCCCTAGATTTAGAGGCCCTGGCTTCAGCCTACTTAGCCTATACATAAATCTGGCACTGATCCAGTGGCCAACCAGGTGCCCCACTAGGAAGCCCATATCCCTGAACTGTCCCAATAAAATCAGGACATCCCATTTTTTCACATGAGAACATGGCATCCCCAAACATCCACTTTTTGGCACCACGATCTTGCCCCGAAAAGTCTCTCCCCCCCCCCTAGGACTGTGATCTCTCATGGAGCCCCAAAACACACATCCTGGTTTTTTAACATGTTGGAGGGTATGGAGGCCTGTAAGCAAGACCTGAGCTCAAGAGCTTTCCCCACCTCCTGTGGTTTCCAGCAACTGATATTCAGAAGCATTACTGCTTCTGAATATAGAGGCAGAGCATGGTCAGCACAGCTAGTAGCCACTGATATCCTTATTCTCTCACGTGAATTTTAGTCCTCTTTTAAAGCCATCCAAGTTGGTGGCCGAAACCACCTCTGCTTGATTGCAATAAAACCTCTAAGCAGTTTACAAAAAATAAAATAAAATTATGTATAAAAACACTTAAAAACAAGTAATTAAAAGATGATTAAAATTGACTGAAGTCTAAAGAGGAATTAAAACATGTTAACATCTATGTGTCTGGGTAGCATTGCCAAGCAAATTTTTTTTAAGCAGGTACGGAAAAGCATCCACTGAAGGCAATTGTCAAGGCATTCTAGAGTGTATGCTTTGCTACATGAAAAGGCAGATTTCTTAAAAGTGGGGTTGTAGCCAATGCGAAGCCTACTCAGGGTAGACCCACTGAAATAAAAGATTTAGGTCCATTTATTTCAGTGGGTCTGTGCTGCTGGCATCCGTCTGTCTTGAGAGACAATGGAGTGCTCCTCCGGGGGGCAAAGGTAAACTGCTGTGTTAGCAACACTGATGTGACCTCTCCAAGATGCAAGCCTGGGCAGTGTGGCTGGGCTGCTCAGGGACATCTTCAGAAACATAAAACTGGGTGGCACAACCAGACCACTAAGATGGTCAACCAGATGGGCAGGTGGGCCTGGGATGCTCATGCTCCCTCCCCACAAGACAGGCGCATCCATGGCCACTTGTCTCTCCCTGGTTCTCCCTCTCCTCCCCTGCCATGATGAAGGGGACCACTGCCACCCATGGAACGCCCCACATTTTGCTGCTTTCTGCTATGTCTCTTCTTGGCCCCCAAGGCTCTGGGGAATTGCACCCCAGAAGGCAGCTGTGCTTTTTTTGGAGCAATTTTGTAAAGAGAGGAAAAAAAGCCAATGAAAAATGAGCATGCATGGAAGGGATGCTGTAATCACTGCAGAGCGACTGACAGGCAGATCCAAGGGAAATGTGCTCTTTTTTTACACAGATGTAAATTTAGAAAAATGACAAGGAAGAGAACAGAGAGGATTTTGATTTACGCCGATACCAGGAGCACTGGAGTGTGAGCACTGTGCGTGTGGTTAGAGAGAGTAGCCTGAGCAATTATATTTAAGGGTGGGGGTTCGTAAACATAAAGGATTGTAGCCAACTGAATTATACTCATATTAGACCCACTGGTGGGTGTATGGGGTGTTAGGGGAGGGTGGGGAACATGACATGCTGCTTCTGAGGTAGTTTGTCTACCTTTGGTCTCCACCCTACACTCAGCTCTCACCTGTGGCTCCTAGAAGCTGTCAGCATGTGACAGCAGTTGCAACCTGGAAAACGGCTTTGACTAGCCAGCTAAACCAGGTGAGGGTAGCTGATGGGTCTCAAACCCTCGTTGAGTTAGGGACTACCCTTGCATGCAAAGGCAGGCTCTGGAGGATTCAGCAGACGAGAGCAATAGTGGGTCCAATGGACAAGAAGACGGTTTCTGCATGTGCTGCAGAGGGAAGTGATGGGTAGATCAACCTGGGAAGGTAGCCCACCTAGGAGAAGGAAAACACTGGTCCTAGACCTCCGATGCCTTGAGGGAGAAGAAAAGGCTAAGGAGTAAACCCTTCACAAATCCAGAGTGGAGCCCCTAAGGCAGTTGGATGGTGCCTCTTTTGCCTCCTTCTGGCAACTCCTGCAGCCAAGCTGGTGCCAAATGTATTGCTTTGTTTCTTTGGACCACATCAGCGAGGCTGAGAGGGAGGTCTTGTCATCTCAGCAGCCCAGGCCCACCTGGCTGACCCTCGTAGTGGTCTGGTTGTGTCACCCAGTTTTATGTTTCTGAAGTGGTTGAGGTTCTCAAGATTCTTCCCATGAGTTCATTTTATTCATAGAAACATAGAATTGAAAAGTTGGGTGGTAATCAAAGGGCCATTTAGTCCAACCTCCTGCAATGCAGAAATCACAGCTAAGGAACACAGGAAAGGCTTTTTCTCTGTTTCACCATTGCCTATTCTGGATCATTGAGGCCAGATAAGTGGGTGGGTAGCTTTAGAACCAGATGATTTGGAGGGTAGCTACCATCAGACCTTGCCAACATGACCAGAGGATGCAGGGGCTGCTGTTGGCCATGCTGACTGGGGCTGATGGGAGTTGCAGTCCATGACATCTGGAGGGTACCAGGCTTCTTGCCACATTGCTCTATTTGGCCCACAATATGCAGAACTGCATCTCCTGTGTAGCATAATTCCCCCCCCCCCCGAATTTATGCTGTCACCTCCCCAAACTGTACAATTTTGGTGCAAAGAGAGGCTGGATTCTGTGATTTTAAACCAATGTGCAGACCACAGCCCAGGTTGCAGAGCCTATCTGTTGCCTCTGATATTGGTGGAGAAGAGGGAGGGAACCAATGAACCCTTTGGGGCACTGAAGCCCCACTCCCTGATCAGGGGACAGTCTGCTCAGACCCTCTACCTTCCCATTTGGATCTCAATGCTTCTGCTGGACCTTTGAGTTGCCCCCCACCAGGATTCCTCCTCCAATAGGTTTTTTTTTTAGAAGATATTTATTAAAATTTTCAAGATATTACAAAATGAAAAAAGAAAAAAGAAAGAAAAATACAAAATAAAAAACAGTTAAAAACAACCCAATCTTTCCATTACTTATTTTCCATTAGCTTGTTTCCTGGACCTCCTCACGCCTCCCTTTTTTTTGTATTCCAGTTCAGTTTGTTAGTTCAGCAAATCCTTCCCCTCTTTGTTTATCCTAGTCTTTAATCTTAAAATATTGTAACATTAATTTTTTACCTATTAGTAATCCATTTTTCATATTCCCTTATAGTATTACAGCTAAAAACCACTTAATTTCTATCCAACATCATTCTAACATTCATTAATTTTACAATATTTCTGTAAATAGTCTTTAAACTTTTTCCAATCTTCTTCCACCGACTCTTCTCCCTGGTCTCGGATTCTGCCAGTCATTTCCGCCAATTCCATATAGTCCATCACCTTCATCTGCCATTCTTCCAGGGTGGGTAAATCTTGTGTCTTCCAGTACTTTGCAATAAGTATTCTTGCTGCTGTTGTGGCGTACATAAAGAAAGTTCTATCCTTCTTTGACACCAATTGGCCGACTATGCCCAGGAGAAAGGCCTCTGGTTTCTTCAGGAAGGTATATTTAAATACCTTTTTCAATTCATTATATATCATCTCCCAGAAAGCCTTAATCCTTGGGCACGTCCACCTAAGGTGAAAGAATGTACCTTCAGTTTCTTTACATTTCCAACATTTATTGTCGGGCAAGTGATAGATTTTTGCAAGCTTGACTGGTGTCATGTACCACCTGTATATCATTTTCATAATATTCTCTCTTAAAGCATTACATGCCGCAAACTTCATACCTGTGGTCCATAACTGTTCCCAGTCAGCCATCATAATGTTATGTCCAACATCTTGTGCCCATTTAATCATAGCAGATTTCACAGTTTCATCCTGAGTATTCCATTTCAACAGCAAGTTATACATCCTTGACAAAATCTTAGTTTTGGGATCCAACAGTTCTATTTCCAATTTTGATTTTTCCACTTGGAATCCAATTTTTTTGTCCAAATTGTATGCCTCCATTATTTGATAATAATGAAGCCAGTCTCGCACTTTGTTTTTTAATTTTTCAAAACCCTGCAATTTCAATTTGTCTCCAAGAGGTTTTCTTCTGATAATTCGGTGTCCACTGGATTCAAGAGCTGTAGAATGCTCTCACTGCAGCAGAACAAATGTGTTAGTCAGACTCTCCTCCTCATCCTCTGCGTCTCCGGCCAAACAATATGACTGCATCTATCTGATCCACATTAACACCAGCACCTCTTCTCTGCCTCTCCTGCCTTTCCCACTCTCTGCCCAAGACTTTGCCTCTTTCTACAATGCAAAAATCAAAGCCATCCGCTCAGATCTTGCTTCCTCTTTTCCCTCCACTCTCCTAGTTGTCTATCACATTTAGATCTTTTCCTTTTTGGAAGGGCCATAGCACAGTGGCAGAGTGTCTGACTTGCAAGCAGAAGGTCTCATGTTCAATTCCTGGTGTCCCCAGGTAGGGCCTGGAGAGACTCCTTCCTGGAATCCCGGAGAGCCACTGTCTGTCAGTGTAGACAATGCTGAGCTAGATGGACCAAGGGTCTGACAGCATAAGGCAGCATCCTATGTTCCTTTGTTTTTCTCTCTCCTGTCTCACTTGGTGAGTTGACTTCCTTGCTGCCTTTTCCTAACATCAGTTCCACTTTTCTTGATCCCACTTCCTCCTGCCTCCTGGTAATAATCTCCTCTGTATTACCCAAACCCAGCGGCATAGCGTGGGGGGGGGCGTAGAGGGTGCAGAAATTGGGGGTGTATGTGCAAAATTGCTAAAGAAAAATAAAGTGTTTTGGAGGGTGTGTTTTTTTTAAAAAAAATCAAGCACAATTAAAAATTCATTAAATAAATAATAATAAAATAAATGGTCACCACTACTGTTGTCTCCCTAGGTTCCCTGTCCTTGCTGGGAAGACCTTTCCCCACTACCATCACTGCTACCATCCAGCCCTGACAGGAACCATGGGTTAGGGGGTGCAATACTTGCCTTGCCCCGGGCACTGGCAACCCACGTTATGCCACTGCCCAAACCTTCATCCTTGCCAGACTCACCAAGCACTTCCTCAGTGGGATCCCTCAGGGATCCCTTCTCAGCCCTCTGCTCTCTTCTCTCTACATGCTGCCCTTGGGTAACTTCATCAACAACATGGATGCAACCCTGGAATCTGAATCAATGCATTCAGCCTGGACCATGTGGTCCCAGTAGGTTTTGATACAGCCAAAGAAAGACTTGCAGGAGGTGGAGTCTGGAATGGAAGAAAAAGGTGGCTACTCTTGGCTATGCCTGGGCAAGTCCCCACTTCATTTAGCACTGGGGTTGGCTAACCTGTGACCCTCCAGATAACAGTCTTGGCCTCCAAGTTCCCACCAGCTCTGATCAGCAGAACCAATGGTCAGGGATGATGTAGACTAGCAACAGCTAGAGAGTCACAGGTTAGCCATCCCTCCTTTTGGACCACCTGGGCTGCCTTGCATCTTATTTCCAAGTCTATATGAGCTCTGGGATTGCTGCAGAATGTTGCCTCTTTCCTAGCCTGGAAAGCCCTTGTTGTTGTCAGAGTCGAGTGGGTTTTCTCCAGCATCTGCATTCCCTGAATTCCCATCCAGTGGCATGAGACAGAATACAAACTATGCGCTAGCATGCCCGGGGGAAACATTGGGTGGGGGGAGGGAAGACATGCTCCTTTCCATATGTTCATTTGCTTCTGAGGGGCGCAGCATGAGCTCTCCCTGAAAGGAGGGCTGATTCTCAACCTCTCTCTCTTGATATAATGTTTTACTTTATTTTATTTCAGGCTTAAAAGCTGCATTTTGTCACTCAACAGTTGTATTCCAATTCTACAATACTGATGACTTCTAGCTCACTCATCATCGATGTTTACAATCAAGCTTACAGACAATTGCGTTTTTAAATTCCCTCATGTCCAATTGCACCCTCTTTAACCAACTTCTTAGTGTACAGTGGTACCTCGGGTTACAGACGCTTCAGGTTACAGACGCTTCAGGTTACAGACTCCACTAACCCAGAAATAGTACCTCAGGTTAAGAACTTTGCTTCAGGATGAGAACAGAAATTGCACGACTGCGGCTTGGTGGCAGCAGGAAGCCCCATTAGCTAAAGTGGTGCTTCAGGTTAAGAATGGTTTCAGGTTAAGAACGGACCTCTGCAACGAATTAAGTACATAACCAGAGGCACCACTGTATTCTGCTTTTCTCCCCTTAAACGTCAAACCCTGCAGTGGACTTCACGAAGGTAAAAGAGCCTTTTAAATAGACTATGAAAGGTTTCTAGTCCTCCTTGAATGATTCTAAGAATCAATGCTTTCAGTTTTGCCATCTCTGCATATTCCAGGATTATCACCAGCCAGTCTTCCTTTGAGGGTATTTTCTTATCTTTTCACTTCTGTGCATAAAGATTCCTTGCTGCTGTAGTTATGTACATAAATACAATTGAATTGTTCTTTGGGATTTCACTGCTCAGTATCCCCATCAGGAAGGCTTCTGGCCTTTTGGGAAAGGTCAGCTTATTTTTTAAAACAAAATTCATCATATATCATGTCCCAAAAGGCCTTGGTCTGAAGGTAGAGCTGATTCTCAAAGTTCTGACCAACCAGCAGCCAATGCTACAGCAGCAGGGTCTTCCCAGCCTTGACTGTCTATATGTTTTGCCTGGGTCATCATGATGGCCCCCATTCTTTGATTCTTCCCCAGGCAAGGAGCAGTCAACTGGATGAGTTGGACTCCTGGCATCAGAGGCAGAGGCTCTGGGTCCCAGTCCATGCCATAGTACCACAGCTGGGCCTGCACCAGAGCTAAGGATGGGGGCAAAATTCAATCTACTTCACGTTTACAGGAGAAGTTATCAAACCCACATGTTCTGATACAATATGCAAACTGAAACACATTCACACGTTTCTGAATTTTGCAATGCAGTTCTCTAACCAAATCATGTGTACAAAAATGCACATGTTTGTGAAAATAACATACCTATGTTTGGGAAAGTTGCTTTGCAAAAATGTGTATTGTTGTGAGTTTGGGAGGTGGGGGTGTTAGGCTGTAGGCCCCCCTTCTAATTTCTGGATCTAGCAGGGATTCCATTGCTGGAATAGCCAGGCCAGCCTGGTAATGTTCTGCTAAGTATGGGTCATTAAGGTAACAAAGGAAGTGGCTCTGTGCCAGAGGACACATGAGTGTCCCCACTCCTTCATGTGGCTGGTAGTTAGAAGGACAAAAGCCAGAGCCGGAGTTGTGTGAGAGAGAAGGAAGCTGCAGGGAGAAGCATGAGAGTGAGAGCCATGCCTGATTTCTGCTGGAATCCAAGACTGTGGCTATGGGAGAAGCAGAGCATTATTGGGGTGCTAACCGCCGTGAGCCCCTCCACTGTAGGCTCAGGTTGTATATATGTGTAAATAAACCATGCATCCTAAAGACACTTCAGTCTCTGCTGGCATTCATTCCAAGGAAACTAAACCCCGGGTAAATGCCTGGCACCCCTGCAATCTCTCACCGCTCTGATATTTGGGTGGCGTGCATTAGGCGGGTATTAGGGAGGATTGCATTCAAACACGTGTCTGTGTTTGAATGTGCACTAAAATGCTGGTGAATTTTCATGTGGGCTTTTTAAGATAAATTGAAAACAGATGTAGAAATGTGGAGAACTGCAACTGGAAAAACCAGACACTGAAAGAAACCACGGGATCTGAAAACATGAAACTTTGCTCATCCCTCCAAGAATGCAGTCAGGTTAGCTGACTTCCCCAATTTTCCTTCCCCACTTCTGCCTTTTATTATTTCCCCCCACTAGATTTCGTCAGGATCTCTGGGTGAGGCAGAGTGTCATGCCCCCTTCCAAACCTCTACTCAAAAAAGCCTTATAATAATACACAATGTTAAAGGCACTTGTCTGTGAGTTGGATGGCTGGAGTATGCTGCTGGTGTGTGCAAATGGATGGAGGGGTGTGTGGGGTGTGTGTGTGTGTGTGTGTGTGTGTGAGAGAGAGAGAGAGAGAGAGAGAGAGAGAGAGAGAGAGAACGCACTTGAGGGTGTGATTTTTGTGTATGTGTGTGCATAAGTGAAAGAGAAAAGGTGCAGGTGATAGACATTGACCGGTTAAAGCAGTTCTTTGAAACTCAGAGGGAACACTTCCTGCCATGATCTTTCAAAAAATGAATAAGTGTGTGTGTGTGCGTGTGTGTGTGCATGTGTGTGCGTACATGGAAAAGTCTACATTGCAACAATGAATCATGCTCCTATCCTGGAATCTGTGGGATAATTACAACCTACACAAGGTAGTTTAGAAAAGCCAAAAACAATATAGAAGAAGAAAGAGCCAAGGAGCTGACGGAAGATGATGGGTAAGCTCCATCGTTTGTTGCCCAAGGTCCTCAGCTTAGTTCCTCTCACTTAAAAGGAACTGGATTAGACAAATGCAAAGAGGATTAGACAAATTCATGGCTATTGATGGCTACCAGTCACGAGGGTTATGCTCTGTCTCCATAGCTGGAAGCAGCTGTTACATGTCACCCCAATCTCTGAGCAGTGCGAGATTCCAGGGGTACCAGGGGTGCTTAGCAGAGTCTGTGTTTCCTTTTGGGTGGTGAGGCAGAGCAGAAGAATTTGGAAGAGTTTGGATTAGATACCCCACTTTATCACTACCTGAAGGAGTCTCAAAGTGGCTAACATTCTCCTTTCTCTTCCTCCCCCACAACAAAGACTCTGTGAGGTGAGTGGGGCTGAGAGACTTCAGAGAAGTGTGACTGGCCCAAGGTCACCCAGCAGCTGCATGTGGAGGAGCGGAGACGCGAACCTGGTTCACCAGATTATGAGTCTACCGCTCTTAACCACTACACCACACTGGCAGAGACTGTGGTGTCTTTTATGATACATGGTTTATTTACACATATATACAACCTGCGTCTAGATGGAGAGTGTGCAGAGCATTCACATCCCAAGGGGGTCCTATTCTTTCCATTGCTGCAGACTATGAGTCCAAGAGACTCCAAACATCGTGTCCAACTCTCTTTGCAGAATAAAACAAGACTTTCCTCTTTCTGCTCTGGTCTCCACTGCCAAGCTTGCAAAAATGGCACTTTTTCTGTTCTGTGCTTGGCCCCAATAGAGCCTTCTGTTACATGCAAGCAGCAGCTTCTTTTTTATTGTTAAAGAAACATGAAATGTATAATTTGGCCCTGAGAAGGTGGTGAGTCTTCTAGGAAAATCTTGGCATTTGAAGATTGTAGCATTTGGGCAAGGGGACCCTCTGGAGAACTGGCTTCCAATCTGCTCCACATTTATTGCTATGACCTCCCCTAAACCCTAGAAATTAATAAAAGGTAGGATTTTAATTATTGGGGATGTGAAGGGAGAAATACAAGCTGCAGAGGAATTCTTGAGCTAGCCTACACAAAATGACCTGGCCAAGTTGGGGCCATTAAGAAACAACACATTGAGAGCCATTGGCAATGCAAGAAAACTGTCCTCCCCTCTTGTCCTGAGATGTGAACAGAGACTGGGGGTTTGGAAGGTAGTCAGGGTAACTGGATGTGGGTTGACAGGAAAAGAGAGGGGTTTTTTTAAGCAAGGTGCTCTGCCAAGAAAAAGGAAGACGAAAGAGTGGCATCCATCTTGGGCAGGCTGGCTGAAGGTTGGCTGGGAGAGATACCTTGGACTCCATGGCTACCCTGCTGTCGGGGCCAACCCCCTCTTGAAATGACCATGCCGTAAGATCTGTACTCCCTTCATGCAGATCGAAAGCTTAAATAGGTGACTAAACCATGTTTCTTAAAGCTACAACAGTCTCCGTTGTGTCTCCAAAGGAACACAGACCCTGGGTGAGTGCCTGGACCCCCATGGACTCTTGCTACTGCTCGGCAGAGAGAGGGGGAGGCACCCAGCTTTGGGAACAATATAATAACAGCCAAGTTTGATTCCAAGCTTTTGTTTTTCTACAGTGATTTGAAGCAGAAATGCACAATCAAAGGGAAAAAACCACCCAAGCCGGGCCACAGCAAATGCCATTTTGGGCACAGAAGCATCAACCAGAAGACCCATTGACTCAACCATTGCTCTCAAGTGCCATGTCTTGCTACTGCCTCACAAACAGCACCATCTCACAGTGAGTGCTCATAGCTCGGGCGTGCATCGAGGACCTTGACAAATGCGAGGGAATATAATTGTGCACTCGGCAGCCCTGCCCCCCACCATCTCTGCCCTCCACTCCCCGCTCGCAGGACTGGAACAATATGCCACTTCCCATCCACCTCCGAGCTGTTCCCATTAAATAAGAATAAACTTGGCAACAGTTTCCCATCCCTGGAATCTAGGACAGTGGGTTACGCGAGATAGTTGCTCTTGAATGAGCAGGGAAGAGAAAGAAGCCTTTGCCAGAGATGGGAGTCTAAATTCCACATGAGAGGTTTTGACCAGAGATATGCCGGCGGCAAAGGGGGTGATGTTGAAAAGATGCCTTTGTGGCCAGGGCTCACGATGACCTTGGAAAGGGTCGCAGGATCAGACAAAAACAGCACTTGGAATTTATTTCAAAATGAAGATTGTTCTGCCTAGAGAGCTCTGCTTTCTGTCCTGGAAGCCCTAAGGTGAGAAGTGTGGAAGAGAACCATGTGGCTTTCTTCTCATTGACCTCAATGATCACAGAATCTCATTGACTAAAGAATCACAGAACTGTAGAGTTGGAAAGGACCCCAATGGTCATCTAGTCCAACCCTCTTCAATGCAGGAATCATAGCTCAAGAATCCCTGGTAGATGGCCATCCAATTTCTGTTTTAAAACCTCTAGTGAAAGAGAGACCATATTATGAGGGTGCAGTGGTGGCAGTGGGAGAAATTCAGGCTGGTTCATGTTCTAATGTGAGCCTCCCTGACTTCCTCTTCAGGAAAGTAGTGAGCCACTCTTCAGAAGGTGCACTGGATTCTGCAATGCAGTCCTTCAACCTGAAAATGCTTGCAAAATGCACGTATAAAGGGAAAGCGATATATTAGCGAAAAGGACATTAAAAGGCAGGATACTCAGGGAAAGTGCTTGCAAAAATGGTGTCCGTTAGGCAAAATTGCATATACAAAATGCACAGAGATTTTTTTCTTCTGAGGACTTAAAAAATATATGAACTGATGTGAAATGTGGCAGACTCAATTTCAGAATGAGCCCAGAGGACAATCATGAGGGCAGATGCTGCAGCCTCATTGCTAATCTTTTCTCTTCTCTTCTCTGCTTGCTTTTTTATTTTAGCCATCTCTGCCTGGCATGGTTAGCTTATGGGATGACAGGCAGTGGGCAGCAGTGAGCACTGGTGCTGAGCAGAGAAGGACCAGGTTGGGCGGCTGCAGCTGCTGCTCTCTTCATTTCCTTGGGTGTGGGTACTTGTGGGTGTGGGGATCAAAGAGACAGAGAGGTGAATTTTATCAGTTCCAGTTTCTCTCCATTTTTCATTTGTCCAGTCTTAAATTCAGTTCTCCACATTTTCACTCCAGTTTGTTATTAAAAAGATAAAAAATCTCAATGAAGATTCATAAACATTTTATGCAAATTGGTATATATTTTTGCAAAGCCATTTCCCCCTAGTGGAATGCATTTCTATGTGTCTTTTTACTAATGCATGCATTTTCCTACATATTGCTTGAATGGCACTGAAAAATTTGTTTTTTGAAGGGTGTTCTGTGTTTTGGTTCACGTATTGTTTCAAAAAGTGTGAATTGGGCATGTTTACCTTTAAATGCAAACTTACTTGAATTTCTCTCTCTGCCACTAACCAGAGGCCAGTTTGACCTGCCTCTCCCCCAAACCTGGCACTAGCCCTGTGTGGGGTGATTTTGCTGTGAGGGCTGTGTGTCTCCATCTTTGCCTATTGCAGAGGAATACTGGGTCAGTTTTAGATTATATTTTAATTTCTATGCTGTTTTCCCCACGGCAGAAAATAGCACTCAGAACAGTGTCCAAGCACACAAAAAATATCAATTCAAGAGGATTTGAGGATAGTTTTGCCTGTAAACAATATTGACACTAAATAATGCAAGGAAAACTCTCGAGTAACAAAGAAACAAACATGCTATAAACACAAAGAATATGAATGATGCTTAATGCACAAACACAAAGAGAACTGAAATAGCTCAGTTGGCTAGAGCATGGTGCTGATAACGCCAGGGTTGCAGGTTTGATTCCTGTGTGGGACAGCTGTATATTCTTGCACTGTAGGGGGTAGGTCTAGAATAATGATCCTCAGGGTCCCTTCCAACTCTACAATTCTATGGTTCTATGACAAATAGCAGATTGGTATTGCCTCACCCAACTGGAAAAGAGGTGCAGTGCACTTAGGTCACACCCTGACCATACATTCAAAGCACATTCAGCATTCCTTCCTTCCAAAGAATCATGGGAGCTGTAGTTTGTTCAGGGTATTGTGAACTGAAGCCTGGGGGTGGTGGTAAAACAACAGTTCTCCCAGGATTCTTTGGGGGAAGCCATGTGCCTTAGACATGCATTAAATGTGCTTTCAATGTATGGTGTGGATGTGGCCCAAATGTCATGCAATCACAAATGTTCAGCTCTCATGAATTTTTATTTATTTATAAAAAAGGGCACCTAGCAAGGAGAACAACCCCTCTGGAAAGACAAGCCCATCACAGCAAAGCTCAGATGCAGCCTCCCCCAACCAGGTGCCTGCCAGAGGTTTTCAGACGACAACTGACAGCTGCCCCAGCATTCAGTTCCTCCTGCTGCATGGACTTTTACGGCGTTTTCCTTTTTGTACATTGCAGAAGCTACCAATATTCCAACTCATCACTCACACAGTTTGAATGTTTCTGAACATTCCATGGCATCACGGCAGCTCAGCAAACAGTAGAGGAGGGTGGCTTAAAGGGCACAAGGAAACAACAGCTGACTTAGGCAGGAACAACTAGCTGCACCAGATGGGGGGCACCTGGTTTGCCAGTCGTACATGTGAAAAAGATCTAGTAGAACTCCATCAGAAGGTAATGGACTCTCCTTCATTGGACAGAGGTTGGGTGGTCATCTGTCAGGGGTTCTTTAGTACTGATTTCTGCATTGCAGGGGTTGGACTAGATGACTCTTGGGTACCCCCCAGTTCTATGATTCTATTGTTTCTGCACACTATTCAATGTAAAGCCCTATATGGCTTGGGTCCTGGCTATCTGAAGGACTGTAAAGGAGCATATTTGAGCTTGCCTGGGGTTTGAGATCTTCTGGGGAGACCTCTATCTTGGTCCCATGCACTTCACAGGCACGCTTGGTGAGCACCCTGGACAGGGCCTTCTTAGTGGCCACTCCCGGATTATGGAATTCCCTTCCACAGGAGACTAGGCTGCCCTCTCTTTGCTTTCCTTTTGCTGGCAGTGAAAGATCGCTCCCCCTTTGGCCCCTAACTGGCTGTTCTGGCAGAATCTCCTTGTTTTTTTTTGTATGTGTCCAATGGCCATCTGTCAGGGATTCTTTAGCTGAGATTCCTGCATTGCAAGGGGGCGGCGGGTTGTACTAGATGTCATTTTGGATCCCTTCCAACCCTGCAATTCTAGGATTCTTTGGTGGTGGGGAGCGCATATGGAATCTTCAGCTTCTCGTTCTTGTATTTCAGCACCCCTGCTCCTCTCTCCACCCCAGTTCAAGGCAGCCACCAGGCCACTGCATTTCCTATACACCCTCAGTGCAAATACAAGGTGATCTCTTACATCATTAACTTTCTAAAGGGGCTTGATATATGTAAGGTGAGAGATGGAACAAGTGAAGTGGCATGCAGCTGGTGATGTCACAGCCACCTCATTTGCATATGCATCTACAACCTTCCTGGAATTCTGATCCTCCAAGCTGGCTGAGGCTAATCCATAAGCAAAATTCCAGCTTTCAGAATTTGGGCTTCAAGAAGATTTCTGCTCTGGGTGATGGGGAAGGATCACCTCTGTTGCTGCTAATCACACCTGTAGACAATTTTTTAAAATTTTATTTTATTTTAAACATTACAATGGTACCTCGGGTTAAGAACTTAATTCGTTCTGGGGGTCCGTTCTTAACCTGAAACTGTTCTTAATCTGAAGCACCACTTTAGCTAATGGGGCCTCCCTCAGCTGCTGCACGACTTCTGTTCTCATCCTGAAGCAAAGTTCTTAACCCGAGGCAATATTTCTGGGTTAGTGGAGTCTGTAACCTGAAGCGTGTGTAACCTGAAGCGTATGTAACCTGAGGTACCACTGTAATGCAATTTTTGTATTACTTACAGCCTGAGCCTACGATCTTTTCACCTTGGGGGGTGGGGTGGGGTGTCAGCCAGGCATCCAGGCTGCTAGTGGAGAAGGCTGATGGCAAAGCTCATGCATCAAAGGAGACAGTGTCGTATAGTGGTTAGTGTTTAAACTAGGATTCCACTCAGCCATGGAGCTCACTGGGTAGGAGGCAATCACTGCCTCTCAGCCTAACCTACCTTGCAGGGTTGTTATGAGGATTAAATGGGGGGGGGACCCATGTACGCCACCTTGAGCTCCTTGGAGAAAAAGGTAGGATATAAAATGCAATAGAATAAATAGATAGCAAGTCAAACTGAGGCAGCATCCATTTCTATTCTGTACAGGTGAATGCCCTCCATCCCCCTCCAGTTTGGACATGCAGCTGCTATAGGGTTGGTTTCCTTGTGAGGAGAGAGCAAAGCTTTGCATCCAGCGCTAATTCTACTCAAAGTAGACCCATCGAAGTGACATGAATGAAGATGATTCATTAATTCCAGGGGGTCCCCTTTAAGTGGGGCCTTGTAGGCATTTCCAGCTTTCTCAGGATAGCTGTCAATCTGAAAAAAATAAAAGCTAAGGGTGTTGGGTTGGGAGGACCTCAGACAAGGAGCCGGCTTAACAGTGCTAGGAAGTGACATCAGTTTCGTAGACACACACACATCTCTGCCAAAGCTAACAGATCTACTTGGAGATACCTACCCCCGCTTCTTCAGCTTCTATTCAAATACATGTGGGGGTGTTCTCAGTAGCCACCAACTGTCACTGCTCAGTGAAGAAACATCTAACTATCAGAAATGATTGAGCCAGCTTGTTTTCTGCTGCTCCAAAGGGCAGGACCCGAACCAATGGATTCAAATACCAAGAAAGGCGATTCTGAGTAAACCTGAGTAAACCAAAGTGTTGGTGTTGACTTTTAAAGCCCTAAACGGCCTCGACCCAGTATACCTGAAGGAGCGTCTCCACCCCCATTGTTCTGCCCAGACACTGAGGTCCAGCGCCAAGGGCCTTCTGGCGGTTCCCTCACTGCGAGAAGCAAAGCTACAGGGAACCAGGCAGAGGGCCTTCTCAGTAGTGGCACCCACCCTGTGGAACACTCTCCTATCATATGTCAAAGAGATAAACAACTACCTGATATTCAGAAGACATCTGAAGACAGCCCTGTTTAGGGAAGTTTTTAATGTGTGACATTTTAATGTATTTTTAATCTTTGTTGGAAGCCCCACAGAGTGGCTGGGAAGACCCAGCCAGATGGGCAGGGTACAAATAGATGATGATGATGATCATCATCATCACCATCACTTTCTGACAGTAAGAGTTGTCTGACAGTGTAACATAGACTCCCTCAGATGTTGGTGGACTCTCCTCCTTTGGAGGTTTTTAAACAGAGGTTGGGTGGCCATCTGTCAGAGATTCTTGAGCTGCGATTCCTGCATTGCAGGGGGCTGGACCAGATGACACTGGGGGGGCGTGTCCCTTCCAACTTGACCATTCCTTGCTTCTATGAAACACTTTTAGCATGCTCTAAGGCAGCACACTGGCTGGGGCTGATGGGAGTTTGATTTGGTTATTTAAAAATATATCTAAGCAGTGTACAAAGAACTGAAGCAACAACAGACAACGTAAACAAAATATTACAAAAATACACAGTTACATATAAAAAAGTTACATTAATATGAAGTTATTAACCAATATCATCTCCATTCTGACACACCTTCCCTTTCAGACTCCAGGTTCTCAGCCAGGGACCAAACAAACTCTTAACTCTTAACAAGATTCTCACAATGAGATGAGATCCTGGAAACAGCAGGCACCACCCTAGTCTTTCACTCTAGACTTTCTTTTTATGGGCAGGCCCAAGGTGGATGGTGCTACTTCAGGCTGCCCACAGCTTTGTCAAATTCAGCTGCACTTTCCAAACCCAGTTCCAGGTATAGCAGGTTTGTTGAGTTGTGGTCCAAACCACTTAGAGGGCACCGGGTTGGGGAATGCTGTTCTAGAACCCCCAAGTGATCATCAGCGCTTAGCAGCACTCCGTCAAGTCACACAAAGCCCACATTCACACTATGCATTTAATGTATGATTCTATGAGTATCATACATCTTTAAACAGCCATGGCTTCCACCAAAGCATAATGGGACCTGCTATTTATTTATTTAAATAGCCCTGTTGAGGGAAGTTTTTAATGACTGATGTTTTAATGTATTTTTAATCTTTTGTTGGAAGCCACCGATGGGTGGGGTATAAAGGAATAATAATAATAATAATAATAATAATAATAATAATAATAATAATTTATTAAGGGTGCTGAGAATTGTTAGAAGATTCCCCCCATTCCCCCCAGAGCTACAATTCCCAAAATTCCTTGTGAAGAGGGATTGATTGTTAAACCACTCTGGGAACTGCAGCTTTGGGAGGGGAATGGGAGGGTCTCCTAACAACTCTAAGCACTCTTAACAAACTACAGTTCACAGAGTCCTTTGGGGGAAGGACGGCTGTTTGAAGTGGTATCATGGGGCTTGAAATGTATTAGGTGAATGTGGAGAAAATGTGGTCATAAGGACATAAGAAAACCCTGGTGGATCAGGCCAATGGCCCATCTATTCCAGCATCCTGTTCCCACAGTGGCCAAGCCTCAAAGAGAAGCCCACAAGCAGGACCCAGGCACAAGTGATCACTCCCCACCCGTGATCCCCAGTGACTGGTACTCAGAAGCATTGCTGCCTCCAACTGTGGAGGCAGAGCATACCCATCATGGCTACAGTAGTAGCCTTCAACAGCCCTCTCCTCCACGGTCCTCTTTTGAGTTGACACAACAGGATGTAACATCTGCTCCAAGAACTCTGCACTTGCAAATGCAATCTCAAAACAGAAGAGTATTGAAATTCCCTCTATACATGAATGGATCCAAAAGCTGACAGAATACGCTGAATTAGATGGTCTATCAGAAAAAAATGAAGAATAAGCCAAAACAGGAATTTGTTTCAAAATGGGAGGTTATCAAAGAATATTTGAAATATAATTACAGTAGTTTAAACTCTGTTGCAGCATTTGAGGAATTTCAGTAATTGTTGCAAGTTAGACATAAGAGTTAAGATATAGTAAGAAAAAGTTAAATTATGATAAAAGTGTGTATTGGCAATAAGTAATATGAAATTGAAGTAAGGAATAGACAGGAGGTCGGGTCCATAGTGTTAAGACCAACTTATGTTTTATTGTTTGTTAAGAAAATTTTGTGTTTATTGTTATTCTTGTGTGTAATTCTGTGTCTGTGTTTTCCTTTTTTTGTTGTATCAATAAAAAAAGCAAAAGCAATCTCAAAACATTTGTTTGCAAAAGAAAAGAAAAGAAAAAAGGCGCTGAGATGAGTTTTGAACTCCAGGCACCTTGTACTCTCAGACTCTTTGCCACCACTCTGCACTGGCTTACTTTATTTGGAAGAAAGCCCCCCTCTTCTGTTCTGATGGAGCTTGATTCTTAAGCATTTTCCGTGGCTCCAGCTTGCCTGTGGCTGCCATGCCAGAGCTAATGGCTGGCATTCTGTAGTTGCAGTCCTACATGCTCCTGAGAGCAAAGTAAGAAGTGCAAAAATAGCTGTAGAGACACGACTGACAGACACTCCCACAGTGTACCTGGCAACCCACCAATCATGAGATTGCGCACCAGCGCTGCCCCCACATTAACCATGCATGGAACACTCCAGCCGAAATGTGCAAGTCCGGCAGAAGGAGAAAGTGCAGGCTAAGTATGGGCAGAGGGCGAGAGCCCTGAAGTTGCTTATCAACAGTTATCAGTCGGGCAGGCACCCTGAGCAGGCGCAGACCACAGTTGTTCCTATGATGGTGGAATTCATTTAAATAATTTCTATTTAAATGATAACACTTATTCCTCAACTTGCAGCTATACATCTAGATGAGCACATGCAAATTTTATGCAAATAGGTGCCCTCCTTTTTCAGCGACACATTTCCTCTCTTTGAGCAATGTGTAAGGATAGCAAGGATGCAGGGAATCAAAGAGAGTAGACCTGAGTACCAGCCTCGAACGAGTTTCACTTATTGCATTTATATCCCACCTTTCTTTCCTACAAGGAGCTCAAGGTGGCAGACATGGTTCTCCGCCACTCCTCATTTAATCCCCCCCAACAACCCTGGGAGGTAGGTTGGGGTTGAGAGGCAGTGCCTGGCCCCAGGTCACCCACTGAGCTTTATAACTGAGTAGGGGCTTGAACCCTGGTCTCCCAGCTCCTAGTCGAAACACTCTCACCACTGCATCACTGGTTCCCTTTCAGTGTCTTGCACACAATGATTTTGGGTGAAAAATAACGAGAGCGGAACTAGAATTCAGGGCTCCTCATTGAATGAGAAGGTATTTTCCATGGTGGCTCCCAGGTTATGGAATGACTACCCCTTTGAGATGCAACTTGGTCCCTGCATGTTTTTTGATGATGGGTTCCTCCTCCTGCATTGCTGTGCTGCTAACACTGGCTACTCTGTACTTGTTTTTTTTTGGGGGGGGAAGGTGTTGTATTTTGATTGAAAATTGTGCTTGCTTGAATTGTGACATATTCCTATCCCACCCCAGGACCATTTGGCGAGAGGTGGACTATAACTACAAATAAACAACAAATATATGTTAAATAAAGGAGCACCACACAGCCGCACAACAGAAAGATTTGCAATTAGTCTAGCCCATGATGTAGGAACAAAACAGGAAGCTGCCTTATCTTGTGTCAGCCACCAACAGCAATATTGTTCACACTGACTGGCAGAGGCTTTCCAGGGTTTCAGTCTTTCCCAGCCCTACTGAGATATTCCAGGGATTGATGCTTGGGGCATCTGCACGCAAAGCAAGATATTCTGCTGCTGAGCAGCTGTGGCCCTCCTTCTGCTCTCCTCAGCTCCACATGAATCATCTAGCCATACAGCTCAGCACTGAAGGACCTCAGCTGGAACAACGTATCTTCAGCCAACAAAAGCCCACAAAAGGTGTTCAGTTTGCTCCTGCAAGAGTGTGCAGCGTGGCACAGGCAATCCGAGTGAGTGATGCAATGGCCAATGGCCTCCTCCTGTCAAGTGCCATGCCCAATACTTTAGATGCACCTCCCTTGCATTTCAGGATAAATTCAGTTTATTGCCAGCATTTGCAGGGCATCCTCTCCAGAAGCCCTTCTAGAGAGGGTGACTGATACAGCTCTGCCGGCTGGCTTATCACACTGGCAACAGCCATATGAGGAGAATGGAAGACTTAGAGTCTGTCCTATTTTGTATTAAAACACACACAAATGCTTTTAAGAAGAGCCTGCTAGATCAGGCCAATGGCCCATCTAGTCCAGCATCCATTCTCACAGTGGCCAACCAGATGCCTCAAAGGGAACCCCCAAGCAAGACCCCAAAACAAGAGCACTCTTCCTTCCTTAGGTTTCCAGCAACTTGTATTCAGAATGTAGCCCTCTCAGCCATTGATTTTGACAATGCTCCAGCAGCAAGACCCACAGCCAGCATGCAGACCCCACATTCTGCTGTGGTGGCACACCTCCTGGTCCTCCTCTCATGTCCCATAGGGAAGACCAAGGGGGTGACTAAGAAGGGGGCAGTGCTGCAGGCACCAGCTCATTCACTTAAGAACAAAGGCAACGCTGAAATCATCAAGTCTTTTATTGAATGACATCCATGGCAGAGTGAGCTCTGGCAGTGTCACAGAGTACAGCTGCTCTGGTTGCGACCCTGCCTCTCACACATTCCGGAAAGGGACAGGACTCATGCGAGAGCAGGGAAAGTAATGACCCCACAGAGGAACATCTGGCATCTCACGAGTCACCTGCTGCTGGTCTAGGCCTCTCTTGTGGCCTCTATGGCACCGGGGAGTAGACAACACTTTTTCCTCCGTGAGTGTAAAGGGCTGCCTGGTTGCCTGTAGAGAGACATGGGGATAGTTAGTGGTAGTGATGAGCAATGAGAAGAGGCTGCAGCAGACAACTCCTGGGGAAGTGGCAGAGGAGGGGGCTCCAGCCCCCCAAGTGCTTCTAGTCAACAGAGGTTGGATGGTCATCTGCCAGGTTCCATCCATTTAGCCTCGGTTCCTGCATTGCAGGGGGTTGGACTAGATGATCCTTGGAAGTCCCTCCCTACTCTACAGTTCTATGATTTCTTTTTGTTGGCAGCTGGCCTGGGGTCTGCATCCAAAGAGGGTGATGCTGTCACCAATGAAACAGCCCTCACCCAGAAGCCCCAAGGAGTGGCCCTGGAGCTCGGCCTTCATGTCCCCTGGCTCTGATCCTGCTAGGAAAAACAGGATCCAGCAGATGGTTCGCCTACAATGGTACCAGGCTCCCCTTTGTTTGTGCCAGTGCATAGTGAAAGAACTGATCTAGATTTGGGGCCCGGCAGTCAACAGATTCCCTGTTTTTGTGCACGGGACATGTGGGAGATGTTGCTGCACCTTGCTGAGCCAGGGTGTGGGGTTGGTAAGCTGGAATGAGATGGGAGGAATGCAAAAGGCTCTGCTTTTTACCTGTGGCGGTCCTCTTGTCCTTGGAGTTGCCGATTCTTGAGAGTATTTATATTTGAAGTCTGGAATCGCAGCACCTGTAAAAGGTCTGAGAACACAACTGTTATCTACCTACCCTTTCTCCCCCATCCTTTTTGGGAGAAAGTTTCTGTGGCTCCTGGGTATTTTTGTTTCCTGTGCAAAGTTTTCCCTATCATCAAATGCCCCATCGCTAAAGCACCCACTCACTTAATCCTAGTTCTCCAGACATGGGGCAGAAGAGCATCTCTCCATACCATGTTCTGGTCAACTGTTTCCTCGCCAGGGCTGATGAACGCTTCTGTATAGTGACTGGCTGCAGAATGGGTCTCTTCTGCATTGTGGCTTTGTGGTTAGAAAGGTTTGAATGTCCTGATGCAACAGAGTCCAGGGCTCCCGTGCCTTTAAGAGTTGTGTAAAAGAAGCAATTAAAGGGTCAGCAGCTCTGTTCTCTCATGTGCCTGACCAGTCTAGTTTCAGGCAGGGGGCAGCCCTTCAAGTAGGGCTCTTCCTTCATTGACTTCGAGGGATACTCTTTACTTATGCCACCCCTTTTACAGGCACATTATGCCATCACAAGCTCTGCCCCTCTCATCTCCTTAAGAACATAAGAAGAGCCTGCTGGATCAGGCCAGTGGCCCCTCTAGTCCAACATCCTGTTCTCACAGTAGCCAACCAGATACATTTCTGTGAAGCCTGCAAGCAGGACAGAAGCACAAGACCACTCTCTGCACCCGCAATCCCCAGGAACTGGTATTCAGAAGCCCCCAACTGTGGAGGCAGAACATAGCCAACATGGATAGTAGGCTTCAATAGCCCTTTCTCCTCCATGAATTTGTCCAGTCCTCCCCCACCAGTCTTGACATCATATGAGTCGGGGAGAGGGTCATCATTCACAAGCAGTGGCAGACTTTGGGCTTGCAAATTTCAGTAGCGCCCTGTGCAACACCAATTCTCTTCCCCCTCCTAGCATTTCGCCTTCCATTCTAAGTCAGTGCCAAGAGTGTGAAAACCAATTGCACTCCCTTAAATCTTCCTCTAGCACAATTGGGTCTCAGAGATTGATACGGTGTTCAGCTTTACTCTTACAGAGAGGCTTAGCAGTGATTCAATCCCTGCCCATTAGGCAAAACTTGGAGTATATACCTCTAGCTATCATTTAAATTTTATAGGGAAAGAAAGAAAAAGGAAGAGAAAGAAAGAAAGAAAGAAAGAAAGAAAGAAAGAAAGAAAGAAAGAAAGAAAGAAAGAGGATTTAAAACAAGAAGACTCTAAACATTTGAGAAAATGAAATGTTGCCGTGAATGCCCACCTCCCAAGAGTCAGCCTGGAACAGGAGCCCTGTGGTGCCCTCCTCTTTTTGGGTGGTGGGCCCGTTTTGTTCCCAAACTCTTTGGCACTCATTAGAGGAAGCGAGGGTGATGGAGTGTCATCAGAAATGTTCCAGGAGTTGTCAGCCTGCCTGAAAAGGCCAGAGCAATCTGGCAGTCTGCTGTGTCTTCCGCTTCTCCTCCATCTTTCAAAATGCTGTAGAGAAATCTCAGATCGTGTGTCTTCAAGCAGACGCCGAACTGGCAGCCTGTTATTGACCCATTGCTGAGTTCTGTCAATATACATGAGCAAAGGGATAAGGCGCTAGTTATCGGGCAGGAGCTGTTCTTTAGCCCAGCGGGAGGCCGCCTTAATCAAAGGAGTGAGCCTGGATTCCCGCTGGCACCTTCCATGCCCCCCCCCAAGCCTGGATCCGTGTCAAGTTCTGGTTCATTATAGCCCAAACAGTGGATAATATTGGGCCTCTGCGAGGGCTTTTCCTGGGGTGCCTGAGGCTGGTTAAGTGCTTCGCTGGTGGCAGGTGATCCTTCCTGCTGTTTTCGAGATTTGGTTTTACTGTACAACATTTTGAGCGTGTGATTAGAAGGGTATTGTGCAAATCAATCAAAAATAAAAGCAATAATAATTTCATGGCGGAAGCCCAAAGCGAAAGGGTTTCCGCCCTGGAACTTTAGCTTGGGGCTGGGGAGATGCCAGAGGAAAAATGAGTGACGGAAGGGCTGGTATATACGGCTAGGACCTCTGACAACCACATTCCTATAGACCCACATCGCTCCAACCAGAGAGTTGAATGTGCACCAGTGGTATCCTCCAGGGACGGGGATCCCTCTTCAGGCCAAGGGCCGCATTGCCTTCTGAGCAACTTTCCAAGGGCCAGATGCCTGTGGTAGGTGGAGCCAGAAGGGAAAGGGAGCAGAACAATGAATGAGAATTTTACATTTGTACAATGGGCTAGTTTCGACACACACTGACCCACCACACGCTATCTTCCATCCAGACAAGGAAGAGTTCAAGGACACATCAGAACCAGGCAAAGCCACTCGTGGCCAGCAAAAGCTGTGCCTTAAGGAGAGTTCTGATGGCCAGATAGAGAGACGTGGGGGGCCGCATTTGCACCTCGAGTCATGAGGTTCCCAGCCCCTGTGGGTGGCCACAAAACGCCTGCACATGCAGAATTCTCCATTCACTTCAGTGGATGATGTGCGGCAGGCTCCATGTGCAGGGCTGTAGCCAGAAATATTCAGCTATGATGGTGCTATGATGGAAATGTCACCATTCTTGTTTATTATATATTGCAGTATGAAATAAAAACATTTAAAAATAAAACAGAATGTGAAACTGCACATGATCAGAGTATTTCTTTTATAAATATCAGGGTTGACAAACTCTTCTCTCTAACGTATCAGGAATGTAAAGGCAATCGATCTGTTAGTGTGGCCACAGCTACACTTTGGAACTCCCTGGCTATTGATATGAGACAGGTACTCTTTCTGGAGCCTGCTAAAAGCATTTTTGTTTAGACAAGCCTACCCAGATGCTTATAAAGCTGGTGCAAATTTTAATCTGTTTTTTTTTTAACTTTTCATAATTTTAATTATTTTTGCTAATTTTTTATTGATAATTTTATTGTTTTTTTCTTTTTTGTAAACTGCTTTGAAGTTTCCTTCCCCAACCAAGCATACTTATTATACTAAACTAGATAAAAACATGCAATGGAAAACGAAATGCAAAAACATGGAATGACGTGGCAGGGGATGGGGAAGGGTGTAATGTAGTCATACCCCATAGAAAGGGGGCCTCCTGCAAGACAATTAAGTCTAGAATTATGTAGCCACAACTCTGGATGGCTGAAAGCTCCCTGTCCCATGGGGGGGGGGAGAATCAATGTCAAATAAATTTATTTCAATATATGTTATATTCAGAATATTGTATTGCTGGTATATGCCGTCTGGGGAAAATAGTAAATATATCTTAATGCCAAGGACACAGGTTGGAAGTGTGGGCAATGCCTGCATGTTACATCTTGGAAAAATTAGTAGACTTTTTTGGGGGGGAGTCATAATCAATATAAATACTATAACTGGATATACTTTGCAGTAAGATCCTCTACAAATTCTATTAGATTTTTAAATAAAACGAAAACCAATGCCTAGGAAGAAATGTGAGACCAGCACTTAAATATCTAATAACTACTAAATGGTCCTCACCTGGTATATCTGCAGAACAAGAGGGGGTTTATTAAGATGGGGCTGATAGCTAAAAGAGAGCTAGTGTGGCGGTATGGCTAGAGTGCTGGACTAAGAGCTTGGAGAGTCCAGGGTTCAAATCCCCCCCCATTCATTCATGGAGCTCACTGGGTGATCTTGGGGGCCAAACACTGCCTCTCAGCCTAATCCTGCCTCATAGCATTGTTCTGCAAAGTAAATGAGGCAGGAGAGATCTAGGTATGCCACCTTAAGGTCATCAGAGGAAGAAAAGGTGGGATACAAATGCATCAATCAATCAATCAATCAATCAATCAATCAATCAATGCATAATCAATCTCCCATCAGCCACAGCCAGAGAGCGATGCTCCCATCAGACCCAGGATTCTACAGACCAACCTGACTATGCCAGATGGGAGTTGTAGTCCAAAAGATCTGGAGGATACCAAGTTGGGGAAGGCTGCCGACTCCATTGCATACAAATAGCTTCCCAAAAATCACATATTGGAAAATTCTATTCCTTTTGATGTTGCCACATCCACCCCCCTTGATTTGCTTTCATATAAATCCCTCCCTACTCTCTCACTCAGTAATTCAGACAAAAGAATGAATCAAAAGCGATCTGAAGGAGTGCATCTGAAACTGGCTTCCTCAACCTCAGCACTCCAGATGTTTTGAGACTACAATTCCCATCATCCCTGACCACTGGTCCTGCTAGCTAGGGATCATGGGAGTTGTAGGCCAAAAGCATCTGGAGGGCCGAGGTTGAGGAAGCCTGATCTGAAGCTTCAAACTGATATATAACACTGAATCTGCAAACCATTCAAAATGTACTATTGGCCAAAATATGTGGTGATCCCCGCCCCCAAATTAAAAGTCACTAATATTTTTCCATGAAGAGATTTTAGACAGCATGTTTCAATAAAACTCACAGCATCTACTTTCCCCCCTGCAGTTGGTACCTTGGGTTACAAACACCTCAGGTTACAAACACTTCGGGTTACAGACTTCGCTAACCCAGAAGTAGTACCTCGGGTTAAGAACTTTACCTCAGAATGAGAACAGAAATCACACAGCGGTGGTGGCAGTGCGGCGGGCAAGCAGGAGACCCCATTAGCTAAAGTGGTACCTCAGGTTAAGAATGGTTTCAGGTTAAGAACGGACCTCCGGAACAAATTAATTATGTAACCAGAGGTACCACTGTATATATTTTGGACAGAATCCAAACTATATTGTTTTTTCAGAGAACTCCAAGGATAATTCTTGCATCCAGATGCATTTCCATGAGGTGGCTATATAAATTCATAATGAATAATATGACAAATACATACTGAAGCTTCTTTGAGTTTAGTTTAATGTTTCATTGAAATAATCGGAATAACTGAACTATTTGACCCGATGAACGCAAAACTGCAGTGCTTGACAACAGAGTTAAAAAGCTGAGTGAACTGTTGTAATATTTCAATTATTTTTTAAAATAAAGAAAAGGTCTTTCTGCAATGATATAAAAACTGGTTCAGTTTTTAAAAAACCACACTTTCTACACACCAATAGAAGTCTATATCCCTGCAATAGAGTAAAAGAGCACAGCACTGATCTAGTCAGGGTTAAGCTCTTTGAAACCCCACAGTGGAAGAATTAAGCCTTTTTCTGAGCATGATAAGGATCCTATCTGTGATGGTCACTGGCTTGTGTGATGGTCGCCCTCCCCTCAGAGGTATGTCTGACATGGGCTTTCTTTTTATTCCAGCTCCAGGCAAAACCTCATTTCTTTGCTGAGGCATTTGGGGACATCCATTTTAATCCATATTATTGTTGGAGTTCTGAAACATAATCTGTTGTTCTTAAGGATCTGTAGCTGTAAGAACTTGGGGTCATAGGAAGCTGCATTCCTATGGCCCAAAGAGCTCAGTACTGTTGACAGTGATGGGCAGCAGCAGTTGTGGGTTTCAGGCATGGGTCTCTCGCAGCCCTAGAGATGCCGTTGGTATCTTCTGCATGCAAGGTAGGTGGGTCAGGAATCCTGGTGGCTTTACATGCCTTTGTTGTTAAATAGATTTGTCCTGTACGTTGAGGGAATTTTCAGCTACCTTGAGATCAGTTGTGAGGAAGACTGGGTGAAAAATACATTACGGGAATAAGTAAAATAGAATAGCTACCAGTCTATTGGTATTGAATTTTCCAAGCATTAGGAACATTGGAAGTTGCCTTATCCTGAGTCAGACCATTTGGTCCATTGAGCTCAGTATTGTCTACACTGACTGGCAGCATCTCTCCAGGCAGGGTGCTGCTCTCTTTCATTCAGGGCGTCTCTTCCAGATCCAACTGGCGATATCAGGGATTGAAAGTTGGACACAGTGCATGTAAATCAGATACTTTGCCACTGAATGACGTTCCTTTGCATTGAAGGCACTTTAGATCATGCAATCCGCCCGCCCCCGGTGTGTGTGTGTAATACTAGCTTAACCACAGGCTTGACAGCAGTAGCCCCACCATGGTGTGTGTGGTAACAACATTTTCACACGCATCTTATTCCTACTCAGTCCTCCACCTCAATCCCTTAATTAAACTGCAATGACAGGGCTCCTCCACACTGGGATGGTTGGGGGGGGGGTCATATGCTCCTCAATTGCCTCATTTGCTCCTCATGATGTACCGGTAACCTCTCCTGGTCATTCTGGCTGGCTTCCAAGTGCAGGTGAATTTTCTGCTGGACATGCAAATAGTTTGTGATGTTCATCTGAACGGTTGATGGGAGCAGAGGAGCAACATGGAGCTTTTATTTTATTTTATTTTAATTTCGTTTCTAGCAGCTGGGGAGCTTGTGAAATAATTAGTGAGCTTGGGCAGGTATAGAGTGCTTTTCTTTCAATGCAAAAGCATAACTATGTCCCTCTCATGGGAATGGTTACTAGATCTGTCGGTGCTGACTCTTTGAGTGCCAACATTTAGAGCACTGGGAGTCAGACATTGGATGTAACACATTTTAAAATGTGGATACTGCAGACATGGGCATCTTCAGCAAAGGAAGTCTCTCTCTCTCTCTCTCTCTCTCTCTGTGTGTGTGTGTGTGTGTATATATACCTTTCTCCCTCTCTCAGTGTTATTAATGCTCATAGGGAAATCGTGATGATAAGAGTTCCTGACGTGGGAGTAATATTGAACGAAAAAGACCAAAGTTCAATCTAGTCCAACATTCATCCAAGCAGAAGCTTCTGAGAAACCTGAAAGTAACACATGGACACAATGCTTGTTTCCAGAGCACCTGAGGTTCACAGGTAGACTCCTTCTGTTCATGGAAGCTCCATTTAGTCGTCATAACTCATTACTGCCTGCAGCACGGGCAAGGGCTACAAATCCCATTCTCTCTGACAACTGGCCACATTAGCTGGTGCTGAGTTCAGCAACACCTGGAGGGCCGTAGGGTTCACTATCCCTGTTCTCTGCACCTCTTTTGAAACACTATTAAAGGCCACCTGGAACAGTGAGCTAGCTAGCACTGGGATTTTATACTTGAGAACACACTCAGATGATTTCTTAGAGAAGCCCCTGATTGCCATGTGCTTCTCGTTTTCAGCAGGAGCATCTCAGTACTTCAGGTATCCTTGGCTTCAAGAACCAGACCCAATGCACTCTCCTACCAGCTACGTACTTGACCCGTTCATGGGAAGCTCAGTTGGGAAAGGAGGGGGCAAATTGTCCCCTCCCTCTCCCTTTAGACAGTTTTGCTGCTCAAATTTTGCTGGAGGAAACTGCGGCTCTTCAAGCTCTACACCAGCCAGCAGATCACAAAGCAAACTCCCAGGCAAAGGGCAAGTGGGTGCCTGCAGCTTCTCATGACAAGAAGCCGGCCTTCTTCAACAACGCTGGGTTGTCAACAACTGGCCATTGATTGGATTGTAAGGGCAAGGGAGAAAAGGAGGCCTGGCTTGCTCTTGTGCCTTTAACAGGCACTGGATCTGCAGGACTTGGCAGATGAGGCTGCTCACATCCGTTACAGGCAGAGCTACAGAGGCTGCTTCAAAAGTTGGCAACTCTATTGTATTGTTTGAAGCCTCAGTGCTTTTGTAGTGGGGGGTGGAGGGAGGATAAATTTGATTCCGCTCTGTTTAGATGTTGGAAGAAATATTAATCCACACTCTCTAGCTTGAGCCTCAAAGTGTCTCCCATTTTAGGTAGGAATTAAACATGGAAGAGCAGCTACCTCTTTCAGGAATGACCTTGAGCTTCCCGACACCTGTTTGAGTTTGGTTATCTTTTGCATGCTCCCATGGAGATAAAGTAAAAACATCATCATAGTATTTACTGTTAATTTACATAAACATTGAAGGTGCTCACAGCACTCCACAATCCTTACAGCTACCCTGAAAGGTAGTCTGATATTATCATCATCCCTATATTGCACCAAGAATGGGCAGGTTGAGGGTTGCCTAAGGCAGCCACTCTCAGCTTTGTTTCCCATCCACCTCTGTGTTTTGGATAATTCCCACCAGTCTCATGCAGCAAAGCCCAAAGTCAAGGCTGATGAGCGTTGTCACTCAAACCATTTCATTCCTTTTTTTATTTATTTACTGCATTTCTATCCCACCTTTTCCTCCAAGGAGTTCAGTGTAGTTTTCCTCTCCCCTCCCCATTTTATGCCCACAACAACCCTGTGGGGTTGGTGAGTCTGAGAAATAGTGAATGGCCCAAGGTCATCATCCAGTGAGCTTCATGGCTTAGTGGGGTTTCGAACACTGGTCTCTCCCAGGCCCCAGTCCAACACTCTAATCTGCCTGTCAACATCTGACTTAATGACACCTAGCAAGCTCTTGCCTGAGTTGAGATTCGAAATAAAGCCCCCTACACACACATAGTACCATTTGCAACATAGGGATGGCGTCTGTATCCCATTCCTGTAAATCACATATATTCCAAACTACATAAGCGTGAGAGGAAAGGGGAAAGAGAAATTGCCTCTCAGTCTTTCTACTCAGATCTCTGAGCATCACATTCGAAGCAGACAGATCCTTCCATTGATCAACCGAGCCAGATAATTTCCCAGTCCAGAGATGCATAACAAGGAGGCTAATGAAGCACTGGGCAGCCAGAAAGCCATTCACAGCCAGGTGTTAAATTGACACAGCATTTGATGGCAACAGAAGCAACCGCTGCAATCAGAAGAAAGTTACTGCCCAACATGCCTGTTGGAGCCTCTCTTAAGCTCCACGTTGTGACGCAGGCCCAAGTGATGCCTCCCCATAATTTTCTGTCTCTAGGAAAATGGGACGTCATCACCACCACCCTCCCTTCACCCTAAAGTCACTGAGCTGGTTGCAACAGTTAAAACAGTTTAAAACAACTCGCAACAACAGAAATAAGGTGCGTCCTGAAAATATCTACCTCCTAGATACGTACTACTGCTAAAACCAAATCTTGCAGCAGCAGTTAGCATCAAGAGCAATAGAATTAGCCTTGTTGGTGAGTACTGTGGATGCCAAAGACTCGGGTATTTGGGACTCTTAAGTGATGAGCATGAGGGCTTGTCTCAATTTCTCTCCCCTGAGAGCAATTTGGATGCTGTGTGAATGTGCTCAGCTTGGTCCAGTGTAAGGAATTGAGACTGAGAATATAAAGTCACCTTTTGTGTCTTTTTGAGGAAAAAAGTGGGTGTTTTTTTTTTGGGGGGGGGGGCAAATCGTCTAAATAAATAAATATTGGACCAACTAATATTTGTGACTCCATGCTTTCCTCTTTTATCCCCCCCCCCTTGGACATTTTGGGTTGCAGAAGAATTCTGTCTTTCTTAAGTCCTTGGCTTACAGAATGACCATCAGATGCTCCAGGAAAAAGGAGTGTGCCTTGTTTCATGTTCTGGCATAGAGGTGAGAAGGATGGTTGAACTCCCACCACCCCTCCACCCTTCACTCTCATGACCTTCCTTATCCTGACTACCCATTGACCTTGGACTGAGCTGCCTGCCTCTTTCTCATAGACATCAGACAGCCTGTCCCTTCAATGGACCTCTTCACATGGCCCACCTGGAGCAATGATCAGCTGCAAAAGGTGAACTGAAGCTTCTACAGAAAGATACGAGGAAGGCTGAGCCAAGACTATATATAAGCTAGAGTAGGTTTTCTGGATGGGGAATACACAGGGAGAAGGCATTGACAGGGGACTGTGGGCAGTGAGAACACCCTCTCCCCACATCGCTTCATGCAGCAGTTGCCAAAGAGTGGGATCTTTGCATTTATCCACCTACACAAGCTGGGGGGGGGGAGCGGTTAAAGACTAGTGGGCAGAGACATGGAACACTTCCCTGATGACTCACTGAAGCTCCTGATAACAGGCAGCTTGAGAGATAAATTTGGCTTCCTTTTTGGCCCAGCTCTCTGGAAGTTTGAGGACCACCAGGCTAATGGACCACATCAGCATTCTCTTGCAACAGTGCGTAAAGACAGAGAAAGACTCCAAACCTCTGTGGCTTGAAACAGAGAGAAGGGTGGGGTGGGGGTGGGGATTAGCTCATTTTTAAAAACCTGCAGCTGTGCTAGTCTACTTAGTCTTGCTTGTGGGGAATGGTGGTGGTGGGGAATATAATGTACCTCCTGGGATTATTTATGTATGTGGCTTAAATCACTTTCTCTCATAACATACAGATAACTATTGTAACAACAGGAGAAACTGAGTGTGAGGGAGACCAAGGAAGGAAGGAAGGAAGGAAGGAAGGAAGGAAGGAAGGAAGGAAGGAAGGAAGGAAGGAAAGTGTAAAGTGTTCTTGTCATATTGTAGAAGTCCCTTTGTAGCCCCCCAGATTCACAGCATGATCTTAATGAAGGTGACATTCAATAACACAAAGAGAGAAACCCAGAATCCAAGTGCTCCTTCGGATGCTGGTATTTGTCATTGCCTAATAACACTCCTTCAATGCCCACACCATCTCCACAGCCAAGGAGGGTTAACTAAAACACCAAAACACTAAAAACAAAGCAAAAAAACCTCGACTTGCTCAATGGTCATTTGGTTCATGATCAGTTTCCAAAGGAACCTTTTGTTAAATGCACACACACACCTCTGCAACAAGTGAGCCCTGGTCAGAGAAAACAGTCACCCCAGCCTACCCTGCGGCACAAATTCTAGTCCCATCTTTGCAGGAGTCAAAGCATGCATGAAAATATATTCTTCCTACTCTCTCAACCCTTCCTACTCTCTCAATGGGCAGGGCTTGGCTTTGCCATTACCTGACCATCTAATGCTTGCCTGTCTTCCTGGCATAGATTGCAACATATAGACATGTAGTAATGGAACAGGACACCGTAAGAGCATCACAAGAGCCCTGCATCTGGATCCACCTATCCTAATATCTTGTTCTCACACAGTAGTCAACCAAATGTCCCAGTCTGAAGCCCACAAGTGTGCAACAGCCCTTTCCCACCTCGGTGTTGTGTCCTGAGACCCACACTGCAATGTTTAGCAAAAAAGAAGTCAGAGCAGAGTCCAAAGCTAGAAGCAGACCCAGGCAAAGGCTTGAGACTCTAAGGGCCCAAAGGGAAGTTTCTAGGGCTGTGGGTTCTCTCTGCATCTCTCAGGCAAAGCCAAACTTTCCCCATGGAAGCAACACCACTTCCCCTGACTGTGCTACAACATTAGTCCCAGCAGTCCTCCCTTCACCCCATCCCAGCTCACTTCCAAAAGACGAGGAGAGCCCAGAGCTGGCAACAAAGAGTTGGGTTTCAATACCTTCCAAGCAGCAGGTCCTCCACAAGCCCGAGTGGGTCATGACTTCTTCGTTTTTCCTGCTGGTGTCATTGTCGTTTGTGGACTTAGTCCTGCACACCCCCCTGGAATACAGCCAATAGTCTGTGCCCACCGCGATGGTCATGAGGCTGAACGCTGCAAAGGCTCCCAGGGTGGTGATCAGCATCTGGATACCTCTGTCACACATCCTCATAATGATGCATGGTATCGTGGGCAGCCAACCGGAGGGGAAGGCAAGGCAGAGGGAGAAAGAAGGCAAAGGTGTCGCTCACACTCCCCTGGAGCTAGGGGGCCGGAGGCATGCAAGGGAAGGGCTGCCCCTTCTCTACACGAACCGGGCTCTCCACACCAGAGGAGGGGGACCCCGTGGGCTCCTCAGGTGCTGGTCTTCTGCGTTTCGAGGGATCTCCTCCCTGCCCCTCTTGGGTGGAGCATGAGGCTGAGATCCAGCCAGGCGCCTGCTGCTCATCCCCGATCCAGACCCCGCACGCCGGGCTCAGAGGCGTGCGGCTTGTCCTTCGTTCAGCCTGGGAGAGCCAGACGCCTGTCACAAGAGCAAAAAAATAAATAAAAAATTCCAAAGAGCTCGAGATCAACACGGTGTGTGTCTGCGTGTGTGTGCTAGAGAGAGGAAGAGGTGGGAGAGAGGATGCGGGTGGAATAGACAGAAATAGGTGCTTTAAAAGCAGCTGGGTGGAAATATCCCCCACGACTGGCGATGGAGAGAAGAGGAGATCGCCCCAAGCCCCCTCCCCGTCTCTGAAGCGACAAGCAAAGGCGGCGGCGGCAGCGAAAACTGCCAGAGGTGCTGGAAAGGGAAGTCACTCTCGGGTCTCCTGTGGTGCTGAGCAGGCCCGCCCCCAGCTCGGCCCTGGAGGGATGGATTCCCCCCAGCCAAGCAGCGGGGTGGGTGGGCTCCTTGGGCTGGAGAGGGCCGCTCCCTTCCTGCTGCTGCTGCCGCCGCCCGCTCGGGCTCCGCGGTGCTGAAGCGGACAGCTCCCTGCGCGCCTGCCCGTGCCCTGGAGTGTGGTGGTGCTGAAGTGGACAGCTCCCGCGATTCTAGACTCCGGCTCCCTGTGATGTAAGGAGGCGCCTCCCACTCGCCTCCGGCGCTCTCCAGGAGGGATTCTGCTGGAACTTTTTGGTGAAGGAGGTGGTGGAGGAGGAGGAGGATGGTTGCTCCCATCAGCAGGCGAGGCGCTTCCCTGCTGCTCCTCCTGCTGCTGCTGCTGCTACTGCTGCCGCCGCCGCCGCCTGCAGCTGAGCTTTGACACTCGGACTGGTGAGCAGCTGCTTGTCCCAGCTGCCCATGTCCCTCCCAAAATACTGGAAGCGAGTGATGCAGAGATCGCACAGCTGCCTGGAAGGATGAACCGAGCCGAGGAGAAGGTATAAAAGTGGCTGATTACATGCGAGTTCGAGGCGGGGAGGTTGGCTTTCCAGGGAACTCAATTCCCTCCCCCCCTCACGCACACGAGCAAGGCACCCGGGGTATGCACACGCAGGCATGTGCACGCTCACAAACACACACTTCTCTCCTATAACACCCACAAAAACCTCCCCACAGGTTTATCAAGATGCTGTGGGGAAGAACTATAGCTCAGGGATAGAACAACCACTTTGCATACAATAGTTTCCAGGTTCAACAACCAGCATCTTCAGGTAGGGCTGGGATAGACCCCTAGCTAAAATACTGCAGAGCTGCTGCCAATCAGTGCAGGCAATATAGAGCTAGATAAACCAATGGGCTGACGTTGTATGAGGCAGCTCCCTATGTTCCTTCCTATGTTTCCTAGCTCAGTGGAAATGCATCTGCTTTGCATGCAGAAGGTCCCAGGTTCAAAACCCTGCATCTCCTGGTAAGACTAGAGGAGAACATGGTCTGGAGCCTCAGACAACTGATGCCTGTCAGTGTAGAAAATACTTACTGGTTTCATCTGGTATAAGGAAGCTTCCTGTGTTCCTGTACTATTATGTGAGCACCATCTCACTACTTTTGACTAAAGGAAAATCAAAGTGCTAGTTTACTAGCAAAGTTGCTTGGAGCCCTTTGTTTCCCTGTGAGATCTTAAAGACCAACGATCTTATTATGGCACAAGCTTTTGTGAACTAGAGTCCACTTCATTAAATGTGTGAAAGGTACTCCTAAATAGGCATATACTGTAGATAGATAAATATAGAGTTTCCCCCACAGAGGGGACTGGATGGACCGAAGTGATGTCACAGAAAAATGAAATGCGTATTCATTTATTGCACTTACACCCCACATTTTTGTACAAGGAACTCACAAAGTGGCCTACACGGTTCTCCTCCTCCGACCCAAAGTCACCTAGTGAGCTTCATGGCCGAGTGGAGATTTGAACCCTGGTCTCCCAGGTCCTGGTCTGACATTCTAACCACCACACCACATCGACTCTCCAGACAGCCCGTAAGGATTCAAAATAGTTAAGGTGACCATATACAAGGTTGGAGATGCCTGTTCTCCCCCAAACTGAGGTAATTATAGGTAAGTATATGGTGACAGAATTTGATGGCTAGTTATGCTGGAGCACCAGATCTGTGGCACTACCATAGAGGTTGACATGGCTTCACAGTCTGCTAACTTTTTCATGGCTAGCTTGGGACTACCATTTGCTTTCTCAGTTCCTGTCCCCCATCCTTATCATTTGGACTGTTATCATATGCTGTCCCACCAGAACTTCCACCTCACCATCCACCTGAGCCTAGACCCATCCAGGTGGCAGCCTCACTTTCTGAACATGACTGTGCAATGACATAAAAATAGATATATAAGCTCAACTTTATATCAGAACCCTACTAAGGACACGTATCTACATGCATCTAGCTCCCATCCAGAACATGCTACAAAATCCATTGTCTGCAACAAAGCCCTAAAGTACAACCGCATCTGCTCTGACTCATCAAAGAGAGGCTCACAGCTTAAGGATTTGCATCAGTCATTTCTTAGGCTACAATCTCCACCCATTGATGTGAAAAAGCAGTTTAGTAAGAGCAGGCAGGTGCCTAGGAATAATCCACTGTAGCACAGACCCATAATGGAAAATGGCAGAACACCTCTCTGTCACCCACCGACTTTGTTGAAACCACTCCAGTGAATAGTTACATGCCACCCCAGTCTCTGAGTGGCAAGAGACTCCAGCGGTTCCAGTGCTTACCCAAATTTGGGTTCCTTGGAATGAAGGTCAGTAGAGACTGTGCTGTCCTTAGGATATATTATATTATTTACACATATATACACAACCTGATCATAAGATGGAGGGGCTCACAACACAAACACCCTGAAAAGATAATGCTTCTATATTATTTGCAGCTTTAGATCCAGCACAGAGCAAGCATGTCTGTGTCTCCCGCTTCCAGCCTGCTATCAAGCTCAGTTCACATAGACCATGCAGGCTATTGTTCTCCTACATAGCAGCTAGGAGAGGTGGTGTGGAGGAAAGACCCATCCATTAGCTTGGAAGGCACAGCCACTTGCAACCTAGCTCATTATTTTGGGATGCTGATGAGGACATTTAAGTGGCTGGCTAAGGTCATTGTCTTACAATGAAACTTGTCTGACCAGTCCAGCAATCACCTACATTAGTGTCTAACCCTCACTGGGTACAGGACCCCAAGAAGTGGAAGGGACTTAGGGCATCATTCAGACTGACCCCTCCGAGCTCATAATGTCATAATCAAGGATCCACAGCCCATCTAGGATAATGATTCTTCCCTTTCATAAGCCTTTGGGGAAGGTAAGCCTCTAATTTATTACAGATGTCTCCCCCACCTCTAACTTAAACTAGCTACTCACCAGCAACAACAGGCCACATAACAGACACACAAAGACAGGAACCAGGCCCTGCAATGGACCCAGATTCCAGCTCTGTCCACATATCTACTCTGGCAACACTGTTATAGAACCTAGCAATGTCACCCACAACATCAGAGTGTTCATTCACCTGCTCATCTTCCAAAATATATGGTAGATTATATGCAATATAATCTGCCAGCAAAGCAGATTACACAAGACCAACAAGTCAGGCTTTCTGCAAAACAATAAGTGGGCACAAATCACATCAGAAAGGCAATATTCAGAAACCATTGGGAAAATATTTCAATCTTGCAGAACAGTCCAATCCGTCTCTTAAAAGAGCCACGTTAGATCAAAGGGAAACTCCAGTGTGAAAGGACTGATTTGCAGTTTAACAGGAAATTCAATTCTGTCACTTGTGGCTTGAATGGAGATTTTCAGTTTTTATTCCACTTTTCATGACATTTAGTTTAGCCATGCTAGAATGTTTGTGTCATCACCACCAGCATTTTGTTTATGGCCACTGTGACTATTTTGCTTGGATATAATTGTCATTGTCTTTTCTTTAGGCATTATGTTGCCCTCTGACCTCACTCCTCAACATTCTCCCCCTGCCTTAATGTATATCTATGTCTTCCAGTTTAGGATTACACTGAATGATGAACATAAGAACATCTAGTCCAGCATCTTTGTCTCACAGTGGCCAACCAGGTACCCCAATGGGAAGCATGTAAGCAAGACATCTTTGGCTGAGGCTCTTAGTCTTCATAATGCAAAAGCTCAGTTGCTCACCTTCACCCCTTCTTATCCTGCTCTCTCCCAGGTATCCCCTCTCTCAGGTGTTTGTTACCCTTCTAGTTCCCACACTGTCTTCAAGATAGGTTATTGCATTGCTCTTGCTTACTAACAGCTGTCTGTTTCTACCTAGAAACCAGCTCTTTTGCTCAAGTGACACCATGAAAAAACACCATAAAAACACAGCCGAATTCACAGGGGCCCTGAACGGGGCATTTTGTGGCACTTGCCCTCTTTAATGGATGGTATCTCTCCAGCCGAGTTTCCTTCTGGATGTGCTCCTATGGTCGTTAGATTTCTTAAGCTTCCTTTTGCTGCTGTTTGGATTGGATTATGACTCACGTAACCTTTCAAAATGCATCTCTGCCAAAACCGCTCTAGAATTAAAGGGTTATTTTAAACCTGCATGTATGTGATATGAAAGCAAATTATTTACTTGGGCATGGTATGCATTGTGGAAATTACAGATAGGCATGGATGCAGAATGGTTTCTGCTTTGACAGCAAAGCAGAAACCAGACTTTCCTTGTTTGGCTTTGTGACACCCTTGTGAGTTAAAGGGCACCATCATTCCCATTTCACAGCAAGGACAGTGAAGCCGAGAAACAGCCTTTATAAAGGCCACCAAAAAGCCTCTGGCTGTATTGGGATTAACATAGTGATTCATTTCTCTGTGGGCCTCAGGCCAGCCCTGGAAGTCTGGCTCTCCAGATGAGATCGGAGCTATGGGTGACTGTATCCAACTCTAGACTTGGAGAGCATGTTCTCCAACAAAGAGTTGGCATCAGAACTTGACCTGCTGGATCATACCAAAGGCTCATCTATCCAGCACCCTGTTCTCACAGTGGTCAACCAGATACCTCTGGGAAGCCTGCAAGCCAAACCTGGAATATCAGGACCTGAACATGGAATAGAAGGATCTGGGTACAACTGTTATCTTCCCTACTTGCTATCTCCCCAGCAACTGGTACTCAGAGGTACACCACCTCCAACAATGGAGGTGGTACATGGTCATCATGGCTGGTAGCCCTATCTTCTATGATTTTTCCAAACCCTCTTTTACAGCCACCTGAATTGGTAGCCATTACTACATATTCTGCAAGTTAATTCCATAGTTTAATTACGTGCTGTGTGAAAGAGCACTTTCTGTCTTCTGCCCTGAATAATGGGACGTTAATGGGTGTGGGTGTGAGAGAGAGGAAGTGTGAGAACTTCTCCCTTTCCACTTTCCACACACCGTGTATTATTATCCTACATCCAGAACCCTTTTCAGACCCAAGACCCACTTTTAACCCAAAAATGCATTTGAGGATCCACTTCTTAATCTTTCACCATATATTTGTATGGCAGTAGTGCTACTGTTGAGACCAACCTTTGATCAGACCATGACCCACTTGTGGGTCCTAACCCATCAATTGAAGACCACTGTCTTGGACACATGGCTGTTGCCCCCCCCCCCACATTTTATCCAAATTTAAAAGCCTGAATTGTTGTAATCTTTCCTCATAGGGGAGCTGCTCCAGCCCCTTGATGATTTTCGTGGCTATCTTCCTGTGTCTACAATATCCCTCTTGAGGTGCATCAACTAGAACTCCACAGTCACACCACATATAAAAAGGCATTATGATGTTGGCAGTATTATTTTTGATCTATTTCCTAATGTTGCCTAATATGGAATCCACCTTTTTTTCACAGCTGCTGCAAACTGAAATGACTGTTTCATTGAGCCACATCCATCATGGCCCCTGGTCAGTCTCTGCCAGTTCAGACCTCATTAGTGCATATATGAACTTAGGGAATATATCTAAATATATATCCTCAATGTGCATCAATGCCAGATTAATTTGTGCAGTGAAATACTTCTGCAAGAAAGGAATTACCGTCAGTGTTTGCTCAAGCACTCACATGAGGAAAACTTTGTCTTGAGGGAGCAATGCAGGCTATGCATACTTCCAGATCTTAGGACCACAGAGGAAAAGGAGAGGTGCCTGTGAAAAAGCCTGATCAACCCAGTTGCAAGCAAGGACTTAAAGTACTTTGGGAAACAAAGGGTTGGAGCTGACAGGCACTAGCTCCATATGGCTCACCTGTTCCACAACCTCCAGTGTACACCCCTTTCATTTTCTGTATCAGAACAGGGCTCTGAGTCCCAGGTAGGTCCTACTAGATGAGGGTCCAGCCTGAGCCATCAGGGTTCCTGGTTCGAGCAACAATCCCTGATACTGGTTGAGATTAATCAGTGGAGATGAGGAAGAGTCACTCTGCACATGTTCATTCCTTACTTCACATTTTCCAGGAGGAGTTCTTGACCCTGAAAAGCAATTCTAGGAGCTTGAGCCCCAGTAAGCCCCAGCTCAAATATATTAAGACATTAATTTCTATTTGCAGCTGTGTATTTAATTTAAAAATAATAATCACAATACTGCAATATCAACAAAAGCATTTAAAACGTGCCTACATGCCTGCCAGTACTCATAAGCCCCTTTGCAAGAACATTGTGGGTGTACTTGATTTGTATGGAGGTTAAGTTTTGTTGTTTAATATTGACCTGCAATAGTCAATCAAGCCAGAAATGTGTGATTCAGCCAGGAGAAATCTGTTTGCCTTGCCAAAACTCTGTTTTCCTCAGAAAAATCCTCAGCTGCTTCACCTCAGCTGAAGCTTCTGATTTTCAGTTTAGGAAGTTGAAGAATACAACTAGGAAGTTGAAAAGTGCTACAAAATGTTTATATTTATATACCTCTTTGCATCCCACCATTCTGAACCAACTTCTCATCACCTGTGCAATTTGTCCCAGACCCCAACATATCCTTGCTTGCTTGACCTTCAGAATTCCCAAATCGTCTCACCTAGGACTGTGATTGCTCTGAGATTGCCCTGCTGCTCCAGAGGGCAGGACCAAAACCAATGGACCCAAATTACAAAAATAAAATAAAAAGATATTCTGACTAACACTATTAGGAAGAACTTTCTGATGGGAATAGCTATTCAGTAGTGGAATAGCTTACCATGGAAGGTGGTCAACTCTCTTTCATTCATGGTTTTGCAACAGAGGTTGGATGGGCATCTGTCAGGGATTCTTTAGCTGTGATTCACGCATTGCAGGGGGGTTGTAATAGATGACCCTTGGGGCTACTTTCCAACTCTACAATTCTATGCTTCTACGAAAGTAGAGGTTGGCAATGCCAGAGGCATGAAGGAACAACACCTGTGGCTTTTAGCTTTGCACAGAGGACTTTGCTCTAGCCATGAAGAACACAAGCTGCCTATCCCCACATGTCCCCATACAGGCAAACAAGAGGCACTGTCACATATCCAGGACACTTTCCAGTCAGGCAAAATAACTCAAGAGGAGCATGGAGCAATGTGAGGGTCACAACGGAAGAGGTGAAAGTGGCATTTATTTTCCCAACCATCCTTAGATGCTTTAAAGGCTCAGATGTCCTATGTGGGGGAAAGTGGCTCTCGTTGCCAGCTTGGGCTGATGTATTGTAGCAGCAGCCCCTCCTGCCTGGACAGAGATAGCCTGGCTGTGTCCATCAGTGGCCTAGCTATGCTTCTGCAATGCATTGTATGTGAGGTTTCTTTGAAGATGGCTTGGGAACTTCTCCTGGTGCAAACTTTGTTGTTGTTGTTTAGTCGTTCAGTCATTTTGTTGTGTCTGACGCTTTGTGACCTCATGGACCAGAGCACGCCAGGCACTCCTGTCTTCCACTGCCTCCTGCAGCTTGGTCAGACTCGTGCTGGTAGCTTCGAGAACACTGTCCAACCATCTCGTCCTCTGTCGTCCCCTTCTCCTTGTGCCCTCCATCTTTCCCAATATCAGGGTCTTTTCCAGGGAGTCTTCTCTTCTCATGAGGTGGCCAAAGTATTGGAGCCTCAGCTTCAGGATCTGTCCTTCCAGTGAGCACCCAGGGCTGATTTCCTTCAGAATGGATAGGTTTGATCTTCTTGCAGTCCATGGGACTCTCAAGAGTCTGCCCCAGCCCCATAATTCAAAAGCATCAATTCTTCGGCGATCAGCCTTCTTTATGGTCCAGCTCTCACTTCCATACATTACTACTGCAAACTAAGGTTGCAGAACTGCTGACCAGAAGAGGTTGGATGGACCATCTCTCACCACTTTTGGAAAAGCTCTGCAGTGTCTCTGGGCAGAATGTGAAGTGCTATAAAGCCCTGTACTTCTTGGGATCTGAAGGCCTGGCTCTTCCTCTGTAAACCTGCTTTGCCATTGAGATTTCCTTCTGAGCTCAGAATGCTTTTGCTGAGCAAGGTGAGGAAGGGGGCAAGATGGGAATGCTCCCAAAGTTGCCCACCTGGTACCTACCTCGCCCCCCTGTGCACATTGCTCGGTGTCAATGGCTGCCCAAATTCACCCATATGGCTTCCTAGACAAACTGAGATTTGAACCCATATTGTTCTGATCCCCCAGCCTAGCCCTGTGAGTTAAATCCCAGTTGCCTCTGCTGAAGGAACAGACTTGCTGCAGTCTCAGCCAGTCCCGTTCTTTAATTGATTTGCTATACATTCTCTCAGGCATAATGAAGAGAATTGTAATGCAAATGAGATGAATGAGAGGCAGCCTGAGGAGAAGGTTTGGGAAGGTCATTCTGTTGCCTCTCCTGGTCACTCTTCCCAAACATGAAGGAGACGGCCACATCTTCTCTCTGATGAGCAAGACCAAAGTGACAGGGAAGGCTGAGCAATCATTCTGTTGGATGCTTCCCATCTCAGCCCTGCCTGGCTGATGGCATAGAGCCGCTCACTGCCCGTGTCGTGCCCACGCAAGCAGATATACCTTAGGAAGCGGAGGAAGCCGGCTTCAGGCTTCCTTTGCTGCACCCTCGAAAAAGAGCTGAGTCATTTGTCACGATGGTTTTGTCATCAGTTGCCATAATTAAGGGAAGTGTCACAAAAGCCAAACGTGTCACTAGAGGAAGCTGCAGCAAACGAAATGAAGGAAAATTACTTTCCCTCCCCCATACTTAAGGGCTGGAAATGGCTTTCAGGGTTTCAGAATTTGACATGCAAAAAAGGAACCTGTTCCCCCACCTCCCCCATGGGTCTTGGATGCTGTTGTGGTAATGTTTCAGGCTGACACAAAATCTTGGCAATTTCCTATCTCTGAGCACTACGTTGGCCAACATGCATACCGCTGTCTGGTCACATCTGTGCTTGTGGTGCCTTATTAGAATTGTAGCAAAGGTGGAGGATGTTGTGGGTGGGGATGTGGACTTCCAGATGCTGAGCATTGGCCTTAGTCAGTATGGCCAATGGTCAGCAATGATGAGAGCTGGAGTTGCCCCCCCCAGGTTCTCCTCCCTAGTAGATGCCAATAACTGCATCTGAAAAGATCTTTTAAGCTATCCAGGTGCAGCACTGAGGGGGTGGAACTTTTAGGCTGACCAGATAATAAAATGTTGTAGTTGTTCCAGGCCTGTGCTGAGATAACTTGTCTTTTTGCAAAATAAAAAAAATTCCTTCCAGTAGCACCTTAAAGACCAACTAAGTTAGTTCTTGGTATGAGCTTTCGTGTGCATGCACACTTCTTCAGATACACTATGAAGAAGTGTGCATGCACACGAAAGCTCATACCAAGAACTAACTTAGTTGGTCTTTAAGGTGCTACTGGAAGGAATTTTTTTTATTTTGACTATGGCAGACCAACACGGCTACCTATCTACTACTTGTCTTTTTGCCTCAGCTTTGAGGTCGCTAGCCTTGGTCCTGAAATCAGCAACTCCAGGGCTGTCCTGACTGTGCCCCTGCTTGGGGTGAGCTCCAACACACACCAGACCTCCTTCTTTATCACCTTGGTCTTTGCATCTCCGTGATGACAAAATTCAAGATGGATCAGAAGACCCTTAGATGCCATGGTTGTTCAATGTTGCTTTACACACAACGAATTTCCTATGAAGAAGGGACTCTATTTAGGAATCTGGACACTTGGTATGTGGACTGTCACATTTGTGCAGCAAAGCCAGCATTGATCATGATTTCCAGGCGTTTGCACAAGCTGTGCATTTGCACCCATGGTTCTCGACATGCCAGTGTCCCAGTATCTGTTATACTGACATGGCATCCTCTTGATTGTTGTATTGGCACCAAAGCCACAGACAGTTGGCCACATTCCAAAGCAGCCTTCTCCAACCTTGTGTCCTCCAGATGTGTTGGTAGGCAGCTTCTATCAGGCTCAGCCAGCACAGTGGGAGCTGTAACCAAAACTAAAAGTTGGGGTTGGTTTGGAGGCTGCATCTGGAGAACACAGTGGCTAGGTTGCTTGTGGGGAAACTACTGCCAACATATAACACATTGTTTCCAGGATTTGCACTGGCTGTCAATTTGCTACAAGGGCAAGTTCAAGGTGTTGGTACTAGCATAGAAGTTTCTGTACAGGACCAGGCCTTATCCCTTCTACACCCAAGTAGATCACTGTAGTCTGTAGGCGTCTCACTCCTGCACAATTGAAAGATCTCAGAGGCCTGTTCCACCATAACTCAGAGCAGGGCTTTTAGTGTGACTGCCCCTGTTCTCTGGAATAGCATTCCTATTGAGTACTACCTGCATTTCTGGAAACAACTGAAAACGTTATTGCTCCAACAGCTTTTCTCAGCTGGATAAATGGATCTTTATCCCAAGTGTCCACTTGTTAGTGTTAGAGTTTTGTTTTAAATGTATTTGTTGTTTCTGTGTTTTTAATTCTTTACTTGACTCATGTGCCTTGAGATGACGGTTTAGAAGGTAATTAATAAATAAATTATAATAATAATCTGGATAGCAGAATGTTGTGGAAAGCTATTCTAAATTGCCCCATCACCTTGCATAAAAAATGGACAAGAAACAAAGCTTTGTGTCTTTTGAGATGATGCTAATCTGGTGGCTATGCAGACAATCTATGCCCGAATCTTTCAAACATTCCAAGAGTTGTGATTCTGTAAGTAGCACATCGTTTCATCACAGTCCACTGGCGATGCAGTCTTGCTTTGGAAAGAACAATACAGTGGTACCTCGGGTTAAGTACTTAATTCGTTCCAGAGATCCGTTCTTAACCTGAAACTGTTTTTAACCTGAAGCACCACTTTAGCTAATGGGGCCTCCTGTTGCTGCTGCGCCGCAGGCGCGTGATTTCTGTTCTCATCCTGAAGCAAAGTTCTTAACCCGAGGTACTATTTCTGGGTTAGCAGAGTCTGTAACCTGAAGCGTCTGTAACCTGAAGCGTCTGTAACCCAAGGTACCGCTGTAGTTATTGTTAATTTATCTGGAGTGTGAAATTGTGGTATATAAGGGAGCAGGATTAAGGGTGAGGGTGTGGAGGCTAGTTTCTTATACCATCTGTTTCACAACCTATAGTGCAACATGTGAAAGGGCTGGATAAAGACTTCCAAAAGAGCTCTTTTGATGCAAGAAGAGGATCACAGCAGCCATAGCTCTTGATCTTTTAAGTTAAGGTAGCCAGAAGGAAAGCGAGGTGCTGCTGCTGTGCCTATAAGAGTTGTGTAGGAAAAGGATTTGGGTTGGGTATGGCTTGCCACTGCAAGAATGGATAAAGGGGCAGAGCTGCAGCTCAGTGCTTAGAGCAGCTGCTTTGCATGCAAAAGGTCTCAGGTTCTGTCCCCAGTGGCATCTCCAGGTAAGGCAGGGACAGACTTCTGCCTGAAACCCCAGAGAGCTACTGCCAGTTAGTGTTGACAATGCTGAGCTTAGATGACCAATAGGTCTGACTCAGTATAAGGCAGCTTTTTATATGGCAAATGTTGAAAAATCTCATTTTGCACAACTAGGAATGGCCCGGAGCCCTGCTGATCACCCTATTTTATGGTCCAGAGAGATCCCATAAAAAACTCTTCTGTTTGAGGAGGGGGAAGGCTATGTCCTGGAAGTCAGTCAGTTCCTGGCAAAAACAGGTATGCTCTTCCCATGCAGAGCTGGAGGGTTTAAAAAAGAGCCAGCATGTGGGAAGCATGTGGGGATTTCTTTAGCTCCTTTGCTTACAGCATGGCAGCTTAATCTTTCTTGGGGGGGGTGTTGTGTCACTGGATGTAAGGGGATAAGTGAGAGCATATTTTGAGTAGCTTTGACACTTGATGGACAAGTGGGGGGGGCGCCTTGTGTCTCTCTTTTCTCCCCCTTTTTCAACTAGGTGGGGGGAGGTGGAGCCCCTCCCAAGTTCCTCTACAATTGGCTCCTTTCCCTGCATCATGTGACCTCAACCAGCCATGGCAAGAACTCCAGGGAGATTTCCTTGCATAATGTACTGGAGGCTCAATCAAACATTTGCCCTGAAGTGTGTCTGTGTGCACAAGGTCAGAGGGGGCAACACCTCCTTATCTTCAGAATGAGCTCCCTTGTTCAGTGGTTGAAGCTGTAGCTTCAGGTTTAATCCTTGCACCTATTTCTATATGTATTATGGGGTAAGGACAATGCCTCAGTTCTCTTAGGAACGTAAGAGCCTGCTGGATCAGGCCACTGGCCCATCTTGTGAAGCATCCTGTTCTCACAGTTGCCCCTCAGATGCCTTTGGGAAAGCAGCAAGCAGAGCATGAGCACAAGAGCCCTCTCCCTTCCTGTGGTTTCCAGCAATTGGTAGTTGGAAGCGTCGCTGCCTCTAGCTGTGGAGACAGAGCAGAGCCATCATGGCTAGTCGCCATTGACAGCCAACTCCTCCGTGAATTTGTCCAATCCTCATTTAAAGCCATCCAAGTTGGTGGCCATCACTGCCTTTGGTGGGACAGTGGGAGTGAGCTCCTCAGTTTAACTGTGCATGGAAGACTTCCTTTTTTCCACTTGGAATCTTCCAACATTCAGCTTCATCGAATGTCCATGAATTGTAGCATTATGTGAAAGGGAGGAATTTTTTCTTCTATCCACAGGAATAGAAAAGGATGGTGGTAACTGGATATCTGGGACAAAGATAACTTGTGGGGGAATTGTTTTTTCTCTTCCAGTCCACTTTCCTTCTTCATATGATGAGAGCAGGAGAAGGGAGCGTTTCAGAATACATTGCAATAACTTTATAGAGCCAGCAATGTTGGCAGCCCCCAAAACACAGACACTTAATCAAAGGGATTTATACCTTTAGCATGCATAGGATCATTTGAGTGTTTTAATTGTACTCACCAAGAGTGTATGACCAGTGAATTGGCAGAGAGTGTGTGTTCTGAAAAATGTTGGCATGGATCTTCTTCCATATGGAAGCTGTGTCTGAGCGTTATTTTATTTTATTTTTTGCCCCAAGCTTTCTCCATGAAAACCTGCTCTTTAAAGATGAATTGGAGCAGCCGTCAGTTTGGGTTTTCTGTGGATTGATGTTTGCTCCAAGTGATCTTTAAAGAATGGGTTTTCATGGGGAAAGCTCTGGAGCAAAAACACACACAAAAGGGCACTGAGACATGGAGCTCTAAATCATGGACCATGCCTGGAAAGAGCAGGGGAAAGGTAAAAGTGGGTAAATCCCAGGTTAGGGAAGGCTGCAGTGGATGAAAAAAAATCACTTTTGGGGAAGAAGAACAGCATTTTCTACCTAAGCAGCAATTGCAGACCCTCTAAGTGCCCCTATGTTCCAGAGAGAGTCCTGAATTTACAGACGCTGTCCCAGTTTCAGATTTGATCCCAGAATGTTCCACTTTTCCTTAAGACATCCCTATTTCCATTGGAGAAATGTTGGAGGGTTTGGAGTTATGTGACCCCCCAAGCCAAGGACGTAAGTAACCATACAACCTTTAGAAGACATCTGAAGACAGCCCTGTATAGGGAAATTTTTTAATGCTTAATGTTTTATTTTGTTTTCATATATGCTGAAAGCCATCCAGAGTGGCTGGGGCAACCCAGTCAGATGGACGGGATATGTCGGAGAAATGTTGGAGGATATGCAATTGCTTTCTGTTGCTGATTAGCAAGAGAAAGGAGACCCCTGGGGAGATTGCTTTTCCTGAAAAGGGGTGGAAGTGCTTTGAACAGATGTCGATGTTCTTGTGTGGGCCAAGGTCTTGTGTTCAAAAGTCTCCTTTCCACCACACTGTGCTGATCAGCGGTTGCTTTGCTATCATTGGTTTCCCGCTGGTCTGGTGTAGAGGCAAGTGTTGTAATCCTGTGCACACTTACCTGAGAGGAAGCTCCTTGGACTACCACGGAGTGGGCATGCACAGAGTTGCAGCATTAGTGTGCAAGCTCCGAAATCCCAATTTCAAGACTCACAAATCTGCTAGGTGGGCCTGATGCAAGTGGCTCGACTTTCAAACCCGGCTTCAGCTTTGCAATATGGGCTGCCTTACACGGCTGTTGTTAGGATCACTGAGACGATATCTGTGAAGTGCCTTGAACCTTTGGAATATGCTATATACCACCAGCAGAGGGCTTGCCACATCTTCTGATTGCTTATGTGGGGTGGGGCTTACCTGCCCCCGCCATATTTAATTCACATTGGCACCCCTGTTCCCAAGCAAGTGTGTAGAGCAGAGCTTTTCAAACTGAGTGTCATGAAACATTACATACCCTCCAACATTTCTATGATGAAAATAGGGACGTTCCATTCCATAATGATAATTTTACTGTTTATACCCCACACATCTTACTGTGTTGCTCCAGCTTCTCTGGGAGGCTTCCAAAATATATAGAAACATAATAAAACATTAAACATTTTTTTAAAAAACCTTCCCTATACAGGATTGCCTTCAGACAGTTTTGGGGGTTAAATCCAAACCCTCCAATTTTCTCCAATGAAAATAGGGACATCCTAAGGAAAAGTGGGACATTCTGGGATCAAAGCAGAAACTGGGATGGCTTCTCTAAATCAGGAACGTCCCTGGAAAATAGAGACACTTGGATGGTCTGCATGTTAGTGTGCTGGCTGCAATGTGCAGGTGTCGTGCAAATGCTCCACACGCTCCTCCCGAGGCTAGAAAGGGGTTAGTTTAACCTCTGGTTTGCTAGTAAAATTGAGATACTGTGTCGCAAAATGATGCATGTCTAAAAAGTGTGCCACCAGCAAGAAAAGTTTGGAAAGCTCCGGTGTAGAGGATGGCAATTGCTGAGTCATTGAGATGCAGATGGCCTTCAAGGCCACCTAGTCCCCAAAAGATAATCCATAGATCGAGGCTCTGTGGTTCTCTGCACACTTAACTGGGAACAAGGCCAGCTAGCACACAGTGGGATTTTATGCAAATCCTGATACAGAGCTCCATACACCGACATGGAGCTCCCTGGTGGCCCAGTAGAAGGGGTTAGATCAAAGGGACGTGTGCTTTGATCTCCATCCTCAATTCACTGCTGTCCTGAACGTCTTTGTACTCCTCAAGGAAGGGGGATATCTCCATGCAAGTCAACAGGAAGGGCCTTTTAGGTGGCAGGAGAGCTTCATGGCTTCCTTTGTTTTCCCAAAGGACTTCTGGGATGGGGATAGAGAACGAGGTTTTGCACAGAGGATCCACAATATATCTCCTGTCTTTACACTCTCACACATGCATGGTGCCTTACTTTTAAAATAGGAAAAGAAACAAATGCTTATGTGTGTGTATGAAAACCACTTTGAATTATAATTTGGGCACAAGCTCAATTTTTACCCCCAGATGAAGGTCCATCTCATTCTTCTGGCTAGACTTTGCCATATGGTGCCATCTTCTTTGCGTCTCCACCATAAGGATACTCAAACTGATTATTAAAAATACCAGAAGGATTTTTAAAAATAACATTCTAATTTTTCTTTTAAAAAATGCATAAGGTTTTGTATTACTAAAAGAGCAAGCCCTGAAAAGGGGGAAATTTGAACCTATGATGGTTGCAGGGCCAGTGTGGTGTAGTGGTTAGAGTGTTGGACTAGGACCTGGGAGACCAGGGTTCAAAACCCCACTTGGCCATGAAGCTCATTGGGTGACCTTGGGCTACTCTCTCACTCACAGCCTAAGCTACTTTGCAGGGTTGTTTTGAAGGTAAAATGGGTGAGGAGAAATATGTGTGCCACCTTCAGCTCCTGGGAGGAAATGTGGAAGAAAAAAATAATAAAATTAAAACTAATTAATTTAGCCAACATTTGATCCAGGCAAGCCACCAGAATAAGCTCGCCTTCCTCTTGTGGAGACAGCTTCAGTCACCTGGTCAAATTCTGAAAATTCTTCCATAACTATTAACGTGCAAAATTTTGTCTTGAAATAAAAAAGAATCATCATAGGGCACTGTTAAAACTGCCAATGCTTCCAATGATTTGAAAAGGCCATCTCCATTTTTTTCCTTACAAAAATGAAGAAGCAGAAGCAACATTTACAAGACCATAGACAGAAATTCCTTTTTTGGAAGTTTCCTGCCTGGATATTTGACGGGCAATTCCCAAATGTGTTGACAGAAACTAACGTGGAAGACAGGTAGATTTCAAAAGATAAGCAAGTTTATGAAGCAGACGTCTTCACATCAACAGGGTTGACTCGGTTCAGTTCTGGCTTAAACAGAAACAAACGAACAGAAAGAATCTTGGGAAACAAGGTCACAGTCATGGCAAAACGCTGTGGCACGACGGCTGAGGATATTGACCATGCTTAGCATTCAAATAAGACAAGAAAACACTGGCATTTCAGTTTCATTTGAAAATACAAAGACAGTAGTAAAGTTGATATTTCGAGACAATACTCTTTGACATGTTTCAAAACTCTATTGGTAGTTTAGCCAACTAGCTAGAGATTCTAGAAACGCTATTCCTTTTGCAGACCAGTCAAAGAACAAACCATATATTGCACACACAGAGGAGAAGTGGCCAAAGACAGACGTCCCTCTCTTCTCCAACGAGGGCATGTGGATGTCGGAACGGATGCACCATTAACCTCGGAAGACTCGTGTCCATATATACAAGGCAATCTGGAATTCAGGACTGTGATTACAAAAGCAGAGGACCAGAAGGATTTGCCACGTCGCCTAAACATGAATGACAAACTCAGGGTTAGTGTAGGAGAATCCTGCAAACTCGTTCTGGTCCAAGTTCATGATGAAGAGTTTGTCGGTGGGCGTGAGTTCCACAGGCTGCCTCGTGAACTCCTTATCGAAGTTGGAAGTGTCGTGCTTGTCTTTCTGTTGGATGAAAAGCACAGGGTTAAAAAAGGGAGGCCGAGGGAACGGAGTGCGGGGAGCAGGGCAGAGAACTTGCCCCCCCCAACAAACCAGTCGCCAGACCCATCAGGCAGCTCAGAAGAGGAGAGGGAAGGAATAGCCATTCCAATTTCGAAGGAGATGTATTGATGTGCCATTGCCGTGGACCTGCAGCAGTCACTGGGAGACACTGGGCTATGTGTCTCCGCAGGGATAAATATCCCCTTGTTTTAGACTGATCTGAGCAATGGTTACAATCCAATGTGTGCACACAGCAATCTAGGAAGAGCAGATTTCTACTACTGCTTCTGCAGCCTGAGTTCTCAAAGCATTTTTAAGGCAGGGATAGGGAACCTCAGGTCTGGGAGCCAAAGCACTGTCCCCCCAAGTCAATCTGGCCCTCAGGACTCCCCCCCCCCACAACTATGCTCTTCTTGCTGGCCCTGTTCTACATGCTCCTCGAGTACTTTTGCCGGGCTGGAATTTGTCCGAATTGTGATAATGCCTCTTGCTCGTCTGGAGTCGGTGGGTGCCAAAAACTTGTGTGCGCCTGGAATGTAGCCTAAGTATACACAGGTAACGGTCATATCCATTGCTCCTCCCACTTTTGACTCTGGCCACGCCCACCACTGACATGGGGCCTGCAGAAAGCTGCCCACAAGTAAAGGTGGCCTCACTCATTTTAAAGCTTTCTAAGCCGGTAAGGCTTGTGGTCTGATCCCAAGCATATGCTCATTTACTCAGAATGGATATGATCTTCAGTGGCAAGCAGGTACGAAGCATGAGCTGGGAATTCCCAGCTGGACACATCATTACGTGGCCTCAGGTATACCTTGGTTCCCGCAGCCTCAGTCGCCCCTTCTGTAATTTGGGGGCAATAATCTGCTGGAGTGGATCATTATGAGAGTTACAGAGGCAACATATGTGCAGCACTTTGAGCAAGCTAGAAATTTATAGCAATAATCGCATATAAGAGTGCTACTTATTTACTTTTCGTATTAATAATACTATTAATGTAATGCATTTTTAATATGAAAAAGTGGGCTAGGAGTTTGGTGACGAGAATTGCTGCTCAGTTAAGTGTCAGACTCACTCCCATCCCTTCGAGAGTGTGCGCACTCAACCCATTTCTCCAGCACAGCCTACGAGTTTTACGTTTTATATATCAATTTTGAAACATTCTTGGGAAAGGCCATGCATTAAATTGGACATCTTACATTCCAGGTAGTGACATATTTATGCAGTGAGTGTATTTTCAGGAGGAAACAGTGGAAAACAGCAACACAGAGAGAAACATTTTTTCCCCCATCTTGCATTGTATTGAATATCCCTAGAACGATGCTACTGCCCTTACAGAGGGGACATGAAGTCATTCTCCTGCATGTGGTGGTGAAGATGAAAATGATAGCAGCAGTAGTTGGAATAATAATAATAATAATTATATTAATAGCAGCAGTCATAGTAGTTTCTTATCATGCAAACGTTTCATTGAAACACAGATTTGCAATACAGTTAGGAAAAGACTTGGTGAAGGAAGCATCCCTGTAAAACACAGTAAACTAGAGCCAGAAAACAAGGCATAAATGCTTCTGTTGCAGCAAGGGGAGCATTTTGCATGCTGAGGGCAGAGCTCTCTTCTTCTGCAGTACCAAGGATGGGGAACCTGTAGCACTTTGGGCATGGCTGGGATTCCACAGATGTTGGTCAACATCCAGGGATAATAATAGGAACTGTAAGCCAAGGACATCTGGATGTCTACAGATTCCCAGTTCTTGCGCTACACCTTGTGGACAGAAGCATCTTGTGTAACGCCCTTTCATATCAATGGCGCTGGTGCAAAAGGACATCCTAGTTAATGGTGCTCATCGCTTGTTTTGTTATGTATATACCTTCTATGAGGAAGCCAATCCAGGGATTCCCTGCCCAAATTCTAGTTATGCAATAATGGTGCTGCAGTGAAAGGGGAACCCTGGATGGCTTCCAACCTGGTGCCCACCAGATGTTTTGGGGAAGATGCTTGCTGGTTTCCTACAGGCACTGGTTGGCCACTATGAGAACAGGACTAGATGGGCCACTGGCTGATCCAGCAAGCTCTTCTGATGTTCTTAGGAAAGTCTCATGGTCCATATGGCTTCCCTCCAATTAGAGATTGGGTGGAAGACAGGGTGGTGAGTGCATGCATACACACATAGCTCAGCGGCAGAGCATCTGCCTTGCATGCAGAAGGCCTCAAATTCAATCCCTGGCAGCTCCAGGTAGGGCTGGAAGGGAACCCTGCCTGAAATCCTGGAGACCCACTGCCTATCTGTGTAGACCAGGCTTCCTCAACATCGGCCCTCCAGATGTTGTGAGACTACAGTTCCCATCATCCCTGACCACTGGTCCTGCTAGCTAGGGATCATGGGAGTTGTAGGCAAAACATCTGGAGGGCTGAGTTTGAGGAAAGCTGGTGTAAACAATACTGAGCTAGATGGACCAGGGGTCTGATTCAGTATGGAAGAGCTTCCTCTATTCCTACGCAGGAAAACCCTTGAGTGTACATTCTCGGGATCAGAGCTAGTTTTTTTAAACAAACAAACAAATATTTGCCAAACAATAATCACTTTCTATAATTTCTCTTGGATTCTATAGACATTAAGGTTGTCAGAATTTGGAAGCACGCTAGAGGTTCTGGCCCTCCCAGAGAGGCCTCTGCTTGGTGATTGCATCATAGTAGGTCTGTCACCTACCCACATCTAAACTATGGGGGCTGGAGCAGCTGAACCAGCATTCACAGCCTCTGGCATTACTCCTGCCTGGCTGTTGATTAAATGCCAACATGGCTGAAGTCATTAGGACCATATGAATGAGCAAGCTTTTGTGGGATGAACTTTTTCACCAGCCTACTAATGTGTGGTAGAGAATGTAGCAAAATGGCCACCTATTAAGGACCCTGAGATGGGCAAAACATCCAATCACATATTTAATGTAGGTGTTTTCTGACACACAGCTGAGATGATGACAGACTCTCATGTTGCAAAGGTCTGACTTTTCAATGAGAAGTTGTGCAAGCCACAGCTCATCCCTTAAGTTTCTTTTTGTCATGTGGCCCAGGAAGATGGAAGCTGTGTTCTCACCACTTGCCTGTGATTGACATGAGAGCATTCCATGCAAATGGATTGGGAGGGGCCATAGCTCAAAGGAAGAACAGCTGCTTGGCATGCTGAAGGCACCAGATTCAATCCCTGCCACCCTCAGGTCAAATAATCTTTGATAAAAACTAAGTGAGCATAGCAGGATGATGTTGTAATCCAAAACATCTGGAGGGCACCAGATTGGAGAAGCTGGTTGAAAATGACTGGCTTCTCCATGAAATTATTTCAGTCATAATGGAGTCTTAGAACAGGGCTCTGTCCCCTGACCACATAACTTACCCCTATGAGCTCCATCCCTTTAGTAGCCAAGAGTAGTTTTCTCTTGCAGCAGGGTCCTCTTACACCCTCCAAAGCTTCATTCATTCAGTAGGAGCTGAAATACCTTGGAGGAATGTCATCAACCCCAGTAGGCAGGATGTGGTCAGATGGGCCAATGACTTGAGTTGATTGACGGCCAAACCCATTTCTTGGTGGTTTCATCACTCTCTGGTTGACCTCAGCTATTTGTCCCAAGCCATCCCCATTACCACTAGCGCTTAAACAAGGAATTAGCTCATTTCTTTGCACATTCAGTATCTTATAAAGGTTGGATCTGGGCTGAAGCAGGCTATATTCTGAGCCCTGATGAGATTCTAACCATTTTAAGGGATCCCTACCTTAGGTATAATAATCCTGTCTGACAGACACTTAAAGAAATAAATAAGTTTCAGGTTGGCTCTATATCTTCCCAAACTCAGAGAATGAGTTAACATATACCTTACAGATTTCCCAAATGCTTGTTTAAGATAATAAGGGAGACCAAGATAAAAAGAGAAGTTTGTTTCAAAAATGATGGCAGGCATGTTTAGGTCTTCAGTGGGTTGGTTGCACCAGGGATACTGATGTTACTGAGGGCTATTGCCCAATAACATATTTTGGGCAGCACCATCTGTTGCATGTTTACTTGGAGCTGCCTTCTGCCAAGTTGGATCAATGGTCCATCTATCTCTGTAATGCCTACACTGACTGGCAGCAGTTCCCCAGCATTTCAGGCAGGGGAGGCTCCTAGCCCTACCTAAAGGTGCCAAGGATTGAGCCTGGGGACCTTCTGCAGTGAAAGCAGATGGTCTACCACTAAGCTAAGATTCTAGCCCTCATGATTTTGAATAGAAGGCTGATTTAAATAGGAAGGCAGGAAGCTACCTTATCCTAACCACTGGTCTACCCAGCTCAGTATTGTTTACACTGGCTGGCAGTGGCTCTCCAGGGTTTCAGGAAGGAGACATTCCCAGTCATACTTAGAGATGCTTCCAGGGATTGAACCTGGGACCTTCTTCATGCAGAGCAAGTGCTCTGCCACCAATCCATGGCCATTACTCAAATGCAGTGAGACTGACTCCCAGCCCCAAACTGCAATCCAAGTCAGACCCATTGACTCCTAGGTAAGTGAGTGTAAGACTGCAGCAACAGTCAGCTCATTGTATTCCGTGGGAAAACCCAAGTAGCCATTTGTTCAGCTTTAAATAGCAGGTTTCATGGGGAAAGCTCTGGAGTGTGTGTGCTCAGACATGGAGCTTTAAAGTGAGGAGTTCTACTTGGAAAGAGTGGGGCAAAAGGTAAGTGCAGATAAGTCCATCACCAGATACATCCCAAGGCTGCTATTTGCTCACAAGGACATCTGCCTCCAGAGCAAAACCACAGGCTGCTGATGTTTCATGCAATGACCAGATGGGACCTGATGGGGCAAAAACTTTGGGGATGCCCCCCCATCAAAAACATCATCAACATTTTTGAAATACCTAGCAGAGGAAGGCTGCTTCATTTGCGGAGCAAAGGTATGATCTTCCATTCTTTGGCTTGAACGAAGTTAGGCCGTATGGCAGGCATAGGCAAACTCAGCCCTCCAGATGTTTTTGGCCTACAACTCCCATGATCCCTAGCTAACAGGACCAGTGGTCAGGGATGACAGGAATTGTAGTCTCAAAACACCTGGAGGGCCGAGTTTGCCTATACCTGCCTTATGGCTTCTTATGCCGGCTGTTCAATAGTTGTGCAGGAGACAAAGTCACAGCACCTTCCCTTTCTAGCAGGGATCCCATCCAATTTTTGCATACATTTACAGGGCAGGGAACATGGAATTCAGCTCAGCAAAGGAGCAGGCTAATTGGACCACCCAGATCTTTCCACCTTGCTCAAGAAGGGTTGACTAGTGACACACCTATTGTGCAAACCTGGTCCACTTGATTGCCAGCCTCAGAGTTGCTGCACTGGGTCAATGTTAATGGGAAATGGAGACGAGAGTGTTCATCTGGATCCATCCAAAGGCATGTTAAGTCCAAGTGGCTTAAATGTCATTGTAAGATGTGAATTCGTGGCTCCCAGACCAGGCTGCTCCAGGTATGTAGATGCTACAGATAGCTTGTATCCTGTCCTGATGGGTCTCAGAAGGTCCTAATGAACTCGGAAGTTCAAAGGGTCCACCACTGTGTTGAGTTTCCTGGAGGAAGGCTTTTTAAGATTGGGCTGCTCATCAGTACCTGTTAGGCTCTTCCACCCAGATTATTTAATGTATAAAACTGCTTAGATAGACTTTCCCACAAACTGAAATGCAGACCTGAAATTTCAGTCTGGAGAGGGGAGCACTTTCCTTTCTTTTTCCTTAAAAAAACACAAACTGATCACATCAAACAATTTTATAAAAGCAGTAATAAGGCCTTGTTGAAAGAACACTTTCAAGCTCACAACATTAAGGACTTCACATGCTAAGTTTAGTAGTTTAGTTCAGGCTTCCCCAACCTTGTGCCCTCCCAATGCTTTGGACTACAATTCACATTGAACCCAGCATCATATGGCCATGCTAGCTGAGGGTGATGGGAGTTGTAGTCCAAAATATCTGGAAGGCACCAGGTTGCGTTGGAAAGCTGAAGTATAATTCTGAGCACCCACACCTGGAAATGCTTTCAAATTTTAACTCTGTAAATCGTTTGCAAACAGATTCGAGCTGTGATTCTGCTTGCAATTTTCTTCTGCAGTAACCCCCATGCTTATCACCATACTGTCATTTAGTCTCATTTACAAATAAATTGAGTTTTCCTCCAACCAAGATTTCTGACTCTTTATTTTATAATTGTATCTGGAAAAAAAATAATTGGCACATGAACAACTCAAAGCAAACGGTAAGTGAAGAACCCCTCCCCACCCCCAAAGAGAGAATAAAAGGTTTCCGAGCAGCATCCGAGTCTTAAAAGAACCCATTTCATTTTCCTTTAAGGTTGCCAGCCCTACTGGCAAAGGAGAATTCCAGTGGCAAGTCTTTGTTACTTTCAGAAGATTAGTTGAGACAATAAAATAAAATAAAATAATAAAATAAAATAAAATAAAATACAGCTTCAGTCAAGTTACACAAATACTGTTTGGACTTTTAAATATCAGCTTCATTTTAGTAAAAATACTCAGGTTTTTGACACACGTAAAGCGCAGTGGAACAGACAGGAGTTTGTCGATTTGGCAACTGGACAGACAGCACCCCACCCCACCCCAAATACTTTTAAGGAAAGAAACCCACAAAGGTTTGATAGGGTAACGTCGACACCGTGACATGAGTGGTAGATACTAGGGTGACCATTGGTTCCAAAGCATTCCCAGGAAATCCTGCCATCTTGTTCAGCTTTGCCAGACCAGATTGTAGCCGACTGATGGGTTATGAGCAGGGAATCGACTGACATGGCCCTGCCTGCGTGTGATCCTGTTCTTTCTTCCTGGGAGCTCAGGCATCAGTCTCTGTGTGGTTAGAAATTAGCCTGAAACTCTGGGAGCCCACACTGAGCCGCAGCCTCTGCTTGGGAAGAAGCCCCTGGTCAACCTGCTTGCCACCAGCTCAGCATCAACCTGAGCTGAGAAGCAGGATGTCGCTGGCCCCTTTGGGCTGCAAACCACAGAAAATGGACAGTGAGAAGTTCTCTCTCTCTCTCTTGCAACCCAGAGGTTTGCAACTTAAGGAGGAGCGTATGGTGCTGCCTGGCAAAGAGTCAGACCCACCATGACCAGCTAGCTCAGAATTGTCTACACTGATCGGCAGCAGTGGCTCTCTGGGGTTTCAGACAAGGGAATGTTTCCACCCCTTGCTGCAGATGCCATTGGCAAGTGACCTTCTGCATGCCAAGCAGATGCTCTACCACTAAGCTACAGCCCAGCAAATCTGCCAGTTTCGGTTCCCCTCAACTTCTCATTTATCCAATCTTAAGACAACTTCTCCACATTTCCAAATCAGTTTGCAATTGTTATTTTTATTTTTAAAAGCCCTCAAGAAAATTCACCACCATTTAAAGCCTCATCCTCCCCAGCAATTCCCAAGGGTCCTCAGGGATAATGCTCGAGAAAATGCTGCTGGATCAGGCCGGTGGCTCACCTAGTTCAACATTCTAGTGGCTCATCTAGTTGATTTCCCATAGGCCAACCAGATGCCTGTGGGAAACCAGCAAGCAGGATTCGATCACAAGACTCCTCTCCCCTTCTGTGGCCTCCAGAAACAGCTATTCAGTTTGTGTATGTGTAGATCCAGGCATGCCCCGCCCCCAAGTCTCCTTCACTTCATGGAGATTTATGGGGTCCTACATCCTGGCTGTGCTTCCCACACCCCCACATGCAAGACCAAAGGGAGAAAACTCAGCACCGTCAATTTGCAATGCAAAGGCAATCTGCAGGCGTTCCTGTGCAGCTGCAGTAAAAAAAATGGCTGTGGGCTGCATCTGCATTCAGGCTGGATTCGGTCGTGTTGCAAGGACTCAAAAGGAAACTGGTTCGCGTGTGCTGAATGATTCCCCCCACCAAAGATCTTCTGGAGATAGCACCCTTTGAAAAAATGTGGGAGGGATTTCCCAATGCATTTTTTAAAAGCAAGCAAAATAGCCCATCCTGCAAAAGTGAAAAGGCAGTAACAGCCGGTCCTTTTGCAAAGTACCTAACAGAGGCATAGAAGGATGGCAGCATCTGCAGGATTTTTACAAGTGATTAAATTAATCCACTGCTTGTCCCCTAATCTAAGGGCGGGGAACCCGTGACTCTCCAGATGTTGTTGGACTGCAACTCCCAGCAGTCCTAGCCAGCATGGGCTAAGGTCAGAGGTGATGGGATGTGGAGTCCAGCCACATATGGAGGGCCACAGCTTTCCTGCTCTAAAGCAAGGACTAGGTGGGTTTTCTCAGGCTGATTGTGAAGCAAATTGGCTTTCTTCCCAAGCCTTGTGTCCCATCCCAAGTGTTATTAAGCCTACAGAAACGAGGATCTTTCTTTTCCCCACAGTCTTTGAAACATGGTCATTCTAGTATCACCACAAAATAAATTCAGATCATGACGGCTAATGGTTTGCAACAGAGGATGTCACCACAACAGCTGCTGGGAGCAGATGGTAATGGATGCGGGAGGGTGATGCTTATGGTCTACAATGGCTACTTAGCTCTGGACTTCAGCTTTAAAAAACTCAGAGTTACAAAAGGAAAATCCTTCGAATTCTGATTGGTCAATGTTCCTGATGACTTCCTGGTCGGGTGGTGTTAAGACAGGTGGGTGGCGAGTGAAAAACCGGTCGAAGTTTTCGGCGTTTCGTCCGCACTATGAAAGGGGAAAAAAAGAACTCATGGTAGGTGGCGAAAAGGGGGAAAGAAAAGCGGGAGGAGGAGAAAAAAAAAACAACCCAACCCAAATGCAAAAGTCGGAGGTGGTTTTTGCCACATCCCCACCCCGTCCCAGGCTCCAGCCCCCCACCCCCACCCCTGGTGGTCAGGCAAAGTATCTCCAAATGAGCAAAACGAGGTGAACAAAAAAAAGAAACAATGCAAAATACTTATGACTCCTTTGGCAGGAGGGTGGATCTGATTGCAACCGCGGAGTATTTTGTCATGGAGGTGCTGGGGAACTGATAAGCTGTCAGCCAGCCACCCGGCAAGTAATTGTAGGAGAAGGATGAGATGACAGGGCAATTACTTGCAGAACTCCACCAGCCGCATGCAATACCGTACCTGTCCCAGAATGTGCCACATGCATGGGAAGGTGTGTGTGTAGGGGGGTGGCATCTCTCTTTTGGAAAAACAAACACATTATACTTGTATATCCTGCTCCTGCACAGTGATCTCCATCGTCTCACATCCAAGGGACAGATCAGGTTCACACCCGCTTAGCTTCAGCCAGGCTGCAGCCTCAGGTGTCCCCAGACTGCACCCTCTTGCAAAAAAAGAGAGAGACTGGCATTTCAGCAACATGCTTCCGGGGACTTGTGCCCCCGCTCCATTTTAAGCCCAATCAGAAGGTCGGCGGTTTGAATCCCCGCAACGGGGTGAGCTCCCGTTGCTCGGTCTCTGCTCCTGCCAACCTAGCAGTTCGAAAGCACGTCAAAGTGCAAGTAGATAAATAGGTACCGCTCCGGCGGGAAGGTAAACGGCATTTCCGTGCTCTGCTCTGGTTTTCCAGAAGCAGCTTAGTCATGCTGGCCACATGACCCTGAAGCTGTATGCCGGCTCCCTCGGCCAATAAAGCGAGATGAGCGCCGCAACCCCAGAGTCGGCCACGACTGGACCTAATGGCCAGGGGTTCCTTTACCTTTACCTTTTTAAAAACCGGCTGCTCAATCTGACAAGGCACCAAGGGGATACCACTACTGAGAACCACTGCCCACTTCTGGGCACATAGGTTCACCCCAATCTCCCCTCAGCAAGGCCATGAAATCTGCTGTGTGAACAACAGTATTTCAATTACCAAGGAGTCCAAACTAGGCATTGTGACACATCTGTCTGTTTACCCCTCTTCTCTTCCAACTGTAACACTGAGTCATAAGCCCTCATTTTGCATATTTTCCAGGCCCTTCCCTCACCCCACCTCACATGAATGGCTGCTTCTGGAAGGGAAGGAGACTGAGGAAAGGACGATGTCACACATGGCAGGGAGGACCAAACTGGTCAAGATAGCAAGCCAGGTGTGACTGCAGTTGTGCAATCCCCTCACCCCCACAGCAGATCGCAAGTGCAGACGCTATAATGTCTACTTTGAGGCTGGGTTCCTTGGAGGAAGACTTTGATAAACCAGTCATTACAGTGATAGCTTGGTGCATCTGCTGAGTCATTTCGTTGAGCAGTACCACTTATGCAAGTTCTCAAGATTTCATTTCATGAAAACACTTACGGCACACCCATTTTGAGACAAATCAAGTTTCGGCGGCTGAGGGCCATTGTTTGTAAGAACCAATGATTAATGAAGAATTCCAGCATAGTTTCAGTTTCCCTCTGTTTCCCTCATTTCCCCCATTAATTTGTGATTTCCTCCATCCCCCCAAAAGAAGTCTGCATGAAAATTTGTTTGCATTTCCCTGAGAGTATGCATTTTTGCATGTGATTCTGCCTAATGCAAGCACATATTTTTTGCAACCAATTTTCCCAACAAAAGGTAGTTTTGAACATTATTGTCACCAGGTTATGCATTTTTAGAGAACTGCACCATAAAATTCAGAGCAGTGTGGAGTTCCAAGGATAGCCATGTGCTTCAGTTCGTTCACTGGCCGGCAATTGCAAATTGAGTACATCCAAAGTAACAAGAGAACAGGAAAAAATTATTTCCCTGCCCCCCCCCAATCCCTATAATCCAAGCCTTTGCCTTTGCCTACTGGGCTGTTTGGGTTGCGATCTATCAGCTCTGAAAAGAGGACCTTTAAGTGTCTAGCTCATACATTGCAAGCTCAGAGAGGATGCTTTTAAAGGAACACAAGAACATCTTCTATGGGATTCGACTCTGCCAATCAAAGGGCCTGTCAGCATCAGCATTAATGGCTTTCCTTTAATGGTGACTGAACTGTTGTTCATATCAAACAGACCATCTAAGCCTTGCTCTCTTGGCGTGATGCCCTCAGAGGAAATGGAGGCGCTTAGAAGTACCGTACATCCCTCCTTCACGCACACACACAGTTTTTAAAAAGTAGCCACTCATCCCAGGCAGTAGCTTTTTTCACCACTGTTTTTTTACCCCCTGCATGGTATTTAACTTTCATTTGCTAAGAAAAACAATTTGCATTTTTAATAAACGTAACAGCAGGCTCTTAAAAAAAATTAATTATTCAAGGCAAACACTTGCAAACTGTCAAGCCTCTTCAGCTTCTCACAACTGGGAGCTTGTAGCGGGGAAAGGAGGCTACTCTGGGGTCCACGTATTCCTTCCCCAAATCCCACGACCACCGCATGATCTTTCAGCAAAAGGTGCCACACCACCAACCTTCCTTTCCAGAGATCCAAGCAGAAAGCTGTTCCCATCATGCTGAGTCCACTGGAACCCAGAAAGTGGCCTCGTACCAGGTTCCAATATTTGCCCATCAAGCAGATTAACGCCAGCTCTGAGGGGTATTGGCCCTCCAGTGTCATGGACAAAAAAGGTATTCTCTCTCTCTCTCTCTCTCTCTCTAACTGGCCATAACCAGAGATTGAACTCACAACCTTTCCCATGGAAAGCATAATCATTTTGTCTACCAGTGAAATACTGGTATACTCCCCATAACCATTGGAGGTAGTGCTGACTGAGGTCTGATTTCAGCAGAGACATTTAGAGCTAGAGTTGGAAGGTAGGGACACGGGTGGCGCTGTGGGTTAAACCACAGAGCTTAGGACTTGCCGATCAGAAGGTCGGCGGTTCGAATCCCCACAATGGGGTGAGCTCCCGTTGCTCGGTCCCAGCTCCTGCCAACCTAGCAGTTGGAAAGCATGTCAAAGTGCAAGTAGATAAATAGGTACCGCTCCAGCGGGAAGGTAAATGGCATTTTCATGCGCTGTTCTGGTTCACCAGAAGTGGCTTAGTCATGCTGGCCACATGACCCGGAAGCTGAACGCTGGCTCCCTCAGCCAATAAAGCGAGATGAGCACCGCAAGCCCAGAGTCGGCCACGACTGGACCTAATGGTCAGGGGTCCCTTTACCTTTTACCTAGAGTTGGAAGGTACCCAAGGATAATCTAATCCAACCCCCTGCCATGCAGGAATTGCAGCTAAATAATTCCTGACAGATGACCACCCAACTTCTGCTTTAAAATATCCAATGAAGGAGAGTCTAACACCTTCCAAGGAAGTCCCTTGGATACTTTGGGAATCTTAGGAAAGCTGTGCTTATGCCATGTTGGCACTCAAGATAACCTTTTCATTAATCAAAAGCTGCTGTGGTTCTGGGCTCATACATGTTTAGATATGCCTGCTTTGATGTACTAATTGGCTTGCTTTGATGGTACCCTTATCCGTGGGAACTAGGATGTTGGGCTCTGAGCCCAGAAGAGGAACTATCTGTAATGTTTTGGGTACTGGCCACCTGCACCCTGGCCATCTCTTTGCTGTGGAGCCCGTCCCATGGAAGGCTTTGAGCTGGGCCAAGGGGAACTGCTGTGCTGTAAACCTATGCCTTTCTTCAATAAAAGCATTAGAACTGGCCACTCTGGTGTCTTTTGGATCCTTCCTCGGGACTCCCGCATCTCACAAACTCCCACAAGCTTTCCTCCAGCTCTGCGACTGTGGTTTGGGTTTACAACACAGGTGCCCTGCCAATGGCCTTTCCCCAAGCTGGGCAAGCTCTCAGCCTGCACTTCTTCCCTCTTCAATAAGGATCTACCAAAGAGCGTTATCGGGAAAATCTCTAAAACCATGTCAGGGAAGCGCTTTGGAGATTCTGCAGCGTTCTATAGTGTGACAAGCGTCACTCTTACTCAGGGGCCGGTGGGAAAGCAAAGCATGTTTGGGGAAGGAGCAAGAGCCCCTCTTTACCCCCCCCCCCTTTGAGTGCAGGAGCCAAGCAGCAATCCTGTAATGAAGGTGCAAGGTTGCTCTTGCCATTTTCATTTTGGATAGTGGAGTCTGCAGCTCACAGCTGCAAGCGGAGGATTTTTATCAGCACGTGCACTGAAGCTTATCTTCCCAAGAAACATTCAGAGGGTCTCTAAGAGCTGGATGAGCAGAACGGCTGTAAAAGGTCGCTGCCTGCCTGGATGTCTGTGTTTTTCTTTAAGCAGCTATTTTTTGGGGTGGTGGTGGTGGTGGTTATTAAGCCTTGGACATTTTTGAAATCTGCTTCAAGCGCCTTCTCCACAAGCCACAAGTCTGCAACTGCGGAGAACTTCTTTTCCACATGATTCACGTCCCAGAAGACAGCTTCAAAGACATTCGTCTCCTCTAACCTGACCTGACAGCGGCAAGTCTCACGGAGAATGACATTCGGAAATCAAAATGATTGAACAGCTCATGTGCCCCCGCGCTGTTCCCAAGAGCCCTTGCTTCCATGCAGGCGTGTGTGTGTGTGTGTGTGTGTGTGTGTGTGTGTGTGTGATACCACATCATAATCATAGAATCACAGAACTGTAGAGTTGGAAGGGACTGCAAGGGTCATCTAGCTCAATTGCCTGCATTGTAGGAATCAACCCCCTTAAGACAGATGGAAAGCACCTACTTAGCAGCACCATCCATGGATCAAATCTGAACATGGGGAATAATTGCCAAGAGGCATTCATGGTGGCTCTTTGTATGTTTGCTTACCGCCTTGGAGGTTCACCAAACTAGCTGACCTGAAAAATGTTTACCTAGCAACAAAATGGGCAAGTGTTTCTGCGGACAAGCATTTGTAGGTTGGGCTTGGGGAGTGGGAAATGAAATGCAGAATGGTTATTTACTGGCCATAATAAATTATCATCCTATAAGATTCTTTAGGCCAGTCTCCTCCAACCTATTGTCCATATTGTTTTTGTAGTAGGACAGCATCTACACTATAGAACTCCCTGCCTATTGACGTCAGGCAAGCACTTTTGCTGTGCTCTTTCTGGTGCCTGCTACAAACATTATTGCTTAGACAAGCCTACCCAGATGTTTCAAAAGTTGATGTGCGTTTTAATCTGTTCTCAGTCTATTGTTATTTGACTTCCTGCAAGTTTTACCTTATTGTTAATTATGGTTTTGTCTTTTTTTGTAAACCATCTTGAGGTTTTTCTACATTCTAGTGGCGTATAAAATTTAAGAATTGTGCCAGACAGGCTCCTCGCTGCATGGGCAGTCAGTCAGTGCAGTGCAGTGCAGTCTCGTGAACCCTTCACGCCTCGTCCCCGCTCTCACCCAGTGTGCTGGCAAAGGACGCAGCACCACTGGATGGACCAATGGTCTGATTCCGTATAAGGCAGCTTCCTATGGTCCTATGCTCCAAAAACAGAGCCATCCTCAGTCATGTCTTGAAACTGGGTTTAGCATCTGAAACAGAAGAGGAAAAAGGCAAGCCTAGGCCAGGCAGCAGTGTGGCAGGAAGCTCTACCTGCTTCTGTAAGCCTCACACGCCTGCCAGCTCAGCCTGCTCCTGGACGTGCAGCTAAACCTTTGAAAATACACTTGTCACTGCCTATTAGCTTCAGAAGCACCTGGTGCAGCAGAGACATCAGGCAGGGCGCCTGACAACACTGGCGGTAAAGGATGAGGGCTGTGTCTCTCCTCCTCCTCGCTGTTTCAGAATGAGGACTGTACTAGGAAAGGCTTTCTGCACTTGCAACACATCCTTCACCAACCTGGTGCTGCCCAGATGTTCTGGGAAGTACAGCCCCCAGGTGTTTTGGATTACTACAGTGCCATCATCCTGGCTAGGGCTGATGGGAGTTGTCGTTCAAGACATCTCAACAGCACGAGGCTTGGGGAGGTTGGCATGATGGTTGGGTATTCCAACAAGATCCACCATCAGTGGTTCTCCAAGTGGGAGGCAGGATTAGTTAGGGGGCAGCTAAGAGGCAAGGGGGTGGCCAGGGGAGCTGTAGAGGACTATCAGACTTTGAAAAGTTGGCATCACTGGATCAAGTACATCAGTCTTGTTGAATTAGTTAAACTAAATGGTTTTAGCAGTATTTTGAATAAGCATACAATTAATTGTCACTTTTGAATTTTATTGGGTTATTATCTTCTTTAGTGGGTCATGCAAACCACTTTTCTGAAGAATGTTGGGGATGAGTTTATGGAACCAAGGGGGCTCCCTGAAAGAGTTTGGGAACTACTGTGATACACCCCCCTCCCACAGCACCTGGTATTCAGAGATGGAGTGAAGCATTTAGCTACCAGGACTTCAGCTGTTGATCCTTAACTAAACTCCTGGAAATGGCTGAGATTTCTAGGACCATCTGAGATGCAGAATGTGAGAGCTGCAAGCTCACAATGACGGCTGCAGCTCCAGCGCCATTGCCTGAAATGACCTTGAATGGGGTGCTGTAGTGCATATTTAAAAGAACCAGACCCCTGGGGTGTGTGCAAGCATGTTTCTGCTTTCCCACAGAATGTAATTCATCTTTTGCCCTTTGTATGGATGAGATGTGACCACTGACCCTTGTTCCTCAAAGCGTTATGCAGCTCCATCCAGAAATAAACACTTTCACTCGCCAGCTGCACCCCACGCAAGCTGCAAACTCTTAATTGTATTGATTGATCCAGCAAGCAGCAAGCCTGTCATGGACTGGTTGGTTGGGAGGAACCAGCTGCGGAAGCCCCAAGGGAAGAAGGCTCAGAGCCTGGGGAGCAGTGGGGGGACAACTATGAGTGGCCAGAGGGAGAAGAGAGGGCAGACTGGGAGAAGAAGGTGTTGGAAGCTGAAGAGGTAACAGTAGTGAGTGGGGAGAGTCTGTGGCAGAGGGCAGTTCAGACTCAGATACAGAAGCAGAAGCAGAAGGGGAGGAAGACCAAGAGGCAAAGATGGGCCGTGCATTGTGAAGAGGGACGCATGGCTCTCCCTCCTGCTGCAACAAGCTCCCCATCCTGCTTGTCTCCCAGAACCAGAAGAGGCATGGCATTTGGTGATTAAAACAAGCTTAATCCCATGGGCTTCAATAGGTTTACTCTGAGTATGATTTCAAAGAGCCCCCCCCATTCCTTCTGGAATTTTGGCCAAGATGTGGCTGTCCTTAGTTGATGGATTTCCCTCCCAGATTTCATTATTTTAGCACTGTTTCCTCCGTGATTGATGCTTTCTTGTCGGAATTTGGTTTCTTTAGTCATGTTATATTGGATTTCTTTTGAATGCATTGCATTTCATTTTATCACGGGAGCCACTTTGGAATCGTTTCATAAAGGAAAGAGGGATCTAGGCCACTTCATATAAATCAATAAGTCTGCATATCGCTGCCTTTGGGGAGATAATTTACAAATTAATAAAAAGCCATCACTCAGTACTATCAGGTCAGGACTGTTGGGCTTTTTCTTTCTTTCTGGTGGCTTTGTAATTAGAAGTGTGCCTTTGACATTCAGCCCCCACTAATAAGAGTTTGCCCTTGACCATTAAAATTGGCCCCTTCTGATTAAACAACTAACACATGAGTTGATTAATCTGCCCATTAAAGTGATTACAGCTTGCAGCCCCACTAATTATATAGCTGAGCGATTAAAAAAACACCAACCACTTGCAAAGACAGAAGAAAATCTAGGGATATCTCCAACTAAGCTCTACTCAGAGTAAACCCACCGAAATTAATGAGATGGCTTCAGAAACTTCTGCCTTCAAGATCCACCTCTAACCTTCAGGTGTTTGACCAGCATTTGTTGTGGAAATGGGGGTGGGGGTGGGAGAAGCATTTTCCTGTTTGCAACTTTAGATGAGGTCAAAGATACCTCTTGGGATGCAACTACATGAAACTCCCAAAAGAGGATTCCCCAACCTGGTGCCCTCCTGATGCTTTGGACTACAACTCCCATCAGCCCCTGCCAGCACAGGCAGAAGGGATCTGTACTCCAAAGCTCTTAGATGGGTCTCCATGCCTTCTTCCTTATGTGTGTGGCTGGAGGTTATAGTGTAAAAGTGTAAACAAAAAAAATCAGGAGGGCACCAGGTTGGTAGGGGTTTTTGTTGATTAAGAGGCATTTAAATATTGTGACATCAAGGAATGGTGCCAAAAGTTAGCATCCCTGGGCTGAGTCACTTTCCCCCATAACACCTAGGGTTACTCACCTTGCACCCTGACATGACCAAATCCTCCCTTTCCTCACCAGCTGCTGCCAAGGATGTAGCAGAGAAGGGAAGGGCACAAAGAAATGGAGAATGGGATGTCAGAGCACATGGTCAGTGGCCCCAAATGTTATGGGGCAGAGCGGTGCAGGAATCAACACAGGGGAGGCCCTTTTGACTGGGGGCTGCCTCTGGCTGCTGTGTGGTTGGCGTTCAGTGTGGTAGGGTCTTCTCAGTGGTGCTTCCCATTTGCAGGACATCCTCTCTGAGATGGCTCATCTGTCTCCCTCACTACTGGCTTTGAGGAGTAGTGGAAAAGCATTCCTGCTTCCATGGGCACGGCAGCCGTGAAATTAAATAAAAAGAACTGAGGGGATGTGATTGCTTTTAATTTTCCCTACAGATGCTCTAAACATTTTGAGATTTTTTTAAATTGTTATAAAGTATGTTTTATTTTGTTTCTGTTGTACTGTACCCTGTAGGGAGGAAGGCTGGGGGGATAGAAATTTAATAAATCAATAAATCAATAAATCAAACACAGGCCTGCCATTATCAGTGGGAGCAATTTAACATCCCACCCTTTGAAACATCTAAGCCCTACATCCAAAGAGGCCATCGCTCTGTAATGAAGACTGCAATCCCATGTTTACTTACTGGGGAGTAAGCCCCAATGAACTCAGTGGTGCTTACTTCTGCGTAGACACCTCTAGGATTGCACTATATATTTTGCAACTATTTGTATGAAAGTGCTGCATCCCCCTTGCCTGAGCTTTGCCTTCAGATAACACACGCTCTCCAAGCCCTGGCTTCTATGTAAAGAAGTACCATATTTTTTGCTCTATAAGACTCATTTTCCCCTCCTAAAAAGTAAGGGGAAATGTGTGTGCGTCTTATGGAGTGAATGCAGGCTGCGCAGCTATCCCAGAAGCCAGAACAACAGGAGGGATTGCTGCTTTCACTGAGTAGCGATCCCTCTTGCTGTTCTGGCTTCTGAAATTCAGAATATATTTTTTCTTGTTTTCCTCCTCCAAAAACTAGGTGCGTATTGTGGTCTGGTGCGTCTTATAGAGCAAAAAACACGGTAATTCGATTTTAAAAAAACCAACCACCACCACCAGCCCATAATTATCTCAAGGAGAGCTGGCGTCAGGTTTGCTCCAAGCCACTTGGTATGCAGGGATGGCCGCGAAAGATCAGCCATGCACGACCCTGTCAGAACAGCCACTTCTACACAAACACAACCAATCTATCAGATTATTGGGGAGAGGAGGGGTTGGGGGTGCTTCAAGGAACAGCGCTGCCCGCTCTCAGGTGCAGCACAAGGAACCAGGCACTCAAAGTAAAAAGACTGCAGGAGCGAGAGATGCAGAGAGTGCTCGACTTGGGAACAGGAGACGGAAAAGTCAGAAAGAGGAAAGGAAGAGTCCAGCAATAACCAAACCAGCTCATGAAAAAAGAGAGAAACATAGGAAGTTGCCTTATACCGAGTCGCTGATCCAGTCAGCTCAATACTGTCCACACTGACTGGCAGCAGATCCCCAGAGGACCTTCCCAACCCTAACTGGAAATATCAGGGTTGTGAACCTGGGACCTCCTGCATATAATGTCCTCCACCTCTGAAACATGGCTTTTCTATGTAGGAACACAGGAAGCTGTCTCATACAGAGGAGAGCCAGTGTGGTGTAGTGGTTAAGAGCGGTAAACTCATAATCTGGTGAACTGGGTTCGCTTCCCTGCTCCTCCACATGCTGCTACTGGGTGACCTTGGGCTGGTCACACTTCTTTGAAGTCTCTCAGCCCCACTCACCTCTCAGAGTGTTTGTTGTGGGGGAGGAAGGGAAAGGAGAATGTTAGCCGCTTTGAGACGCCTTCGGGTAGTGATAAAGCAGGATATCAAATCCAAACTCTTCTTCTTCTCATCTAACTTAGTGATTGGCAGTGATTTTCAGTTGTGAGTCACTTAAAGCCCTACCTGGAGAATGAACGTGGGACTTTCTGAATGCACAGCAGGTACTTTGCCACTGAGATACAGCTAGATGACTGGAAGTTGACAATAAGGACATAAGAAGAAGCTGCTGGATCAAGCCAACGGCCCATCTAGTCTAGCATCTTTTTCTCACCACAGCCAGGCAGATGCCTGCAGGAAACCCACAAGCAGTATTTAAGCACAAGTGCAACATTTGCCCCTGCTGTAGTTTTCAGCAACTGGCATACAGAAGCATTCTTGCCTCTGACCACAGAGGCAGAGCATAGCTATCCTGGCTAGTAGCCATCAACAGCTTTTTTTGTCCAAGAGTTTGTCTAGTCTTCATTTAAAGCCATCTAGGTTGGTGGCCAGGGACGTGGGTGGTGCTGTGGGTTAAACCACAGAGCCTAGGACTTGCCGATCAGAAGGTCAGTAGTTCGAATCCCAGCAACGGGCTGAGCTCCCGTTGCTCGGTCCCTGCTCCTGCCATCCTAGCAGTTCGAAAGCACGTCAAAGTGCAAGTAGATAAATAGGTACCGCTCCGGCAGGAAGGTAAAACGGCATTTCTGTGCGCTGCTCTGGTTCACCAGGAGTGGCTTAGTCATGCTGGCCACATGACCCAGAAGCTGTACGCCGGCTCCCTCGGCCAATAAAGCAAGTTGAGCACTGCAACCCCAGAGTCGGTCACGACTGGACCTAATGGTCAGGGGTCCCTTTACCTTTACCTTAGGTTGGTGGCCATCACTGCCTCATGTGGCAGCGAGTTCCATAGTTCAACTATGCGCTGCATTAAGAATTACTTCTTTTTATGTGTCCTGTATCTCCCAACATTCAGCTTCAGTAAGTTCTAGTATTAGGAGAGAGGGAGAAAAACTTCTTTCTATCCACTATCTCCAAACAATGCATAATTCTACAAACTTCCATCAAGTCGCCTCTTACTTCCCTTCTCTCTAAACTAAAAAGTCCCATCAGCTGCAATCTTTCTTCCTCAGAGAAAGGCGCCATCCTCTTCATCATTTCAATTGCCCCTTTCTGAACCTTTCCCAACTCTTCAGTACCCGTTTTTGGGCGAGGCAACCAGAACTGTACACTAGGATTCCAAGTGTAGTTGTAGAAAGTTGGGGAGTGCATTCCCTTTCCTTTTAGAAGTTTGCAGAAAATGCCATTATCTGGGGATCGGGAACACTGAAACACTGGCCAAACACCAGGTCCTCTTTGGGATAAGAATTCTCCCCGGCTTTTGGCGCCTGCTCATAAACTATTCAAGCTGCTGCCTGCCTGCCTGCCTTTTACCTGCTGAGTGAATTACCACGTCATGAATGATTCAGGCGTACAGTGCAGTTGCTGAGCTAGAGGTTCCGAGGGAGCAAAAAGGACCTTTTCTCAGCCCCTTCTCCAAGAGAAAGAGAGAGGCGCTGGGGGGGATGGATTCCAACTCAAGTGCTGGTTGCAGAGATGGGGCCCAGGATAGGAGACCCCAACAGACAAGCCGGTGAGAAAAGCCAATGGTGATTTGAACATTCAGAAGTCTATCAGTCTCAGTTGGATGCCAGTTGCAAAACTCTTAAAAAAAGGAAGGACCTTTTGTCCCTGTCCTTTCTCTCCCCCCCTCCCCCCCCCGGTGAGCAGAACATGGATTAAGACTCCCATGTAGCCTGAGTTAATGAAACCCCACTTCTGGTACCAGGGCTGCTCCTGCCTCTCTGCAGGCTTGTGATTTAAGAGTGGCATTTTGGCCAGACGGAAACCAGCAGAGTGTTTTCCATAGACTGGCTAAAGGTTATGTTGTCTATGCCTCCCATGGGCGACTTTCAGGAGACCTTGGCATCTCCACGTGGCCTTCTCAAGCCGAACGCACTTAGAGCTAATGCAAGAAAGTGATCACAGGCGCATCTTTCTCAGAGAACACGCACGTATCAGGCAAGCTTTTCGGAGCGGGTACAGGGACATCCCATGCCTTGCCTTGGAAAAGAGAGCCGGGAACTCTGCTCCCCACATCGTAGCTGTTTTGTGGAGCTGCAGAGAACTATAAATCAACCCAGGCCCAGTTCTTGCAAACAGCAGCGGTTGAGGCCACCAACCTGCATCTCAGCTGCAGGTGGGAAGTGAATGAATCAAAGTTCATAGGATGCTGCAAGCATCTCTGACTGAATGCCTCCCTCAAAAAGACTCCTTCATTAGGATGTCAAATAGAAAACTAGGGTAGACCTTTTCTACCCAATATGTACCGGGGATTTATTTTATTTTTTTGTATGGAGGACATAGGAGCCAGTTCCTAGGCGACGAGGTCCCTTCGGCCCCCCAATAAAATATTTGAGCCCCCCCATGTGAATTGTCATTTAAATGGTGTGCATGTGCCGTGTCTTGTGATTGATTACGTGGGGCAGGGCTTACCTGCCCCATCCAATATTTTATTCAAGTTTGCACCCCTGATGGAGGATATTCCCACCATGTGAGCCTCCATCCTGCAGTCTGCGCACCCACAGGATGACCACCTCATATCCTGCATGTGTGAACCAGTCAACAGAAAGCAGTCCTTGATGCAGGACACTGACATAGTCACAGCTATAAGAAAGGGGACATGTTATTGTCTGGGTCAAGGAGGGGCTGTGATAACTGGCCTCATCCACACCCAGCATTCCAAGCACCCTGATGCCCCTTTAAACAGCCACGGCTTCCCCTAAAGAATCCCAAGAACGCTAGCTTGTTAAAGGGTGCAGGGAGTTGTTAGGAAAATCCTTTGCAGAGGTGCAATTCCCAGCGCCCTTGACAAACTGCAGTTCCCAGGTGCCTTTGGGGGAAGCATCAAAAGTGGCACAAGAGTGCTTGAAATATACGCTTCAGATGCGAAGCGAGTGTCTCTGCTGGAAGTGAGACGGGAGGGGAGGAACTTACAGTTTTGGGCTTGAAAGGAGGCTGGATCTCTTTCCGTTCAAGTTTGTCCCAATCGATGTAGCGGAAAAAGGCGTGCTCCCTGATATCGCGCTCTCCTTCAGGGCCGCACCCCAAACGCTTTGCTGGATGCTTGGTCATGAGCTTGAAGAGACAGAGACAGAGGGGGGGGAAACACATTTATTTGTTAAATAGCGAACCATTTGAGTTAGGTGGGCGACATTCATTCCGCTTCACCTGACACTGCAATGTCTTAACTGGATATATAGAACAGTCAGGGATGCCTGCAAAGCTGCAAATGCTGGGATATGGCAAATATTCTGGGCATGTCCCAAAAGCAAAAAACTCTGGGGAGATATAGCAATGGCAATGGAAGTAACAACTGGCTATGGTTTGCCCACGGAGTCTCTAGTCTTCCTATTTGGCTATGTTCAAGAAACTGAATTAATAGCGGACAGGGAATTAATGCAACATTCCTTAGCTGCTGCCAGAATGATTATTTGTCTGAAATGGGGAAAAATGAAAACATAAACAATGGGAAAATGGATAACAACAATTTGGGACTTAGGATGCATGGTTAAGTGAGAAACAGAGAGGGCAGGAAACAACAGAATGTTTTTATCAAGAAATGGAGTAGTTTCACAATGTACTGGAATAATGTAAACCCATTTGTGTTACTTGGAACCTTGTAATATTAATTTATTATGTTCAATTTTAGTATGGAAATTTGGTCCTCTATGTTGAGTTCTAGTCATCCTTTCCTACTCTTATTTTTTGGGGGTATCTGCTATTATACATTGTGGTGTGTGTGTGTGTGTGTGTGTGTGTGTGTGTGTGTGTAAGTAAGTAAATGAAACAACAACAACCCTGTTCTGGTTCATGAATGCTTTTAAAGTAGGCACAAGTGATAAAAATGGATGCAAACGACTCCCATTCTACAGCTGAAAGTGGATCAGAGGTTAGGCAAGATGTGGGGCTGCTTTTACCCGGCACCATGAAGAGGTAAGAAAGGCAGCTTTGTACTTTGAGGGCAATCTCTGCAAACCTGACGCTGTAAAAGCAATTAAGTGCAAAGACTGGCCACTCGGTTTAGCACGGAGCCATCTCCATTCAGAATCTCTTTTTCATTAACACCAAGAACAGGGAGGGAATTGGCAGCGTCCGGCTCCGAAGGCTTCAGTTAATGAAACGGCACGTTCCGCGAGAAAGGGACGAGGCATGAATTATTGCTCTTTATCGCTGGGATGTGCCTTCCAAGCAGCCAAGCAACATCTCTTCCCGCCCCCAACTCTCCAGCGAGCGGGGCAGGAAAAATAAAAAAGTGAACCCAGAGACTTGGAAGAAACATTAATATCCTGGTGATGGTGGTACACGGCTCTGGCCCCAAGATAAGAGACAGATAGCAAGGGACGCAAAAGGCTAGATAAACCAAGGGGATATGAAAGAGAGTTCTGGTTTAAAGGCTGAGTGGGTAAAGCAAGCCTCTTTCTGGGTCCTGTGACACTTATAGGAACTTAAGTGCAGGGAAGTGGCTAAAACGACAGAGACACAAGTGAGGAGGTCTCCAGTGCAAATCTCACCTCTGCCAAAAGTGCTGTCAGTAATACATAGCTCTTGACAAGTAACACTGGAAATTTTCTACGGCAAGAGACTACAGTTGCCTCCCTTGTGCTCCCAATCTGCTGCCCTCCAGATGTTTTGGACTACAACTCCCATCAGCTTCAAAATTGCTGGTGTGGCCTGATGGGAGTTGTAGTTGAAAACACTGACACTAGAACAGGTGGATGTCCAATGAAGCTGAATGCTGGAAGATTCAGGACCGAGAAAAGAAAAGTACTGATTCACGCAGTACGTAGTTAAAACTATGGGACTCACTTCCACAGGAGGCAGTGGCAGCTGTTAACTTGGATTGCTTTTAAAGAGGATTGGACAAATTTATGGATGATTAGGCTATCAATGGCTTCTAGCTACAATGGCTATGCTTCTGCCTCTATCATTGGAGGCAGCAATGCTTCTGAATACCAGTTGCTGGAAACCGTAGCAGGGAGGGGGAAGTGCTCTTCTGCTTGGGTCCCACTTGTGGTCTTTTTCTGTTGTTGTTGTTTAGTCGTCTATTTGTGTCCAACTCTTCATGACCCCATGGACCAGAGCATGCCAGCCACTCCAGTATTTCACTGCCTCCCGCAGTTTGGTCAAACTCATGTTTGTGGCTTCAAGAACACTGTCCTACCATCTTGTCCTCTGTCGTCCCCTTCTCCTTGTGCCCTCCATCTTTCCCAACATCAGGGTCTTTTCCAGGGAGTCTTCTCTTCTCATGAGGTGGCCAAAGTACTGGAGCCTCAGCTTCACAATCTGTCTTTCCAGTGAGCACTCAGGGCTGATTTCCTTCAGAATGGATAGGTTTGATCTTCTTGCAGTTCATGGGACTCTAAAGAGTCTCCTCCAGCACCATAATTCAAAAGCATCAATTCTTTGACGATCTGCCTTCTTTATGGTCCAGCTCTCACTTCCATACATCACTACTGGGAAAACCATAGCTGTAACTATACGGGCTTTTGTTGGCAAGGTGATGTCTCTGCCAATTGGGGCATTTGGTTGGCCACTGTGAGAACAGGATGTTGGACTAGATGAGCCATTGGCCTGATCCAGCAGTCTCTTCTCATATGGTCTTAACACCTGGAAGGCTGAACTGCAATCTACATTTCAACAAGGGCAGATGATGCATTGAAGCAGCTGATTACCAGCACTCAATTGCTCAGAACTATTTTATACTGTGTTGCAATAGGGACAGAAATTATATTTTCCAGGCTAATTCTAGCTGCTTTACCATTACTATTGTATATATACTATAGTATGTTTGTGAGGACAGCAAAGCACCATTTTATATGCACTGGGGTCTTGAGTTTGTGATGCTTCGTAGAATAAAATACCCTCATTGTGTATAGATTTGTAGCACTGGCACACCTAACTCAGTATTGTCATCACTGGCTGGCAGCAGCCCTCCAGGGTTTCAGGCAGGGGGCATGCCAGGGATTGAAATAGGGATCTTCCATGTGCAAAACTGTTGCTGTGGCCTGTTCTTCAGCTGAAGATGAGGGCTGAGGGCATGAACTGGCAGCCTCATGCCAAATATGGGGACCTGAGGAGGGGTTTGGAGTCAGGTGGCCTCCTGCATGTATTTGGGCTTCAGATCCCAGGGCAGCAAGAGGGAATGGGCAGAACCATGGAGGATGATGCATTTGGAGCCCGTGTGCTTGCAACGCATAGAACAGGCACTGAATTTCGAAGATTCTGGATGCCAGCTCCCTCTTGGTTGAGGAGGATGCCCTAGAGTGCCTCTAGGCTGCTCTGCTTTGTCCCCTATAGCTAACAATTTATTCACAGTGCTTTAATTCAGACTCTAGCTCGGAGACATCATTTGCCCCCTGCAAGACAGAACCCATCCATGCTTCTGCACCACTTTGCACAGCGTCAGGAAACCAGCCCTGCTTCACCTGACAGCTGGAGCTGCAAGTCTCCAGTGCATCCCTGACTGAGTGGTGCTTGACACAGAATTCAGCATCCTTAGAGTCTTTTGTTAGAGCTCTTATGGCTCAGGAAAAAAAGCTTGCAAATATGTGGGCAGAGAGAGAGAGAGAGAGAGGTCAGTGTGTGTGTATTCCATTATTTTATTTAAAAGCAATTATTTATAGGCTGCAAATGCTCCCATAAGACATTCCTCATTCTCAACCATAGCTCAGGGATGTTATGTGAGAGACTCTTTATGCAGTGCACAGTTAACCTACGGAACTCTCTCCCACAGGAGGCAGTGAAAGACACCAACTTGGAGGGCTATAAAAGAGGATTAGGCAAATTCATTGAGGAGGGGGCTGTCAATGGCTACTAGCCATGATGGCTACAATCTCCCTCCATAGTTGAAGGTAACAGTCCTTGTGGCTTTCGCACTTTACGGGCCCTTGGCCTGATCCAGCAGGCTCTTCTTATGTCCTTACTCCTTGCCTGAACTCTGGAGAGACACTGCCCATCAGGGTAGACAAGCGTGAGTTGGGTGGACCAAGGGACTGAGGCAGCATAAGTCAGTTTCTTATGACGTTTCACGTGACATTAAAACACTGCTACAGATCAAAATGGCAAAGCACAAATACATGGCATCAGTCTTCATTAAGACAGCAGCCAGCCAAATGTAGCGGCAATATGAGGCCAGCACCACACCACTCTGAACTGTGTATAGCTCTGAATTTGTGTCTATGAAAAGTAGGATACATTGCACACAACTGACAAGTAGATACAAACCAAATTAACTTGCACAATTCGCAGCCGGGCCCAGGAGCTGTTTATTGGAAGTATCTGCTGCTAATTCAGTTATTCCTAGGCTAACGTAGGAGTGCAGCCTTGTGCTGATTTTGACACATGTCTCAGAATGAGGCGGTAATAATATAAGGTTTCCCCTGCTGGATCAGGCCAAAGGGGCCCCATCTTAGGCCAGCCATCTTGTTCTCACAGTGGCAACCTCAAGCAAGAGGCCCTCAAGCAAGCTGACAGAGTCTTGAGACAGTAGAATGGACTGGAATACCTGAGGAGAGATTGTGGGGTCACAGTTTTGATGCTCCCCTATACTTTATAAAAAGATAATTTAAAGTAGAAACCTAGCATAGCCACGAGAGGCTGTACAGGAACCTGTCTCCCTGAGGTGCTAGCCACTTTCCCCTCACATGGATGATCCTGCTGGGAGTCCCCATTCCACTGTCAAACAGCTCTTAACTGTCAGAAATTTATTCCCATGTTTAGTCGAAATCTCCTTTCTTGTCATTTGAATCTATTGTTTCTGGACTGGTCCTCCCCTCTGGAGCAGCAGAAAACGAGCTTCCATCACTTTTTATGTGACAGCCTTTCAGATATTTGAAGATGGCTATCATATCAACTCTCAGTCTCCTCTTTTCCAGGCTAAACATACGCAGCTCTCTCAGGTTTTCCTCAAAAGGCTTGGTTTCCAGATTACCTTGGTCCCTCCTTGGCACAGTTCCCAACTTGTCAACATCCTTCTCAAATAGTGGTACCCAGAAGTGGACACAGTCCTCCAGGTGGGGTCTTACCAAGGCAGAATAGAGCGGCACTATTACTTCTCTTGATCCAGATGCTAGACTTCTTGTTGATGCAACCTAGAATTGTATGAACTCCACCCCCACCCCTGCACCACGCTGTTGACTCATGCTTGTGGTCTGCTAAGACCCCTCGATCCTTTTCACATGTCACTGCAAGCAACTCTCCCTTCCTCTTCTTCCCTCTTCATACCCCAAAGGAAGGTCAGAACTTTTGCACCTCCTGTCTCCCCTACCTAAGTAGGGCTGTGCAATCCATCACAGGAGATGAGTAGAAACAGGAAGCTGGGGATAGTCACGTTTGCTGCGGCTGCTCCAAGAGGGAATGAAGAAAAGAGTGTTTGTGTTCTCATCCAAATGTATTTGCCGACATTTCTGAGAAGCTGAAATTAAAACATCGTGGGGTGGGGCTGTGATCAGCAGCTTTAGAATATCGCAGATGGTCCACAGTGGCCTTGCCAGAATTAGGAAGCCGTTTCCAGCTAGTTTTGACGTAGTTATAGAAAGGCAAGCTGCACATTGGTTCAAAGGTTGGTGCCACCCAAAGGTCAGAGGCAGCCTTCAGCATCTCCTTGCCCGCTGAGATCTCCATCCCACAGCCTGCCTGATAACCGGACATCATTCCCTTTTCCTGGGCATTGTATATATTGCAGAACACATCGAGGAAGCCAGCAATTTCGTGCCTCCTGCGCAGAGAGGGGCATGCTATGTGCCAGCAATCTGTGCACCTGGAAACAGCACATTGTTCAAAGCTCATTCTAAAATCCTCACATCAAGATGAAAGAAAGTGTTTCTATTTATGCGACGCCACCAGCTCTGCTGAAAGCAGGCTTTGGAGATCTTCACAAAGGCCTCTTCCAGAAAGCAACATCCTCCGTGTGATCATAAATAATGTGGGCTCGCTTTTCTGGGCACATTCCCAATATAACTGAAAGGACGTGGGAGCTCCTTCCACATGGCAGGTAGCGCCTGGAGGGAGGAGTCATGTGGGACCCAGTTCAGATTCTTCCCAATGCTGCTGGCATTCAATAGCCTTTCATGGAGCTGGATATCTTGCCTGGAGCACCCCAGCAGCCACACTCATCATTTCTGAGTTTGGGTAAATTTTACTTGTGATTCCTGCATTGCAAAGGGTTGGACTACACTCACTCACATGCACACACACAACACACACTCAAATGGTATCTGGTTGTGTTTGTAGGTTTTTCATATTCTTTGGGTTTTTTAATACAGTGGTACCTCTGGTTGCAAACAGGATCCGTTCCAGAGGCCCGTTCGCAACCTGAAAGCAACGCAACTCGCATCTGCACATCTGCGGGTTGTGATTTCCCACTTCTGCGCATGTGTGTGACATCATTTTGTGCATCTGTGAGCAGCGAAACCCCGAAGTAACCCTTTCTGGTACTTCCAGGTTGCTGCGGAACGCAACCTGAAAACACTCAACCTGAAGCAAATGTAACATGAGGTATGACTGTACTTGGTTTTCATGTTTGTATGTTTTTGTAAATTGCTTTGGGTCACATTTCATTTTTTTTAAAAAGGACTGTCAAATGCAGATCATGATACAAGACTTGCTGGGATTCTAGAGCCACTGTGGTGTAGTGGTTAGAGTGTTGGACAAGGACCTGGGGAAGACCAGGGTTCAAATCCCCCAACTTGGCCATGAAGCTCACTGGGTGACCTTGGGCCAGTAGCTGCCTCTCAGCCTCATCAGCCTCTCCAACCTCACAGGGATTAAATGAGGAGTGGGGAACCATGTACATGTCGCTTTAAGCTCCTGGGAGGAAAAGGGTGGGAGATAAATGAAACAGACAGACAGACAGACCCTGGCAGCACCTAACACATAGGATGCAAAGGCATCCAGGGATTTCAAGGTAAGCACCACCACCACCTTTGATACCACTTTCTTTGAATCAAAAAATTGTAGAGGTGAATTGTAGAGGGAAGTGGGAGGAAGGAGAAAAGAATAATATGATGGATTGAGGAAATATAAATGTAAATGTATGGGGGGATGGGGAGGAAATGGTGTTGGCTTTGGTACATTTGTATTGTAATGTAATATGTGAAACCCAACCAACCAACCAACCAACCAACCAACCAACCAACCAACCAACAAACAAACAGGAGAGAGCAGTTTAAATTAAAAAAAACACATTTGTAGAGTTAGAAGGGATCTGAAGGGCCATCGAGTCCAACCCCTTGCAATGCAGGAGGATTTCTTCCCTATGTCCCTGCAGTCACAGTTTCTGATATCTCAGCACAATTAGCAATGTAGGAGGATTAGATTTGCTGTCCAGGGCTGCCTTGAACCCAGGGCCAGTGGCATTCTGGTAGAAGTCTTTGCACCTTGGCCTGAACTGCCCACAGTTTTCATCTCCTGCTAGGAGTCCTGGGAGGGCAGGAAGCAGGGGGCGGGCTGTGCCACTGCTCTCTGCACACACCGGACTGAGACTCCTTGCTCACGTGGCACCTGTGGTTCCTGCATTGCAGGGGGTTGGACTAGATGACCCTTTTGGTTCCCTTCCCAACGTGACAACTCTGTGATTCTATAAAACCCCTCCTGACCACACACAGGCACAATGGCTCTCTATGGAACCCAAACACCAGCTTCCTTGCCTGGGTCCTTTTAAGACAAACACAGATCTCAAGAGCCAACGCAGACAGCTTGTCCTTTGCTGTCCAAACCTGCCCTAAATGACACCTGACTTTGGCATTCACAAGGCAAATTGGGTAGAGAGAAGCAAATCCCTCTCCAATTGTTCCTGGAACAAGGGGCTGCAGAATAAACAGGCCGTTCTGTGTTCATATGCAAAGCCCTGTCCAAAGATGCAGTTTTCATCGCCCCCTCCCTTTCTACAGGCCAATTCCCTTTCAAAGCCTAACAAACGCCAATGAGGCAGTTGGGAAGCTCATTAGCAGAAAGATCTCTGCCCTTTCCCCATCCTGGATACACACACTGTGGCTGACACTGTTCATAACATCACAGCAAAAGCTTTCAGGAGCAAGAAAATGTCACCATCTCTGTATGTTTGTGTGCGTGCACATATAAATTTCTACCTGCGTGATTCTAAAGTACGTTGTGTATGCAACTCTAGGCTGCATCAACAGAAGTCGACTGTCTAGATCAAGGGGTGTAATAGTCCTGCTCTAGCCTGCCTTGGGTGGACTCCACTAAAGGACTGTGCCCAGTTCCGGGCATTGCAGTTTTAGGATATTGACAAGCTGGAAGGTGTGCAGAGGAGGGAGACCAAGATGGCGAAGGGTCTGAAAACCAAGCCTGATGAGGAACAGTTGATGCTGTTTGGGATGTTTAACTTGGAGAAGAGAAGACTGAGAGGTGGCAGGAGAGCCACTTTCAAATATCTGAAGAGCTGTCATAGGGAAAGTAGAGCAAGCTTGTTTTCTACTGATCTAGGGGACAGGACCCAAACCAGTGGATTCAAATAACAAGAAAGGGGATTCTGACTAAATATTGGGGGGGGGGGAATTCTGACAGTTGAGAACTGTTCCACAGTGGAATGGATTCTCCAGGAAGACAGCCTTTGATCATCTCCCTGCATTCCCCACCCGACAATTGCTTGGTTGGCTTATCAATTGGCCATTACTTGAAAGAAAGAGAGGAAAAACCCAGCAGATGTTTTAATCAGTCCTGTCTCTTACCAATTGGTAGCCTTCAGTCCAGGACTGATGGGAAAGGAAATAAAAGTGACAGGAAGTTTTATCACTATGCCAATCTCCAATCCTGCCTCCCTCCTCTTCCCAGACACAATGGGCAAAGTAATGACTCTTGGGTATAGCCGACTTCAACGCTAACAGCTGCCGTGAGGGGGAAAAGGTCACTCTACCCCACTCCCCACACCAAAGCACCACAACTTAACCTCTTTTAATGGACAGGAGCAGCGCTGGCATCAATACTTGGGGGGTTGACTTGTGCAAGGCACCCTCCAGGTGGATCCGTAGCCTGGAAGAGAGGAGCGGGTGTGCAGGCAAAATGATCTCAGGCTGTCCCCTCTGACTTTCTTGGCTACTCTGCATACAAAGTCACCTGTTGCCTGGGGGCAGCCATTCTGGCAGACTGCCTCAGTGCAAGAGAGATGGGGAGCAAAGCCCATTGCATCAGCTTTGCTAAATGCCCAGCTCCATGAGGAACCTCCTATCCCTGAACTCTTGCCCCAGCTGGCCATGACAGGAGCAACTGTTTAGAAATCAGTGCCTGAGTTTAGATTTGGATTTTCTCCTTCCCGCCCAGTCCTTCTCCCCTTGTGTATCATTTTGTTTGTTGTTGTTTCTGTTTCTGTTTTAGCTTGCTCCATCCTCCAAGTGACAGCCCTTCTGATATTTGAAGATGGCTTTCATATCACCTCTCAGACTTAGAATCATAGAACTGCAGAGCTGGAAGGGACCACGAGGGTCATCTAGTCAGGAGTCTTTTTGGCCAATGTGGGGCTCTAACCCGTGTCTTCACTTATCCAGGCTAAACATCCTCAGCTCCCTCTGCCATTCCTCATAAGGCTTGGTTTCCAGACCCTTGATCCTCTTGGTCGCCCTCCTCTGCTCACCTTCCAGCTTGTTGGGTTATGGATATGCTGGTGCTGGTGCTGACAGGAAGGAGGTTAAAGACCATTTTGAGCAGATCCAGCACCTTCTCTGCCTTGGCTTTTAAGAAAGAGGGTCATATCAGACAAGAGTCAGAACACCGCTGATGTTTAAGTGTGAGGGTTAGAGGAATTAATGCCTCAGAGGTGGAGAAGGAGGCTGAAGTAACAGGAACACGGAGACACACTTTCAGAGCAAAGTCAACTCCCAGGTGACCTGGAAAAGTACCTTCCTCCCCCTCCCACCATCTGTGGCCCATTAAACCTGGAGCAGCTGAGCAACTTTTCCTCCAATCTAACACGCAGCACTTTGGCCAAATGGCAAGGCAAGCAAAGAGGACATCAGAGATGGAAAGCGGCAAATTGACGAGGTCGCCTCAGCCCCCAGCAATGCTCCATGGGCCCCAGAGAATAATCCCAGTTGTTAGCCTGGAGCCCTCTCCTCCACGCATCCCAAACAGTACATGATGATGCACGCAATGCAAATGATCAACCCTGAGGTTAAATTGACATTCAGGGCCCTGTGCAGCCCGAGATTAATTTTTTCAAGAGGGAGAATCACATTCTGCTTGCAAAAATTGCCTTTACACTGTGTGCGGAAGTCTCCAAAGCCAGAGGAGAGCTCAGCAGTTTTCCGGCAGTGAAAAGGCAAGGTCAGATTCCCCTTTGTATCTCTGATTGCTAGCAGAAGGAGAATAAATTATGCCAAACGTGTGCCCCACTTGGCCTGACTTAGATGGGCTGCAGAACTACAGCCATCCTTTGCTCAGGGAGGAAGTTGGGCAGAAGACCCATAGCCCTGATTTAAGTCAATGGGCTCAGCCCAACACAAGTAAACTTGGTTCTCAAATCAGAAAGCCTTAGAGATGTTGAGAAGGCAGCAATTTCTGTCCTGTCCTGGGTTCATTGCAGTCAGTACTGTTTCTGTTCAGCTACAGTTCAGCTTTGAATCAAAACTATTGCAACTCTCTCACTCTCCACTACAGATGAAGCTAATGCAATTAATTATGGAATTAGCTTCAGTGCATTTCAGTGGAAGGCAAATGTCAAAAACAATGCAGAAAATAATGTAATCATTTATGTAGCATCTGCGGACTACAGAAACAACAATAGAATCATAGAATCTCAGATGAACATGCACACTGCAGCAATCTCAGTAGCCTGAAAAGGAGACTGCAGGCAAATTAGGATAACCTCTCTACAGCCCAGAATCTTCCTGACCCTGTGAATTAGATGATGGCAGACATCCGAAGCCAAGTTGCTACCTTGTATGAAGAACACAAGCAAAGCCCTTCTGGATCAGGCCAAAGGATCAGGGCCATCTAGCCCAGCATCCTGTTCTCACAGTGACCAACCAGATGCTTCAGTAAGAAGTCCTCAAACATGACTCAAGTGCAACAGCAGCACTCTCCCCTTCTGTGCTTCCCAGCAACTGGTATTATTACTCAAAGGTAAACCGCCTCTTTGTGCATCCAACACACCCAGAGCAGCTCTTACCCCTTTGCAGATGGCCACTGCTTCCTTGGACATAGATTTTGGATAGGCTACATTGTGCTCCATGATGGACTGGAAGAGTTCGTCTTCATCTTCACCTTCGAACGGTGCCTACAGCATTGGGGAGCAGAAGGAGGAAAAGTTTTAGGGCTACTCGGATCTGGTGCGCTGCAATCCATTTCTGTATCACGGAGATAGGGAGCTGTCTGCAGGCCATAGAACTGACTTTGCCAACCTGATGCCTTCCAAATGTTTTGGATGTCAGGTCCCATCAGCCCCAGCCAGTGATGGGAGTGGTAGTTCAAAACATCTGCAGCTCACCAAATTGGTGAAAGAAGGGCAGGTGATATAACGGGCAAAGTAGAATGTAGTAAGCAGACCAGGTGGCATGTACATGCTTCCCCTTTCTTTTTTGCCCAGACTTTCTCCAACTGATGCGCCCTGATCTTCCTTAAGCTTTACTTTTCATTTCTCCTTCATCTCTTTCCCCCCTTTCCCTTTCAGAATTCAAGTCTACAGGTGGCTGCATAGTTTGCAAAGCTCCTAATGACAGTCCTAAGCGCTTACCCAACAATGCTGCTGGGATTCTACCCAGAAGCCAGGCATCCAGCACACAACCCCCATTTATTGTGATACTGTGTATGGCTTCGATCCCATTCAGACTTGGAGACAGGCTGGGGGTTTGGCTGGGACAAGACACTGACCACCAGCCCTCAACCCCCAGCTTGGAATGCTGTTAGTCTTTGCTTCATACACATAACCCTTCCAGAAGCTCAACCAATCAGGCCATTCCAGAATCTGGGTTGTGCTCAATCCCTTGGACCTCACTGAAAACCCCACAACCTCTGCCCCCCCAAACCCCCTAGTCTGATTTCCTTACCTGCCCAGCCAGCATTTCATAGAGAAGGACACCAAAAGCCCACCAGTCCACTGATTTCCCATAGGGCTGGTAAGCGATTATCTGCAAGACATTGATAACAACATCAGAGCTACAGGATTACACACACACGCACACGCACGCACACACACACAAACACACACAGTTTTTGGCCCACTGTCTGTCACAAGGCAAAAATTATTCTAACTGTTGCAGGGACAACAAGCAGATTTCCTGCTGACAGTGGCGTAGCGTGGGGGGTGCAGGTGGGGCCGGCCGCACCGGGCGCAACATCTGGGGGTTAGGGTTAGGGGGCGCAAATCCACGGGTTAGGGGGCGCAAATCCACGGGTTAGGGGGCGCAAATTACTTGCCTTGCCCCGGGTGCTGACAACCCACGCTACGCCACTGCCTGCTGACTTCCCAGAGATTGCAAGCAAACAATAGGATTAGACACTTAGCAAGAAAGACCTGAGCCATTCCTGAACCTCCAGCCTCCTTTCTTGTGAAAGACCAATGGGCAATTCACGTCCACCGCCACTGCAGCCACACAGCCCACCGCGCTGCCTCTGCCATCAGCATCAGTGCCGATTTCCGGCAACATCCCATGAAATCTCACGAGATCCATCACGCTCCATAAGATCTTGTGAGATTTTGGTGAGCTCTCGCTAGAAATCGGTGCTGATTCTGGTGCTGCTTCTCTGCCGGTGGCGGAGCTGGGATGGGTGGGTCACCCATGGGGGCACCACCTCGGGGGCTTCCACTGCCTGAAGCCACTGCTTCAGCCTGCTTCATGGCCAGCCCTGTCATTTGCCCACCTGCCCACAAAACGGAGTGCTTCCAGACTGCCTCTACTTCTCGGTGTGATTCAACCACATATTAGCAAATCCTGGTTTTGCGAGTATTGTTGATTGGGAGGTCTTGTGCAAAAACCCCACTTTCCCCAAAGAGTAGACTTTTTCCAACAAGAAAAGTGGCCGTGAAATGCACTGGAAAGTGTGCGATGAGTACGCTGGCTTTGATGCAAAATCAACTAACCTCCCTGCAAGCAAATCAGTACAAATGCCCAATAAGCAGGTCATCTGGGATCATGCAATGTGGCAGGCATTTCTATTTTCTGATTAATTTCATCTCTCTCTTTCCTGTTGCAATGTGTCTGTGGCCTGGTGCTGCCTGTCACACAAATTGCAATATGGGTGTTCATGTAGGAAATGTTAATGGATCACAATATGATTTTGAAAGGGTGAAGGTAGGAGCTGGAGGTGCGCGAATGTGAAAATCCACTGTTTTAACTCATTTGCCCAGAGTGGACAAATGGTTGAGTTTGGGGAGGTCACTTCAAGTGCCCACAGAGGATCCCCATTTCTTTGCCGTTGTGCAAGAAAGTTCCCATTGGGAGAAATATTGCCTCTTTTCGAGAAAGAACTAGAGTACTCCATGCAGCTGTCAAACTCTTGTGCCCAGATCAGAGCTTTTGGGCCGCGATGAATGGTCTAGGAGAAGCTTCTCTTGGTGATGAAGACGACCAAGGCTGTGTATATTTTCCAGCAATTACCGTGCGATTTGCATTTATGTTTGAATATATGAATCTTTTCGGAATAGAAATCTGTAATTAGGATGAATAAACGACGAAACGGTTTTGCATTAAGTAACAGATGGCAGTGCCTCGGGCTTGTCAAACCCCATACGCTTAAACGAGGCAAACAAATGGGGGGGGGAGGCAGAGTCCTTCAAAATGCAGGCTCTTCCTCCTCCTTTTGCGTGCTTTGGGGCATTCTGTGTTGGCCCTTAATATGTTTTCCTGGCAAAACTTTGTCTGATTTCTTGCTGCTTATTTGCGATTTCTTCTCCACTTACATAACTCTCTTTTTCTGCCCTGCAGTTCCTTGGGCGATTTGTAGCAGAGACTTGGGTCAACTGCTTTGGACATCTCAAACCTTTATTTTCCATTATTTATTCATCACATTTACCTCCCATCTCCTTCAAGGAGCTCAAGGTGGTGTATGTGGTCCTCTGCCTCCCCTCACAATAACCCTGAGAGGTAGGTCAGGCTGAGAGATACTGACTATCCCAAGGTAATAGCTGAGTGGGGATTTGAACCCTGCAGGCGTTGGCGGGGGGAGGCCTCAAAGAAGCTCAGAAGTAAGGCTGGGAGAAGGCACTGGTTTCCGTTCCATCCTCTGTTCGTTGAATGCTGCTTTGTTTCTGTTCTGCTGCAGTCCGGCTTCTGATAAAAACGACCTTATTCATCTTCCTTCAGCATTCCCTCCATCGAGGCTGAGCTGGACAAGTATTGGCAAGGCAACTATGGCAATGGCTCACCAGGCCTGTTTGCTGAGCACACTGCTTTATGGAAATGAGTCGTGGGCAGCTTACAACTGTCAGGAGGGACACCCCAATGCCTTCCACATGCACTGCATCAGGAGGATTATGGGTAACACATAGCAGCACAGAAGTCCAAACAAAGATGTGCTATCCCAAGACCTCATTCCCAGCATGTTCACACTCCTGTCTCAGGAACATCTTGATCATGTCTACAGAATGGAAGATCCCCAAGGATATACTTTATGGGGAACTGGCTTCAAGCACCAGGCCCATTGGCAGACCAACTCTGCACCACAAGGGTGTCTGCAAATATGACATGAAGGCTGGCCACATCAACCCTGCCATGTGAGGATCCCTTGCAGACAACCACAGTCCCTGGAGAGACAAGTTGTGTATCCATAGCAGTGACCAGAGGAGAAACGGCTGTTGGGAGGAGCGCAGAGAGAAGGAAGCCATGGTGCATCTGCAGCCACAAAACTGGGCACCTTCACATGCCCCAGCTGCAACGAAACATGTTTCTCCCGCAGCAGTCTCTATGGCCACAGCAGGCTCTGCAACATTCCAACAGCTTGACCTCACCCCCAAAGGTGCCCTCCTCCATTGTCTCCCAAGACAGACGGATGCCAACCAACCAATGGGGCAATTCTATGTAATTCTGTAATTAATTGCATCCCCCAACACCATTCATTTCAGTGCAAAGGAAACACAATGTAAATAGGTTGGGGAATAACCAATTATGCGTCATTTGCAGACTGTAAACAACAGCAGCAAATACCGATTGTATTCGCCAGATTGATTTCCGTTCTGAACATGGGATGAATAAGCGAACATCAGCAATCTCTGCTCCTGTTCCCATTGGGATTCTCCAGCTTCTCTACTCAGAAGGCAGCAGAGCTGTTTGACATTGGACTCTGATCTCAGAGGGCACCATACAACCTCTGGACTGGCCAGCTGCAAATCCAAGAAGCTTTTCTGTTGGACTAGCAGAATGGGCGTAGCCAAGATTTTTGTTGGGGGGTGCGTACCTTTTCTTAGGAGGGGTAGCCTTTTTTAGGGTGGGGCAGAGCCTCAGTTTGTTATGTATTTTATTGATTTTTATTGATTTGGGGGGTAGTTGCCTCCCCTGCCCCCCAGGCTATGCCCATGACCAGCAGAACAGCAGTGTGGTCCCCATAGATTCATGCCTCCTGTTCCAGCTGTTTTAATGAAGCAGCTGTACTAAGTTGGACCTTCATAGAATCCACCCAGCTTAGATTGGACTGAGGGAACTCCATTGTCCAGGCCACATGGAGAGGCCAAGCAAGGATGGAGGGGGAGAGGTATGAAGCATCATCACCTCTGCATTTCCTCGCTTGGAAGAGTTCCTGCCTCTTTTCTAGCCTTGGGGGGAAACCAGGTGTAGGTCTGCCCACCCCGGAGAAAAATGCATTAGAAGCACTTGTAGGAAATGGAGGCCTGTTTGTACACCAGTGGGGTGTGAAGCTTTAATCCCTCCAAACAGCCCAGATAAAAGTTTATGGAGCTTGCTGCACTCCTGGCTGTCATTAGCACTCAATATAGTCATTTTGGCACCAAGGAGAAATCCCCAGAATCAATGAGATTAAGGGAAGGGGAAGCATGAGATCCACTCATGCTCGGAAGTGCAAAACCTGTTCATTTGCTGCAAAGTGTTATTCCTGGCTGCCTTCATCTCGGGAGCACATCTGTGATGTTGGAGGAACAATGGGCCACTCTTTTGTGTGTATCAGAACAATTATTCTCCAATGAAATGAATGAAGAGAACTGAAGGATGTGCAGTTTGGAAAACCTTTGATGGGGAGTTATAATTGCCTCTGTCTCTAGTCCCTACACCTCCAATCTACGGCAGGGTTTGGATTAGTTGCCTACTTGCCCACCACCACAAACCCTCTCGTTCCAAACACATTTAAAGTGTTGGTCCAATGTTGGCAGAGATCCCCTCATTTGACAACCTTTCAGATCCCCAGGGTTGTCACCAACCATGTTCTCCTCAAGAGCAGACCCCTTGAAATGGATGGCTCCAAGTTACTCCTCTGCATTGATTTCAGTGGGCCTCCTCTGAATAGGACTAACATGAGATCAATGAGTTGCAGAATTGTATAGTTGGAAGGAACAAAGAGGATCCTCTAGCCCAGCGGTTCTCAACCTGTGGGTCCCCAGATGTTGTTGGACTACAACTCCCGTCATCCCTGAGCTCTGGCCTTGCTAGCTAGGGGTGATGGGAGTTGTAGTTCAACAACATCTGGGGACCTACAGGTTGAGAAAGGCTGCTCTAGCCCAACCCCCTGAAAGGCAGGAATCACAACTAAGTGTCCTTTTGAATCTGATGCAAAGGTTTGGGAGATCTGAGTCCGCGCCCATCAAGGGCATTCTGCTTGAGCTTCACAGCACTGGCCTGGAGACAGCGTAAGTATGGCATTATTCCAGAAGCTAGGCCAAAGTTTGTAATTTAGTTAGCTCCTTTAAATATTCCTAGGTCCCTTTTGCACATTGCTCCAGGTGGCTTATATACCAATTTCGCATCTACTTTCACAAACACTGCAGTCTGTGGTTTTGTTCTCTGTTCGTTCCAAAGTAAAAACAATGAATTAAAAGCCAAGAAAACAAGCACTTTGGAGATGATGCCCAGTTGCCGACCAAAGGTGGGGAGGGGGAGGGGGAGAGAATGATGGTTTGTTCTACTCTGAAAGCGCATTAATCATGTGTAGAGATCCAGCCACATGCTGGCCAGGCTCCCATATTAATCTTGGCAGAACAAGGGGAAAATAACGCACATTAGCCTAGTAATTAAACGTCTCCCTGGGAAGGAGGAACACACAAAGTGGTTTAGCATTCACAGGCACTCCTCAGAGAGACAGGAAGAGAGGAGCGATGTCCTGATATGCTACCAGCCACGGATATCAATATAGCATGCCGCGGCACTCCATATCTTTAGAGCCATGGCTCCCAAATCTTTTTGAGTCCTGCCACTTTCGTTCCATAAATTCATCAGTGGTGGACTTTGGGCTCTCATGTAGAAGGTCCCAGGTTCAAACACCTCCAGGTACGGCAGGGAAAGTCCCTGGTCTGAAACCATGAAGAGCTGCTTCCAGTCCATGTAGACAATATTGAGCAAGCTGGACTCATGGTCTGACTGGGTATGAGGCAGCTTCCTAAAACAGAGACCCAACGACAAATAGGAGAGATCCGGTACTGAGCAGCATCAGGCAGCTTCCTTTCTCTTCCCATCACAGAACTGTAGAATTGGAAGCAACCCAAAGCATCATCTGGTCCAACCGCCTGCAGTGCAGGAATCACAGCTCTCTTCCATAGCTCAGGGGATGGGGCACCTGCTCTGCATGTAGAAGGTCCCAGGTTCAATCTTGCCAGGGACTGGCTGGGTGAGGAAGAGTGCTGGGAGCTGCATGCCAAGAGCTCCCCAGAGAGGGCACAGGAGAAGAAGACTTAGATCCCAAATCCTGGTGGTGGGATACCGGCCACACCTCAGAGGAGGGGACAAGCAGGGAGGTACTAGAAGCAGGAAGCATGAGGGATCACGGGGAGACACAAGCAGGCAGGTGACTCAACACAGAGCAGGGTGATGAGGTTTCCAGTTTGGATGCAGGCTCCAACAGAGATGGCAGAGGGGAGCTAGACCCTGCATCTTTCCCATAGCACCAGTAGAACAGCCTCTCAGCTGAAGGCTCTCTGGCCCCATTGACTCCCAGAACGCAAAGGATGTTACATGTTGCTGAGCAACGGGCCAGACAGGCACAGAGAGAGGCTCCTGGGGTTTGCTGCAGCAGAAGATTACAAGAGAGGAGCCCTGACTCAGAGGGGTAGAGAGAGAAGGAGAGGCTGCACACCAATTCGAGCAAGTTCTTAATGGGGGTGTGTGTGTTACCCTTATGAGATTTCTTGTATTTTTCCCGTTTCTTAATAAAGAAGCTGAACTGCATGTTAGCCTCACATCTCCCTTTCTGACCTGTGAATGACCTGATCATCCTGTCAGCCCCTTGACAAATCTCTAGCATCTTTGGGGGGGGGGGCTGGGAAAGATTCCCTGTCTGAATTGCTGGAGAGTTGCCAGCCCGTGTAGACAATATAGTGCAGGCCAGAGTCAGGCCAACAGTCCATCCAGAACAGTGCTGTCTACACTGACTGGCAGTGGCTCTCTAGGGTTTCAGGTGGGAGTCTTTTCCCAGCACTACCTGGAGATACCTGGGATTGAACCTGTGACCTTCTGCATGCAAAGCATGTGCTCTGCCCCTGAGCCACAGCCTCAGTTACACAGAGCAACTTGTGATTCTGCAGCCAAAATCTTGGCGCTTCTAACTCATTTAAAAATGAACTTTGTTGTTCATCAAGCACACATGCTTTGATAAGGAGACCATGGGCTGTAACTTCTAACAATTTAAGCATCCACTAAATTGTTGCAGAGGATCAATTGTCTTTATTCCCTTGGTAACGGCTTGTTAAGGTGCTAAAAATAAAGCAAGCCTGCTCCTTTCCTTCAGAGCACTTATGGAAATTTAACTGATGCATTGATTAAGATTTCTTCAAGCCCAAGCCTTTAAAACAAACAGCATTTGCCTAAACTATATATTAAAAAAGCTGAAAGTTACGGAATCGTATTATTAATACTAAGGGTGATATCCAACACATGTCATACTCAAGAGTAGACCCACTGAGATTGTAGTAGAAAAATTAGGGGTTGGCTTCTGCAGCCCAACTCCTCAAGGGGCTCTGAGTCCCCTAAGTCCATGATCGGTCAGAGAAGAATGGACAGAGGCACGAACCAGTAGAAGGAAAGCAAGGAAGATCTTTATTTTCATGTTGCAACAGAGACCCCTGTATCCTTTTAAAGACTTTAGAAATTGCCCAACCCCTTAGCCAAAGACCACCCAAAAGCATCACACTCACATCACAGAAAGAGGCAGTCTACAACAGAAATTTGAGAGTGTGACCTGTCTCCTGTTTGTCAAGATACCTGATAATGTTTGCCCATGGGCATTGCCAGGATTCTTGTGGGGAGGGGCAGGCCTTTTGTTGTGGGGGGCAGAACCGACATGATCGATCAGTTAAGTATTTCTATTATTTTACTTGATGGGGGGGCAGCTGCCCCCCTGCTCCCGCCCCCCGGCTATGCCCATGCAATCGCCCCACCTTGGCCGGTCTGGATCATTCTTTTTGAAATTGTAAATACCCCAAGTATTGAAACCATCGTCACAGATCTCCCCTATTCATATACAAAATGTGCTCTTTCGGTCAGATTTGAAGCGTAAGTGAAAAGAACTATTGGGAAAGGTTTCTCCAAGATGGCTTTTGGGATGTTCTGTGCGCTAAGTGTATTTTTCTCAGGGAATATTTCCTAAGTTTTGAAAGGTGGAGGATTGGCTTTCTGTGGAGTGTGTGTCCGCTATGTGTGTGCACCCTTAAAATTTAAAACAAGTTCAATAGATGTAAGCAAGGGGACCTGGGTCTCTCTCTCTCTCTCTCTCTCTCTCTCTCTCTCTCTCTGTTACTCACCTCGGGCGCAATGTAGTCTGGAGTGCCACAGAAGGTCTTGGTGGTGACGCCATCCCAGATATTCTCTTTGCACATGCCAAAATCAGCAATCTTGATATGCCCCTCGGAATCCAGCATCACGTTGTCGAGTTTCAGGTCGCTGGAAGGTAGAGAAGGCTGGCAGGTAGTTTAAGGGGGGACAGAGCAGAGAAGGCGACCCCCAGCAATGAAAGTACCAATCCCCTCGAGCTGAGCAAGCTTTTTATTTTACTATTATTGTTGTTTATTTATTTGCTAACAACAGCAAAAGTGCAAGCATGGCAAAAAACCCCCGAAGACTCCAAAACGTAAACCATAAAAACCCACAACCTGGAAGGACAACTTGTGTAAAGATACAGTACAGTTCCAAAAGGATAATAAAGTATTAACTCATACAAAGATTCCCTTTACAAATAATAAAATCAGGGGTCAGCAAACTTTTTCAGCAGGGGGACACTGTCCCTCAGACCTTGTGGAGGGCCGGACTATATTTTGAAAAAAAATAATGAATGAATTCCTATGCCCCACAAATACCCCAGAGATGCATTTTAAATAAAAGCACACATTCTACAGTACTCATGTAAAAGCACGCTGATTCCCAGACCATCCGCAGGCCGGATTTAGAAGGTGATTGGGCCGGATTCAGCCCCCAGGCCTTAGTTTGCCTACCCATGAATAAAAGATTTATACAGTGTGGAGAATAAAGGTTCTAGATAGGCTTAAATGAGCCAGATATTTGCATATACTGGAGGCACTGAGTGACCAGGTGCCTTAATATTTGTATAAGAAATAAAACCATGCCATTTATTTTTTTATACATGGTCATTTGAGCTCTGCCCTTTGGATACTTTTAAGTTCATGAGCTATCTTTTCAAGAAGGGCAATTTGCTGAGCAAACAAAACACACCCAGCTACCCTCTGAAAGCTGCACATCTATGAACTTTGCAAAGCACGTAGAATTGAAGAGCTAGGAGGGACTCCCTAGGGTCATTTAGTTCAACCCCCTGCAATGCAGGAACCCCTTCTCTGAAGAAAAAGTGTGCACCCAAAATAAAACCTCCGAAAACATAATGCTGTGGTGTAACTGCACTTGTAATGCTGTGCGCAGTTCTGACTGCTGCACACATCGAAAAGAATGTTGTGGAGCTGGTTCGGAAATAGGCAACCAAAACTGTTATTATTATTATTTTTATCAATTAAATCTCTATTCTGCACTTCCTCCAAAAGAAGCCCAGGGAGGCAAACCCCAAAGTGATAAAACAAAACAATTAAAAATAAAAATATATTTAAAGCAATAGAAAACATTTTTAAGCAATCTAAGCACATTTTTGATAAATTAAAATCATGTTAAAAATGATCAAGGGGTTAGAATGAAAGGAAAGGAAAGACTTCAGTGTTTGGGGCTTTTAATTTAGATTAATGATTGCTAAGAGGAAAGCGAAGGAAGTGGGGGAAATTATGCACGAGTTGAGCTAAAACCCCAAAAGAGAAAAGTTTTCTCCATGTCTCAAAAGACTAGAAGCTGTGGGTGTATGTTTTTAGGACCCACCTTAACAGTGGCGTAGCGTGGGGGGTGCAGGGGGGGCCGGCCGCACCGGGCGCAACATCTGGGGGTTAGGGTTAGGGGGCGCAAATCCACGGGTTAGGGGGCACAAATTACTTGCCTTGCCCCGGGTGCTGACAAGCCACGCTACGCCACTGCACCTTAATTGGAAGTGGTTTTTAATTGCTTTCAATGCTGTAATCTACCCTGGCACCTTATGGTAACAGGCAGGAAATCAATGAATGAAGGAATCATCCATTGAGTATTGGGCAACTCAGAACAGACAGGGACTTCTTTGCACAGCACATAGCTAAGTTCCAAAATTCATAACAAGAAGATGCAGTGACTGGCCCAAACTAGACACATTCGTGAAGAAGGCTATCAACGGTAGGGTTGCTATATTTTGAAGAGCAAAAAAGAAAAGAAAAGAGGACACATTTGCTGACATCTACTTTTAACTATGGATCTCTATGATGACTCTCATCATGAAAAAGAGGACATGTCCTAGAAAAAGAGGGCATATGGCAACCCTAACAACGGCTATGACTAGTCATAGCGTGGCTCTGGATATCAGTTGCTAGGAATCACAGGAGGGAAGAGGACTGCAGTGCTCAGATCCAGTCCTCTGTTAGAAGGGATCTCACAGGGAAGCCATCTAGGTGAGGGTGTCTTCTACTTAAGGAGAAATAAGCCTATACAGGGAGAGCAGGAAAAGGGGGTCTTGTTCCCCACTGTGGCAGTCCCTAGTGTATTTCTGTTTAAATGTAATTTACATCTAGATTAGCACATTTCACATTTAGATTAGCAAGCACATGCAAATTGTATGCAAATTGATGCCCTTTCCCCGTCTTGGTTTTTTTTTTTTGAGTGACGCATTTCCGCATTTCCTCTTTTTCAGGGTTGGCCACACTGTCACCCTCCCATCCTTCAGCTTTCTCCTTCACTGATGTGACTGTCTGCTTTGCATAAGTGAACTGATAGTTCTCCAAACTCCCTGCTGGGTTGTGGAGGCAGCACAGAGGATCCCTGGCTGTCGGACAGCTGGATTTCATACCCCTAAAGCTACACCCCCAAATTTGGGGGCGGGGCAGGGAGGCGGTCTCCCAGGTGGCTTAGGGGAGACAGGCAGGTGTTTGGAGAGGGAGGGGGACTGCTGGAGCCTTGGATGATCTGCTACTGCCGGGAGGCAAGTTTAAAGGGGGAGATCATTCCCTCCTTGTTGAGAACTCTCACTCTCTCACTCACCCATCTGCTGCTGCAAATGCGAGGCAGCAGTTATGGGCAGAGACAGCCCTTCTTAGGGGAAGGAGGAAGCGGTCCTTTTCAGCATCCAAGGAAAGTGGCAGTGAGCTTGTTTGGCTCTGGCAGGAAAGCAGCAACCATTGCTTTCCACCCATGATCCTACAGGGCACACCTAAATGCGTCCTGAGTAGATCCATTTGATGAACAGTATGAAGGACCCTGTGTGAAAGACAGGGAAGGAGAGATCTCTCAGTGTGAGAGGCTGGGAGAAGATAGGGATGCTCCCAGGTGAGAGCTGGGGACACACATCTTTTTCCATCTGGGGAAAAAAAGTTAAGATACGTTTCTAGAGAAGATCTTGTATTCGTCTATCTCTTTTCCTTTCTTTTTACACTTGATCTTAGCCAAAAGGCCGAGAAGCGATCTCTTTTCCTTTCTTTTTATTATTGTTTGTGTAGATTTGTTGTTGTTGTTGTTTAGTCGTTTAGTCGTGTCTGACTCTTTTTGACCCCATGGACCAGAGTACGCCAGGCACTCCTGTCTTCCACTGCCTCCCGTGGTTTGGTCAAACTCATGCTGGTAGCTTCGAGAACACTGTCCAACCATCTCGTCCTCTGTCATCCCCTTCTCCTTGTGCCCTCAATCTTTCCCAACAGCAGGGTCTTTTCCAGGGAGTCTTCTCTTCTCATGAGGTGGCCAATGTATTGGAGCCTCAGCTTCAGGATCTGTCCTTCCAGTGAGCACTCAGGGCTGATTTCCTTAAGAATGGAGAGGTCTGATCTTCTTGCAGTCCATGGGACTCTCAAGAGTCTCCTCCAGCACCATAATTCAAAAGCACCAATTCTTCGGCAGGTAAAGGTAAAGTACCCCGACTGTTAGGTACAGTCATGGATGACTCTGGGGTTGCGGTGCTCATTTCGCTCTATAGGCCGAGGAGCCGGTGTTTGTCCGCAGACAGCTTCTGGTTCATGTGGCCAGCATAACTAAGCCGTTTCTGGCGGACCAGAGCAGCACACGGAAACGCCATTTACCTTCCCACCGGAGCAGTATTTATTTATCTACTTGTACTTTGACGTGCTTTCGAACTGCTAGGTTGGCAGGAGCTGGGACCGAACAATGGGAGCTGACCCCGTTGTGGGGATTCGAACCGCTGACCTTCTGATCGGCAAGCCCTAGGCTCTGTGGTTTAGACCACAGCGCCACCCGCATCCCTTTGTGTAGGTTACCTTGTCTTTTATTGTATTCTGAAAAGTGTTAATAAAACTCTATAAAAAGAAGAAGAATGACCCACTGAGTTCCATGACTTAGAAACCTAGAACTGTAAAGTTGGATACGACCCCAAGGGTCATTTAATCCAAACTGCAATGAAGGAATCACAGCTAAAGAATACTTGACAGATGGCCATCCAACCTCTGGTTAAAGCCCCAATGAAGTAAGGTCCACCACCTTCCGAGGGAGTCTGCTCCACTGTTGAGCAGCTCTCACCCTCCTGGTGTTTAGTCAGAATCTCCTTTCTTGCCTTCTGAATCCATTGATTCGGGTCCTACCCTCTGGAACAACAGAAAGCAAGCTGACCAGTGAGGTTGGGTCCTGTTTGCTCTGTTCTCCAGGCCTCAACTGTTGATGGGCAACATCAACTCCATCTACCCACCACTCTCCTTTCTTTGAGCTGAACTTGGACCAGGCAACCTTCTGCAAAACAGGACATCTGGCCACGCGAGTCGTGGTTTCTGGCTCATGCAAGGCCGGTTCATTGTGATAGCTTAGTGTGTTTGACTGCTACATCACTGGCCGAAAACCAGCACAGAGTCAGGCAACAACTAAACATAAATTTGTGCTGGATTTAAACCACTAGTTCCAATTTATAACTGTTTTCGATTGGATGTTTTGTGATGTTCGGTTTTTAGAATCTAAAAACTTGTTTTGGGTCTCACTCATAATGCAACACGGAAAAGTTAAAAAATAATAAAAACTAAAAACAAAATGCATAATTTGCAGCCATACTGCAGATTTATCTGGCATTTCTACAACGGTTCCATGGGTTTAAAACATGACTTAATTTGTCTACAGTTATTTCCTTGATTCATTGGCTATTTTGCCCTGTTATTGCTTCAAAACCCAAAGGATATTGTCCAGTTCAGTAATGAAAGCCAAACAAATGCTATGCATATTTTAAGCATTCTGCATTTTTGTTTTTCTCAGGGAAAATAAATGAAAACAAGCATGAGTTATTTCTATGCACCCCCAAATAAGATTAAACCCTATATTGGCAATCAGTCATATGGACTAGAAACTTGATTTTTTAAAAAAACAAAACAACAACACGCAATTTTGCGCCCAGTATTTTTAGCTTGTACATGGAATAATGGCATGCAGACAAGGCTGGGTATCCCACTTCTTCCCAGCCCAAACCACCCCTGGAATGACTCCTGCAATTCCATAATGGTTCTTTTTTAGGGGGATGGAATAAGAAGGGACTTATTTGTCCCCTAACATGCAGGCATCACCTTCTTTATGAGGCATGAATTCCTTCAGGATCAGTCCTTTGATCCTTTGATGTGGCAGAAACACCCTCACCACCACCACCAAACAATGGGGGCAAAAATCACAGGGGGAATGCAAGTCTCAAGGTTGTCTGTTCTGCTCCACTAATAGAGAAAAATGCTCTTAATTCTCATCAAGCAACAGCAGTTGCAAAACAGAAGAGGGGACTCCCCTCCCCACATGCACACCCAAGGGCTGCCAGAACTGTCAATCTCCCTGAACAGCTCTTACCCTCCTGGTGTTTAGTCAGAATCTCCTCCCTGCTGGGCATCACTAGAAGTAAAATCTCTGAGTGGTGGATGGGTGGTTAGTCCTTGTCTCCAGGGCCCCTGCATGCACAGCAGCAGGCAAATTAGCTAAGAACCCCCACAATTTGGAATCTCCACCAAACCTGTGCCAAAGTTTTGCAGTTTTTGTGCAGCGTTGTGCTGTGAAACCCCACATTTTGCAGTGCCCCACATACTGAGTAATTGATACATCAAACACAGGGTGATGTTGTGGTCTAAACCACTGAGCCTGTTGGGCTTGCTGATCGGAGGGTCAGCAGTTCGAATCCCCGCGACGGGGTGAGCTCCCATTGCTCTGTCTCAGCTCCTGCCAACCTAGCAGTTTAAAAGCACACCAGTGCAAGTAGATAAATAGGTACCACTGTGCTGGGAAAGTAAGTGGTGTTTCCATGCACTTTGGCATGGTGTTCCAATGAGCCAGAAGCGGTTTAGTCATGCTGGCCACATGACTCAGAAAGCTGTCTGTGGACAAACGCCGATTCCCTCAGCCCGAAAATGAGATGAGAGCCGCACCCCATAGTCGCCTTTCACTGGACTTAACCATCCAGGGGTCCTTTACCTTTACTGTACTTAACATTAACTACAAACCCCAAAATGTGGGATCATCTGCAATCCTGTGCCAAAGTTTTACAGTTGTTTAGCAGCGTTTTGTAGCGATAACCCCGCATTTTGAAGCACCCCACAAATTGAGCAACTGATACATCAAACATGGACAGGAACAGCTGGCCATTGCACTCATGCAGTAGCCAACGACATGGCTTTTGAATTCTTGGCGCCATTTTCTGGGACAACAACATCATTCCATTGTACCTTTAAGAAGAAAGCTTTGCCTTCAATGGGGTACAGGCCAGGGGGGAATAAACAGAGACAACAGCATACAGAAGGCAGAGCAGAGCTTTCAGAAATGTGCCTTAGGCAGCAATCTTTTTTAAAAAATGATAAATACAGGTGATACCAAAGTGTCTTTATTTTTCATCTGTCAAACGTTGGTGTGGTGGTGCGATATGCTATAATGTCAAACACTTGTCTCTCTCTCCCCACAATTCCTGGTGGCTTTCCCCAGAGCCAGCCAGCTGTTTACAGGAGGGAGCTAGATATTCTCCAAGGCTGCTGAGCATTTTGTGGGGGGGGGGGACGCTACTCAAAGAGAAGAGGAAGGGGGGGAGGGAAATCAGGGGTGGGTGGGATAATGCCTTCTGCATAGATTACTGCTCTGGGCACCCTAGCAGCCGAGAGCCTTCCAAAGCCACGTCCTGGAATGTTTAGCAGCCAAACAGCAAATGGCAGGTTTTTACAGCAAGACTCCAGACAAATCACTTCTGAAGTGCCAGCTTTATGTGTCAATGATGAGGCAGCGCCGGGCCCTCCCCGCACTGCGAGCTGCCAGCCGTGGCTTGTCAAGCAAACCGAGATTTAAGACCACGAGCAAAGGGAAGCCTCAAAGATGCTCGATCAGCCGGCTTCCCTACAGAATCCAGGAGGGGGGGGGAAACACACACAAAACACCACATTTGTTCGCAAGGCACTGGCACTCGGAAGTCTTTGGCTCTGCTTGATGGAAATGCACTCCATGGACGAGGGCCAAATGGCCACCCGAAAGGCAAGCTGGTGGCTTTTTTAGAGCACCAGGAACCACGTCCCCATGCGGAAAGCCTTTAATGCACACCTTCAATGCCAATCACCTGTCAAACAGGAGGGGAGGTGCTGCTGTTGCTGCCTTTCTAGAAGCCCGAGAGAGAAAGCGTGCCCACCTACCGATAAATGATTCCTTTGTTATGTAAGAAGAACAGGCCAATGGCTATCTCAGCTGCGTAGAACCTGCAAGTAAAGATTAGAGGAGAAGAAGAGTGATAAGGAAGGGAGGCATCTGGAAATGGAAAGCTTTGCTATCTAATTACAGCACAGGGCATCCAGTGTGGAGGGAGAAAGTCCATCTGCCTGCCCCCCCATAACCCAAGGGAGACTCTTTGCCCCATGGGGCCCCCAAGCCATGTTTGACCTCTTAGCCTGAGCTTTATATTAGGGAGTATCCAACTTACACAGCGTGGGGCTCCTTAAACCTTCCAACCTGTTGAATCTGGTACATGAGATCACCGCCGTTCACATACTCCATGACGAAATACAAGCGGTCCTAGAGAAGGAGAGAAGAGGAGAGAGAGGCGTGAAATGTAACAAAAGCCCGGAGGCAGCTAGTGCCCATTGGGACTGGTAGGGCAGGAGGCAAGGAGGCCAGCAGCAGGTGGCACCAGAGCGAATGACAAGCAGACGCTGAGTGCTACAAGCAGCTACACTGAGACTGAGGAGGAGGAAGCTGGCAGCCAGGGACGCCCTCTAAATGGATTGTAAGAAAGACAGCAGGCAGGTGGGTGTTGTCTGGGTGCAGAGTAGGGTTGTTGGGGCAGTGCCCCATTGGCCCTAATGTCCTGCAAATCACCCAGAGAACAGTCAGCAGATCCCTGTAAAGGTAAAGGGACCACTGACCATTAGGTCCAGTTGTGACCGACTCTGGGGTTGCGGCGCTCATCTTGCTTTATTGGCCAAGGGAGCCAATGTACAGCTTCCAGGTCTTGTGGCCAGCATGACTAAGCCACTCCTGGTGAACCAGAGCAGCGCACAGAAATGCCGTTTTACCTTCCTGCCGGAGTGGTACCTATTTATCTACTTGCACTTTGACGTGCTTTCGAACTGCTAGGTTGGCAGGAGCAGGGACCGAGCAACGGGAGCTCACCCCGTTGCGGGGATTCGAACCGCCGACCTTCTGATCAGCAAGTCCTAGGCTCTGTGGTTTAACCCACAGCGCCACCTGCGTCTACCTGTATTAATGAAAAACTCTCTCTCTCTCTGTATACAGTGGTACCTCGCAAGACGAATGCCTCGCAAGACAAAAAACTCGCTAGACGAAAGGTTTTTCCGTTTTCGATTTGCCTCGCAAGACGAATTTCACCTATGGGCTTGCTTCGCAAGACGAAAACGTCTCGCGACTTTGTTTCCTTTGTCTAAAAACAAAGTCATGTTTTGTTTATAAAGTTAATTTATTTTCCCTTCAATTTTTGAACTGCTCTTTACAGTATGTGTGACTTTAAAGAGCAGTTAATAAACTGTTGTTGTACCAAATTTGGCTTTGTTTGGACTTTTTTTGACCATAGGAACGCATTAATTGATTTTCAATGCATTCCTATGGGATTTCATGATTCGCAAGACGAAAAATTCACTAGACGACAAAACTTGCGGAACGAATTAATTTCGTCTTGCGGGGCACCACTGTATATATATATATTAGAGAATGGTGAGAACGAGTAATTTGGATTGAGGCAGAAGTGTATGAATGAGTAAGGTGGGGGTAGGGGGGGGGTTAAGTCTGTTTTCTTGATCTAAATTGCCCATTCTGGAACTGCTGTACGTCCCATGGGGCTAAACACACAGGTGCCTCTATATGTTTAGTTGCACATACACAGCAACACAGATCCGACTTTCCTTTTAGCAGCTCAAGCTTTTTGTAAGTTTTAAAGTATTCACCTCCCCCCACAAATTTATTGCTTCACCTTTTTGTAAATTGCGTCGAGGGTTTGTTTTTTAACAATCAAGCAGTGTATGAATTTTTATGAAATAAACAAACAAATAAGTCAGCACACATGCCCCCTGCCCCCCATTTTATCATTCACAACAGCCCTGTAAGGGAGGCTATGTTGAGAGATAGTGACCGGTCACTCAACGAGCTTCAGAGCTGAGTGGGGATTTGAGGCGATTCCTCCTCCATCTCCACACTGGAGGGCTGTTGCTGCCAGTCAGTGTGGACAATACTGAGCTAGATGAATCAAGGTCTCAGGGGAAGCCAGCTCCCTGCAGTCTTTGTTTTGACTGTGGAGGCTCTGATCTCCTTTTGGTGGGAAAAAGATGGTGCGCACATTTAATCCACTCTCATTTTATCCAGGATCAGGAGGGTCACTCGGGAGTAGGTGGAAGGCAAATCCAGAGGCCCCAAAACACCTGGGCAAAAAAGTTAATTCTCTCTCCCTTTGAGATGAAGATTTGAGATTTTCATCCTTGCCAGCAAATGGGAAGAGCAGCTCTGGCTGAGACTGCTCTCCTCCAAATCAAAGCGCTTTGTACTCAGCACCTGATAATACCCTCTGCTACAAATTTTGATTACGTTACCAATATGATTACCGCTAAGCTACAGGCAGGTCTCCGGGAACTAATCCTCTGCCGACACACTTCAGATGTCAGAAAGAGAGACGTGCAAAAGGAAAAGCTTCGCTGCATGCAGGAGTTTCATTAGCGAGCGCAGAGAAGGGCCCAGCCCCACTTGCCTGCCACTGCAGCAAAACGCCTTTCGCAAAGCCAAATGGCTGGCTGACATTTCAGTGTAATCCTCCGTGCTCATTGTAGGAAGCCTGAAAGGACGGGCCTTGCGCTGTGCCTATCGCTGCCTCCTCTCCTCTTCCTTATCTGCAGCCAGCCCCAAACAGTTGTGGAAGTAATGACTGCTCCCTTTGCAAGCGGTCCCCCCAATGCCTCCGTTTATTTCGGACCGGATGTTCCTGATGATTCATTGCTTTAGGGCAGATGGCCACAATCTGGTGCCCTTCAGCTGTTTTTGGAGTTCAACTCCCACCAACCCCAGGCAGTAGAACCATGTGGTCCCTTCTTCATCTCTTTCCCTTCTTTAGTCCTCCTTATGGCCACAGCCTCTGTCCTTGCCTTCCACCCACTCTACCCTGGGCTCCCTTAGCCCCCACCATCTACTGAGCACCCCAACATATCATCTCCAGCTCCTCTTCCTGCCAGCAAGACACAGTTCCTCCCATCTCTCCTAAGCTTCCCCATGTTGTCCAGTATCGCATGGCGGCTTTGTCTGGGATCAAGGCAAGGATGCTCTCTGTTCAGCTGAGATTAGGGGCTCCCAAACTGTGGTCCATGGACCACATGGTGCTTGTGGGAAGATGAGTGATTGCAGTGGCTACTCTGTGGTTCTTAGAACCTGGTGTTCTGCCCAGAAGGTGAGTTAGATGGATGGGGTGGAGGGGAGTTTGTTGGCGATATGGCAGGAGTAAGGGAGGAGGTCCTTGAAAGGAGTGGAGGGGATTAGCAGCACAGTTAATGGGAGGCTAGAACGGAGGCATTTAATCTTGATTCAATGACAAATCACCTAGCATCCAGCACAGCTCACTGCAATTTCTTCAACAGACAGAAAAACCATTAAGTGGTCTGCCAAGACCCTCAGCAATTTTCAAGTAGTCCATGTGGGGAGTGGGGGGGGGGCTGGAGTGTGAGAACTGCTGGCTTGGAAACTGTGCAGGATCTAGGGCAGAAGTGTGTGAGCGTGTAGGGATCCTTACCATGGTTTGGAAGCAAGAATGAAGCTGTGTTAGGAACGGGGGCTTCCCAGCCAGAGCGAGCACCCGCTTCTCCACCATGGTGCATTCCACATCATCGTCTTGGATGACCACATCCTTCTTGAGGATCTTCACAGCGTAGAGCTCATCGGTCCCTTTCCTTTCAGAGAGCATCACCTGGAGGAAGACAAAGGTGGTCACAAGGGAGATGGAGAATGAGCAGACCTCCTAGGCTGGTGCTTTGGCTGCTACTCTGCATGCCAAAGTAACAACATCACAGGACGGGTGAGGAGGTCCTTGGAAGCCTTGCAGGAGAAGGACTGTGAGCAACATCATGAGATGGGTGTTCCTAGGACCAAGGTGGAACTGTCAAGCAGCCTTGTCTGTTTTTGCGGTCGGGTTTATTAATGTAATCTTGTTCTTTCTAGAGTCCTGAAACATTGTTGTTTTGCCTGTTGTTATGTTTGCTATAGTGTTGCTGTTTTATTGTGTTATTACAAAATTGTTTTGCAGCGTTTGATTCGGAATGCATTCCTGTCGTCTTGGTTGTAAGTCCCTTTGAACGTGACTTTGTGTGTGGAAAAGCAGTGTACAAATAAAACGATGAATTTATTTTATATTTATTAACACACAGCAGGTGCTTTACCACAGAGCTACTGCTTCCCACTAAAAGTATTGCAAGATGCTAGTCCTCATGGTTCGGATGCCATCTGGCACAGGGCTGGCATTCAGCAGCTCTGTGTGATGTTTTGAATTATTATGAAATTATTGAATTGCATTCATTCCTTCATTGTTTGCTTTACTTATACGCTGCTATGCTTGGTTATAGTGATTGTATTGCTTGCTGTTTTTTTAATGCTATGGTGAATATTGTGAGCTGCAACAACATTTGTTGTTGCAAAAGCAGAATACAAATATAAAATCAACTCAAAATCCAATAAAGCTGCTCTCAGCTATAGTCCTTTCCAAAAGACACAGGAACAGAAAAAGGTAAAGGTAAAGGGACCCCTGACTATTAGGTCCAGTCGTGACCAGCTCTGGGGTTGCAGCGCTCATCTCGCTTTATTGGCCGAGGGAGCCGGCATACAGCTTCCGGGTCATATGGCCAGCATGACTAAGCCGCTTCTGGCGAACCAGAGCAGCGCACGGAAACACCGTTTACCTTCCCGCTGGAGTGGTACCTATTTATCTACTTGTACTTTGACGTGCTTTTGAACTGCTAGGTTGGCAGGAAGTTGCTTTATACTGAGTCAGAGCCTTTGTTCATCCACACCATTGGTCAGTCTACACTGACTGGCAGTGGCTCTCCGTGGTTTCGGGCAGGTTCCCTCCCACATCTCCCTGGAGATGCCACTGGGGATTGAACCCAAGAACTTCAGCATGCAAAGCAGATGCTCTACTGCTCCAGCCCGTCCTTCTGTGAGTGAGATTGAAGAAGTTCACCCATGCCCACTTGGCAACCCCTCACCTGCCCATTTGGCTGCCCCGCAAGCCAGCCCACGCCTCTTCCCCTGTGTGGAATAACTTGTCCCCCTAATATTTTAAACCAGTTGTGGCAAGCTGCAGATTTATTTATTACAATAAAACCGAGCCGCAGAGCTTCCTGCCAACATAATTTTCCGTCGTTAATCAAATCAAGCCGAAGGAAGGCTCCCGAAAAATGCCAACAACACCCTGCCAGTTATTAAGATACATTGCTTCAATTTGTTGTGGTATTGCTTTGGAAATCAACACGGCCACCACCTCCCCCCACTCCCCAACCTGCTCACTGGCCTGTGGTGTTCAAAATGGACGTCATATTCCCTGGAAATGGATTGTTTTGCCACACAGTCGATCGCCACCTTGGCAGGGGGGATTTCCGGACCACCTCGCCTGACTTTGATCTACTCTGCCCCAGGATCCTTCCGATCTGCAACATCACATCCAGCCCACCCCTATGACCTCTGAGCCTGCTCATCTGATTCTCTGGACCGGTAGCTCTAGAGCAGATTCCTGGTCTTGCCTTTGACCTGGGCAACTCTCCTGCTTCATGTGGTCTGACTGGCTACTAGGCCTGGTGCCCCCTTCTTGCATTCTACTTACTTTGCAGTCGTATTTATTTATAGGCAATTCATACGCAGTCACGGAAATTGCATATTCATTCGGTAACACAAGTACTCCCATATTCAACACCACGAGTTAATAAAAGTTAAAGACAAATGCTGAAAGAAAAATAAAATTCTAAAGCTGCAAAATAACCCCACTTGCCTGGGAGTCAGCCCTCTTGAGTTTAATACTTCGGAGGAGGCCTGGTTAGGAGTATCCCATACAGTGGGGACTGGGGGACTTGTGGCCCTGCAGGGGTTCACAGAAGCATAGAACTGTAGGGTTGGAAGGGATCCCAAGGGTCATCTAGCCCAACCCTCTGCAAGGCAGGGATCACAGTTGAAGAATCCATCACACGATTCATTGTTGGACTCCAGCTCAGTTGATAAAGCATGATTCTCTTAATCACAGTCATGGGTTCAAGCTCCAGGTTGGACAAAAGATTGCTGCACTGCATGGGTTGGGCTAGATGACCCTCAGGGTCCCTTCCAACTCTATGGTTCTGTGATTCTGTGAACTCCTGCCAGCCCCTGCAGCCACCAGGGTCAATAATGAGGCATGATGGGAGTTGGAGTCTGGCAAGATATGGAGGGTCATAGAGGTTCTGCATCTTTGCTTTAAAGCTACAAAAATCTAATACAGTGGTACCTTGGGTTAAATACTTAATTTGTTCCGGATGTCTGTTCTTAACCTGAAACTGTTCTTAACCTGAAGCACCACTTTAGCTAATGGGGCCTCCTGCTGCTGCCGCGCTGTCGGAGCACGGTTTCTGTTCTCATCCTGAAGCAAAGTTCTTAACCTGAAGCACTATTTCTGGGTTAGCGGAGTCTGTAACCTGAAGCGTAAGTAACCTGAAGCGTATGTAGCCCGAGGTACCACTGTACTGTGTCAGATGAAATCAATATGCCAAAGCTCAGGCAAATTTCTGAAAACTACAGAAGACAATATTCAGTGATCTTTGAAGTGGTACAATGGGACAGTACACCAGGCTGTCAAGCAGAAGGTTGGTGGTTCGAGCCCACCCAGGGACAGCTGTGGGCAGGATTCATTCATTACATGGGGTTGGACTAGATGACTCTCAGGGTCCCTTCCAACTTTGCAATTCTATGATTACATGATCTACAAAAATCATTTAAAAGATTTTTAAGATTGAAAAGACGAGCCAATCTTTTAGTGCATTGCATTATGGGAAAACAAAGATGGCTGTGCAGCTGAGGGAACTACCCATCCAGATAGGAGAAATCCCAGTACAGCAACCTACCAAGGGCCCCCGAAAGCTCTGGAGCTGTCTGCTGGCCCCTAAATAATTTGTTCAAAGTACAGCTTGGGAATTGCAGACAGTGGTTCACAGCTCTATAGTGGCACCTAGTGACCAAAAACAAGCATTACAGCACATACAAAAAAGAAGGCAAAACGCTGCCATTGGTTATCATTCAGAAATTCAGCATTCTGCCCTCCCCCCGCCCTAAAACACGCACATACACTGCCAGAGGTCCACTCCAAACCAACACAACAACCCACAGAACAAAAACTTCATGTATCACCTTATAAGTCTTTTGCCCTGTGGACTGGATGGCAACTTCAGTGTGTGGGGAGGTGATTTTAATGGGGGAAATAACCTGGGGGGAGGGGGGAATTATATAACCCCCTCCTTGCAGCCCTAATCTAAATCAGCACTTTTCGATGTCCCACCCTAAACCTGGTACCAAGAGCGATGCAGATTCCAAACTCATCACGTCCAGTTTGGTCTTTGGACTGTCTGGCAATAAGATACATTCAAAAAAGAAATTGGATGTGTTGGGAGAACATTCCCCGGAGTGTAAAACACAAAAATTAAAATTGATTATATTTCAAGATGAAAGCAGTCCCCGGAGAGCAGGCTCCAGTCACTGTAAATAATTCTCTAATGGTTCCCCAACGCTGCTCAGGCAATCGAATTTGGCTCCTGAAGGGTGAACATCTCCCAACAGATGGGGAGACGGTGCCCAGGGCTGGTGTTCGCTCCTTGCAACCTTTGCAAGAGAGGAAGAGGCAGCCATTTCCTGGAGTGCAGAATTAAATGGGGGTGGGGTGGGGGGGTGGGAGAGGCTCCCGAGGGCTTGCTACGGCAGCCCATGTTTCATGCAGTAGCCTTTGTACAGCTTGCAAATGTGCGACGCCACGCAGGCAGAAAGCCAAACCATTTCACACAACTGCAAAAGATAGGAGGGAAACAAAAACCCATGCTTTGGCACCCAAAGAGAGATACTGGCGTACAGCACAGTTTGCTCACGAGAAGTAACTTGCACAAGGGAAGAAGGAGGAGGCTTTGGACAAAGCTCAGTCGGTGGAGCAGGAGACTCTTAATCTCAGGGTTGTGAGTTCAAGCCCCAAATTGAGCAAAAGATTCCTGCATTGCAAGACGTTGGACTAGATGACCCTTGTGGTCCCTCCCAAGTCTACAATTCTATGATTCTATGTCTGGACAGAAAGCCCTGCCAGGCAGCTGCATTCAACTTGGGGTACAAAGGTAAGAATGAAAGAGCCTCAGAAGAGCCCAAAGGGGGCCGACTAGTACTGCACCCTGGTCTCACATATCCCAAAACTGCACCCCCCCCAAAAAAAAGGTGTGCATTGGGGGGAAAGTGGTTTAAAATGATCATTTTTTCCCCCTGAGGTCCTTTTTTAAAAAAATGCAAATTCCCACAGAAGTGCAATGAACTGAAATTTACCAGAAGATAGGGGGAAAGAGGCCATTGCAAGAGTGCAATTGGCGGAGCTGCCTTGAGAACGGTTGTAAGCTGGTGCTGCAGCCTCTCTCAGCCCTTAGTCCTGTTGCAGAGAGAAACAGCGCTGCCCCCCTGAAGGGGCAATGACAAGAGAAGAGTATTCCTGGACCCACTGTCCTCATCATCACTGTCGCCCCAGAAGACACTCTCAAAGCAGCTGTTGTTTCTCCTTCCTTGCACAAGACGGGAACCTCTAATTTGATTGATCCTCTCCATCCCCTCTCTGGGCCTGCGAGGCTTTCCAGTGCAATAAAATCAGTGGCCAGGTTTGCGCCATCTCCACCGAGACTCCTATCTAGCTTTGCCTGACTCTCTCCAGCTAAGTGAGGGGAATGCTAATCTTGCAGATGCAGCCTCTGGTGCCAGAGTGTTAACTGCTTGGCTCCCAAGTCAGGCTGTTCTCTGAAATATGCTCTACCAGCAGCGGGAAACAGGGGTGGGGGTGGGGGAATCAGTGAATGGAGGAGAGTTAAGAATGGGAACCTGACAGGCTTCTGTCAAATAGCTGCCAAAGAGCTTGCAAGGTGCAGCGAATTCTCAGCGACACTTTACATCATGGGTAGGCAAACTAAGGCCCGGGGGCCGGATCCGGCCCAATCACCTTCTAAATCCGGCCCGCGGACGGTCCAGGAATCAGTGTGTTTTTACATGAGCAGAATGTGTCCTTTTATTTAAAATGCATCTCTGGGTTATTTGTGGGGCCTGCCTGGTGTTTTTACATGAGCAGAATGTGTGCTTTTATTTAAAATGCATCTCTGGGTTATTTGTGGGGCATAGGAATTCGTTCATTTCCCCCCCTTCAAAATATAGTCCGACCCCCCACAAGGTCTGAGGGACAGTGGACCGGCCCCCTGCTGAAAAAGTTTGCTGACCCCTGATTTACATCATCTTGGAAGCTCCTCCACCGCCACCTGCAAAATGGCCGTGGTCCTCTGATCTGTGCTGCCTGGCCTCAGGATAGAAGGGCAGTTCATACAAGCTTGCTTCCTTGTTCTCCTCCTTCTCCTCCTCTCTGCCTAGCCCCCAGGACACTTTCAAACCAGGATTGTGACTTTCCCTTCACATTCCTATCCTGACCTTTGAACTGGGGGTTGCGTACACCAAGATAGCTCAGTTGGTGGACTCCTAATCTTAGGGTTATGGGTTTGAGTCTAGCGTGGGGCAAAAGGATTCCTGCATTGCAGGGAGCTGGGCTAGATGACCCTTGCTATAAGATCCACTATCCTGCAATATTACATAGGAGCCAAGGCTAATATTCTTAGACTCTGTGAAAGGATTCTGTGGAACTGTAACAACCCTTCATGTGGATTATTGGACTCTATGAACAGACGGGTGGAATAGATACTTATACCTGTATGGACCTTATACATGAACTGACTAGAGAATGAACTGATCCACTGGGTCTTCTGCTTTTTTCATTGAACTTTATGAGACTTCTGTTGAAATCTACAATTTGACACAATGAGTATTATACCTTATTTATTCAAAAGTACAGCTGTTTATGTCTCGTGTGTTTAATGCGGGAAACCCACAAGGAGGAGTCGAGTACAAGAGCCCTCTCCCATGCTGCAGTTCCCAGCAACTGGGATTAAAAAGCATTGCCACCTCTGACTGCAAAGGCAGAGTATAGCCATTGTGACTAGTAGTCACTGATAGCCCTCTTAACCTCCAGTCCTCTTTTAAAACCATTATGTTGGTGGCCATCCCTGCACATGGCTTCCCCCAAAGAATCCTGGGAACTGCTGTTTGCTAAGGGTGCTGGGAACTGTAGTTCTGTGAGGGGGTGAATTACAGTTCCCAAGATTCTTTGAGGGAAGTCATGTGCTTTAAATGTGTGGTGCGGACTTGTGGCTGGTGCCTCCACAAAAAATGTCTATGCCGTGTAGCTGCAGCGCTAGGATTCTCACCAGACTTTATTCGTGAAAGGACCCATCAGATCTTAAAGCTTTGTGGCATGACTGCAGTTTATACGAACACAGGAAGCCACGTTACACTGAGTCAGGTCATTGATCCATGCATCTACATATTCATTCATTTGCTCTAAAATTTATATTCTCCTTGTTAGGCTCCACCGGGCTCTCGAAGCCACTCGTATGAAAATTCATAATCAAGCATCAAATCACCATTAAAACCCAAAGCACCATCAGTTAAAACAGTCACTCAACAATGATTACAGTACAGCAGAAAGAATATTTAATTGCCTCACTCCTCTCCCCAAGCACCAAAAGCCTTCCTAAGCAAAAAAGGGCTTTTGAACCTTTTAAACCAGCTTTCTTGAAGCCAGGAGACATCCGACCAAGCAGAGGTCCTGGGAACATCCAGCCACGCACCTTTCCAAAGCTGCCTTTGCCCAGCACCATAAGGAAATTGAAGTCCGACAGTTTCATCCGATCGCGGCTGCCGTTGTTGTCAAATTTGGAGATGGCATTGGTTGCTTTCTCCTCTGCAGCCTTTGCTCCTGGGCCGATTCTGGCTCTCTTAAGGAAAAAAAAAGGAATTTATTGATTTACTTCCCCTTCCCAAAAGGGCAGTGAAAATACAAGATAACCTTGGCTTCCTGAATATTTTGGACTAAGCCGTCACAGCCATCTTGGAGGAGACTGGCAGTCTCACTGCAGCTTCAGTGAATTAAATTAAAAAGGATCATTCAAGTGATCTATACAAGCTAATCTCATGGATGCAAAGTCAAATGATTTCACAGGCAGCCTTGACTGCACCTAGCTGTGCCTGCTCTCCTGGGCGGATTTTTCATTCATACACCGTACAAATTTTCACCTCGAAACATTCTTGTTCCATCCCTGCTCAGTCAGACTTTGACGATCGCTGACAACCCGCATCCGAGAGAGCCAAACAGACAAGCAAATCACTACTTTTCAGTCAACCTGGCATATTCTCATTGCACATGCAACATCGAGAGAACATGGCTAAAGGCCTCTGAGAACACATGACAACTTGTGAAATGATACTTTTGTTTAAAAACCGCAATGACTTAAAAGCTGAACGTAATTAAAGAGACGTTTGGTGCTTCTGTGGTGAGGATGGTTGAATACTGATATTTGCTTCTTGTATAAATAAGTGACAACAATAAAATATTTGGGGGAGAAATACTATGATGATTGCAGCTTGTGTACACATGATCCTAGCCAGTGCTTTTTTCCTGGGGGGACACAGGGGTACGCACACCCCTAAACATTTTGTGGATCTAAGTTTGTCCTCGTTGAGGGGCAGTATTACCCCTAAACATTTTTTTTAAGAAAAAAAGCACTGATCCTAGCTCTTTGCATTATCCTGCACTGATCCTCAGCTGCAAGTTCTTTTCTTCTTTTTTTAAAGAAAAGCAACACTTCCTTGGACATAAAGGCTTGTCCCACAATAGCAAAAAGGTGGTGTTTCCTCCTTTGAAAGAAGTTTGAATGAAAATGTGCATGTCTGATATGGATGGCGGTAGATCAAGCCTGCTTTGCAAAAGGGACAAACAATGCTTATTCCATTTGCAATTTCCAATCCCTGCCGACTGTTTAAAAGGAGCTTTGCCGGGAGAATGGTGAACAATCACATCCCTCGTGCAAAGCCTTCCCTTCCCCACCGCAGTCTGGTGGCTAACTAATTCACCGGAGCACAATTTGTTAAACAACACACGCGCACAGAGACAGAGCTATCTCACAATTTATTCGTTTTAATGTCTGAAAAAATATGTCACATTGGAGGAGCCTGCCCAGAGCTCAGCCTAGCATGAAATTCCATTAAGCCGATTCCAGTGGTTTAATTGGGGCAGCTGCTCCGAACGCAAGAGAGAAGGTTTGCACGGCAGCCACAAAAGAGGCTTCCTGGTGTCACCTGGTGGGGGGGGGCAAGGCTCCCTCTGCTACCAAAAACACCGTTGGAGAGCTGGAACGCAGAGTAAAACTGGCAGATGCAATGCTCCTTTCCTGCAAAGAGCCAGTAGCAGGGTCCAATTCATTCCAGAATCCCCTTGCCCTGGGGTGTTTTCACCTGGAGCTAACAACCTGGGACTAGTTTACCTGTGAGATCAGATTACCGCACCTGTGCTCCCTTGACCACTTCAATCTGCAGACCTGTCACTGTCCACAGGTGCCACATAATACCCATTCCACGTTTGTAAGAACTCCATCTTTGAATGTGGAAGCACCTGAACTTTGAAACTCCCTGCTGATTGATAGCAGGCAGGCACCTTTGTTGTACTCTTTTTGGTGCCTGCTAAAATCATCTTTGCTTAGACAAGCCTACCCAGTTTTTTAGAAAGTTGATTCATGTTTTAATCTGTTTTGGTCTACAGTTGTACCTTGGAAGTCAAACGGAATCCGTTCCGGAAGTCAGTTAATCTTCCATAATGTTCGGAAACCAAAGCTCCTGCAGCCAACTGGAAGCCACGGAAGCAGCACGAACATTTGGCTTCCAAAAACCATTTGAAAACTGGAACACTCACTTCTGGGTTTCGATCACTCAGGAGCTGATTTGTTTGACAACTAAGGTGTTCGACAACCAAGGTACGACTGTATTGTTATTTTAACTTTTTGAAAGTCTTAAACTGTTATTAATTCTTCTTATTGATAATCTTATTGTTGTATCTTTTCATTTTTCTTGTAAACCACGTTTTTCTTCCCAATCAGGCAGAGTATAATTTTTTTGAAATAAATAAATTCTTGGATACTGGATGAAGGAACAGATCTATCCCAAGCATCACACATAAGCTTCCTGTTCCTCTAAGCATGGTGCTAAGAGCCAAGGTCTTGTGCTGCAAGTCCACAGTTCCTTACTTTACAGGAGTGTGGCCCTGAGTCACATCTCTTGTCCACCACCTTCCGAGGGAGTCTGTTCCCCTGGCAAACAGCTCTTACTATCAGAAGGTTCTTCCTAAGGTTTAGTGGGAATCTTCTTTCTTGTCATTTGAATCCGTTGGTTCAGATCCTCCCCTCTGGAGCAGCAGAAAACAAGCTCGCTCCGTCTTCAACGTAACATCCCTTCAGATATTTGAAAATGGCTATCCTGTTGCCTCTCAGTCTTCTCTTCTCCAGGCTAACAGACCCAACTCCCTCAACTGTTCCTCATCAGGCTTGGTTTTCAGACCCTTGGCTATGCTCCTCTGAAAACCTTGCAACTTGTGAATCTCCTGTGGGATGTAATCCACTGAGAGCAGTCAAATACAACATTCCTTGTTTTGCTAGAGTTGACATGTTTGTCCAGCCAGTCGAAACTTCCTGTTCCTCCTGGCCTGGAGCATCCTTCCTTGCATGTGACTAGTGGGTGGGCGTGACCTTTCCAGACCTGGTAAAAGGCCAAGGCATGCTGCCACTCTCTCTCTTTTCCATCTTCCTTTCGTCCTGCAAACTTCTTGGACTGCTAGCTTGCAGTCTCCCCAGGTCATCTCCCATATGGGGTAAGCCCGTTTGTATACGCTTGAACAGTGGTACCTCGAGTTAAGAACTTAATTCGTTCTGGAGGTCCGTTCTTAACCTGAAACTATTCTTAACTTGAAGCACCAGTTTAGCTAATGGGGTCTCCTGCTGCCACCGCGCTGCCGGAGCACAATTTCTGTTCTCATCCTGAAGCAAAGTTCTTAACCCGAGGTATTATTTCTGGGTTAGCGCAGTTTGTAACCTGAAGCTTCTGTAACCGGAAGCGTCTGTAACCCAAGGTACCACTGTAACTTTAAGCCTAAAGCCTGCCTCCAGGATCACACTGTGCTCTGCCTGATCATGAGTAAACCTTCTTCTTATTGCTTATGAATAAGACTGTGGTGTCTTTATTCTTTTAGGAGGGATTTAAAAGGGGATATTACTAGGATCATACAATTCAATCTGAGGCAGATTGAATGGCATAATAGTAAGAGGTTCTAACGAGCCTGCAACCAGCTTTCTCCTGTGCGTGAGAAGGGGAATGTAAACTCTGCTAAGTAAAGGGCAATTTAGGAAGGATATTAATAAACAATATAACCTCTCCTGCCACCCGGAACATCCCCGCACCTCCTTCTCTCCCCCCTGGAATGCCTCATTCAGGGGAAGGATGCTGGGGGGTTGGTCCTTCGGAAGGGCTGCTCACCTCAAACTTCTGCCTGAGCTCTTCATTCCCCTCTTCACCTTCAGGGGGCACGGGGACGTTGAAGTACTCCCCCTCCTCCTGGCTCAGCAGCTTAAACCTAGGCAGGGGGAAATTGGGTAAGCAAAGCAGAACCAGAGTCAGAAGCTGCAACCCAAGCAAGGTGAAGTGGGAAAACAATGGAAGTGGCTGAAGGGCCCAAATGAGCTCTAGGAAAACAAGCTCTGGTCTAGAGCCTCTAGTCTAGTTGGAGGCAGACTTAATTCCAAGGTACTGGGAGGGGGAAGCACCCTGCCTCCATGAAACTATTTATGGAGTCCTCCACTGCACAGGTAATTGCTTTACTTTTGTTATTTATATTCCACATTTTAAAAAATGATCTAAGCATCCATGTACACTCAAGGGGGCATAGACGGTTCTATCTCTCCACATGTAATCCCCACAACAACTCTGTGAGGTAGGTTAGGCTGAGAGGCAGTGACTGGCCCAAGGTCACACAGTGTCAAGGAGCTATCAAGCGATACCAGGTCATCCACAAGTCAGGAAAGCAGGGGAGGGGAGGGGCTTATTCTCTGGGCTTGCAGGGCTCATTGCTCAATGTACAGGGCTTTCCTCAAGCGGGGTGTCAGAGGGGGGGAAGAGCCAGCAGGACTGGGACTGTCCTGCTGCTGTGTAGCAGGGCCAACCTCTGACTCCTCTCTGTCTGAGTCTGCACTCACACTGTGACTCTCAGCCTCTAACCCTGTCTTGTAACACCCTCCTTCTCCTGGCTTCCCTTGATCGCTCAAAATCCCTGCTTCTACCTCCCAGCTCGTCCCTTCCCCAGACTGCTCTTCAGTGTCCCACCACCAGGATCCTGGATCTAAGTCGTCTTCTTCTGTGCCCTTCCTCAAGGCTCTTGGGCAGCTGGCTCCCACCACTTTCCCTCACCCAGCCAGTTCCTGACACCCAGAGAGCTTTATGGCTGAGTGGGGATTTTGAACCCTCGTCTCCCAGGTCCTAGTCCAACACTCTAACCGCTACACCATACTGGCTCTGTAATTTCCAAATCTCCAAGGCTGAGCAATCCCAGAAAAGTAGCTCCATCACCCTTTCAGGAAGAGCCTTCTACAAAGCAAAGACCCCCCCCAGGAGAAGGGAGGGGAGCAAACAAACAAACAAACAAACAAAATCTAATAAGCAATTACGGGGAATCATGGAATTGTCATTCAGCTGTGAGTCAGTTTCTGCCGCTGGAGGCGAAGCTCCAGTTCTGTCAATGAGATCTTTTCAGCGGAGAGGAAGAGTTTATCAGGGGGCCATTATCGGCTGAGCGCGGCGGTGCGCCTGACTGGCAGGGAAGGAACAAAGCAGGATTTGCATAATGCAAGGACGGACCCTTCCCTTCAACTCCGCGCCTCCATTTGCTGCGGCTCTTTAGAGATGAAAAATGCACTGGAGACTCCCACCTCCCGGAGTTTACTTTAGCCAAACACTGTGACAAGGAAAATTACTTAGATCTCCACTTAACGGTTTTTAAAAATGCAGCAAGGAGCTGTTTACCATATTTTACATGCTCTTTAATGTGCGCCCATCTCCCCGCTGGAGACGGCTCCACAGGTGGCAGCGAGGGCTTGGAGGAAATTTGCAATTTGTTTTCCTTCGGAGAGCTTGCGGCAAATTCAGAGGAGGAGTGGCCCGTCGCGCTTGCCTTGAACCAACGCCCCTCTGGCTCATCGCTACTAACCCTGAAGATCTTAAGCTCAGCTCCTCAGACTGCAGGGACGGGTCCTCAGCACTGAAGCAGACTCAGATGTGACATGGATCTGCTCCTGGGGCTTGAGCAATGTCTAGTTGGCAGTGGTGGCGGTTGGTGCCAACCAGAAGCGGCACCCAGACTCATTTGCAACCCTGCTCCACTCACGCCAGATCCAACTGCCCCATCCCTGCTTCGCCTTGACAGCCCGCACAGAAAACATATGAAGATAAGAAGGATCTGCTGGATCAGGAGATGGCCCATCTAGTCCAGCATCCTGTTCTCGACCAGATGCCAACCAGATGCCCCAATGGGAAGTCCTTGTAAGCAGAAGTCAACCACAAGAGTATTCTCTCCTCCTGTGCCTTCCAGCAACAGGCATGACTGCCTCTGATCATGGGGGCAGAACACAGCTATTGTGGCTAGCAGCCATTGATAGCCTCCCCCTCCTCCATGAATGGGTCTGATCCTCTTTTAAAGTCATCTCAGTAGATGGCCATCACCGTCTCCCTGGGAGTGCATTCCAAATTGGTCCATGATTGACTTACTGCTAATGTCCTTCTAGCATTTTGGGAAAACCATTTGGTCAATGGAACGGTTCTCTGTCTGTCTGCCGTGCAGATGGACAAACATCCTGCTGTTTGCCTATGCTTTGGTCGGGTTTCCATGGGTAGTTCCTTTGGAAACTTAGAAAACCCAGACCTCCACACCCCTAAGCAAGCCCACTGCCCTCAGGTGCTGTGGAGAAGGCTGCTCCATCATCAGAATCAAAGGAAGGCTCAAGTGGGCAGAAAGGGGCGTGTGTGATTGGGGAAACTGAGGTGTGTGTACCCCATCTGCACCTCAGGTGGCACAATGTCTTGGTCCAGTAAGCACAACTACTAGTGGATTTACAACTGTGTGTGTGAATCCATCAGGAGACTAAGATGGTAACACAGATAGTGAAGACAACCTATCTCTGTATCGTTCACACTATCTGGCAGCTGGGCTTCAGCTGGGGTGTCTTCCCAAGGCTTAGCTGGAGATGCCACTAGGGCAAATTTAACCTGGGACCTTCTGCATGCAAAGCAGGTGCTCTACTGGTGAGCCATGTCCCTTTCCTAAAAATAAAGTCCTCATGGTTCTGATTTAAATGGGAACATAGGAAGGTGCCTGATATCGAACCAGACCATTGGTCCGCCCAGTTCAGTATTGTCTACATTGACCGGCAGCAGCTCTTCAGGGTTGCAGACAGAATGCCAGTCCCACCTGGGGATGCCATCAGGGGGATTGAACCTGGGACCTTCTGTATGCACAAAATGTGCTCTACCACTGAGCTGCTACAGCCCTTCCCCATTTGGCATCCTGGAACAGAGCAATCCATGGGATTTCAGGACCTGTTGCCATTAGCCCAGGATGTCAATGGACCTAGAAATCACCCTTTTGACTTCCACAAATATATTTCACAAGCGCTGACTTGGTCAGGATGGCATTAACTTTCTCCCTTGGCTATGCTCTGCCATCACAGTTGGGGTCAGTGAAGCTTCATAATTCTAGTTGCTGGAAACCACAGGAGGGGAGAAGGCTTTTGTGCTTGAATCTTGATGGTGGGCTTCCTACAGGCATCTGTTCGGCCACTGTGAGATGTGCCATTGGCCTTATCCAACAGACTCTTCTTCGGTTCTTCTGTTCCCCTTGGTTTCAAAACAGCACCTTCCAGGATGAATCCTCAAATCCAGGTGTTGAGTTTGACAAGGAAAGAGTCCCCCCTCCAGCTCACAGAAGGACCAGCTAGATCTGCTACCTGCCGCACGCACAGAAGTTTTATAGGCATTCTGGTCTGCTCGCTAAGGTCACCCAACTCTTCAGCACCAGGAGCGGGAAGGAAGAAAATTAAAATCCTGTTTCCTGCTGAGGGAGATAAAACAGAAACAAACAGGCCCTACTCCTCTGGGAGTTGATAGGCCCACGCTGCCCGCCTCGACTGACAGTAATTAACTGCTTTGGACAGTGTTTCATTTGAGGAAACAGGGAAGCCTCAGCAAGTAATCCCATTCTTCACATCCACAGATTAAACTTTCATCCTGGGGAGGGGCAGGAAGCCTCTCTGCTGGGTTCTCTGCAACCAACTCTGCCTGGTGCAGATGCAAACTGGGCTCCTAAGGATCAGATCCCTACCTGGCAATACACTCCCATTGTTTTGTTTCACCAAGACCTCCTGCCACCATGGCCTCCAGATGTTTTCAACCACCTCTCCCATGAGCCCCAGCAAGGACAGCCAGTCTGGTGTAGTGCTTGGAGTGTTGGACCAAGCAAGACCTGGGAGACCAGGTGTCATGAACCGACTGGATGTAGAAGAGTGGTGGGAGGCACCATCTGGAGAACCCCCAAAGGAACCCTCAGGGGAAGAAGGCTCAGAGCCAGGGGGATGTTGGTGGGAGGATGACAAATGGTCAGAGGGAGAAGAAGGAACAGACTGGGGGAAGGAGGCGTTAGAAGCTGAAGAGGCAACAGGGTTTAGGGAGCAGGAAGAGGCTGTGACAAAGGGCAGTTCAGACTCAGAGGCAGGAGAGGAGGCTGGAGGGGAGTGGTCCCAGGAGACAGTGATGAGGCAAGCTGCTGATGAAGCCAGGGAGTCTCCCCCTCCTGCTGTGACCAGCTCCCCTTCCCCCGGTCTCCTAGAACCTGCAGAGGAATGAAGAAGGAAGAGCAAAGAGAGACAAGATGACAGAGATTTAGGTTGCTAGGGAAGGAACTGGGGGGGGGGGGCTTACAGAGCGGTGGGAAGGCGGGGACCTTCAGTCCTCAAAACTGCTTCATTGGGCCAAGACCTACTGGGAAGGGTTGCTGTGACCACTAGGACTGTGCTGTTTGGGTTTATTTGAATCAAGAGTTAACTTCACTGGCATCAGGTGCTTTATAATTTCCTTGATGATGTATGCCTGACTCCAGCTCCTGACACCAGGGTTCAAATCCCCACTCGGCCACAAAGCTCTCTGGGTGTGACCTGGGGCGCCGGTCACTGCCTCTCAGCCTAACCAACCTTTCAGGGTTGTTGTGAGGATAAAATGGGGAGAACCATGTATGCCACCTGAGCTACTTGGAGGAAAGGTGTGACAGAAATGTAATGAAATAAATACCGTAGATAGCAAATATCTGGAGGGCACCAGCTGGCTAGTGATTGCCCTGATCCAAGCCCCTTCAGAGGCAGGTCCACCTTACCAGCCATCCACTCCAGCTTTCAGCAGCTCTGAGATCCCAAAGGACAGCGACCCCATGAAATCATTCCGACTGGTCAGGTCCCAGTCCCAGATCTCCACAGATAGCCTCCGGTCCTTGTCAGACTCTTTCAGTTGGCTGGCAGAAACAAAAGGGAGGAGGAAAGAGATTTTAAAAGGCATCTTCTTTTTGGAGGGAGCTATATCTGCAAGCTGCTTCCACGCCTTCCAGGTGGGCACTCAATCAATCAGCAGCCATGAAATGAAGCCACGGTTTTCGGCGGACGTGCCTTCTCTAATGCCTCATTTCCTGACAGGGTCCCCTTCAAATGGAGGACCTCAGAGCGCCTGGCGATTGAAATGCAAGGCTTTGATCAGCGCCAACCCGGAGCGTGAGATGGCATTCTCAGCAGTGCTGACAGGATGGGTGCGAGGGAGGAGAGGAGCTGAAGAAAGGAGCCTGCCACTTCGCTCTGAAATCCGCTTAGCGTTTCTCAGCAATTAAAGCACAGCATCATTTGCAACCCAGTCATTCCAGGGAAGCACCAGCCCTGCAAGGAGGGACCGGTGGGAGGAAACTGGGCTCAGCAGGGGTGTTACTATGGGTGGGTATCTGGGGGGTCCCAGGCCCTGGGTGTTTCCAGGAAGGGGGGGAATTGAATTGGAGAGATGTGTTGTAGTTTACTGGGGTTTTGTACCCCGCCCATCTGGCTGGGTCTCCCCAGCCACTCTGGGTGGCTTCCAACAAAGATTAAAAATACATTAAAATGTCACACATTAAAAACTTCCCTGAAGATGTCTGTTGGGAAAATAATCTGGGGTAAATGAATTAGAGAAGGACTGATGTGGAGTTGAGCACAAGCAAATCAAAGCATTTATCTGAGGTGGCCTGGGTGGGAAATTTGTCGCTTTGCCTTTTGAGACATTTAATTTCTAAATCTGCATCTATACATAAGAATCAGCACATGCCAGTTTTGTGCAAACTGGTGCACACAGACTCTTCGCAATGGTTTCAAGGCTTAGTCCCAGCCACAGTAGGGTCTCAGCTGGGGTGTAGGGTCTGAAAAAGCACCCATGACCCATGAGAGGTCCCCATTCCATGCTTAGGGAATAGCTGTCATGTGACACCTTCCTATACCCCAAAGTTAACAATCAGAAGCTCTGCTGCCATGCAGTAGGAGCCCACAAGGTGTCTCCCCCCTCCACACCACTGTGGCACCTGCATCCAGGTGAGGCAACACCACAGTATGGGCATCTCTCACATGGTTGGGGCTCCTGCTATTACCCTAATGGAGTCATCATGGCCATTCCTTGACCCATTGAGTCAAAACTCTGGAGCAGCAGCGAAGGAGAGCGTCACCAGCCAGCCAGCCAGCCAGCCAGCCAGCCATCCCCACCCCACCCCACCCTTTCTGTTTCAAGTTAGAGTCCCAGGAACCCGTCAGAAGATGTCAAAGGTTGCCATTGAGCCGTACTCACAATTTAAAGGTTTCATTCCACTCAGGGTTCAGAGAACATTTGATGGTTTTAGTCTTTTGTTTGCTTTCACTTTTCGGGTCAGGGATGAGCTTGAGTTTCACATACGGGTCTGACAAGCCGTTGGGATCCATTGGAACCAGATTTCTGGCATCTCGTACTGGAAAGGGAAGAGAGAAAAGACTCAGTGGGAAAGGACCAGGGCATCCTGTAAGCCACCCAGAGTGCTGTAAGCTGCCCAGAGTGGCTGGGGAAACCCAGCCAGACGGGTGGGGTAGAAATAATAAAAGTTATTATTATTATTATTATTATTATTATTATTATACCTCGGGTTACACACACTTCAGGTTACATACGCTTCAGGTTACAGACTCCGCTAACCCTGAAATAGTACCTCGGGTTAAGAACTTTGCTTCAGAATGAGGACAGAAATTGTGCTCCGGCGGTGCGGCAGCAACAGGAGGCCCCATTAGCTAAAGTGGTGCTTCAGGTTAAGAACAGTTTCAGGTTAAGAACAGACCTCCGGAACGAATTAAGTACTTAACCTGAGGTACCACTATATTATTATTATCCACTTTATATCTTTCATTTGCACACTGGAAACACCAAGGATAAAGAAAAGTTTTTCTCCCTCTCTCATAACACCAGAACGCATGTGAGAATAGGATGCTGGACTAGATGGGCCCTTTTTGGCCTGATCCAGCAAGCTCTTACTATGTTCATATGTTAATGTTATGCCTTGTTTATCCCTGAAAGGCAGGATGGACTCTTGGACTCCCTTGCTTGCCCCTTGCTTGCTTCCAAAGGCCCCTTGGGAAGTTTCACTGCAGCCGGGGCTTCCAAAATGGAAGCCACTCAGCGTAGTTCTTTGAAATTATGTTCAGGCCAACCCTGAAGATGCAGCCACTAGAGATTCTGCACGAGAAGATACAGGGAAAAGAAGAAATCATCTACCTGACGCCAAGCTGACCCGCAGAATTGCCCACGATTTGGTTGTCAAAAGCCTCAATTAAGGTAATTGCCGCCTAACTGGATTGACAGCTGAGGCATGTTTGGCATCATTAAAATATAAAGACAGGCAGGAGAGCTTGAAATTTCCAGGAGCAACTGTGATGGTGCTGCAGTACCTGGGAAAGGTCCCTGCACTCCACGTTATCTGTGGGCTGCCTTGTGAACAAACTCTAAGAACCCAAGGACATCCTGCTGTAACATAAGGCCAGGCATAGGCAAACTCGGCCCTCCAGATGTTTTGGACTACAACTCCCATCATCCCTAGCTAACAGGACCAGTGGTCAGGGATGATGGGAACTGTAGTCCCAAAACATCTGGAGGGCTGAGTTTGCCTATGCCTGCATAAGGCCAATGGCACATCTGGTCCGACATCCTTTTCTCACAGAAGCTGATTAGATGCCTGAGGGAATACAAACACAATAGCGTATTCCTCTCATGCAGTATCCAGCAACTGGTCTTCAGAAGCATTACTGCTGTGGAGGCAGAGTATATTCACCAGGGCTAATAGCCATTGAGAGACCTCTTCTGCCTCCTCTTTTAAAGGCATCCAAGTTGGTGGCCATTACCGCCTCCCATGGGAGCAAGTTCCATCCTTTAACTATGCGCTGCCTGAATAAGTCCTTCCTTTGAACTGCCTTCCTGGACCTTCTAGCTTTCAGCTTCATTGGATGTCTGCTAAGTTCTAGCGTTAGGAGAGAGGGAGAAAAGTTTTTTTCTCAATCCACTTTCTTCATGCCATCCACAATTTTATAAATGTCTATCATGTCACCTCCTCATAGGGGAGTCACTCCACCCCCTTGACCACTTGGATTGCCCTTTCTTGGACCTTTCCCAACTCTGCGATATCCTTTTGGAGGTGAGGCGACCAGAACGATATGCAGTATTCCAAATGCAGTCACACCACAGAAATGCAATATGGTGTTATGATAGCGACAGTCTCATTTTTCAATTGCTCTCTCAATGATCCACAGAGTGGAATTTGCCTTCTTCACAGCCACTGCACACAGGGTCAGGGTCTTTGTTAAGCTATCAACTTATGACCCCAAGGTCTCATTCCTCGACAGTCACCTCCACTTCAGACCCCAGGAGTGTAGATGTGAAATCTGGATATTTCTGCACTGACATGCCTGTTTGCAGAGGATCAATATCTCCTCCATTCAAACATACACAGTCCAGACACATGAATGGAAAATCGGACACAGAGTGGGGATGCAAACCCCAGTTTAGCAGGTCCTCTCTGACTGGCTCACAGCTGTCAGCCTCAGTTTCCATTATGGAAATAGAGACTAGTTGGCATTTTAACAAGAGCCATATTTCCTCTTCTCTTCCTGACCACCGCCAGATGAATTGAGGCTGCCTTATTCTGCATCATTGCTCTTTCTTCCAAAAAACAGAGGAGCCAGTGCTTTCCAAATCTGCAACTTCTAACTCCCCAGGGTCAACTTCTGCTTAGTGCATCATGAAGTCATTCACATGTACCCAATACGACAGCCTCCATCAACAGGCAAGGAAAAGCACACCACAGCACACCTTCATTACGGTACTTGGGGCAGTTATTCCCAAACTGCCTCCAACTGCCACCTTGGGGCAACTGAAGGTGATGATGCAAAGTCCCAGGGATGGATAACATCCTGAAATGGATCCAGCAAAAAAACAGGAGGTAGAACCCAGCCAATGTAGTCCATTGCCTTCCCTTACTTCCTAGCAGTGGTATTATGTGAGGGTGGCCCCATCTGGGCATTGAAGATTGAGTCAGTTCCATGAAGCAAGTGGAAGAAAGATTAGTGCCACCATTCCTTATAACATGTAATTAATACACTGAAGAAGAATAAATTTGCACATATATTTATAATGGAAAATGCACCGCCCTTCTTACAGCAGCATCTTCCTGGGCCGGTGCACATTAATTAATGCCTTTCTAGCTTGTTTATCTAATTGCTGCATAATTTGTTCCAGTTTGGGCCAACGACTCACTTCATCAACTCATTCAATTAGCAAGTATCAGGTCTGTGCAGGAAGAACCAATCCCCCGTGAGAAAGGGACAGATTAACCTTGAACTGCCAAATAGATTTGCCCTTCAGAATGATGCCGGGTGGCAAAATGGCCAGCAACCTAGGGACACGGGACAAAAACAAAGAGCGATGCATTTCTTCCATGTGTTGCTTCAAGCAAGCTCCAGTTTCATGGGATCAACCTTGGGATTTGTGAAGTAATAAGGAGCGACTCCAGGCTGTGTTGGTGACATTTTGGTGGAACTAGAATGGACTGGATGTTCTGCAGCTGGATTCCCTTCCCCTGAAACATAGATTTCGAACTGTGGGGCTGAGCAGTCGAGGAGCATTTTCCAAGATGGTTTCTGGATTTGTGTATCAATATTTTAACCCTGACCTCCTTTTCCTATATAGAGCACTCAAGGTGGCTTGCAATAACTACAATTCACAAAAGACCTCAAAATACTAACCATTTGTAACAGAGCAACAGAGCAAATCCAAATCTAATACAATTAGATTAAGTGAGAACAACCAGCTGATCCTCTATTTCAACTGGAAATGAGCCAATTCCTCTCCCCATACATCAAAGTCAAAGTGAAATCAACTCATCACTTGAACCAATCTTAGGAACTTGGAAAGTGAGACACAGTGGACTCTCATCCATCCCCAAAGCCTCCTCCCAATCTTCCGCTTTTGCTTGCATTTAACTCTGGAGGATATGCTGGCAATAGCACCAACGAGAGTCTAGAGAAGGAGGAGACTTCTCTCTCTCCATCACCACAAAATGCTCCACAACGCATCAGAGCACCCACTGCAGTAGCCCTTGGGATTTGTACATCTTCAAGGTGAAAGAGGGTCCTTCTCTAACCTAGACCATGATCCAAACTGGAGAAGGGTTGGAAGGAATCCTTAAAACCACACTTTGAGAAGAACCTTAAGGGTTCGTTTCCACACACCTAAATAAAATTAAATGGAAAGGGAGCCAAATGCTTGCATAAACTAGGCCAGTGTTTCCCAACCACTGTTCCGCGGCACACTAGTGTGCCGCGAGATGTTGCCTGGTGTACCACGGGAAAAATTAAAAAATTCGAAAGATTTTTTTTTAAAGTCAAATTTTCGATTGGGGCGCCGTCACTAGATGACCCCTGGGGTTCCCTCCCTCCCTCCCGCTCTGCGCCTCCCTCCTCCTCCTCCTCCTCCTCCGGGGAGGCCCTTCCTGGCTCTCGGCCAAGGCTTGGCGGCTGCCACTCACTCGCTCGCTCACCCACCCGTCCCTCCATCCCTGCACCCGGCCTCTCCCCCTCCGTCCCCGGCGCGGGGGCTGCCGGGATCCGTAGTCCCCTCGCCCTTGGGCTCCGCGCCCGCGCGGGGTGCGCAAACTATGTTTCCCAGCGTGGCCTGGCGGGCCGGGCGTTTTGTTTGAAGCACTCTTCCCCTGGCCATGGAATGAGCGCGGCGGCGGCGGCCGGGCGGGCAGGGGCTCTTCCGCGCAGACCCCGCGCAGCCTGCCTGCGCCCCCGCGGAGATCGGGCGGCAGGATGGAGCCCGGGGATCCCCGCGGAGGCGGAGCGGCGGAGGCGGAGGCTGCCCCCCAGGTAGGGCTGTGTCGGGGTTTTTTTATTTTTGCAATGCTGCATCCGCGCCAGAGGGGACGCATCGGACTGCGGGGAGACCCCTTGGCGGGCGTGCAAGGCAATGCATGCGTGCAGGCGTTGCATGGAGTGCAGTGCAATGCAATGGCAACGCGGCGCCCTGCATGCATGCATGCAACTTCCACCGGCGCTCCGGACTTGGCAGGTGAGGGGGGTCCCCAGCGGCAGAGAGAGCCGGGAGGGCGAAGGGGAGCCGGGGGGGAGCACCGCTGCTCCCCGAGCCGAGCCCGGGGGGGAACTTCGGCGTCGTTGCGCCAGGTGTTGGAGGCGGAGGCTGGCGGGGGCCCCTCACCTGCAAAACCTGGTCGCCTCTCATATATTCCGTGCATTGCATTCATCGCCCGCTTTCTCCTCCAAGGAGCTCCCGGGGGCGTGCGTGGTTCTCCCCGTGTTATCCTCGCAACAACAGCCCTGCGAGGTGGGTCAGGCGAGTGGCCCAAGGGAGCACCCAGGGATTGTCCTGGCCAGGTGGGGTGATTTGAACCCTGCTCTCTGCCCGGTCTTCGTCCTCATTTAGCCCCCACATGTGCATGACTGTGCATGACTGAGGTTTCCCCCCCTCGTCTTGGCTATGGTGTGAGTCTGTGCTGTTAATTAATGGGGTTCTGCCTTCGGAGAAGATGAGCCAGCCCTCAAGGAGGTGATTATGTAATTTGCTAGCAATTCATGTCCCTCCCGGCGTGACGCTGCGCGCTGACGTCACGGGGCTGTAATGGTGGTGTGCCTCGAGATTTTTTTTTCATGAAACAAGTGTGCCTTTGCCCAAAAAAGGTTGGGAAACACTGAACTAGGCTATCCTCTCCTGATCATGAATGGGGGTGAGAGAAATGGCTTAGGCAGGTGTCAGGAAGGAGACAGGGTCAGACTGAAGTTGCAGGAAGTTGGACAACTCCAAGCAGATAACTTGCTCCAGCAGCTGACTTTGGGATCACATTCAAAGCATATCCCCCCTCGAAAAGAATCCTGTGAATTGTAGTTTAGAAATTAGGCATAATCTGCACACAGACACACACACAGACACACACACACACACACACACACACACACGGAAAAATAGAATTCTGAACCTTTCAAAATAAGCACACTTGGTTCTGTTTGTCTCAGGTTTATTTTGGGGGCCAGTAATAGCTATAACTTCCTTGCTCTGACAAGCATAATTGTCAGGGAAACTGGGAATGAGTCAAGAAGGGAACAAGGCACAGATCACAGTTACTGTCCAGGGTCCTGAAGAATGTGCAAATGATTTCCAGAGAGGTGGCCGTGTTAGTGGATTGCAGCAAGAGCAAGAGATTTCATAGCTTCTGCCACAATAAGTTGAGTCATCTTTAAGATACCACAAGGCTCTTTGTTATCCGTTCCCTGGTTTAGTCTTTCCCCTCTGAAGTCAACAGATGCAGCTAAAACATTTTCAAATGCTGATCCGCGACCTTCAGGGGCAGGAGGAAGAAGGGGATTCTGACAACGTAGATACCACATTCTATATTTATGAAGGAATTGGCAATAAGGAATTTGTAACAAGAAAAGCAAATCAGATGACACACAGGCAAGCTTAGAAGATTCCTCCTCGGCTGATCTTAAGTCACCGAGAGAAGCTGCCTGCATCAAAGAGATGGTGGGGGTGGGGTGCTTTCTTTCCAAAGCCTTACAACACGACCTTGATTCCCGCTATAACACCAGCCATTTCTGGTGGCTTTTGAAATCAAATGCCAGGCAATCAAAGCCCTAAAAAATTCTGGAAGTCAAGCACTGCCATCTACGGGCTGATATTGCGACTGCACCACCAAGTGAGTCATTTTCTTAATCACAAATGTTGGGCATTCAAGGTCACCCCTTAATTAAGCCATAGGGACTAGTGGCCAATTAAGTGACTAGTCAATGGTTAGATGCTCCTTAGCACGCTGTGTTATTTTGTTTTCACACTCAGGATTGCTAAAGGTGGTGAAAGGGTCTCCTTGTTGCCTCTTTTTCAGGAGCGATGAATTTATTCCCCAGCGAAAACTGTGCATGGAGAACCAGAGGGGGTTCTGAATTGTCATTGGCAGCCTTCATCAACCTGGCATCCTCCAGATGTTTCGGAATGCAATTTCCATCAGCCCCAGCATTGTCCAGCCACGTTGGCTGGGGTTGGTCAGAGTTGTAGGTGTTCCCAGGGGCAGCCTGTTCCCATTTTGCCACCTGAGATGAAACAGAAATTGCTGTCTTCTGCCCCCACTCACTGCTGCACTCTACCCCCACTTCTGCTGCTGGAGCACCCCAGCTCTCCCCAAACTCAGCAATCATCCTAACCTCCACCCTTTAGCCACATCAGTTGATGCAACAAAGCAGAAAGATGTATAATTTCTTACTTTTGAATTAAAGAAAATTTAATCCCACTCACTACGATAACCTGCTGATCAGATCATTGCGTTGCACTCTATGTGGGGCTCCTCTTGAAGACAGACTAGAAGCTGCAAGAAGCATAGAGTGCAGCTGCCTGAGTTTGGCGCATCACAGCTAATTACATCATATAACACCAATTCTTTAGTTGTAATTCCTGCATTGCAAGGGGTTGAACTAGATGACTCTTGGGGCCCCATCCAATGCTACAATTCTATGAGTCTATGAATCCTGCAGGATGGAAGGTGTTTGTATTGGAAATAGATTTTTTTTTAGTGTTGGTTACCTGATTCAGGAAGGGGGTTGCACAAACTCCTGCCAAATTGGACAGAATTTCACCCCTGCTCATCAGATGATACGGGTGTGGGTGTGTTAAAACAGGCTGCGTTGACTGAGTGCACCAGTTTCCTGTGGGGAACTGGCACATGCAGCTAAGATAGAATTGACCCCCACCCTCTGACCATCAGCTGATGTCTCCTGCCCATCTGAGTGACATCAGCTGATGGGCAGGTGGGCGTGACTTGGATCAATTGGGATACAATCTACACTGTGGTCTCTCCTCATTTATGGAACTCCCTGCCTTCAGACATACGTCTGCTGCCTACCTTAATTGGGTTCAGTGCCCATTAAAAACTTAGCTCTTCACCCAGACCTTTGGTGGGGAGAAATTATTTGTGATCAATAGTGTCATTAGTAATAATAAAACCAGCCTTACACTGAGCGAGACCAGTGACCCATCTAGCTCAGTACTGTCTGCACTGACTGGCAGCAGCTTTCCAGGCTTTCAGCTAGGGGGTCTCTCCCAGCCCTTCCTGGAACTGTCAGGGATTGAACCTGGGAGTTGAGGCATGCCATGCAGATGCTCTGCCTCTGAGCCAGCTATAGCTGATGGATATTCATCTGATGCATTGATACGGCTTGACTTTTAATTTTGGTTTCAAGCTTATATTGAATTTTCTTGCTTTAAAACATGATTGTAAATCATGTTCAGATCTCTGTCGGTTAGCGGTGGCTTAGATATCATGCTATATCTGCAAGTCCCAAACTTTCCCTCCCACAGATGAAAATTGCTGAGGCTCTGACTGGACCACTTAATGATTTTTAAATTGTAGCAATTGTACTGCACTGTGCTAGACGCTTTAACTGTATCTTTACTGCTTCTTTTATTTGTTATATTGTATTTTATTGCATTGCAATTTGAACCCCAATACTGATTTGTATCCAAAACAGCACTAAGTAACCATTCCCCATCAGTGCAAGGATTTCCACTTGTGCAATGGGACTCCCCACCTCCCCGCACATTCCTTGCCCTCCCCAAATCTGCTCTAGAGGATTGGGGGAACCCCCTAGAACAGTTTTAGGGGGTGCATGGGGAAGGAGACAGGGAGAGTACTGTTGCACAAACATAAATCCTTGCATTAATGAAATGGTAACTCAGTACAGTCATAACTCGGGTTAAATATGTTTCAGGTTGAGTGTTTTCAGGTTACGCTCTGCGGCGACCTGGAAGTAACGGAACACGTTACTTCTGGGTTTCGCCGCTCGTGCATGCACAGCTGCTCAAAATGACATTACCCGCACTTGCAGAAGCGGCAAATCACGACCCGCGCACGCACAGACGCGGGTTGCATTCTACTCAGGATGCGAATGGGGCTCCGGAACAGATTCTGTTTGCATCCAGAGGTACCACTGTACATCCTGTTCTCATAGTGGCAAACCACATGCCTGCAGGAGACCCACAAGCAGGACTCAAATGCAAGACCATAAGAACTTAAGAAGAGCCTGGTGGATTGGGTCAACGGGTCAACTAGTCCAGCATTCTGTTCTCACAGTGGCCAACCATACGCCCCAGGGGGAATCCCACTAACAGGACCTGAGCACATCAGGACTCTCCCCTCCTGCAGTTTCCAGCAACTGGTATTCAGACCTTCTTAATTTCTAGTGCCAAGGGTGGGTATCACAAATTTCTTGGGCTGGCTTCCAGTACTAGGGTTAGGCTGAGAAACGCCCTTGATCTGGGCATCCAGATTGGCCACATGACTAACCCACAAATCCCTCTGAAGATCCACCATAGATGAGACATGATTTCTGTCCTTTTGAACAAAGGCCTTTGGATTTCCTGGCTTTACACATGCTCTTTGCTTCTGATGCCACAAGAGAGCACTCTAGATACATCTGTGCCTCCCAGAGAGAGGCTTCGTTCTGCAGAAGGCAACCTCGTGTTTTCCTGGAAAACAAAATTCCAAAAGACCAGAGGGAACGCTTGAGAAGAGCCCTTCCCCAACCTGGTGCCCTCCAGATGTTATGGACTACAGCTTCCATCAGTCCCAGCCAGCATGGAGTTGTAAATCAAAAATATCTAGAAGGCAGACAGCTGAGAAAGGCTGCTCTGGAAAGACAGTACTATTCGTGTGAAATAAACGCACACTTCCCAATCAACTCCACAATATGGAGGACTAAACACAGTCACTGTTCCATCTGTAGCTCAGTACTGTCTACAATGACTGGCAGTGGTTGTCCAGGATTTACATTCAGCCTTACCTGGAGATATGGGAGATTGAACTTGGGAAGGCATTAATGTTTAATGTTTTACTGTGTTTTTATATGGAAGTGAGAGCTGGACCATAAAGAAGGCTGATCGCTGAAGAATTGATGCTTTTGAATTATGGTGCTGGAGGAGACTCTTGAGAGTCCCATGGAATGCAAGAAGATCAAACCTATCCATTCTGAAGGAAATCAGCCCTGAGTGCTCACTGGAAGGACAGGTCATGAAGCTGAGGCTCCAATACTTTGGCCACCTTATGAGAAGAGAAGACTCCCTGGAAAAGACCCTGATGTTGGGAAAGATTGAGGGCACAAGGAGAAGGGGACGACAGAGGATGAGATGGTTGGATAGTGTTCTCAAAGCTACCAGCATGAGTTTGACCAAACTGCGGGAGGCAGTGGAAGACAGAAGTGCCTGGCGTGCTCTGGTCCATGGGGTCACAAAGAGTCGGAGGCGACTAAACGACTAAACAACAACTACAATGTTTTTATATGTATGATGATGATGATGCATGAAGGCAGATGCTCTAACTTGTGGCACCTCCTTTTTTATTTCATTAAAACGTGAGGTGTGTGGGTGGATGTATTTGTGGTAAACTGAGGAACTTCCTGAAGGTAAGAGCTGATTGACTACCTTGGAAGGTGGTGGATCACCTTCATTTGAGGTTTTTAAGCAATGGTTGGATGGCCACCTGTCTGGGAGTCTTCAGCTGCAATTCCTGCATTGCAGGGGGTTGGACTAGATGTCACCCTTGAGATCCCTTCTAACTCTACAGATCTATGAAATTACATGCTGGAATTTCAGATGCACTGAAAAAAGGAACAGCAGCAATTGCTGTATAATTCAGCAATTGCCAGACTTACAACTGCCATTTCTTGGAGATGATTCATGATGAGCCAGCCAGGCTGCTTTGCCTTGACTCAGCAATTCATGACTCCTCCCTTGGCTTGGGTACAACACTACTACCTCAGAAACATGCTTTGCAGCTTTTGTTTATCGTGTTTGCCCCCCCGAGATGAGCCAAAACTCCCCCTTTCAATGACTGTTAAGCATTCCTTGTAAAAATATTTGTTTCCTGACTCACAATGCACTCGCCCACCCTCTGAGAGCTCATTGCACAGCAAATTATGACTGTGCCAGCACTCCATCACAGCATGGACCTTTCGTGGGTTTTATTGAGGGATGGACCCACCCACCTCAGAGTCATAGGCATTTATTCATGAGTGTATTGTATAGGTACCTAAGTATGCATTTTACCATGTGTATCTCAGTGTATGCCTTTATAAACATCTATTAACCTAAAACACACATTTCAAAGCATTTTGGTATCACAAAAATCTATACTGCAAAATCTGAAGGATAATTATGCTGCAATCTGTGTCTGGGAGGTGCAAATTGTGTGCCTAAAAATAGGGACCAAATGAAATTCTTCTCCATGCCTCATCTAAGAAGGAGGAAGAAGTAGAAGTAAAATAAGTAAAATTAAAAAACGGTGCCAAAGCAGCACTCAGGACCAGGGAGAAGTAATGGAACAAAACATGATTGGCAGTGGGCAAGTGGATGTTTGGACAACTGAAATGTTAAGTTTCTACTTTGCTAAAACAAATAGTTCTCACCCTCCAAAGAAATTAAAGTGTAGAATATTCAGTGTTGCCATCATGATGCAGTTCGTCAGGGAGTGGCCTGCTTTTACCTGCCTTGCCCCCCCCCCCCGCTCCAGCTCTGAGAGATGTCATAAGGGAGCCTTCATCCAGAAGAAGAACTCTTGAGAGGACTTGCTGGCTGTTGAGGTTGAGGCATAAGAGGGCTTCTTGTTATCTTTTTTGACAGGGGAGAATTGCTAGGTACTAATTTCAACTTTGGAGCTACTTTGGGACGTGTAATGATTGGGTTATTTTTTCTTGACCCACTGGTGAGTTTCATGCTCATTTAAATTTTGATGCATGTCAAATGAGTTGTCAGTCCTTGATTACTAGTGTTATGTTCAGAAGCGTAGTCACAGCCATGCCCTTTCTAAGATGATGCAATACTCTGAGATGACGCAATAATGTTATAATTATACAATAATAATAATTAGGGATGCCCTGCAAAGATCAATGCAACTCTCCACATTTTCTGTGCACATCCACAGGCAAATTATTTGGAATGCTCCAATATCAAATTTCAGAGACGCTTCAAGTTGTGTTTGCCTTCGTAGCAAACAGAACTTGCACCCCATTCTCTTGAAGCTGAATCTCCTAATCTTTTCGGTGCTCCTAGATGCTTAGCTTTGGAGCATACACAACAACTCCTCCTTGGTGTTCTTCCTGCACACCTTCTCCAGAGTGACCCTAGGAGCCCATCCTCAGTGGATGACTCACTTCCTTTCACTCCGATTGGCTCCAACGGGCACAAAGGGTGAGAAGACTCCTCATTGGCTAAAAAGCTCCCTTTTCATGCTGACTGGGCAACTCTAGGAAACAGGGGCCCCACTGCAGAAATATTAATGGTTATTTGACCCCCTGAACCTAGACACCACTGGTTATGTTTGTAGTGTTAGTACTTTTTTAGGTACTAAGCATCATTATTGTACAGTGGTACCTCAGGTTACATATGCTTCAGGTTACATACGCTTCAGGTTACAGACTCCACTAACCCAGAAATAGTACCTCGGGTTAAGAACTTTGCTTCAAGATGAGAACAGAAATCGTGCTCTGGTGGCGCGGCGGCAGCAGAAGGCCCCATTAGCTAAAGTGGTGCTTCAGGTTAAGAACAGTTTCAGGTTAAGAACAGACCTCCAGAACGAATTAAGTACTTAACCTGAGGTACCACTGTATATCAGTGTTTAGGTTTTTTAAAAAATGTAAACCACTTACAGATTTATATTTGAGGGAAATGTGATTCAGACTCCTCAGGGTGCTCTCTCACTGATTCCCACTGAGAACAGGTGTGAAATGGTGAGAAACAGGAGGGTGGGAATTAGTTCCTCACTTCAAGAAGCAACAGCAACTCACACTGAATTCCTCTGTGCAGTAGTCCTAAAATACTTTTCCTCTGTGCACTTCATACCACAGACCCAAAGCTCTGATGAACAGTGTTTGGTCTGGGTGAATGAGGAGCGGTAGTCCACAGTATTTGTCTAAAACAAAACATCTGAAACATGCTAAGGTCATTTCAGGACACCAAAACCCCAGAGATCACAGAGAGTAGCTCATGCAGCTGGGAGGAAGTAGCAGCTGCTGGGAGATGGGGAAGACCTGGAGCAATAAAACACCCTTATTCTCCTGCTTGAAGAGGCATGAAGTGGTTAAATGTATCCCCTGCTCAGAAAGAAAAGCTGGAAGCTGCAGGAGGGGAGAATACTCTTGAGATAGAATCCTACTTGCGGGTTTCCCACAGCCATCTGGTTGGCCATTGTGAGAATAGGATGCTGGGCAGGATGGGTCACTGGCCTGATCCAGCAGGCTCTTTTTATGTTCATATACATGGATATCACACTTCTAAGGTGTTAGTGCTACCATATAAAGCCCTAAATGGCTTGCAACCCAAACCCCTAAAAGAGCATCTACCCCTGTACCAACCGTCTCAAACCCTGTGATCAGCAGCTGAGCACTTGGTGGTGGTGCTTCCATAGGGGATTCTCTGGCTGGTGCTGACCCATGACAGAGCCTTTTCAGTGGTGGCTCCCCAGTTGTGGAATGCCTTCCCCTAGGGAGGTGTGCCTGTCTCCATCATGATTAGCTTTCAAAAGGAATTCAAAAACATTCCTGCTTACCCACACATTTGGTGGTGGCTGAAGAAGACTGTTTCTGGCAACCTCGAGGTCAATGGGTGGAATAATGTTTCTAATTCTGCTTTTAAATAGTACATTTGTTTGCTGCCCTGACCTCTTGGGGAGGAAGGGCATGCTATAAATTCAATGGTTATTATTAATAAAAGGTAAAGGACTCTTGGATGGTTAATTCCAGTCGAATTTGACTATGGGGTGCAACGCTCATCTCCACTTTCAGGCCAAGAGAGCCAGCGTGTCCACAGACAGCTTTCTGGGTCATGTGGCCAGCATAACTAAACCACTTCTGGTGCAACGGGACACTGTGATGAGTGCCAGAACACATGGAGACACAGTTTACCTGCAGCCACAGCAGTACCTATTCATCTACTCATGCTGGTGTGCTTTCAAACTGCTAGGTTGCAGGAGCTGGGACAGAGCAACGGGAGCTCACCCCATCACGTGGATTCAAAGTGCCAATGTTGCAACCAGCAAGCTCAAGAGGCTCAGTGGTTTAGACCACAGCGCCACCTGAGTATTAATAAGAATACTCTGGTGGAACCCAGGGTAAGCACTTGAAACTCTTGCACCAGTCAGAGATCTGGGGTGGCATGCAACACTAACCTCCAAACACTTTATATGATGTAAGGTAAAGATAAAGGGACCCCTGACCATTAGGTCCAGTCGTGGCCAACTCTGGGGTTGCGGCGCTCATCTCGCTTTATTGGCCAAGGGAGCCGGCGTACAGCTTCTGGGTCAAGTGGCCAGCATGACTAAGCCACTTCTGGCGAACCAGAGCAGCACACAGAAACGCCGTTTACCTTCCCGCCGGAGCGGTACCTATTTATCTACTTGCACTTTGAGGTGCTTTCGAACTGCTAGGTTGGCAGGAGCAGGGACCGAGCAGTGGGAGCTCACCCCGTCACAGGGATTTGAACCGCCAACCTTCTGATTGGCAAGCCCTAGGCTCTGTGGTTTAACCCGCAGCACCACCCGTAGAATTCCTTTATTACATATACAGTGGAACCATCATTTTCAAGAAAAACCCTTGTCAAATCTAAGGCAAATCTAAAACCAGACTTGATAATCTGATAGAGCTGATTTTTTTTAACTTGGACTTTTGTTATTTTAACGCATGTACAGCTGTACTCATCCTACATGCCTATTTTATAGTTTAATTTTAATTTTATCATTTCAATTTTCAGCTGCTGCTAAAATTGTTCTACCTGTTTTAGATACAGTATAAAATGAAATTTAAAAAACGCACACCAACCCCCAACTTGGGGCTTCTTGTCATTATGGTGTTGGAAGCCTGCAGCCAATAGAAGGAATGATGCGCTTGCCACAATATATTGAGGTTCTACGAAAGAGCGTTATTCCAGATCTGGAAAAGAGGTATCCTGGCGGTACTGTGATATTGCAGCTGTACCTAGCTCCCTGTCACACATCAAAAATGGAGAAGAAATTCGTGACAGAGTAGCAAATACAGGTACTTGATTGGCCAGGGAATTCCCCGGATGCAAATCCCACTGAGAATTTGTAGGCTATATGCAAAAGTCGCCTCCATGCTGTAGACTGTGCGACTATGGAGAAGCTCATTCAGGCACTGATTCAAGTGTGTTACAGGAATTCGACAATCAACAGTGACTGTTCGAAACTAGTAGACTCCATGCCAAACCGTGTTCAAATGCTGCTTAAAAATAGCGGAGGTCATATCCGTAACTAATGTACATATATGTGAGTTTTGTACATCTATATGCAGTGGCATAGCATGGGGGGTGCAGGGGGGGCCGGCCGCACCGGCCGCAACATCGGGGGGGGGGCGCTCGCACTTGCAGCTCTCTGCCCCTACCTGGCTCACTCACTCTCTCTCACTGCAGTGCTGGCTGTGCGAATCCGATCCGAGCCGCTGGGTCACCGCCCACTGTGGAGGGGGTGGGTGCCAGGCGTGCGGTGCGGAGAGAGAGTGAGGGACTATCTGGGGGAGGGACAGTGCAGCGGCCGCCCAGCGCAGCGCTGAGCGTGGGAGAGAACCACACCAGACCAGCCCAGGCAGCAGCAAGAAGAAGCTGGCAGCGGCGGCAGGTTAGGGGTTAGGGGGCGCAAATTACTTGCCTTGCCCCGGGTGCTGACAACCCACGCTACGCCGCTGTCTATATGTGAATTTTGTACAATAAACTACATTGTTGGTTTAAATTAATTTGCACAAGGGTGTACACACAAACAGTTCCATGATAGTTTTTGAAAGCTCTTTGGAAGGCAAAGAGGGAGGCAAGATGTTTTTGCCCCTGAACTTTCCCTCAAGGAAACACAAAACAAACTACCCACTCACCTACGACGGTGAGGACCTCGTTTTCAATTTCCGCTGTGATGTGTATCCTGCCCCGGCGCTCAGTGTGGTCTGTGCCACAGAGACTTGGTACGTTCATCACGCAGCGTTTGTGGACGTTCATCATGCAGGCTAGTGGAGAGAGAATTGGAAGGAGAGAGTTCAGGTCCCAGAATGGGGATCAAGACATTGTGCTTCACCTGCCATCAGGATATCATGCATTCCACCTCCTTTAATGGGACGCCACATAGGTTTCTGCTGCTGTTCATTTCTGAACACACACTAGATTCTTCCCTGCCTTCTGCCTGAAAAATTATATTTATTTCTTTGTTCCTTGGTTGTATTAATATCCCACTTTTTTTCTCCAAGGAGCTAAAGGTGGCACACATGGCTCTCCCCCTCTTCATTTAGTCCCCACAAGAAACCTGTGAGGTATGTTGACAGGCAGAGACTGGCCCAGGGTCACCCAGTGAGCCTCATGGCCAAGTGGGGATTTGAATCCTAGTCTCCCCCTGGCCCTAGTCTGACCATCTAAAAACCCCTACATGCCATCGGACACCTAGAGGATTGTGGGCTTGAGACCTGATGAGTTCCTGTCCCACCTCATTTACATCCATCAACTCCTCTAAGATCTCTCCTTCCACCATCTCCATTGCAGTGGCCCCAGAGAGCTACTCTACAGTATTATTATCATTAAGTAGATTCATTAGCCGCCATTTTTTGCCATGGCAACTCTAAGCGACTTACAAAATAACTTACCCAAAACAGAAACATGCAAACATTAAAACCAGGAGGTAGAATGCATTAAAGCATCTCACCCACTCTAAAAAAGCCACGGATAGTTAAAAAAGGTGGGATAAAAATTCAATAAATAAACCATTTAAAAGGATGGTTGTAATTCACACAGTGACCATTAGAGGTCTTCCTATGCCCAATCCATGTGATCCCCCCACCCACCCAACAGCAATTCCATCCTGAGAGGGAACAGCATTTCTTCCACCCCCATGAGAGCCTTCCATCCCCCTCTGAAAAGTCCAGCTCTTACTTTGTACGAAAAAGTCACTTTTTCCGAGCGTTCCTTGTTCCAGAGTGAAAGCTCAAAGGGCAACTCAGGTGAATTGCGGAAGGGCAAACCAGGGCAATAGATTCTGCTGTTCTTTCTGCTTATTCCTCTTTTGCTATTGCTTGTATTTATACTCCATCTCCCCACCACCACCCCATGGTGTTCATGGTTCTCCCCATCTCCTTTAATCCCCACAACAACCTTGCAAGGCAGGTTAGTGAGGCAGCGACTGGCCCAAGGTCACACCAAGTGAGCTTCATGGGCTGAGTAGGGATTTGAACCCTGGTCTTCCAGGTCCTAGTCTGGCACTCCAACCACGACACCACACTGGCTCTGTAGCTGCCTTGGGAACTGGATCTCCTGTATGCCACATTTCTTGCACCCCAATTGTATTGTAGGAGAGGCAGCGCTGGAACCCTTCCTTCCCTATTCCCTCCCTGTAACTGAGGCAGGGGGTTGGACTACAGGACCCCTGAAGGTCCTTTGCAATTCTACAGTTCTATGATTCTATGAATCCTGGATCTCCTTGTTCCTCAGATGTTCAATTATCCTTAAATTCAGCTGGGCACCATCACTGATGTGAGCTTGCGAATCACCTCTGCCTGAATTGCTGCATCCCTTTTTAATTCTCCTTCCTTCCTTCCTTCCTTCCTTCCTTCCTTCCTTCCTTCCTTCCTTCCTTCTTTCCTTCCTTCCTTCCTTCCTTCCTTCCTTCCTTCCGTACTCCTCCCTCCCTCCTTCTGTTGTCTCCTCCACTCTTGAATTCTGAATTGCAAGGGGCTCAAGACAAGGACATGTCTCCTTCACTTGTGTTTTCTCCTGTGTCCTTGGATGGTGCTATACAAACAAACACCAGCAACCATGAGGCTGCAACATCTTCACAGCTGCCTGTTCCACTTCTTGCAACTGAGGCTTCACTCAGATTTCCTTTTCTTGTAAACACAGCAAAGCCTCCGCTGGTGGATTTGACCACACCAGCTCTGCACAAACAAGGAGACTTACGGCCTTAATCAAAGGGCGTGGTAGCATTGAAAAGAAAAGGTCATACGAGATTTATTGATCCAGCAGTGGAGGAGGGTAGCAGCTGCGTCCTAGGGAAAAAGCAAGCTCCTGCTTCTGTCACTGTCTGGGGGAAGCGAGAGGTAGCAGGAAGGCCATAGACTAGCGGTTAGAGCATGGGTAGGCAAACTAAGACCCGAGGGCCAGATCTGGCCCAATCGCCGTCTAAATCTGGCCTGCAGACGGTCTGGGAATCAGCGTATTTTTACATGAGCAGAATGTGTGCTTTTATTTAAAATGCATCTCTGGGTTATTTGTGGGGCCTGCCTGGTGTTTTTACATGAGTAGAATGTGTCCTTTTATTTAAAATGCATCTCTGGGTTATTTGTGGGACATAGAAATTCATTTACGGTATATATTTTTTTCAAAATATAGTCCGGCCCCCACAAGGTCTGAGGGACAGTGGACCGGCCCCCTGCTGAAAAAGTTTGCTGACCCCAGGGTTAGAGTATCTGCTTTGCATTCAGAAGGTCCCAGGTTCAAAATGGTTTAAAATTCTGGAGGGTCACTGCTGGGAGATGTACAGAGCCAGTAGCCAAAGTAGTGCGTGCAGATGCTGCTGAAGACAACTCCCACTATCCCTGTCTGCAGGGCATGCTGGAGGGGTCTGATGGGAGTTGTAGTCCATAACATCTAGAAGGTGCCTCGTTGGCATGCTAAGCTAGATGGGCCAATGGTCCTGACTCCGTAAAAGGCATAGCAATCTAGCTCAGTATTGTCTACACTGAATGGCAGCAGTCGCTCCAGGGTTTCAGGTGGGAGCTCTCGCAGTCCTACCTAGAGATACCATTGGGGATTAAACCTGGGACCTTCTGCATGCACAGCAGATGTTCTCCCACTGAGCTATAGCTTCACTCTTAAAAATAAAGCACGATTCCAGTCCTCATGGTTCAGAATTATGGGCTGATTTGAATAGGACACCAAAATCTGCCATATGCAGAGCCAGACTTTAGTCCATCTAGCTCAATATTGTTCACACTGGCTAGCAGTGACTCTCCAAGGTTTCGGACAGGGCTCTCTCCCTTTCTGTCCTGGAGATATCATTGGGGACTGAACCTTCTGGTGCTCCCCAATGGCTCAAGAGTGCCTCTCCCAACATGGACCCTGTGTTCTTCATCGGAGGCCCTTCTTTGTGTGCTGAGGGTGGGAACATGAGAAAAAGCCTTTTCAGTAGTGGCCCCTCATTTATGGGATGCTCTCCATCCTGCCATGGAGGCATGCCTGGCAGCATCACTGGCTGCTTTTAGGTGCCAGGCAAAACTGGTCTTTCCACCCTGGCCGTTGGGATCTGCCTTATACCAACCCAGACCATTGGGCCTTCTAGTTCAGCACTGTCCACACCAGGGGTTGTCAACCTGATCCCTACCACCCACTAGTGGGCGTTTCAGGATTCTAGGTGGGCGGTAGGGGGTTCTATGGCACAAGCTGAAACCTTCTTCCATAGAGCACTGGTGGGTGGTAAGGAAATTTTACCATCAAGAACCGCATTAGTGGGCGGTAGGTATAAAAAGGTTGACTACCCCTGGTCTACACGGACTGGCAGCAGCTCTCCAGCATTTCAGACTGGCTTCCCTACCAGCCCTACCTGGAGATGCTGGGGATTGAACCTGGGATCTTCTGCATGCAAAGCAGATGCTCTAACCACTAGGCTACGACCCTTCCCCAACTGAATTTTAGTGGTGTAGTCTGGAGGGTTGGGTTGGTATATATATATTTATTTGTGTATTTTAGGCAGTTTTATCCTGTCTTTATGCTCATTTTTAAATGTTCATTTTTTTGTAAATCGCTTCAAGTTTCTTTTTTGGAAAAAAGCAACGCAACAACAGCCCGTGGTTTGCTTCACTAGGATGATAAAACCAGCCAAGTCTAGCACCGGGTGCATTAAATCCCCACTCACCCCACCCAAGCAACACAGTTAATCCACAATACTCCGGAGTGATAAAGTGGGATCATAAGGACTTTGCTGCATCTACCAAGAAAATTGTGAATCAGACTCCAGATGCTGCGATTGGGTCATATATCTCTCAGTGCAACTGGACTTACTGTCACATTTCATCCCCTGGTGGATGAGTCCATACAACAAGGATCCACAGTGGTCGCAGAAGGTGGGGCTGGAGTACGTGTGGATTTTGAACTTGTGTTTGCTCCGTGGGTCCTGGAGAAAAGAGGCAAGACAGTAGAAAGGAACAATTGGTTAAGTGCTGAGCTTTGCCTATAAATGCAAGTCACTGGTGTGCATCAAGAGCATTATATATGTGTGTGTCAGGACCCCCCCACACCCATCTTCCCTCCCTCCACCCCTTCTTTTTTTCCCTCCCCCTAATGTCTCAACAAATGAAACGGATTTGTAAAAATGTTACATGGGAAAAATATGAGAGACATTACACTTACTTCTGTAAAACAAGAAAATCTTTAATAAAAATAATAATAAAATATATATGTGTCAGGGGCTGGACTGAGGAGGAATGGTGGGGGCCGCCCCACCCCTTCTCCTGAACCTTCCTGAGAACAGGAGGACAGTATAGATTTAGAACAGTGGTTTGCAGAAGGTCATGGTTCAGAGGCTGCAGAGGGGAGAAGCTGGGAAATATTGGAAGAGGAACAGCGGGAAGAAGAAGAAGCACCAGGGAGAGACAGCTGACAGACTCAGTGTCCTGGAAAGCATTCCTGGACCCCCTGCCTCTCCCAGGACCAGGCGAACATTGAAAGTAGTAGAACATAAAGCTCAGAGGCAGAAAGCTCAGATTAGCTGATGCAGGGGTGGTGTAGAATAGGAGAGATTTTTTTGGGGGGGGTATTTGGATTAACGGTATTATGCCCCCTCTCTAAAAGCTCAACAACTTTGGCTTCACCCCCTGCCCCCCCTTCATTGGTAGATCACTTCCAGAATTTTTATAGTGGGAGTAGATTGCAGTCTCTTGGGAGTTGGACGTGCCTGATCTAGGGGATACTGCACTCCTTTGTCTCTCTGTGTGACTATTAAGCAAATTACCATATTTTTCTGTGTATAAGACGCCCCTGTGTATAAGACGCCCCCTATTTTTGGGACTCAAAATTAAGAAAATACACTTTGCACTATCCGTGTATAAGACAACCCCTTATTTCAAACTTCAAAAATTTAGGAAAAAAGATAGTCTTATACACGAAAAAATACAGTACTTGGTGAGAACATTTATTGTTTCTCTGCTTCTTGGCTGCCACCGTGGGAAGGATCTGATTCCCCGAAGCCTGACAATATGCCCCCCGACTGTTTCCATCTGTGGAACCGGCACTGCTGAAAGTGCCACATAAAATCTGTTTTGCACCTACACTTTGGAACTCTCTGCCTGTTGACACCAGGCAGGTGCCTTCGCTGCCCACATTTTTGTTTAGACAAGACTGCCTAGATATTTAGATGACTGATACTTTTTCAGTCTATTGTTGGTTTTACTAATCATCTTACTGTGCTATTCTTTTGTAAACTGCTTTGAGGTTTCCTGCAGTCAAGTGGTATATACATTTTATGAAATAAATAAAGCCTAGTCTATCTTCCATAATGTGAGGCACATTTTTGCAGATGCCACAATTTCTTTCAGGAGCTTGGGGTTATTTTATTATCCCTCCACTCCCTCACAATCACCCTGCGAGGTAGGTTAAATTGATTACAGAGCAAAATGATCAAGGCCACCAAGAGATGCCTTAGCGGGGGATCTGAATTCAGAACCATGCCCAATATTTACTTCCAAACAAACAAGGAGGAACATCACAGCCCATCAGCAACTTTGTCAGCACATCAAAGACAGCCCCAATGAATGAACGGTGCCAAATCAATGCACAGACCTCTGCAATATATCCTCCGCCCCTTTTTGTTTTTTTACAAATGGGAAACTGAGGCTAAGAGGCAATATGGCATCCCACAGTTGCACAACACCAGGCAAGAGCTCCAGGCAATAAAACCCAAATCCAGACCTGGAGGAGATCTTCTAAAATGCCTTTTCATAGAATCATAGAACTATAGTGTTGGGAGGAATGCCAAGGCTGATCTAAATGGCCTCAATCCTGTATACCTGAAGGAGCGTCTCCACCCCCATCATTCAGCCCGGACCCTGATGTCCAGTGCCGAGGGCCTTCTGGTGGTTCCCTCGCTGTGAGAAGTGAGGTTACAGGGAACCAGGCAGAGGGCCTTCTCGGTAGTGGCTCCTGCCCTGTGGAAAGCCCTCCCAGCAGATGTCAAGGCAGTAAACAACTATTTTACTCTTAAAAGACAACTGAAGACAGCCCTGTTTAGGGAAGTTTTTAATGTACGATGCTGTATTGTTTTTAATATCCAGTTGGAAGCCGTCTGGAGTGGCTGGGGAAACCCAGCCAAATGGGTGGGGTATAAATAAATTATTATTATTATTATTATTATTATTATTATTATTATTATTATTATTATTAGTCCAACCCCCGACAATGCAGGAATCACTGCTAGCACCCCCCACTGCTCTCCAAATGTGTCAGACCACAACAGAGTTCTCATAACTACAATTTCCAGAGTTCCTTGCAAAGAGGGATTGATTATTAAACCACTCTGTAAACTGAAGCTCTGGGAGGGAACTAGGGGTCTCCTAACAAGCACCCTTTACAAACTACAGCTCCCAGAGTCCTTTGGGGGAAACCACAACTGTGTATAGTGGTATTTTAGTGCTTTAAATGTCTGGTGTGAAGCTGGGCTCCATTAACTCATTTTTCTACAGGATGGCACCCCATCAGCCCTGGCTGCTGTGGTCAGATGCTGCTGTGAATTGTGGTCCAAAACATCTGGAAGGCAACAGGCTGGTGACAGATGCCTCAGGCAATGGGCTTCTGTGTGTGTGTGTGCGCGCGTGCGTGTGTCCATTCAAATTCCCATCTAGCGGACCATTTGGGCTGGCTGCCCAGCCAGGAAGCTCATATTGGAATAGCCGCTATCTCTCAACCAAACTGAACATACAAAGTTGTTTTGAGGATAAAATGCAGGGCAGGCAGGGGGAATTAGCAAACCTTGCAGACATCCCTGAGGCTCCTTGAAAGGAGGACAGGATACAAATTCAACAACAATAATAAAGACTTCATGAAAAAAGTGAGAACGGAGGATGGATGTGAAGCAAGGCACCAATAATAATAATAATAATAATAATAATAATAATAATAAATTTTTTATTTATACCCCGCCCTCCCTGGCTAGAGCTGGGCTCAGGGCGGCTAACACCAGTAAAATTACAGTAAAAACGTCATAGGGGAGGGGGGGAACAATTTAAAACACAGGTTAAAAATACAATTTAAAATGCAGCCTCATTTTAATAATAGCCCACAGATCAAAACCATAAGGGGAGGGAAACATAAGGGTCAGAGTGAGTCCAAACCAAAGGCTAGGCGGAACAGCTCTGTCTTGCAGGCCCTGTGGAAAGATGTCAAGTCCTAAACTAAGAACAGAAGGACACAAGAAGATCAGGCCAATCACTCATCCTAGTCCAGCACCCTGTTCTCACATTGGCTACCCAAATGCCTGTGGGAAGCCAGCAAGTGGGACCCGAGCACAGGAGTCCTCTCCCCTCCTGTGGTTTCCAGTAACTGGTATTCAGGAGCATTACTGCCTCTGATTGTGAAGGCAGAGCAGAGGCATCTTAGCTAGTAGCCCTCAATGGCCTTCTCTAATCCCCTTTTAAAGCCATCTGGGTTGGTAAGCAATGCTGCTCTTGTGGCAGTGAGTTCCGTAGTTTAACTCTGCACAGTGTGAATGAGGACTTATCTCTCCCAAATCTTCCAACATTCCGCTTCATTGGTTGTCCATGTGTTGAACGGAGTCCACTCTGCGGGGTCCTCCTTGCTTTTCAACCTCTTTCTTCTCCTGCATTAATCAGTGTAATGCGCTGCGCTCTCTCCCCGCTAACGAGCGACATTAGGGAGATGGGAACTAATGGAACTTCACTTAATTCAACCTGCTTAAGTGCAGCGTATCGGGCACAGGCAGCGATGAAAGTTAATTGCATCGGAAAACTCAGAGGCTTCACCCCAAAGCAAACCTCTTTCAGATTCATAAATGCTCGGAAGATGCTCCTTTTAACGACTGAGCTAGCAGCTGGGTAATGAGACGCCTGAGAAAATGGGGGTTAACAACAATTAACCTGTCTTCAGCAAACCTTCAGATACAAAAAGCGCATTCATTAAGTCAGAACATACTTAGAGAAATCTCCGCTTCTAAGGGAGATAGTATTCTTTCTTAAGGCAAGTGATGTGCTTATACTCGAACCTGAGTTTGGTGAAAAGGCCGTAGGTCAATACTTGGGGGAACCACTGATGTAGCCCTCCATAGCCTAGAATCAGATAATCATAGAAATATAGAGTTGGAAGGGACACAAAGAACCATCTAGTCCAACCCCCTGCAATGAAGGAATAGCAGAAAGAAAGGAGATTCTGAAGAAACCTTAGGAAGAACTTTCTGATAGCAAGAGGTGTTTGACAGTGGAATGGGCTCCCTTTCAAGATGGTGGGCTCTCCTTCACTGGAGGTTTTCAAGCAGAGATTGAATGGCCACCTGCCAGAGATTCTCAAGCTGAGATTCCTGCATTGCAGGGGGTTGGACTAGAGGACCCTTGGGGTCCCTTCCAATTCTACTATTCTATGACACCTCACAGAAGAAGCAAAAGGTCTGCAGCTACTGCTTCTGTGTACTGCTTCCCTGCAGTTCCCACTTGCCCAGGTAGGATTGGGAGTGAGCAGGTGTGGGGAGAGGATGCTTCAGGTTACAGACTCCGCTAACCCAGAAATAGCACTTTGGGTTAAGAACTTTGCTTCAGGATGAGAACAGAAATCGTGCTCCAGCGGCAGCAGGAGGCCCCATTAGCTAAAGTGGTCTTCAGGTTAAGAACAGTTTCAGGTTAAGAACGGGCCTCCGGAATGAATTAAGTACTTAACCCGAGGTACCGCTGTAACAGGATGCAGGCAGGTGGACTCCCTCTTTCCTTGTTTTCTGAACCCAGTTTTGCTCAAAAGCAATCTGCTCCCCCTGTCTCTCTCTCGTGGTCTTCCCACCCCCCTCCCCTCCACAACAACTCCCTTGAGGCTGGCTGGCACTCGCTTTCATTTGGCCTGATTTGCCCTGATGCTTCCCATCACGGCTTTTCATGTCTGTTGCGACACTGAGTTATTTATCTCCTTGGCAGCAAGGGACAAGGGGAGGGGAAGGAGAGGCTCCTTAAGATGGCACACTACCCCTCGCTCATCGACCACGAGATCAAGATTCCCATCTATGCAGTCTGCCTCCCCACTCAGCCTGGTGCTCTCCAGGGCTTTGGGAGGCTGCAGCTCCTCTCAGCCACAAACCAACGACCCCAGGGCTGGTGGAAGGTGTGGTTCAGAACAGCTGGAGGGCACCAGCTTGGGAGAGGTTGATCTGGAGATGGACGGGCTCTTTCCCAAGAAAGCTGGCACATCCTGGTTGGGGTTTGATCTGAGAAGTGATGCTCCTTTGGGAGCAGCCCCAGAGCTTGCTTTCAAAGCCAGGTTCTGCCCTGAGTCTAGCAATCGCATCATAAAAGCAGAGCCAAGGAGATGGGCATTCCACCTCCATTTTTGGGATTGAGAGGCAGTGCTTCTTACTGGGGGAAAACCTGCACTCTAGACAGGGGTGTAGGGATGGGGCGGTGGGGCGGATGCCCCAGGTGCCCTCACTTAGGGGGGTGTCTTTGGCGTGGCACCCACCCGTGACTCCCAAGCCTACCCCGAGCTGTCGGGGTAAGCGGAGGACCTGCGCCGCTTTGCCGGTGACATTCCCCCCTTCCCCCTTTGTTTTGACAGCTTGGGGGAGGCTTGGGAGTAGTGGACAGGTGGCACGCAGAATGTCCACCATGGGCAGCTCACTCTGCCCCCGGCTGCAGGGCACCCGAGCAGCTATCCCACACCTGGGAGGACACCCTTCGTGCCACGCCCCCCTCAGGAGCGTGCCCACCCTGGGCAGCACGGGCATATGCTCCGCCACTGACTCTAGATCCGCTGTAGCAAATGGCAAGTGTGCACTGCAGGCATGGGGGTTGCCAAGGGACGGGCAGGGGGGCAGCTGCCTCCCCCCTAGATCAAGTTAAACCATACAAATACTTAACTAACTGACCCATCTGGTCAATTCTGTCCCCCCCTAACAAAAGTCCTGCCCCCCCAACAAAAATCCTGGCTACGCCCATGACTCCAGGCACCCCATTAGCCCAGGAGGTACAGCAGCATATGCTGCTTCCATTCTCACAGCACATCCCCTTTAAGGTCCCCCAAGCCCTACGGTCAAGACATGTAGGAGTCTAAGCGATGGAGGTGGTTGGGCTCAGTCAGAAGGTAGCTGTCCTCTCCCAGGAGAGGGGTGGGGAAACTGTGGCCTGCAGGGCTAACTTCAGCCACTTGACTCCCACAGGAGACAAGCAGATGCCTGTGGGAAATCAGTAAGTAGGACCCGAGCACAGGAGCCCGCTCCCCTCCTGCAGTTTCCAGCAAGTGGCATTCAGAAGCATCGCTGCCTCTGACCACAGAGGCAAAGCATAGCTATCATGGCTAGTAGCTGTTGATAGCCTCATCCTCCATGAATTTGTATAATTCTCCTTTAATGTCACACAAATTGGTAGCTATCACTGCTTCTTATGGGAGTGAGTTTCCCAGTTTAACACTGCCTGAAGAAGGGTGTGTGTGTGTGTGTGTGTGTGTATAAACCTATTCTGAATCATCCAACATTCAGCGTCATTGGATGGCCGTGGGTTCTGGTGTTAAGAGAGAGGGAGAAAAACTTTCCTCTTTCCACTTTCTCCATGCCACACATCACTTTTTAAACTTCTTTTGCCTCACTGTTCCGCTGTCTTTCAAATGATGCCCAGCATTCTGAGCTGCCACAGAGAAAGACAGGTAACTCAATTCATGTGCGATGGCTGTCTCAAATTAAGAAGCTCAATTCCACATGATTCTTTCTCTACTGGGGGTGGGGAGGGAGTGTGCGGAAGTGCTTTTAATATGATCATTCTTCCAAGGGACTATTTATGGAACGCATTTGCTATTTGAGAGTCCCTTGACTGACAGAGTGCCAACCGGAGACTGACAAGGGAGGCAGGAATAAAAAGGAAGACAGAAGGAAGTGTGCAAGACCCACGGGAGCAGCTGAGATGTGTGGGCCCACATCCCCCAGGATATGACGAGGGGGGATGTGAATGCAAATGCAAATGTATGCAGATCTGCTCATTTGCATAAGGCATTCCGGGCACTGCATTATCATTTATTTGTTACATTTTTCTAGGGGCAACTTCCCAGATGGGTTCTGCATATCACTGCATATCACTCATGGTGGGAGGCCGGTGTTTTCACACCTGAGGGCTGTATCCAGTGTTCTTTGTCTGCTCATGCAAGGACTCGACACAGCTAGGGATCATTAGCAGAGGAATGGAAAATAAAATCATAATGCCATTATCATACCCTCCAACATTTCTCCGGTGAAAATACGGACATCCTATTCTATATCAGGAAGCTTCTCCAGTGTTTGGTCTCACTGCACACATAGATGCTATTTATACATCTACATCTGTCACCCAGAGCCAGTTACAACCTCTCTGCCAAACCCACCTCGCAGGGTTGTTGTAAAGAAAAAAATGTGTAAGGGAAGGGATCATGTACAAGACCTTCAATGGATAAATGGAAGGTAGTGGTGGCCATGAATCTAGATGGCTTTAAAAAAGGATTGCTAGAAAAATGCTACCTGTTCTGTTGATATAGTACAACTCATACAGCATGATACAAATATTCACACAGTTGTGAATATAAAATATGTAATTTTACATATTTATCAAATATGTAAAAAAGAAACAATTACTTGCAAAGTGCCATGAAAACTTCCAAACTACGTAAAATAAAGTGAACTTGCAATATCAGATTTTACTAGATTCTTACGAATTCTTGACTCTTTCGCTTTTTCTTGTTTTTTAAATACAGTGGTACCTCAGGTTACATACGCTTCAGGTTACAGACTCCGCTAACCCAGAAATAGTACCTCGGGTTCAGAACTTTGCTTCAGGTTGAGAACAGAAATCGTGCTCTGGCGGCGCAGCGGCAGCGGGAGGCCCCATTAGCTAAAGTGGTGCTTCAGGTTAAGAACAGTTTCAGGTTAAGAACGGACCTTTGGAACAAATTAAGTCCTTAACCCGAGGTACCACTGTAAGTTCAAAAAAATTCAAGAACGTTGTTCCTGGTAGCTGTGAGGTGCTGATAAACCAGTGTATGAAGTTATATCCCCGTTTCACCCTAGCTAAGCTATTCAGTCTTTTATGCTTAAGCCAAGAAATTGTCTCTTCAAAGATATTCAGCACTAGTAGACGCATCAATGACACGAGACAACTGAAGAAGCCAAGAAAGCTGTGTTCAGGGAGTGTGCTATCCGCAAACCCCAACAAATCGGCCCCACCAGGGACGAAACAGCAGTCTCTCAACTGCATGGACTGCTAGGGCAAAACGGGGATAGAACGCTGGCACCCTGTCTTCTTAAAAGAGGAATGGGCAAATTCACAGAGAAGAGACATATGACTTCACAACCATATGTCAGGAGTGCTCTGATGGTGTTTCCTGCTTGGCAGGGGGTTGGACTCGATGGCCCTTGTGGTCTATTCCAACTCTATGATTCTATGAGGGCTACCCATGGTTACTAGCCATGATGGTTATGCTCTGTCTCTACAGCTGGAGGCAGTGATGCCTCTCAATAACAGTCTGCAAACCACAGAAAGAGAGAGTTGCAGTTGTCCTCATGCCCTGCTGGTGGGTTTCCCACTGGGGCATCCGGTTGGTCTCTCTAATAACAGAATGCTAGACTAGAAGGGCCATTGACCTGATTCAGCAGGCACTTCCTATGTTCTTATAGGGAAGCTTATTTTTGCAGATCCTCCAAGTGTCCCTATTTCCCAGGGACAGTCCTGGATTCACAGAAGCCGTCCTGGTTCCTGAGCTGATTGCAGAATGTTCTGCTTTTTCTTAGGATGTCCCTGTTTTCACTGGAGAAACAATGGAGGGTATGGAGTTATGCGACCCCCGAGCCAAGGAGATAAGTAACTTTAGAACCTTTAGAAGACATCCAAAGGCAGCCCTGTATAGGGAATTTTTTTAAATGTTTAATGTTTAATTATGTTTTTATATGTGTTGGAAGCCGCCCAGAGCAGCTGAGTCAACCCTGGCACATGGGTGGGGTAGAAATAGTAAAATGATGATGGCAATGATGAAATAAAAAAAGGTAAAGGGACCCTTGACCATTAGGTCCAGTCATGACCGACTCTGGGGTTGTGGCGCTCATCTCGCTTTATTGGCCAAGGGAGCCGGGGTACAGCTTAAGGGTCATGTGGCCAGCATGACTAAGCCGCTTCTGGCGAACCAGAGCAGCGCACGGAAATGGCGTTTACCTTCCCACTGGAGCGGTACCTATTTATCTACTTGCACTTTGACATGCTTTCGCACTGCTAGATTGGCAGGAGCAGGGACCGAGCAACGGGAACTCACCCCGTCGGCAAGTCCTAGGCTCTGTGGTTTAACCCACAGCGCCACCTGCGTCCCGATGATGGAATAGGACAGGGGTCTGCAACCTTTAAGACAAAAAGAGCCACTTGGACCCGTTTCCGAAGGAAAAAAAACTGGGAGCCGCAAAACCCATCAATAAAAAAATAACTTTTTTGTCACTTTTTTATTATTTTTTTTGTTTGACCCCTCAGAATTACTACTCCTCATAGAAATAAACGTTAAATTAACAAGTTACCTTTTTTTGTGTGTGTGTTCTTCACTCCCCTTCAAAACAGTGACCAGCGTACAGGCCCCCTTTCAATGCAGTAACCAGCGTACATGCCCCTTACAATGTAGCGGGTGGGTGGGCGGGAAGGTGACGTCGGGACAGTGAGTGACTAACGCATGCACTGCCCCCATGCGACATCACAGCCAGAACAGCGCCTGCCACAGTGGGGAGTGTTGGGGCGCACAATGCGCCTCCTCCCCTCGCTAGTATCCACCCTGGAGCCGCGGCAAAGGTGTAAAAGAGCCACATGCGGCTCCGGAGCTGCGGGTTGCAGACCCCTGGAATAGGACGTCCCTATTTCCATTGCCAAAATGTTGGAAGGTATGTCACTGGTCAGGGGACTGGGCTGTGCCAACAGCAGAAAATGATTTAGAATTTGTGCAAACAATGAACAACAATGCCAGGCTTATCCTCACTCCTGAAATAACCAAAGCCCATGTTAGGGGTCAGACACCTGGCATGAAAAGCGCTCCCTTAAAAATTCAGAGCGCTCAGAAGCAACACCTGGAACAACGGACAGGCTCCATGGCCTCTAAGCCCCTGCTGGCTTCAGACAATATGTGCCTCCTATTCAGGCTTTCATAGCTGGCCTTGGCAAGCTGTGTTGGCAAGGAAAGCTCACAGCTGGTGACCAGCTTTATAGGGCCACTGCTCTAAAATGGGCAGTGTAGGTTTGGGCACAAAATTAATCAAAGCTGCTTCTTGGAACCAGCAGCCACGAAACAGGCTCCCTCTGGTCTAGAAGGCACCCAGAAGCATGCACCCACCAGCTCTGCATTCTGGAGCACATGTTGTGTGCCTACGGAAAACAGAGTTGCACCATCTGTTTGAAGCCTACTAGTAGCCATTGCGGCTGCATTGTTGAATATCAAAGCAGGAAGCCAATTAATGCAGAGCAATTCTTAATGGGATTAAAAACGAGACATGCTGGTAACATTCACATTACAGCATGTCCCCGTCGCACGGAAAGCAGTAAAACAAAATATTATATCCCCTTTGGAAACAACAAACTGCCCACATGCCCATTTCAGAGCAACCTGCTTCCCATAATAATCCATCCTGCAACAAAAACAGAAAATGAAGTTGACAACATATTTAGCCCAAGAGAGAAACTGTCAGCAGTGGAAGCCACAGAAAATATTGCAGCTGAGCAGAGGAGTATTTCAAAAAGCCTGACATCAATTCTTTCCGCGACCAAAACAGACTCCTCCCCCCACCCAAAGCCTTTGCCACATAAATTAGATTTGCAGATTGTTCTGATTTCAGTAACCCTATCATTCTTAGAGAGTGCACAATTGTTATTTCAAGAGGTAAGAGATGGGGAGCAAGTTATTCTATTTGAATGGCAGCTCCCACTTTCCCAACCAATCCATGGCCAAAAACACAATTTATTTATTTTTAACCCACTTCTCTTGACTTTTGCAATGCAGTTTTCCAACCAAAAAATTAAAAGGGGCATCAAAAAGCATGTATGAGGGGGGAAAGGGTGCCCAAATTAAACTAGTAAAATATATATTAACAAAAATAACACACAAGAATGCATTATAAGGAAATCCCCTGCAAAGATGTGCCTATTAAGATACATGCATACATAAATACATTGACATTTTCATGCATTTCAGTTTGTTAAAAAGTTTGCAAACTGATGCAGAAATAATTGTGAATTGTGAACTGAAGATTGGGAAAATGAGAAAGTGAGGGCAGCCAAAATTGGCAGATTCATCCATTCTGTTTAGGCGACTGCAATGCATGCTTCATGGGACAGCCTCATGAAAATGACCCAGAAGAGGAGGAGGAGGAGGAGGAGGAGGAGGAGGAAGAGTTTGGATTTGATATCCTGCTTTATCACTACCTGAAGGAGTCTCAAAGCAGCTAACATTCTCCTTTCCCTTCCTCCCCCATAACAAACACTCTGAGAGGTGAGTGGGGCTGAGAGATTTCCGAGAAGTGTGACTGGCCCAAGGTCACCCAGCAGCTGCACGTGGAGGAGCGGAGATGCGAACCCGGTTCCCCAGATTACAAGTCTACTGCTCTTAACCACTACACCACACTGGCTCTCACAGAAGCTTCTATTTGTCCAAAACAGGTGTCCAAAATGGCTAACCGGGACTGGGCATTTCGATCATGTCACTCCAGTACTTTTTCAGGTGCACTTCTTGAGCCCAACTCAGGGGCAGGGGACTAAGGAACCCGTAAAATCACCTTTCCCCAACCAAATCATCACAGACCTTGAGATCCTTTTCAAGAGGCCCTGCTCCAGTTGCCATCCTTTTTCATGGACAAAAAGGCTATAGATGGCTACTAGCCATGATGGCTCAGCTCTGCCTCCATTGCTGGGGGCAGTGATGCTTGTGCCCGGGTCCTGCTTGTCGGTTTCCCGTTGGGGTATCTGGTCAGGCGCTGTGAGAACAGGATGCCAGACTAGATGGGACATTGGCCTGATCTAGCAGGCTTTTCTGATGTTCTCACTCTGCAGTTCAAGTGCTGAATGTGCTTTGAAGCTCAGCCTCTGACGTTCCTGTCCCACCCTCTGCCTAACGCAGGCTTCAGTGAATTAAAGCTTTTCCCAGAACAACGTCACAGCAACCATTGTACACACACACACACACACACACACACACACACACACATGTTCAAAATTCACCAGGCACATTTTGCACCTGGTTATTGGCCACTTGCAACCAAGTCAAGATACCTCTCCACCATTTGGAGCTGCATCCTTGGAACCTGACTGTTTTCACACACTAGCAATACATCCTGTAGAATTCTATCCATTGCATTATATTTTTAAAAAACAATTTTCATTGGTTTTTAAACAAATACAGTAACAACAATAACCATTGAACATCCAGCAATACATCTAATAGTGTTTGTTCTTTCCATTGACTTTAGACATAAGCTCACACATTCAGTGTGGGTTTTTGTAAAATATATTGATTTTCCAATATCATTCTAATAACAGCCTCATTATAACAAAACCAATTGTATCCAATTAATACAATTATTAATGCCAATTATTCAAATGTCGAATTATACAATTTAACTAAACTGGCCCCCTCACATGCTAGAGTCCATTCTCCTACATTTTTTTCTGCATTCTGAAATGTTAATAATTTCCATTACATTCCATTCAGTTATAATAATCCCTTATATAACAGCAGCAATCTTGTGATTTCAATACATGTTGGTATAATAGGGAATTTATAAAGTTTCCAGCGAGGAACTTTAGCTGTAATCCTTATTCTTTCCTGCCTGTGACAATTTTTCCCATGATGTTTTCCTGTCCATATATAGTGTTGCATCCTTTATTCCTGCAACCATTGATGGTTCCCATCATGTCTCAGGAGAAGCTGTTATCTCACAGTTTCCAAAAGTCACGGCATCACTTTGTCCCGTGATTTGGCTTCCAGCAAACAAGTCGTCTTCACAATTTTTCCAGCCTAGGAAGAACGGTCTGAATCCAGACTGCAGATAGTTAAAACAAAAACTTCTATTCTTGTAGCTGGTAGACTCCTTCCCTCCCCGCCACTAATTTATGGCCATTTATCCTTATCTCAAACACATTCCTTTGTGGATAATGGAGGTCAGGAAGGATTTTGCTGTATATTTTCAAAGCATAGCATTTCTTACCCCTTTCCCTCTTAGTTCCTTTCTCTTATACATGCAATTCCACTAGTTTTGTTAAATTCCATATTATATTCCAATTTCCTCCATCCTCACTTGTGCAGATATTTTTAAAATAAAACTTGCATTCCTGGGTGGGTGGGTTTGCCTTATCATAAATGTAGAAAAAAATCTTAAGTAAGCAAACTGTGGGCTCCCCTCCCCCTTTCATCTCTTCTACCGAATGAAATCCACTCTCAATCCAAACCTTTCACATCCTTATAGCTGGGTTGTTTTTGCAGTTTCTTATCTCATCGTCTCTGGCACACACCTGTAAAGGTAAAGGTAAAGGGACCCCTGACCATTAGATCCAGTCGTGGCTGACTCTGGGGTTGCGGCGCTCATCTCGCTTTATTGGCCAAGGGAGCCGGCGCACAGCTTCCGGGTCATGTGGCCAGCATGACTAAGCCACTTCTGGCGAACCAGAGCAGTGCACGGAAACACCGTTTACCTTCCCGCCGGAGCGGTACCTATTTATCTACTTGCACTTTGACGTGCTGTTGAATTGCTAGGTTGGCAGGAGCAGGGACCGAACAATGGGAGCTCACCCCGTCGTGGGGATTCGAATCACCGACCTTCTGATTGGCAAGTCCTAGGCTCTGTGGTTTAACCCACAGCACCATCCGCGTCCCTGGCACACATCGTCTCTGGCACACGCCTGTAGTTTACTCCAATTAAAGTTCAATTAACAGGATAAGCTGTGCTTCCAGGAACGTGGCAGTCGGAGTGCTCCATGTACCCAGTGCTTTGGCCTCCCCTCGCATTCCATGGGGAAGTGAGTGCCAGACCACCAGGCCAACTGCAGATGAGAGCCTGGTTCCTCTTCCAGCTGAAGAGGAATGCAGATGATGAAATTCCCCCATCATTATCTGATTATCTCTGTCTGTCTCTCTCTCCTGCAGGGTTGGTGTAGACTCCATTCCTGGCGCACCAGAAACAGGAAGCCCCCACATTCAGTGTTCAAACCTATTACTTAACGTAACCTCTCTACCGAGAAGATTGAATCCATTGCATTTTATCTGCACAATCGGAATGAAATTCAGGAACCAAAAAGCTGTATTGAAAAGTACGACTCTCTCTTTTTTATAATTTTTTATAATTTTTTATAATTTTTATTAAATTTTCTGTTTTACAATTTCAAAAACTCATTTTACATCCTTAAGATATCAAAAATTCAACTTTCAAGCTGTCTGGCCCCAAAATGGCAACTAGGCATTCTGTTTTGGCGACTGTAACCTTAGTTTAGGGAGCCATTTGGCACTTAGCTTATATATCTGAGTTTCTAACTCTCTCTCTCTCTCTCTCTCTCTCTCTCTCTCTCACACACACACACACACACAGAGAGAGATATTTTCTTGGTCAGGTTTTATGGCCACTAGTCTGAGCTGTGGGGATCCCAGGGCTTCCCCTGGCACTGAAGTGTCACCTGGGTTCCTCCTCCTCCTCCCCGTCTGAAGCCAACCTTTAGCTGCTGGGCAGGGCAGCCTCTAGGGCTGTTCTTTCCTTCACTCTTCTGGCTCAAAAGGATGTTGATGGAGTGACTTTGATGTGCCGAATTAGGGAAAGCGTTTCTCAAAAGGTCTGAGCCCTGCCAGGTGGCATAATGGAAGTGACAGCCTGTCTAAGCCACTAAGCTTCCAAAGAGCTACAGGCTTGCAAAGCGTCCACAAGGCAACAGGTCCAGGTGAGGAATTTAGTAATTTAGCCTCAAGGTTTCTTCAAGAAAATAAAAACATGCCCCCAATATTGCACCACACGTTTTCAACATAAAACAATTTGCTGCCCTAGGATGAGGGCTGTGCAGGTTATCTCTCTGTTTTTCAAAAGGAGTTTGCCTGCTTGCCATTTCTTTCTGTGCATGTCAGATTTTGGAGCTCTGGTTAGAATGAAGGCTAAGTGACTCCATCGGCTTTGGTTTCTAGAATCATAGCATTGTATTGTTGGAAGGGACCAAAGGGTGACCTAGTCCACCCACTTGCAATGTAGGAATCACAGCTAGTTTCTCATTTTTTCAAACTTCAGTTCTTCACACTTCCCTATCAGTTTACGCGATATATACCATACTTTTCTGTCTATAAGAGGCCCCAATGTATAAGACGCCCCCTATTTTTTGGAGACTCGAAATTAAGAAAATGGGGGTAGATGGCACAGAGTTGTTGAGCATTTTTTAGGGGAGGTTTCTGAAAATCGCTCACCTGCATGCGTCGGTAAATCCGCCTCCCGTCTGTCCCATAACCGGCAGAAGCTGCCAATCGCCCACCCAACTACTGGAGCATCAGCCAATAAACACCCCCCCATTGTCGCAGCAACCAATAACACGCACAACAGCTGCTGACAGCCTCGGCAGCAACCAGTCAAACGTCCACCCTATGCACTACCCATGTATAAGACGCCCCACACTTTTTAGCATGATTTTTAAAGAAAAAAACATAGTCTTATACACAGGAAAGTATGGTATATTTGTGGATGCAACTTTACCTAATATACACAGTTTTACAAATCTATTTCATCTAATGTAAGGCACTTTGCACGTTATTTTCACTAACATCAACACTATGAACACATTACCTCCCTACGTGCAAACTTGTACACATTACTTGGCCGGAGAACTGCATTGCAAAAATTGGAGAAGTGTGAATTTTGAAAGGTGGCTGCTGCAGTCCCAGTTTGCTTATCATTTCAGAAGGTGTGAATTAAGTAGGCTTAACCTTTACATGCAAAGTGGATGGGATTTCTCCCCCCTCCATGACTGGGATGATGTAATTTGAGACTGGCCAGAGCTGAGTCAGCTAGCCTGGGGGAGCTAAGAACCTCTTTCAGGTACAGAAGAGAATGGAGGTGTGCAACTTCAACCCATCAGTTTCGCAGAGGGCAAGAGCTCTGAATGGGCCACGATGTCTTTGATCTCCCTCTACTGTCGGAGGCAGTCTCTTAATACCAGGTGCTTGAAATGAGACGCTTCAAAGGGGAATGCTACACAGATTCCTTTTCCCGATCTGCCCATTGCTGCATTAAAACCAGGCCACTTGCTCTCCACAACAGCTTATGATCCCCACCCCCGAGGTTCTTGCTGTTCTAGCAAACCCAAGGCCAAGGCATCTTGAGGAGTAAGTAGCCGAGTAAACCAGATGTCAGAGGCTGCTTAAGGACATGGGGTATAAGCAGCAGCTTATGCTGCCCACTCTCATTCCTCTGGCATGGAATTCAGACCAGCCAGCAAATCCACAGCTGCCCACAGCGCTAAACATCTGCACTGCTCTTGGGCCTCAATGTGGTTTGTGTATTTATGACAAGCTCATATTAACAACACCTTTTGTACCAATTGAATGGTGCATGACTTGGTGGCAAGTGGCTGAAAGTTCCCATAACAGACTTCCACAACTTTGTGCCCTCCAGATGTTTTGGACCAGATGTTTTGGGTGCTAGCTCCTAGGGCTCCAGCACTTTTGGCCCCCTCTATATTTTGGGAGTAGCGTCTGGGCACCCCCCCCATTGGCATGAAGCCAAAATGTGGAGCTGAGCACAGTGTGCCTCCAATGGCTGGCTCCTTCTCCCCTTCTCCTGCCACAGAGAAGAAAGAGAGTTGAAGCAGCATCCGGCCAGTGACAGCGCCAGGAGGAGGCAGTGGAGGGGCTGCCGGCCATTAAGCTGTGTGGCTGCCGTGTTTGGCTCCTCCCGATGTCCTGATATCACACGCACAATGCTTCCACCCTCCACAAATCGCCCTTGCAAGATGGCGCCTCTGTTTTGGACTACAATTCCTATCAGTCCCAACTCACACAGCCATTTTGGACTACAACTCGCATCAGCCTCAGCCAGCATGAACATGGTTAGGACTACCACTCCCAGGATGCATATGGCCATGCTGGCTGAGGGTGATGGGAGCTGCAGCCCGAAAGATCTGTGAAGGACACCAGGTGGGGGAAAGCTGTCCTAGACCTACCCCCAGACTCTTCAGCAGGAACCGAAAGCTGCGTCAGCCAGAAATCCTCTTTGTGCCTGTAGGAGCAATCCAGCAACACTTTCCGAGACAGCTGCATCCTAACCTCAACACAGATGCACAGATTTGGGCCTTGACTGTGCTCCCAGTTGGAAGCCACTCAGGTGCCTGACAGCAACCCCTCCTGGCTGTGGTGCATTGCTCAAGCCACACTTGAAAGGCTTTTTGCAGTGCCCCAAACTACCTCTGCCAACAAAGGTCCGTATAGTTAAAGCTATGGTTTTCCCAGTAGTGATGTATGGAAGTGAGAGCTGAACCACAAAGAAGTCTGATCACCAAATAATTGATGCTTTTGGATTATGGTGCTGGAGGAGACTCTTGAGAGTCCCATGGACTGCAAGAAGATCAAACCCCTCCATTCTTAAGGAAATCAGCCCTGAGTGCTCACTAGAAGGACAGATCGTGAAGCTGAGGCTCCAACACTTTGGCCACCTCGTGAGAAGAGAAGACTCCCTGGAAAAGACCCTGATGTTGGGAAAGATTGAGGGCACAAGGAGAAGGGGATGACAGAGGATGAGATGGTTGGACAGTGTTCTCGAAGCTACCAGCATGAGCTTGACCAAACTGTGGGAGGCAGTGGAAGACAGTAGTGGCTGGCGTGCTCTGGTCCATAGGGTCATGAAGAGTCAGACACAACTAAATGACTAAACAACAACAACAAACTACCTCTGGCTCTCACGACTAAGCTGGAGTTGTGGGAAATTATTTATATATATTTATTTTTAAAAATTTGCATACCATTATATCATTTTTTAAAAAAAAAATCAAAGCAGTTTACAGCACTAAAACCATGCAATAAAACCATTAAAAAGGTAAAAGGTAATCATTTTGGAAGGCTTGGTTTCTTGTTGTCAAATGAGCCTCACCTGCTCGGGGATTGACCAGTGATGCTCCTGCAGCTGCTCTTAGTGACTGAGCTGTGATATTATAAGGGTTCATGTGATCCCTAAGGTACCCTTGACCTAAGTTGTTCAGGGCTTTGTAAATTAATACAAGAACCTTGAACATGGCTCAGTAGTAGATGGCCGCCATTGGCAAAGCAGACAAAGCTAGTGAAAGGAACTCCTAGCTAACCCTCAGCCTGAAGGGCAGGCTCTCCAGCTCAGAGATCCCAAGGCCTGAGCATACACATACCTCACAAGGCAAGGGTCCAGCTCTGAGAACCCCGAGGAATGGGGCTGGGTGATATATTGATATATAGTCCCAAACCAGTTTGAAGGCCATATCATGATATCGATGTCATAAATTTTGGCCTGGCAATATATCGCGAATCGTGATGTCTGTGTGTGCTATGCCAAAATCACAATGTGGGGGAAACTGTGAAGCCAGCCCATGCCTCTACATAGCCCCACCCTTATTTCAGACATTGTGATATATCCGTATATCACAATGTTTAGCTGGCGATATATCGCAATGTTGTTAACCTGATAGTGCTCGGCTTTCCTGAGGATCCAGGTATGAAGCCAAGAGCTGCCAACGCTGTTGAAGGCTGCAGACTTTTCTCTGCACTGTTAACAGCAACCCAGCAGGCAAAGCATCACTTGTCCCTTTCTTTGCATGCTTGCAAATGCTTATGCTGCTTCAGGAAAGGAAGCGCAGGGAGAGCCAAACACTTTGGAATCCCCCTCTGGTTCACAACTCTGGGGGATCTGCGAGACCTTCTGCAAACATCACTGTGCCCTGGTGTGCCACCCAAGCCCTGCACACATCAGGCAAGGTGACCTGGCAACACCAGTTGTCCCTCAGCCAAAGGCAAGAAGCAGCCCTGAGGCTTTTCTGGATGCCTTCCTTGAAGCTCTCAACTTCACTCTCTGCCCTTTGATGTGACTAATTTTTATTTAAAGAGACATTGCCAAGTTGGCATAATTATGCTTTATCTGCTCGACAAAGGAGCCTTACGCTGAATAGACCTCGCGCAGATAAGAGGGCCTATTTTCTTCAAGGGCGTTGACATGAAGTGGAGCAGACAGATCAAAAGAGAGCACAAGGCTGAGGAATGAGGGCTTTATTTTTTTTAGATAATTGGAAAGGGCTCCATTCTTTCCTTTTTTCCTCTTAATGCTCTTAGAAAAAAAGGGAGCTTAATTTTCAGATTGATACCAGCTCTGAGAGCAAAGAAGGCACAAACTGATCCCCCTGCCCTGCAAAAGGAAACCATCTATTGAGCAGCCCAAATACAGAGAGCTCTTCTTCTGATCTCCAAAGACCCTCACTCCCACCCAACACGAATGAAGAGAAAAAAGACCTGAGAGAGCTTTGAACGCATCCAGAGCAGACATCAACAAGCTGGTGCCAATCAGATGTTTTGGATGACAGCTCCCATCAGCCCCCAGGTAGAAGAGCTGGTGGGAGCGGTAGTCTGAAAGATCAGGATGGCGCCATATCGTGAAGGTTGATTTAGATCAGAACTTCCTAAACATATATTAAAAGCAGAGACGTTGGAGATGTTGTCTTGCCTGAGGTTTCATTTACTGCAGTTCCAAACCAGCTAAGGCTGTCAAAGCAGCTTAAGGTTGTACACAATGTGTTTTCAGCAATTGCAGTCATGGCTCCCCCCACCCCATCCGCCTCCCAAGATTGTGAAATGCTGCTCTCAAAATTGCATTGTGAATATACATGTTTCTCAGGACGGCAGGGTTTTCCGTCATAGACACAAGTGGCCCACAGAGGTTTGACTTCACCCCTGGAGGCAACCCCATTCTCTCTTGAGACAGACAAATGCCAACAACTGTGTGACTACAGATTCTGAAATTTGGCTGAACCCCATTTTCTCCAGTCCTGAATCAAGCAAATTCTACTCTGTGCTGGCAAAGAAACAGCTGGTGTGTCAATGAAAGTTGGAGGTTTTTAAATGGAGGTTGGATGGCCATCTGGCAGAGATTATTTAGTTGTGATTTCATCCTTGCAAAGGGCTGGACTGGATGCCCCTTGGGGCCCCTTCAAACTCTACAGTTCCATGATTTCTATGAAGAACCTCGGCTGAACTTTAGGTTTGAGGTCCTCGTGATCCTGATTGTTGTAAACCCTGGTTGAAATGTGATACGTAGGTCTCATCCAGGCTTCCTTTTGTGCTGTGCTTTCCAGGCACAGTTTGTAGATCATATCCAAGCTTCTTTTTCCCTCTAGGAAGGCTTGCTATTTACAGTGGTACCTCGTAAGACGAATGCCTCGCAAGATGGAAAACTCACAAAACGAAAGGGTTTTTTGTTTTTTGAGCTGCTTTGCAAGACGATTTTCCCTATGGGCTTGCTTTGCAAGACGGAAACTTCTTGCAAGTTTGTTTCCTTTTTCTTAACACCGTTAATACAGTTGTGACTTGACTTCGAGGAGCAACTCATAGCACGCGGTGTGGTAGCCTTTTTTGAGGTTTTTGAAGACTTTGGTGATTTTTGAAGCTTTTCCAAAACTTTTCCGACACCGTGCTTCGCAAGACAAAAAAAATCGCAAGACGACAAAACTCACGGAACGAATTAATTTTGTCTTGCGAGGCACCACTGTATTGCTGAATTGGTACAAACAGCAATCATTGGGAAACCCAATTGCTGTTTGTTCCGATTCAGCAGTAAACAGCAGGAGAAAAAAACAAAAAACCCATTGCTCGGGCATAGGTCTGGAAAGCTCAGACCTGTTCCTGGAATGCACAGTGCAAAAGGGAGTCTGGATGAGTCCTTAGTGTGGTTAAACAGCAACAATAAGCAGACCACTCTGTAACTCTTGATACATTTAAAACCACATTGCTGGTGTTCACAGAGGCAATGTTCACGTGCTGGTTCAACAGCCTTCCACAACCTGTCGCAAGCCTCCAGAGGTTTTCAATTGCAGTAGAGCTGGGCTGCCTGGGGCTGCTGGCAGCTGCAGCCTAGAATATATTGAGGGCACCAGGTTGGCAAAGGCTGATCTAGACCATGGGTCTGCAGAATGTAAAGGCTGAATGTTGGTGCCCCATTGACTCCCGTATAGGTAAGTGTGTTGAGATTTTTTGCGTGGCCAGTGCTCAGCTTAAACCAGGCCAACTGACCTTTCTTTACTTGCAAACAAAGGAGCTGTAGTGGGTTTGGAAATGCAGTCTGATGTCACCACCAACTGCTGCTCCCAACTGGGGAACTCCCAGCCCTGAAGTCAGGCTTCTGCTTTGCTGGTTTGCTGTCATCCCATTGAGCACGTTCCACTGGGAGCCCATCCAGGCTGAAGTGCTCCTACTACCCAGGCAAATGTGTTTCCCCGAGTCCCATCAAAGCGGAAAGGAACTGCTTGAGAGCACTAACACAGCTAATGGAACTTCTTCCAGCAGATTAAGTGGTCTTATGATTGTGGCATAAGGAGGAGATGTCTTAAGCCTTCCAGCTGTTCCCTCCTTGCAGAAGGCAAAGGCGCTCTCGAGAGTGTGCTGGGGCAAAAAGCAACAGAGTCTTGCAGACCTTAAAAAGTCTAACAAATGTACCAGTGAAGATTTCGTGGACTGCTGACTGCCTCCTCAAAAGACAAGGCGCTTTGGCAAAGATGGAGCAAGCTGTTTTCCTGATGCTCCAGAGGGAAGGACCCAAATCAATGGATTCAAATACAAGGAAGGAGATTCTGACTAAACATTAGGAAGAACTTTCTGATGGTAAGAGCTGTTCAGTGGTAGAGTGGACCACTGAATGCTTTTTTTTGTTGGGAGCCACCCAGTGTGGCTGGGGCAACCCAGTCAGATGCATATACATCATCATCATCATAATGATAATTATACTTGATTCATTCCTAACTTAGCTGTTTTCAACCAAAGGTGGGGAAATGCACTGTTATAAGCTGGAGACAATTTAGTAAAGGAATCAGTGAAAGCATGGGGCCTGATCCACCAAAAAGTTATTGTGCAAATGCCGCATTGGTATTTATTATTAAACTGGTATTTGTTATTATTCCTAAAATCGATGCACAAAAATTCAGCACAGCAATGCAGGCCATGCCTGTAGGCTTACAATCTGCAGCAGCCTCCCCCAACAGGGTGCCCTCCAAAGATTTTGTGTACTACAACTCCCATCAACCCCAGCGGCATACAGCTGTGCTGGTTGAGTCTGTTGAGAGTTGTCATCCAAAACATCTGGAGGATATAAGGTTACAGAAAGCTTCCCTAAAGTGAGAGATTTTTTGAAGTTTAAGAAAAATAGAGAGGGGTGGGGAGAAAGAAAGAAAGAAAGAAAGAAAGAAAGAAAGAAAGAAAGAAAGAAAGAAAGATCCTAAATCTGACAGAAAGGCCACAGACCAGAGGGTATATTTTGGTCTCCTCATCACAAAAAGGCTAATAATAGCTGCTGTGGGAGCAAGGAGGTTCAGTAGCGTCTCAAAATCAATCACCCGGCAGCGCTAGAAATTAGCCCGTTTCCATGGTGAAGGCAAATTGCCAGACAGTCCCAAGGCAAATTGCCCAAAGTCGATGGGCAAGGAGGAGGCTCCTGTCCTTGCAGGTGCAAAGAACTGCAGACTGAGCCAAAGAAAAACAAGGTGGAACAGCCCAGCTGAAGCTCCCTGGACAGGCCAACAAAAGTGAGATTGAGCAGAGAGAAAGAGCGTTTCAATGGGGTTGGTGGGGGGAGATCACAAGCTGCTCCTGTTCCTCCCCACCCCTCATTGAAAGAATATCTGCTTGGCATGCAGAAAACCCTAGGTTTATTCCCCAATGGCCTCTCCAGGCAAGGCTGTAACAGCAGGGCACAAATGAAATAAGTAAGTACCGTATTTTTTGCACCATAACACTCACTTTTTTCCTCCTAGAAAGTAAGGGGAAATGTCTGTGCGTGTTATGGAGGGAATGCCTACGGGTGGCATGCCTACGGATTTTCCTCCTCTAAAAACTATGTGCGTGTTATGGCCGGGTGCGTGTTATAGAGCGAAAAATACGGTAAATAAAAGGTAGGTAGGCAGGTAGCTAGCTACATTTATATCCCACCCTTTTCTAGCTCCTCATTTAATCCCCACAACAGCCCTTTGAGGTAGGTTAGGCTGAGAAGCAGCGACTGGCCCAAGGTCACCCAGGGAGCTTCACGACCAAGTGCTACCTCCCAGCTCCTAGTTGGATACTCTAACCATTATGCCACACTAGATCTCAAAAGCAAAATAACAAAAACAAACAATGTCAGAAAAGCTGCAAAACGCAGCCCATCAGAGTCGATCTGCAGAATGAAAGAAGGGAGGCTCACAAGCACCCAGCAGCCTCCTCAGAAGTAAAGTAAAGGTACCCCTGCCTGTACGGGCCAGTCTTGACAGACTCTAGGGTTGTGCGCCCATCTCACTTAAGAGGCCGGGGGCCAGCGCTGTCCGGAGATACTTCCGGGTCACGTGGCCAGCGTGACGAAGCTGCATCTGGTGAGCCAGCGCAGCACACGCAAACGCCAGTAAGCGGTCCCTATTTATCTACTTGCACCCGGGGGTGCTTTCAAACTGCTAGGTTGGCAGGCGCTGGGACCGAGCAACGGGAGCTCACCCCGCCGTGGGGATTCGAACCGCCGACCTTTCGATCGGCAAGCCCTAGGCGCTGAGGCTTTTACCCACAGCACCACCTGCGTCCCAGAAGTAAGGTAAGCAGGAGAAAAACCCTGAAACCTGGAGTCAGAATCCCACCAACATGTTGTCTCTCCTTTGATCATTTTTGGATGCACTTCTTTTCTCATTAACGGAGGGCAAAGGGTCCGGGATGCGGGGAGGAAGTGCAGAAGGACAGTTTGCCAGGGCGCTCTTCCAACCTGCCCTCACTGTTTTTAGAACATCGCACCTACCTCCCCCCCCAAGAAGGAGCTTAGTTGAGGAGTTTACTTACATCTGAGGCAGGGCCCTTGTCTGCACCAGGGCAAGTGAAGGTAACAAATTCATGGCACCTCTTGTGGACGACGAAGCAGCAGACTGCAAGGAGAGAGCAAAGAAAGGAGAATTTAATGGAGAGATAACTAAGTGGTGGTGGAGGGGTAAGATTTAAGGGACCCCTGCGCGGTCAGGGCTTGCAATCCCCCAGCAGGCCAGATATTTATTTTGCACTTAACATGGTTTGCAAGGCATGACAAATTTGTTTCCTATTCTTCTTCAAGCAAGGAAATTAATTCTCAATTAAGGGTTGCTTAATGGGATTATTCATCTCTTGTTTTGCTTTCTGAGCGAGGCACTGAAAGGCTGGTCATTCACAAGCAAACTGCTGAAGAACATCAAGTGGAAACCAGAACTCTTTTATTGGTTTATGGCAACAAGGCCTGTCCGCAAGGGACAATGACAATAAAGATATCGTATTGTATCGATGGGTAAGATTGTTAGGTGATTCATTTGAGCCTAAGACCAAGAAGCCATTTCTAGGTGTATCAGCCTGGAATCGGCGAGGGTGGAAGAAGTATTGCATTTTGTCTGTCCTGATTTATTTATTGCTTGCATATAAATCCCATCTTTTCTTCAAAGTGGTATGCATGGTTCTCCTCCCTCCTCATTTAATCCCCACAACAACCCTGTGAGGTAGGGTTAGGCAGAGAGACCGTGACTGGCCCAAGATTGCCCAGTGAGCTTCGTAGCTGAGTGGGGATTTGAACCCTGGTTTCCCAGGTCCTAGTCTGACGCTCTAACCACTACACCACACTGGCTCTCTGTGGGAAGCTGAATCACCCACTACAGTGGTACCTCGGGTTAAGTACTTAATTTGCTCTGGAGGTCCATTCTTAACCTGAAACTGTTCTTAACCTGAAGCACCACTTTAGCTAATGAGGCCTCCCACTGCTGCCACGCAGCCGGAACACAATTTCTGTTCTCATCCTGAAGCAAAGTTCTTAACCCGAGGTACTATTTCTGGGTTAGTGGAGTCTGTAACCTGAAGCATCTGTAACCTGAAGCGTGTGTAACCTGAGGTACCACTGTATTTAGCTTCACTGGATGACACTGCTGTATTATGGGAGAGGGAGAAAAAATATTTCTCTCTATTTTCTCCGTACTTTTATACACTTCTAGCCTGTTATTCACCTTTTTTTACTAAACTGAAAAGTTCCCAATACTGCAACCTTTCTTCACAGGAGAGTTGCTCCAACCGCTTGATCATTTTGGTTGCCCTTTCCCACATCTACAAGATCCTTTTCAAGGTGAGGCAACCAGAAATATACACAGTATTTCAAATGGGGTTGCACCATTCTTTTGTATAACACCATTATGACAACTTTGGCAACTTTACTTTTGACTCCTTTCCCAATGGCCCCTAATACGGATTCACCTTTTTTTGAAACCATCTTAATCTGGGCAGCAGAACAGATGCAAAAGAGCCCAGCAGAGCTCCAGAGCTGCTTGCATTCATTTCAACGTGGCTTGCTGTGCAGGAGAACCGCTTGGCTGGATGGGGCCGCATATTACTCAGAACAGGATCATTTGCATTCCTTGCCAGACACCAGAAGCCTTCTGAGACAGCCCAGAGCAGGCATAGGCAAACTTGGCCCTCCAGATGTTTTGGGACTACAACTCCCATCATCCCTGACCACTGGTCCTGTTAGTTGGGATGATGGGAGCTGTAGCCCCAAAACATCTGGAGGGCTAAGTTTGCCTGTGCCTGGCCCAGAGCAACAAGCCTGTGTAAGAACAGGACAGCCCAGTGTCTGGCTGCAGCTGGATCAGGTCAAAGGATCCCATCGAGTCCAGCATCCTGTTCTCACCAGATGCCCCAAGGAGAAGAAGCCAACAAGCAGGACATAGAGGGGGGGAAACCACAACAGAAACATCTCTCCCCGTTTGTGCTCCCCAGCAATTGCAGTGGAGGGCAAAAGGCCACAAGAGGCAGAGGGTCCAACATTTCTGTCAGGGGCCATGTCAAGGAGGGAAACACAGAAGGCAATTCCTTTGGCCAGGTTCAGCCACTCCCAAACCAAGACAAGTTCTCTCTGCTGCCTCCCCCCTCCCAGGGCACACTACATTTCCCTAGCAATGGTGTAGCCAGACTTCAAACATGTGCAGCCATAGTTATCCTTTACTAGGATCATAGGAATCTGCCTTATCCAGATCAGAAGTTCATCTAGCTTCTCAATCTTGTCTACATGGACTGGCAACAGCTCTCCAGGGTGAAGGCATGAGTCTTTTACCCCCATCAACTCTACCTGGAGATTCCATCGGGGATGGAGATTCCATCGGGATTCCATTGGACCTGGAACATTCTGGATGCAGAGAAGATGCCTAAGGTCTACCAATCAGAGCCCAGTGCAATACAGCAGCTTAGGGTGGGGCTGGAGACATAATTTAAGGACCAGAATGCCTCTGAGTACATGCTCAGATTTGTTTTGAGCACTAGCAGTGAGCTCACAGTCCAGTCACACACACAAAAACCCAGTTTCCTCTCCTCCCAAGTTTTCTTCATCTCAGCAGCCTAACTGAAAGGAGGAATATTTTTTGGGTTGCTACTGTTCTTAAACAATTGGAAGTCAGAAAGTGATAGTGATCACCCAGAGATCTATAAGCCGATTTCAATTTGCCTTTTGCTAGGGATTATTTTCTGGCCTGTGTCAATTCTGGATGTGTCTTTACATAAGTCGATATTTAAGCGAATACTGTAGCACAAGAAATATATTTAAATCTGTATTTCATCTCAGTGTATGCATCCCCACGTGGTTATTGAGCCAGGAATTGTATCACAAAGTTCAGAGCAGTACAAAATCCAAAGGACAATGACATTCTGATCTGTTTAGTAGTTAGGGAGGTGCAAATTAGGTCGCTTCATTTTAAAATGCAGAGCAAATGTCAGTTCTTCTCTGTCTCTCCCTTCCACCCACCCTTGCCCCAGGGTGTCTTTAAATATTAAAGTCAAGGGTGGGGGTACACAGGGATTCTAGAGGACACCTCCTTTCACTGTTGACCAGAGGACGGGGAGATGGGGAGGGAATGAGCCATTTTGCCCTTGGAGAGAGTCCTGTTGCTCAGACAGCAATGATGTGGCCAACGAGAATGTAGCAGGAGTCAAGGCTGTTGCCAGAATTCCACTCGGCCCTTCTCTGATATGACACCCTCTCTGATCCTTGTGCTTGAGGTTCTGTTTCAAAGCTTAATTATTAAGTAAGGCATGAAATATATATCACGCACACACTTCACACCTTCCCAGTAGCATCCTGGAGTCTGCAGCTCTCATTCACCAGGCAGCAAAATAATTAGGTGCCAAATGTTACACAGTGCAGAACTAGGCAACCATATCAAAATAGATTGCAAAAAGGTGCAATTTAATAAATGGATTTTTAGAAAAAAATAAATAAATAAGTACATTCCTGTTATGGAGGACTGAAAACACATCACGATCCCCCAATCCCGCCACCATCACCAGAACAAGCTCAGCCACTCGCCGCCTTGGCCAGCCATCCAGTCTAGCTGCCAGACCAAAGTTGTTCTTCCTGTTTCTACCAATGAGCAGCAGAGCAACCATTGCGATGGCCACCTCACATTGACTGGGAGTGCTTGGCCTTTTCAGCGATCGATAAGAACACAGATTGTTCTATCCATAACATAGATTGCTGTGAAAGGAAGTCGTTTCATTTACAAATGAGATCCAATAGCAAAATGTGAGTTTTGGCCCATCGCCTGCCTCTGGGCTGGGGAAATCTATGCAGGTCATTTCGGTTGAGGCTGAAGGATCAGGCAATAGAAATTTTTGGGCAACTTGCTTCCAAGGAGCACCCAGTGGCCACATGCACACCACACATTTGACACACTGTTGTACCACTTGCAGCAGTCATGGCTGCCCTCAAAGAATCCTGGGAACTGTAGCATGTTATGGGTGCTGAGAGCAGTTAGGTAAAGGTAAAGGGACCCCTGACCATTAGGTCCAGTCGTGGCCGACTCTGGGGTTGCGGCACTCATCTCGCTTTATTGGCCGAGGGAGCTGGAGTACAGCTTCCGGGTCATGTGGCCAGCATGACTAAGCCACTTCTGGAGAACCAGAGCAGGGCACGGAAACACCGTTTACCTTCCTGCCGGAGCGGTACCTATTTATCTACTTGCACTTTGATGTGCTTTCGAACTGCTAGGTGGGCAGGAGCTGGGACCAAGCAACGGGAGCTCACCCTATTCAAACTGCCAACCTTCTGATCGGCAAGTCCTAGGCTCTGTGGTTTAACCCACAGCGCCACCCGCGTCCCTGAGAGCAGTTAGGAGGCCCCTTTATTTCCCTCACAGAGCTACAGTTCCCAGAGTGGTTTATCAGCTGATCCCTCTACCCAGGTCAGGGGAGGAGGAAGGGGGTGCGGTGGGGGCGGTCCGCCCCGGGTGTCACCACTGAAGGAGGTGACAAAATGCCGGGCAGCACTCACCATGGGGCCTGCAGCGTACCCGAGCCACGCATCTCTCCTGGGATTGACGCAGTGGCTTGGGCACCCGCAGGGTCCACGCTGCCCCAAATGGTCCGCCCACCACCTCCCCCTCAGCTGTAGGGCAGCTGAGTGGGAGGAAGCAGGCAGACTCCTCAGAAGCCCTGCGGAGCATCCTGCCTCAGATGGCGCCCCCCATGGGTGGCTGGCCCCGCCCCCGGGCACAGGCCACACATGCTGCCCCAGGCACCCAATCGGCTTGCTCCGCTGCTGACCCAGGGAACTCTGGGGAAAGAATGGGGGCCTACTAACACGTCTCAGCATCCTTAGCAAACTATACTTCCCAGGATTCTTTGGGGGAAACCTGTGAAAAATGGTATAACAGTGCTTTGAATACCTGATGTGAACGTGGCCACTGCATAAATTATGGAATTTGATCTCACAAGATGTAGTGATGGCTTTAAAAAAGGAATAGACGAATTCATGGAGGAGAGGGCTGTTGAAGGCTACTAGCCATTATGGTGATGCTCTGCCTCTGCGGTTGGAAGCAGTAATGCTTCTGAATGTGAGTAGCTGGGAACCACAGGAGTGGAGAGGGCTCTTGTGCTCAAGACCTGCTTGTGGGTTTCCCACTGGGGCATCTGGTTGGCCACTTTGGGAACAGGATGCTGGACTAGATGGGCTACTGGCCTGCTCCAGGAGGGTTCTTATGTTCTTAAACTCATGGAGGAGAAGACTTTCAAAGGTTGCTCCTACTAGTCCTGCTGGCTATGTTTTCCTTCCACTGTTGGGGGCATTATGCCTCTGAATACCAGTTCCCAGGAAGAGATGCTGCTGCATTCGAGTATTGCAGGAGCAACACACACACACACACACACACAAACTAGAGTACTACAACATTAATTTAGCTTCAGAAAAGTCACCCCACAACCAGCCCACTTTCAGGAACCGGTTGTTTTTCTTAATTGGAGCATTGCACACCAACCCGTAAAAACAAAATGTTCCAAGAAAGAATATGCGAAGGCAAGGAACATCTAACAAAAGGGAACTGCAACATATAAGTATGCTTAATTCCAGGGTGGAAATTTTAAAAAAATTAACCTATCCCATTACAGCTTTTTGTCTTCAGACATTGTCAAGCTTCAAGAAAGATTTAATGCTGGAATTTATCTGCAGCCCGCAGTTAAGGGTCTTCATTCTTAGCTTATTCTACTATTCATAGGGGTTCCCGTGATGCATTTGGCCCTAGCCAGGAATTTGCTAAAGGCGGGAGGGGGCTGGGGCAAGCCCCCAGTGTCCACCCACCCACACCCACCCACCCACCCACAGACACACACCACATCCACCTTCTTGCAATGACGGTCTGAAAGCCAAATCCAAATGCATTCAGCTAAGGACATTTGAATCTCTCTTTGGACTTTCCTTCTCAATGTACAAAGGTCTGAAGTGGAGCCGGCATCTGTGTGTATGTCTGGGGGTAAAGCCACATGAGCACCCCAGGGCAACTGGCTGTCTTTCTATTTCAGCCTTCCCCAACTTAGGACTCAGCTAGACCGGTAAAGAAAAAGCGATTGATATGTCTTGTATGTGCAATATAATGTTGCGCCACTAGATGGCGATGTGGAGTCCTGTTTTTCCCTCTACCGGTTTCCCCTGTTTAAATTTACAATGCTTTGAAATGAAACGCCAACCCAGTGTCCCAATGGGCATCCCACAAGCAGAATTTGAAGGCAAGAGCCCTCTCCCCATCTGTGCTTTCCAGCAAATGATATTCAGAAGCATTGCTGCCTCTGACCATGGAGACAGAGCATAGCCATCATGAAGAACAGCCATGGACAGCCCTCTCCTCCATGAATTCATCCAATCCTCTTTTTTTATTTTTTTTAAAGATATTTATTAAAGTTTCAAAATGTTACAAAAAAAGAAAAGAAAATACAAAATACAGAAAAATCAAAACAGTTAAAAGCAAACCAATCTTTCCATATCTTATCTTTCGTATACTTGTTTCCCTGACCTCCTCACACCTCCCTTTTTTGTATTCCAGTTCTATTAGTTACTTCAGCAAATCCTTTCCCTCTTTGTTTTTATCTTAATCCTTTATCTTAATATATTATAGCTTTAGATTATCACCTGTTAACAATCCATTTTTACATTTTCCTTTATAACATTGCTGCTAAAAACCACTTAACTTCATTCCGACATCATTCTAACATTCAATAATTTTACAGTATTTCTGTAAATAATCTTTAAATTTCTTCCAATCTTCTTCCACCGACTCTTCTCCCTGGTCTCGGATTCTGCCGGTCATTTACGCCAGTTCCATATAGTCCATCACCTTCATCTGTCATTCTTCCAGGGTGGGTAGATCTTGTGTCTTCCAATACTTTGCAATAAGTATTCTTGCTGCTGTTGTGGCGTACATAAAAAAAGTTCTAGAGAGAATATTATGAAAATGATATACAGGTGGTACATGACACCAGTCAAGCTTGCAAAAATCTATCATTTGCCCGATAATAAATGTTGGAAATGTAAAGAAACTGAAGGTACATTCTTTTACCTTTGGTGGACGTGCCCAAGGATTAAGGCTTTCTGGGAGATGATATATAATGAAATGAAAAAGGTATTTAAATATACCTTCCTGAAGAAACCAGAGGCCTTTCTCCTGGGCATAGTCGGCCACTTGGTGCCATCCAATCCTATTTTAAAGCCATCCAAGTTGGTGGCCATCACTGCCTCCTGTGGCAGTGAGTTCCATAGTTTAAATCTGCTCTGCGTGAAGAGAGCCTTCCTTTTCAGTCCTCAGTCTTCCAACATTCAGCTTCATTGGATGGCCATGCATTCTAGTGTCATGAGAGAGGGGGGAAAGCTTCTCTCTATCCACTTTCTGCAATGCAACACATAATTTTATACATTGCCATCACATTGCCTTTTCTCTAAACTGGAAAGCCCCAAATCCTGATTAAACTCTGCTTCCCCCTTTTGTTTTCTTTAGTTTTTATAATAACACTAACACACTCCCTGTTCTAAAAGAAAAAACTGGTATGATTACTGATTTTCTAGAATGTTAAGATTTGCCCTTATAGGTTTTTCGAACCAACCGGATTAGACCCCAGGAAACTAGGGGCCAAATCCTCATGCAGCCATGAAACTCATAGGGTGATCTTGGACCAGTCACTCACTCTCAGCATAACCTATTTTGCAAGGTTGTTGTGGGTGGGGGGGACAAAGGGGGAGGAGAACTATGTAGGCCACCTCAAGCTCCTTGAATATAAATGCAAATAAACAGGTAAATAATACTTGTCTGCTGTGGGTGGGTCATAAACCAGAGTAAAAAATGGGTGGGGGTCATCCCTCTCCCCCGCCCCCACTTCATTCCTGTTCTCTCTGTGCCACTCAATTTGCCAGGGAGGGACAGACTGTGCTTGCTAGGGGTCTGAGTCTTCTTTTCTCCTCCTCCTAACTGTTTTGGCTCCTCCCCCCATCTCTTTTTCCTATGGTCCAACCTGCTCTAAGCCCTTTGGCCCTTGACTGGGCCATTTTTGGTGCACTGGGTCTTCTGCAGTACCACAAATCGTGGTCCTCCCTCCATCACTCCCATCTGCTCGTAAACAGTGTCATAAAACCCTGTCATTGGGGACACGGCTGAGTTTGCACCCACCCACACATATCATCTGTTTATCTTCATTCCACGGAGATCCCTGCAGCTCTCTGCTTTTGAGTCCCAGGAGGGGGCGGAGGGCGGCTGAGAATAGCTTTATCCATTCCAAGTCCTGAGCACAAACTTGCTGGGTTCACACATCTCTGACTTCAACTGTACTTGATGTTCCCATTCTTCTAAGCATTGAAATGCTACTGCCTGTCACAGGCTCTGAGCACAAGAGCCCTGTCACCTCCTGTGGTTTACAGCACTGCTGCCTCAAACTGGCGCAGGCAGAGCATAGACTAGGGGCAGGCAACCTAAGGCCCAGGGGCCGAATGTGGCCCAATCGCCTTCTCAATCCGGCCCACGGATGGTCCGGGAATCAGCGTGTTTTTACATAAGTAGGATTTGTCCTTTTATTTAAAATGCATCTCTGAGTTATTTGTGGAGCCTGCCTGGTGTTTTTACATGAGTAGAATGTGTGCTTTTATTTAAAAGGCATCTCTGGGTTATTTGTGGGGCATAGGAATTCGTTCTCCCCCCCCCCAAAAAAATATATAGTCTGGCCCACCACATGGTCTGAGGGACAGTGAACCGGCCCACGGCTGAAAAAGGTTGCTGAACCCTGGTACAGTGGTGCCCCGCAAGACGAATGCCTCGCAAGACGGAAAACTCTCTAGACGAAAGAGTTTTCCGTTTTGGAGGTGCTTCGCAAAACGAATTTCCTATGGGCTTGCTTCGCAAGACGAAAACGTCTTGCGAGTTCCTGCGGGTTTTTTCCCCTTTCCCCCCCTTTTTCTAAGCCGCCAAGCCACTTATCAGCTGATCCGATCAGCAGATAAGCCGCTAAAAGCCGCTAAAAACGCTAATAGCGCTAATCCGCTAATCCGTCAATGGGCTTGCTTCGCAAGACGAAAAAACCGCTAGACGAAGAGAATCACAGAACGGATTCTTTTCGTCTTGCGAGGCACCACTGTATAGCCTTTCCTCTGGGGGTTCTCTAGCTGGCCCTTCCAACTCCCCAAGGCCACAGCCCCTCCCCCTTGCTTTGTACCCTGCTGAGTGTTTTTGCCTGTCTAGAGCATGACTTTGAATTCAGATAATACTCCTTGGTGGCTTGGATGGGAGCTTGAAAAATGGATGTGTGAGCAAATGAACATTAATTGCTCTGCTCAGGCTTGCTCTTGGCCCTGCCTACCTCTAGCATGAGGCCCCTGGAAGGTTGTGTAGAAAGGAAGGTGGCCCCTCCGGCTGAAAAATGCTCCCCTCTCCTGCCATTCACTCTTTCTCGGTGGTTCCAGGGGATGGACTAGAATCAGCGGTTCTCAACCTGTGGGTCCCCAGATGTCGTTGGACTACAACTCCCATCATCCCTGAGCTCTGGCCTTGCTAGCTAGGGATGATGGGAGTTGTAGTTCAACAACGTCTGGGGACCCACAGGTTGAGAAAGGCTGGAGCAGATGATCCTTTGCCCTCCCTCCTGGTGCCTCCATTTCCTCTGATTCAGCCCTTCTCATGCCTCTATTTTTCCAGCCCTTCACTACACCTCAGCTGAATTCCAGACAGCCGGCTTGGGCAGGGAGCCAAACCACTTTGGCGTGTCTCCTAGATGCATCACAACAACACATTTTTTATTATTGGTTGTTGTTGTTTATTTACAAACATGAACACACACACATATGTTGGCAGTGATTGCCCTGTGACAACACTGGTCTCGGAAACGCAAGAGCACTGCCTTAAGCAGCTCCTTTGGCAGCCAGTTTCAAAAACTCCACATTGTGTGCAATTTCAAAGCTGCCTGCATGAAGTGAGCCCTTCTCTGGGCTTGGCTTTCTGTAGTTAGCATGATCAGAAATTGAGGTGAAGAGAGGTGCCGAAAGGTGAGCCCTGAAATTACACAGTTAATTGCCAGCTTAGAGTGGAGTCATCTGAGATGCCTGACAGCCTCTAGTGATGAAATGAATTTTGACATGAGGGTATGAGAAGCAGGCCTGGCCTTCCAGCCACCCTCACTGAGACTCTGTCACAAACGTCTCTGAAGAAAGATCCCCATTGCAGGTGCTTCTAAGAACATGAGAAGAGCCTGCTGGTAGTCGGATGCCATGGGGAAGCATGCAAGCAGAACCTAGGTAAGAGGGCCGTCCTGGCTAGTAGCCATTGTTTGTTTCTCCTCCATGAATTTATCTAATCTCCGCCTCCTGTGGGAGTGAGTTCCACAGTTTGGCTATATTTTATGTGAAGAAGGACTTTATTTTATGTGTGGGACCACACCTGGAATACTGTGTCCATTTCTAGGCACCACAATTTAAAAAGGATGTTGACAAGCTGGAACTTGTGCAGAGGAGGGCAACCAAGAGGTCTGGAAACCAAGTCTTATGAGGAACGGTTGCTGGAGCTGGATGTGTTTAGCCTAGAAGAGAGGAGACTGAGAGGAGATACGATAGCCATCTTCAAATAAGTGAAGGCATGGAAGATGGAGCAAGCTTGTTTTCTCCTGCTCTGGAGGGTAGGACAACCAAGGACTTCATGTTACAATAAAGATTCTGACTAAACATCAGGGAGAACTTTCTGACAGTAAGAGCTGTTTGACATTTGGAACGGTTTCCCTTGGGAGGTTGTGGACTCTCCTTCCTTGGAGGTTTTGAAGCAGAGGCTGGATGGCCATCTGTCATGGATGCTTTAGCAGAGATTCCTGCATTGCAGGGGGTTGGACTAGATGACCCTTGGGTCCCTTCCACCACTAGGATTCTAAGATTTTATCATTCTATTATTCTGTGTTCTGAATCTCCCAACATACAGTTTCATTGGACGTTCATGAGAAAAATTCTCTATCTACTTTCTCCATGCCATGCGTGATTTTTAAAACTTTTATCATGTCCCCTCTTCCCTCTTCTCACAGTGGCCAACCAGATGCCCTGATGGGAAGCCCCCAAGCAGTTCATGAATGCAACACAGTGCTCCTTGATCCTCCATGAATTTCCATATCCCCTCCTGAAAGCCATCTGAGCTGGTGGCCATCATGAAATCCTGTGCAAACAGATTCCATAGTTTAACAGTGTGCCGGGTGAGAAAGTCCTTATTCCCATCCATTCTGATTCTCGCACCCTCCAGGGAGCCGGAGCTTTCCGAGAAAGCGAATAGCTTCCGACAAAGGCTGTTCAACGTCCGCCAGCACATGCAACATCCCAAAGGATCCCTGAGGAATCCGCTGGCAGTTACTCCCATTGGCAATGGATTGATTCATGCTGGAAATAATTACCTCTCCAGATAGCAGTTTTTTCTCAAAGCTAGGAAGGGTGGTTTTTCTCACTGCCTGCAAATACCGGTTTAGAAGTTCCGCTACTTCTCTTGGTTAATACAAGAAGAGATGTGGAGCAGTATGTCACTTGCCTACTGATGACTCTTCAGCCCAAACATCTGGATGAACTCACCCAGCTGTTTCAAGTTGGTTGTTAAATAGCATGAAGAACATGGTGGAACCAGTGAAGGCTGTTCCATGAGAGCAAATGGGGCACTCCCCCACCAGTCTGGCCTCAGCCAGCCCCACCTGCCTACTTAAAGCCAGTTCAGGGGGCGGAGCCTGGCTCTGCGCTTCCTCCTCCTCCTCTGTCCCTTGTAGAAAGGAGAGGAGGGAGGAGACAAAATGAGAAGTAGTTGGCTCTGCTTGTCATTGGCTCTGGCGCCACCTAATGTTGGTCTCCTTGCCTTCCACCCTGCCAGTCCCAGTGGGCACCAGCTACCATAGCGTGGAGCCCTGCAAAACCCCAGAAGCCAAAGGGGCAGAGCTGGAGTCATGACATAGGTTATCCACTAGGGCACACAAAGACCTGCAAGATCTCCTTACTGCATACATGCCCACTCAACCGCTTTGACCTGTGGAACTGGCATGGTTACAAGTGCCACATCATATTCATTCTGCATTTGTGTATACAGTGGTACCTCGGGTTAAGAACTTAATTCATTCTGGAGGTCCATTCTTAACCTGAAACTGTTCTTAACCTGAGGTACCACTTTAGCTAATGGGGCCTCCCGCTGCCACCGTGCCACTGCTGTGCGATTTCTGTTCTCATCCTGAAGCAAAGTTCTTAACCTGAGGCACTATTTCTGGGTTAATGGAGTCTGTAACCTGAAGCGTCTGTAACCTGAAGCATCTGTAACCCGAGGTACCACTGTATATAGCAAGATCTTTTGGTGTGGCAGCACCTACCCTTTGGAACTCCCTGCCTATTGATATCAGGAAAGCGCCTTCACTGCCACCTTGCTGGTACCTGCTAGAAACACATTGTTTAGGCAAGCCTACCCTGACATGCAGAATGCCGATCAATGTTTTAATCTGTTTTTACTTTATTGCTGACTTATGTTCCAGCTGCCCAGAATCCTGTGGATATAGGGCGGTATACAAATTTAATAAGTAAATACATAAGTAAAGATTTGTTTTTTTACTGATTTTGTTTTGTTTTGTTCTCTTTGTGAACTGTGTTGAGGGCTGGGTCCCCCCCCCATCAATCTGTGTTATCAATTTTATGAAATAAAGAAAGAAATAAAGTTGGCTCAATTGTTTATATGGCTTTCGTTGCTTTATTGTAAAACTTTTTGAGAGGTGGAGGGCTTACTTGGTCAGGAAGCAGCTTACAGATTTGAGGAGAAGAGACTGACAGGTTTCTAGTTTTCTCTGCCGCTTCCTGTCAACAGGCGCCACCTAAGGTTTGCCTCACAGAACAAATACCCAAGGGAGCAACAGGTGCTTCCTTCAGATTCTCCTTTTGCTGTAGGGGCAAAGAGGGGTTCAAAGGACACTTCAACTGTTGAGCCTGGAAGGGTTTTAAAAAATAAATAGTCCACTGTAGGATTCTTGGGCAGAAAGCTATGTGATCCAAATACATGGCTTGTACCCAGCCAGAGAAAGAGAGAACTCTAAGGCACTCACAGACAGTTTCAGTCACTGACCAATTAGCAAGAAAGCAACATTGTTCAGACTTGCAAATGCATGAACACCAATGCTGTCCCCTTGGGGAAACTCCACCTGGGGGAAATGAGAACATGTTGACTATGAAGACCCAAGAGCCGTCCTGTAATGTGTAATGTGCAAAAAATAAAAGAAATAAAAACAGAAGCAGGCAATGGTGCTGTGAGCGAGTGTGATCTAGTGGGCAGAACACTGCAGTTTGGGAGAGAGTAATTTAGAGTTTCTTTTTCTGCCCTTGATTTGATGTGGGGATATGGGCCACTAGCCTCTCCATCTCTGCACAGTGGGAAGATGCGCAATATCCTGACTTGTCCCAAGAGCAGCACACAAAGGCGGCTAGCTGCCCTGAAAATCCAAAGCGCAACAGTGCATAGCTAAACTATGGAACTCATTGCCACAGGAGGCAATGATGGCCCCCAACTTGGATAGCTTTAAAAGAGGACTGGAGGAGAGGGTTCGTTGCCATGAGGGCTATCCTCTGCCTCCATGGTCAGAGGCTGCAATGCTCCTGAATCTCAGTTTCTAGATACCACCGTAGGGGAGGGGGCTCTTGTGCTTGCATTTGCTTGCGGGTCTCCCAGTGTCAGGGACACGGGTGGCACTGTGGGTTAAACCACAGAGGCTAGGGCTTGTCAATCAGAAGGTCAGCGGTTTGAATCCCCGCGACGGGGTGAGCTCCCGTTGCTCGGTCCCTGCTCCTGCCAACCTAGCAGTTCGAAAGCATGTCAAAGTGCAAGTAGTTAAATAGGCACCGCTCCGGCGGGAAGGTAAACTGCATTTCCGTGCGTTGCTCTGGTTCGCCAGAAGCAGCTTAGTCATGCTAGCCACATGACCTGGAAGCTGTACGCCGGCTCCCTCGGCCAATAAAGCGAGATGAGCGCCGCAACCCCAGAGTCGGCCATGACTGGACCTAATGGTCAGGGGTCCCTTTACCCTTTACCTCCCTCCCAGTGTCATCTGGTTGGCAACTATGAGGACAGGATGCTGGACTAAATGGACCATTAGCCTGATGCAGCTGAATGCCCTCCCCATCAGATGTCAAACAGATAAACAACTTTTTAACTTTTTGAATACATCTGAAGGCAGCCCTGCTCAGGGGAGTTTTTAATGGCTGACGTTTTACTGTGTTTTGAATATTTTGTTTGGAGCTGCCCAGAGTGGCTGGGGAAACCCAGTCAGATGGGTGTCATATAAATTAATTTATTGTTATTATTTCTTTATGTCTATTTACTTAAAAGCAAGGCTCATTTTGCTCAATGGGCCTTAGTAAATGTGCTTAGTATGCTAATCCACATTTTCTTCCCCTCCCCCAATCCCTAAGTACATCCTCCTCACCCCTTAAGACCACCCAGGGACCTAGAGAGTTTCACAAGCATCCAAGAACGTGAGTCTCTTTGCTTGCTATGACTCCTAAGATGCAGATCGTGGTATCAGGGGACACACTGCCTGGTTTCCTCAAACTCAAGAGCTGCTAACCAGTTGCTTCATGCAAGCTTTTCTCTTCATCGACCCACGCAAGCAACATTTCCAGACCATTTCCCCTTTGCTGAGTAAAAAGTAAAAATATAGCAGTTTCCCCCCAAAATTAAAAGGACTGAACAGACTTCTGCTAATTTCAGAGTCATAGCCAGATGCCACCAGACTATCCAATGCTTGATACAAGGCTGGGGGAAGAGGTGCATATTTGCAGGGTATAAATTAACAGATTTGCAATGCCACAGACATCTCACTCCCAAAATGCTGAGGCTTTCAGAATTCAGCAGGCGCCAGAAAGGTTATCAGCCCAAGTTGCCAAAGCAGATGGAAACGTAGCTCCGAAATACAAAGGGGCCAGGGATCTGAAAGCAGGGACATAATTTTAGGTTTGAGACAAATCTCAAAGCAAAATTCATAGGCCTGCTCCTGGATACATGAGCATACACACACACAATGCATTTTTCAGAGCATTTCTTAAAGTTAATCCATCCAAGTCCACAGCTGGGTATTACATTGCAGAGGACCAGCTAAAACATCCCCCCAAAGTGGCACGTTTTCAACTTCTGCAGAACTCCCAGTCAGGAGAGATCTTACAACACAGCACAGAGAGTGGTGGTTGCTTGAAAGGCCAGGGAGATAAAAAAAAAATAACAATTAGGTGGGGTGTTATTGCTGTGAGGTTTGCTTATAGATTGAGTTCCTGAATGGAGATTGCAGGCCGGATGAGTCCCTTCCAGGTGCTGAGATATCAGGTTATGCACTTGGGGTTCTGGGATGATGAGGCAACAGCTGCTGCCCACATTTCATTTCATTTTATAGAAAACCAAGGCTGGTTGTACCCTGTACACGCAGTCCTAAGCAGACAGACGGCCTTGATTTTTATTCATCAGGAAGTATAACAGTCGTAAGTTCTGAAGTGCCTCACCATACCTTAGCATGGCCTTGAGCCCTCCAAATTCAACATGGTATGCCAGTCTTCCCAACCCAGGTGGATGCCAGATGTTTTGCACTACAACTCCTATCAGCCCCAGCCAGCAGTCCCAGCATCAAACAGCCATGCTGACTGGGAGTAACGCAGGGAAGGGCCATAGCTCAGCGGGAGAGCATCTGCTTTGCATGCAGAAGGTCCCAGGTTCAATGACCGATGGCATCGCCAGGTAGGGCTTGGAGAGAGATCTCTTCCTGAAACCCTGTGGAGCCTGTGGCTTGACTCAGTAGAAGGCAGCTTCCTGTGTGCTTATGTTAATGACTGTCATCGTCCAAAAGATCTAGAAGGCAACAGGCTGGTGTGGGTGCTCAGTTCCTATGTAAGGGGCACGTTACAGGCTCTGGTGGAGATATGGTTTGATGGGTTTGCGTATTGTTGATTGATGAATGGAAAAAGCAAAGGAGGGTTGCCATTTGCTGCTGCCACTGCTGCCCCAAGAGAAGGTTTCATGTTTTTGTTTCTTGTTTATCTCTGCTGCATCAGAGATGAAGCAACAGCACATGGACAGAAGAAAGTTGCTTGGTCGCCTCTAATAGTTATTTCATTTGTGAACGGCTTCCTATGAAGCATCCGGAAGTTATTTGCTACATAATAAAAACAGTTGAATATACTTTCCGCTTGTACCAAGTATATTTATAGGCACAGGTCTAAGTGGTTTTTCATTTCTCACCACTTTCCCTGGGAAAACCCTCTGTTTACCTCTGAATCAGAACAAATGTCAATCCGCAGAAAAACCAATTGGCATTTGTTTTGATTCAGCAGTAACCAGCGAGTTTTCCAAGGGGAAAGTGTTGGGATAAGTGGCAGTGTGGATGAGGTCTTAGTCCTTAAAGTGCTGTAAGAGTCTTTGTTGCTTTTGCTGCGAGAAACTAGCTCAGCTGCTGCTCCTCTGGAAATCTTCATCGCCTGGCAACGAAACAAGTCTCTGTCTGTCCACATAATGAGCCCCTGAATTGGCATGGGGGAGAAATTTGGTTCCATTCACAGTTTAATGGGAACTCATCTGATTGCAATTCCCCAAACAAAACAAAATGAAACACGGTGCTCCTCCAAAATTCGCTCTGCAGTGAGAATTTTTCAATGTGGTTTTCTGGACAAAACAGGCGTACAAAAATGTACAAGTCAAAGGTGTACGTTAAAAAGCATCCATGGGTGTAAGCAGCTTACAAAAATGCATTATATTGAAGAAAACTGCTTGCAATTTTTTTTGTATAGTTCAGGGGGGACACACATGCTGACATATCTCCAGGAGTACTTTTGATAAATGCTTGCAAATTGATCTGGAAATGTGGCAAAACCGAGCTTAAGAACAGAAAAAATGGGAAACTTAAAGAAGCCCAATTTTCCCTGTATTGTCAGAAGCAACATGTCTTTGAATACTAGTTGCTGGGAATCACAGGCAAACAGAGTGGTGCTGTTGTGCTCGGGTCAGCTGCTGGAAGATTCAGGCCAGATTAAAGAAAGTCCCTCTTCACACAGTGCATTGTTAATCTATGGAACTCACTCCCACAGGAAGGCAGTGATGACCACCAACCTAGATCTCTTTAAAAGGGGATTAAACAAATTCATGGAGGAGAGGGCTATTCATGGCTACTAGCCGTGATGGCTATGCTCTGTTGCTACAAGTTGAAGGCAGCAATGCTTCTGTATACCAGTAGCTGAAAGCCACAGTTAGGATGCTGAGCTCAGACCCTCCAATAATAATAATAATAATAATAATAATAATAATAATAATAATTATTATTATTATTATTATTATTATTATTATTATTATTATTATTATTTATACCCTGCCCATCTGGCTGGGTTTCCCCAGCCACTCTGAGCAGCTTCCAACAGAATATTAAAATACAATAGTCTATTAAACATTAAAAGCTTCCCTAAACAGGGCTGCCTTCAGATGTCTTCTACAAGTCTGGTAGTTTACATCTGGTGGGAGGGCGTTCCACAGGGTGGGTGCCACTACTGAAATCCAAGTGTCCAGTGACAGTCCTGGATTTACAGAAGCTATCACGGTTTCTAATTTGATCCCAGAATGACCCGCTTTTCCTTAGGATGTTCCTATTTTCATTGGAGAAATGTTGGAGGGTACAGAGTTATGCGATACCCAAGCCAAGGAGATAAGTAACCACACAACCTTTAGAAGGTATCTGAAGGCAGCCCTGTGTAGGGAAGTTTTGATGTTTTACTATGTTTTTACAGATGTTGGAAGCTGCCCAGAATGAAAGGGGAGTCCTCTGGAGCTGCTTTTCCTCGAAGAGCCTTCTGCTCTGTGCTTCCAACACACTTCCCTTGGTGGCTGAGGCTGCTCAACCTTCAGGGCGTATGTTTCTGCTACAACACTCCCCAAAGAGGGGAGAGAGAAAGCAGCCATGCAAGTCAAGCACACAGCCGCCCGCTCAGACCCAGAAACAGGAACCGAGGCGAAGCTCTGCTGGCGAGTCACCCAAGGACAGCTGCCAAGCAGGCAGTCATGCCGACTTCGGAAGCTGAAGCCTCCTGCCCTTTGCAGAACTTGAGAGCGCCGCGTCTCCCGGGAAACAAGATGCCTCTCCGAGATGAGTACTTCCTCAGTCATATCGTGTTCCTGTAAGGGAACCATCTTGCAGACACACACTTCAGATCTCGTGTCATGGTGAATCCACCTTAGCCGGGAACAGGGAAAATCATGGCAAATTCCAGTCTGGTGAGATGCTGCAGGCCAGGGTGTTCTTTAACTTGGGTGCTGCTGCAGGTCCTTTGTAACTCTGAGACAACCCCCCCCTTACTTGAGCAACCACAAGAACATCAGAAGAGACTGCTGGGTCAGGCCAGGTGCCCATCTAGCCCTGAATCCTGCTCTCACAGTGGCCACCCAGATGCCTGTTGAAAGCTGGCAAGCAAGACCCTCTCCTCTCCTGTGTTTTCCAGCAACATGCATTCAGAAGCATTGCTGTCTGTCATTGTGGAGGCAGAGCACAACCATCAGGGCTAGCAGCCATGAAAAGTGGGAGGGAAGCTGCCTTATACCAAGTCGGATCATTGGGTCCACCTAGCTCTGATTTGATTTGGTTTAATATTTGTAATCCACTTTTCCAACAACAAACATTGAGCTCAAAGTGGCTTGCACTAATCACAATAGCATTAAAAAACAACAACCCACAAATGTTGCAATCATTATAATATCAAACACAATAGCTTAGGAATAAAGCAAACAACAGGAACAAATTCAACAAAACAATTAATACAATTCAATAAAGTCTGCACTGTCCACACTGACTGGCAGCAACTCTCCAGGGGCTAATCCACACTTAACTTTGCTCCTCATTTCTAGGCACAGATCTGGGCTGTCCAGGTCCAGGTTTGACAACTTTTTTTCTTTTTTGCCCTGGTGCTTTCTTTGTGAAAATCCATTCTTTACTGTTAAATAAGAGCAAATTGCAATCTGCAGAAAATCCAAATTGTCATTTGCTCCAATTCAACAATAAAGAGTGGGCTTTCCTGGGGAAAGCTGGGCGGGGGGGGGGGAGAGAGAATTTGGGCATGGACTGGGAAAGCGCAGAGGAAAATATACCGTAAGTGCTTCCATCATCCAAACAAAAAGATGCACTGTGGGTTGCTTCTGCCAAATACCCAGCAGGTACTTCAAATAAATCTTCGGGGTTTTCCTTCTTATTTCCACTGTGGATTTGGTAACAAACAGATCAATTGCTCTCTCTCTCTCTCCCTCCCTCCCTCCCTCCCTCTCTCTCTCTCTCTCTCTGTGTGTGTGTGTGTGTGTTGTGCTGATTAAGCAGCCACATATAAACTCAGGCCACTTATATTTTCCAGATTCAAGCTCCCTGCCCCAGCAAAAATATTTTTTTAAATCCCACACCCATTGCCTAAAGAACACTTCAGTGGGTAGGATGATTAGCAAAAGGACATTAGGAACATAAGAAGTACCTGCTGGACAGGCCAATGGCCCATCTAGTCCAGCATCCTGTTCTCACAGTGGCCACCAAAAGATGCACAAATACAAGATGGGTGACACCTGGCTTGAGAGCAGTACATGTGAAAAGGATCTAGGAGTCTTGGTTGACCACAAACTTGACATGAGCAGCTAAAAAAGCCAATGCAATTCTGGGCTGCATCAATAGGAGTATAGCATCTAGATCAAGGGAAGTAATAGTGCCACTGTATTCTGCTCTGGTCAGACCACACCTGGAGTACTGTGTCCAGTTCTGGGCACCACAATTCAAGAAGGACACTGACAAACTGGAACGTGTCCAGAGGAGGGCAACCAAAATGGTCAAAGGCCTGGAAACGATGCCTTATGAGGAACGGCTAAGGGAGCTGGGCATGTTTAGCCTGGAGAAGAGGAGGTTAAGGGGTGATATGATAGCCATGTTCAAATATATAAAAGGATGTCACATAGAGGAGAGAGAAAGGTTGTTTTCTGCTGCTCCAGAGAAGCGGACACGGAGCAATGGATCCAAACTACAAGAAAGAAGATTCCACCTAAACATTAGGAAGAACTTCCTGACAGTAAGAGCTGTTTGACAGTGGAATTTGCTGCCAAGGAGTGTAGTGGAGTCTCCTACTTTGGAGGTCTTTAAGCAGAGGCTTGACAACCATATATCAGGAGTGCTCTGATGGTGTTTCCTGCTTGGCAGGGGGTTGGACTCGATGGCCCTTGTGGTCTCTTCCAACTCTATGATTCTATGATTCTATGATTCTAAAACGCCCCTGGGAAACCACCACTACCTCCTGTAGGATGGAATACCACAATTTAACATTAAGGCAACAGCAGTTCTGAAGCTGCAAAAGCAATGTCTTTGTGGGGAACCAAGTGTGAAACTCACATCTAAGGAGGGTCCTTGCCAAATGACAGCCACCCTCCCACTTGAGCTGAGCCCCAGAATGCACACACCTGCCTTCCAACTCACAAAATGGCTTAATGATTTGCTGCAGATCGTGCCAGGAAGCCCAAACACTGGACAGTGGAGAGCGGAAATACTTCTGTATCCACGGAAAGCACTCTTATTTTAGACCACGGGTGGCAAAGCTTTTTCAGGCTGAGGCTCACATTGGCCCATGGGTCAACACTGAAGGCCCCATGTGCCAAACTGGAAATACTGAAGGTTTTTTTTATGATACATGGGGGGGTGGATGCTTCGGGGGGGGGGTATCACAGAAACCTTTTGGCATCATATCAGGGGACCTGCAGGAGTGCTCCATAAAAGTACTTTTTAAAATGATGGTGATTTAAAAATGGGAGCAGTCTGGAAACAAGAGGAGATGCCGATGAAAGAAGAATGGCAAACAAAATTAATGGACTATGCAGAATTGGATAAAATGACAGGAAGGATTCGAAACCTGCGGGACCAGAGATTTACAGAAGATTGGAAGAAATATACAAATTATTTGAAGAGCAACTGTAACCAACAAATTACGCTAGTAGGACTACAAGGAGAAATGTATGAAGCATTGCAAATTAGAAACAGAACAGTGATATTAGTTATGAATTAAATGTAATTGAAGAAGTGGGAAATGTGTATTTAGAGATTAGATTGGAAAATTTTCAGATGAGATTGATGGAAGTCAAAAAAATTGTATAAGATGTCAAAATATGTTTAATTACTGTTGAAAATGATATGTTGAAAATTAAAAAAATTTATAAACAATAAAAATGGGAGCAGTCAGTAATTTCAAAAACATTTTAAAAAAACTTAAAGTTGAGGGTTGCGGGGGAGAGAAAAACTTCATAGCTTCAAAGCAGGGGACCCATGGGAGCAGTCAAAACTTGCTTTAAAATATGATTCTTTCAAATTACAAATAGGGGGTGTTGATGGGAGACCACTAAAGCCCCTTGGTGGCTGTAGGCAGCCTGTAGCCTATGAGTTAGCCAGAGCAGTCAGGAATTCTTCATATGTAATTCCTGAATTGCAGGGACCAATTCTATGATCCTAGATGTGGGAGATGAAGCAGTGTCTACAGAAGCCTCCTCCAACCTGGTGATCCCTCCATATGCCTTGGATTACAGCTCCCCTCAGCACCAGCCAATGCAGCTCAGCTCCCATCTGCCTCGACCTGCTACAGCCCAAAACATACGGAGGGCTGAGAACATGGCCAATTCATGCTCAGTGATTTTCTGAGGACTCCTGGAAAGGATGGAGCCGATATCGGAGCTGCAGCGGAGAATATGTGGGCACGAAACCCAAGGCTGTATTTACTGCATGCATATGAATTTGCCAGGCATGAAAAAGAGCAGGAGGCTGTGAATTATTTACACCTGTCACAGCTAATTAAGACTTATGGGGTGGGAAATAACACCATTGTGGTATATGCTGAGCAACAGATGGATCTCCACACAGTCCTTTGGGTGGAAGCTGGTACGTGTGTGGAAGGGGGTGCTCTCTACTCAACAACACTGTCTCCAGTCACTCTCTCCCCTCCCCAAGGAAGATGTCTGGGATGCCTCCTGGCAGCACAGGGAGCACAGCTACATGACTGGAAGCGGAAGGAGGAGCAGGAGACAGGCGCAGAGGTGAAACCAAGAGGGACACATCTGTGGTTGGGCTCATGTGCTGCTCACAGGAGACACTGTGCAAGGGGAAGTAGTATCACTTGCTCATCCTGGGCCAGGGAAAGAGAAGGACAAAGTCAGATAGCTTGAACGTAAGAACAGAAGAGCATCAAAAGAGCCTTCTGGATCAGGCCAAGGGCCCATCTAGTCCAGCAATACCGGAGTTGCTACATAGACATTTATCTGTAAGCCACCTTGAGTCATGTCAGGGGGAAAGTTGGATAACAACAACAACAAGTAGCCATCAATAGCCTCTCTTTGAAAGCTGGAGTTGGAGCCCATCACTGCCTCCACTGGGAGCCTATTCCATTGTCTCCCTTTCCCTCCTGTGGTTTCCAGTGACTGGTATTCAAAAGCGTTGCTGCATATGACTATAGATACAAAGCATAATCACTGTGGCTAGTAGCCATTGATAGCCTCCACCTCCATTAACTTGTTCAATCCTCTTTTAAAGCCATCCAGGTTGGAGGCCATCACTGCCTCCTGCATGTCAAGGAGGATTTTATTTCCTCTGTCCTGAATCTCCCAACATCCAGCCTCTTGGGTGGTTCTAGAATCATGGGCAGGAGAAGAGAACATCTCTCCATCCATTTCTCTACACCCTGCATGATTTTGTAGACTTTGCAATCTGCCCCTTTCCTCAGGTTCCCCCCCCCACTATAAAAAGCCCCAACTTTTCTCATAGGGGATATGTTCCAACCTTCGATGATTTTAGTCGAACTCTGTAGCTCCTTGGAGCAAGAATGACATGTTCTGAGCAGCAGAGCCACACGCTCAATAAAAAGAGACCCTTCCACTAATCTACTCCGAAGTATGTCCCACCGAGTTCAATGGAGTCACACAGGAAAAGCTTCTGCCTCCTCCACTTCTATGTTTCAGGCTGCTGTGAAAGGAGAACAGCAGGAACCACAAGAAAAGTTGCCAAAGGCAGCTAATGGGATTTAGCATTTTCCTCGACAAATACGCAGGCACAGCAATTTATTTTCTGCCACATAATTGTTTTTAAGTGCTTTCCGTAAAAAGCACTTGCAGGTGCAAAAGCAGCACCTAAATCCCCAAATAAATCAAATATCCAAAATCTCAGAGTGTCAACCAAATCCTTGATTTCAAAATGCCAGGGTCAAGGAAGCAAAAAAAAAGGGGGGGCTGCAGGAAGGTAGTGGAGGCCAGGATCTAGTCTACTGGCCAGATTTAGGACTCATCCAAACACTACTATTTGTCCAGTGATTTCTCCCAGGTTTGTCCCGTGACTTCTAGACATGGATCTGAGATGTTTTAGTTTTGTCCCACCACTTTCCCTAGGAAAACCTGCCGTTTACTGCTGAATGGAACAAACCTGATTGATATTCATTCTGATTCAGCAGTAGAAAGCGCAACTAGAAATTGCAGAACAAACGGAAATGTGGAGGAGCCCTCAGTTCCTCACCCCTGACCTTGCAAATCAAACCTTTGGAAAGCTTGCCTAAATCTTCACATAAGTAGTTTGGGGAGTCTCTGTGGAAGCCAGTTTCTTTTGGAAGAAACTGTGGGACAGTGGGGGCCAGGGGGAGGGAAGGAGGGAGGAAGCAGGGTGGCAGGAGATCAAATTGCACAGTGGGAGGAGAAGGAATCTCAGATAAAACCTCTCCAGATCAGATCCCTTCTGCTAAGGGAGGAAATAAGCCAGCCTAGAGAATGTCTTATGCCCAGGTCTTCTGGTTCCACAATGGTACCATTCTCATTCTCATTCTCTCTCTCTTTCTCTCTCTCAGAAGGGGAGCAGGCTCTGAAGAATGGAAGAGATTGATTTGCATACTGCTCTGCAAAGAGAATTTTTGGCTGGTTTTCCAGATCTAGGAATGTTTTGGCATGTGCCACTGTCCTAATGAAAAATGTGGGGCGGGGGGCATCTGCCCCCTCCAATCAAGCAAATCAATAAAAGTAATTAAATAACCGAGTTTCTGGTCCCTGTTGTAAGGGGGGAGACTGCTCCTTTTCCCTTCTGGGGTACCCAAGAGCCCATATAGAGTCCTTTATCCAATATGAAGCCTGCTCCCCCTAATGTAAATCCTGGCTATGCCCATGCCGCTCACACCAGCTAAAAGGCCACATAAGAACAGGGAAATGTTCTCATTTTCTCTCACACACACAAACACACACACAAGATCTTAAAGGTTATTGGCTGTAAGGGCTTAGCTTTATCGTGTTCCAGAATTCCCCATTTCTCTTGGGAGATGTCAAGGGTTCCAAGCTGGCAAGCAAGGATCAGTTGATCATTAACGGGGCCTGCAAACCTCACTTATTAGGTTAGCTTTGGGCAGGTGGATGTGTGAAAGTGCCCCCTAATGAGATCCAGGGGCAGAGGGACACAGTCACTTTACCCACTGTAGCAGGTAGTCTAAAGGAGGACTATAATCCTAAATGGAAGAGGTGCAGCTTAGTGGTAGAGCACCTGCTTTGCATACAGAATGTCCCAGGTGCAATCTCCAGATAGGGCTAGGAGAGATTCCCTGACTGAACTGAGAGCCATTGCTGCCGGTCAGTGTAGGCAATACCAAGCTGCGTAAATGGACCAAGAGTCTGACTCCATTTAAGGCAGCTTCCTATGTCTAACTTAAAGGAAGGAACACAGCTCAGTGGTAGAGCACCTGCTTTGTATGCAGAAGGTCCCAGGTTCAATCCCCACTGGCAGGCACTCCCCACTGGTAGGCCTGGCAATGTCCCAGTCTGAAACCCTGGAGAGCTGCTGCCAGTCAGTGTAGACAGCACTGGACTAGATGGACTGTTGGTCTGACTCTGTATAAGGCAGCATCCCATGTTCTCCTCAGCCTATGTTTTGCTTAATCAGCTTTTTTGCTGGTTGAAGCTGTGGGAGCCATGGCAGAGAGGAAGGCTGGAACAGTTCTTATTAGCAGCCATTATATATCAAGTCTAATAAAAATGCATGACCCATTTGGTGGTGGGAGAGAAAGAAAGAGAAGCATTTCCCCATCAGCCCTTGCAAACACTCCTTAAACATCAGCCTCCCTGAAGCATAAACAGCCATTTCCCAGCAGGATTCTTGTGCAAAAGAAGAAAGGAGGGGGGAGCCAATAAGGACCCCCCCCCCCCGCGCCTGCTCACCCACCAATAAGCTCCTCTAAGCTGCGCTGAGACTGTGCAAGCCAGAGAGAGAAGTTACAGGCTCTGGGTAGCCAGGAAGGGGGGGGTGGGCGTTCACAAAAAGTGACAGCTTCATCTAGCAGCCCCTGATACACCATGGCAGAATGAGGAACATTTCTGAGCTCGGAAGCACCTGGAAACGAAGCCATCAAACCGAAATAGCTCAGGAGTCTGCAATACAAAAGACTTAAGTGCCAAAAGATAGTGCAATTGTTTTAAAGAGGGATCTATTATTTCATAGAATCATAGAATTGCAGAGTTGGAAGGCATCCTCAAAAGTCATCTAGCTCAACCCCAGGATTGCAGGAATCACACGGCCAAAGAATCCCCGGCAGGTGGCCATCCAACCTCTGCTTTGAAGCCTCCAAGGAAGGAGTGTTCATCACTTTCCCAAGGGAGTCCGTTCCACTGTCGGAAAGCTCTTACTGTCCGAAAGTTCTTCCTGGTGTTTAGTCATCTTTCCAAAGGAATAGAATGAAAAATGAAAGCAGATTTCAAAAGCAATACAGTGGTACCTCGGGTTGAGTACTTAATTCATTCTGGAGGACTGTTCTTAACCTGTAACTGTTCTTAACCTGAAGCACCACTTTAGCTAATGGGGCCTCCTGCTGCCGCCGCGCTGCTGGAGCACGATTTCTGTTCTCATCCTGAAGCAAAGTTCTTAACCTGAATCACTATTTCTGGGTTAGCAGAGTCTGTAACCTGAAGCGTATGTAACCTGAGGTACCACTGTAATGAAATCGCTAAAGCAAATTTAAGAACAGATGTGTGCCTGAATAGAGCTGTCAAAACAGGGAGGGGGAGAGTTCTCGAGGAGGAGAGGGCTATTGATGGTCACGATGGCTCTGCCTCCACAGCTGGAGGCAGCAATGCTTCTGAATACCAGTTGCTGGAAACCACAGGACGGGAGAGCAACTCTTGCGCTTGGGTCCTGCTTCTGGGTTTCCCATAGGGGCATCCAGTTGGCCGCTGTGAGAACAGGGTGCTGGACTAGATCGGCCATTGGCCTGATCCAGGAGGCTGTTCTTAGGTTCAACCTCCCTGCTTCCACCCCATGCTTCACTTTAAATTGTGCACATGCATTCCCAGAGATAACGTGACAGGAATCTGACAGGGCCTGCATTTTAACACATGGCTTGAGACACTGTGTTGTTCATTTTGCCCCTAAGAAACTAAGACGTGCCCTGAAACTGGACTACAGTGGTACCTCAGGTTACATATGTTTCAGGTTACATACGCTTCAGGTTACAGACTCCGCTAACCCAGAAATAGTGCTTCAGGTTAAGAATTTTGCTTCAGGATAAGAACAGAAATCGCACAGCGGTGGTGCGGCGGCAGCGGGAGGCCCCATTAGCTAAATTGGCGTTTCAGGTTAAGAACAGTTTCAGGTTAACAACGGACCTCCGGAACGAAATAAGTACTTAACCTGAGGTACCACTGTACATGGGTCGTCTTTGGGTCTGATCCAGCAGCCAGGTGCTTCTGCTGCTCTTCCCCACAACTCAATCCTCTGGTTTACTGCAGGCAGACCCAGCCAAAGGCTTCCATGAAAGGAGAGGGAGGACACTTCTGTGAAGCAGGAAAAGCAGCTCCTTGGAAAGTTTTCAATAAAGAAACCTGCGCAGAAGTTCTCACTTTTAAATAGTCAATAATCTTAACCCCCCACCCACCCACCAAGTTCCTTAAAAATAGCACTCTGGCTGCCTTCCGCTATTCCAAATCTGAGCTCCCCATTAGCACTGCAAGCTGAGTTCCTGCCGCTGAGGCCTCCCTCTATTTTCACACAAATAAGGCGTTGTTGTTTGGGGTGGGGGCAACAGAGATGGCCATTTCTTTCTTTGCACAATTGCAGCAAGCAGCAAACAGGAGTTCTGGGAAGCAGTGGTGCATGGGGGTGGGGGAAATAGGGGGCTGAATTGGTGCCCCCCTCCCGCTTCCCGCCAGTCAAGCATCCTTTGTTGTCCATTGAAAAAAACCGGCAAGGGAGGTGGGATGCCAGCAAGGCACATCTGTAGGGGAACCATCAATCATTGCTCCACCCACCCCACTTTCTGGTCTCATTAGACCCAGAGGGGCAGCCCTCAGCCAAGGAGAGGCGATGAGAACCATAAGTCATTGGGCAGCCCCTCCCAAAGCCTGGGCATTTCTGTAGCGTTCCCCCTAACCCTTCAAGGAGACCCACACCCAGCACCTTCACACTCGGCTCCTTGGTGCTTTTGTTTTATTTACATCCCTCCCACACACCCTCAACAGAAGCAACCTCCATCTTTTCTGGAAAACTATACATTTCCATAATGCACACCTTCTGTTGGGCTCATTTGTATGGGCACCACAGGGGACTCGGAAATTATACCTCCGTTGGAAGAACAGCCCTTTCAAAGGGGACAAAAGGACCCTTTTTTGGAGAAAAAAGGAAGTGGAGGGGGTTGTTTAAAAAGGGAGCAAGTGGCACATTCGGTCTTTTCATGGCCCGAGAACCAACCCAGAGGCAATGGCAGCAGGATTTGTGTAGGCTGGGATACCCAGAAGCCCCCAGCGAGCAAAACAGTTTGGTAAGTTGGTGGGTGGAATTTCAGAGCAAGGAGCCACTTTAGCTGGGTGGTGGGAACTGGCAAGGAGGAGGAGGAGGAGGAAATATAGGGTTGGGAGGAGAATGGAGCTTCTTTCGCACATAAATGGGGGGGGGTGGCATTAATGTGGCATACATGCTGCCCAATGTAGAGGGATCTAATGTACCCCTTTCTCTATCAAGGCCACCTGAGACTGGCAGAGGGGCTCACTGTGCAGGAACCAGAGTAGGCGGCTCTCCCTTCCCTTGCAAGCACAAATAGTCCCAACATTAATAAGAAGGTAAAGAGAGCCTGATGGATCAGAGCAGTGTCCCAGGCAGTCCAGCATCTTGTTCTCACAGTGGCCAGCCCCAAAGGGAAGCCCACAAACAAGACCTAACCCCAACCGCGCTCTCCCTTCCTACAGTTTGCAGCAACTGGATTCCAGAAGCATTCCCATTCATGGTTAGTAGCCATCGACAGCCTTGCCCTCCCTTAATTTGTCCAATCCTCTTTTTAAAAACAGGCTTTTGCTATGCCGGCGTCAAACAGCAGACGCACCTCATTGCCTGGTTCTGCTGTATTTGGTGCCAATCAGAACAAAACTGTATATTGATTATAATGGATGTTTTAAATGTACTTTACATTTTACTGGTTTTTCTTTTCCTGTGTGGTAGCTAGGGCCGAATCATGGATCCCAACCCAAATCTGATTTTGGGGGGTCAGCAGGGGATTTGACCAGATTTGGGCATCTTATGAACCTAGAGGGATCTGTCTGCATCCATCTTCACTCTGCCTGACTCCTCCCAGCAGTATGTCTAATTAAGGCTTCCTAATAGAGGGTGGAGCAAGGTTGGGGAGGGGCATGGCTGGGGAGAGGGGGTGTGGCCTGGGAAGGGAGGGCTCGGGGCCACATAGAGAGTTCCAGAGAGATGTATTTGCTCCCCAAGCGTAAGGTTTCACACCTGGCTCTAGCCCCCAAACACCTTTGTTCTCTTTCCTCACTATCCCCACCACACACACACACACACACACACACACACACACACACAGAGAGAGAGAGAGAGAGAGAGGGAGAGAGGCTCTCAAAAGGAAGTAGCTCTTCAATTCTATCAAAGGCTATTTTAATCTACAGCATTTCCGATTCCTTTGCTGCAGTGTCAACTCTCTTTTTCCCTTTGAGGGAGGAGAGGCTCAAAGTGTATGCAAAACAGTCCCCAGGGAGGTTCTGCTTTGTCAGACTTCAGTGTGTGTGTGTAGTGAGGAGCTCTGTGAGCCTCAGAAATGGCCACCTTCCTACCCCAGCAGAAAACTCTTCTAATTAAACTTTCCCATGCATTGAAGTTTATAACAGTGGTCACCTGTTGAAATGCAAGCCCAGAGCCAGTAAGGGATGGTCAACTGAGTCTTCCACCTTTTCAGGCACAGGGCAACATCTCCAGTTCAAACCCAACTTGCAACAACCACATTTTACTCAAGAACAGAGCACGTGTTTGCATGCAGAAGGTTCCAGGTTTGAAATGAGGGATGTCTAAATGCGCATTACTGGAGGCTTTAATGGGGGGAAAGTCCACCGGAGTATACTAAGTGGTCTCTGAATTCCTTGATGGGTTGATAATTAACTATTGTTGTTTTCTGCTAGCTAACAGGTGAGTGTTTAACCTTAGATCAGGTGACGAAGGTATTTGTTTGCAAATCTCCATTCTGAATCTTTGTTCTCATGCTCTGTCGAAATAAGGATGCGTAAATGACTCTCCAGTGAGCGAATACAGCTGCAGGCAAAACGGAGACTGTAAGGAGAGACAGACCTGTGATTTTAGGTCTGTTTGGAGTACAGTCATACCTTGGAAGCCGAATGCCTTGGCTCCTGAACAAATCAGCTTCCAAACGATCAAAACCCATAAGTGAGTGTTCCAGTTTTCAAATGATTTTTGGAAGCCGAAAGTCTGGCGCAGCTTCCACAGCTTCCGATTGGCTGCAGGACACTCCTGCAGCCAATCAGAAGCTGCGCTTTGGTTTTCAAACAGTTCCGGGAGTCGAACGCATTCTGTTTGAAAACTAAGATACCACTGTACTTCATATTTTATAGGAAACTGAGCCTGTGCTGGACCTCATCCAGAACCCCTGGCCTACCTGGCAGCAAGTCAGTATGTCAAGTCCCCATCCAGGGTCAAAAGTCCAAAGTCCAGACCAAAGCTCCATCCCACAGAGATCCTGGAGCATCCAAATTGAGGTACATCACCATGGGCAGTTGAGCAGACTCAACATCTCAGCTCTGCTGCCTTTTTTAAGTTTGCATGCTGAATGCAACAAGTGGGCTTGATCCCTAGCTTGCTCCGGTGTGTCCCGCTCCCAGTTACATCCCTCGCCAGGATCCTTTTCCGACTCCCCATTGTCCTGCCAGTTCATGACAAACTTGCACGTGATCTTACGGATATTTTGAATGCATTGTTTACTGTTTTTGTTCTGTTTTGAAGAAAGTTCTGCAAGTAAAGCTGTAATTAAACTTATGGGCCTTGACAATGTTTTAAAGGAGTCAGTTTTTTATGCATCCAGTCTCTTCAAGCGGCACAATATTAATATCTGCAATAGACTCCAACACCCATCAGCCCCAAATGGCCATGCTAGCTGGGGCTGATGGGAAATGGAGTCCAAACATGGAGGACATCAGGTTGTTGGGAGGCTGGGTCTGACCCGCCTGGCAGTGGCTTTCCATGGCCTCTGCTTTCCTGACCTTCTCGCCTGCAGTCCTTGTAACTGAGAGCTTCAAGCATGTGTTTCATCACTCAGTTGTGTCTCCTTCCCTATGAAACCAGCACAAGCCCTCTCCACCCTGTAGGCTACAAACGTGATAAACGAACAGCTGGGAGACTGAGTATAACCAGCTGTTTGACCAGCCCAGAGCCTCCTAGTCAGCCTTCTCTCCAAACACTGCAGAATCCTCCCAGGCTCTCTCTCTCTCTCCGCCACCCTCTGCTACCCACCCACTGCCCTGGCACTTTCGCAATCCCACCTGGGGCTCACATCATCTTGCCACATCATCCTGCTCAATCTCCCATCTGTTAGATCTGCTCCACCAATCTTCACCGCTCTCTCTGAAACTGCATTAAACAGTTCCATTAGCATTGGGTGATAGTGTGCGTAAGAGAGAGGTTTTTTTGGGGGGTGGGGGGTGGGGAGAGAAGAGCCTGATACACTTTGTTCAATTTGCAAAATCATCTCCTGAAATATTACCTCCCCCGTCAGCTGCAGTTCTAAGTGACACTCTTTGACACTTGCACATTCTCATCTTTTGACAGAAGAGGGGGCTGCTGCTTCCCCTCACCCTCACCCCCCCCAAAAAAAATTCCAATTCCTGCTATTAGAAGTTCTTTTAGTCATAGCGCTCACTCCAGCTTCGACAATGGGGAGAACCTAATTTAGAAACACACAACATCGTTTAAGTCAGAGGAAAAAGAGAATCGGAGGGGAGAACTCTTGCCAGAACATCCTTGCAGTTCTCCTGCTCAGAAACAGAAGCTGCCTTGCTATGGAGGACAGCAAGGAGGACAGTTTGGAGGTGTTGTTTGAGTTGACAGAGTGCAAGAGGCAGACGGATAGATCTGGCCCATGTGGACTGATCCACCTGGACACATCTGCACAGGACTCATTTCAAAGGGAAGGACAGCAGCTCAGGGGCAAGAACACCCACGTTACCTGCAGAAGATTCGAGGTTCAATTTGCATAAGCATCTCAAAATAGGGCTGGGAATGTCCCCTTCCTGAAACTTCGGAGAGCCAGAATAGGCCAAATAAAGTCCTTCACACAGCACATCATTAAACTATGGAACTCACTCCCACAGGAGGCAGTGACGGCCACCAACCTGGGTGGCTTTAAAATAGGATTGCCTGCAGAAGGTCCCAGATTCAACCCCCTCCTCCCCATGGGGTCTTTTGGTAGGGTGGGAATGTCCCAGGAAATGAATGAAATCCTGGAAAGATGCCAGTCAGCATAGACAATACTGAGCAAGATGAACCAATGGTCTGACTCAGCATAAGACCGAGTGGGGATATGAACCTAGGTTTGCCTCGATTCAAGCCCAGGATGCAAACCCCTACACCTCCCTGGCTCTCCTAGAAGTGCATATAGGGTTGCTTTCTCATGGTGCCCTGACAGTTTGATCAAGGCAGTGCAGAGTTTGGCAGTCGGATGCACACAACATCCACACTCCCCTTGCAGCCCTCAGGGGGTCTCCACATTCACCCCATGCCCTCCAGGCAATGGACAATTCCTCCTTGCCATTCTTCTCATGCTCAAATTTGTTTTCTGTTGCCCCAGAAGCTACATCCTGAAACAATGGATTCAAACCCCGAGAAAGGGAATTCTGAATAGGCAACAGAGCAGGCTCCCTCACAGAAAGCAGTGAACTCCCCTTTGTTAAAAGAGAGAAAAGCTGGCCACCTCTCAGGGATGCTGCAACAGCATTGCCAGCAGGTTGGACTACAAGACCTCTGAGGTCCCTTGCCACTCATTCTAGCCTCTGATCCAGCCCAGTAGGTGGGAACCAGTCAAGAGCTATACCACGTTAAGGGTTCTTTTATCCAAAGGCACCAGTAGCGCAGGCTTCCCTAGCCTCCATCAATCCTGGGCATTCCTGGGATTTGCAGTCCAAAGCTTCTTGGATGGGAAAGACTGCTGTATACTGGAGATGCTGGGCTTTTAACCTGTTGCACGCAAACAGTATGGCCATTTGACTACCACGTTGCTGGGAGGAGGAGAAGGAGGATAGGAAGAGATAGAAACCCCCCACCCGCCCCCCACCATACACACAAGGGCAAAAATTAAGTTTCATTTAGGGTAAAAAAAACCAGACTAAACTAGGTGCTTTTGGACAGCCAGGCTTTAGTCTAAGAGCTCCTACTAGTTTGCTCTTTGAAATCTATAAAGCCCCACATCTGCTCAGTTCATCATCATTATAAGCTATTTTTGAAAGGCTTTCAATAGGCATAATGCTTTATAGATTGATACGAACATAAAAGCGGGTCCCCCGCTCACCCAAGAGGCTCACTTACAATCTAAAACAGCCTGGTGGGAGTTAAAGAGTGATATGAGAGCCATATTCCGATATCCGAAGGGCTGTCACGTGGAAGAGGGAGCAAGCTTGTTTTCTGCTGCTCCAGAGGGGAAGACCAAGGGATTCAAATGACAAGAAAGGAGATGCTGACCAAACCTTAGGAGGAGTTTCCTGACAGTAGGAGCTCTTCAACAGTGGAATGGGCACCCTCAGAAGGTGGTGGAGTCTCCAACATGGGTTTCTCAACAGAGGTTGGAAGGCCAGCTCTCAGGGATACTTTAGTTGTGATTCCTGCACTGCAGGGGTTGGAAAAGAAGACCCTCGTGGATCCCTTCCAACTCTATGATGCTATAGGCATAGGAGGAGCCAGAGGAATTTCCTGGCTCCCAAGGCGTTCTGCCAAGATCTGCTCCTGTTTCTTGCACTCATCGGGTAATTGCATTCGCGTTCATGAGAGGAAGTTGCATCCTCGCACTGTCAACAAGGACTGCAAGCCATCACGGAGGATGCTAATTGCGTCACGAGGGCAGCTCAGAGCCTGGCGCAGTTCCAGGCTGCAAGGATGGATTGAGAAGCCAGCCTGTTCAGCCACACAAAAAGGGCATAGATCTGCAGTCAGGTATGAGGCCGCCTCATGACTGACCCACAGCATGGGAAGCCGGTAGAATGACATTTATACAGCAGTTATACACAACAGGCATAAATGGGAGGTGAGCCAAACGCAGCCTGGAAAATTAGACTGGACCAAAGACCATGACAGTTGCTAAGGACAGCAGGAGAGCCCTGCACCTGCATTGGGGTGGAAGAAGGCAGAGATTCCCATTGCAACCCTTCTTTGCCTCAGCCAGAGCTGTTTCAGTTCTGCTGCAGTGCAGCTTCCATTAAATGCTACGTTATTGGTCACGCTGTCTGTTATTTAATGCTAATGAGCAAAAAGAGACAGAGTAGCTAGCATAAAGCACCAGTTTCCAAATACATCCTTCATCAGGATGGTATACTGAACAGATATTAATTATTGTTTTGTGTGTTTGGCCTTACAGCAATATGTATGTACACTGATGGAGGATGTATTTGGAAATGGGTGTTTTATGTTAGCTACTCCGTCTGTTTCTGTTCCTTGGCATTTGATGCTGAATGCACTACAATTCACATAAACTGAATTTTCAAATCAGCCTTCTCATGCACATTTTTGTGCAGTTTTTTTGCTTTAGCCTGCACATGCACACTTGGTTTTTTTGTGCAGTCATTGAGGGGGTCACAACACTTGCCCCACCTCGGGCGCCAGCAACCCACGCTACGCCCCTCCAACTTATTTGCCCTTTTCTGAACCCTTTCCAACTCTGCAATAATCCTTTTCAGGCAGGCAGGAAGTCTTTCCCAGCCCTACCTGGAGATGCTGCTGGAACTGAACCTGAGACTTTCTACCTGCAAGGCAGGTACCCTATCACTGAGCAATGATGGTTCTTCCCAGTTCACCCAGAATGCACACTAGATCTTTACTCCTGACAAATACAGATGCTGAATCTGCTCCCCAGCTGTGCAAGGCAAGCCGTCCCAGCCACCCTCTGTGAGAGAAGGAGGATATCAGAATGTGATGTTTACATTCCTCGCTTAATGTCACAAATCTGTGGGTTTTTAACTTTGCAAATGCAATCTGCTGTGGTCATCAGAAAGGAGAGACACCACCTGGCCTAACCCCGGCAGCAATGCTTTAGGACAGCAACCCGGATGTTTTCACTTGTCACAGACTCTGCCAGTTCTACTGAAGGATGTATACAACTTATTACAAGGCCTGTGACTTTCAACTGCTACAGAGTCAGAAGGGAAGGGACTGACACACACACACATACACACACACCAAACTAAATCAACAGCCTCCACCGCCCACTGAGGTGCCAAGTTTTTGTTATTTAGCAGAATGGCCACTTGAAATGCAATAGGGAGTCTTTGCAAAATGAAGCAGCAGCAAAAACCAGCCAGGAGAGTCACTGGAGTGGAAGGTAGGGAATGAATCACACCAGGAGGCTTCAAACCAACCCAAAAGCCAGAAGACATTGGCAAGCGCATTTTAGAACTGTGGAGTTGGAAGGGACCTCAGGGGTCATCTAAGTCCAGCTCCCTGCAATGCAGGGATCACAGCTGAAGAATCCCTGACTGATGGCCACCCAACCCCTGCTTAAAAACCTCCAAGGAAGGAGATCCCACCATCTTCCGGAGGAGTCCGTTTCACTGTCAAATGGCTCTTACCATCAGAAAGTTATTCCTAAGGTTTAGCTGGAATCTCCTTTGTTGTCATTTGAATCCACTTGTTCAGGTCCTTCCCTCTGGAGCAGCAGGAAACAAGGTTCCTCTTTGAATCTTCAAATCTTTGATTATAAAAAAAGCAACCACAACCACACACACACATCTGAGACCTTAAAAAGATAAGGTAGAGCCTTGAGACTCCGCAGGCGGCACAGCAAAAACTGTAAAGTCTGAGCTTGGGGTTATGGATGAAGATTTGCACAACCTAGAGGTACAATCTGGAGTTTTGTGTTCAGCATCCTGCTCTCCCAGTGGCTGGCCAGAGGCTCTACTGGGAAGCTGGCAAGCAAGACCCAAGCACAAGAGGAATGACCCCTCCTGGGGTTTCCAGCAACTGGTATTTAGAAGCTTGGGCCATAAGAAGGCATCCTTTTACATTCTGTCCTGTATTTGTCACCTGCAGCACCATTTCCCTTCTGCTGCAGTGCATCTTCAACCCCAAACTACGTTCTTCCTCTAGCTGTCCATTGTGACAAAATTGCTACACTTATATGATTAATGATGTGAGTTATGCCATCTTTCTGCTATTCCACTCCACTATTTTTCATGCAAAGGAAATGCATTGCAAGGAGAAGGGAGAAGGAAGTACCGTATTTTTTGCTCTATAAGACTCACTTTTTCCATCCTAAAAAGTAAGGGGAAATGTGTGTGCGTCTTATGGAGCGAATGCAGGCTGCGCAGCTATCCCAGAAGCCAGAACAGCAAGAGGGATTGCTGCTTTCACTGCGCAGCGACACCTCTTGCTGTTCTGGATTCTGAGATCCAGAGTATTTTTTTTCTTGTTTTCCTCCTCCAAAAACTAGGTGTGTCTTGCAGTCTGGTGCCTCTTATAGAGCAAAAAATACTGTAATTAATTCTGTACCATTTGCAGACTGGAAGCAAGAACAATAGCAAATACCAATTGTAGTTGCTGGATTGATTTCTGGTTTTAGACATGCGACGGATAAGAGAACACCAGCAATTTCTGTTCCTTTTCCATTTCCAGTGGAATTCTATGACATCCCTAAGCACAGCTGAGGAACAGTTAGCCTCAGGAGGTGATGGGCTCTCTTTTACTTGAGGTATTTAGGCAAAGGCTGAAGGGGATACTGCAGCTTCAAGGTCTGTGCAGGAAAGCTTGTTGGCCACCTAAGCTTTGCAAAACCTGTGCAAGCAGTGAGCTCCTTGCAAGACCTCAGTTCTTTTGAAAGCCCTCTCTGATCTAACATCACACAAGATTGTCTGTGCATCCTGCTTCTCTTCTGTTGCACATGAGGCAAGCCTTTCAAATATATATATATATATATATGCAGGTTTTGGTGTCTTCGGGTGTCTTCCCGTGTAAGAGTCGGGGTGTCTGGGCGACGTTTCGACGAGGTCTCACTCGTCATCTTCAGGCTGGTGCTTTCGGCTTCTTGTTACTGGAACAGAGCAGAATCTGGTGTTTGAGTTCCTATAAATACTGTTGACCCCTCAACAGTATTTATAGGAACTCAAACACCAGATTCTGCTCTGTTCCAGTAACAAGAAGCCGAAAGCACCAGCCTGAAGATGACGAGTGAGACCTCGTCGAAACGTCGCCCAGACACCCCGACTCTTACACGGGAAGACACCCGAAGACACCAAAACCTGCATTCCTGTACCCGTGAAAATCTACGAAAGCATATATATATATATATATATATATATATATATATATATATATATATGCAGGTTTTGGTGTCTTCGGGTGTCTTCCCGTGTAAGAGTCGGGGTGTCTGTGCGACGTTTCGACGAGGTCTCACTCGTCATCTTCAGGCTGGTGCTTTCGGCTTCTTGTTACTGGAACAGAGCAGAGTCTGGTGTTTGAGTTCCTATAAATACTGTTGAGGGGTGTGGTGTATAGCCTCCAACGTTCTGGGCAGAGAGGAAGTTCCTAGATTAGTGTGCCTTTTCTTCTTTTGTTCCTTAATTACTTGAGGGATATCTTGGGTGATTTCATGAGTGATATTCTGAATACCACTGGGTGGGTCATTAAGTGTAGATTAGTTGCTAAAGCTTTCGTGTCTTGACCTCTTGAGCTTGTGAAGAGTTTTTCTGAGAAGATGGCTGTGCTGCATTTAGTTGTGCTCTGGCTTGGCTTCGTGTATAGGGGCGAGCTGTGGTTTTGTGCCTTGTGCCAGCCAGATCTGTGTAGGGATTGCAGGGGGGTGCAGCATCCGGAGGTGCCACTATAGTTTGGCTACTGGATGGAGTCTGTAATATGTCTGTGGAGAGGGTCTGGGTTTGGGTCTGGTGTGGTTGATTGGTGACGGCGTTCTGTGTTCCTCTGGTTCTGGTGTCGGTTTTTGTGGGGAGGGCTAATTTCCAGATGTCTGGCAGGCGGGACGTGTCGTCACGCTTGTTCATGTTGTGAGGGTGTTTCTCTATCTCGATGGCTTCCATGATTATTCTCTTGTGGTGATGTTCCATGTTAAAGAGCAATTTGGAATCTGCAAAATTAATTTCGTGTCCTGTTTCTTTCATGTGTTGGAAAAGAGAGGAAGTTTTCTCTTCTTTTTTGACGGCATTCTTGTGTTCTGCGATACGTGCATTTATTCGTCTGTTTGTTTGTCCAATGTACGTGGCTGGGCAGACTTTGCAGGGTATTTCATAGACCCCTTGGTTTTCCAGCTGGATTTTGTCTTTTGGGTTTCTGAGGATATTGGCTATTTTTTGGTTGGTGCAGAAGGCTGTTTTGATATTGTGTTTATGGAGGATTTTGCTGATTTTGTCTGTAGTGCCCTTGATATAAGGAAGGAGGGCCATGCCATTGTTTTCTTCTGTGTCTTGGTTTTTGGGGGGTGTTTCTTTTTGGATTAGCTTCGTAACCCTGTTTTTCTGGTATCCATTGGCGATTAACACATTTGAGAGATTCTGTAACTCAGTTGTCAAGTGGTCTTTGTCAGCCAGGCGTTTGGTTCTGGAGATGAGAGTCTTGGCTACGGAGTTTATTTGTGCAGGGTGGTGGTGTGATTGTGCATGTAAGTAGCGGTTGGTGTGTGTTTTTTTCCGGTAGATAGTGTGTCCTAGGGAGCCATCAGGTTTTTTGTAGATTAGGACGTCAAGAAAGGGGAGTTGGTTGTTGTCTTCTATTTCCATAGTGAATTGTATTTTGGGGTGTAGGCTGTTGAGATGTGTGAGGAAGCTATCTAGTTTTTCTTTCCCGTGTGGCCAAATTACAAAGGTGTCGTCAACATATCTGAGCCAAAGTTTGGGTTTGTGTTCTGACTTGTCTAAAGCATTGGTTTCAAAGTGTTCCATGTACAAATTTGCGATGACCGGTGAGAGGGGTGATCCCATAGGTGCTCCTTCTATCTGTTTGTATCTTTGTCCATTGTGGATGAAGTACGTGTTGGTTAGGCAGTGGTTGGTCAGGTCCAGGATGTATTTGGGGGGGTTGTATTTGTTTTGAATGGCTGTCAAGGCTTCATTAATGGGCACTTGAGTGAAGAGAGATACAACATCGAAGCTCACAAGTAGGTCATCGGGATGTAGGTATTGTTTCTTTATTGTTTCTATGAACTGGAAGGAGTTAGTAACGTGTGAAGCGATGGATTCTGCATAGGGCTGAAGTTGCTTAGCGAGAAATTTAGCGAGATTTTGTAGAGGTGAGCCTATGGAGCTGACTATTGGTCTGAGTGGTGTTCCTTCTTTGTGTATCTTGGGGAGACCGTAGAGTTTGGGGCATCTGGATGATTTTTCTCTGGGGATGATTCTTAGCTGGATTTCTTCACTGATAGGAGAGGCTTTTATTTTGGATTTGGTGGTTTTTTCCAGATAGGTGGTGGGATCTGTTTTTATAGGTTGGTAGGTAGGGTCTTGGAGTAGATTTGATAGTTTTGCTTGGTAGTCCGATGTGTTCATCACAACAGTGGCGTTGCCTTTGTCTGCTGGGAGAATGATTATGTTGTTGTCTTTCCTCAGGTTGGTGAGTGCTTTCTGTTCTTCTTTGTGTAAATTGCTTCTGGGTGGTTTGCTGGAGCAGAGGATGTTGGTGACTTCAAGTCTGATTTTATTGGCTTCATCTGGGTCGATTTTGGTCAGGCTAGCTTCGACTCCGCATATGATGTTTTCCGTGGGGATGCGTCTCGGGGCGACTGCAAAGTTGAAACCTTTGGAGAGTACTTTGGTTTCAGTTGGGGTGAGGATCCTGTCTGATATGTTATGTACTGTTTGTTTCATGGGTTGTTGTGGAGGGTGGCTGGGCTTCTGGCGTTTCTCTAGTTTGTAGAGTTTGTTGGTGTGTCTGTCTGTCTTATGTGAGGTCTCAGTTTCAGCTCTCCAGACGGCTAGTTGTTTGCATTTGTCCCAGAGTGCAGGGTGGATTTTGTTACATAGTTTGAGGTGAAGAGTGAGCAGATCTTTGTTGGTTTGGTTTAGTAGGTATCTTTTCTTATGTATTTCGTTTCTGATTAGGGATAGTTCAGTTCGTTTCAGGATCCTTTCGGTAGCTGGGGTTTTAGAGTGGAATTTAAGCCCTCCCCACAAAAACCGACACCAGAACCAGAGGAACACAGAACGCCGTCACCAATCAACCACACCAGACCCAAACCCAGACCCTCTCCACAGACATATTACAGACTCCATCCAGTAGCCAAACTATAGTGGCACCTCCGGATGCTGCACCCCCCTGCAATCCCTACACAGATCTGGCTGGCACAAGGCACAAAACCACAGCTCGCCCCTATACACGAAGCCAAGCCAGAGCACAACTAAATGCAGCACAGCCATCTTCTCAGAAAAACTCTTCACAAGCTCAAGAGGTCAAGACACGAAAGCTTTAGCAACTAATCTACACTTAATGACCCACCCAGTGGTATTCAGAATATCACTCATGAAATCACCCAAGATATCCCTCAAGTAATTAAGGAACAAAAGAAGAAAAGGCACACTAATCTAGGAACTTCCTCTCTGCCCAGAACGTTGGAGGCTATACACCACACCCCTCAACAGTATTTATAGGAACTCAAACACCAGACTCTGCTCTGTTCCAGTAACAAGAAGCCGAAAGCACCAGCCTGAAGATGACGAGTGAGACCTCGTCGAAACGTCGCACAGACACCCCGACTCTTACACGGGAAGACACCCGAAGACACCAAAACCTGCATATATATATATCGGATATATATCGGATATACAGTGGTACCTTGGGTTAAGTACTTAATTCATTCCGGAGGTCCGTTCTTAACCTGAAACTGTTCTTAACCTGAAGCACCACTTTAGCTAATGGGGCCTCCTGCTGCCGCCGTGCCGCCAGAGCACGATTTCTGTTCTCATTCTGAAACAAAGTTCTTAACCTGAGGTACTATTTCTGGGTTAACGGATCTGTAACCTGAAGCGTATGTAACCCAAGGTACCACTGCATAATCAAAGCTGGGGTGGGGGTGGGGGGAGAAAATATATGAATGTATTCTTAAGCACAAACCAGAACTAACTTGGCCACATGGTCAAGGATAGCATGAGAACAGGCTCACAAACAAAGTAGCCCTTACTCACTGGCAAAGGAAAAGTATCCAGGCAAAATTCTGTGTTCCTTGAAGTCTGAAGCAAAACATGTTAAATCACCCTTTTCTCCATTTTGCAAGCCACACAGAGTATTCCTCAATCGAGTCCCGCAATAATAGCTGGATGACAACCCTCAATAATTCCTATACAGTTTGAAAGTTCATTGCTGTTGTGAAAGTTGCAGTGGCTCTAAAAGACAGCGACTGTGACAGCATTAACTCTTTGACAGAGCCAAAACTATGGAACTCATTCCTGCAGGAGGCAGTGATGTACACCAATCTAGATGGCTTTAAAATAGGATTAGACAAATTCATGGAGGAGAGGGTTATTGATGGCTACTAGCCAGGATGAGTTTGCTCTGCCTCAACAGTCAGAGGCAGCAATGCCCTCCAACATTTATCCGATGAAAATACAGTGGTACCTCGGGTTAAGTACTTAATTCATTCCGGAGGTACGTTCTTAACCTGAAACTGTTCTTAACCTGAAGCACCACTTTAGCTAATGGGGTCTCCCGCTGCCGCCGCGCCGCTGGAGCATGATTTCTGTTCTCATCCTGAAGCAAAGTTTTTAACCCGAGGTACTATTTCTGGGTTAGCAAAGTCTGTAACCTGAAGTGTATGTAACCCGAGGTACCACTGTAGAGACGTTCAATTCTGCATCAGGTAGCCAAGTTCTCGTGGTTTGAGGTGGTTAACAGGGAGGCAGTTTCCGCCATAAGATCTCTTCTCCTTAACTTTCCCCCACACAGGGGAACAAGGTACAAAAAAAAGAAACCCTGAAGGTGAAAGGGGTTAAAAGCAATCCCTCCCTATGCATACCCCTACCAACTTTGTATTGCCCTTATGGCTAGATTTTATTTGATAAAACAAAACTCTGGAGGTTTTTAAGCAGAGGTTGGATGGCCATCTGTCATGGGTGCTTTAGTTGAGACACCTGCATTGCAGGGGGCTGGACTGGATGACCCTCTAGGTCCCTTCCAATTCTGCAATTCCAGGAGTCCATGAAAACAGGGAGGACGCTACATCCTGTCTAGTTTGTTGGCTGCAAAGTGAGAGAAGCTTTTGTTCCCTCCTGCAACGTGAGAAGCTCTTGACCTGCCTTTTACCTAAGAACGGAGGCATCTGTCAATTTCAGTTTCTCTTCCTTTCTCCTTTTTCCAGGCAGCATCTGTCAGTTTCAGTCTCTCTCACTTTCCAATCAGTTCACCACATTTCCACATCTTTTTTTTAAGGCTTCACAAAAAATCACCAGCATTTTAGTGATTTCCCCCCTCTTCTCACAGTGGGCTCACCCACACTTCTCTTTGCTCTGTATTTCCAGGCACAGGTCTGCACTTTGAACTTTCCTACTGCTTTCCCTGTGAAGATCTGCTCTTTACTACTGAATTGGAGCAAACAGCAATCCATAGAAAACCCGAATTCAGTGTCAGAAGAGTGGGTTTCCATGGGAAAAGCTGGGAAAGCGCAGACCTCTGGGGCAAAAGGTAAGTGTGGATGAGCAACGTTTCTTAATGTAATGCATTTTTTTCCTATGTTCTCACTAACACATGAATCCTTATACATATTACAACTTCCTTCTTGTACACAGTCTCCCCGCCCCCCGCCAAAGTTGGAGAATCGCATCACAAAAATTGAACAAAGTGTGAGCTTTGTGAGCTTTAAAGGATGGCTATGTTTTGGTTCACTTGTGTCTGGGGGAAGGGCAAATGAAATACCGTATTTTTCACTCTATAAGACGCACCAGACCACAAGACGCACCTAGTTTTTGGAGGAGGAAAACAAAAAACAAAAAATATTCTGAATCTCAGAAGCCAGAACAGTGAAAGCAGCAATCCCTCTTGTTGTTCTGGCTTCTGGGATAGCTGCACAGCCTGCATTCGCTCCATAAAATGCACACACATTTCCCCTTACTTTTTAGGAGGGAAAAAGTGAGTCTTATAGAGCAAAAAATACAGTAAGTTTGCCTTAAAGGGTACTGAATTTTCTCCTCTAGGCAAAAGGAGAAAAAAAGGGGGGTTCAGAGATGTCCAATTGAATCCTGTTTTGCAGCACACTCTGGATGAGTGGGGTGCATGTTTAAGAGAGGCATAGTGCACTGTGTGCTCAGTTGGGACTTCTCCAAGGAGGGCGATGCGTTCTGAGTCTGCCTGGGCAATCCAGAGATGAGCTGGGGGTAAGAGTGATTTCTGCTTGACAGGCCTGTGAGCAGCATTTGAGAGGGGTGGGGGAATTAAAAAGCAATGAGGAGGGAGATTAAAAATTAAACTTTGTAATAAGAAGGCCCACTCTGCAGAGGAGTTACACAACACTCCTGGGAATGCCTGCCCGGGAACGAAGCAGGAGAATCAAACAAGAATTCAACAATTACAGTGCACCTCATCAATTCACACGGAACCTGTGGGAAAGAGTTCCTTTTTCTCGCCGAATGCACACACAGGACTGCACTCTTGCTCTCTCGCCATGGAGACTGGACCTGTTTGGCTTCTTTTCCTTTGAAGGGAGTCAGCGGCGCAATCCATCCCTGAAGGCTCTCATTGTTTTCAACACATTCTTTGCAGTCGCAATGTGGGTCACTCTCAAGGAGATGCAATGCAGCCTCTTTTCCCTCTTTCAAAACATCATTCCACCCCACATACCCCTGCAAAGTATAATAAAGTATTGGGAGGGTCCTCAGTCCCCGTGACCTTCCTTCCTTCTCTTTGGTATATGACTCTGCAGCAAATGTTACTGTGACGAGTGGCAATTGCACAGGGAGTGGGTGATTCTTGAAGGATCACTTCCCTGTCCTTCCTTGGATGCCTCCATATACACCTGTACAGGTGGTTAATGCAAGTTAATGGGCAAACGGATCTCTCCGTTGCCTTGCGTGGGAAAATGAGAAGTTGTACCCCGAGAATAGGGACACGGTTGGCGCTGTTGGTTAAACCACAGAGCCTAGGACTTTCCAATCAGAAGGTCAGCGGTTCGAATCCCCACGACGGGGTGAGCTCCCGTTGCTCAGTCCCTGCTCCTGCCAACCTAGCAGTTTGAAAGCACATCAAAGTGCAAGTAGATAAACAGGTACCACTCTGGCGGGAAGGTAAACGGCGTTTCCGTGCGCTGCTCTGGTTTGCCAGAAGCTGCTTGGTCATGCTGGCCACATGACCCGGAAGCTGTACGCCAGCTCCCTCGGCCAATAAAGCAAGATGAGCTCCACAACCCCAGAGTTGGTCACGACTGGACCTAATGGTCAGGGGTCCCTTTACCTTTACCTTTACCCCGAGAAATGGCTGGTGGTAGGGGAAAACCTCAGCAACTTGGTGGGCCTGAGCTTCTCCCTGAACTAGCTGTTCTGGAGCTGTGGTCATTTATTTCCCCCTACGCAAGTCATTTGAGTGAGTGATCCCTCCATTAACTTTCAAGGGAGAGGGAGAGATGGGGATACACCCCAGCAATGGGGTAGAGAAAGATAGGCCTGTAGCTCACAACACAATCACGTTCCACCCACAATCACAAATGTTCAGTGTTTGGGGGTGGCGTTATTGACTTGTATCTGTTTTTGTTATGTATTTTGTTCTTTTTAACATGTATGATTGTGTTTTTGGCCACCTAGGTTTATGGCCATCACTGCCTCCTGCAGGAACAAGCTGGACCTGAGCACAAGAGTAGTTGTGCTCCCCACTTGGCAAGTCCCATCAATCAGCATTCAGAGACATCCCACCTCCGACAGCAGAGGCAAAGAATATTTAAATTCAGAGAATTCACACTTCCGAAAAGGTGCTAGTTTCAAATCCAGCTCATCACTCTCTGCCTCCCATCCCTCAAACATGCAGCCCTGAAATACTTTGATCTGTTACTCAGCAGTTTTGGAAAACCTACAGCTTTTGTGTACTGCATTGGGAAACCACTGTTGTTGATGTCAATAAGCAGATTGTTTTTCATATGTCACTCTCACATGCATACAGTGGTACCTCGGTTATCAAACGTCTCCATTGACAAACATTTCAGTTTTCAAACGCTGTAAACCCTGAAGTAAATGCTTCGGTTTTCAAACACGCCTCGGAAGTCGAACATGCCACGCAACTTCCGTATTGAGCAGGCATAGGCAACCTAAGGCCCATGGCCCGGAAGCGGCCCATGGGGGTCGTTTAACCAGCCCATGGACCCCCACCGCCCACTCGGTTGGCTCCCATGCGCCGTGCTAAACCAGTGCAGAGCACAGCGGGGACCGCCTTCCATGACACTGGACAGCTTCTCATTGGCTGCAGGAAGCTCCTGCAGCCAATGGGAAGCTGCACAAGCTTCCTCTGTGATGGAAATGGCGTTTGTGCATGCGCGCGCACACACGCACACTCCAGCCCACCATGGGGTCTGCAGGATCACAAACTGGCCCATGCCCCAAAAACGTTGCCGCCCCCTGGTATTGAGTTTTCAGTTTTTGAACCTTTTGGATTTCGAACGGTCTTCCGGAATGGATTACGTTCGAAAACCAAGGTACCACTGTAGTTGCTTTGGGTATATCATATAGAAAGCATAGAATTGTACAGCTGAAAGGGACCTGAAGTATCATCTGGCCTAACCCTATGTAATGTAGGAATCACAAAGAATCCCTAAATTCATCCTGTCACTGCTTTAAGGGAGGCACCCTCCTCTCCCAAAGAAAAACCTTGTAAGAACTTTTTGACACAAGAAGAGTGATAGATCCTCAGGGATCCAGCACATCAGCCTGGAGAACTAAGCGTAGCATCTTCCTGCCATCAGCCCACCCAAACCCAGGAAAGGACCTACAGGGAAAAAGGATAGCAAAAAAAGAAGAAGAAGAAAACTAAGGGGGGAAAGAGACTTCTCTTAAGTACAACCTGTCCATCCCACGCTGTCCCTAAAGTATTCTGCAGCAAAGAGAACATTCTGTTCCTCATGCCAGCCAGGATAATGTTATGCAAAATTTCCCACGCATTTGAATCAATTTGCAACCCTCTACCCTACCCACCACCCTGCAAGGTAGACTACCGTTGATCCCATTGCACAGCTGGGAATAGGCAGAAGAGTGATTTACCGCAGGAGAATGAGAACAAAAGACTCCATTTTCTACCAGTCATTTGAAGGTTCAGCAGCTTGCCTCCTCTCCCACTGCCTGCAGCTGCAGAACTCGAACCCATGATCCTTACAGTCTCTCTCTTTCCACTGAGCCACACTGCCTTCAGTGCACTTACATCTCTCATTCTCAGGTGGGAGTGTTTTTGGGAACAAAGAATGGCAACAGCCAATGAATCAGCAGTTAAAAGGAAAGTGGGGGAAAGTTGGCCATTTAATATTTAAAGGTAAGCCCCTTTCTCTGCAATTCTTAAAATCTACCAACCCCCCTGAAAGTGACTAAATACACACATACAAACACGGTTTCCCAGGTAGAAATTGGGGAAATGTCTGGGAAACTCCAGATGTATGACAGCCCATGTTGGAAGTGCCAGCCTGGAGCGGAACACCTTCCTTGCTTTGTATTTAAAGTTTCATTGTTCTCATCGCTTTCAAGGCTATTCCCTTTCATCACATTTGTTTGTATTTACAATTCTGAGTTGTCACAAGATAGCCAATTATTGGTAATAGCTATTGATTTTCTTATAAATTAGTTACCGTACATCTGTGGTAAGTGAAGGTTTATGCATGTTTGGTCAGTATGTAAATATTTTATGCTTCAAATTTCCTCAGCCCTTAAGTTTTTGTTAGTAAGGATGAGTAAAAAGATTTATCCTGTCATTTTCTTTGCTGCATTTTCTATTTCTAGCTACGAGGTTAGATCAGAGCGTATATTTCTTTTTGTGTGCATCAGTGTCACGCCCTTGCGCCTATAAATTTAATTAAACTAAATCATTTTAACTGGATTTTGAAGAAATATGCATGTCTTCAAAGAAGAAATTAATGGTTTTGAGTTTTATTGTGTTGTTATCTTCCTTAGTGTGTTGTGCAAACCGCTATGCTTTTTATAGGGCAAAGTAGAGGACAGTGGATGAGTTTATGGGACCAAGGGGGCAGTGGACCAAGAAATGTTTGGGAATCCTAGTTTTGGGGTCCAGATCAGGAGGCTGTCTTTATAAACGTAAAAGACGTGATCAAAAATCCCCCAATCTTATAGTTTTATGATGCCAACAAGCCTGCAATGGCTAGGGCTGAAGCAAGCACCTACGTACTGGGTAAGCCTTCTGCTAACCTTGCACCTTTTGCACGCCTTGTACTAGTGGCTGGGGCTAATGGGAGTTGTAGTACACAGGGTGCCATTACAACTACATGGTTCAGATTGCATGCAAGCTACATCCTGCTCCCCTGTTCTTAGCAAAGCAGAAAAAATGCAATGTACAAATAAATGGAAGGCCTTGGTAGCGTTTGGGCATTTAAAAATGAAAACAGGCTTTGACCAACTGCAACTTCTTCATTTTGAAAAATTCAGAGAGACAGTTTCACGCAGCGCATACAGCTTCAACCATGTCCTGAAGAAAGCAGAACTGCTCCATTTTTAGTGTGTGTCAAAATATAGCCCCCTCCCAATCCAAACTAGCCCCTTGAAGGTGGGTTGCTGAAAAGAACATTCCTTTGAGGAGGAGGAGATTTTGATCTGGAAAGTTTGAGGTTAGAGTAAATTTACGCTAATGGCTAAATTCAGCCACGCTGATGCATTTCCAAGGAGGCGGAGATCACCCATGTTTCTTTCCACTCCTACATTATTTAAAGGAGGCTACTGCAAATGTCAAGGAGAGCTGATGTAACATTAAACCACCTGACTGGAGAGGAAAGCAAGTCCCCGGCCTGAAGGATGCTACAAAAGTAAAGACTTGCCTCTTTTCACCCAAGTCTGGTTGAAAATTAGCAGGGATGCATGTACAGAATATGCCAAGCAAGCTACCCACCACTGAAAGCAAAATGGTCTCTGATTTCTGGAGGGTCCAGCAATAGTTTGCAGGCGGTTTGCATGTTGAATGCCACAGGAGCAGTCCCTGGCAGCTCTGGGAAAGAGATCTGCTGTGGATCAGACATAGCAAGACTTGGGACATGCCTGTAATAGTCTCCTAACTTTTAAAAAATAAAATAAAAATAATAGCCACTGTTCAGGTCATACACATCATCCCTAAAGCTGCTACCCCAGGTGTATGGGAAAAGGTACAAGCAACCTGCATCTCCTGTTCTGGCTGGGGCTGATGGGAGTTGTAGTCAGAGGCCACATAATACCCACTCCACATTTGTAAAACCTCGATCTTTCATATGGCAGCACCTACACTTTGGAATTCACTGCCTATCGACATCAGGCAGGTGCCTTCGCTTTAGCCTTTTTGGTCCCTGCAGAAAACATCCTTGTCTAGACCAGGCCACCCAGATGTTTAGAAAGTAGGTGCGAGTTTTAATCTGCTTTTAGTCTACTGATATTGTAACTTTTTCAACATCTACAATTATTGTTGGTTTTTCTTATTGATAGTTTTTTTCGTTTCACCTTTTTTGTAAACCACTTTGAGGTAGGTTGGGGTTTTTTTAAGGTGTGTTTTTTTTCCCAAGGTGTGTAAATTTTATGAAATTAATAGTACATAAATAGTTCAAAACAGCTGGAGGCGCCCAGCCTAGGGAAAGCTGGTCTGAGCGATGGAAGCGCTGCCTAATTCACAGATCTTCCCCTTTCTAAGAATCATCCCTGGGTCAAGTTTACAGCCTACAGCCCCATGAACTAAGAGATGGAAGAGGCCATCATGGCACAGAATGGAACTGAGCCTGGGCCCCCAGATGTTAAACCATTGCCTACTGGTCTGTCTTCTTCCTCTTAAAGAATGCATATTTCATGCACACTTCAAGCCTCCTGCAAGCATGCCCTTTGGTTCAACATCCTATCACACAAAAGTGCTCCCTTGTTTTTGAAATTTCGAGGGCACAGTACTAGGACAGCATGTCTCCTCCAGGGCAGCAAATTGGGCACAGGGGCCCTTTTAAGCTTCACAGAAATTGCCTGAAGACAAACTTTGATTCTTCCCAGAAGCAGGTTATGAGACAAAGAACGAGAGGTGGAGTGGGGAAGGGAGGAACGAAAATCATAGTGCTATTTTTAAAATGTCCCTCCAGAGGAACACAAAGATAGGAACAGGCATCTGAGCTGGCAGGATTTTCACTTTGCTGCAAAAGACAAAATACCTGTAGGTCAAAGATATCACCTTCTTGGAAAAGGCACTTGACAAAAATCCATCCGACGTAGAAAATGGCCGCCACAAGGCCAAGACATAGTTAGCCCTGCAGAAAATGAACAGCAGGGTTGGAAAATACTACGTCATGGTGGCCATTCCTCCAGAATCATGAAATAATGGAGGGAAAGTGTTTTCTCCCTCTCACATAGCACCAGAACTTGCTGACATCCAATGAATGAAGCTAAATATGGGAACATACAGGACAAAGCGATGGACTTCTCCACACAGCCCAGAATTAAACTATTGTTACACACCACTCCAATCTCTGAGCAATGCGAGATTCCAGGGGTACTAGGTATGCTTACCAGGGTCTATGTTTCCTTTTGGGCAATACGGCAGAGCAGAGACTGTGGTGTCTTTATGATATATGGTTTATTTACACATTTATCCAACGGAACATGCCTTTCTTTCCACTGCCAATACTATACAGATAGATGAGCTAGGTTCATCTCGCCTATACTACATAAATTTCCAGGTCGCGCAGAAGAACTTTATACCTCCCTGCTACTTCAAGATGAAAACACAAATGTTACATACCTAGTTGTAACAGCTGTAACCATCATCAAAGGATGGTTTGCGCCACAAACTAAACCCAAAATGCAAGACCTGTGCTCCTTCATGCTCCCTCCCTTATAGTCGCTTTTAACCATTTGTCCTTGTCTCTAATTTTTTTAAGTTATGTATGATATAATCACCTCTTAACTACTAGTTTTTTCCCTTACCTGTTTTAAGTCTTATGTGTTTACTTTATCCATATGTTTTCTCTTATGCTGCTCTGTGACCGAAAAAAGGTTTGATATATAGATGAAGAAACCCAAAATATTGTGTCTGACCCTCTCTGCAGCATAAAACAGACAGCCTGCCCCATGCTCTGCACCCCCATTCTCCAGCTTGCAAAAATGACACTTTTTCCCTATTTGTTTACCTCATCGCCCCCTACAATTCTGCCCCTCCGTCCTGAAACTCTGGCCTTTTTTCTCTGTTAATTATTTCTCAAGTGTGCATGCACACAAAAGCTTATACCCGGAACAAACGTAGTTGATCTATAAGGTGCTACTGGATAATTTTTTTATTTCGGCTGCATCAGACTGACACGACTACCTACCTGAATCTAGACTCAGGGAGAGGCTCTCTGTTAATGGCCTTCTTAATGGTACATCACCCATTTCATTTAGTTCTTTTAATGGTCTATCTCTGCAGGCGATAACTTCACCAGGAAGCCAGCCTGGCTTATATTTTAACATGCTAAATTCAATGATGGGCACCCCAGAATTAGAACGGAAGTCCAGGCGCTCCACAAACCTATGGAATTCACTCCCACAAGAGACCCCTGTCTTGGATGGCCTTAAGAAAGAATGGGACCATTTATGGAGGATGAGGCTATCAATGGCTACTTGCAATGATGGCTAGATTTCACCCCCACTTTCAGAGGCTTGGAATGCCAGTTGCTGGGAAGATAGGGCTGTTGTGCGCAGGTCCTGTTTCTGGGTGTCCAAATGGGGCATCTGACTGGCCACTGTGAGAACAGGATGCTGCCCTAAATGGATCCCCTTTTGGTCCAATCCAGTAGCCAAGCTCTTCTTACATCTAAAGAAACCCTGATCACTAGAGTCCACTAATTAGGTGTACGGCTGGGTGAAATCCGGTTTTCAGCATCACAATATATCACCAGCTAAACATCACGATATACTGATATATCACAGTGTCTGAAATAAGGGTGGAGCTATGCAGAGGCATTGGCTGGCTTCACACATCACGATTCACAATATATTGCCAGGTCAAAAATTACGAAACCAATATGGCAAGATGGACTTCAAACCGGTTCTGGGCAATGTATCAATTTATTGGCCAGCCCTAATTAGGTGTCAATAGACACCTAATTGTCTAATCCAACAACAAGAACAGAAGCTTCTCCCAAATTCAATGCTGGTATTTAATAGTGCCAAAACAACATAATGAAGCTTCCTTGCTGGAGCTAAGGAATTTGGGACTGTTCAGTTCCTGTATGGAGACTAGCTGAAAAGTGCTCCCCTTCTATCCAATGGAAGTTATTCTGAGCTCCATTGCAGAAGAACAGGTAGATACAATATTTTTTTAAAAAAGATTGTTCCTAGATTTCCACACACACCCTAGGAACGCTGCTGCCTCATATTTATCAGATATTCTAATATTCCCATCTGTATTTGACATCCAGCTATATCTGACAGAATTTGACAGTTGGTACGCAGTAGCATTTAGCATTTGACAGCAAGTTTATTTATTATTATTTTTTGTCGTGATGATGATCTTCTGAGGTTTCACAGCAGGTACCTGCCAAACCTCAAAATAATTAAGAACAATTAATTAGTGTTTGCGGTATATTTCATATTTAAAGTTTTGCCGGGTGAAATTGAAACTTTTGGCACATCTTGAATATTTGTTGACGTTTTCTCTTTGATTTAGCATCTTGCCTGAAGTTTCTGAAACACTCCGTCCTTTTACTGCCAGTAGGAGCTTTGGGGAAACCTCAAGCAGCCCACCCCAAACTTTTAAGCATTTTAGAGGCTGAAATATTCCTCCCCAACTCCCCCTTTTAACCCCATTAGCTGACGTTGGTTTTCAAACTCCCCCCACCCACCTGCACTATGATTTACTCTTCTTCCTGGATTAGCCATGTAGATGGGTCAAGTAAAATCTGAGATACTGTAGCTTATCATACTTTGCCGCATGCTGACCTGTTCGACACTCTAACCACCTTGCCACACTGGCAGGTTCTAAATATAATTAAAAATGAATATCTATATATCTCTTGTGGCTACCCCTCTGAAAATTATTACTATTTAGAAAGAGAAGTTGTACCCAGGCCAAGTCCAGTCAGCAGAAAGAGAAGGGAAGGGAGGATCTAGAGAGACGGACAGCAAAGATCAAAACAATCTGCAGTCAAGTTTCCAATGAAGTGGTTGCTGGTGCATCCAGCCTCAAAATGATTAATACTCTGCAGTCCTTTTGCTGCAGCCAACAGACAATGCCTCTTGCAGTGGAGCAACCGCCAAGATGTAGAAGACAAAGGAAGCCCAGTTCATGGGTGCCAACAGCAGAAGGCAACTGACTTCTCCAGAGACACAGAGGCTGCAGTGCTAGACACACTGTCTTGTACTGCAAGAAGGAACTTAGACTTGTTTTTCTTCCACTTTTAAAAGTCTCTCCATCGTTTCAGGGAATCTAACTTAACCCCTTGATCTAGCTCTGGAGCTTTCAGCTGGAGAGCTTGGCGCCAATTCATTAGTTTTTTAAAAGTATTGTTTCATTACCAAATGGCGCCTTATACATTTAACCAGATCAATTGCCCATCCTTTTTCCTGTACCATTTCCAGTTGCAGGGGGCAGGGAGTGGAGTAGACCTGGTCCATCCATCCATCTACCTCACCCACCCAGCTACAGACCAAACTCTGAAGCCTAGTTTTGAACACTTGGAATGTCTGGTTTTTGCATATTTCTGTGATTGCAAGTTGTTTAAAACCACTTTTTAATATTGTGTTTTGATTGTTGTGACCTGACCTGGGACCTTAGGGTGACTTTTCTTCTTTAAGTTCTCCAAGTTCTTAAACTAGCTCAAGGTTGTCCTCTGAACTAGCCAGATGCTTAACTGAGAATCAAATACAATCAGTTCATCTTTTGAAAAATAAGACTTTAGAGCTGCCTTACCCCAAAATGGCACCTAGATATGCCATTTCAGCAATTGTAACCTTGGTCTGAGGAGCCATTTGGTGCCTAAGTTACATATCTGAGTTTCTAACGCTGCTCACAAGCATACCTGGAACTGCCTGGGATTGAACATGGGACCTTGTGCATGCAAAATAGATGCTCTACCTTTGAGCCACAGCCCTTCCCCAGCAGCAGTGAAAGGAGGAAGAAGAACCTCACTTGTGCACCCAAAAAATAAAATTAACCACTGAGCTTGCCTCCCTGCTCTGCCAGTTTTCAAACCCAGAGAAGGGAACAGACATGAGATCCCCCCCCCCATCACCGCTGAAAAGATACAGCCCAGGAAATAGCCTTGCCGTGGGATCCAGCTGGTTGCCCAAGATAGCAGATATAAACACACTTCAGCATTTGAATGTGCTGGCTGAAACTGATGGGAGTTGTAGTCCAAAACACTAGGTTGGAGAAGGCTAGACTAAACAAAGACTGCCTTTATTAGCATAACCTTGTTCTATTACTTCAGTATAATAATACTGAAATGATGCATATCAAGGGCCAATCCAGAGAAGCCTGGACATTCACTCTCTCACTGCAAGGGGTTGGACTAAATGGCGCTTTAAGGTCAAACTCTATAGTTCTATGATCATATAACACTAAAACTCAGGGATCGCCAATGAAGCAGAATGTTGGACGATTCAGGACAGACAAAAGGAAATCCTTCTTCACAGACAGCACAAAGTTACAATATGGAATACGCTCCCACGAGAGGCAATGAGAGGCACAAGCTTGGATGGCTTTAAAAGAGGGTTAGGCAAATTCGCCGCAGAGAAGAAGAGTTTGGATTTGATATCCCACTTTATCACTACCCTAAGGAGTCTCAAAGTGGCTAACATTCTCCTTTCCCTTCCTCCCCCACAACAAACACTCTGTGAGGTGAGTGGGGCTGAGAGACTTCAAAGAAGTGTGACTGGCCCAAGGTCACCCAGCAGCTGCATGTGGAGGAGCGGAGACGCGAACCCGGTTCCCCAGATTACGAGACTACCACTCTTAACCACTACACTACAGTGGCTCCCACAGCAGAGCAGAAGGCTATCGAGCCTGATGGATACATTCTCCCACCACTGTTAGAAGCAGAATGCCTTTGAGTACCAGTTGCTGGAAACTACAGGAGGGAAAAGCGCTTCCTCCCCATCCTGCTTTAGGTTTTTTCTTTTGGGGCGTCTGGTCACCCACTATGAGAACAGGATGCTGAGCAATGATGAACCCCCCTTTGGCGTGATACAGCGGCAGGGCTGTTCTTATGCTCTTGGGACTATCAAGCGCATCCTTTCCATGTTTCTAGTCTCCAGATTGGCAGCAGTGGCAGGAGGGAGGCACACCCATCTCCCCTGTTTCATGCTCATCTGCTAAACCTACACTACAGTTCTCTTCTTCAAAATCCTGGGGAATTGTAGTTTGAGGTGCCTGCCAATAATTCTCTGAACCCCCCCCCCCTTTCACAGAAAAAGGCAGGGTTTTCTGGAGAGAAGGACAGAGGAAAGAGCCAGTTGATGTCTACCGCTGAGTTCTGCCCACGAGATGAGAGGGGTTTGTGCAGCTGCCCTCACATGACTGGTTCCCCAGAGTGTGCAAAGCAAAGACAAAGAGTTCTGAGCAGAAACATCAGATTTCCGAAACCCACTTTTTCCTGCCTCCCCCAGCCAGGGGCCTCCAAAGAGGAAGAAGCCAAAGACACAAAGCATGCTGAGTTCCTCAGACGGCCATCGCTCAGGGGCACAGCATCAGCACTGCAGGCTGAAGGCTCAGATTTAATTCCTAAACCTGGGAACATTCACATTTCTGAGAAACCAGAGAGACACTGCCAGTCAGCGTCAACAACACAGAGCTATATGGACTTGTGGTCTGACTCGGTGTAAGGAGACGTCACGTGTTCTCCTAGAGCAGGGGTCAGCAAACTTTTTCAGCAGAGGGACCACTGTCCCTCAGACCTTGTGGAGGGCCAGACTATATTTTTTGGAGGGGGGAAATGAATGAATTCCTATGCCCCACAAATAACCCAGAGATGCATTTTAAATAAAAGCACACATTCTACTCATGTAAAAACACACTGATTCCTGGACCGTCCATGGGCCGGATGTAGAAAGCGATTGGGCCAGATCACCATGGAAACCACGTCCAAAGTGGTACCACCAAGGTCAAAAGCTTCTCTGTTGACAGCATCCCATATTTAAAGTTCCAAGAGCAAGAGCCCCTTCCCCATCTAATTAGTTTAGAGAATAAGCAAGTAAGAGGTGGCATGATTGATGCATATGAAATTACCGTATTTTTCACTCCATAAGACATACTTTTTCCCTCCTAAAAAGTAAGGGGAAATGTGTGTGCTTCTTATGGAGCGAATGCAGGTGGGAGGCAGGCGGGAAAAGCCTGCAAGAGACACACACCCGCTCTGCGCGGTTCTTGCGGGCTTTTCCCCGAGGAGGGAGAAGGGACTGACGCGGCCAGTCAGTCCCTTCTCTTTCCTCGTAGAAAAGCCCACAGGAGCCGCGCACCCTTTAAAGAGTGCATGGCTCTTGGGGGCTTTTCTCCCTCCTGGGGAAAAGCCTGCAAGTGCCACACACATGCTCCACACGGCTCATGAAAGGGAGCGCTAAGCAGAGCCTGGGATGCATACAGGCTCTGCTCAGCGCTCCCTTTAAAAATAGTTTTTTTCTTGCATTCCCCTTCTAAAATCTAGGCGCGTCTTATGGTCAGGTGTGTCTTATGGAGTGAAAAATACGGTATGTATGGCAGGAAGGAAGTGAACAGAGAATAGTTTTTCTCCTTCACCCAGAACACTAAAACTCACAGACATTCAGTGAAGCTGAATGCTGGAAGATTTAACACACATAAAGTCCTTTATACAGCACACAGTGAAACTTTGGAACTCACTCCCACAAGAGGCAGTGATGGCCACCAACTTGGACGGCTTTTAAAGAGGATTAGACAAATTCATGGAGGCCTATCAATGGCTCCTAGCTATGATGGCAGCTATGCTGTGCCTCTACAGCTGGAACTGAAACCACAGGAGGGGAGAGTTGCCGTTGTGCTGGGGGTCCTGCTTGCAGGTTTCATATTGAGGCATCTGGTTTGCCACTGTGGGAACAGGATGCTGGACTGGATGGGGCATTGGTCTGGTCCAGCAGGTGCTTCTTATGTTCTTGTTGGTATCTGGATGGAGCCTCCAGTGATGAACAAGGGGTACAGGCAACCCTCAGTTCCTTTCTGCTGAAGTTGCAGAAGTGAGACAGAGAGATGAGCAGACATTTGGACCCAGGCACACTTGCCCCCGAGTCAAAACTCCTTCCACTTGACTGCACTGGTTTTGTCACCCACTCAAAGGTGCCAACTAGAATAAAATATTGGAGGGGGGGTAGCAGGTAAGCCCCACCCCACATAATTGGCCACAAGATGTGGCACACACACACCATTTGAATGGCAATGTCCATCAACATTTGAGGGGCTGCCCCCTCAAATGTTTTATTGGAGGGTGAAGGGACCTCAGCCCCCAGGAGTTGGCTCCTTTGCACCCACTACTGGCCCAGGCAACTCAAGTGGTGGAAAGAGAAAGAGGAAGCAGACAGAGCCAGTTGGAAACATTTCCAGGTGGCTTCCAATTCTGCAGAATTTAAAGCTTTCTTTCCCTTAAAAAAAGGAAAAAGTCACCTTCATCATGAAAGCAGAAGATGCTTAACAAGCATCAAGCAGAACCATCTCATTCAAAGCCTGCTTAAAACAGGAAGCAATGGGGTGGGTGAAGAGGAGCAGCCGAGTGGAAGCAGGTGCTGCTGTGCCCCATTGCACTCCTCCAACTAACTCAGCCTTACCCAACCTTGGACCCTCCAGATGTTTGGGGCTACAGCATTGTGGATAGGCGTCATGGTGGTTCAAAGGAAGTGGAGGAATGTAGAAAAGTGCCTTTTACTGGATCGGTCCATTGGAGCATCTATGACAATATTGTCCACCCTGACTGGCAGCATCTCTCCAGGGTTTCAGCCAGGGAGTCCCTCCCAGTCCTACATGGAGAGGCCATTGAGGATTTAGCCTGGGACTTTATGCATGCAAAGGATGTGTTCTACAACTCACCTGTATTCCTTCTCCTTTAAAAAATGTCCTCATGGTTCTGCAGAAATGGCTAGTTTAAATAGGAACTCAGGAAGCAAGCCAGACCATTGACATACCCTCCAACATTTCTCCATTGAAAATAGGGACGCCCTAATAATGATAATAGTTTTATACCCCACCCATCTGACTGGGTTGCCCCAATCACTCTGGGTGGCTTCAAACATTTATAAAAAACATAATTAAATATTAAAAAACTTCCCTATACAATGCTGCCTTCAGGTGTCTTCTAAAGGTTGCATAGTTACTTATTTCCTTGGCTCGGGCGTCACATAACTCCATACCCTCCAACATTACTCCAGTGACAATTGATATGTCCTACCATACCCTCCAATGTTTCTCTGATGAAAATAGGGACGTCATAAGAAAAAACAGGAAATTCCAGGATCAAATCAGAAACTGGGACAGCTTCTGTAAATCTGGGACTGTCCCTGGAAAATCGGGACACTTGAAGAGTCTATCTACATTGGACCCTCTACTCAGTTTTGTCTACCTTCAGTATTTTTGCCTCACTGGAATGTGCCCTTGAATGCTGATGGAGAACAGAGAGGGTGAATGAGTGTGAGTAGAAAGTAGTCTTCTGTGTAAAGCAAAAAATGAATACATACATAAATACATACATACATTGCTCCGCCCACTTCTGCCTCTGGCTCCACCTACCACTGACATGTGACACACACACGGTTGCCTATAAAGGAATACGGCCTTTGGCCTTAAACACGTTTTGCCTCTCCATTCAGCATCCTCAGCGGAATGCTTTGGACTCAACAGTGCACAAACCTAGAAATCCCATCCGCCCCAAAATGTGGCAGTGTGAGTTTTTTCCCGCCCCCGCCTGTGGGATTTGTGGCGGATGTAAGGAAGGCTCATTCGCTCGCCATCCGTGGGAGGAGAGGGGATCTTGCCAAAGAGGACTGTTTGGGTGGGTTCTTCCCCCTCTCCAAGGAAAGCAGCTGTGTCAAAAAAAATGCAACGTGTTGTATATTAGCACAGACACGGTTGTCAACCTGCCAAGGCCCGAGACGTGGGCTGAGAGCATCTCAGGCATGCGCCGACACTCTGGAATGAAGGATGAAAACAAGTGAGCATCCGAGGAGGCCTGGCTGGCTGGCAGGCGAGGCGAGGCTTAGCTTCCGCCTCGCTACACGATCCCTCGTCTGGCATGCCAAAAAAATTAAGGCATTAGTAGAGGGAATAATGAGGCAAGTTCATAACTCAGGACCTCCTAACTGCTGGGATTGGCCAGGACCCTTAAAGCAGGAAGCTGCTCGCTAGAGCAATTGGAGAATCACTCATGGATGCAGAGAAGGAGGAGAAGAGGCAGATTTGCCGCGGCCTTGGCATGACTCCTCTCTGGCTAAAAATACTTGTGGTTCAGGCTTTGGCCTCTATACAGATGGCAGAGGCACTCTGCACATGTGGCTCCCCAGTCTTGCTCCAGACCATCTGTTCTTCCTGTGGCTCAATAGTAGAGCATCTGCTTTGAGTGCAGAAGCCCCCAAGGTCAATCCCTGGTAGCTCTAGGCTCCGGTATGAAAACCTGGAGGGCTGCTACCACTCAGTGTTGACAGTACTGAGCTAGATGGACCAGGGATCTGAGGCTCTCCTTCCTTTCCCAAATGCACACTTACCTCACTGATATATTTCTTCCTCACAGTCCTCCTTGGACAGACTTCCTCTGCACATTCTGACCTGCTATAGACCATCCCTCAATTGATGCCGCCTTGCCAGATGAAGATCTGCCTGTAGGAGCCAACTCCTAGGGGCCAAGGTCCCTTCACCCGCCCCCATAAAATATTTGAGGGGGCTGGGCCTCCCCAAAGTTGATGGGCATTGCCATTCAAATTGTGTCTTTGCACCACGTCATGTGATTGATTGTGGGGGGCAGGGTTTACTTGGCCTACCCAATAACTTGTTCACATCAGCAGCCCTAGACCAGACATAGGCAAACTCCAGCCCTCCAGATGTTTGGGACTACAATTCCCATCATCCCTGACCACTGGTCCTGTTAGCTAGGGATGATGGGAATTGTAGTCCCAAACATCTGGAGGGCTGGAGTTTGCCTATGCCTGGCCTAGAGCTTCCCCAGCATTGCCTCCAACTCTGGTCCCAATTCTGCTGGGACTCATGCTTCAGCTACCCACAGTCCAGCGATCCACAGAAGCAGATATGGCACTTTGGTTCCAATGCGCAGCTCAGACTACAGCTCTTTCCACCTCTTCTCAGACATCTTTTATTAACTCACATACTCAACAAGCTGGGACCCCAGTGTTTTCAGTGTTGTGTTGATATGGCACAACTCACAGGCAGTGCAATCGCAGAAAATTTATGGAAACCAACAGCATGGTAAGCAGAGAACTACAGTGGTACCTCAAGTTACATACGCTTCAGGTTACATACGCTTCAGGTTACAGACTCTGCTAACCCAGAAATAGTACCTCAGGTTAAGAACTTTGCTTCAGGATGAGAACAGAAATTGTGCTCTGGCGGCGTGGTGGCAGCAGGAGGCCCCATTAGCTAAAGTGGTACCTCAGGTTAAGGACAGTTTCAGGTTAAGAACAGACCTCTGGAACGAATTAAGTACTTCTTTTACTGCATTTGAAATAGAAATGGAATTCATATTGGCATTGCCCTCAATACCACAACGCCCCCTCTCCCCCCCCCAAAAAAAATAATCCTGCAGTTTCCACACTTTACCTGGCTCACTGCAAACACCGGCTAGCAATTAGCGGCAGCCTATTAGTGCTTCCAATTACTTCCGTTCCAACCCAATCTGCTCCAGTGTTTCAACTGAGAGACTTTAAACAGGTATTAAGAGCTAATTAGCAACCTCATTATTGACAAGGATGTCCCAGAAAAGCAAAACTGGAAAGGAGAAAAGCCTTAGGACTTAGGAAACTGCACCTGAAATCTTACCCGGGGGTGAATGAACAAGCTGGAAGTCAAAAGGAAGCAGATTTGGTGGCCGGGCTAGAACAACAGAAGGCTCCTGGAGGAATTATACCCAGCCTAACTAGCCAAAAGGTTTCTACTGCCTGTCAATGGGTGGGTGGCTGATGTTGCACACTCCATTCCCCTCCATGCCTGGAGAGGGCACTCCAACATTCCCAGGTAGCTGCTGGTCTCAGGTCTCAGCTTCTGGCACTAACTGAGGGTGCAGTCAGATAAGTACAGTGGTGCCCCGCAAGACGAATGTCTCACAAGACGGAAAACCCGCTAGACGAAAGGGTTTTCCGTTTTTGAGCTGCTTCACAAGACGATTTTCCCTATGGGCTTGCTTTGCAAGACGAAAACGTCTTGCAAGTCTTCTGCTTTTTTTTCGCTCCCCCCCCCTTTTCTAAGCCAGTAAGCCGCTAATAGCCTTTTAGCCGCTAATCCGCTAAGCCTTTAATAGCCGCTAAGCCTTTAATAGCCGCTAAGCCTTTAATAGCGCTAAGCCGCTAAGCCGCTAATAGGGTTGCTTTGCAAGACGAAAAAACTGCTAGACGAAGAGGCTCGCGGAACGGATTAATTTCGTCTTGCGAGGCACCACTGTACCTAAAAAGAGCTGTGCGGCTGAATCAGGCCAAATCCCCCTGTTCTCACAGTGGCCGAATGCCCCAAAGGACCTGGGAATCTAGAAAGATTGCCTTGGACCTGGAGGTTCCATGAGACTTCAGCTATTTTGAAAAGGACGCTTTTTCTCTTTTCAAAGCAGAGAACCTGGTGAGTTCTCTGTAAAGCAGGTGAGAAGCAAAAATATCACAGCCACCAGCAAACTCTAACACAGTCTTTCCCAAACTGGGATGCTCCAGATGTTTAGGACTACAGCCCTGGTCAGTTAGGGCTGGGTGACATATTGATACATCATGTCAAATTGGTCTGAAGTCCACATTGTGGTAAAAGTTCCAAAACTTGGGCATGTGATATGTCGTGAATCACGATGTGTGTGTGCGTGCTATGTAAAAAATAAATAAATCATGATGTGGGGGGAACCGTGAAGAATAAAATCTAAAATATTGATAGATGCACAAGGGAGAGGAGGTTTCTCCCTGCCAGAAAAATGTGTCCATTTTAGACTTCTAAGTAGCAGCAGTTGCCAGGATATTACCCAGTTCACCTCATTATTTCTATCCTTATTTCAGACATCGTGACATTTCAGTATACAGTCTCATGATATTTAGCCAGTGATATATCATGATGTTGAAAACCAGACATCGCTCAGCCCTAACGGCCAGCACAGCTGTGCTCCCTTCAGACACATCATCCCACAGCCATGCTGACTGGGGCTAAAGGGAATAGTACAGTCATACCTCGGGTTACAGCCCCTTCGCCCCTTCAGGTTGCATTTTTTTGGGTTGCGGACCTCCGAAACCCAGAAGTACCGGAACGGGTTACATCCGGGTTTCGGCAGCCGCACATGCGCAGAAGCACTAAATCGCACTTTGCACATGTGCACAAGCACCAAATCACAACCCGTGCGTGCGCAGGCGCGGGTTGTGAACACTGTGGGTTGTGAACATGCATCCCACACGGATCACATTTGCAACCCAAGCGTCCTCGGTAGTTCAAAACATCTGAAGGGCACTGGGCTCTAACAAAGCTCCCGTTTTCAGTTCCTCAGATGTCATTTCTGCATACACCACCTAATGAAGCAGAACGTCGGAAGGTCCATGTACTGAGTATGGGTTGCTTGTGCGTAAGTTGCCGCCTCTCCTGGCTATGTTGCCTGGTTAAACCTTTCTGTCTGGACAGCCCTTCACTTCGTGGCTGCCTCAGTCGCTAGCAGAATCCGTCAGTGGGCGTTTCTTAAACCTTTTCCAGCATAAAAGCTGTTTGACGCCAAGTCTCCTCCTACTCTCCCTGCGCGGAAGTCTTCAGCGCAGGGAGGGTGTGGGTAGCGGAGGACCCGTGCTCTCCCTGCTTGTGTCCGGTGAAGAGTCCTGGAGCCCTCTTGCCGATTCCCCCATCTGCCCCCCTTTATCCCTGGTGTTGCGCTGATTTGCTTCCCCATCTGCGGAGCTGCCTCTCTCCCTGCTGGGCCCTTCTCCAGCATCATTTGAGAGCCTTCCCTCCGCCTCTAGCTCCGATGTCAGTTCCCTGACAGTCCAGGACAGATAAAAGGAAAGACTTCTCAGCGCAGCACATAGTTAAACTATGAGACTTTCTCCCACAGGAGGCATTGATGGACACTAACCTAGAAGGCTTTTTTTAAAAGGATTTGAGAAATTAATGGAGGAGATGGCACCAATGGCTACTGGCCATGGCCACTTGGCTCTGCCTCCACATTTGGAGGCAGCAATGCTTCTGAATACCAGTTGCTGGAAACCACAGGAGGGGAGATTTGCTCTTCTGCTTACTCATTTCCCATGAGCATCTGGTTGGCCCTTGTAAAAAGAGGATGCTAGACTTGATGAGCCATTGGCCTGATCTAGCAGGCTCTTATGTTGATCTCCCACCCACAGAAGGCCGTTGAAGGTATTGGGTCCCCAAGGACCTGAATCTCTACATGAAAAGTTGGAAAGCCAAGTTTGCTTTCTGCTGCTCCAGAAGATGCAAACCAATGGATTCAAATTACAAGAAAGGAGATTTGGATTGAACGTTAGATTCTGATGGTAGGAGCTGTTCAGCGTGGTGTAGTGGTTAAGAGTGGTGGACTCGTAATCTGGTGAACTGGGTTCACTTCCCCACTCCTCCACATGCAGCTGTGGGTGACCTTGGGCTAGTCACACTTCTCTGAAGTCTCTCAGACTCACTCACCTCACAGAGTGTCTGTTGTGGGGGAGGAAGGGAAAGGAGACTGTTAGCCGCTTTGAGACTCCTTAAGGGGAATGAAAGGCGGGATATCAAGTCCAAACTCCTCTTCTTCTTCAACAACAGTGGAATGGGCTACTGTGGAAAGTGATGGACTCTCCTTTGTTGGAGATTTGTAAACAGAGGTAGGGTGGTAATCTTTCAGAGGTGCTTTAGTTGTGATTCCTGCACTGCTGAGGGTTGGGCTAGTCTACCCTTGGGGTCCCTTTGAACTCTACCATTCTATGATTATATGAAATTCTACAAGGTTTGCACCCCACCCAGTCTCAGCATTCCCGTGACAGCATAGCCCTTGTCAGCAAACAGAACAGTCTCAGAGCAATAATGTGCACATGCTGTTTTCTGACAACCCCAATATTGCTTTTTCATTTGACCGATTTCACCACACCGAGACCTCCATGACCACTCTACTTAAAGCTTCTGTGAGATGCACAGGTTAAACCTCAAAGCAAACTCACATTCTTATCCAAAGTAAGCTACAGCCTTAATGGCTCCAAAATGAGAATTTAAAAGCCTCAAAATGTTAAATGAGGCTGGGCCTTCTGCTTGAGAGAGAGGCCAAAGCTCAAGCAATTAGAAAAAGGCAAAGAAATATATTGTGCCCCTGATGCCAACTGAACTCCTGTTATGAAAAATATAACATGTGATATGAAAGAAATACAGCCAAAATTAATAATAAAATATGGATTGAGAAAAATAGTTTCGGGGAAGTATGGGAACAACATGCCTCTCTAGGTAATCCAAGGGCAAGGACCGGCTGAGCTGCTGTGATGTCATGGAATGTTCACAAAACTCTGCTGGAGGGATCATGACACTGCCAAGACCACCATGTTTGTGAACCGTCCAGGCTTTTACCAGGGAAGTGGATCGTCAGTGTGGCTGGGTTGGCATGAAAGCTTCACTCGCATGGGCTTTATGGACAGGCAGTGAGATGGAGGGCTGAAAATTATGTAGGAAGAATTCCCAGGAGATGGGGAAGCAATTGAGTAAGAAGCAGGTGGACCAAGTAGGCAGGAAATGGAACTTGAGAGAAAGTAGACAGTGAAGCCTTCAGGAAAAGAAGCTGCAGGGAAGACATCAAGCTGAGGAAATGAGGGACAATCAAAGGCTGGGAAGAACCTCTCAGGACACCTCTGGAGCTGGACCCCTTTCCTCTACCCAGACAGCACTCTTAGCTAAGCATGGACAACTGTTTCAGTTTCTCATTTTTCCCCCAGTCTAAAGTTCAGTTCTGCACATTTCTGCATCAGATTGTAAGTTGCTGTTTTTCAAAAGTCCTCATGAACATTTGACAGCATTTCAGTGCAAATAAAAACCTTTGTATGCAATTCAGCCTAATGCACACATTTCCCCAACACAATATACCTGATATGTTCTTTTCCTGAACAGATGCATTTTTGCACACATTCTTTGGTTGGAAAACTGCAACACAAAATTCAGAGAGGGGTGAATTTCCAAGGAGAGCTGTGCTTTGGTCACTGGCTGGGCACCAGGAGAACAGGATGGTGGACTAGATGGGCCACGGGCCGTATTCAGCAAGCTCTTTGTAGGTTCTTAATCTTTAGTTTGCATAATGTTTCAGAAAGTGTGAAAACCCAAATTGCATTAGCAGCCCCACCATCTTCCCACACCTGTGAATAAGCGCAGCTCCTCTTCCCTTCCTCTAACCAAGGGTTAATTCCTCAAAAGGTAAAGCACAAAAGCTGACACCATAAACTCTCTGGTTTTAAATTGATGGCTAATTGAATGATCATAGCAATTCAGATTCTTAAGGCAACTTTCCCCAGCCTAGAGCCCACCAGATGCTACGGACTCAATCCTTGCTGTGCTTGACCCAGGCTGGTGCAAGGAGGCAACCCATGGACTGATTCAAGCAGCACAGCGCCTGGTCCAAGGCATTAAATACGGTTCAAAGGAAGATATACAGAGATATGCGCAGAATTTGGGGTGCACCAGCTTTCCACACAACTGGCCCCTGCTGGAATCGTTTTGGTGTTCATGTTCTCCAGAAGATGTTTGGGAACCATCAGCTCCCTGATCCATGGCTTTTACTTCAGGGACAAATGACAGCACCAGAAAGGCAGGCAGGCAGCAAGACAGGCACTCAAAAGACACAGCCTGCTTCCATTGTACAGTGGTGCCCCGCAAGACGAATGCCTCGCAAGACGGAAAACTCGCTAGATGAAAGAGTTTTCCGTTTTGGAGGTGCTTCGCAAAACGAATTTCCTATGGGCTTGCTTCGCAAGACGACAATGTCTTGCAAGTTCCTGCTGGGTTTCCCCCCCCCCTTTTTCTAAGCCCCTAAGCTGCTTATCAGCTGATCCAATCAGCAGATAAGCCGCTAAAAGCCGCTAATAGCGCTAATCCACTAATCCTTCAATGGGCTTGCTTCGCAAGATGAAAAAACGCTAGACAAAGAGAATCACAGAATGGATTCTTTTCGTCTTGTGAGGCACCACTGTATTAGCTCACAATCCTTTAAATTATCTGTGTTCTGAGGTTCCATTTAAGATTTTGGAGACGAAGAGATTTTGAGGGGGGGGGCGCATGATTCCCTCCAAAGGGTTTCCCTGAAGGGCTGACTTATGCACACTCAACCATTCTGAACTGCGGAACTGGCACTCTTACAGATGCAACGTAACACTTATTCCACGGCTGTAAGATCATTTAGCGCGGCAGCACCAAAACTTTGGAACTGCCCGCCTATTGATGCTTTTTGACGCTTGTCTGATTTCAACTGGAAGGGAACACCAGTGCTTTTTTTCTAGGGGTACGCATACCCCTAAACATTTTGTGACTCTAAGTTTGGCCTCATTGAGGGGCAGTATTTCAATATGAGTAGGAAAATGAGAGTACCCCTAAACATTTTTAAAGGATAAAAAAGCACTGGGGAGACCATAAAACCGTGCCCATGATCCTGGCGGGTATGAGCCACGCATCCGAGCCACGGGAGACCACTAAGAGTGACTCCCCTGAAGATTTGAGTGATTGGAATGGAATATAAGGGATTAGGCAGTCCACGAGGTATCCTGGACCCAACTGTATGGTGTGCAAGTGTCTGAGAATTGTGTCTGTGGAAGATGCACAAGGTTTCAGAAAGTTGAGCAGCAAGGTAGGGGGCAAAATACAACACCCACCTTCTTATCTCAAAGCCACCCACAACCAGGCTTCAATTGTCATTCAACAGGGATGGGTCAAAGATATACAAGATCTCAAATCAGGTGTGTGTATGTGGGTGAGGGGAAGCGAAGCCAAATGGAGCCCCAAAACAAGGCTTCAAAACTGTAACTGGATATAAGAAGGACCCCACCCCCCAAAAAAATCAAATTCAGCTCCTTTCACTGAATAATGAAGATAAAACATCAATCACGGAACACATGAAAAACTCACAGCCATATAATTCAAAGAGATGATAGTTCTGTCATTTAAAACAGTAGAAACTCTTCTTATTTTTAAGCATCAGCAGACCTTAATCTGTCGAAATTTAATATGCCTTTCAAGTCTTTAAAGACTGCATGAAGAGGAGGTAGGACAACATTGAGTTATTTAATCCACAAAGCATCTTATTCAGACCCAGTTTTGTACACACAATCTATAAAGTGCTTCAGCTGCATTCATTCAGCTCTAGTAACAAAAACTGGAAAGCTATTGATTTAAAAGCATTGCCCAATCTCCTTAAACACCTGGTGGGGTGGGGGAGAATAGATAAAAACTATTTACTGTGTTTAAATACAGCATTCTTACTGTCTTTGTTTAGACGAGAACCTTGATTTCCTCCATTTTGTGGCTAAAGCAATATTTCCAAAGTAGATTACATATGAAAAGAGAAACCTTCTGCGACCTACAAATTCTTAATTCATGACTTTTCTTCTTCCAAGGGATATACTGTTAAATGGCAACAGCACCTCCTGACAAGTTATCGCACAGATCACTCTGCATACTTTGACATGTTGCATCTTATTTAAACCCATGATCTTTCTTAGATAAAATAGGGTTCCACACCCTCTGCATGCATCCAGATTTATAATAGGCCGCTTTTTTCTGGATCAACCACCCCTCTGCAATTCCACACTTGCAGACACTCGTTCTGATTAAAATTCATACTTCATCCATGAACTTGCAGCTGGAAAATTGGAGGAAATCCATCCCTTTATTTATTTCCTGAAAGTATACCCTGCCTCTCACCCACATACTATTCAAAAGCAGCTCACAACAGAACAAAATCATCACCTTGCAATGAAGCGGAGACGAACAGCAGGCAAAGTGAAAGCCACATAAAATAAACTCACCACCTTGTGAGGATTATCAGGATTTGATTAAGACAGCCAGGTCCCTCCAGATGTTTGGAGGCAGATGGGAGATGCAGTCCAAAACATCTGGGGGGCACCAGGTTGGGGATGGTTTGATTAAGGCAAAAAAGAGTATAATGAAATAGGATTAATCTGCACTGTGTATTGCACAGTCTAAGGATATACACCTCATGTTTCCTCTGGTGTTGCACTCAACTGCACTTGAACGCTACCACAAAACAATCGGAACTGGAAATCGGACCTTTGGAAAGCAAAACGAACACCCAAAGTGTCACTCTGACCCGTGCAAGCTGTTAGTCTCTCTTTTGAGACTTTATCAACCTTCAGTTTGGACCCTTCCCTCCGCAGAACGGAAGGAGAATCACCCATTTCCTCATGAAAGACCGATAAAACAAAAGTACAACACGTTCAAAGCAGCCCCTGCCCCCCCCTTGCAACGCGATTTGACACCAAGAAAAAAGGAAGCCCAACATTTGGACTGTCACATCAACACATCACCCACTTCCCCCTTCAGCCTCACCACCCGCCTCCCACATCCTGATGGGTGTCGGCAGCCAATCAGTCACTTCTTACGGCCCAGGAGCTGGCAACATGGAGGGTGCAGAAGAATGGGGGCTGCCGGTTGCCATGCAGGAGAGCTCAAGGGGGTGGAGGGGCGCCCCAGCTTGCAACCCGAATCTCAGTCAGGCCAACACTCATAAAAAACAACAACATTCAAACAGGTTCCAGGGCTAAGTCCAAACAGCTAGATGTGGGGTGGTGGTTCCACAATCTAGTTACTCTGCAAACCACTCAATTTGGATATGGTGCCGAGGGGTCAGGCAAGCTGGCTCAGGACTCTTACTTATTTACATACCTCCAATATATATATAGGGACGCGGGTGGCACTGTGGGTTAAACCACAGAGCTTAGGACTTGCCGATCAGAAGGTTGGTAGTTCGAATCCCCGTGATGGGGTGAGCTCCCGTTACTCAGTCCCTGCTCCTGCCAACCTAGCAGTTCGAAAGCACATCAAAGTGCAAGTAGATAAATAGGTACCACTCTGGCGGGAAGGTAAACGGCGTTTCCGTGCACTGCTCTGGTTCGCCAGAAGCGGCTTAGTTATGCTGGCCACATGACCCGGAATCTGCACACCGGCTCCCTCAGCCAATAAAGCAAGATGAGCACCGCAACCCCAGAGACTGTCACGACTGGACCTAATGGTCAGGGGTCCCTTTACCTTTAATATATATATACTGCAATACGAGGGGGGTGTACAACACATTAGCCTTCCAAGACGCAGCACCCACAAAGTGGGTGCCCCTTTTGCCACAGTAAGAAGACAAGTGGTCATGTTATAGGGTAGAAACAAATGGTGTAACATGGAGACACATGCACACCAATCATACTTGCAGAGGCACTCAGCATCTGGAATGGATGAGTCCCTCCTTCCTAAGAGGCAAGACTTTGACTCCAAATTACAGGGTTATGGGGGCTTGCATCTGCCTTACTTCAACACCTGAGGAGCCCCACCACTTAAAAGAGGTTTGGGGCTCTGCCTCCAGCAAGCCTGGACTTGAACTCAGGTCTTTCAGGAACACCACATCCAAGACATGCACTCACTCACATATGCATTTGGTGTGTAACTCACCTTGACACTGAAACCCTTGCTTGCCAAACCCCCTGCAAAAGAGAAAAACACCAAGTTAGGGAGTGTGTGTGTGTGTACAAACCCGCACAACCCAAACATTCACTTTTCTACCACAAGCACTGCAGTCCCAGCCTCTGTAGCTCCAGGCCTTCCAAGCAGCAACTGCCCTCCCCACTCCAAAAAAAGGGAGACCTGTTGTTCCCTAACAATGCCCAGTAGAAGTTCTCAAGCTCTAGTGACACTGATGGTGGGATGGGGAGATAAAGAAGATGGGGCAGAGGATAGAAAGAAAAGCATTTCCTCACTAGGGGGCTTAAAAAAAAGAAAGAGCCATAGTACCTGGTTTCCCACGCTCACCAATAGATCAGAGCCTCCAGGTAGGGTGAATGCCCCAGAAAAGGACTGTGCAACTGGATTTGCCTTCAATAACATAAGAATGGTTTGTTGGATGATAGCCTATCTTTTCCTGCATCCTGTTCTCACAATGGCAAAAAGACTCTGAAAATCTATATACTGTACCAAGATAGACTGCCTCTAAGCCTGGAGGTTCCAAAAGAGCATAAGAAGAGCCCTGCTGGATCAGGCTGGTGGCCCACCTAGTCCAGAAACCTGCTCTCAGTAGCCAAACCAGCAAGCAGGATTTGAGCACAAGAGCCCTCTCCCCTTCTGTAGTTTCCAGCAACTGGCATTCATAAGCATTGCTGCCTCCAACTACGAAGGCAGGACATGGCCATTGTGGCTAAGAGCCACCAATAGCCTTCTCTTTCTCCATTAATTTGTCCAATCCTCTTTTAAAGCCATCCAAGTTGGTGGCCATCACTGCCTCCTGGGGCCTTTGCAGGGTCTGAAGTCTATCCAGAACTGACAGTCTTTGCTCCAGAGCAGAGCTGGCAGGAGGGAGACTGAGGCCCACTTGCTAGCCTAGCACACCTAGGAAACTGCCAGGTCAGAGTTGATGTTTATGCAAGCCTTCCACAACCTGGTGCCCTCCAGCTGTTTGGGACTACAGCTTTCATCAGCCTGAGATACTCTGGCTGGCAGCAGCTCTTCAAGACCCTGTGCAGAGAGAGGACCTTGTTCTACATCACTTGATGGGATCTTTGCTAAAATAAGACTCACATTCACACCCAGCAATATAGACCACAAGCTTAACATGAGTCAACAGTGTGATGCAGCAGGAAAAAAGCTAATGCTATTCTAGTGCTTCATCAACAGAAGCATAGTGTCCAGATCAAGGGAAGTCATAGTCCTGTTCTATTCTGCCATGGTCAGACCACATCTAGAATACTGTGTCCCGTTCTGGGCACCACAATTTAAGAAGGATATTGACAAGCTGGAATGTATGTAGTGGCTGGCGACCAAGGTGAACAAGCCTCTGGAAGCCTTATGAGGAACGGTTGAGGGAGGTGGGAACGTTTAACCTGAAAAAGAGGAGTCTGAGAGGTGATACAATAGCCTCCTCAAATATCTTAAGGGCCATCACATGGAAGATGGAGCAAGCTTGTTATCTGCTCCTCCGGAGGGTAGGACCCAAAGCAATGGATTCAAGTTACAAGGAAGGAGATGCAACAGTGGAACAGGCTCCCGGGAGAGGTGGTGGATTCTCCTTCCCTGGAAATTTTAAAGCAGAGGACGGATGGCCATCTATCATGTATGATCTAGTTGAGATTCCTGCATTGCAGGGGGCTGAATGATGATCCTCAAGATCCCTTTCAACTCCACAATTCTATGATTCTGTGAGTGGTGGACCTTGGTGTTCTCCATACTTAGGTTCACTGAGCACAGCTTTGTTATGCTTTAACTGCCACCATATCCCAAATATTCATTCTTGCTTTGCAAATACACCATACATTGGTGGACCACAAAAATTCTAGTGTAGGTGGTTTTTTGTTTTTTAAAAAAAAGAATGAATCATTCTTACAAGACTGAAGTCAATCTGCCCCTGCTCCACCACTGTTATCTCCCTAGTCCCAGATCCATGTGAAGTCAGCTGCCATTATTTGGTGGAAAGATAAAGGCACTCTGAACATGCTCAATAACACCCCGCTCCCGATTTCTGCATACGCTACCTCCAATGACCCCAAACCCTCTCGCTTCCCTGCCTTCCTCCCAAAGTGGGACTTTCACCCCACAGAACTCAGGGGTACCTGGAATCTACAAAGATGGAGGGCAGTTTCACTACCCCCAGAGACAGGACCCCAGATAAGCACCTTGGCTATTGTGATTTGCTGAGGTTGGACTAGATGGCCTGTTGGGTCCCTTCCAACTCTACAATTCTATTATTGCACTGTATGGTGCTTTAGAGTAGCCAAAGTGTTCACACACACACAATTGTGGTGTGTCCCCAACAACCACCCTATAAAGTAGGTCAGAGTCATTACTTACATATTGTGTGCGTGTTTGTGTGTGTTAAAGGGAGTGGCTTGCCTATGGCTGGCCGCCTAGTAGATTCATGACTGAGAGGAGACCTTGTTAAGCTAATTCCACAACAGATGGAGAGAGGTAGAAAGTGGATGGGATTCACCATGGCTAGCTACTTGTTGGCCACTGGAAGTTTCTGCATGGGGTGCATGGAATTGTGGAGTAGGATATGGGGTGGGGCATCCAATAATGATGGAAGGGTGGGGGCCTTATTGCAGATATCCTGTCAGGTCCAATATCATTAGAGAGGGGATGCCCTTGCTGAAATGGGAAGAGGGGCACAAATGAGGCAGGAAGGCACTTTATGGAAAAGGTCAAGATTGTGGGAAATGTTTTGTGGTATGGATGGGACAATAAAAATAAAAAACCTGGGTTGCTCAGTTCTCAATGGTATCTGACAGAGAGGACGAAAGGAGCTCTCTGCTGAGGTTTTTTACGCTGGGACGGGATGCGTGTTTTGAAAACGATGGTGGAGGGGGAGTCTCTCAACAGAAAGAAGAGGGTGGGGGGGTCTTAGAATCTACTTAGGGGGTCTTTGCCAGTGAACAGAGTCACAGAGACTACACAATTCAGAGGCTGCTTGCTGCATTCATGCAGCTGGTGGAGGTGGTACCTCTCTGAAGAGCCCCAGGCAGCAAAGGTAGGTGGGTGGGAGGTAAGGACTCGTCTGAATCCTACAGAAAGGGGGCCCTCCAGGGAGAAAAAACTCCAGCTAAAGGTTGCAACAGGAAGGCGATCTCCCTTTGACAGGGTGTGAAAGGGAGACAGAGAGAGCTTGGCGCTCATCTTCTCATATCTGGGGAGGAGATTTTAGGGACGGGGGGAGGCACTCCCCCAGCCCTGGAGTACAACGACTGGTGCAAGTTGGGAGGAAGCTCTCCCTCCCCCGGAAAAGGAGCTGGCAAGGAGAAATGATGACTAAAAGCTGCAAGCGAGGTCCGCTGGGTGGGGGGTCTGAGGCGCATCACACGGCTCGGGGGCTGCAGCCCTGAAAAGGGGGACAGGGGAGATAGGGGGAGGATCCGAGACCGGGCTAAGTGGGGACAGGAGCTCGCTTGCCCTGGGACCGCGGGGAAGAGGAAGCCCTTCTTCATATCCTCCAGGGTGCCGGGTGCCAAGGGGGCGTCCCTCGATAGGGGGAGGGGACCCCGGCTCAGCAAAGGCAAGGGAGGGGTGGCGCAGCCCAAGATCGGGAGGGGGGAGATGCCGAGTAAGTGGGGTTCCCCACCCTCCTGCCGCCCTGGCCTGGGGGGAGGTCGGCTCTGCTCACCAGATGAAGTCGGTGCAGTGGCTGCAGAAGGTGGGCTGCTTGAAGAAGCGGGCGGTGAACTTGTGGTTCTTGACCTCGTGCACGTTCTTCTGGCGGAGCGCGCCTTTGCGGGCGAAGCGCACCGGGCCCTCTTCACCCTCGGACCCGGACGGCGCCCCCGCCGTCGCAGCCGCCACCGCTGGATCGGCCATGGTCCCTTCCGCAGCCCAGCCTGCTGCCTCCGCCGCCACCGCCGCCGCTGCTGCTGCAAGGATGCCGCGGCGCCTCCTCTCCGCGCTGCTGCTGCTGCTGCTGCTGCTGGTGCTGAAGCTGCTGCTGCGGCGCGCGACACCTCTGGCCACAGCTGGGCAGAGCCAGCGCCGGAGCCAATCGCGCCTGCCGGCCCCGCCCCCTCCTCTGCATCCCGGGCCCCGCCCACTCGCTCTCTCCCTTTTCGCTTTTTGTGGGGCTGGCGTCGCCAGGCTCCGCCCCGCGGGGCCCGAGGACACGCCCACCCTAGCTCTAGCCGTGCCGGCCCCGCCCACGCCCCCTCGCTACGTTTTGCTGATCGTCCTCCGGATGCGCGGCGGTGAGGGCCCCTTCTTGTTTTATCTTCCTTCTCCTCCTCCTCCTCCTCCTCCAAGGCCTGTTTCTCAAAGGCTCAAAATATTAGGATGCCCAGAAGGGGCAGGGCGTTGGAAGACCCCGAGTGCCTCTGAGCACATGCAGAGTGCACCTCTCACAGCAGCAAGGGCTTTTGGGAAGGAGAGAGAGAGGGAGAGTGTCTGCGTTTTGAGCCCTAGAACCCGAACTTCTTAGAATGTGTCTCTTTGCAAGAGGGTACAGCAACAAAATGTGGCAGTGCGGCTATGTGCTGCCTCCCACCTTGGAGGTGCCATGGTTCCTGCATTGCAGGGGGTTGGACTAGATGACCCTTGGGGTCCCTTCCAACTCTACAGTTCTATGATTCAGTGCCTTTGAAGAGCAGGAGCTGCGACTCACAAGTAGGAAGATTGCTGTTGCACACAGGTACTACTTTGGGACTTCCCATAATGGGCATCTGCTTGGCCACTGAGAACAGAATTCTGGGCTACTAGCTGGACCTGTGGTCTGATCGAGCAGCCAGGCTGGATGTTATTGCTGTTCACTGTTCCACAGACATTGCCCTTTCCAGGATACTCCATTCCATCTCCCACATCACACACAGTTTTTCTTTTCTCCTTTTTCTTCTCCCAACAGCCAGTCCACATTCCATTCCCCTCCTCTTTGCAGTTTGGGTTTTCTTTCTCAATATATTTTAAACTACTCTAAACATCCCAACTGAGTCTGCTGGTGCTGGATCTGCACAACCCAGCTCCTGGGCAGGACCAAGCTGAGCCTCTCATGCCAGCTGGGCCTCACCCTCTCCACTGCATGCCACTTCTTGTGAGAGGGCAGAGCTGTTTTGGCTGCCTAAGCAGCGAAACATTCACACCCCAGACCTTGGCCATGGAAGGGAATGATTTACAATGGGTAAGAAATCAAGACTAGCAGCACACACACTTGGGAACTCCCTGCCTATTGACACCATTTTTTTATTGTTTTAGCTTATTAACAATTTTAATTACCGGTAATTACTGACAAGTGCACTGTTTCATTCTTTTTCATAAACCACTTTGAGGTTTCAATCAAATGGTACAAACATTTTATGAAACAAATAATAAAACCATTCACCCTTCAGACAAGTTCCCAGAGCAGCTTACACCCCCCCAAAAAAAAACAAACCCCCAACACCCCCAACACACCCCCCCCCAATATAACTGTTGCACCTGCCTCCCCTTTGCCATGTGTGAATGAGTCCTGGGTCTCATATGAACCACATTTTCCGCTTTGGCTGGATCCAGCAGGGACTTCTAATATTCCACTTGCTGGCTATCACTCATTGCACTGCTCTGCCACTGGTGCAGGATGCTTCCTACCTCCTGTTCCTTGCAGGCTACACAGGAGACCCACCCCATGAGCAGCAGCAGTGCCCAGGATGTGCATGGCTGTTTTTCACTGGGGATGCCAACCTACACTCTGCACCCTGGAATGCTTCAAGACAGACAGTTATGCAACAGGTGATGTTGTCTGTAGCATGAAGGAATTAAAGGGGGCAGGAACACTGCACCTGTTTACCCGGCTGTCTGGGACACCTGGTTGGCAACCCCCTGAACAGAAACTCCATCTGATTCTGTTACAATGCTGTGCAGCAAAAGCTACAACTTTGCCACAGGTCTTGTTTCTTAGTTGCAAGAGAAAAGTATGTTTCCTTAACCCTGTGATCCAACTTCCACTGGTCTCTGGATGCAGGAGGGTTTGGTAGGCTCAAAGGCATTATCCCTCATTATTCATATCAGCATAATAACTTGCTTTTCTTTTCTTTTTTGGTAACATTTTATTAATTTTCCAAATATAACAAAACGAAAAAGAAGAAGAAAAAGGAAAAAAACCAGAAAAACAGAAAAAAAATCATAACCATATTAAACCATAAATTTCTGGCCGACTTCCCTCCATTCCCCCTCTTCGTTCCATTATAATATATTTGTTCATGCACATCCACAAAACCTTATACACTTAACAATCCAATTTTAAAATCTTCATCTTATTACAAGTGACTTTCAAAAGTTATACCAGTGTAAGAATCTATACACAAAGCTTTAAAAATATGCATTGCACAGTTGCTCCTTTTTTTGTAATAACTTGTCCTGCATAATTCAGTATTTTATTTTGCCAATCTTCTTCTTTATCATCTTCTTTGGCTGAGGCTTCTTCCTTCCATAAGGGCTGGCTGATCTCGGCCTGGCATCCAATCTTGCGTATTGGAACAAAGTCTTTCGCTCAAACAATCCATCAAGTCCTATACATCTCAATATCAGCATAAGAACTTAACCTGCTAGACCAGGCCAATGACCCCACATAGTCCAGCATCCTATTCTCACAGTGGCCAACCAGAATCCCATAAACAGGATCTGAGCACAAGAGCAGCTCTCCCCTTCTGTGGTTTCCAGCAATTGATATTTAGATGCATTACTGCCTCCAACACTAGAGGGAAATCATAGCCAGCATAAGTAGAAGTCATTCAGAGCTTAATCCTGCGTGAATTTGTCCCATCTTCTTCTAAAGCCATCCAGGCTGGTGGCCATCACTATGGAGTTCCATAGTTTAACTAAACACTGCATGAAAAGGGACTGTCTTTGGTCTGCCCTGAAACTTCCTACATTCAGCTTCACTGGATGACTGATGTTATCAGGAGCAAACTAAGTGCTCAGATTATCTGCATGTGTGAAGCAGATCCCATTTTCATCTAGCCTTGTGGGCTAGATGTGCATGTGCAGGGAGTGCGCATGGGCGTGTCCACCCCTGGTTCTGCAAGAAGCCCATGACCTCTGTGTGACAAGTGACAAAAAATTTGGATCGCAATATGCTTATTGAAAAGCAGCCATCTGTTTTACAAGAGGATGGAGAAGAAGGCCATTGATGGCAACTAGGAGGAGAAGGCTCTCGTTGACTCCACCTCTGCTGCCAAGTCATCATGTCTCCACATACCAGTTGCTGGGGACTGCTGGCGGGCAGAGTGCTCTTGTGCCCAGGTCCTGCTGGCAAGCTTCCCTTTGGTGCATCAGGTGGGCTACTGTGAGAACAGGACACTGGACTATATAAGACAGGTCACCCTTGGCCTAATCCACCAGAGCAAATTCTTATGTTCTTATGAAGGTACCCAGGTGTTTTAGTGGCCTGTCCTGTCCAATTTTTGCAGGTGATGAAGGTTATCACCATGAAGAGGTGCATTTCCTGCTTTATGAAGATTGAGCTGTTGCTTAGAGCAGGTGACCACAGACTATTCTATTTTCCAGGGCCAGTCCCGGATTTACAGAAGCTGTCCCAGTTTCTGATTTGATCCCAGAATGTCCTGCTTTTCCTTGAGACGTCTCTATTTTCATTGGAGAAATGTTGGTAGGTATGGAGTTATGCAATCCCAAAGCCATCTAAGGCAGCCCTGTAAAGGGAAGGATTTTTTTAAGAAAATGTTTTATGTTTTTATATATGTTGGAAGCTGCCAAGAATGGCTGGGGTGATGCAGTCAACTGAGATGCAGTCATCTGAGTGGGCATGAAGAGTAAAAAAAAAATTGTTGTTGTTATGGGATAGGACGTTCCTATTTTCATTGGAGTAATGTTGGAGGGTATAAGCAGCAGCGGAGCAAGACGATTGGGTGCCTGGGGCAGCACACGTGCCCTGCGCCAGGGGAGGTGCCAGCCACCCGTGGGGGTAGGGGTGGGGCCAGCCGCCACAGGGCAGGGCCAGCTGGGGCAGGATGCTCCTACAGCTGGGGGGAGGCAGCAGGCAGACCGTTTGGGCAGCGCGGAGCCTGCATGTGCCCAAGCCACTGCGTCACTCCCAGGAGTGCTGCCCAGCATTTTGTCACCCCCCTCAGCGATGACACCCGGGGCTACCCGCCCCACCACACTCCCCTTCCTCTGCCCCTGGGTATGAGACCATATTTTGGGGGTGAGGGGATAGTTGGCAGCCCTCCTTCTTCAAATACAGCTCTGCTTAGAGGTGTCCTAACAGGGGGCCCTAAAAGGATGAAGAAAGAGGCTTCAGCAAGATTGACCTCCTGTGCCTGAAGCAGCCTTCAAGACAAAAGACTGAGAATGACAATCGTGGCATTATCACAGAAAAGCACACTCATAGATGCAAGAACTCTCTTGACAGCTCCACTTTGCTGAGTGGGAGTGAGAGATAATTTCAGCCTACGAGATCTTCTCTTCTCCTCACTGCCACCATCCCCACCATTGATCCGCACAGCAGCGCCCATGTGCCCGGGGAAGGAGAGACTGTTTGTTAAAAGAGCAAGCGCTGTTTGCCATCTCATTGAGGCATTGTGATTATGCCTTGGGTTCAGCTGCTTCCATCCTAGTAGATAAATAATGAAGGGGCCTTTCTAGCAAGCTTCCCTTGAAAGTCGAGAAGGAACAAAGCCGACTCGGGCGCTTGCTCTCTTTCGAACAAACCGAATCCCAAAGGGGGTCTTGGAGGGATGTTTGCAAGGGAGGGGTCCCTGGATAATCTGGAATGGAAGAGGTTTGCCTGCTGAACTGGCAGCGTTTCGCTGGAGTCTAAGCATCAGGGGCAAAATTATAATGGTGCAATTGGTGCTTGTTCCTCAAGAACCCATTGCTGTCCCATACTGGCTGCTGCCAGAAAAATCTGGCATTTAAGAGCGTGCTCTCAACTTCCAACTGCAGATGCACCAACACTGCAACCTGATTGCTTGCCCAAGGATATGAGGCAGCGGCGACAGCAGCAGCTGCATGCCTGTAAGGCAGGAAAGCATCAGCAAAGACAGCACATTTCTTCCATTATAATGGCCACCAATACTTGTCCAGGAGCAGAGCGAAGGTGCTCAGCAGCCCCCTATGGCTCAAACTGTGGTGGCTGGGAGAAAAAGAGGAAGGTCAGGATCCCTTCAGGATCAGAGGCAGTCTTACCTCTGGAGACCAGTGGCTGCGGAGCATGAGTGGGGAGAGGTCTTGTGGTGCTCAGGCCCTGTTTGTGGGGTTCCCATTGGGGCATTTGCCTGTCCACTATGAGAAAAGGATGCTGGCCAGATCCAGCGGGACTCTTATTAAGTTTGTCTGTTCATAAGGTTTGCTGTTGTAGGAGAAAGGGAGCTGGATTAGGCCGGCTCTTCTTATGATAAGAACTAGGTATGAGAATTCTGCTCTTTTATTTATTTAAAAAATCATAATAATTAAATAAGACCATTAAGAAGATTTATTTCTAAAATAGTTGATTTCTGATTTTGACTGTTAACATTTAATTAATAATGGCATGCAAATGTTTTATGAACAAGGCAGTTAAGAAAATGTATTTCTGTAATAGTTGATCTCCAATTTTGAATCTTTTACATGGTTTTTATTCTCTCTCTCTCTCTCTGGCTGTTGTAAACCACTTTGGTGTGGGGTGTATGTGTGTGTATGTCTGCAAATATGTTTATAAATAAATGAAATTAGTGGCAGTGCCATGACTTCCATTACATCTAGTTCTATCCCAAGCAGCCTTGTGTACCCATCGAAGAACAGGAAGGGAGAAAGTGAGTAGAAACAGGAAGGAGACATGGCAGATCTCACAGGGGAAGGTCAGGATAAGGCATTGTCTCTCACCATCCTCTTGGTGAACGCTGAGGGAGAGAGGGGAGGTGGGGGAGATAATAGGAATAAAGGGTTTGTCATCTCAGATGAGGCTATTGATCCAACTAGGCAGGCTTCTTCCTGCCTCAGAAAACAACTCATACATGATTCTTCAGAGGAAGGCATAAACACCAATAGATGAAGCACAGGGCAACTATGGACTTGGGAGGTAGGAGAAGATGTGGGAGGAGGACTGAACCTCATTCAGTGCCTGATGTTGTCGACAGGGTGTTCTTCAGCTGAAATATTCCCCATGAGCAAATGATCTCTCTTTCTTGTGCTGTTCTCCAAGTCTGCAGTCAAGGCTAGGATCAAGAGCAAGCACCTTGTACTGCTTCTATAGTGTATCATGCTGTTGGGCTGCTGCATCAAATAGGGGTGGAGGAGGAAGTCAATTCAGTCTGCAATTTTTCAAGGCGAATCTTCCTAAATTCAGAGATTTCCAAATGACACTTGAACCGAAAGACAGCCATTGATCGAAATCTGCACTTCTCTGAATTCTGCAGTACAGCTCTCTTGCAGGGGAATGCATGTGAAAATGCATATGCGGTGGAACCTTAGTTCTTGAATGCCTTGGTACTCAAACATTTCGGCTCCTGAATGCCGAAAACCCAGAAGTGTTCCGGTTTTTGAACATTTTTTGGAAGCCCAATGCAGTTGTCGGCTATTGTTTCCAGGGCACCTGCACCAATTGGAAGCTGGTCCTTGGTTTTCGAACGTTTTTGAAGTTGAACGGACTTTTGGAATGGATTACGTTCAAGAACCAAGGTACCACTGTACTAGAATAAGGTGTCTTTGAAATGCATCTAATAGTGAAAATAACACACACACCCCGAAATGCATTATATGAGGGGGAATTACTTTGCAAAACTGTGTATAGCAGGTGGTATTGTATTAAAAAATATGTACATGAGACATTGCCACTAAAAAGCTACTGAATTTTCACGAAGACTTTTTTTTAAAAAAAATCACAAATGGATGTGGAAAACAGGGAAACTGAGAAATTAGAATTGACGGATTTGCTCATTCGCAGCAGTAAAGTACCCTAACATATGCCAGCAATGAGATCTTGCATTTTTGGCAGCCCTCAGCAAAATTTGATGTGTCCCCAGCCCAAGCGGTTGCACTGCCTTTCCAAAGCCAGGTAAGCAAGGTGCTGGGCTTTGGGAAGGAAGCATAGGGGCTCTGGCAGTGTCCTAGAGGCCTCCTTCCTCCTTCACAAAGCCTATTAGCATTTTCTCAGCTTTAGGAATGAGGTGGGGGGCTCTAGGACCCTACCAGAGCCTTGCGCCTCCTTCCCAAATCTTCCCAAAATATTTGTTTTGAAATTCTTAATAAGTTTTTAATAATAATAATAATAATAATAAACCAGACATGAAAGGATGGTTGCATGCCCAGCAGAAATTCTGTCCAAGCAGCCCTTGGAACTGGACTCTTAGAAAGATGCAATTGAATGCTGCTTTGGTTCCTCTCTTGATCATCTTCCAGGCTACACTGTGAGGAAGGGATCCCGGTTTATTTACATTTCACAGATGCAGAAAGAACTGATGTTAAGAGAAGGCACTTGGCTGTGACCACTCAGCCCAATGTATGTAGTCCCCCTGCGGGAGTTGCTTTAACCAAGGAAGAAAATGAAGGGGAGGATCAAGAAAGTGACATTTCAAAGTACACCAAGAATTCCCTCAATTCAAAATGTCACCTCAAACATTAATTTCCCTCTGAAAATGTCAGTTTTTACATTATCCAATACTGCGGCAAAAAGGCCCATGATTGTTGTTTCTATATTTAAGAAAAGATTTAAAACATTTCCGTTCTACTAATTGAAAACATGGCAATTTCGCATCCTGGCATTTCTAAAGAGGGCTTTCTTTTTCTCTCTGTGTTTCTTTTCTTTTCTGCAAAGTAGGCAAGCAAGCGTGTGCTCCAATTAAACTGGGGACAGTGAGAGAGAGAGATGCTGCTGCTGCTATATCAGCAGAGCAGCCAGCCTCCACCCACCCCGCCCCAATATCTGGGACTTGCTTAGCCTGGGATGTTCATCACAAGGTGTCTGTCACTTGTCAGAGCTCAAATAATAGCACACCAATTCCAGTATATAAATGCCACCCTGGGAGAGAAAAGAGTGACAGGAAGGTGCTCTATCTTCCTGGCCCCAGGGCATGCGTAGAGCATAGAAAGAACTTCACTGACATAATGGGCATTCCTTAGGCAGAAGATTTTATGTCCCCTTCAGCAGCAAACCATGAACATAGAATCGCACCCTGAAAGTTTCTGGCCATGGACTTCTTGTTAACCAGCTTGCTAGAAGATGAGTCCAGTCCAAAGCATCTATTTCTGCCAAAATTATTCACCATGACCATTTGGCACTTTGATGTCTTCCCTCTGCATTTTTCAGCCACACTCCCAGCCCATGCCCAAAGCTCAGCCAGGCGCCAGGCATAGGGAATGGACTGGCCTCTCCTCATTCACCACCTCACAATTTACTATCAGGGATTATCTCTGTTTAAAGGGCACTGCATGGGAAACATGCAGCTCTTCAATCTGCTAAGGAAACATCTGCTGTTATCAGCCTGGGAAGAATTGGCTGGCGGTCAGCCCTGCCTGCCTGCCTGCCTAAGGGTAACAGGAGCTGGACATACCCAAACCCACACTGAAGGGGTGGGGCTCTCTGCAACTTGTGTTGCCTGAAGTCATCTTGTTGGCACTGGAAGGGAAAGGTAGAGGGCCAGGCTCCTCAAGTTTGAACCAGATTTCTCCAACCTGGTGCCCTCCAGGTGGTTTGGGCTACAGCTGTGCTGCCTGGGCCTGATAGCATTTGGAGAGCAGCAGGTTGGTGTAAGCTGGTTTGCAGCAGAACTGGCTGATACAGAGGCTTCATACTGCCTCCTAATAATCAGGGCCAGTGATGGACCCTATGGTTCCTTCTGGTCCTGAATAGGTATGAGGGTTTTTTGCAAAAAATGAGGGGTCATTGGGGTGAGGTTCAAGGGCATTTGCTGCTGCTTTGGGGCCAGATTCAGTAATAACAACTTATTATTATTATTATTATTATTATTATTATTATTATTATTATTATTAACTTATATCCTGCCCATCTGGCCAGGCCTCCCCAACCACTCTGGGCAGCTTCCAACAGGATATTAAAAACATCAAACATTAAAAACTTCCCTAAACAGATGTCTTCTAAAAGTCAGGTATTTATTTCCTTGAGATCTGGTGGGAGGGCGTTCCACAGGGTGGGTGCCACTACTGAGAAGGCGCTCTGCCTGGTTCCCTGTAACCTCACTTCTCACAATGAGGGGACCGCTAGAAGGCCCTCGGTGATTGCTTCCTCATATGCAACATGTGAATCTGCAACTCTGGAGCTATGACAAAAAAATCCATGAAATCCTTCTTTCTCCTAAAATGGAAAATGGTTCCTTTAAGGTTCCCTTAAGTGGAACTTGCTCAGGGGAGTAGAGTGTGTGGAATATTGCATTTGGTACATGACATCCATAAAAGGCAAACTAGCATGACCAGGTGGTCCAGTCCTTGGGACTTCTGAGCAAGGCAAAAAAGTGTATACAGTCAGGTGCAATTTAAGGGCCATTTGACACTTATCCCATTGCACTAAATTTTGAAGGCAAGCCACCCAAATTCTCAGCTCAGTCAAGTATGTGAGTGTCCATCTGCTCCTCCTTGTGTTGCCAAATGACTAGGAGAAAAACTGGCCTGGCCTGTTCCTATGCCTTTGATGAGAGGCTTAACTCTCAATGCATAAACTTTTCCTGGCATCGAGAAGAACATCAGCATCATCTGCTCAGGCCTGCAGATCAAGCTGCAATTCAATGAGCTGCACAGGAAGACAGGCTGGTAAACAAAACAGGGGAAGAAAGTTGGCAACCTTTGCTCTTCTCCAGACCTTTGTTTGCATTTCAAACTGCCTCCCATCCTCTCTCTCCAGCTCTTGGTGAAAATGCCTGGTGAATTCCTCTCTGCGGGAGTTTGTTTATAATTAAATCATCCTGTTGCTTTTCGTCAAAGTGCCGGGAACTTTTGTGCCTGACCCGCTTCTGATGTGAAGGCGGCAATCTGACAAAGGCAGCATGTTGCACTGGTTGTTAGGGGAAAGAGAAGGCAGCCCGCCCGCCTTCAAGAAAAATCAGCCGTGCTTTGTTTTCCAGCAAAGATCTCTTATAAAGATCTTTGCTGACGCTCTGGGTCAATAATTAAATAAGGGAGTTAATTCTCTAATTACCTGCTCTTTCTAGGAAACAGAGGAGAGGCCAGAATTAAAAAATCAGAGGTGGGAAGAGGGTGGGTGAGCTGTAAGAATAGGAAATAGCGGGGAGGAATGGAACCTGCCTTCCCACCATGCAATGAAAAAATTAAGCTTGCCTGGGCAATTATCATCTGAGCATCAGAAATCCCATGACATGACATATGCAAAACAATAACAGCCACATGTAGATTGTGAAAGATGGGCAACATGGGACCAATTAATGCCCTCAGTTGAGGTGCTCGTTATGGCTTGATTAGTTTGCCTTCGCTGACAGGCGGGACAGTCAAAATACCCTCCATGAATGATTTCTGATATTCTTCTTTTGCATAATGCCTATGATCATAGGAGAGTTACAAGTGTTTGGAGTGTTACTGAAGACTCGAACCTTACTCAAAGTTAGGTGTGCGACAGCAGACTATTGTCATTAGACATGGCACGAGAGTTACCCCATATATGCCCGCTCAAACAGCTTTGATCTGCGGAACTGGCACTGCCACGGGTGCCGCATAATCCTCGTTCCGCATTTGTAAGAAATCGGTCTTTCAGCGTGGCAGCACCTACACTTTGGAACTCCCAAACTGTTGACATCAGGCAGGCGCCTTCACTGGACTCTTCTCGGCAGCCGCTGAAAACATTTTTGTTTAAGCAAGGCTGTTCAGAAGGTTGATGTGGTTTTAATTTATTCTTAGTTTGTTGTTCTTTTAAAAGTTTTAAATGATTGTTGTTAATTTTTCATATTGATAACTTTATTGCTATGTCATTTTTTTGTAAATCATTTTGAGTTTGTTTACGAGAAAGCAGTGTGTAACTTTTATTAAATGAATAAATAAACCAAGATGGGAAAGTCACCCAATCTGCCTGCTTTAAATTGCACACCCTAATCTGCTGTCTGTCTGTCTATGCATCTGTATCCCAAATTTTTCTCCAAGGGGCGAGAATGAACATTCTGCTTTCCTTCCAGACCTAAAGGGAGCTGCCTCACTTCCTTCCCACTCCTGGATCAGGAAGATTATGCATTGTACTGAGTCAGATCTCGAGTCCATCTAGACCACTGTATTATGTACACTGACTGGCAGCAGCTCTCCAAGTTTTCAGGCCGGGAGTCTTTCTCAGCCCTACCTGAAGATGCCATTGGGTGGCTACATCCCAGGGATTCTTTAGCTGTGATTCCTGCCTTGCAGGACATTGGACTAGATGGCCTTTGGTGTCCCCTTCCAACTCTATTATTCTACCATTCTATGCCTAATCCAGCCCCCTGACCTTCATCCTCTATTGTTGTAATCTCTGCTCAGAAATTACAAGCACGCATCCAAACATTTGAAACCCTGGTTTTACTTGTATTCATGACATCGGCATCTCCATAGCAACAGAAGCACTTCATAAGGAGGAGGGTGGTGGAAAAGGTGGGGGCAGAAAAAAGACTAAAAGCAGGGGGGGCACCCAAGGGAGGCGTTGGCACAGGGGAAGCAGCACTCTGGGCAGGGAGTGGTTTGGCCAGGCTCTCTTTTGGTCAACTTGCCTCACTTCCAGATGATATGGAGGCATGAGCATAGCCTGGGGGCAAGGGGGCAGCTGCCCCCCTAAATCAATAAAAATACATAGCAAACTGAGCTTCACCCCCCCCCCAACAAAAGGCCCACCTCCACTAACAAAAATCCTGACTACACCCAAGTATGGAGGTCTGCTTCTGAGAGGAGTGGGGGGCTTGGGACAAAATATGGGCCAGGAAGACTTAAACTGTGGATCTTAAACATCACTGAAGTCCGGGTTGTTGGGGCATGATGAACACAGACACAGCCAGTCAGCAGATAGCCCTGTGACAGGAACAATACTAACAATAATACTTGTTGTTTACACCATTTAGTTTTTGGGTATGGAAAGCCTTTCTCCTGTGTTGCCTCTTTTACACCTACAAGGCAAGTTAGGTCAGCCTTATAACCCTCAGTGCACCAATGCTGTGCTACATCAGAAGCAGCTAACTAGGCTGCTCCAAAGTGTATGCAGAGAAATGAACTCCCATCAGTTATCTTTCAGGTATGCTTCTTTCCCCCCAGTTTCCAGTTTGTGGTCATTTGTTGCAGATGAAAATCAGCAGAACACAGCTCTAGCCGAAGGCGACAACAACAAAAAGGAAAACATCTCCTTCAGCATTACCAAGGATTACAAATGCTAACTCTAAGCTTTATAAATTAAGAGAGGAAAGAAAGCTTTAAGAGGCAAATTTTAACATTGGATAAGGTTTTTTATTTATAATTCTTCCTTTGTTGTTTTCAAAAGACAGGCATACAAACGTCGTGTCCATATTAGGAAGAAAGAGAACGCTATATTGAAATCAGAAACAATTGTCTTGAACACATAAGGAATGCTATCTTTGGTTCAAATAATTAATGAAACCATTTCACTGCAAAACAAACTTTGTCAGAGCTGTCAGTCTCCCACGTCTAAAATGACAAATGGCAGTTAACACATTATTATCATAACCTGGCAGGGAAAATGAGATAACTTCTAACAATATGCTCTATTTCTCTTTTATTGACACAACAGAAAAATGAAAGTGCAGTATAATGCAGTACAAAATGAGCACTCATAAAATCCTGGGGTGAAATTTGAGTAAGCCATGAGTGGATAAGGTAAAATAATCATAATTATAATCAGGATAAACCCTGTTTTAGGATAAGTTCAGGAATCCTGCAATCCTACACAAACCTCAAAGCTTGTGAAACTCCCCGTGGACCAGACCAAAGGATGTCTGGACTAGGACATGTTCTGATGGAACTATGGAACTCACTGCCACAGGAGGCAGTGATGGTAACCAACCTAGATGGCTTTAAAAGAGGGCTAGACAAATTCATGGAGGTTACAGCTATTGGTGGCTACTAGCCACAATGGCTATGCTCTGCTTCCGCAGCTGGAGACAACAATGTGTCTGCATGCCAGTCGCTGGAAGCCACAGGAGGGGAGAGGGCTCTTGTGTTTGAATGCTGCTTGAGGGTTTCCCACTGGGGCATCTGGTTGGCCACTGTGAGAAGAGGATGCTACATCATATATCCATTATCCATTACTTCCATAGGTGCTGCAACACGACAGGGGGAAAGGCACAAGCCATTTTTTCAATAAGACAAATATTTATGGCCAGCCACATGCCTATGCCTTTCTCTTGCCACTGGCAGGGCTATTTCTCACTTCGTAGACTATGCATATTGCTCCACGAATTGCCATTTTAGGATATGCAACATGCATTATTAGTACTATTAATACTATTAAGTATATTATTAGGACTATTAGGTATAAGGGACGCGGGTGGCACTGTGGTCTAAACCACTGAGCCTCTTGGGCTTGCCAATCAGAAGGTCGGCAGTTCGAATCCCCATGACGGAGTGAGCTCCTGTTGCTCTGTCCCTGCTCCTGTCAACCTAGCAGTTTGAAAGCATGCCAGTGCAAGTAGATAAATAGGTACTGCTGCAGCAGGAAAATAAACGGCGTTTCCATGCGCTCTGGCTTCTGTCATGGTGTCCCATTGCACCAGAAGCAGTTTAGTCCTGCTGGCCACATGACCCAGAAAGCTGTCTGTGGACAAATGCCAGCTCCCTTGGCCTGAAAGGGAGATGAACGCCGCAACCCCATAGTCAGCTTTGACTGGACTTACCATATTTTTCCATGTATAAGACGCCCCCATGTGTAAGATGACCCCTATTTTTTTCAACCAAAATTAAGAAATTAAGTTGTTTAGCTTTTTTGGGGGGGTCACTTCCGCCAATCACTCATCCGCCTGCCCGCCACTGCCAATCGCTTGCCACAGCCACTGCTGATCGCACACGTGGCCGCAGTCACCAATTGTCTGCCCACTTGCCAACAACAGCCCACCCGCCCATTTGCCACAGCTGCCAATTGCCTGCCCAATTCCCACAGCAACAGTCAATGGCCAGCAGGCCTTGCTGCAGCCACCAATCACACGCCCAATCGCCGCTGCCAATCTCCTGCTTGCTGCTGCCATTAATTGCACGTCCCCACTCTGCGTTCACTATCCGTGTATAAGACGGCACCCAATTTTTGCCTAATTTTTTTTTTAAAGCAAAAGGCATTGTCTTATACACGGAAAAATATGGTAATCCGTCCAGGGGTCCTATACCTTTACCTTTATTAAGTATAAACCACAAGTGAAAACCGGTCCCATGTTGCAGCTTGGGAGTCAGAGGTGGGTCTCAGTTCTGGGCCAGTTGAAGACCACTGTCTAGGGCCACCTGTGGGGTTTGGTGCTGAACTTTGTTTGAGTGAGCCTTTAAAAAAACCCACCACCCTTAATTCTAGGGGGTGCTGTGGGTTAAACCACAGAGCCTAGGACTTGCCGATCAGAAGGTCGGCGGTTCGAATCCCTGCCATGGGGTGAGCTCCCACTGCTCGGTCCCTGCTCCTGCCAACCTAGCAGTTCGAAAGCATGTCAAAGTGCAAGTAGATAAATAGGTACCGCTCTGGCGGGAAGGTAAACGGCGTTTCCGTGCGCTGCTCTGGTTCGCCAGAAGCAGCTTAGTCATGCTGGCCCCATGACCCGGAAGCTGTACACCAGCTCCCTTGGCCAATAAAGCAAGATGAGTCTCACAACCCCAGAGTCAGTCATGACTGGACCTAATGGTCAGGGGTCCCTTTACCTTTATGGTCATTCAGCTGGTGATGGCATCCTAGCAGGGCTTTTTCCTTCTTCTCTTTATGGACACACCAACATTGCCTTGTGGCCCTCCGGAAAATTTCCCATGAGGGAATGTGGCCCTTCGGTTGAAAGAAGTTCCCCACCCCTCCTGCTCCACAGAAGCAGCAGCTGCCTAGGGCTGGCGTCCAATGAGAAAAAGAAAGGAAAGCTGCCAAGAAGAGCAAGATGCAAAGGATTCTTCCGAGAGCTACAAGTGTGACTAATAGCTCCTTTTTTATTGGTTGTTCCCATCATTTGTACATCTTTGTTTACATTCCCAAGGATGCTGCGTTCTTCTTTGGCAGAGTGATGGTGCAGAGCCTGGGGACGCCTCTTTTCTGCACGTGGATCAGTGGGGGGACCCCTAGGTCAAAGACTTACATTTTTCATCTCACTCTCCATCCAAGGAGCTCCGGAGGTCCTCCCTCCAGTTTGTCCTCACAATAACCCTGTGAGGTAGAACTGATGGGGGAGGCTGCCCTATGGCCCCCCAAAAAGCTGAGCAGGCCCTTGAAGCTGTGGCCAAAATCCAACATGCGCCTTTGCAGCACACCAGCTGTCAGTTGTAGGGAGGCTCTGAGATCATGGCTCAAGGGACAGCCGTGTCAGCCTTTAAGCTGCCAATTTTCCCCTTCATAAGTGGGATCTCTGACTCTCGTCCTGGTGTGCACAGCATCAATCCTCCTGCCAGGGTGCTCCTTTTCATTTCCCAAATTAGGAAGCTGCGCTGTAAATACTGTGCAGTAATTAAAAGGGCTCTTTGCCATTTGGCATTTGCCAAGGAGGAGAAGCTCCTTGGACTTTCTCCTTTGGGGGACAGGCTACCACTAACAGGCAGAACCTGCAGCTCTGCACACAGAAGGTAGCAGGTTCAATTTCTGGCATCTGCAATTGAAAGAGTTGCGTAATGGAAGAGGCCCCCTGCCTGACACTCCGGAGAGCTGCTGCCAGTCAGAGTGGGCCTTAATAAGCCTGGCAACCTAATCTCTGAGTGGTGTGAGAATCCAGAGGTTCCAGCCACTTCCCCAGGATTCATGTTTCTTTTGGAACAAGGCACAGTAGAGACTGTGGTGTCCTTAAGATATATTGTTTATTTACACATATATACAAGCTGAGACTACAACGGAGGGGTTCATAGCATCAACACCCCAAAAAGGTATTGTTTCAGCAGGTGCAGGGAGAAGGCAGCATGGTGGGCAGAGGGATTCCCAGGATTTAGATGAGAAGATGTTGGAGGATATGGAATTGTAGAGTTGGAAGGGGTCCCCACGGTCATCTAGTCCAGCCCCCTGCAATGCAACAAGATGCAGCTGTGCCATACAAGGATCGAACCTGCAATATCAGCATTATCAGCACCGTGCTGTAACCGACTGAGAAAATTTAAAAAGTAGCTCTGAGGATCTCCATAATACATCGCAGTGATTTTCTAACATATGAACCAGTCCCTAGACTCTGGATGAAATAGTTCCAGGCTAAGGGCTGGTGTGGAGGCACCTCACTCATGCTGTGGAAAGCCCTGCCTCTGAGCAACACTAGGTCTCATGCCAAATCTCCCGACAGCTGTGCTCAGGCACCTTAAGAACACAGGACAAGCCTGCTGGATCAGGCCAATGGCCCATCTAGTTCAGCATCCTGTTGGAAACCAGCAAGCAGGACGCAAGCACAAGACCAAGTCTCCCCTCCTGTGGTTTCCAGCAACTGGTATTCAGAAGCATTGCTGCCCCTGACTGTGGAGGAAGAGCAAAGCCATCCTGGCTAATAATCATCGGCAACCCTCTTCTCCCAGAATATATCCAGTCGTGGAAGCAAAGCCACCTTATTGCCGACAAGATTGGTTTCCAGGCCTGCTGAGTTCTGGGAAAAACCTCCTGCGCCTGCATCTTGCTAGCTGCATTCATCCGTCTTCATTGTGCCTCTATGCTAATTGAGGGAAGCTGCACTGGCAACGGCTCATTAGTATTCCTGGTACCCGAGTAATTCCAGCAGCAAAACCCTGCATAATTCAATGCCTCTCCAACGGCACATGCTGTGATGCGCCCCTGGCTTCTCTGTAGGGTCAAGCTTCCCTTCCCTTCCACATGTGTTTGCTCACATTTTGCACACCTGCTGGCTTCACAGTTTGGGCTGACCGACAAGGAGGAAAACACCTAGGCTGCTCCCCCACCTCTCACCCCTTTTTAAGAAAGGTACAGCTGTGCATGTGAGAGATCTCAAAAACACCATTACGGGCCGTGCAGTGATCCTTCCTGCTCATTCTCTTATTCCACTCAAGCAAGACAAAGTCTGGAACATCCCAGCATTCCTTGGGGGAAAGAAGCATCCCACAATGCCTCTTTTCGGCTCCTCTGAGGATAATGTCTGCCAGCAAATATCTTTGCTCTCCCCTCTCATATTGTTGGCTTATTTGAAACTCAATAAAGGTCCTTTTATGGGACTATAAAAATGCATTTGTCTCGCCTGGACAGCTATTGCAAAGATGAATCCCTGGAGATTTGCAGGAGACTTGAAGGTAAATGGACCTGTTTCTTGTGGGACTGATGCTCCTAGAAGGAGGTGACATTTTCTTCCATTAGTCATTAGAAAGGTGGACAACTTTTGTCCTGGTAGGACAAAATCCTGTGCATACCTTCACAGCCAGGCAAAATTTCAGCCATGAAAAGCCACCCCCTGCCCATTTCCATCCCCAGGAGAAGGCCCAGCTCCTGGATTTCTGACTCTAGATGGTTCTTAAAGGCAAAGGAGACCTTGCTGAAACAAAGCAGGACATCCAAGTTGCAAAATGGTGCTTGTTGCCAACTTCCTGGTCCCAGGGTCCTGCTGAGTTTTTCTTTGCAGTTTCCTTGTGATGAGGGATGGGCAAATTTAACTACAGTCATACCTTGGTTGTCTTGTTCTTCTCTAGATTAGCTGGTTAGGTTAGAACTAGATATTTTCCTAACCAAGTTGTGTACGTCTTTCAATAAACTACTTTGTTTTTCTTCTTACCCTGCAAACATCTCTGTGTGTGCGACTTAAGGTCTAATTTCTAATGATGATTCACTACCAAATGCTACTCATACCAAAGGGTTTCAATAGGAAATTGAACCATATCATTCCAATACACATCCTCCTTGAGTCTTTTGCCTGGCTGGAATAATAATAATAATAATAATAATAATAATAATAATAATAATAATAATAATAATAATAATATTTTTTTTACTACTACTACTACAATTTATTCTCTGCCTTCATTCTAAGGTCCCAGGGTGAGTTGCGACTATTATGGCACGACATTAACATGAAAATATGTGACGTGGGTGGCGCTGTGGTCTAAACCACAGAGCCTAGGGCTTGCCAATCAGAAGGTTCGCAGTTCGAATCCCCATGATGGGGTGAGCTCCCGTTATTCAGTCCCTCCTCCTGCCCACCTAGCAGTTCAAAAGCACATCAAAGTGCAAGTAGATAAATAGGTACCACTCCGGTGGGAAGGTAAACAGCATTTCTGTGTACTGCTCTGGCTCGCCAGAAGCAGCTTAGTCATGCTGGCCACATGACCCGGAAAACCTGTCTATGGACAAACACCGGCTCCCTCAGCCAGTAAAGCGAGATGAGCGCCGCAACCCCAGAGTCGTCCGCAACTGGACTTAATGGTCAGGGGTCCCTTTACCTTTACCTACATGAAAATGCAGTCTTGCACAATGTTAAGAACAGTCTGCAACAACTTAGAACTACAGAAATAAGGTGGTTCCTAAAAATATACCTCTCAAGTGTCAAAAGATATGGCAAAGAGGTGCATCTTCAGCATCTGTCCTTGAACTCTGTCTTTCCTAGATGGAGGAGAGAGAAAGTGCATGTAGAAACTAGCTGACCATACACAGATAAAATTTACATTCCAGGCCCCACCCACTTTCGCCTCTGGCAAAAATTAACCCCTCCCTTTTCCCGTTATGTTGGAAGGGCTGTGGAAAGCTTGGTTCATTTATTCATGTTTAGTGGGAATGCCCCCGTGTTAAGAACTTTTGGAATATTCTCCATTATATCCGCCATTACAGGCCAACCCTTTCTCCAAATCCTGCCTAAGCTCTACTAACTTTGGACATAGACTTGGATTCCACCCTGCAGCTTCTTACTGACCGCAGCAAAATCAGCTCTACAATGGAAGAGCCAGACTGAAATACCCTTGACTGTATGGGAGAATAATATCTGGGATGCAGCAAAGTCTGAGCATCTCACCAGACACAGGAGGGCAATTAGAGGCATAACAATTAGAGACACCTTGCGAGAAACATGGACCCCCTTTCTTTAACTATGTTAATGACCCAAATCAAGACCTTGTTATACCAGCCGCTCAATATTCTCAGTGGAGATGTTACGCTAAGTAATATTTTTGACGGTAGAATGTATAAGTGTATGTCTAGAGACAATGGATAAAACAAACACCATTAGATGTACTGCTGGATAAGTGTCTAATGATTATTATATTTGCATTTGTATTTTTTTAAAAAAAAAAAACCAATAAAAGATTTGTTAAGAAATAATGCTTTTGCCTCTGTCCAAGCTCACTACTGGAATAATAATAATAATAATAATACCCTTTGAGTATATGGCCAAATAAGATTGTGCAGATGGTAACAGCTCCCATTCTCTCCTCTCCCCCCAGCTGAAGGAAGAACAGCTGTGCTGGATAGAATTGATGGAGGTTGTAGCCCAAAACATCCCCCAGGCCTGGGGAGAAGGCTGGTCTAGAATCCTTGCCTGTCCATCTTTCTCTCTCCATCCCTGCCCCTTTGCTGGTTCTCTTGTGGCGGAAAGAATTCTTCCCCACCAGCCCTTGGAATGCCAAGCAGCAGCTCAGCTCCCAGAAAATAAAAACGATTGGAGATTTCTCCTCCGCCTTAAAGGGACTATTCTGAGCACTTTAAATAAACGCAGGAGCGGGAAGAAAAGAGGGCAGTTCTCTGAAAGGAGTTACATAACAGCTCCGCTTCCTGCAGATGTCCGCGGCAATCTGTTCTCACCCATCAGAGGGAAAAATTGCATCACTCCGAGCTGAGATTAGGAAGAGCGCAGGATGGTCACAAGGCAAGGCGCAGCCAAGAAGGCAAGGTGGGCCCCGAATCCATCGCCACTGGCTTCTTTGCCATGCAGAGGAGTGGAAAGGAATGTGTGTGTATTTGGGATGGGCGGTAGGGGTTGGCTGGCTGGCTGGCTGTACCTTTCAGGAGTCTCGAAGCAGCTTGCCGCACAAGGAGTAGGCTGCAGCGTGGCAATGCTTGGAATACTGTGTACAGTTCCAGTTGCTGCACCTTAAAAAGGATGCTGTGGAAAAGGGAAAGGTTCAGAAAAAGGCAAGCAAAACAATTAAGGGTCTGGACTCTGGAGCAGCTCTCCTACGAGGGAAGGTTGCCACATTTGGGACTTTGTAGTTTGGAAAAAAGGTAGGGGAGGGGGAGACATGATTGTGGTATATAAGATGGTGCAAGGTGTGGGAGAAGTGGATCGGGTCCCACACCTTGCACCATACACCTTGCACTCAGGATAAAGGGAAGTCCTTCACACAGCACTAGGGCTGGGCAATATCTGGTTTTCTGCACTGTGATATATCAGCAGCTAAGCATCGCAATATACCGATATATCACGATGTCTGAAATAAGGATGGAGCTATGTAGAGGCATTGGCTGGCTTCACACTTTTCCCTGCATCATGGTTTTTGCATAACACATACATACATCATGGTTGTGATATGTTGCCAGGTCAAAAATTATGAAACCGATATTATGATATGGACTTCAAACCAGCTTTTGGATGATATATTGATATATCACCCAGCCCTACAAATCACATAATTAAACTATGGAATTTGCACCTGCAAGAGATAGGGATGGCCATCAACTTGGACAGCTTTTTAAGGCTTCTGGAGGAATTGATGGAGGACAATGCCATCAATGTGCTATAAGACGTGGTGGTTGTGTTCCGCTTCCAGTATCAGAGGGGCTATTCCTCTGAACACCCAGTTGCTGAGAGGCAGGGGTAGGGAGATGGCTGTTGCAGGACATAGGATCTTAGAGTTGTTGGGTTGGAAGGGACCCTGAGGCTCATCTAGCCCAGCCCCCTGCAATGCAGGGATCTCAACTAAAGCATCCGTGACAGATGGCCATGCAGTCCATGAGCACTTAGAAAATGATGCTGTGATTACTGAGGTCCTGCTCCCAGGCTTCCCAGTGTCATCAGGTTGGCCACTGTGAGAACAGAATGCTGGAGCAGATGGGCCTTTGGCTTGATCCAGCTGCAGGAAGATTCATTAAGAATAGTCTTGCCTGCCAGCGGTATCCACACCAGCCTTCACCATCCTGGTGCATCCAGATGTTGTGGACTACAGCTCCTGCCTACCCTAGCCTGCACAACTGCATGATGTCAGGATTGATAGCAATGGTAGTCCAAAACATCTGGATGGCACCACATTGGTGAAGGATGAACTCACACTCAAACATCATGGAGCAAAGAGAGACAAACAATCGAAATCCGGAAGGGATTGTTCCAGTTTTCAAATGATTTCCGGAAGCGGAACATCTGGTGCGGCTTCCACTTGGCTGCAGGAGGCTCCTGCAGCCAATCAGAAGCTGTGCTTTGGAAGTCAAATGCTTTTGAAGTCGAATGGACTTCCGGAACAGATTCCATTCAACTTCCAAGGTGCAACTATACTCTTAAAAATACAGAATGGGGAAAATGTAGGGTGCAATCTCCACTCTCTGTTTCTCATCCTGAGAGTGCTAAAAGAAAAATAGATTCCTTTATTGTGTGTTTTAATTATGCATGCTGATGTGTTTATGTTTGTGTAATTGGTTTTTTGTATTTGTGAACTGCTTAGAAGCCTATTTTGGCATCAAGGGGCATATAAATGTAATAAATAGGTGTGTACACAGGCACCCACAAGGACCTGCAGATCTACACAGGGATGGAACATAAAAATGCCCCCCCCCCCATAAAAGTCCAGCAAGGTGACACAAGTGAGTTCTCTTGTGCATTTTGCTGCGGGAGCAGGTGTGAGAGCCTCTTGTCCATTACACTGCCAGCCCCGAGTTTAATGGGCTCTCCTAACCGTCTGTAAGCGCCAGGCTGTAACTCCGCCCTGAGCTGGACCTTCTCCTCCTGCTGCTCTTTGCAAACAGCCAGGTGAAAGGAGAGGCCCACCCATTCATCAATTAGAACCATTGGCAGGCAATAGATCACAAGGGCAGGATATTTTCCCTGCTGCCAGGCTGGAGAAAAACAGAAGAATAAATAGCAGGATGGCTTTTCTCCTACTGCAACTTCCTGTTCCATCTCTCTCGCTCTCCCTTCCTCCATACCTGGGACTTGTCTGCAACCCCCACAATCTCAGAGGAAAAGCAATTTGCTTCAAGGCTGAAGCACTTTCTGATCAAAGCAGGGCCCCAGAGACCTTGGACTCCTTTTCCATGGGGCCTGAATGCGCATCTAGGAATGCAATTGAAATAGGGCCAGCAGCAGAAAGATGGATTCTGAGGCATCCTACTGTGGTCCTGTGCAGATGGCCATGTGATGTAGCAGCTAAAGTGATGGACCTGGGAGTTGAGGGTGCAAGCCGCACCTCTCACCTGTCCACAGAGGGTGGCCTTGGGCAAGTTTGTGCAGCACAAAAATCTCAGCTCCCCATCTTTGGAATGGGAGTTTTGTTTGAGCCACCCTGCAAGGAATTCCCAAAGCCACGGAGGCAAGCAGAGTGCTCCTATGACTGCACTAGGGCAGAGGACCCTTACCATTGTCAGGACCCCATACACAGAAAGGGAAATGGTACGGAGCGTGGACAGGGCTGGGCTTTGATTTTCCTGCTCCAGGCCCCCAGACACTGGAGGGCAGCTGCGTTTTCCTGAGGCTCAAGGTAGCAGGTGGTTTTCAAACTGGCGCAACAGGAGGCTGCATTTACTGGCTCATTAAGCCGCCCGTCTGTGTGCCTCTTGCAAGCGGAGAATCTGTTATTTGATGAATGCTAAACAGCCGTAACAAAAACAAGGCACCGTCACCAGGCACCTCGCTGCAGCAAAAACAGACAGGGGCACAATCAGGGCTAGCTTAATTCAGCCTCCCCCAACTCTAGATGTTTTCAACTACAACTCCCATCCACCTTAGTGCTGGCTGAGGCTGCTAGGAGTTGTAGTCCGAAACACCAAGTTTAGTGGTTCCCAAACCTTTTCAGGTCACTTCCCCCCTGGTCCCATAAACTCATTCCCACTATCCACTACCCCATCCTATACAAATATTCAGAATAGCAGTTTGCACAACCAAGGAAGAGAATAGCACAAAGCCCATTCAAAACAGTTACAATCAGTTGCACACTTATTCAAATTCCAATTAAAACTATGTAGTTCAATTCAAGGTAGTTCAATAGGGTTGCCATATTTTGAAGAGCAAAAAAGAGGACACGTTTATCAGCTTCTACTCTTAACTATGGATCGCTATGACGACTCTACCCATGAAAAAGAGGACATATGGCAATGAACTTGATAAAGTCATAGTCATTTACATTTCCTGTGCCCTCTGCTACCCTACAGCCCACTCTGAGAACCACTGATCTGTAGGGTGCTAGACTAAAGAAGCAGGTTTGGTTTAATACAGGGGTCAGCAAACTTTTTCAGTAGGGGACCGGTCCACTGTCCCTTAGACCTTGTGCAGGGCCAAACTATATTTTTTTGGGGAGGTGAACGAATTCCTATGCCCCACAAATAACCCAGAGATGCATTTTAAATAAAAGGACACATTCTACTCATGTAAAAACACACTGATTCCTGGACCGTTTATGGGCTGGATTTAGAAGGCGATTGAGCCGGATTCGACCCCCGGGACTTAGTTTGCCTACCCATGGTTTAATATTTTTAGCCAGCTTGGATGGGTATCTTAAGATACTGAGCATCAGTGATGCTACTGGAGCACCACCTCATGCTTTAGAAATGCCAAACCATTTTTTCTTGCAATGTTGACAAAGGCAGATACGCCGTTCCAGCATCCCCACTGGAGATCTTACCATCCATCCTGTTATTTATGCTAACTGGGGTTTGGGGGGGAGAGTCTGTAATTGCCTGGTGCTAACAGAACAGCACTCAGTGCATGCCCAGGGGTGTCTTTGGGCTGAATGGACCCACTGAAATGAATGAAGGTAAGAAAACCTTACCTTTTGATTTTAATAGGTCTGCTCTGAGTAGGATCCTAGGGTCCTATTGCAGGCATGACCTTAATTTGGGTTGCCATACGTCCGGGATTTCCCAGACATAAATGGAATAGGCGGAATATGGCAGTCAGAAGCAGTTTCTGGGCAGAAATTTTTGAAATACGGCAACCCTATGCAGACGACATCCCAGCCTCAGTTTAAATGTGGCACCTCTGTTCACACACCCTGGACTGGGAGGCAGCTTGCAATTTTATTTTCAAATCAGAAACATTGTCAGTCCCTACTTCCAGAGTCTCTCTCTCTCTCTCTCTCTCTCTCTCTCTCTCTCTCTCTCTCTCTCTCCAGCCATTCATGTGTCAGATTAAATGCCTGCCTATCCTACTCCAGAGTGCTATTACAGCATCAGGGTAGTGGGTAACAGCAAAGACATGGAGACGTGTGATGAATAAAACACAAGCACATTCAATCTGCTTATTGCAGAAATGGATTCTAGGAGAGACTGTGGTGGGGGCTGATCCATGAGGCAAAGAGGGCACTGCCCCACCAGCAGGGGCAGAGGAAGGGGGTGCAGTGAGGGTGGTCCGCCCTGGGTGTCACCACTGAGGGGGGTGACAAAATTCCAGGTGGCACACCGTGGGGCCTGCAGCGCACCCAGCCATGCATCTCTCCTGGGAGTGACGCGTGGGCGTGGGCGCCCGCAGGCTACGCGCTGCCTCAATCAACCGCCCACCGCCTCCCCCTCAGCTGTAGGGCGGCTGAGTGGGAAAAGGCAGACATACTCCTCAGAGGCCCCACAGAGCGTCCTGCCCCAGCTCACCCTGCCCCACAGCTGGCTGGCCCCACCCCTGGGCACAGGGCATGCGGACCACCCCAGGCACCCGGTCGGCTTGCTCTGCCGTTGCCCACCAGCCTCAGTCTACCCTCAGTCATCCCCCTGCCTGCCTGCTTTCTTGCTTACAGCCTGCTTCTTCCTCCTCCTTGCAGAACTTGGCAGGGAGAGGGACAACACTAGAATGAGTTGGCTCTGGTGCCACCTACTGTTGGTCTCCTTGCCATTGGGCCATTGGGCTGATCCTGCAGTCAAGCTCTTCTTATGCTGTGGAAGAGAAGGCTATTCATGTAGGAGAAGGCTATCAATGTCTGCTCTCATCATGGGTATGCTCTGCATCCATGGTTGAAGGCAGCAGTGCTTAGGAACATCAGTTGCTCAAAGCCACAGGAGGGGAAAGGGTGATTATGCTCAGGTCCTTCTTGTGGGTTTCTTCTTGTGAGAACAGGATGCTGAACTAGATACCCCTTCCCCTTTCGCCTGGCCCAGCTGCTTCAGGGCTCTTCTTTGTGTTTTATGATTCCTAAAGTGAACCTCCTGGGACAGAGCCAGTCTACCTTAGAATGCAGGGGAGTGGCAGAAGGCGGTTGCTCTCACCTATTGCTTTTGGGCTTCCCATTGGGGCATCTGGTTGGCCACTGTGAGCCCATGATGCTGGACTAGATGGACCCCCTGCAAGCTCTTCTGATATTCTTATTTCCTACTGTGTGGGCAGCGCAAACCGTTCTCCTCTGTCTCTGAGTCACTGCCTTCCTCCTGCTGCTGCAGAGGATAAGGCAGCCTGCCACATCTCTTGGTGCCTTTGACTGATGTCAAGGTGCGTCTCTCCTCCAATGATGCAGCCTCGGGCGCACCCGCCCATCGGCCCATTGGGAGCAAGCCTTTCCCAACCTGGTGCCCTCCAGATGTTTTAGACTAGAGCTCCCATCAGCGCCTTGAGACAGCACTGCCTCCGGGATCTTGTGTTTCTACCTTCTTGCCAGTTTGGAATACGTCTTCCTTTTCATGTTCAGATACCCCGTGAACTCTGATTTCCTTTGAAGTGAATGGATGTTCTCTTTTAATCGAAATGCTGTGCTTGGGGGGTTCACAGCTTTTTTTTTCTGCCCACGTGTTACTGCTTTGGTTTCACTACCGATAACCAGATGAATTAGATGAAAGATGACTTAAAGCACCTACCATTGGGGGTGGGTGGGAGAGGCAAGGGGTAGTTTGGGACCCCCTGGAAGCTCTTTGGGTGATCTGCAGTGGATTGCAAAGGCATTCGGACTCCTGAGAGCTCAGGCAGAGCAATGATGACAACAATACAACTTTTCCCACCTAAATTATTGTTCTTGATTTATGCTGTTACATGCCACCTCTGATCTCCACTAGCAGTGCAAGAATCCAGGGAGTTTCAGCTGCTTAGCCAGGGGTTGGGTTTCCTTTCGGACAATGAGGCACAGCAGCTGTGGTGTCTTTATGATATAGAGTTTATTTACAGTTCGAATCCCCGCAATGGGGTGAGCTCCCATTGCTCTGTCCCAGCTCCTGCCAACTTACCAGTTCGAAAGCATGCCAGTGCAAGTAGATCAATAGGTACCGCTGCAGCAGGAAAGTAAATGCACTCTGGTTTCCATCACTGTGTCCTGTTGCGCCAAAAGCGGTTTAGTCCTGCTGGCCACATGACCCGGAAAGCTGTCTGTGGACAAACGCCGGCTCCCTTGGCCTGAAAGTGAGATGAGCGCCACAAGCCCATAGTTGCCTTTGACTGGACTTAACCATCCAGGGGTCCTTTACCTTTACCTTTTACACATATATGCAACACGAGTCTAGATGGAGAGAGTGCAGAACATTCACATCCTAAGATGGCACATCACCTTGGCTTCGCTGGTGGCATATCTCCCTGTCTTTCATTAGGTTAATGATTTGGCCATTCCAGTGATTACCTCTCGATGGTTCCTTCTTGATGGTTCTTCTGGCCAGACACGGGAAAACTGGTTTAAACACCAGCCTTGAGTAGACCCAGGGTTTAGGAGTTTTCTTAAATTCTAACCCTTTACTGAATCCAGAGATTTTAGGGGACTCTTGCCCCTCCCCAAGTTATAACAATGCATTATTACATTGACACTCCACCTTCTTTACTCCAAGCAACTCAGGGTGGCATAACATAGCTCTCCCTGAAGCCTTCATTTTAGCCACACAAGAGCCCTGTGGACTAGGTCAGACTGTCAGGTTTCAGTGACTTCCGGTCCTCCCCCCTCTCACGACAGACAGCCAAGGAAGTAGACAGGAAGCTCTTACTGAGTCTTTATTCAACATTCACAGTTAGAGGCCTCTGTAGGTTAATGCTCCAACCAACGTTGCTCCAACTGAGCTCCGCAGTTCTTTGCTCTTCCACTTTCCATGCACGTTGGGTTCTGGGGGAAGGGGGGGGGTCAGAAATACTCTCCAGTAATAACGTGTCAACTGTCTCCCCTTCTCTTCTCCCTCTCTCTTCTCTTCTCCCTCTCTCTTCTCTGTCTCTGTCTCCCCTTCTCTTCTCCCAACACCTCCCAACTCTTCTGTTCGCCTGTCTCTAAGCTGTGACCATCCTCAAACCACTGCTGTAATTCAATACTGCCTTACTCTTCTCTGGAAGCTTCAGGAGGAGGGGGGTCTCCAAAATCCCTCCTCAGTCTCGCCCCCCTCAGTCCAATCCCTGACACAGACTGAAAGAGAGAGAGTGGCTGCCCCCGACATTGGCCAAGTGGGGGGATTGGGACCCTACTCCCCAGGTTCTAGGCTGACACTTTAACCACTACACCACACTGCTGAAATGCAGCCAGGATTCCAAGAGTGGACTTCTGTGTGAAGGCAGCGAATGCTCAGCTGGCCCTGAAAACAATTCCCTGTGCTCAAAGGCACCCTGCTCTGTCATGATAGCTTCCGCACCTGATCGGTGGGTCTTGAGGTTCTAGTTTAAAAGACAAAGTACAGTGGTGCCTTGGGTTAAGAACTTAATTCGTTCTGGAGGTCCATTCTTAACCTGAAACTGTTCTTAACCTGAGGTACCACTTTAGCTAATGGGGCCTCCCGCTGCCTCCGCACGATTTCTGTTCTCATCCTGAAGCAAAGTTCTTAACCTGAGGTACTATTTCTGGGTTAGCGGAGTCTGTAACCTGAAGTGTCTGTAACCTGAAGTGTCTGTAACCCAGGGTACCACTACAGACCCTAGAAGCCTAGAGTCTGTCCAGCGCTGACCTTCAGGGGTCTTGAAGGTCTGTCGTGCTGGGGGCAATCTTGTTTGCTTTGAGAGCACTGGAAGAAGAAGAAGAAGAAGAAGAAGAAGAAGAAGAAGAAGAAGAAGAGGAGGAGGAGGAGGAGGAGGAGGAGGAGTTTGGATTTGATATCCCGCCTTTCACTCCCCTTCAGGAGTCTCAAAGTGGCTAACAATCTCCTTTCCCTTCCTCCCCCACAACAAACACTCTGTGAGGTGAGTGGGGCTGAGAGACTTCAGAGAAGTGTGACTGGCCCAAGGTCACCCAGCAGCTGCATGTGGAGGAGCGGAGACGCGAACCCGGTTCCCCAGATTACGAGACTACCGCTCTTAACCACTACATCACACTGGTGTAGTGATGAACTCTGCCTAGGGACAAGGTGAAGAGGGTCCTTCATCTCCCCTCTCATTTCTTTGCAATCCTAGTCTGGGGCTATCTGTCAAGAAATCGAGAGCTATTCCTTTGCGAGGGAGATGGGGGCAACCCTTTCCAGCACCAAGGACACACTGTGGGAAGATGCTAGCGAGCGAGCTGGATGCGTTGCCATGGTGATGCTTTTAAAAATACCGTGCCAAAAAGACACGGATTCTAGCCACGCTCCCTCCGGGATCCCCCTCAACCTGACGAGTGAGGGGTGGGAGGAGGAGAAAGGCCACATTAATGTATTTGGTCAACTGGATGAGGAAGCGTTTTTGTGCACACAAAAAAGCACGCAGACTGCTGCAATGCCAGTTTGGAGAGGTTGTGGCAATAACATCTAGGAGAACCTCCTGCCTACACAGCGTCAGCTGTGCAGATGTTTGAGCTGGTGGCCTCAGTGCTGTCCTCAGCTGTGGAACAGAGGGGCATGGGGTCAGGATGGGGGGAGCCCTATGGGGAAAGAGGGAGGGAGGGAAGGGGGGAGAGAGAGAGGTTTATCTCTCTGCCTGGAGCAGGAAATCCACATGAAATCATATCTCAGGAAACAGAGAGCTGACCAGTTTTCTGCCTTGAATGAGATAACATAGCCCTGCTGCTTGAGACAAGCTGCCCCATCCACCTAATGGCAGGACCTCTTCTCTGTGTGTGGACTGGTTCTTGCACATATGTTGGAAGCCAGCTGGACCTTGAGTGTGGCAAAGGCAGGCTATCCTGTGCTGGCCTGAGTTTGAATCTTGCTTCAGGCATGGGTAGTGTTGAAAGAGCCCTGGACACCTGGTCTCACGGTCAAAAACATGATGGGGCTGTTTCCCCAGAGGGGTAGAGTGAGGGGCAAGCACTGTAGGCAGACGAAATGGGATATAAAAAGGGGTCTAACAACTTATATTCCCATGCTATGTTGCTGCTTAAACTCTGTGACTGTTTTAAACTTTGCTGGGGACTCTCTCCCACTGGAATGTGAGCAGAGCCCCGTGTTTTTAAATCCAGGTATCGGGCTGATTCTTTTGTTAATTACCCACAAGTGGCTCACACAGATCTCATTTCCCCCTCGCATAGATCTACATTGGGATCTGCTGCCCCTGTGAATCCTGCCGCCTGAGGCATTCGCCTCACCTTGCCTGATGGGTGGGCTGGCCCTGTCTCAAGCAATAAACAACCCCAGGAGCAGCAGGCTTTTCTGGGGTCTGTTTCCCCAAGAAGAGAGGCAGTGTTTGCTGTCACACGTAACTCATTTCTTAAAATTAAAAAAAAAAAACACCTCCAGAAAGCCTTTCTCTAGATTCCCTCACGGATCCCGGGCCCCTTCTTTCCAACCAGATGCTCTTTCTGGCTTCATCCCAGCTGCCAGGCTGTTTCTGCCCCAATCAGGCGGGATATTTTCCGTAGCCAGTTGCCAGCAGCAATCCAAGGCTGTCAAAGACCATTAAGGAAACAAACCTATCTATTAGCTAGTCTAGATGAAAAGTCATCTCCTCATGAGACAACTCATTAGCTCTCTCCCTCTAGGTGATTATAGGCGGGTCTTAGATGTGCTCCGCCCCCTTGGTAGTGTTGAGGTTCTGGGTAGGGAGAGAAATGTGCTCACATTACATTTTAAGGCGAACCTTCGTAATTCACCCGTAAGTAAACAGAGACAGAGCACTTTGAACTTTGTGAAACGGTTCTCCAAACAAAACTTGCGCACAGAAATGCATAAGCTTGTGAAAACAGCGTGTAAAACTACATTACATTTGGGGAAATTGTTTGAAAAAATGCTTAGGCTAAGCAATTGGAAGAAATGGGCAGGCAAATGCAGGCAGATTTTCACACAGACTTCCTTTTTAATGGAAGAAATGTCTTGGTCCCGGGCACCTTCCATTTGATCAGAACATCCCCCCCCAAAAACACTTTCTGTGTGAATGAAATCTGGGTAATTCCACCCCAGGCAGTCTAAAAGCTGCACACACACCCCTCCTCACTTTCCCCCTTTTGCTTATTCAAAGAAACTCAGTTGCTTAGGTGAACTCGATCTGCATTTGTCTGGAAGACATGAACAGGATGTGCATTTCTGGACTGCATTTATTTATTTTTTCAGGCTTCTAAGTGGTTTACAAGTACAGGTAAACGGGGAGGGGGTTTCCTCCTTCATTTGTTGATTTATTTTTTCCCCATCCACACTAAGCTGTGATTGTGTAAGTAAAATAAGCATAAGATGCAAGTTTCCTATATACAGTATAAAAAAAATTCAGCAAGGGTAGAGTAAGGTCATCTATTTTGAATACAACGGCTCTGCCTTGAAACATGGAAAATGATGATCATGTCAAAGAGTGCCTTTAAGCATGAACAGAATGCTTTTATCTCACCGTATAGAAACCATGACCAGCCACCCCATGCTTGGGAGTCAGGAACTGACCACACATATCTCAGGCTTGGAGCAGAAAAGTGCCTCTGCCCATATCAGAAGTGCACTCTCCTCTTTGGTAAGCAGCCTAGGGTTTTCTATGTGCCCACCACTGCAGCTAGGGACTCTCATGCCTTTAAACAGCCAGTTGGCCATTCAGCTGCTGAAACCTTTCCGCAACCTCCATCTCTTTACTCGGAGAAGCTGGACCTGTGAGACTGATGCCTCTCAGGCAGTTGTGTAGGGCATAGGAGAATTTTAGAGGCGTAATCTGGGAGCAACCATCATCAACCACCAGACAACTGACCGAAGTATCAGAGCTTGCCACTCAGAAAGTGGCACAATTTCAGGGCAACACGAACCCCAAGATCTTCCCCATGCCTGTTGAAGGCTTCACCAGTGTGGTGTAGTGGTTAAGAGCAGTGGACTCGTAATCTGGTGAACTGGGTTTGCGTCTCTGCTCCTCCACCTGCAGCTTCTGGGTGACCTTGGGCCAGTCACACTTCTTTGAAGTCTCTCAGCCCCACTCACCTCACAGAGTGTTTGTTGTGGGGGAGGAAGGGAAAGGAGAATGTTAGCCGCTTTGAGACTCCTTTGGGTAGTGATAAAGCGGGATATCAAATCCAAACTCCTCCTCCTCCTCCTCTTCTTCTTCTTCTTGCATTGCACCTAAATGGTTCTGAGGACTGGCTCATTTTTGCTGGGGGAGGGGAGTATTTCTCCACCCCCATCTACAAGGCAAGTGTGCAACACAGGAAACAACAACCCACAGAAAGCCAGGTTGTAGAAAGACCCCCGAGGAGGCCTGGGGTGGTGGGGCTGCTGCTCCCCTCTATCAGGCTGTTGCAAATCCAGATTTCTTCACCGACTCCATAGTGGTGCCTGATTTGCAATGTGAAATATACAGTTTCCTTAAGGTCTTTGCCGAGATTATGGATAGAGTTGAACCCGTGTCAAGCTCCATGCGGCATGGGGCCCCCTCTATCTGTACCTCTACATAAATTTTCTCTACGTTGGGGTGGGGCAACTGGTATACCTGGCAGTCCGTGAGCTCCGTCGAGTTGCCTTGGTGCGTTGGGCCCCGGGACCTGGGGCTCTTGGGTTGGTCATCTGATGCCTGGTGTCGGGTGGGCCGAGCCCGACACACCCGGGCGATGTGTCCCGATTTTCTGCACTGCCTGCACTCTGCGTTGCGGAAACGGCAGGTCCTCCTCTCGTGACTCTCCCCGCAGCTTGCGCAGTTTCCTCCTTCTCGTCGAGGCAGCTGTGGTCTGTGCGCTGCTTGAGTGCGCTGCTGTACTCGGTGCACCTCCTCCCTGTCGGATCCTGAGTCGTCGGTGAGGTCTTCGTGGTGGACCCTTGGTTGGGATGGCAGGCTCGGCCGTGCCTCTTGCGTCGACCTCTTGGCAGCTTCCGTTGCCAGGGCCTCCTCCAGAGCGACCTGGAACGTTAGGTCCTTCTTAGCGTAGAGGCGTCGTTGCAGCTTCTCATCCTTCAGGCCACCGACGAGGCGGTCACGAAGCATGTTCTCCAGCTCTGAGAAGTTGCAGAACCGGGCGGCTTGGCGGAGAGAGGTCACAAACCCAGTTATGGTTTCCCCAGGGGCTTATCGCTTTGCGTAGAAGGCATTTCGACGAGCCACCACTGAGGGCTGTGGCGAAAAGTGCCCCTTCAGCTGTTCCATTATTGTTTTGTATGGAACAGTAGCGACGTCTTCAGGCGCAAGGAGAGCCCGGGCGATTTCAAACGTCTCCTCTCCGCAGACGCTGAAGAATATTGCCCTCTTCTTGGCGTCTTCTTCGTCGGTGACCCCTTTGGCTTCCAGGAGGAAGGTGAAACGGGAGGCGTACGCTTCCCAGTCTCCAGATGCTGGGTTGAATGGCGAGAAGCTGCTGTTGGTTGCCATTCTGAGTTCCTTGTGTCTCGGAGCTGAAGCCTGGATACACGGTGCGAGGCAGCGGTGCAGCAGGTGGCGGTGCTGCGGTGCTGTGTGTGGCAGTCAGCTCAGCGGGATCCCACCTTCGTCGCCAGTGAAATATACTCAGAGTCGCAAAGTGATTTCATGCTCTTTATTCAGCTCATAGTGGTGAGGAGGAATGAATGGAAGTCCCCTCCCAGTATCTGCCTTATATACATTATTTACACAATGGGCTGCACATGATTGGCTAATTCCAGAATTCTACTGTAAGCCAATCAGGTTGTGGATTCACTTCAATCTGGAGCAGGATTGGGTGGTTCCTGCCAACCAATCATGCTGCTGCATTGTTCCAGGGCCAATCAGACTGCTGCATTCTGAATCCTATTGTTCTAGGACTAATCAGACTGCTGCAATTTGGATCCTATTGTTCTCAGTACATAACACAATGGTCTCTCTCCCCCACCCCTGGGTTTCGGAAATCAATTAGCACTGTCACTGAAGATGATTTATAATCTGCATGCCTTGGGCTCTGCTTTGATTCACCTTATTAGGCTTACAGCTGCTGTCTCTGAGCAGCTCTTGGCAACCAGCGTGGAGGGAGGGGTGAAGTGCTTTGGGGAAGGAGAGAGAGAGAAAGAGATGGGTCTCTGGGGAGAGTGTTCCCTGTTGTGTCCTGCACAAATGTGATCTGCCCTCCAAGGAAGTGGAGAGCCTGAGTCCCTGGAGGAGGAAAGCTTAGAAGAGATTTCTCCCCCTCTCTCAACTTCCTGACTATCAGGGCACCCTGATGCACCAGTAGTTCTCTTGTGCAGGGACAGAAGAGAACTTTCACTTAGTTTACATTTAAAAAGCAAACTCACCTAATTCATACTTTGCAAAAACAAGTTGTGAACAGAAACACAGCCATCCTTTGAAATTTGCACTTCTCCAAATTTTGCAAGCCAGCTCTCCGGCCAAGTCATGTGTACAAAAAAGGCATACACTTGATTCAAACTGATTTGTTGTATTTCATTCAAATGAATCTCAAAGCAGCTTACAAACAGTAACAACAATAACAGTAACAAAACATACTGGAACATCACAAATACAACACAAATCGTATGAAATGGTTAGCAAATCATCAATAAAGCAATATGCTTGAGTAAAGTGTGCATAGGGATGAATATAATAGGGAAAACAACATACAAAAAATGCACTGTATTGGGGGAAATCGCTCTGCAAAAATGTGCACATTAAGCAAAACTGCATACAAAACATGCTAGTTAGGAGAAATTCACACTAAAACGCTGGTGAATTTTCATGAGGACTTAAAAAAAAAAAGCAGTATGATTTGGAAATGCGAAGATCTGAATCTAAGACTGGAGAAACTGAGAGACACCAAAATGGACAGATTCAATTATCCCTTGAAATTTGCACTTCTCTGAATTTTGCAGTGCTGTTCTGCAGTGTATACAATAATGCATATGCTATATTACAGTGAAAACAGCACACGCAAAACATATTATATATGGGGAAATTGCTACCCGAAAATGTGTACAGTGGGGGGAATTCATACTAAAATTCGGACTGATCAATTTACATGAGGCCTTGTGTAAGCCCCAGTGGAATGTGGGTGAGCTGGGCTAGCAGATTCCCAGGTGCTGCCCAAGAGCTCCAGGGTATTCCTGTGGAACTTGCCCAGGGGAGAGCAACCATCTGGATCAATGAGGTTGCTGATGGTGTCTGTGTCCAATATCCTAACTGCGTTGAGAACATATGACCGTAAGAAGTGCCCAGCTCCTGGGTCAGGCCGACAGGGGCCACCTAGCCTAGCATCCTGGTCTCACTGTGGCCGGCCGATGCAGACCCTGAGCCCAACAGCAGCAACTCTCTCTGCTTGGATTTCCCTAGCAGCAATGCACGGGGAGATGGAGCCTCCCTTGCTTTAAATAGTAGAGAGCAGCACTCAGCAGAACGGTCCAGGAGCCTGCCTGTCTCCTCCAGGTAGGGGCCGCCCAAGACCTTGGCCACGAAGGAAACGGGGAAGCAGAGGTTGAGAAGTGGAGGGTTGTTGGAGAGCTCTGGAGCAGCGGTCTGTTGATGTTGTGCTGCCCAGCGCTGGAGCCTGCTCAGAGGATGCTCATTTCAGGAAGATGCGGGTTTTCTTGTCCCCAATCAGAGTCCTGAAGGAACAAAAGGATGAACCAGTTAGAATCAGTACTTTGGGGGGAGGGCATTCCTAGGCTCCATTTAAAGCAGCTGGGGAGGATGGGTTACTCTAAACATAAGAATCTAAGAACAGGCTTCTGAGTCAGGTCAGTGGCCCAATGTCGTGGGCTGGCTGGATGTAGAGGAGCGGTGGGAGGGACTGGTTAGGGAACCCCCAAGGGAGGAAGGCTCAGAACCACGGGGTTGGTGGTGAGATGACAATGAGTGGACAGAGGGAGAAGAGGTAGCAGACTGAGAGGAGGAGATGTCGGAAACAGAAGAGGTAATGGTTTAGTGAGCGGGAAGAGTCTGGGGCAGAGAGCAGTCCAAAATCAGAAGCAGGGGTGGAGGCCTCAAGAGATAGAGATGAGGCAGACTGCTGAAGAAGCCAGGGAGTCTCCCCCTCCAAAGGGGGCCCATCTAGTCCAGCCTCTTGTTCTCACAGTGGCCAATCAGAAACCTAGCAAGCAGGATTTGAACACAGAGCACCCTCCCCTCATGTGGTTTCCAGCAATTGACATTCAGAAGCATTGCTTTGGCTTTGCTTCAGGGGCCTGATGGGAGTTGCAGTTCAGCAACAGGTTCAACTTCTAAATGCCTACTGAAAACTTTTCTATTCTATCAGACATCAGCAGGCAACTAAGAATACATCTTTCCATAACAACTAGCAAATTTTCCCATTCTACCTTTTTATATTATATTTCTTGTCTGTTTTTATGTTGAATTGTAGAATGGCAAACTGCTCTGTTTTTTTGTTTTGTTTTGTTTTTTAACAAAAATCAGAGCATTTCATAAGTATGTTTATAAATTTAATAAAATAAATCTGAAGGGCACCAGGTTGGGAATGACTGGGCTACACTATGATTGTAGAATGGAGCTCAGCAGTCCAGTGTGGCACAATCTCTGGTGAAGTTGGGAGCATGACGTGGCCCCCAAAGAGTAGCTGGTGACATTGATTCAGAGGCCCCAAGCTCTGTGAGATAGAGCCAGTGCGGTATAATCAGAACAGGGTGGGAGGCCAGGGACTCAGCTACATTAGTCAAAAAATGATGTGAATGCATTACAAACATGCAACACCAGATGGCACCAGAGAGCAAACAATTTTTTTTCTATGCGATTTTTACCTAGATTTTTTTTGTTACAACAATTTAATTTCTGACTTATTTATAGCATATTTTTTCCTGTGTGTAGATCCAACCCAGGGTTCAAATCCCCACTCTGGCATGAAACTCACTGGGTGTGACCTTGGGCCAGTCACAGCCCCTCAGTCACAGCCCCTCTACCTCACAGGGTTGTTGTGAGGATTAAATGAGGAGGGGGAGAACCATGAGCTCCTTGGGGGGGGGGAAGGTGGGATATAAATGCTATTATTATTATTATTATTATTATTATTATTATTATTATTATCATCATCATCATCATCATTAAAGACTTGCACTCCTATCTCAACACAACAAGAGCTTTCCATCCACTCACATTACCACCTCCCCCCTCACTTTGGGAAGTGGAAACACACACACACCCCATCTACCTACCTTATCAATGCACCAACAAGGAGTCCGGCCACCATAGGGCCGACCCAGTACACCCAGTGGTAGTCCCAGTAGTTGGCGACCAGTGCGGGACCAAACGCTCTGGCTGGGTTCATGCAGCCTCCTGAAACACCTCCCCTGCATGGCGGGAAAAGAAAAGGAGCAGCCGTGTATCAAAGGTCAATGCTGAGCAAACATCCCAAAGCCTCCGTGAAAGCAGAGCTGCTGTTTCCCAAGAGGGGGGCACATTTCAGAGCCGGGTGTGAGAGCTCCTTAGCATTTGCCGACAACCGTATGTGAAAGGGAAACAGCAGGATTTTATCCCTACACCCATCTGTCAGCAACAGATCAATCCTGGTGTCTGAAGCCCTTCTCAGTGTGTAAGCAAAAGCCTCATCTCTCACGAAAGATGGGGAGCGGGGCTGGTGGCTGAATAACCTTTTTTTGCCTTGATAACTGTCCGTTCTGGTTAGCGGATGCAAGCAAGGCAAGGAGACCCAACAGGCAATCTGCTGCTGGCTGTCAGGATTCGCATGAAGGACACTGGCACTGAGCATGTGGTGTCAGCACTGAGGCTGGCTTGAGAACATAAAAGTGCATAAGGAGCCCTGCTGGATCAGGCCAAAATACTCCTAAGAACCTCAGAATCAAGGTAGACTGCCTCTGGACCTGGAGGTTCCATAAGAAGAGCCTGGCTGCTGGATCAAACTGGGGGAGGCATCTAGTCCAGCATCCCATTCAGTGGCCAAGCAGATGCCCCAATGGGAAGCCCGTAAGCAAGGCCAGAGTGCAAGTCCCAGCAGCTAGGACTGAGCAGAATCCTGCCTCTGGCAGTGGAAGGAGAACACAGCCCTTACTGATAGCTTTCCGCATTATCAGCCAGGAACAGATCCAACCCTAAGTGTCTTTGCAAGGAATGTGAGCAATTAAATGCAGGTTGAGGAAACCATGAGCTGAATCTATCCAAAAACATCTCACAGATTATTCTCAAGCCAATATTTCGGTGATGAATCAATCTGATGCTTTTTTATAAAAACAAATGCATTTTGGTATGTTCTTTTGAGAGGAGAATTGCACCTCAAAATTCAGAGTATTGTGAAATCCAAAGGATAATTACGTTCCAGTCCGTGTATTAGTCTGGGAGGGATGAATTACATCAGCTCCCTTTGCAGGAATGCCAGCCAAACTCACCCTGCGAGGATGTCCACCGTAACGGTGAAGCCGATACAGAAAGGAGCCAGGGGGGTCTTGGTCTTCTCGTTGATGGCCCCCATGCAGACCGTCATGACCAGGAACATGGTCATCACAATCTCACCCACCAGAGCTGCGGGGATTTGGTTGTCTGAGGTGATGGAGGTGAAAGCCGCTCCTGTGGCATTGTCGTACCTTTCCCAGACGGTCATCACCTGCAACAGATTTAGAGGCTTCCAAATTTAATTTCAGATGCACAAGGGATACAAAAGTAGGTGTGGACATATTGGGTTCCCCTCACCCACCCACCCACATTTTAGTCCCATCATGTATGGCATGGACTCCGTCTCTAAGACCACTTGGTTTTTTTTCATACTGTTGCCACTAGAAGTCCTTTGACAGTGGGGCAAACAACACAAAACATGAAATACAGAACCATCTTTCCAAATCTGCACTGATCCAGATGTTGCAATGTAGTTCTCCATACAACTGATGTTTGCAAAACGTAGGGTTGCCATACATCTGGGAAATCCTGGACATGCCCTCTTTTGCGGGGCCAGTATGACCATCTTGGGGAGGGGGATTTTCACATATGAAAGTAAATGTCTGGGATTTGGGGTTTTGATTTTTTAAAATTTTTGTATTATCTTGACGGGGCTCAGGCGGCACAGGCTGGGGAAGGGTGTGGGCGCGGGTGCAGGCATAGGCAACTTGGGCTCTGGCTCGGGTGCGGGAAGCTTGGGCTTGGGCACAGGCAGCTCTGCATGCCAAGGCCGCTGCCAGCCCGTGCTGGGGAAACAGGCATGTAGGCGCAGCAGCGGCCCCGTGCACCTGCACCCATGTGCCTCATTCCCTGGCTCAGGCTGGCAGCAGCTCAGGCTGTCCTCTTTTTTGCTCTTCAAGATATGGCAACCCTACAAAACTGCACACATTAGGGGAAAATATGCATAGAAGCTAAGACATTGGTGAAAATAACATGCATTATACTACTTGCAAGAATGTGTGTCAAAACTGCATTGAAAATGTGTTTATTAGGAGAAATTTGCAAGCAATTGCTGATGCATTTTCATGACCATTTTTCTTAAAAAAATAATAATTCACAAATTGCTGCAGAAATCTGGAAAATGGAACTTCAGACTGGGAAAATGAGAAAGTGGGAGAAGGAAAACTGAAGGATCCTGCCATCCTTAGCTGTGAGTCCTAAGCACATACTAAGCACTAAGCATGCTTGGGAGAACAACAGAGACCTGCCATCCACTGCTGCCTCTGATTATGGCAATGCCATGCCATCCGAAGAAGCAAACCTTCACACCTGCCCATTGACAGATGCTGTCCTTCTCCCTCCCCTATCCAGCCCCATCACCGATCATACCTTGGCCAGTCCGGCTCCGATGAGCCCACCGCACAACTGGGAGATCCAGTAAGGAATGACCATCACCATGTTCAGCCCACCCACGAGCCAGGCCCCGAGGGTGACCGCAGGGTTATAATGGCCACCACTGTAGGGAGGAGAGGAGAGAGAGCATTGTTAGAGGGCTCCTGGGAAAGAATAGGGTAGTACATGGGTAGGCAAATTAAGGCCTGGGGCCCTAATCCAGCCCAATCCCCTTCTCAGTCTGGCCTGCAGATGGTCTGGGAATCAGTGTGTTTTTACATGAGTAGAATGTGTCCTTTTATTTAAAATGCATCTCTAGGTTATTTGTGGGGCATAGGAATTTGTTCATTTTCTATTTTCAAAATATAGTCCAGCCCCCCACAAGGTCTGAGGGACAGTGGACTGACCCCCTGCTGAAAAAGTTTGCTGACCCCTGGTGTATTCTATCCTACTGCAAAGACAGATGCACAAATATAGGAGAGGGGGGAAAGACCTAGGGATCTTAGTAGACAACAAGCTTACCAGTCTGTTGCTGCAGCAAAAATATCTCATGCTGCATCCAAATATATTTGGTGTCCCGATCAAGGGAAGTAATAGTACCACTCTATTCTGACTTGGTCAGACCCCATTTGAAGTCCTGCATCTAGCTCTGGGCACCACAGTTTAAGAAGGACATTCACAGGCTAGCATGTGTGCTGAAAAGGGCCCAATGGACACACACAACCTTTGCTGCTCCAAGATCACAGTGCACTCTGCACATAACGTTATCATTACCAGCAATTACTTCTGAGAGGACATAAACAGTTTATAACCTGAGCTTTCACCTCCCCTGTTGTGAGGCCCAAGAATCACTTCAGCACTAAGTCCCTTCTGCACTGATGTTACCGACAAGCAGATAAAGAGGGAGGGAGAAACAGATCGTAAACTACAGGTGACTAGGGTTTAGGATTGCCATATTTCAAAAAGTAAAAGCTTTTTGGGGTGGGGACCTGAAAATGATTGAGCTTTTTAAAAGACAAACCCCAAAGTTATTGAGCGGGGTTTCCCCCAAAATGCCAAAAAAGTGATTTATTTATTTTTATTGACTTGCCTAAGATCCAGGACAAAATGCCACCTTTCAAAAAATTCCCCCCAGATGTCAATTCTGCCTTTGAAATCCTGGTCATGTCCAAGAAAATCCGGACATATGGCAGCCCTACATCCTGATTGAAAGGGACTTGTTTACTCCATTAATCAAGGAGAGCAAAGTTTTAAGGGCAAATGTCCCTTGTGTCAAGAGGCAAAAAGATTAACCCTTTTTGGGCCAGTCACCTTCCTGCCATTCCAGCTGGGGAGCTGGAGTTCGAATTGGAGACATTTGGAATATGACTGTCCCCATTCTAGAACGCAGCCTCACCTCAATCAGATTCAGAGGTGACCACAGACCCTTCCAAATTAGCTCCTGGCCTCCTATTGGGGTTCATCGGTACCCAACCATCTCAAGGTTGCCTGATAGGCAACACTTCCTCTCCTTTCTGCTTAAGACCTTGGAGGCAGGGTTGAGCATCTTCTTCTTTTAAAAAAAGGATGTCTCTGAGCACATTCTGGATATTCTAAGGATATCCTTTCAGTGTCGGGACTGTATTGAGTTCTCAGAGCTTTCACACAAAAGTCCGCTCTCCCTCTCACTTTCTTCATTTTAGCTGCCTCATTCAGGTAGGGAGAAATTTATTTTGTTGCTGCTGCTGTTCAGTGATGGCTTTCTATGTTCCTGTGTTCATGACGGATCTACTGAGAATCACCCAGAGATATGCCAGGAGATCCCGATTGGATGTCTACCCCCCCTTTCCTTCCATCCCACTGCCAGAAGCTGCTTGCTGAAGGATGGCTTCCCACATCAGGGTCTACAACCCCCTGAGAGATCTCTCTTGGCCCCTTTCAGTTAAACTTCGCCTGGCAGGGGGAAAGGAGGAACGCCATTCCTGCTGCCATCTCAGGACATAGAAGTAAGAACAGAACTGCCCTCTCACTGGCAGGCTCAGGTTTCCACAGGGGCCAGACATTCAGCTCAGCTCACATTTAAGGATGAAGCCACCTAATTCTCACTTTGTGAAACATTATATGAACAGAAGCACAGCGACTCTTCAAATTTTTTACCCTTCTCTGGAGTTTGCAATGCATTTCTCCAGCCTAACAATGTGTGTTCAGAAATGCACGACTGAAAGTGACATGAAAAATGCATTATATGACAGGAAATCACTTTTCCATTAGGCAAAATTGCAGGCAAATATGTGCATATTCAAATACATTTGCCTAAAATGCTGATGAATTGTCATGAGGTTTCCTTTTTAAATTGCAAACTGATAAGGAAATGTGGAGAACTGACGTTAAGATTGGAAAAAGGAGAAACAGAAATTGACACATCCATTCATCCCTCCTTTCGCTCCCCACCCCACCCCAAGAAAGGTCTGGCTGGAGACGCCTAAGCCTTGCAAAAACTCCCAGAAGCCTTTGCAGGAACAGCCATCTTCCCTGGGAGCTGAGAGAACCCAAGAGTCCTGTTCCTGCCCCTCTCCCCCTGCTGCAAGTCCACCTTCCCTCTTTCCTTCACCTGATGTTCCCCAAAACCGCAATGGTGAGCCCCAAGGCCAGTCCGTGTGCCAACGCCGGCTGCAGCCTCCCGGTGCCATCCGTGTTCTCGATGACCGATGCACAGCCAATGAAGATGAAGAAGGCTGACCCCACCAGTTCTCCGATGCAAGGCTGGACGTACTGCTCAAACCAGTGGGGCTGCGGGGGGCTGCTTTTGCCATCTAGCTCCAGCTCCTTGACGGACATCCGGCCAAATTCCACGTCTGTCATGCCTGGGCAAATCTGGAAGACAAGAGCCAGGCTTTGGTGACCAGCCAGCACCTGGTGAGCCCTCCCAGGTCAGCTGAACGGAGGTTGACCCTGGTGTGTGACACAATGAAGACTTAAATCCAAATGCCACTGTATGTGCCGTTCCCATGGGGCGCTCTGTTCTGGACTCGAGGCAAGGACTTGGCAAGGCTGCATCCCCATTGTTCCCTCTCTTGCTCCCACCGCACAGGAGGGCTGGCCTTCCACAAGGGAGAGGGAAACTTAGTCACCCTCCTCTTAATAAAAGGGCACAACAATTGCCTCCATTGATAAGGCCAAGGTCCATCTGGCCCTGCATTCCGTTTCTTCAGAGCAGCCAAGCCAGAGTTTCGGGAAATGAGCAAGAGCAGTTGCTTTCTATCATGTCAGCCCCTTGATTCACTGAGCTCAGGATTGTCTGCATTGGTAGGAAGATACGGGGATTTCAGGCAGGGGACATTCCTACCTGGAGATGCCATTAAGGTAAAGGGACCCCTGACCATTAGGTCCAGTCGTGGCCGACTCTGGGGTTGTGGCGCTCATCTCACTTTATTGGCCGAGGGAGCCTACGTTTGACCGCAGTCAGCTTCCGGGTCATGTGGTCAGCATGACTAAGCCGCTTCTGGCGAACCAGAGCAGTGCACGGAAACACCGTTTACCTTCCCGCCAGAGTGGTACCTATTTATCTACTTGCACTTTGACGTGCTTTCGAACTGCTAGGTTGGCAGGAGCAGGGACTGAGCAACGGGAGCTCACCCCGTCACGGGGATTCGAACTGCCGACCTTCTGATCGGCAAGTCCTAGGCTCTGTGGTTTAACCCACAGTGCCACCCGCGTCCCAGATGCCATTAGCAGCTATTAAAGCTGAGACCTTCTGCACGCAAAGCAGAAGCTCTGCCTGCTACAGCCCTTCCCCTAAATGAAAATCAAGATTCCAGTCCTCATGTTTCTGTCTTATACGGAGCCAGACTGCTGCTCCACCTGGCTCAGGATTGTCAACCTTGACTGGCAGCAGGTCTCCAGGGTTTCAGGCAGGGGACAGTCCCAATTCTACTTGGTGCCATCATGGAATGAACTGGAGACCTTCTGCATAAAAAAGCAGGGTCTCTGTCATTGAACTACACTTCCCAAGGCTATCAGATTCACACATGCACATTGAAGCTGTGGAGGAAGGCTTAGGGGAGCGCCACTGGTTTGGTCGCACCAGACACAGAGCCTCAGCAACATTGCAGCTCTGATTTACAATGGCACAAGGCGGTAGGGCGCCAAATTTCAGTGTCCCACAGGGCACCGCTGAAATTTAAGACTGCAAGATCTGCCACTGGCCTCACTTGCTCTCCACGCTTGCCATTGCCAGCAGCTTGTATTCAAAAGAGGGGGCAGAACATTGCCATCATGGATAGCAGTCACTGATTGCCTTATCTTTCATGGATTTCTCCAATCCCCTTTTAAGGTTGATGGCCATCGCTACATCTTCTGGGAGTGAATTCCTAAGACCATAAGAAGAGCCTGCTGTGTCAAGCGAAAGGCATATCTAGTTCAGCATCTCACTGTCAGGAGGTCCTACACATGCCCGACTGGGATGTTCTCTCCCTCCTGGCTGGTCGTTCGGGAGATTCAAAATCTTTCTCCAGCCTGAACATCGCAGCGACTGATACCTAAGGGGCATCAGCACACTTTAGGATCAGCAAAGTACAGGCAGTCAGCATTCAGACTCAGTAGCGCAGCAATTTGGCTAAACTAACGTTCTTAACCTGAAACTGTTCTTAACCTGAGGTACCACTTTAACTAATGGGGCCTCCCGCTGCTGATGCACTGTCAGCACGCGATTTCTGTTCTCATCCTGAAGCAAAGTTCTTAACCCAAGGTACTATTTCTGGGTTAGCAGAGTCCATAGCTGTCAACTTTTCCCTTTTCTTGTGAGGAATCCTATTCGGAATAAGGGAACTTCCCTTTAAAAAAGGGAAACGTTGACAGCTATGGCGGAGTTTGTAACCTGAAGCGTCTGTAACCCAAGGTACCACTGTATTTACATACACACACTTGGAGCATCGTTCCACACTTAGGTATTATTTGCTGTGATGTTTGGTCAGGAGAAAGATTATGAATCTCCCAAACAGCCGACCAGGAGGGAGAGAACATGCCAGTCGGGCATGTGTCTCTACTGGACTCCTACTCATGTGTAGGACCTCCTTACACTCACGGTGGCTGACCAGATGCCCCAAAGGGATGCCCACAGGCAGGATCTGAGCACAAGAGCAGCTCTTTGCCACCGTGGCTCCCAGCAACTGGCATTTGGAAGCACTGCCGCCTCCAACGGTGGTGGCAGAACATGGCCATTGCAGCTGGTAGCCATTGATAGCCCTCTCCACAAATCTGTCCGATCCTCTTTTAAAGCCATCCAAGTTGGTGGCCATCCCTGTCTCCTGAGGGAGGGAGTTCCACAGTTTAACTGTGCACTAAGGTGTGACAAAGGTAAAGGGATCCCTGACCATTAGGTCCACTTGTGACCGACTCTGGGGTTGCGGTGCTCATCTCGCTTTATTGGCCAAGGGAGCTGGCGTACAGCTTCTGGGTCATGTGGCCAGCATGACTAAGCCACTTCTGACAAACCAGAGTAGCGCACGGAAACGCCATTTACCTTCCCGCCGGAGCGGTACCTATTTATCTACTTGCACTTTGACATGCTTTCGAACTGCTAGGTAGGCAGGAGCAGGGACCAAGCAACGGGAGCTCACCCCTTCGCGGGGATTCGAACCGCCGACCTTCTGATCGGCAAGTCCTAGGCTACAGTGGTACCTCGGGTTACAGGCACTTCAGGTTACAGACTCCGCTAACCCAGAAATAGTACCTCGAGTTAAGAACTTTGCTTCAGGATGAGAACAGAAATTGTGCAGCAGCGGCAGCGGGAGGCCCTATTAGCTAAAGTTACCACTCAGGTTAAGAATAGTTTCAGGTTAAGATTAAGTTCTTAACCTGAGGTACCACTGTAAATGAACAAGGGGGGAGAGAGAGAGACTTCCTATACTCTCCAACAAGCCCTCTCTAACATTTTCCACCCATTCCCAAGGCAAAAGGTTTGGAGAGGAAATTCCTGCCCCCCCTTCCCCATCCATCCACTGTTGCTCACTTACCAGCTCCAACTATTCCAGCTGTCTGTTCCTGAAAGAGAGAGCAGAGATGCCTGCTTAACCAACAGCAAGTCCTTTCTGCAGAATGGTTCTGTTTCCTCAGCGCCGAACACTTTACTATCCCCGTAAAATATTGGCACACTCCCTGCTTGACCTGTGGTATAAAAAAAAAGGTGTGGGTGGGGGGAGTGGAAGGGATTTGTGCAGTTAAAAAAATGCAGTAGAAGTCATTGAGTGTGTTTCAGCTGACAGAGAAATAACAGCTATTTATCTGGGTGGTTCTATGGTTCAAGGATTTGTTTTGTGGGCCTGAGCCAAGTCTGGTTGCCTGCCTGGACTGAAGTGCAGAGTGCAAAACCCGTGGCGCCACAAGGGGGAAGCTGAGGGGAGGAAACAGGTCCTCCTCAGAGCATAGGAACTTTCCCTGCAGTTGCGGTCGCTCTGCACGTGTGGAGGAGAGAGTGCTCCTGTGCACGTGCAGAGTGTCATCACCGGTGCCTTTCGTCAACAACTAGGAAAGCCTCACCCAGGCCACCTACCAGGAACTACCAGGTGATGCCCTAGAGCCCGTTCACACTGTCGTGGAATGTGCAGAGTATTACTAAGGAACAGTGCCCCTGAGCATGTACAGAGGGTCTTTCATTATGCACCATCAGTCAGTCTTTGGGGAAGGAGGACTGGAGGAAGCTGGGCATCTATGGGATGGAAATTGTCTGTAAAGTTTTGTTTTGTTTTTTTAAGCCTTTCTGGAAATGTCAGTGTGGTGAGCAGAAATTGCCGTTAGGCATTAGGAACGGAACTGAAAAACAAAACAGTTATGTACAATGTTATGCCATTATTGCTGCCTTGGCCAACCTGGCATCCTCTACACTGTACATATCTCTATAACGCAGCCTTTGCCAGACTGGTGCTGGCTAGACCTGATGGGAGTTGTAGTCCAAAATGACTACAACTCCCATCAGGCCCAGCCAGCACCAGGATGGCAAAGGCTGCCTTATAGAGATCTGTACAGTGTGTCAGAATATAGAGGACTGCAAGCATCTCTGGTCTCAGACAATGGACTTCTTGCCCTCTAGCATGGCTCAGTGGCCTTACTGGAACCATAAGGTCTCTTTAGTTAATATAATAATACAGTGGTACCTCTGGATGCGAACGGGATCTGAGCCCTGTTCACATCGTGAAGTGAACGCAACCTGCGTCTGCATGTCTGCGCATTCACGGGTCATGATTCACCGCTTCTGCACATGCGTGTGACGTCATTTTGAGCGTCTGCGCATGTGCGAGCGTCGAAATCCGGAAGTAACGCATTCCGTTACTTCTGGGTCGCTTTGGAGCGTAACATGAAAATGCTCAACCTGCAGCATATTTAACCCCAGGTATGACTGTAATTTATTATTTATACCCCGCCCATCTGGCTGGGCTTCCCCAGCCACTCTGGGCGGCTTCCAACAAAATATTAAAATACAGTGGTCTGTTAAACATTAAAAGCTTCCCTAAACAGGGCTGCCTTCAGATGTCTTCTAAAAGTGTGGTAGTTGTTCTTATCTTTGACATCTGGTGGGAGGGTGTTCCACAGGGTGGGTGCCACTACCAAGAAGGCCCTCTGCCTGTTTCCCTGTAACTTGGCTTCTCACAGTGAGGGAACCACCAGAAGGCCCTCAGCGCTGGACCTCAGTGTACGGGCAGAATGATGGGGGTGGAGATGCTCCTTCAGGTATACTGGACTGAAGCCATTTAGGGCTTTAAAGGTCAGCACCAACACTTTGAATTGTGCTCGGAAACGTACTGGGAGCCAATGTAGATCTTTCAAGACCGGTGTTATGTGGTCTTGGCAGCCGCTCCCAGTCACCAGTCTAGCTGCTGCATTCTGGATTAGTTGTAGTTTCCGGGTCACCTTCAAAGGTAGCCCCACTACCTTTCATAAATGCAGTCCTACAGCTTAAAGGTGATAAAAGTCTTAAATGCCTCAGAAAATAATAAAAAGTACCTAAACAGTATGTGCAGAGGGACTGAGTTAACCTGGATGGAGAGATGTATGACAAAATCCCTTATCTTTGGCACAACTAGAATAAAGGCTACTGCAGAAAGGTAATGGTCTCATCCATTGGCCCACCCAGCTTTTGACTCTGGGCCTGCCCACCACTGGATTGCGGCCCTCCAGTCATTTCCCTGGAAAGGAATGTGGCCCTTTGGTTGAGAAAAGGTTCCCTTATGCCCACCCTAGGACATCTCAGCCAACTGATCTTTTATTTGTTTTGTTTAATCAGAAAGGCATGGATTGCAAAAGCACCATGAATATTATCAGGCTTCAAAGACACAAAGATCAAAGCACACAGCTCCTAAGATATGGAAATAACCCAGCATCCAATTACAAAAGTGTGGAGATTCTAGTACTCAATTAAATCAGTGTATTCTCATTATGAAACACATCATTTGCTTTTGTTTATGTAATAAATTTCTATCCCACACCTTCAACAGCTACAATCCCCAGGGTGGCAAGCAGTTTAAAAAATATAATAAAAAAATCTAAAAACATGTTATAATTAATTACAATAAAAATATCATCCTACGAATGGCAGAAAGCAAATCACAGCAGCTGTCGTAAATGCAGTCCTACAGCTTAAAGGTGATAAAAGACTTAAATGCCTCAGAAAATAATAAAAAGTACCTAAACGGTATGTGCAGAGGGATCGAGTGAACATCCATGGCAAGGGTACCGCAAAGAGATAATTTGGGAAGGGTGAATCTGCCCATTTTAGTTTCTCCCAGTTTCTCAAATTCAGTTTTGCACATTTCGCAGCAATTTGCTAATTTCTTATCTTTAAATCCTCGCAGAAATTCGTTAGTATTTTGGTGCAAATCCTTCGCAATAGACACATTTTTGCATACACATTTGACTCATATACATACATTTTTGCAAGCAATTTCCCCCAAAAGCATTTTTGTATACTATTTTTGCTAATGCAAGCATTTTATATGCACACTTCCCTCCAATATCCTTTTATCCTTTTTTGTTTGTTTGTTTACATTATTTAGTCGGAGGACTGTTCTGCAGAATTCAGTGAGAAGTGTGAATTTCTTAGTTTCCAATTAAAATGCAAACAAAAACCAAATCTCTCCCCCATCCTTATCTACAACCCAAAAGACACTCCCTCTGGTACCCGTCACATCTCAGAAGTTGGGGGCATTTTGCAGGCAGCCTCCCATACAGGTCTCACTGGCTGGACAAGGTCTGTGCAGGAGAAGATGGTGTAGCAAATTAATCATTATTAACACAGTCCCTGAACTATCTTTAAGCCTCCCAGTGGACAGAGATAAAGGTGCTGGAAGCAATTGCTTAAAGCATCTTTCCCCAACCTGGAGCCCTGCAAATGCTTTGGACCCAAACTCCCAGAGCCAGTCAGGATGGCTGTGTCTCCATCAAACCTAGAACCACACAGCTGTGCTGGCTGGGACTGATGGCAGTTGTGGTCCAAAACATCTGGAGGTCACAGGTTGGGGGAGTCTGGCTTACGTGACACCAATCAATTCACCGGTCGGGCTCAGTTCTTGGACTTAACACCAGGGCTTTCAGGACAGAGAGGAAATCTCAGGTACTGGTGCCTGCAATAAAGTTAGTAAGTCTTACACAGGATTTTTTAGCTTAAAGGAAATAAGTCTGCAATGCTGAGAGAAGTTAATTACCCTTTGCTTGTTCCTCTGAACCTGGAAAATAGGACACTTTGCTGGTGTGAGTGATTCTGGTGGTGTAGTTGCAACTCCTCATTGATGAGACGCTGCTCCACGACAGCCCCCTCCAAAAGATGCCTTTTTATCCTTCTTTGGAGGCTGGGGAGAGGGCTTGCCCTCCTTGGTGCTCATTGGTTGGTGGACAAGTAAGAGTTCTTGGCCTGCTCCTCCCTCCAGTATCTGACAGCTGGTGCTAGTCTATTGCATACCCCCATTTTCCTCTGGAGGGGAGGAGAACCTCAGAGGTAGGTGTTGTAAACTCAGTGCCAACAGCCAGCATCTTCGGGCAGTTGTTAGGGCTCTCGCATCCTCCTGATAGGGTTGCCAGCATCAAGGCCTCGCCTTGCCCCCTTGCACCAGGTGACTGGGTTTCTAAGCCATCATTTAAAAGGCTCAAAGTGTCCCAGAGAGACACAGTGTCAGGTATTGTGGGAAATTGAAATGGTGGGCTGAAGGCTAAGTCGCCACTGCTGCAGTGATGTGTATGGCCCAGGAAGTCCACTGATGTAGGCAAGAGTCTGCCAGGGGATATCTTGTCCAGGGCCCCCTCAAACCCGGAGCCAGCCCTGTATATACTATATATCATTGATTTGTTTTGCTCCTCAGCCAACAAAAGGCTCCCAGAGTGGCTAACAGATCACTAAAAAAGGAAGAGAGGGGCACAACAGAAAATGAAACTGGATTGGGATGGAGGAGGAAATGAACAAACTCAGGAACTAGTTCATAATATTCATTTCATTTATTAAATTTGTATACTGGTCTTTATCTGAAGGTCACTGGGCAGTACACAACATGGCGCATCTTATTAATTTGGTCACCCAACACTCTTTTCAGCAACAGTATGCAGTTTCTTGGTACACTGTGGGATCCATTTTGTCTGGCTAGATCCATTTTTACTTGGGAATGGATATAAGGTGAGAGAAATCCAAACAACGGGGAAACTGGAGCACACCAGGAGAGAGGAAGCAACAGAATTTGCCAGGCAAAAGTGGGCGGTTGATACCCAACAGAGAAGACCCAGCCTCAAGGGTTGCCACTCAAGATCACCTAACCACCTCAGGAAACCCCTAGACTGGGCCTGAAATTGGCCTACCAGCCCTGCCCTCCAAAAGTGGCCTAAGGATGGTTTGACTTGAACGATCCATCACCTGATACTATGTGGCATCAGGGGCAGAACAAGTAAATGGCAGGAAGAATCAGGAACACACACACACCACTTCAGTGCCCTCCTGGTTCTTCTTTTCCAATGGCTGGTATAGGAGTTGACACTCTTGGACCTGACGCTTTTCCCCATTGCTCAGTGACAACCAAATTCAAAATGTGCTGAAGTAAAGCTGGAGAGAAAGACTAGAACAGTGTTTCCCAAACGTTTTTGGGCAACGGCACACCTGTTTACCGGAAAAAAATCTCGCGGCACACCACCAATAAAGCCCCGCCCCGTGACGTCAGTGCGCAGCGTCACGCCGGGAGGGACGCACAAAAGTGAACGTTTTTTCCCTTCCCCTTGCCGGGGTGGGAGGAGGCAGCAGAGCGAGGGACTGAGGGACGGCGGCAGCTGAGGCGGCGGCGGCTGTTGTGGTGGTGGCGGCGATAGCGGGCGGAGGAGGAGCCGTCGCCGGGAGTTGCTGCTGCTGCTGTTGCTGCTGCTGCCCGGACATGCCGGCCTCCTCCTCCTCCGCTGTCTCGCGCTCCTCCCTTTTGCGCGCGCTGCCCCGCCGCTCGGCACCACCACCGCGGAGCCGCCCCCGGCTCGACGCGGATCCTCGCCGCCGCCGCCTCTCGCCGCCCGACTCGCCCGCCTCCCTCCCACGGCACACCAGCCGGTGTCTCACGGCACACTAGTGTGCCGCGGAACACCGGTTGGGAAACACTGGACTAGAAGACCCTTTTGTGTTCCTTCCAACTCTACAATTCTATGGTTCTATTAAATGCTTTCTCATTCAAACCACAGCTGCAAAGGAAGGTGGTTGTGCTGGCCCAAGGGGCTGCTGGGAGTTGTAGTGCAATGCATCTTGAGGGCACCAGGTTGTCATTCTTAGCTTGGAACATTCTGTTCCAACTTCCCGTCTCTCTTCAGCTATCCCTCTGAACTTGCACAGGAGATTCTCATTTCCCGAAATTTAGGAATGCCCATTTGCTGCTGAGTCCTTGAATTAAGATACTGGGCTTTGTCTTTTCCTTGCCTTGATTGATCATTAGCCAGGTGAGCTTCAAGGACAGAAGCATCCTCATCACGTTTTTATGTTCAAGAGAGCTCAGAAGGGCTTACTCTCAAGGGCTGCACACGCAGGCAAGTTTTTTTGAAGTGTGATGTCAGCATCCTCAAAATGTCATCCTCTTCCCTGCCTCGATTTAATCTGGATTTGCCATTCCCGTGCTTCATTTTGTTTTTCTTACTGAGTTTTCCACAGAAACAGCAAATCCGGATTAAATGAGGAAACAATATGAGACAGCATTTAAATGAGCACAACATCTTGTGGACAAGGTGTGAGAGGCATAGCCAGAAGCATCATGGAATGTGCAATCAGCTGTCTTGTGGAAATCCCCAAAATACAAACAGATGTGTATAAAAAAACACAAAGGAGGAAAGATTGAGAAACAAGTATGAGCAAGATTCTGTTTTGGACAAACAAATGTTTAAACCAGTGGTTCTCAACCTTTTTCCGGCCACTGTCTGCTTGGTTCTATAAACTCATCCCCAATGCCCTTACCCTACACCTCCAAAAACATTATTCAGAATAGTGGTTTGCACAACCCACTAAGGAAGACAGTAGCACAACAAAATTCAAAACGGTAACAATTAGTTGCATATTTATCCAAAATCCAATTAAAGCTATTTAGTTTAATTCCGCAAAACTGATTAAATTTATCCAGCAATGCCAGCTCTTCAAAGTCTGATAGCTATTTGCACCTCCAGCCTGCCATCTCTTCCCTCTTAGTGCCCCCTACGTAACCCCCCTCCCCCCAGGGGGCAGTGCCGCCCACTTTGGAACCCGCTACAGTGGAACCTCAGTTTTCGAACGCAATCCGTTCCAGAAGACCATTCGCCTTCCAAAACGTTCAAAAACTGAAGCATGCTGTTTTGGAAGCATTTATGTCTGGAAAAATCAATACGGAAGCCACATGGCACGTTCGGCTTCCAAAAAATGCTTGAAAACTGAAGCACTTACTTCTGGGTTTTCGGCATTCAAAAATCAAAACGTTCAACTTCTGAGACGATCAAAAACTGAGGTACCACTGTATTTTAAACAGCTAAGCACAATGTTTTTGAGCTGCTCAGAAGTGCTGACAGGGCCTTGCTCTTGTGAGTCTGACTACGGACGGGTGGAAAAATTCGATTTAAACAATTGAAGCAATATTCAAAGTCAAACACAGCCATCCTTCAACATTTGCATTTCTCTGAAATTCTCAGTGCAATTCTCCAGCCCAGTAATGCGTACAGAAATGTATGTATTAAGGTTAAAGGGTGCACAAAAATCCATCTATTTGTGAAAATAACACACAAAAGTGTGTGATATTAGGGGGAAATTGTATGACACATATGTGAACATTAGTCAAAACTGCACAGAAAAATTTAATAAGAGAAATTTGTGCTAGGATGCTGGTGAATTTTCATGGAGATCTTTACTAAAAAAAACCCTGATGTGGAAATGGGAAGAATGGATGTAAGATTGAAGGAACAAAAAACTAAAGAAACTGAAATTGAGGGATTCACTTATTCCTGGTACTGGTGCCCTGGAAGATGTCCAGACTTGCCTCAGCACTCAGTCTCTGACAGTGGAAAGCAAAAGACTCCAGAAATAGAAACTGATTACATGTCATTATAGATTAATTTGTTGCAATGCACAAAGTGTGTGTGTGTGTGTGAATATAATTAAAAGACTTGCCCAAAAAAATTTCATGCACTAAAAAAACCCCAAAACTAATAATCACAGGAAGCCAGCAATTAAAGGTCTCCTTGGAGGGAGAATGGGAACTCTTAAGGGCACAATTAAGAGAAGTGCTTCAAGTGGCAGCAATAGGCTGATGGACCGGGGATCCTGCCTGTCTGCTTGAAAAGAAGCAAGTGAAGAAGCCTCTCTTACTTTTGAATAGGAGGCTGAATAGGGGGCTTCCCTCGCGCTTAATCCAGAAGCTGCAGGTAGTGCAGAACGCTGCTGCACCATTGCAGACATCAGTGAGGTTTTGTCACCTGCACTGATTGCAGATTTGCTACTGGGTCAGGTTCAAGGTGTTACTATTAGTATATAAAACCCTTAAGAACTTGGAACCAGTACACCTTCAAGATTGCCTTCCCTACATGTCGGCGGGGTGGGTGGTGGGGAGGGCAGAGGGCATGTTTGCAGGTGGGAAGCCGATCTGTTTGGGACCCCCTCAATATTGGGGGTGCTCTGCCCCTGCCCACAAATACTGAGGGGGCCTTCCGCCCCTATAGTTGGTGCCCCTGCAGATTCCCCAAAGATCCTATTCAACAGTGCACAGCTGTGAAATTCCTCGCTACAGAATGGAGGCAATGGAAATGGATAAAAAAGTCTGGACAAATGGCAGAGGGGACATCTTTTCCTGGCTGCTAGCCAGAGTAGTCCCATGAACAGTGGTACCTCTGGTTGCGAACGGGATCCATTCCGGAGGCCCGTTCGCAACATGAAAAGAACGCAACCCGCAGCGGCGTGTCTGTGCACGCACAGGTTGCGATTCGCCATTTCTGCGCATGCATGTGATGTCATTTTGCGCATCTGCACATGCGTGAGCAGCGAAACCCGGAAGTAACCCTTCCGGTACTTCCGGGTCGCCGCAGGACGTAACCTGAAAGAACGTAACATGAAGCGGACGTAACATGAGGGATGACTGTAAGCCCTGCAAACAGAGTTGGTCTGCTCTGGAGAGCAGCTTCTGAAGTCAAACAAGAAGAGGGGACCATTCCCTGCACACCCAGTTTGTGGGCTTCCCAAAGCATCTAGCTGGCCACAGCAAAAGCAGGATGCTTGACTGACAATATCCTGCAGCAACAAGTCCCAGGGTTTACTTGTTTGTTGTGTATCTGTCCTGAACACAGTACCAGTGGCTTTCACTGGATACAGCAGGGGCAGGGAACATCGGGTCCTCTAGATGTTGCTGAACGAAAACTCTTATCACCCCTGGCCATCGGCCATGCCTGCTAGGGCTGATGGTAGTTGTAGTTCAGCAACATCTGCAGGGCGAAAGGTCCCCCACTCCTGCGAGAGAGTAAGGGAAGAAGTGAATTCAGCAGAAGAGGAGGTTAAGGGGTGATATGATAGCCATGTTCAAATATATAAAAGGATGTCACATAGAGGAGGGAGAAAGGTTGTTTTCTGCTGCTCCAGAAAAGCGGACACGGAGCAATGGATCCAAACTACAAGAAAGAAGATTCCACCTAAACATTAGGAAGAACTTCCTGACAGTAAGAGCTGTTTGACAGTGGAATTTGCTGCCAAGGAGTGTGGTGGAGTCTCCTACTTTGGAGGTCTTTAAGCAGAGGCTTGACAACCATATGTCAGGAGTGCTCTGATGGTGTTTCCTGCTTGGCAGGGGGTTGGACTCGATGGCCCTTGTGGTCTCTTCCAACTCTATGATTCTATGAGAGACGTGACAGGGTATAGCATTCAGTGTGGCCTGCTGTGACGCTGCAGTGCATCACAGTCAGGGGCGGGCTGTGCTGTTGACACAGCGGCTAGAGAGAGCTCTTTGGGGGTGCAGTGAGCAGGGGGCAGCCCTTGGACCTGGAATGCCAATCCTTTGGTCCTTCCGCTGTGTGATCAATCATTCATCTGGCTTTATTTCTGTGTTGGGTAATTAAGAGGCCTTGTTTATAGCTGCTGCTGTTGTTCTCTGTCGGCTGAAGGTAAAGAAGCCCGCAGATGTTTTTATTATGTTTTCCCAAGGCTCCAGGGATGGCGAGGAAATTTCCACTGGCTCATCTCAGCACAGACTGTCACACAGGTTGCATGAGACAGCCACGGGGAACCAGGGTCCTTCAGGTAAGGAGGAGGAGGAGGAGGAGAGCTTAGCTGGTGCTGTTTCTCCTCAACCAGCTCATTCTTCAGAGCAGAAGGCCAGCGTGGAGGTTAAGTGAGCTTGCAGATGATGCTAAGCTTTAAAGTCGAGTGCAATCCCCCCAAAGCACACCATATGCTTGTGGAGTGCACCTCATCCCCGGCTCAGCAAATTCAGCGCTCCCTCATTTGCTGGAAGTGCCAGCTCTGCCATTAGGCGAAGTGTGGCAAACACCTCAGGCAGCAGATATAGCGGGTAGGCAGCGGCAGCAGCCCCCCACCCAAGCACCGTTCCAGTGCCAGTGTCAACAGTCAACTTCTAGCCCAATCAGCTTCTTGCCCTTTGCCCTGGGCGGCAAAATGTGTGGGGCCAGCCCTGATTCCTGACTGAATCCCTACAGCCAGCTCTTTTGCTCCAGCTGCTCCCACCCCTCTCCCCAGAACCAAGGGGTGTCACAGATCTCAGTTGCCGGCAAACACAAGCCATCAAAGGCCATTAGCCTTTGAGCTGCCAAATGGATCTTCACTTTGCCTAAGGGCCATAGCTCAGAGGCAGAGCATCTCTTTGCATGCAGAAGGTCTCAGGTTCAATCCCCAATAGAATTTCCAAGGAAGGCTAGGAGAGAATCCCTTGCCATTCAACTAACTCTAGGATGAAGAACTAACTCGGCCTTTTCCCTAGATACCTGGTTTAAGAAGGTCTTGTTTATCACAAAGCTGAAAAATTCATTGATTCTTTAAGAGTTTCCAGGGGTAAAGCCAAAGCTATGGATTATACAGGTACATGATGGTCGTTCATGACTTATGCCAAAATACAAATTCATGCCTGGAAGATACCTACAAAGTATGGTTTTAATTGTATTCCAGGACTTATTGTTGACTGATCCATTGCACTTCCATTGAATCACGATCTTATCGTTTAATATTGTTTACAACTTTCTGCAATAACCATTTCTCCACTCTGCATCAAATGTTCATTTCTTAAATTGTGGACCATTGAATGTTGACAAGGCAAGCCACTGTTTCTTTCTGTATCTCTCAAACATTTGTAATGTTATCTGAAATAAAATAATTAAATGTTGGCAAGGGGAGTTACTCCCACTAATAATTCTGTTTAGGGACTGTGAATGTAACAACTCAAATTTCTTTTGTGTATATGTTTAGAAGAAGAAGAGAAGAGTTTGGATTTGATATCCCGCCTTTCACTCCCTTTAAGGAGTCTCAAGGCGGCTAACATTCTCCTTTCCCTTCCTCCCCCACAACAAACACTCTGTGAGGTGAGTGGGGCTGAGAGACTTCAAAGAAGTGTGACTGGGAGGACTTCCGGGTTGGCGCGATCTGGAAATGGCGGATTCCCTCCGAGCTCCGGAGGGAATCGGCTCAGCGGTGGATGGGTCTTTGCCGTGCCGGCGACACGGGGACCCTTAAAAACCGCAGGCGCGGAAGCCTGCGGACTGAAGACTCGGCGGGTGCCTTAAGCGCCCCCCCTGATTCGCGAAGAGCCTTTTTAAAGGCTATGGAGGGGATACGGGGGACGGCGCGGCACTGAGAGTCGATCGCTACCGCCGCTGAGCGAAGCCGCGAGCCATAACTGGAGAGCGCTGACTTCCTTCCTTGAAATTTGGACTGAAAAAAAGAACCCGTGAGTAATCTGGAACTGAACTTTAAAAATTTTACCTTCTGAATTTGAGACGACCGGGGGGTGTGCTAAAAGGAAGTCCCCACCCCCCCCTTGCAGACGATCCAGAGCAACGATATAAGAGCTAAGCTGGAGTGCCTACCCTGTAAAGGGTGAGTTTCAAAAAGACAGTAACTTCCAAGATTTGGAAAGGCAAATTTGAGCAGGAGAGTGGAGTGTTGGAAGAGACTTTGTTTCGTTGTAAACAACCCTCCCTCACGGGCCCGGGAGCGACCTGCTTTGGAGCCTGTATAGAGGAGCAGAATTTGACAGCTGTCAAAGCTGTCAAATGGACTGTTAACAGTGGAAAAATTGCTATTTAAGATCTCTCCGGATTAAAAGGAGTTACAATTGAATCAAAATTGTTGGAAACAAAGAAACAATAACAGGACAGAGGATTGTTGGAGAAAAGAACATTAAGTAACCAGATTCCCTCTAGGGGGAATTCTGTGGAATTACAATGGCTGTGGGTGGAAAGATACTGAGAGAAATCGAAAGGATGTTTTCACTGGTGGGAACCTTACAGGAGCAGACTACAGCTATGAGTAAACAACTGATGACCTTGAATTCTGAAACAAGTAGTTCTGCTGAATGTAATGAGGACTTGAGTGAGAAAGAACCCACAGCTGAATTCGAAATAATAAACAAAAAAGAGGAGAAGACAAAACAAGAAAGAGAACAAGTTAAGTGGGAAAATACTAACCAGAAGCCGACATCTGGAGAACACAAGCAAGGAGACTATTGGATTAAATCCATTTTAAGCCTACGAAAGATACAGAAGACGAAAGTGGAGGCCCCGGGAGTTTATGGAATTCAGGAACTTGAAATAAAGAAGTACAATTGGGGCCTCCACATAGACTTTGATTTTGATTATCATCAAGACTCAGGCCTTGTGGAAATTCTTCAGCAGTTGTTTCTAAATATGGGAAGAGACTATGGACTGATTGGATTGATTGTGAAGGAACTCTTTCGAGACTCGATGACCGACAAAAAGGACTACCAACAAAACCGGCGGAGAGGGACTGAAAAAGATTTGAGAGCCTCGGACGTGCGGAACCCAGGCTAAAAACTGTTATTTTGGACATGTCTTGGGAAAGGACGCAAACCGGGGATGGGAGGGAGGGAAGCATTTAAATTCAAACAACACTCAAGACCAGGGGGTTTAGTTAATAAGAAAATTATTCAAGAAAAAATGAGAAATCGAGGGAAGAGAATTGGGGTCCAACTTAGGGAAAATTTATTTTTGTTTTTCTTTATAAAAGGATTAATATTAAGATGGAAAAGGAAATGCCAACTTGCTGACATAAATTTGGGAATAGGGAGGCAAGGGTGGGGGTGGGGGGAAGTCAAGGACTAGGGTTAGAAAATAAGATGTTAGGAAATTGTACATGTTTGTCGTCTTTTATGTTTGTTTTGGTGTTCTGTGTTTTGTTTTTGTCTATATAAAATGTGAAAACCCAATAAAAATATTTAAAAAACAAAAAAAAAACAAAGAAGTGTGACTGGCCCAAGGTCACCCAGCAGCTGCATGTGGAGGAGCGGAGACGCAAACCCGGTTCCCCAGATTATGAGACTACCGCTCTTAACCACTACAGCACACTGGCTCTCAATTTAAATTTTAACTTTTATTCGGTTGTATTGTCTTTCTTTCTTTCTTTCTTTCTTTCTCTTACATTATTGAAATGTATTTCCTTTCTTAAATAAATTTCTTTAGGGAGGAAAGCACCCTGGAGGGCTGCTGCCAGTCATTGTAGACCAGTGTTTCCCAAACTTGGGTGTCCAGCTGTTTTTGGACTACAACTCTCAGCATCCCTAACTTGCAGGACCAGTGGTCAGGGATGATGGGCACCCAAGTTTGGGGAACACTGGTAGACAAATTACATGGAACCCAATATTCTGACTCAGGATAAGCAGCTTCTTGTGTTGCTGTGAATATGGACAGAGGAGTGCAAGAGCTTCCTAAGGCTTTGATGCAGTGCTAGTCCTGCCAGCCTGGATGGCTGAATGGCTGAATGGAATCAACATGCAAGCACAGGTCTGGAAAGGGAGGAGAGGAGAGAGAGAGAGAGAGAGAGAGAGAGAGAGAGAGAGAGAGAGAGAGCGCTCCAGGATGAGAATCTACCACCTGGGGGAACCAATCTTTCCACTCCCTGACAGCCACCACCAACAGCCTGTAAACACAACCTTCATAAGGTGGCCTTGCCTCTTGCTCCAAGGAAGGTGGCCAACCTTGATGCCTCTTAACAGCACTTTGATGTCCAGACATCAGCAAGTGGACTTTTTCCCAGGAGTGACTATTTGGCTGGTGAAAAGCACCGCCCGTCAATACCTGCAAATCCAGCTGCTGTTATGAGCATAGCTGCAGCCAGTCATTGAAAATTTGGCTACCTTTGACCGGATATCCCCAGCCGATGTGGACAGACTCCTCCAAGCTGGAAAGCCCACCACTTGTCCTCTTGACCCGTGCCCGTCCTGGCTGATTAGAGCGTGTCCAGACGAGGTGCGGGCCCCCCTGGGTGATATCATCAATTTGCCCCTTGGCACTGGGATATTCCCAGGGGAACTGAAGGAGGCAGTGGTGCGTCCGCTCTTAAAGAAAACATCATTAGATCCTTTAGATCTATCCAATTACCGCCCGGTTTCGAATCTTCCATTCCTGGGTAAGGTGATTGAGAGAGCGGTTGCTGAACAGCTTGGTAGGTTTCTGGCTGAAACATCTGCTCTCGACCCATTCCAGTCCGGCTTCCGCACTGGCCATGGGACCGAGACAGCTTTGGTCGCCCTAACAGATGATCTCCGCAGGCAGCTGGATCGAGGCGGGTCGGGGCTGCTGATTCTTCTAGACCTGTCAGCAGCCTTCGACATGGTCGATCACGAACTCCTGGACCGCCGCCTTGCCGATGTGGGGATCCAGGGCACAGTCCTTCAATGGCTGCACTCGTTTCTCTCCGGTCGGGGACAGAGGGTGGCACTTGGGGGGGAATTGTCATCGCGCCACTCCTTGGTGTGTGGAGTGCCTCAGGGTGCGATTCTCTCCCCGATGCTTTTTAACATCTTTATGCGCCCCCTCGCCCAGCTTGTCCGGAGTTTTGGGCTGGGTTGCCATCAGTATGCCGATGACACCCAACTCTATCTGTTGATGGATGGCCATCCTGACTCGGCCCCAGATACACTGACCAGATGTCTGGAAGCTGTGGCTGGATGGTTACGTGGGAGCCGGTTGAAGTTAAATCCTTCGAAGACAGAGGTCCTCTGGCTGGGACGGGACGATATGGGATTGAGGGGGCAACTCCCGTCTCTTGCGGGGGTGCAATTAGTGCCAGCATCATCCGTGAAGAGTTTGGATGTAATCTTCGATACCTCCCTCTCTATGGAGGCGCAGATTACAGCTATAACAAAGGCGGCATTTTTTCATCTCCGCCAAGCTAAGCATTTGGCTCCTTATCTCTCTCGCCCTGACCTAGCCACTGTGATCCATGCGACGGTCACCTCCAGACTGGATTATTGTAACTCGCTCTACGTGGGGCTGCCCTTGAGACTGACCCAGAAACTCCAGCGGGTGCAGAATGCCGCGGCGAGACTCCTTACGGGGTCTTCGCTGCGAGATCATATCCATCCAGTGCTGTACCAGCTGCACTGGCTCCCGGTGGAGTACAGGATCAGGTTTAAGGTGCTGGTTTTAACCTTTAAAGCCCTATACGGCCTAGGACCCTCGTACCTACGGGACCGCCTCTCCTGGTATGTCCCACAGAGAAATTTACGGTCTGCAAATAAAAACACCCTAAAGATCCCAGGCCTCAGAGAGGTTAGGCTGGCCTCAACTAGAGCCAGGGCCTTCTCGGCCGCGGCTCCAATCTGGTGGAACGCTCTGTCACAAGAGACTAGGGCCCTGCAGGACTTGACATCCTTCCGCAGGGCCTGCAAGACAGAGCTGTTCCACCAGGCCTTTTGTCAGGGCGCAGCCTGACCCCCTCCTCTGGCAATCTACACAAAATTTTGCTTGATGGTTGCCATTAATTTGATTTTAATTTGATTTAATTAATTTATAATGAATGTTTTAGAATGTTGAGTTATTTTGATTGTTGTTAGCCGCCCTGAGCCCAGCTTTGGCTGGGGAGGGCGGGATATAAATAAAATTTATTATTATTATTATTATTATTACCTGAGCTCCAGGCTGGGAAGCACCTCCTTCAAAAAAACCTCTTGGGGCCCATAATGGCAGGATGGAGATGGATGGAGCTGATGTCTCATACAGAAGAAACAGGTCCAGAAGAACAGGGATGGTGAAAATTGGTACTCTCCATTTGTTGTTGGACTCCAACTCCCATCATCCTTGGCCATGCTGCCTGGGGATGATGGGAGGTGGAGTCCTACAAACATCTGGAGGGCCGCAAGTGGTCCCCATCCCTGCCAGCTGCTGTCTCGGACCTCCAAGAGCTACCTCTCTGTTGCCCCCTCTTTGCATACTCCTCCCGCTGAACTCCTTCCTGGCAGCCTTCCTGTTGTCTTAATTTTCCTCATTGCCTAGGAATTGGGGTGCATGTGTGCAAACCTATCTAATTCACACTCCCAAAAAGAATATGCAAACGAAAAAGCAGCTGTCAAAATCTCCAAATCTCGCTGTTCTCTAATCCCAAAATGTCTTTTAAAATGTGTCTATTCTAGGAAAGGGTGCCTAAAAATGAGACCTGTGAGTATAGGGCAGTATACAAATTTATTTATGTATTTAATGCTGCTGCTGCTGCTGCTGCTGCTAATAATAATAATAATAGTGGAAGTAATAATAATAATAGTGGAATAATAAAATAGTGGAAGTGAACAGCTGGCTTCGCAAATGGTGTAAACAGGAACGGTTTGGATTCTTAGATCACGGACTGCAGTTTCTTGAAGATGGACTTCTGGCAAGTGATGGGCTGCACCTCACAACGGTTGGGAGAAATGTTTTTGCCAAAAATCTCAGAAACCTCATCAGGAGGGCTTTAAACTGACTAATGTGGGGGAGGGAGACAGTGCTCCTGAAGGTAGGAGTCTATCAATTAATGAAGATGATCATCCAAATGTCATAGACCAAATGGAGCAAACAGCACGCGGACCTAGTGGAGGGAGGAAAAAATCCTTAAATAAGAGACACGGGGGAATGATTAATGGACTTCAATGTCTGTACACTAATGCGCAAAGCATGGGAAATAAACAAGGTGAGCTTGAGCTCTTGGTACAGCAAACTAAATATGACATAATAGGCATCACTGAAACCTGGTGGGATAAGTCCCACGATTGGAATGTAATAATGGAGGGATACAATCTATTTCAGAGAAACAGACCAGACAAGAAAGGAGGAGGAGTGGCGTTATATGTCAGGGGTGTGTATACCTGTGAAGAGATCCAAGATTTAGAACCTCAAAGCCAAAGTGAGAGCATTTGGGTCAAAATTAAGGGAGAGAAGAATAACAGAGACCTCATTGTGGGAGTTTACTATAGATCCCCAAGCCAAACGGAGGACATAGATGATGCCTTCCTGGAACAGATGGCCAAGCATGCAAAAGGAAGGGAGATAGTAGTAATGGGGGACTTCAATTACCCGGATATTTGTTGGACGTCAAACTCAGCCAAGAGCATAAGGTCAAACAGATTCCTCACTGGCCTTGCAGACAACTTCATTGTCCAGAAAGTGGGAGAAGCAACAAGAGGAACAGCCATTTTAGACCTGGTCCTAACCAATGTTGATGACCTGGTTAGTGGGGTAGATGTGGAAGGATCATTAGGCGCGAGTGATCATGCTCTTCTGAAGTTTACTATACAGCGGACAGTAGCAGCCAAGCATACTAGGACTCAATTTCTTGACTTTAAGAAAGCCGACTTCATAAAACTTAGGGAAGTGCTGGGTGAGATCCCATGGACAGCAATACTAAAAGGAAAGGGAGTTCATGATGGCTGGGAGTTTGTTAAGACGGAGATAGTAAAAGCACAACGTCAGGCAATACCAATGAGACGAAAACATGGAAGGTGCCTAAAGAAACCAGGGTGGCTATCTAAAGAACTTTTAACTGAATTAAGATTAAAAAAGGATGTGTACAAAAAATGGAAAAGGGGGGAAACCACCAAAGAGGAATTCAAACAAATAGCCAGCACGTGTAGACACAAAGTCAGAAAAGCTAAAGCACAGAATGAACTCAGGCTTGCTAGAGAGGTTAAAAGCAACAAAAAAGGCTTTTATGGGTATGTTCGTAGCAAAAGGAAGAACAAAGAAACAGTGGGGTCACTCAGAGGAGAAGATGGTGAAATGCAAACAGGGGACACAGAAAGGGCTGAACTCCTCAATGCCTTCTTTGCCTCAGTCTTCTCCGATAAAGAAGACAATGCCCGACCTGAAGAATTTGAAGCAAATGATTCAGCAAAGGAAACACAGCCCAGAATAACTAAGGAGATAGTACAAGAATATTTGGCTAGATTAGATGTATTCAAGTCTCCAGGGCCAGATGAACTGCATCCAAGAGTATTAAAAGAACTGGCAGATGTGATCTCAGAACCACTGGCAGTCATCTTTGAGAATTCCTGGAGAACAGGCGAAGTCCCGGCAGACTGGAGGAGGGCAAATGTTGTTCCTATTTTCAAAAAGGGGAAAAGAGAGGACCCAAATAATTATCGCCCAGTCAGTCTGACATCAATAGCAGGGAAGATTCTGGAGCAGATCATTAAGCAAACAGTCTGTGAGCACCTAGAAAGGAATGCTGTGATCACCAATAGTCAGCATGGATTTCTGAAAAATAAGTCATGTCAGACTAACCTGATCTCGTTTTTTGACAGAATTACAAGCCTGGTAGATGAAGGGAACGCAGTGGATGTAGCCTACCTTGATTTCAGCAAAGCATTTGACAAGGTGCCCCATGATATTCTTGTAAAGAAGCTGGTAAAATGCGGTCTTGACTATGCTACCACTCAGTGGATTTGTAACTGGCTGACTGACCGAACCCAAAGGGTGCTCATCAATGGTTCCTCTTCATCCTGGAGAAGAGTGACTAGTGGGGTGCCACAGGGTTCTGTCTTGGGCCCGGTCTTATTCAACATCTTTATCAACGACTTGGATGATGGACTCAAGGGCATCCTGATCAAATTTGCAGATGACACCAAACTGGGAGGGGTGGCTAACACCCCAGAGGACAGGATCACACTTCAAAACAACCTTGACAGATTAGAGAACTGGGCAAAAACAAACAAGATGAATTTTAACAGGGAGAAATGTAAAGTATTGCACTTGGGCAAAAAAAATGAGAGGCACAAATACAAGATGGGTGACACCTGGCTTGAGAGCAGTACATGTGAAAAGGATCTAGGAGTCTTGGTTGACCACAAACTTGACATGAGCCAACAGTGTGACGCGGCAGCTAAAAAAGCCAATGCAATTCTGGGCTGCATCAATAGGAGTATAGCATCTAGATCAAGGGAAGTAATAGTGCCACTGTATTCTGCTCTGGTCAGACCACACCTGGAGTACTGTGTCCAGTTCTGGGCACCACAATTCAAGAAGGACACTGACAAACTGGAACGTGTCCAGAAGAGGGCAACCAAAATGGTCAAAGGCCTGGAAACGATGCCTTATGAGGAACGGCTAAGGGAGCTGGGCATGTTTAGCCTGGAGAAGAGGAGGTTAAGGGGTGATATGATAGCCATGTTCAAATATATAAAAGGATGTCACATAGAGGAGGGAGAAAGGTTGTTTTCTACTGCTCCAGAGAAGCGGACACGGAGCAATGGATCCAAACTACAAGAAAGAAGATTCCACCTAAACATTAGGAAGAACTTCCTGACAGTAAGAGCTGTTCGACAGTGGAATTTGCTGCCAAGGAGTGTGGTGGAGTCTCCTACTTTGGAGGTCTTTAAGCAGAGGCTTGACAACCATATGTCAGGAGTGCTCTGATGGTGTTTCCTGCTTGGCAGGGGGTTGGACTCGATGGCCCTTGTGGTCTCTTCCAACTCTATGATTCTATGATTCTAATAATAATCATAAAGCATCTATTGGTAAGAAAAGTCCACAAAATGCATCACAATGGGGTAAACTGCAAAAATATATAGCTTAGGCAAAGTTGCACACAGAAATACACTGAAATATTGTGCTTGATGGACCAAAAGTCTGGTCTAAAGCATCCATAGGGAAAGGGATGTGGCTCAATGGCAAAGTACTTGCTTTGCAGGCAGAAGGTCCCAAGTTCAATCCTCACATCTCCAAGCAGGGTTGGGAATGTCCCTTGCCTGAAACCCTAAAGAGCTTCTGCCAAGTCCGTGTAGACAATGCTGAGCTAGACAGACCGCTGGTCTGACTCAATATAAGGCAGCTTCCTGCATTCCTCATTAAATCAGCTCTCTGTTCAAAACCATGAGGACTAGAATCTTAGCCTGGTGGTAGAGCATCTCCAGGCAGGACTGTGAAAGACTCCTGCCTGAAATCCTGCAGAGAGCTTCTGCCAAGTTAGACAGTACTGAGCTAGATGCATCAACTGGTCCAACTAAGTAGAAGGCAGCCTCCAACATTCTTATGCTCATCCCCCTCTGTGTTGTCAACCCTGACTCTATCTCTTTGTGGCATCCCAGCTTAGCAGTGCCCAACCAAGCCCCCTTTGCAGCCCCCACTATTCCAAGAGCCTGATACCTGAGAGTCTGGTCCGTGGCGAAATTACGTCTTTCTGGGAGCCATTTATGGGAGCGACCACCAACAGGATAGAAGACAATCTATGCCTCTTCTCCAGCGGAGAATGTGGAATAAGAAACAGAATGTCATCAACGCATCCGTTAATGGGGATGGCTTAATTAGGACGTGGCTCTGCTCAGCTGACAGCACAGCCGTCATTGCCAGGCCTCTTGAGAATGGGTCTCCAGCTGCTCGTTCATTTTGTTTTATGCTCCCCTCAGGTGGGGCATTTGAGTTTTTATCTTCATTATTTGGAATGAGAGCTTATTGATCAACTCCAAAGCCTGCTGGGGACTTCAGGAACCTTTTGGCATGCCATCATTTGGATCCCCAGGTGCCCATTGTTTGACTTTCTACCTCTGGGGCTTCCAAGCCAAACTGCCAAAGTCAACAGATGTCAGTGTTGTCTCTGGCGAGCTTTGGCAGGTCGTGCCAAGCGTATCTCTCCAGCTCCGACATCGCTCCTGAATGTGCTATCAGTACAAAAGAAAAGGTGGTGGAGGAACCTTTTAACTATCCACTTTGCATTCTGAATATGGTACTTTCCCCCCCCCCTTTCCTTTCTTGAGTAAAGTTTTATAAAATGCGTTAGAAGGTTCCACTGAATACCCCAAGACAAATGTACAAATAAAACCATAACCAAAAGAAACAAGTATAAAACCATGCTTTTATTCAACCATGTCTGTTGAATAAAACAGTCAATAAACATGAAAAGGGTTCTACTCTCATCCTTCTCATTATTGGAGGAAGCTGTTTGGGATGTGGGTGGCCTAGGGGGAATTTGATATTTATTAACTAATGAATGGAAACAAGGTAACGTTGGAATGATCCTGTTTCGCTTTACAGTGGTACCTCAGTTGTCGAACGTAATCCGTTCCGGAAGACCGTTCAACTTCCAAAACATTCGACAACCGAAGCACAAAGGGCGGCCAGCAAAGACGATGGGAAAAATAGAAAAACATGTAGCATAAGCCGTTTGATTTGTGAGGCATGTTTGAAAACGGAAGCAATTGCTTCCGGGTTTTCGGCATTCAGGTTCTGAATCGTTCGACTTCTGAGACACTTGAAAACCAAGGTACCACTGGTACTATACCACTGTATTGTCAATGACTTGCCTATGTTGGGTCAAACACTCCAATAATGCAGTCTGCCCCCCCTTTTTTGTACCACCCCTCCTTTGTGGACACAGAACCTTCCTTCCAGTTGCTAGCTAATTGCAGCTGCACTGCAGCCAGTAACATTGCTGTTAATTATCTGTATTGAATTCCATGATTGTTATCACTTTCAATGTAGGAGAATCGGATCTAGTTAGAGCAGGGGTTGTCAACCTGGTGCCTGCCGCCCACTAGTGGGCGTGTCAGGATTCCAGGTGGGCGGTAAGGTGTTCTGCGCCACACGTTACTGCAACACTGGTGGGCGGTAAGGAAATTTTACCATCAAGAAAATTGGTAGGTATAAAAAGGTTGACTACCCCTGAGTTAGAGGGTTTGGTTGGTAATTTTGCCAAGTTCAATCAAATGCCTCCTTCCAAGCTTTGTTGAGCTATAGGGCAATCCCACCACATATGAAGCACTGATCCTATTTTCTGGATCCATGCAGACACAGGAAGTTTCAGGAGCTGCCCAGTTCCCCACATGGAAAATAAAGATGAGGAGAAAGATGGAAAGGGTTGCTCCTCAGAGTTGTGAAGAATTTCAAGGATTTAATGAGGACAGGCAATGAATCTACCGCAGATTCTGAACTTTCCTCTGCCACAGACTCTCTCAGCTCACTAAGCCCTGTTATCTCTTCAGCTTCTGACACCTCCTCCTCCCAGTCTTCTTCCTCTGACCATTCATCATTTTCCCACCATCACCACACCCCTGACTCTGAGCCTTCTTCCCTTGAGGATCCCTCAGCTGGTTCCTCCCACCATTCCTCTGTGGCCAACCATCCATGGCAGCCAGTGACTACCACAGTGAAGATCCAAAATGTCCACCACAGAACATTCCCCAGAATCCTTGGTGGTGCATCGATGTTCCTTGGCAAACAAGCTGATGAAGATGAAGACTGAAAGACTCAAGGCCAAAGAGAAGAGTCCTCCTCTTCCACCTGTAGGCCCAACCTCTCTATTACAGCCTTGTGCAACATGTTCTGTTCTTCAGGCATGCTAGCCAAATTCTGAACTCCAATTTGAGTTCAACAGCTGACATATTTCCCTTTAAAGAGCTATGCTTTAAAAGGCAATAAAGAAGGAAAAACTTGTCCGGAAAATCCTTATCTTCTTGTAGCGTGATCTTTGGTGCAGTTATTGGCCAGTCCACAACGCGGAATGAGAAAGTTACACAACAGTTGTTTAGAGTGAAACGGCTCAGAAATATCTAGTAGCAGTTATATAGGTTTTATATGGTCCCTATGAAAATTTACAGGTGCTATTTTGAAACCAATTGATTTTTACAGGACTACTAAAATCTAGGTGGAATTTTCCAAAAGAATGCTGACAAGAGTCCGGCTGTTTAGTCTTCCCCAACCTGGTGCCCTCCAGATGGTTTGAACCACAACCTTTGCTGCAGATGTGAAGCATGGACCATGCATTTTGGACCGTGCTGTTTGGTTGTGGGAGACTGTTGACCTAGGCAATCTGGAAAGGAATGTGAAAAAAATCCCTGGAATGCAAGGCAGTTTGGATTGCCACAACATTGTTTTATAAGCAACACCACAATATTTGCTTGTTTGCTCACATTCATATCCCACCTTTTCCTCCAAGTAGAGCAAAGTGGCACACGTGGTTCTCCTCCTCCTCATTTTAATCCCCCACAACAACCCTGTGAGGTAGGTTAGGCTGAGAGGCAGTGCCTTGCCCCCCAAAATCGCCCAGTGAGCTTTAGTGGCCAAGTGGGGATCTGAACCCCAGGCTCCCAAGTCCCAGTCCAACACTCTCACATTACACATTACATTGACTCTCTGATCTTTAATCATCAGTGCGATCCATCAATACTTTAGCCACGGGTCTTATTAAATGTACTGGCTAATGTGGGAAGTCAGTTCCCATGTATTACAGATGTCACAGGGAGGTTTCAAGGACAGAGCAAACGCTTTGCTTCAGAAGGCCCCATAGCTACCACCAGACTGTGCCACATCTTATTTAAGACACCACCCTTGTTAGCACATTCCACTTTTCTTTTTCTTTTTACAAAGGCTCATCTCAAAAAGGATATTGGATACCAGGATGGTTAAAAAGAGCTCTGCAGTGCTGAATTAGGCCAGAGGTGGTCCAGCCATTCCAACATCCTGTTCTCACTGCGGCCAGCCAGATGTCCCACGAGCAGGACCTGAGTGCAACCCCACACACCCAATCCTCATTTTGATATGTGATTTCCACTAACATGTTTTTGTGCAAACTTCCCATCCATGTGAAACATTCTTGTTACGCGTTATTTGCTTGGAGAACTGCATCACGGAAGGCAGAGAGGTGCAAATTCCCAAGGATAGCTGTGTTCCCATTTGCAGGCTGTTTCAGAAAGTGTGGATCAGGAAAGTTCACAGCAAAATCTGAGCCAAACCAAATTTCTCTGCCTCCCCTCCCCTGGTTATCCTCAAGACAGCGAATGGTACAGATGGGCATCATGACAATTGTACGTATATTTAAGCTACAAGGTAATCAAGACCACCCACTCCCCATTTCCCTCTAATTTCATTGCTTTGTTGTCTCTTTCCACTACCACAGGTGCCTGTCCACTGAGGATGGCATTTCAGGGACCTGACAACGTGGTCCGCAGTCCCCAAATCTCATGCCGTAACAAACTTGTCAGGCTTTAAGGTATCACAAGGAACTTGGTTGTTTCCCTTGGGAATTATGTAATCTCAGGCTTACAGAAGGCAGGGCTTTGCTGGGGAGGATGCCTGCGCTCTGCAGTGCAGCTATTTTTGGAGCTGATAAGTACGGGGGCTCACAGTGAAAAATGCAGCAGAAAGAGAGATGTATTAGGAGTGTAGCAGCGGGGTATGATCAGCACTGACTGGAGGATGCTCAAAGCAGCAGAGGCAAGCTGGAACACTTTGGAACGGCTACAGAGTCCCTGGGATTCAAGAATTCTATTGGGTGGTTTTGCAAGCGATGCTGTGGAAACCCCCTCTCTCTGCCCCTCCACCCTAGCTCCTGTATCCTTGAAAGGTCCTTGAAGGCTTGCAAGAAGCCGCACAGCTGATTGATTTTATTTTTTTTGGATTTTTTTTTAAGGAGGCCGCCCTTTCTCAGGGAAGCACACAGCAAAGGAAACTCCTGCAGGTTCTAGCAGAGTGTAAAGGGAACTTTTGGGCAGGAGTTGTCAGGGTGAATCTGGGAAAGGCGGCTCAGGAGCCAAAGCCGGCACATGCCAGGGGGCCGCCACAGTTCCCCATGGCAACTGGGAGCTCAGTTTGCTCAGCGCTACAGACTCTCCAAACCTCAAGCACAAGAAAACTCCCCACCTCTTGACCCTCAGCTTGGATTGAATGCCCCAGTTAGGGACCAGTCCAAAGAATCAGTTTGTTTGCCCACAAATAAGCAAGAGGGGCCATGTGACTTGGCAGGCCACGCTTTGTCAGGATGGCAAAGGCTCTATTGTAAGTCCTGGGTCAAATCCAGGACAAGAGTGTGCCTCGCTGAATTAGTGCTACCAGGAGCCACTCGGGACAAAGCCCAGGTTGATGGAGGTTGGAAAGGCACCACAAAATCCTGAGCCACATCCAACAGGGGACAACAACAACAACAACAACAAGAATAATAATAATAATAATAAATTATTTGTACCCCGCCCATCTGGCTGGGTTTCCCCAGCCACTCTGGGCGACTTCCAACAAAGATGAAAAATACATTAAAATGTCACACATTAAAAACTTCCCTGAACAGAGCTGCCTTCAGATGTCTTCTAAATGTCAGGTAGTTGCTTATCTCTTTGACATCTGATGGGAGGGTGTTCCACAGGGCAGGAGCCACTACCAAGAAGGCCCTCTGCCTGGTTCCCTGTAGCTTTGCTTCTTGCAATGAGGGAACTGCCAGAAGGCCCTCGGCGCTGGACCTCAGCGACCGGATAGAACGATGGGGGTGGAGATTCTCCTTCAGGTATACTATGGGTCAACCATCCTGGCACCTTCTAAAGACTTTGGACTACACATTACACAACGCACCTCAGGTGGAAATCTCCCCCTCCCCCAGGCCCCCCAGAATCAGGGAATAAAATGTCCTGTATTGGCTGGGCAATATGCACTCCCTCATGCCCTCCAAGTCCCCCAATTTTCTAGGGACAGTTTCAGAATTACAAAAGCTTCTGATTTGATCCTGGAATGCCCCCACCCGCAACTCAATTTGCACTGAGGTTTTTTTGCTTTTCTCTGAAGCAAATTGTATGTGTGTGTCCATCAGAGAGAGGGGGGATGTTGCATTTGGCTTTGGCTCCAGAAACACCCGCTGCTGGAATGCTGCACCCAAAATACTATCCCTCCCCACAAGGGAATTATTCAGCCATCATGATTGGGGGGGGGGGGAGGTTCTCTATGACAACTTACAACTTGAATAAAGAGCATGTGGTTAGCATGTAAAAGGACCCAAGTCCTGTCCCTGTTATCTCTAGCTAAGGGAGGATGGAAATAGCTCTCTGAATCTGGATAACCTTCGGCATCTCGGCCTAACAGATTAGACCAGCTTGGAATACAACATGCCATACGTTCAGAAGATCAGCTCTGTCAGTAGGGCAACTGAGACAACACAGGGGTGAGGGATACCCCAAATTTGATGGACCCTGAGGGCTACCCTCACCTCCATGGTCCTGCTGTCAGCACACTCAACACCTCCAAGCACACCTGAACATTCATTTGTGCTGACAGCCTGTCTCTTCTTTTACGTAAAGACCAGCTTGCCAGCACAAGTTGCTGATGTGTCGTCCCCAGCTACTTCCCTGAACAGGTAAGGGCCTCCGATAAGTTCACAACCTCCTTATACAAGTCAAGGAAAAGAGATTAAAGAGCAAGCAGTAAATCCAGCATGTGCAGCCCAGATTTTAACACAGATAAAAGCCTGAAGAATTTGGCAACAGCTGCGCTGTCCAAATAAGAAAAGGAGTTTTATCAGCACTCTTAACGCTTTGCGAAATCTCTCCTTGAAAACAATGGGGTTAGAATACCAGCTTTCCTGACTAAACAGATAGGTGACAAATGTCACGTTGCCAATTTGACTAGTGACTTTTTGACAGTAAACAGGGATTCTGTCACTGCTGAAGTGGTCATGTACTATTCATGAGGACTAGCTTCTTTTACAATATTTACATACACTCTGAAAACTTATAGCACATGGTTGGCTTCATATCCCAGCACTTCCACCTTTCCCTAATAGGAATAAATAGTGGATGGGCCTTTTCCATAGGAACATAGGGTGCTTGGGACTCCTACATGCTTGGAAGCTGCAAGGGTTGGGAGACAGGAGGGAACCTCTCAGATAATTCCTATATATTTTGTTTGCCGTGCATTTGGACCTCTCTTAAGCAGTTTTGCATGATGATCCCTGAGATCAAAGAGCAGCTGTCCATCAATGTTTGGATACAATCGGACACCATTTTGAATCAAGATGGTGGACTAAACCTTTCAAAACTATGCAGATTTTAGCCAATGGTTTCAAAACTGCACTGGTTTTAACCAGATTTCAAAGTTGCCCTGGTGTTTGTTTTGTTTTGTTTATTCACAGCCTTCCCAAGGAGCAACACTAGTACCTTATATTCAGCCATTGTGTTTGGATGTATTTTTGAGCACACTGACCGCTTATATTAACTATATATGCTTGAAGTAGGATTGATGAATTATTCTTTATTGCTAACAGTAGCCGATGTTTCTTGTTTCTTTTAATTATGTTTGCAGTAAAAACAACAACCCCTTTTTAAGAGATAAGCAGAAACAAGGCAGTACACAATGTTACAAAAAACCAGTTTATTAACCCTTGCTACAGGTGAGTTAAGAGAACATTTCAACACAGCCAGCCTGCCCTTGACACAGCTGAGGAGCAGGGCCAGCCCAAGACATTTTGGCACCTGAGGCAAACCTCAAAATGGCATTCCACCCGTCAGGGAAGAAGGGATGAGTGACGATTTACATCAGGTACAAGGTGGGGAGGGAAGATCTACATTGGGTTGGGAACAAGGGTGGGAGGAGGCTAGCAGTGCATAGTATTAGCCAAGGGGCCACTCTAGAGGTGGCACTGGGGGGGATGCCAAGGAGGAGGTAAATCCAGTCTCCAAGGAGGGCACCACAGGAGGTGAAGCATTCCTCTGAGGCCGGGTCTGCTGCCCCTGTGGATCCTGCCACATGGGTGGGCCAGCCCAGGCTGATGTTCACACAGAGGGAACAGACACCTCACTGCAGCAGGGGCTGAGGACAGACTAGGAGCAACACCCCACAAAATAAAGAGAGGCACACATGACAGGAGGGGAGCCTTCAAGATCAACGGAGAAAATATAAACATGTATTTCCACCAGTATGTTCCACTCCCTCCCAAGAGTGGCTCAACCAACCTTACCCAGCCCAGTGCAATAGAGAGGATGAGCACGTTTGGACAACCAGACTTCCACCATCTAACACATCTGAAAAACACTAAACGTCTTGTCTGTAGTAATTCCAAAGAACAGGTCCCAGGAGCAGGCAGAGAAGGGAAGAGAGTCTTGTTATTCAGTTGCTAGCAAAACTGGGGATTTATTTGAAACATGGCAAGATGACTCGGGGCCAGCAGTGAGAGGGACTGTCCCTGCAAAATGCTCCACTGCTCAAGTTCTCCAGGACACCAGCGATCGAGGGCTGGCGGGCAGGCTGGCACTGATGCATGCAGACCCCCACCAGGAGGGGGCAGCAGATTCGCCTCGAGCTCCACTGGAGCAAATGCACTATAGAGCAATCTCCGCAAGGCCTAGTTTGGGAGGAAGACAGGCAGACAGTGAAATCCAGTTCAGCTTAAATTGGATGCACAAACAGGTAAGACCTTAGGGCAGGGATGGAGAGCCTGGGGTCCTCCAGAGGTTGTTGGACCAGAGCTCCCATCACCCTGGTCCACCCCTGGCTGCTGGGAGCTGGTGTCCAAGAGCATCTAGAGGGCTGCATTCCTGCCTTACGGTGTAGTGGGAAACAGGACATCTTGCACTGAAATCTGGTATACATTTGGACATGGAGTAATAGATGACTGAGGAGGACTCAAATGTCTCTAGGAAAAAAGGTAGAGTGGCGATTCAACATTCATTTTGCATAACGTAGTATTCGCTAAGGTGCTGATTCCAGAGCCTCCAGAAGAGAAGCAGCCGAGCACTTTCACCTCTCTTTTTTATTTCCCTCTTTAAAATGTCATCAGTCGGAATCATAGCTGGATCTGCAGGTTACAGGGCAAATGTAGCAGGATGGACACCCAAGCAAAACATGGCTCCCTCTTAAAAGAATTATTACAAGGTCTGCCCTGCTGCCACAGCCCCCCTGCTTGAGCAAACAGAGGTGTGTTGGGCTCCCTCCCCATGTGGGCTCTCAAGTCTGGTGAGGGCAACTTCCCACCCACAACCCTTAAGGAATGCATTTCCCTCACAGCCAGACTGCCGGGACACGGTGTCCACTGGACAAAGAGTTTAAAAGGCGAGGTAGGATCCTTCATACTCTTGCCAACCTGTTCTCTACCTTTGATCCAAGCACACCTAGGAGTCTAGTGAGACGGGAAAAGAGAGGGGGGAAACTAGGGTGAGGAGACCCTGGAAGAGTCCAATGCTAGTAATGAATAATCAGAGTATAAGAGATCTTCTGAGGTCCAGAATGTAATTTTACACCTGTGTAGAGGCATTACCATGGCTTGCTCAACAAACCATGAGCTGCCCCACAGGCGATCAAAGAAGCCATGATTTATTTCATTTTCCAGCTGCTCTTGCCTTTGTCGCTTAGGGAACATCTGAGTTGGGTGAGGGGCTAAACATACCATAGTTAAAGAAAGGGTGCTGGGCTCCCAGGCAATGCCAATCCACAGTTAAAACAAACCAAGGTTCATCATCATGGGTTGTCGGCAGTAAACAAACCACAGTCGTGCTACTGGGCAGGGTTCATATATAACGACGAGTCATAGATTACTGTTACATGAGAATCTGGCTTTCTATTGGAACAGCACAGGAAGGACCCACATGCAAGGGTTTCTGATACTGCCTTGGGGTAGGTGAGCTGGCCAGAGCAATTCCCCCACCTGCAGTAAAGATGCACAATGAAACTGGTTCACAAAGGCTGCCCAATCTAGCCGTCTCAGATTGGGGTAGCACAGAGGTAGGAAAGATATGGCTTTGAGGCCCACTTCCAGATTTCCTCTTCTCCTCCCGCCCCCATCTCCTGTATGCAGCTCCAGCTGAAATCCAAAGGGGCACAGAGGCAGCTCCGAGGATTTGCTAATCAGGAGGGTGGCTCCAGAGAGATAATGGCAAACAGCCCTGCTGGGAAATTGGCTGATGTGTGCACTCCACTTCTCCGAAGCCAGTCCCAACAGGACTTACCGTTTCTCCTCTGGACGCAACCAGAGGGGAAACAGTGCCCTTTCTGTGGACCCTCCTGACACACAGACTGCTGATGGAGGACTGACCCAAGACCTTCGCCTTGACATGTCAAGTCCATTCATAGGATGAGTCACTCAACCAGGAGACACCAAGAGGAGAGGAGGGGGGAGGCCAGGTCTGCACACACCTGCCTGTCCAGGGTCTGCAATTTAAATTGGAACACACACAAACCCTCAAAAAATCTGGAGTGTTTGCAAATTGGTAAGTTAGATGCAGGAAGTGCTTAGCGTTAATTGAACTCACCAGGGTGGCGGGAGGGAGGGAGGAATGGAGAGGAAGAATATTTTCCCAAGCCTGCTTCCCCTGTTCAGGCTGAGCCCAATGATGCAACAGCAGAGTCCCAGCCACACACCCCTTTTATTAGGTGCTCACTGAGCCTGGAACAGCACTGCCTGTTCCCACCTGGGGTGGGAACTTCCTCACTGGAGAGGTACTGGAGCAAAACTCTGCGGCTGCCAAGGGTGGAAGAGAGGAACGGCCATTTGGACGACCCCTCGTGGGGTCTAGCTGTTGTCCAACTGCCCTTCTACTGCATGGGCAGAGCTTATTGAAAATGAATGCACACAAATTAAGCATCCTGTGGGATGGGTCACCCTTAGACAATATATGGCTTAACGTTTGTGTTGCAGGATCATTCCACGGAATGACAGTTTGAACCAAGGATGTCTGCATTCCCTCCCCCAACACATACCTAGGCATTCCTATGGGAACAGGAGCACCACATATGGAATCAAGTTCCTGGTGAAATTGGAAGCAGGGCGGGTGAATTACTCTCCCTGTACAGCTGGTGGCAAGCAGGTCCACAAACTTGCCCAAGACCTCCCACAAGAACCTATGCCAGCCTTTCCAAACCCTCAAGGAGAACCCTGCCAAAGCATATCCTCACCCAGGTTACTGGAGTCCTTGGTAGCCCAGCACAGACAGTAATGTTGCATGAGCTGTTCGAGCAGTTCCTTCTCATCCAGAAACTCAAGTGCTTCTATCCTGGAAGGAAGAAGATAGGAAGGATAGCAGTAGACACACACAGAGAGAGAGACCCCTACCTTCCAACCCAGCTTGGAGCAGAAGACAGCAGCAAGAGTGCTGGGTTGGGCCCTACAAGATCTGGATTCAAATCCTGAAGCTCATGGGGCATCAGTGAGCCAGACACTTTCATACTCCACAAACCTCCTTTTCTGTTGTTGTTGTTGTTGTTGTTGAAGTTGTTGTTATTTACTACCTAAAACAGTTTTCTTATGTTTTCAATTTTCCTTTCACCATTTTTACTGTAAGGCGCCTTGCTGAGGCTTGCCTTAAATGGTGAAGCCAAAATATATTCAATAAATTTATAAGTAAAAAAAAAAAAAGAGCAGTCAAATACTACAACTCCCATTGGTGCAAGAGCAAGGAGGAGCTTACCTTCTGACATCATCTTTCGGCAAGCAATTGTAGGCTTTCATCATATCGATGGCATTTGCTGTTTCCCAGCCGTTTTGCAGGAAACGTTCCTTCTGTGAAGGAAACCCAGTGAGAAGTATAAGCAGAAGGGCAGGTTCTCCATCAGGTGAGATGGAAGGAGGAGAAGCAGGGAGGGTGCAAACCTCTGGGCCCCAGGCACACCCACCCTTTTAATACAATTTGGCAGGAACTTAAAATATATGATGCATCTCTGAAACTAAGGCTGCAGGTACATATTCCCTTCTCCCCAGCACAGGCACAGGCACTATCCAATAGATTTAAAAAGGACCATTGGGGTGGCAGGGGGAGGGAGTGATCTCAAACAGCACAGCGAAACCCAGAGGTAAGCATTATAGATTGTGCAAAAAAGGCCACCTCACCCACTCAGAACATCTGACCTGGGAATCCAGAGATCTGCAGTCATCCACACCAACCAGGCTGCACTTCCGGCTCTGCAAGTTCTCAATCATGATCTGCCCAAATCGATCAGACATATTCACCTGGGGAGGGTACAAAAGACTGGCTGAAAGGGAGCTGGGAGAGAGGGTGCTCCTGCCTAAGAACCAGGACCCCCACACACACACACCTCTTATTCAGGGAGCAGGTGTGCACAGGGACTCACTCACATGCCCTCCTTTATCGCAGGAAGCACTCCAGCCCAGAAGTCTCAAATCCTTAGATCCACACATAACATTCTTCTTACCACCACGATTTGTGCAGCTGTTGCCCTCCAGTTCCCATAGTGCCCCCTCCCTCCTGCCCTCCCCCAACTGCCACCTGCATCTGAAGGACTGCCTTATTCTGAGGGGGGAGAAGAAGAAAAGGCAAGCGCTTTTTCTAAACAAGCAAGTTGTGTTTTCCATTCTTTTGTAACTTTTTTTTTAAAAAAAAGCTCAATGCCTATTGTTGTAATAACCTTAGGTAAACCACTTTGTGAGGTCCACCTGAAAAGCAGTACATAAATTCTGCAAAGAAGAAAGAAAGAAAGAAAGAAAGAAAGAAAGAAAGAAAGAATCCCCCATTGCAAGCCCACTGCAGAAGTGTGGAGGTTGGTATTGTGTGCAGAACAGGGAAAGGGCCCTGTGAATTTTGACCCATTTCAGTCCTGTTGCACTCAATCAGAAGTACTTTACACCCCACTTTGTGCAGATTTTTCGAAAAAGTGAACGAGAAGTCTGTATTACATCAGCAGGCATTTTGTATGTACTCTTTGTGTAAAATATGCGCCTTTGAATGCATCCATCTGAACATTTACATTTTGCATGTATCTTTCTCCATAAAATACAAATTTTGGTGCCCCAAAACAGCCTCACTAAATCCAGGCAACGAAAAGTTGTGATCTAATCCACAAGCAAGATGGAGGGGACATATGGAGATGTTTACGTTTTTCCTGCCCCAAACATGATGATGCATACAGGTGGGGCCCACAACTCCATTTAGACCAGCCGTCCCCCAAACCTGCTGCCTTCCAGCTGTTTTGCACTACAACTCCCAATAGCTCCAAGCCAGTGCCAGTGAGAGTTGTAGTCTGAAACATCTGGCTGGCAAAAGCCAAAAGACTTTTTACTATCACCAGCTGTGCCTGACAGGGTGCACAGAATGGTTTTAAAAAATAAAGTAAAGCACACATGGCAACAGGGTGAAAACCCTACACGAATGGCTGCTTCATGAGCATCTTAACCCTGGAATGCTCCCTTCTCTGAATGCTGATGGGATCTGATGGGAAAGCAACCAGCTCCAGTGGATCAGTAGAAACCTTTCCTTCAACTGCCACCTCCGTCTGAATTCACAGCCAAAGCTGGCATATCAAACCTCTCATCTGCATTTCCGCCCTCACTCAGCAACCAGCAGTTTCTCCTTTTCATGTGGACTTGGCTTGCAGCTCAGCTACTTCCCCCACCCCCCTGCTCCATTCAAGCTGCCAAAGCCACAGAAACCACAACATGATTAACGTTCCATAAAGTTACATAAGATTGCTCACAATGCTTGAGTTCGGCTACCTCTGACTCAGCAGCTGTTTTGCTCAGCATACACACATATACATATACATATACATATACATATACATATACATATACATATACATATACATATACAGCCCTGCACTTAAAAGGGGCTCCGCTGGAGTGTTGGGGGTGAGTGAGTGGGTGGGGACACAAAACAAATAACTGGGCAGAAACAGAATTGGTCTCCAATTGTTCTGGGGCACCGACCTTCAGAAACTCTGCAGTCTCCCAGAGGTAAATCCTTAACCCAAACCTTTGCTGGAATGCCTGTGCTTCTGGGATGGTATCCAACGTTAGGCCTACTTTGAGTAGTCCCACTAAATTAAATTATTTCATTTAGAACTTGCAATTTGTAACGCATCCCAAAGCAATTTACAATGGAATCAAAACATACCAAAACAGCTTCATATATAAAAACAGTCAAAGTTCCAAGGGGCAGAGATAGGATTATAATTTGGATCATCCTATCTCTCTCTCTATCTCTCTCTCTCCCACCATACCTGCTTTCCATGTTTCAAATGAGGGATTCGTACTTGAGGCCCTTGCCATAGTGAGGAGCATAGGAAGACTACCACTGCTTGGGCTTACCTGCTCGTAGTTGATAAACATGGCGGTCTGGAACATGCCAGCCACCCACTTGAGGAGGTTCGCAGAATGGTCTTGGGTCATATAGATCAGGACGCATTCTGCCAACAGGAGAGTTGGCAAACTTTTAAGTTGGGGAGGGGGAAGAAAGAGGGAGGGGAAGAGAACAAGATCAGTATACATACATGGTGGACTATATATACATATAATCATAGAACTGTAGAGTTGGATGGGACCCAATTCAATCCCTTGCAATGCAGGAATTGCAATGCTCTCTCTGTGTGTTTTCTCCTCTGGTATCCCAGAATTTCAAGAGCATCAGAGAAGGACAACACAGAAAACTGCCTTTTACCAAGCCACACCACTGTTTGGTAAAGGTAAAGGGACCCCTGACCATTAGGTCCAGTTGTGGCCAACTCTGGGGTTGCGGCGCTCATCTCACTTTATTGGCCGAGGAAGCCGGCGTACAGCTTCCCGGTCATGTGGCCAGCATGACTAAGCTGCTTCTGGCGAACCAGAGCAATGCACAGAAACACCGTTTACCTTCCCGCTGGAGCGGTACCTATTTATCTACTTGCACTTTGATGTGCGTTCAAACTGCTAGGTTGGCAGAAGCAGGGACCAAGCAACAGGAGCTCACCCCGTCATGGGTATTCGAACCGCCGACCTTCTGATCAGCAAGTCCTAGGCTCAATTCCAGCAGTAGTCCAGACAGAAGGGGTCTTTCCCAGCCCCACCTGGGGATGATGGGGGTTGTAATCCAAAATTTCCAGAGGGCACCAGGTTGGAGGGAAAGGCTGATCTACACCAAGCTATCCAGGGCCCCAGCAACAAGGAGGTGAAAAGCTGTTCACTCTAAAAGTGTCCATCAAGCTGTGTGATTCAGGGGAAGGGGAAGAAGAGTGAGGTGTTTTCAGCTTGGCTCCGCTGAAGAGCCTTAACAGAGCTGTTAGAGCATCTGCTTTGCAGACAGAAGGCCTCTGGTTCAATCCCCAATGACATCTTCAGGTAAACATTAGGAAAGACTCCCTGCCTGAAACCCTGGAGAGCCACTGCCAGTCAGTGCAGACAATACTGAGCCAGGTGGACCAATCCAAGTGGATAGCTCAGTTGGTTAGAGCGTGGTGCAGATAACCTTCCCTGCAAGTTACGTTCACATAGAAATAAAGCAAATCGGCAGAAAGGGGTCTCTGCCTTCTGATCAGCTGTTAAGAACATGGTGTAGCAGCAGGAGGAGGAAGGGGTCAGCTCAGCTCCCTCTCCATTAGCCCAGCAAGGCAGAAACTGCCCACCCACCACTCCATCAGCATGACTCAAACCAATGAGTAATCTCTTTGCTTGCAGGGCTGCTTTCAGATACTGACAGCAACAGGCAAAACCAACTGCTAGGAGGCAAAGGAATTCTATATGGAGGCTGGGTGGGCAGGTGGGGGAGAAAAGAGAGAGAGGAAAGGTGTGGGAAAGCAGGAAGAATGTAAGGGCTCTGCTGGATCAGGCCAAAGGGGGTCCAGATAATCCAGCATTCTGTTCTCACAGTGGCCAACCAGATGCCCCAAAGTGAAACCCTCATGCAGGCCCTGAGCTCAAGAGCAACTCTCCCCTCCTGCGGTTTCCAGCAACTGGTATTCAGAAGCATTGCTGTCACCTGCTGTGGAGGCAGAGCACAGGGTAGCCTTACCCTGCGTGAATTGTAGCTCCATGCTGCTTATGTTGCCTACAGACACATTTCTGCTCAGTCTGTAGTCTGCACACCACAATGATCTGGAAATCCTATCTCTGTTCACCTCCTGAGGTCCACAGAGAAGCCCAAACCATGAAAGGGCATTTTTTAGTTGAGGGCACATCCCCCTAGCAGAAAGGAGAGGGGGTGGAGAAGAGAGGATTTGAATCACCTCTCAGCCTTATGGGAGGGCAACTTACAGCAGTACAGTGGTGCCCCGCAAGACGAATGCCTCGCAAGACGGAAAACTTGCTAGACGAAAGAGTTTTCTGTTTTGGAGGTGCTTCGCAAAACGAATTTCCTATGGGCTTGCTTCGCAAGACGGCAATGTCTTGCGAGTTCCTGCTGGTCCCCCCCCCCCCTTTTTCTAAGCCGCTAAGCCGCTTATCAGCTGATCCGATCAGCAGATAAGCCGCTAAAAGCCGCTAAAAGCCGCTAATAGTGCTAATCCTTCAATGGGCTTGCTTCACAAGACGAAAAAACCGCTAGACGAAGAGAATCACAGAACGGATTCTTTTCATCTTGCGAGGCACCACTGTATCTAAAACAGAAATCAGAGGCCGGAAAATAGCCTCTGCAGATATATGCATGCCTTGCTAGGATGGCAACAGAGCAAATAGTCATCGGACCCAAGAAACGCAGTCAGAGCAACCTGACCCCAGGGCAATGTAACTACACACATTCCAGCATACACAATCAGTAGCCTGGAAAACGTAAATCACCTGGATCAGGACAGCCAGGCTCCTTTAAGTCTCAAAACTGAAGCAGCAAGAACCACAAACATGTCCTGCTTGGCACCGCTGTAGTAAAACTCAATGCTGCATTGCAGCCTTTGGCAACCTGGTGCCCTCCAGATGTTTTGGACCACGATTCCCAGCAGCACACCTGTGCTGACTGGGGCTGCTGAGAGCTGTAGTCCAGAACATTGGGGGGCGGGGCAGGGACAAGGTTGGCAAAGGCTGCTGCACTGAAACAATTTTCTTACACTCTGTGTATCTGAACAACATCCACAGCTTTTAAAAACCAGGCTGAATCACCAGTGTTAGAAATTGAGATATGAAAGTTGGGCACTAAATGGCACCTTAAACCTAGGTTATGGGCCCAACAACGGAATGTCTAAGCACACTGATTTCTTATAACAAGAATACAAAGCTGAATGAACTGCAGAAATGAATGAACTGCAGGTAAAATATTGTGTTCATTTTTCACATGGTCTAGTCCTTCCCCTGCCCCACCCCCCTAATATTCTTAAGAGAGTCTCTTATCCAGTCTTCAGAGAGTAGCTGGAAGTGGGGGGACAGAAAAAGGCCCTCCTTTCCTTCCACCCTGCAGTTTTAATCTGAAATCTTAGGTGCAGTACTGCACCCAGAGCTCAGAAACTGCTCGCGCTAATGAAATTCCCTGTCGCAAAATGCGCCTAGAACAATGGGAGTTTTGAACACTGTGAATTGCTACCTCCTAGGCGGCACATTACCCAGAACGTTCCCAGAAGCCTTTGCACTCCAGTCTTACTGTGGATCCATGTTGCATTTCTTCAGCTTTTCCTCTAGTTTGGGTAGCTCTCGGAGATCCGCACCAACAATGGCGTAGCGGCTGGAGTCCAGGCTATGAGCATCTGTAGAGGAAGCAGCAGTTAAAGCCCTTTCATTTATCACTACTTGCCCAAGGCAAGCAAAAAATGAAAATCACAGTTAGGTGACCAGCGAGAGGAACTTTGCAGATGTTGCTGCTTTCTCTCCCTCCGAGGCCACAAATGCCTGCATTAGGGAACTGTTTTAATTGTTGTGCTGTTTTAATGGGCTTGTTTTACTGCACACTTTAACTGTCAATGTTTAATGCTCTGACAGGATGGTTTTTAAATTTTGTGTATTTATACGTGTTGGAACGGCAAGTAAGTGGGACATAAAATAGATGATGATGATACAAGCCAGCTAAAATGTGTGGACTAGTATTTAAAAGCTGACTTAAATGCTCTCATTTCTCCAAACCCAACACATCAAAGCTGTAGCACTTTTAAAGATTTGGGGGATTTTACAGTCGTGACATGGCACTAAATTGCTTTCACAAAAGCAAATGTCATTGACTGCTGAAAAATATTATCTGGTGATGGGATTTAAAAAGAGATTGGAAAAAACACATCTCACCCAGAGGCATGAGTGGTATTTTCCAAGGATACCAAGGGTGGCAAATTTCGAGTTCTTAGGAACCTGGATGTACCTGGAATTCTCCCATTCTTGCCTTACACCAGCCTTCTCCAACATGGTGCCCTCCAAATGTGGCTAAACCACAACTCCTACCAGACCCAGGAAGCATGGTCAATGGCTAGGGATGATGGGAGTTGCAGTTCATCAACATTTGGAGATCCAGAGGCTCCCCATACCTGTTCTACAACTGATAGACACTTCTCAATCATTTGTAATCTACCCGGTTAAACATTTAAAAGCACACAAAAATACAATAATCTAAGTTTAAAAATAAATTTAAAATCCCCTGCCAGGCTATCCCTAGCTACCAAAAGCCCGCCAGCAGAAAACCGCCTTCCAAAGAGGACCAGGCATCAATGCTCTCCAGATGCTGCTGTGAGAGCCAGTGTGGTGTAGTGGGGTTAAGAGCGGTAGTCTCGTAATCTGCGAAACCGGGTTCGTGTCTCCGCTCTCCACATGCAGCTGCTGGGTGACCTTGGACCAGTCACACTTCTTTGAAGTCTCTCAGCCCCACTCACCTCACAGAGTGTTTGTTGTGGGGGAGGAAGGGAAAGGAGAATGTTAGCTGCTTTGAGACTCCTTCAGGTAGTGATAAAGCGGGATATCAAATCCAAATCTAAACTCCAACTCCCATTAGTCCTAGCCAGTATGCCCAAAAGCTAGGCATGATGGGATTTGGAGTCAAATGATGTCTGGAGAGACATGGGTTCTTCATCCCTGCTCAAGGGGAAGCAGCTCCCCTCGAGAAATTTCCAGCAAAGCAAGGAGAAAATTCACAACTTCATTTTTTCCTTCAGTTAGATATGGAGATGTTGTCAAACTGCTGGAAAGCTTGCTTTCAGAGTAAAACAACAGCAACCTTGCTTGTGAGATGAAAGCCTGCTCCTCAAGAGTCCATACTCTAGACTGGCGCTGTGCTTGATGAAGCAAGAAGACTGCCCTGGAACCAGGAAGCAACCTAACCATTTGGGGCTAACGGAGCAGAAAGATGCGGCAGGGCAGGAAAGGTGTCGGAGGAGATTTCATCAGCTGAAGCAGGAGAGAGCAGAGCACCCGTAGCAAGAGAGGCAACATGGTCGACGTGATTGGAGGTTTTTAAACAGAAGTTGGATTGCCATCTGTCAGGGATGTTTTCACTGTGATTTCTGCATTGCACAGGGTTGGACTAAAATACCCTTAGGGATCCCTTCCTAGTCTACTACTATAAGATTCTATATGAGCTTTCCCCCAGACTACCAGCTCAATTCTGAAACTAGGTTTCTGAAACTCTATGATTGGCAAAACATTCCTGAAGAGGCTAGGGAAGACCATTTGGGGTTTCTGTAAGATGAAATGGCAAGTTCCTCATCAGGGCAGGAAAGGAGAGGGAGTCTGGCTATCAAGCCTGAGCATTTGGGGAGGGCAGGTGGAGAACATTTCCCAGTTTAAATTTTCCCGCAGAAAATTTCCCGCTTCATTACTAACAATGAAAGGATATTGATTGAAAATACTATAAAATATTGGAGAAATCTGGCAGTTTCCAAGTCCCCTAGTCTCCAGTGGTGGCAATAACCCCAGCAAGGCAAAACTGGGGAGGGAGGCAGTATGAGCACAGAACAAAATCATAAGATAGTGATATGATAGCCATCTTCAAATAACTGAAGGGCTAGCACAGGAAAGATGGAGCAAGCTTGTTTTCTGCTGCTCCAGAGGGTAGGACCTAAACCCACAGATTCAATTTACAAGAAAGGAGATTAAGACGAAACATTAGGAAGAACTTCCCAATGGGAAAAGCTGTTTGACAGTGGAACAGACTACCTGGGAATGCGGTGGACTCTCCTTCATGGGAGGTTTTTAAGCAGAGGTTGGGTAACCACCTGTCAGGGATTTTAAAGCTGTGATTCCTGCATTACAACTCCCTTCCAACTCTACGTTTCTATAAGAGCGTACCCCAAAACTACCAGTTCAGTTCCGAAACTAGGTTTGTTGTTAGAGGGATGCTCTTTCAGAGTTATGCCTCTCTAATGTCTGGAACCTCCCTCCGATCTCCCACCTGCCATGCATCGCCACTGGCCAGTTTTTTTAGCCGTTAACTCTTGGACTCATTTGCCCGAGAAGCCAAAACAAGATAAAGCAACTAACGGACAATGCTGTCAAGGGCAGCACAGATCTATTGGGCGACACCCAACGAAGCATGCGGAGGAAGGCTCCTGCCATCAACGGAGGCGGAGGAAGGTAACGGCTGTCATTCCTGAAAGGCTTTCCTTTCCTAGGCAGCAAAAGAACAAGCAAGCGGCAGAGAATTATAAGCTCAATGTCAACCCACTGTGCAGCAGCTGTGAAAAATAAAGCAAATTCCATGCTACGGATCATTAGGGAAGGAACTGAAAATAAAACTGCCAGGGTTTGTGATGCTCTTATACAAATCCATGGCACGGCTGCATTTGGAATATTGGGTACAGTGCAGTTCTGGCCACCTCAAAAATAATCTTGCAGAGTTAGAAAAGTGCAACCAAAAAGATCGAGGGGATGGAGCAACTCTGCTGTGAAGAAAACTTGCAGTATTTGGAACTTTTCAGTTTAGAGAAAAGGCAAATAAGAGGCGAGGCGACATGACGTAAGTTTAAAAAGTTATGTATGGCATGGAGAAAGCGTGTGGAGAAACGTTTCTCTACCTCTCTCATAACACTGGCACTGAATGTTGGAAGGCGCAGGACAAATACCAGAGATGTCACTTCTTCATGCAGCACATAGTTAAACTATGGAACTCACTGCCACAGGAGGCAGTGATGGCCACAAACCTAGATGGCTTTAAAAGAGGATTAGACAGATTCATGGAGGAGAAGGCTGTCAGTGACTATTCGCCATGATGGCTCTGCTCTGCTCCCACAGCCAGAAGCAGTAATATTTCTGAATACCTGTTCCTGGTGGGGGAAAAGAAAGGGTGGAAAGAGCACTCTTGTGCCCCAATCCTGCTTGCGGGTTTCCCACAGGCATCTTGTCAGGCCACTGTAGAAATAGGATGCTGCACTAGATAGGCCACTGGCGTGATCCAGCAGAGCTCTTCTTATGTTCTTAAACTGTTAGGAATGTGGGGGGAGAGGAGAGACAGGAAGTCCCAACAGAACCCTAACATTCCTAGTCAAGAGTGTGCCAGTACCTTTCAGCAAGGGGCAAAGAGCAGTTCTTTCACAGGCTGATTCAAGGAGCAGCAAATATGGGTTGGTAAAAAAGCTAGGCAAAGAAAAGGTTAAATGCAATACAAGTGCATTTTGTGAAACATTGAGAAGGTGCCCACATAGCAGAATAGAGTGAGGAGGTGGTAGCGGCTTTAGAAATGCCACCTTGCTTTACCGATGGATTTTTAAGATGACTCACCCATTAGAAGAGACTCCCCTGAATGGCTTTCCATAATTGGTTTTGACAAGGGAGGTTTTGATCTGTGGGAGAGAAGGACAAAAAAAAGAAAAAGAAGGAAAAGGAGTCAGCGAGTCGTTGCTGGTGGAAGCTGTAAAGAGAGGGAGGCCGTGTGTGCCCCCTGCTGGAAAGAGATCACTAGGCCTGACTGCTGCAGAGCCCAGTCTCTTGTGTGTTCGCACCATCTGGGCAGTAAGATGCGTTGTTCCATCTAGCTCAGTACTGTCCACACTGACTGGCAGCAGCTCTCCAGGGTGTCAGAAAAGGTTCTCTCCCAGCCCTCCCTGAAGATAGCAGGAACTGAACTTGGGGCCTTCTGAATGCAAAGCAGATGCTTCAACCATTGAGTCACAACCCTTCCTCTACTGGAGGGAAGAAGGGTCCATTCTGGGGGTGCTGTCCAGGAAAGGGTAGGCAAGCAGGGATTGGCTCCTGGGCACACTGAGACATTTCCCTTCTCATATTGCCAAAATACATGGCCTTGCTTTCTGCATTGCAGGGGATTGGACTGGACGATCCTTTGGTTTCCCTTTGAATTCGACAATTCTATGATTCTGTGTGAACTTGTGTGTGTCTGAAACTGACAAGGAGCAGTTCTCAGACTGCACAACATCCGGCAAGCCCTTTCCACAAGTTCATTTCAGATACATTGCTTAAAGCAAAAGCTTGGGTCTACTGCACCTTGTTACCCACAGTGCAGCCAATGTTCAAGACAATGCATGATCCCCTCTTTACTAAGCAAGACTAAGGGTCCTTTCACAAGCTATAGACCCCCACAGCAGACCTGCTAAGACCCTAACATTTGGGACAGGAGCCGTTTCACTTTCATTCATTCTAACATTTATACTCAACTTTACAATCCTGTACCAGGCTTTTGAAGCACCTCACAACAATATTAGGATTAAAAATACACACTGCAGAGAGCTACAGTTGGCTGATACTAATAAATATACTTACAGGGGGTTGGACTAGATGACCCTTTGGGACTCTTCCAACCCTACGATTCTATTATTCTATAAAGTCAGTAACTGAGTACACAGTGCAAGTCAGTAACATGTGAACATCTTAAGGCAGCCCTGTTCAGGGAAGTTTTTAATGTGTGACATTTTAGTGTATTTTTGGTCTCTGTGGAAGCCGCTCAGAATGGCTGGGGAAACCCAGCCAGATGGGCGGGGTACAAATAATAAATTGTTATTATTATATTATTATTATTGCCCAAGCAACTGGCAAACTGTAACACGTTTGTTTGGGTCCCACACCCCAATAAAGCTTTTTGCAACTTGTGAAGCTACTGTTGCACTAGAGAAATAAGCGACCCAGAAAAAAAGAAACTTAAAAAGAATAATTAAGATTGCAATCCTATAAGTGGGGAGTAAGTTAAATCAATGAAGATTTTTTTCTGAGTAGACATGCCTGGATAGGATACAGTAGTGCTTCAAGAGCGAAACTGACAGGAATCCTTTTAAACAGAGAAAATCTGAATCTGACCTAAACCTTACAAGCTTTGTGCATGTATTTATACAGAATGTTGGACCCTGAAGGAGCTGGAGCTTTGCCCCAAGACCCTACAACCAAACACACAGGGTAATAGACCCACTGAAATGAATGAACCTAAGCTAAACATGTCCATTAACTTCAATGGGTCTACTCTGAGTAGGACTAATACTCTTCGAAAGAAAAGACTTGATATTTTTCAGAACTATATTAGCATGCCAAAGTAATCTCAGCCCTTCGCAGTTGCACAGTCACATACATTTTTTTCATCCTTGGCCCCCCCTTCCAATAGGCAAGACCATGTGACCATTTAACCTGGCCTCTGAAGCCCGAGAAATACATATTTTAGAACCTACCCTATTCTCTTGACTATATTTAACAGATTTTAATACTGTTATTTTAAATTATTGTAACCGACCCTGGGACTACATGGTGAAGGGTAGGTAAAAAACCTAAAATGATAACAATAGTTGTTATTTTTTGGAGGGGGGCACTGATGCGTCATGACTAGTAAGAGTTGGCCCCAACTTTTCTTCTCAAAACCGAAAAACATGTTCATCTCAGTCAAGAGCACACACCCAGGCACTTACTTGATGTTGTGGATTTTCCTTGTGACTATAGATGGGAAGTCAACTTCAAAATATTTTATTGGAAGCAGATTCTCATCCTGAAAGGGATTGGGGGAGGGAGAAGCCAGACATTCAGCTCATAAAGAGACACACAATTCAGCTCCTCAGTTATGTCCCAGGTCAGTAGTTTTCAAGCTGTCTACTTTTTTAGAAACCTTTTCCACACTGACGAAGCTTTGTGTATGTTCTAGAGAAGCATTGCTCAACCCAGTGTTCTGCAGGTGTTTTAGACTACAACTTCCACCAGCTCCAGCACCACAGCTATGTTTTGGACTACAGTTCTCATTTGCACCAACCAGAATGCCTACTTTGGATTACAAATCCCATCACCCCCAGCAAGCAGGGCCACATTTTGGACTGCAGCTCCCATCAGATGGGGATTACAGTCAAAAATAAAATAAAATAATAATAATAACCATAATAATTTATTTCTACCCCGCCCATCTGGCTGGGTTTTCCCAACCACTCTGCTGGAAAAGCATCAGGACACCATTTTATTGGGGGAAACTGAGCTAGACTTCTCCGCCATGCATGGTGCAAGCCCAGCCTGTCAGCCTTGAGATTGCCCCCACAGGAACCAAACTCACCTGGAGCTACAAAAGCAGGGGAGAAGAGCAACAATGAGTGGACAGGCCATCTTTCAGCAGACCATGCCCCCATTAATAACACCGAGGAACCAGACTGAAATACACTGCCCTGGGTTGTTTTACTAGATATAAAGGTAAAGGGACCCCTGACCATTAGGTCCAGTTGTGACCAACTCTGGGGTTGCGGCGCTCATCTCACTTTACTGGCTGAGGAAGCCGGCGTACAGCTTCCGGGTCATGTGGCCAGCATGACTAAGCCGCTTCTGGCGAACCAGAGCAGCGCACGAAAACGCCGTTTACCTTCCCGCTGGAGTGGTACCTATTTATCTCCTTGCATCTGACGTGCTTTCGAACTGCTAGGTTGGCAGGAGCAGGGACCGAGCAATGGGAGCTCACCCCGTCGCGGGGATTCAAACCGCCGACCTTCTGATCGGCCAGTCCTAGGCTCTGTGCCACCTGTGTCCCTTTACTAGATATAGATTACCGTAATAAAAGCCCAGAAACAAAAATACTTTTGTAAGTGACCACTAGAGGCTCCCCTGGAGCTATAAAATTCCTTCTTTGCACTTACGTTAACAATGAATAATTTCTCACCTTTAATTTCCAGAACAGAGTTTCCATGCCAGCCCCCAGGTTGATAATTTGGCAGTTGCATTCAGTCTTCTGCAAGAAAGCCTTAAGTAAGCGGCCAACTCCCTGGACACGGGCATAATACCCTAACAGAAAAACAGTACTGTAAGAATCAGACAATGCTAACCAAGAGCTGACAGAGTATATCCATCAATTCTGAGTACATTTTGCAAAATGTTGTCATAACTGTAAGAGAAAATAACAACACCTGCCCTGGTCCAACAGACATGTTGGTCCAACATACTGTCTTAGCGGTGAGTCCTGGCAGATCTGCTCTCTGCCTTACAGGCCTTTTCCACCTAGCCTCGGAGGGCAGGACCCTGACTACGGCTACAAAGGTTGAGGCTGCTGAACAGACTCTTGGGCTGGTGTGTTGTTTAGGGTGTGTTGTTTGGGGGGGTGTTGCTGTTGCTTTTCTGTATCTTTATTTTATATCTTGTTTTTATTTATGCAAAAATTGTTCAGTTTGGTTGTGTATTATTTATGACTACTTTTGTTTTGTTTTAGTTATGTATTTTGTTTTCATGTTGTAAGCCATCTTGAGTATGGTTTGAATTGTGGAAAGGCAGTATACAAATAGAGTATGTATGTATGTGGCTCATGGAGCCCACTTTGGACTCATACTTGCATACAAACTTACCACGGCTGATTTCAGGCGCCTTCCTTTCTTTTGGCAGCCTCACAAAATAATCAAGGTAAGGATCTTTCCAGTAGCCAACGTTTACTGCATATCTGCCCAAGGGAAAGAGAAAGGCCCTCTTAACAAGGCTGGAATCCATGGTCAGTCAAAAACATAATTCTAGAGGATGTGGACTTTGATCTAATCTATGAAGGGGATTCTTATGTTCTTATTAATTTACTGAAAGCATTTTAATTCCTCTCTTAGGCATTTTTTTTAAAAAAAAAAACCTCCCAGAGAAGCTTACAAATGTCACTGATGTGGTTACAGTGGATCAACTTCTAGCCAGGATCTGCCTCCACTGAAGCAATGCTTTTGAACACCAGTTGCTGAAAACCACAGTAGGGGTGAGCGCAGTTGGGCCTGAGTCCTGCTTGTGGGCTTCTTCCCAATGTGGCATCTGGTTGGTCACTGTCAGAACAGGATGCTGGACTAGATGAGCCCCCTTTGGCCTGATCCAGCAGGCTCGTCTTATGTTCTTATAGTTTAAGAATGCACAGTGTGAAGACACAGGGCAATGGCTTATATACCAAGTCAACCCATTAGTCCTACTGAATCAGTAATACCTACACTGACTGGCAGCGACTCTGCAGGGTTGCAGACCAGTTTCTACCAGCCCTGTGTGGAGATGCCATCAGGCATGGATTTAGGGCTGGATTTAGGTTTGATGAGGCCCTAAGCTCCTGAAGGTAATGGGGCCCTTTATATGTCCAGCTGTCCTTTGTCAACAACAAATTGTCGCTGTTTTTTTGTGTTGAATATATGCTATATGGTAATTGATGGACCTAATTTACATCATAGGAGCCTACACAACACGAAACACTGTTGCTGTATGTAGGGGGGGTTATCTTATATTTTGGAAATGTACATCCAGGTTTTTATCCTTTAAAATTTTTTTTGGGGGGGGGCCAAGAGAGTGGGATCCTAAGCTATAGCTTGACTGGCTTATACAGTGGTACCTCGTTTTACGAACTTACTCTGTTCCAGAAGTCCATTCTTAAACCGAAACCATCCTTAAACTGAGGCGTGCTTTCCCTAATGAGGCCTCCCGCCACCGGTGCCCTTCCACCATTCGGATTCCATTCATAGACCGAGGTAAAGTTCTCAAACTGGGACACTACTTCTGGTTTTGCGGAGTCCGTAAACCAAATCGTTCGTAAACAGGACTGTTCTTAAACCGAGGTACCACTGTACATAAATCCAGCACTGGGTGCCATCATTGGAGATTGAACTTGGGACCTTCTGCATGCAAAGCAGATGCTCTAACAGAGCAACGGTTCTCCATACCAAGCCATCTCTTTTTTCACTCATACACATGCCTCTCATTTTGCTTAACGCCCCTAGGCAGATGAAGAGCCCCTACTACAGTGGTACCTCGGGTTAAGAACTTAATTCGTTCCGGAGGTCTGTTCTTAACCTGAAACTGTTCTTAACCTGAAGCACCACTTTAGCTAATGGGGCCTCCTGCTGCCGCTGCGTGATTTCTGTTCTCATCCTGAAGCAAAGTTCTTAACCTGAAGCACTATTTCTGGGTTAGCAGAGTCTGTAACCTGAAGCGTATGTAACCCGAGGTACCACTGTAATGATAACAATACAATAAGCCCGGGGAGGTGGTCTTCTTCTGCAACGAGATACCGAAGAGCATCCCCAGGGGTGACGTCATGGGCCTGATCCGACCTGGTTCCCTCTTGGCCCCGCCCCGTTCCCATGAGGTGGGAGGGTCGTTGAAAGGGGTGGGCGTGGCTCCCGAGGCTCCTCCCTCGCTCGCTCACCGCTTGCAGAGGGAGGCGTCGTCGCAGGTGCTCCTCACGGCCTCGTCGCTGATTTCCACGTCCCGGGAAGTGCTCGCCATCGCCGGCCGGAGAGCAAGTTTGGATCAGGTCAAGAGAGAAGAAGAGCACGAGCTGCCCATGCCTGGGCCGCCGCCACCGCTGCACCCCTCAGAGCACCGCTTCCTCACCTGCCAGCAACGACCATGCACATTGGCCCACGCCTGCGCGGTTTCTATTGGTCGACGGAAACGGGTGAAGGTTCCTTGCCCACCCCCTTATCGCCGCTGCACTTTCTATTGGGCAGAGGCTTTGTCAGTTCCACGCCGGACCCAATCAAGGTTGGGAAGTGCGGCCGGGAGGGTCGCAGGACTTGCCGGGAAATGTAGTCTTTCGCTAAGAGGGCGGAACCGTCGCCAGTGTTTTGACAGCTCCACGGTGGATTCAGCCAATGAGGACAGACGCTAGATACTGTGGGAATTGTAGTCTCTCGCGATACGGGGCTAGTCATCCTCCACATCTCGAATGGAAAAAGTCAGGTGTCAATGTAAAAGAGGTGCTATTTATTCAGCTGTTCAAATTGCCCAAGCACAGAAAGTCTGATAAGCTTTTGGCACCAACCTACTTATTCACCCAACCTTTGGGTTGAATCTGTGCCACTGCTCTTCACGAAAATAACTACTTGGTTCCCACCCACTTTACTTGTTACTGATAAGACTGTACGATTTCGTTGTGTTTTTCCCCCCATACCCCACTTCGGAATTATTTCGAAATGAAAAGCAGTAACCTAGTATAAGTAAATAAATAGCAGTTATTCCTCCTGTCCTCCTCGGTGTTGTTTTTTATAATAGTTGTTTTAAATTCTTCTTAATGCTGTAACCCACCCAGGAATCTTAGGGTGAAGGGCGGGCAATAAATAAATTATTAATAGTAACATTTATATTTCACCTTCTATCCTCCATGGGGATCAAAGTGGCATACTGTACATGATTCCCCCTCCCCTGCCCACTTTATCGTCACAACAACCCTGTGAGGTAGGAAATGTCTCATGCACTCCACTCGGAGAATAAGAAAAAAGGCGCCTCCTCCGGAAACCGGAAATCTGCGCTCCTCGTTCTCTTGCCTATAGTATACGAACATTCCGAGTCAAAACCGGAAACCTGGGGTCGTTCTGCCGTCCGCTCTCTATGGTCTCTATCACGTGGTCGACGCCGGAGGCGCAGCAGACGCCCTGCGTCCCGCCGAGTGGAGCAGGGCGGGACCGCAGTTTGCCCGCGGAGCAGCCGGAAGTGGCGGAGCCTTCCGGTGTGTGTGTGGGCGGGGGGGAGGGGGTGTGAGGTGCGACGCCGGCCCGGCGACTACGGAGAAGTTGTGAGGGAAGATCGGTCGGAAGGTGTCGCCGCTGCCGGTGCCCGGGCAAGGAGCGGGCAGGAGGAGGAGGAGAAGCAGCACGGACGGCGACGCCCCCCTCTCCCCTCCGCCGCCGCCGCAGCCCCGCTCCCCTCGGAGACGCCATCATGAAGAAGCAGTTCAATCGCATGAAGCAGCTGGCCAACCAGACGGTGGGCAGGTGAGAGCCCGGCGGGCCGGGAACGAGGACGCGGGAGACACCTCAGAAATGCCCCCCACCGAATCCTGGGAACTGTAGTTTGTTAAGGGTGCTGGGAGTTGTAGCTCTTTGAGGGGAACGCTACTATTCCCTGGCTGCTTTTGGGGTTGAAAGGAGGGTTTCTCTAAATGAATGGTTATGTATGTAGCCAATTCTGAGCTAGAGGAACAAATGGGCTGCTTTGGGATAAGCACCTTCCTCTGTTCCCCCCCCCGCCCCCCGCAGTACCGTAGATGAATTTCTTGTGTGTGAAGGACGGCCACCCTATACCCACTCAGACCTTGGTTTATCTAGGTTTTTAATGTTGACACTCACTAACATAAGACTCCAGGTTTCTAGGAAGGAGTATTTTCCCAGCCTTTCTAGGAAGGCTGGGAATAGAACCCAGGACTTTTTCTATCGAAAGCAGATGCTGGGGAAAGGGCTGTAGTTCGGTGGAAGAGCAGTTGCAGTGAGTGCAGAAGGGCCTAGGTTCTGTTCTCTCCCCCCCCCCCATCTCTGTGTAGGCTGGGAAAGACCCCTCTCTGAAATCCCGGAGAATCATTGCTGCCAGTCTGTGTTGACAGTGTTGTGATAGGTGTGCCAGTGGTCTGATTCCGTATGAGGCATCTTCGGGTGTTCTACCACTGGGTCTTCTTGCTTCATGCAACACTATTAAGTCCCGAGTCTTTCTCCTCATGCTTTGCCTTGCCAGCAAGTTGTGTTTCCTCCATGACAAACATCCACACCCAAAACAATGATAAATGGTTACAATTTCAAGCATGCGCTCTTGGAGGCATCTATTATTATTATTAGGTGCTATGGTGACGATTCTGCCGGCATACAAAGAGGGAAGGGCTCTGCCAAGGGTCATTTTATTTAGAATTGGACCCAAGGAAGCACAGGGAAAGAAAATGGAATGAAGTGTTTTTAGCATTACAGTGCAGTCCTTTTCATATCTACCTTTTTGCCAAAGGATTGGGGGGGGGGGCAAAGTCTCTTAAAAGTGCCCCACCAAGTTTTAAGAGGAAATGTCATTTGCTTTCTGTGTTCCTGCCGTTTTTTGTGAGAGTGGTTCTTATTTGCTTTGAACCCCAGATGAAGGCTGGTGGTGAGCTAGGCTAGGTGAGCAAGAAAAAATTATAGACATAGACAGCTACTGTCCTCATCCTGGTGATCTGCTTGGTTGCAAATGGCCTTTACCTCAAGTGTTCTAATTTTCAAATTTCTGATTGAGTAGATTTGGAAGACCTGATGTTTTGGCTGGCCTTGGATCACCTGGTCTTTACTCATCCTTGGTCTTGTCTTTCCTTCTGTAGTTATGCTAATGAAAACCTACCTAAGCATAATGATGCAAAAAGGAGGAGGAAATGTTACCTGTTTTCAACCTCAGGAGTAGGGTGGATGATTGTTATGAAGTATCACCAGAAGGATTTCCTTCTCTCACCAACAGAGGTTACCTAAACAGAAAGTATTTTTGAGCCAGCTCATTCTTCCTCATGCACATGCCAGTCTGATCTTAATGATGAGCTGGAGAGCAGGGCCAATATTAAAGCTCAGTTAGATTCAAATGGGTTCAGGTCAACCCAGTCCTAGGTCATTTAGGGCTTTGAAGGTCAGTACCAATCACTTAAACTGAGCGCAGAAACAGATTGATAACCAGTGTGATTAATGTAGAATTGGCATGATACTGAGCAAATCTCGGTGCCCAAGTCTGGGTCCAGTTGTAGCTTCCAAGGTCTATACAGTGGTACCTCAGGTTAAGAACTTAATTCGTTCTGGAGGTCCGTTCTTAACCTGAAACTGTTCTTAACCTGAAGCACCACTTTAGCTAATGGGCCCTCCTATTGCCGCTGCGCCGCCGGAGCACAATTTCTGTTCTCATCCTGAAGCAAAATTCTTAACCCGAGGTACTATTTCTGGGTTAGCGGAGTCTGTAACCTGAAGCATCTGTAACCTGAAGTGTATATAACCTGAGGTACCACTGTGGAAGAGCAGCCTCATGGAGAGAACATTGTTAGCAGCCCAGCTCTGATGTAGCCAGTGCATGAGTGACTGAGGTTAGGCCTATCTTCTCCAGCTATGGCTGCAGTTTGAGAACTAAACACAACTTGGCCATCATTGCTACCCGAGCAGTGAAATAGGCACTTAAGCTGTGTTCTTGGTGGTTCCTGGAGCATGCAAGACATCATATTCTGTATGCTTAAGTGCTGGCACATTGACTCATAGGCTCACTTCAGCTTGGTAAATAAACTCTGTTTGGTGCCCGGACAACTTGATCAGTTATTTTAGAAAACACATGCCCGGTTGAAATGGGGCAACCAGTGAATGCTTTGCTGAAGTGGGTTAATAATACTTCTGAAGTGATAATGTGTTGTAGTGAGGAACATTTCACTACTTTTGTTTTCCTGCAGCGCTGCAGAGTTTGTTGGGTTCCCTTCTTCCACTACCTCCAGATCACTGAGACGATAATCTGTTAGATCATACTAAATATGGCAGGGTTGGTTGTGGGGACATGTTTGCTCAGGATCTCCCGCCTGCTTGGTTGCACTGTGGAGAACATGCTTAGCTTACATATCAGGAAGTTCCTAGTTCAAATGTGACATCTGCTGTGAACTTGCTAGGTGACCTTAGGCAAGTCTCCTTCAGCCCTTACTAACCTTACCTTACAGGGTTGTTGTAATGACTAGAACAAGCCATTTAAATACTTCTAGTGCTTATTATCAGTATTATGCTTTGACATTCATTTTTAATAACAATGTCAACTAGTGGATTTATTTCTAAGCAACTTATTAATAAAGCAATTTAGAGTGTTCAAAAACTGAATGCAGGTATGGGGAACTGGGGCCAAATGCAGTCCTCCAGACCTCTCTATCTGACTCTTGTGGCTCTGCTATGTCCTGCCCCTTCCCGTGCCACATCCCTTTTCCAAAGGCCACTCCCCTCAGTAGCTGTCTGTGAGGTGTGGATGGGTGTCTATAAAAGCCTTTCACTTTTGTATAACTTGAAATATAGCCTACTGTGCAAAGGTAAGAGTCGCACCTGTTGCTGCACCCACACTGGCCCCTCTCATCATTGTTATATGGCCCCTGGAAGGTTGGCTATGAGGAAATGGGGTGCTGAGGCTGAAAAAGATTCCCCACTCCTGACTGAATGAATGCACTTATTTACTTATGCACTTATATACCACTTAATTATTTGCAATTCACCAAAAATGGGATATCATTATTATTATTAAAATAACCTTTATTATACTTCAATTGATATCAATTTACTCATAACTTATAACATTTATCTTAGACAATACATACCATACACACTACATACACTACGATATATACACACCCTAAACACTAACTTCCAATTCATCTCATTGTGCTATTTTACATTTGGTTAGTCTATATATATTTCTTTTTTAGTTTTCTTTTTCCCATTTGTTATCAGGAAAATTTTCCTATATACTTTCTCTATATTTCAGAATGTAATTCAAGATTCATTGTAAGTCAGCCAGGAGATTAACATTGTCACAGTAGTTTTTAAGATACTTTTTAAATATTATCCAATCTTTATTGACTTTCTGTACAGAATTTCCTCTTATTCTCCCTGTCATCTTTGGGACATAAAATTTTATTATAGAACTGTGTACTTTCAGCCATCTTCATATAGGAATGTTATCAGTAGTATTATACCCGTATTACAGATAGAGGGGGGCAAGGCAGGGAGAATTCGCCCAAGGGCCCCGCATGGTAGAGAAATAGAGGTAAAATATAAGCCACTTACTTCCTGGCTCTCAGCTCAGTGTCTTTGCCATTGTAGGACTTTTCTTTTTTAAAACTATTGTGGCTCTATAGCTGCACTACCTGTTAAGATAAAATCATTCTGTTGCTGTTTTGTGCAATTCTGATTGACTTCAGGCTGTTCAGGTTTAGTAAAGAACACAAAACATTCCCCTTGGGAAGAAAATTGAGGAAAACCTTCTTGAAGCCTCTGAGATAATGTGACAATGTGAGTGGAGTGTACAGGTTTGAAGGTGACCTTTGACTGCAGCAATGTGAAGTTAGGGTGGGGTTCAGGAACCTTTGCTACAGTCACTGAGGAGCTTTTGCTATCAGTTTAATTTTATTGCAGGCATTCTCTGAGTGTACTTAGCAGTAGCTGTCAATTTGCATTCTTCTGCCGGACAGAGCATTATAATGCATGCTATCCAGAAGAGCGGTGTTCACTTAAAAATGCTTGTGCACTTACTCATGCAAATTACCACTAAGCATATTCAGAGATAAAGGAGGAACTTTGAAAGAGATTTTTCATTTATTTCCTGTTTCAGTTATAAAAGGAAGCACTTAATAGAAGTGGTGTTCTCTAGGCTCACCTGACTTACTGAAGCATGCAAAAGCATGTTTCCCCAAAAGGGATAATCTTCAGGTCAGATCTCATTTTTCATTGGTTCCTAGTCATGATTTGAAAATTCCCAATGAAGCTGAGCAGATTCCAGCTACCTTATTATTTGGACACATTACACATAAAAATGACTCAAAGCAATTTGCAATACCTTGGCATGGGATCATCTAGGGAATCCCATATACTCTGCTTTTTCTTGAAAGATGCTCATGATGATGATGATAAATAAAACAGAATATTCCTAGCACAGTTTGTTTCACTTGAAAATAAATTATTAAAATTATGTGCACGCTAATGTCTGGAAGGCTCAGGGTCCTTAAAAATCCTTCAAAAACAAACAACTGACCATTGCACAAAACTTGCCTGTTTCAAAAAGATACATCTAAAATATCCACTGCTACTCTGCTTCTGGCATCAAATTCAAACCTGAATATTTTTTACAGAAATTGTAACACTTCTGAAATACATTTTGACATTTCTTCTTGGTAATAAAGAGTTCTCCTTTATGGGGCAACAATTGAGGTGATATCTCTGCTATTGTTAGCTTATGTCCAAATGATATTGCTAAGAGGGCGTACTTGGTTGAGTCTAGAGAATTGTGATAGGAAGTTGACTCTTCCTCACTGGAACTTAGCATGCAATAGCATCATTAAAATATGATGCCCTGTAAGGCAGTGGTGAGGATGCTGCTGCACCACGAAACATCTCAGATTTCAGAAATTTGGTGGGCAGTTTCAGCATGTGACACACACTTTCTTAGACTCCTGGGAGGGTTTCCAGAATTAAATAAAGGTGGTACTACTAGTGTACTTTTTTGTGGAAGAAGATGAGGTAAAAGGGTGTTGCCTGACATGCTTCATAGCTGATAGAATAATATTTGGGAGCTGTCAGGCTCTGATTTTGTTTGTATTCAGGCTCTATGAATAGGAAGTGGGACTGTGCATCTCCTCTGGTGTTTGACTTTAAATATACAACTAGGCTACATTCTCAAGCTACTGCAAGGCAGAACAGTTGACGGTCAGCTATGTCAGTGTTTCCCAAACGTTTTTGGGCAACGGCACACCTGTTTACTGAAAAAAAATCTCGCGGCACACCACCATTAAAGCCCGCCCCGTGACGTCAGCGCGCAGCGTCACGCCGGGAGGGACGCACAAAAGTGAAAGTTTTTTCCCTCGGCAGCTCCTCTCAGCTGCGCTCAATCCGCCTCGGAGCGCAGGAGTGATGCCTCTCTCTGGCTCTCCCTCCGCGCAGGCTGAGGGAGGGAGGGAGGGGCGCGTGTGACCCGTCTCTGCTGGGAGACCAAACCCAGCGAGGCAGAGTCGCGCGGAGGCGCCCAGGCAGCGCTGCCGGCTGCGAGGAGGAGCGCCAGGCAGCAGCAGGAGGCGCGACCTCTCCTCACCGCCACCGCCCCGCCTCTCGCCGCCCGACTCGCCCGCCTCCCTCCAGGTATCTCGCGGCACACCAGCCGATGTCTCGCGGCACACTCGTGTGCCGCGGAACACCGGTTGGGAAACACTGAGCTATGTTAAAACTTTGGCTAGAGTCCCATGCTTGCTTGGTATGACACTTAAGCAGCTTTCTTCATAGCCTGTCCTGCAGTTTAGCAAACCTGCTTTGCTTCTTTCTTCCATTTAATACTTGGGGTTAATGGAGATGGAGGGCAGGGCTCTTGTCTTAACCCTTATTTCTACATAAGTGACCACTGTGAACAAATACATAATTAAGAGCATTGGGTGGTGTTCAACTAAGGTTTACTCTGCATAGACCCAATGAAGTTAATGAATGGGACTAATTTATGTTCATTCATTTCAGTGGGTCTACTTTGAGTAAACTACTACTGATTATACTATTCTGAATTCACTGTTCAGAGACATGAGGATCTGCAAGAAAAGGGGTTTCACTGAAATGGGAAGTCTCTGCAAACTGTGTGTGTTGGTTTGCACTGTAAGCCTTATATTTTCCTTTCTTATTTCCCTTGCTGTGCTTTATAAAGGCCGAATGAGATACAGGGGACTCAGGCTTCTTGACCAGGCTCTGCTGGGGGCCAGAAGGGCACCTGCCGCCAGCAGAGCCAGCCCCGGTGTCCCTGCCACTCGCACTTGAACAGCCCTCTCACCCCAGACAAAGGCAGCCAGGTGGTAGCCAAGCAAGGCTGCAACACTGACCCTACTCACATGCAAGCAGGAGTGGGGTCAGGGCTCTCTCAGCTTGCAAGGGCAGGCACGCTCTTCAGCCAAGCAGTTTAAAGAGGCAGAGGGAGGACCAAAATGTATCAGCAACTTACCCATACAGCTTGTTTCTCCCTCTGCCAGAGCAGAGTGTTATGATGGTTTCACCAGCAGTATATGTCTGATGAAATTGCCGCTGCCCTCTGCCTCCAGCCTCCTAGTTAGTTTGTTTTCCCCTCTGGGCGTTGGAGGCAGAGGGGCTTGAGTGGTGTCGGTTTCACCAGACATATAGCACTAAGTAAAGCTGTTATCACGGTCTCCCCCCGCCCCCATTCTGGTCTTGGGCAATATATTGATTTATCACCCAGTGCTACCTTGGAAGAAAGGTACGATGGACATTAGTTACTTACCAGTAATTAAAAAATAATAAATGGGGATGGGATTTGGTGCCAATAGTTGGAGAGGTTGGAATCTTCATCAGGGAAAGAGTGAAGTTCTCTTGTCATCTCACCCTGTCAGCATTTGTCAGATTTCATAAGATGTTTCTTCCTTTCCAAAGTAACTAGAACTTCACCTGTATCCAACCTCCCAGTTAGAAATTTTCTTTGGTACAGTTGCCTGGCAGGTGCTCCACTATCTGTCCACGTCATACATCTGCTTTGTTAGACTAAAGCAGCCTTCTCAACCTTGGATCCCCAGATGTTGTTCAATTACAACTCCCATCATCCTTGGCCCCTGGCCATGCTGGCTAGAAATGATCAGAGTTGTAGTCCAACAACAGGCTGGACTAAAACCTGCATGCCTTATATCAGTTTTTGAGATGGCGCAGGGCTCCTTGGGTGAGGTAGCATGGCTCCCCTTAAATAGGTTTTTCATTGTTACAAAGCATGCTCAGGTTCTAAAGCTGCTCCATGCCTCCCAGTTTGATTCATAGTGTCTAAATTTAAAGTTGGTCCAATTCAGTCTTCCCGACCTTGGTCCCTCCAGATGTTTTAGACCAGTGTTTCCCAACCTTTTTTGGGCAAAGGCACACTTGTTTGATAAAAAAAATCTCGAGGCACACCACCATTACAGCCCCGTGACGTCAGCGTGCAGCGTCACGCCGGGAGGGACGCACAAAAGTGTAAGTTTCAATTTTTTCCCCTCCCCCTTGCCGGGGAACCTCCAAGTTTTGGGGGTGGGGGGGAGGAGGCAGCAAAGCAAGGCAGGAAGGAGAGCGCGGCTTGGCTGGGTGAGCTTTGGCAGGGGCAGGGAATGAGAGCCGCGAGGCGGGCGCTGCGGACGGAGGCGCTGCCCGCCGAGCTCACAGGCAGCCAGGCAGGCAGACGGCAAGAGCCCCGCGCTGGGCGGCCTCTCCTCGCCACCGCCGCCCTGCCTCTCGCCGCCCGACTCGCCCGCCTCCCTCCAGGCAACATCTCGTGGCACACCAGGCAACATCTCGCGGCACACTAGTGTGCCGTGGAACAGTAGTTGAAAAACACTGTTTTAGACTGCAACTCCCATCAGCCCCAGCCAGCAGTGCCATACTGGCTGGGGTTGATGAGAGTTGTAATTCAAAATGGCTGTGGTGGCTGAGGCTGATGGGAGTTGTAGTTCAGAGCATCTGGACACTCCCTACCACTGGTCTACACCAGTGTTTCCCAACCTTGGGTCTCCAGCTGCTGTTGGACTACAATTCCCATCATCCCTGACCAGTGGTCTTGCTAGCAAGGGATGATGGGAGTTGTAGTCCAAAAACAGCTGGAGACCCAAGGTTGGGAAACACTGGTCTACACTATGCTGTAAAAATGCTTCAGATTCCAAGGTTCCTGCATCAGATATGTAACTGCTTAGACTTTTCTTGTCCTTTGTTTGAGCGAGCTGGTTACAGTTTCCTTTACTCTTCCTGTTCTGTCAGTGATTTGGGAATGGAAAGAAAGCTTGGTTTGTTGGATCAGGCATTATTCCATGTTTCTTTTCTTGCTAGATTTACATCTTGCATTGTAGGCAGCAATCTGTCACTCAAGATGCAGTGTTCATTTCTGTGTACACTTTTCATTCCAGCCGATTAAACAGTCAGCAGAGAAGGCTTCTGCAGCTGGATGAATCATTTCATTGTATTATACTACATCATATATTAAGCCAGTAATGTATGATATTTTGCATTTCAATTTGAGTTGCTCCTGTACAAGTGCTGAATTAATGACAGTAATGTTAAAATCTTCTGCAATGCAGGAGAAAACTGAAGTTAATACGTTCGTTAATCTTCCACAGGCTCTGCTTCAAGAATGTTTTGAATCTGCTCCCAATTGAAACTTTGCTGAGCTTGTGAGGTTTGGCAGTAGTACAGTCTGGAATCTGATCCTGCCTGTGTGCGCTTTTTTCAGCTCTATTTTTTTCTGATATAGAGCAGTCTAAATTTCTTCTGAAATTTCTCTGCATTTTAAGATACAGAAGTTTACATGGTTTTAAACCCTGATTGTTTTGTCCTGGCAATGCCTTAGACTTAATTTATTGAGACTAGCAACCTGCACTCTTGAACTTTTGTTGTACCACTCATTAAACAATATCAAAAGCGAAACTACTTATTCTCTGTCTTATTGTCCTCCTACTTAGGGACAAGATTTTCCTCAGTCTCTGCAACAAAAGGCACTGAAGTTATCAACTTCTTAAAATGTAAAGCCCATGTTTCAGTAGTGGGACATATTTTCTGCTTCCACTTCCCCACCTACTTATGGGGATAAACATGTAGCCCTCTGTACAGAATTGTAAGCCTTGTTGTGGGAAGATATGTGCAGCCAATGTATGTGCTTTGTGGTTGTGTGCTGTACAAATCCTGAGTGGTGGTGCTTTGTGTTCATATGATGTGAAAACTCTGCTGGATTTAGCCATCTCCACAATTAGCATTAACAAAGCTTCTGGGGATGATATCATTGTGGTTGTTAGGCAAGAGTGCTGTGTGTGATAATATATTCATAGGGTGGGAGTGTTCCATGCCATGCTGATTACTTTAATAAATTTACAACTAATAAGGTTGTTCAGTCTCTCTGACAGCTGCATTTCAGTGGCTTCTCGCTTTGTTCTAGAGGCCAGTCTGCCTGCCTCAACTTTGTGAATTGTAAACGTTCGGCTTGTGCTTTTACCAGCCAGCGATTTGATATCCCAAGTGCTGTAATCTCAGCCGGAGACCAAGGAGAGCCCTGTGTTAGTCCTGTAATAAGGCGCACAGAGGATTGAGAAACCGAAGACAAAGTTTTCAAATGACACATCAGTTGTTATGGCAAATTGTTCAAAGCAAAACAAAATTTCAGGATTGTATTCTGTTCAGATTTGACATCTGACTCTAGGATTTTTGGAGAACTGTTAGATACCTGTAGTTTGATGCATTTGCTCTGAGCAAATGCATCAGATGAATGAATAAAGTTTTAAGAAATCCATTTTTTAAGTGCATTTCTCTTTTAAAATTCTTCTGAATGGAATCTCAACTTAATGCAAACATATAGGGTTGGATCTAAAGGAAATTTAACTTGGGTCCCCTTGATAACAATAGGACAAGCTGATGATGACACAATAAATCTATGCAGTTGTATGATGGTTTGATACTGACTGCCAAGGACTGGCAAGTTGCCAAAGATGTCATCTGTTGATCCATTGGGGTGACTTCTATGTTTAGTCACCTCTTTTCCTAATGATAAGGGTGGCATTCAATGATGCGCCTCAGCTAGCACATGGAGTTTCGCTTGTAGAATGCAACTTCCCCTCCCTTTCCCCCCTGTGCCCCACACCTTCCCAAAATCTTGTTCTGGTGTGGTGGGGGAAACCCCAGAACAGATTTAGGGGGAGAGGAAGTTTTGTTGCACAAGCAGAAATCCTTGCACCAGCAGAAGCACTTTGCTGGATGCCCACCCTAAGCAGTTGCATTTCCGCAGTTCGTGTGTGTTAAAAACCTGGGAGAGCAGAGGGAACTAGTAAGTGCGAAGCAAACCATTTTTGTATCATTAGGAGTGACCAAAGCAACTGACTTTGCATTGAATCACTTCCCTTTCAGGCTTCCTAACAGCCTAACTTAGGTGTATTTCTGAGAGGAAGTGAAACAGCAGCAAGCAGCCCATTTGCTTTTGACAGTACAAGCATAAATATTTGAGGAGGGGTTTCGTCACTGCTCTTCTGGGTATTGATTTTACAAACTCCTTGAGCCAACAAAAAAGTCTTCCATGCCCTAGATAAACATTCCTCACATTGCCCATCTATAAGCACCCCAGGCCTCTTGATTGAACTTTCCCAGGTGGAAAAATGTTACTAAATATTTGGCACTATGACCAAATTTTATTAGTCAGCATCAAAATTCTTTGTGCACCAGGCTTGTTAACAGGGATGGTGAAGTGCCAAATTTATTCTTTCCAGAGAGTTTAGTGTGGTACAGCTATCACCTCTCCTCTTTTCAGCTGAATTTGGGGAAACCACTTGAAGCATCTGTTGTGTTGAACTATTTCAATTGCTTTTGTTTGCTTTGCTCATTGCAAACAACTGAAAGTCTGTAAATTTTGATAATAAACCTGATTTGCAATGGGTGTTGAATAATTTTGATTACAACTGTATAAGTGTTTTTACCGCTCTATGTTGTCTTCCATAAAAAACTTTGTCCTCCACATTTTTAGTATATAACTGGTCTTAAGAAGCATTTCACAAATTCTGAAAGGTCTTTTATATCTTAGGCACAGAGAAGATGAGAAGATTGCTTGATAGCATACTGTGACTAATTTACTTGCCACTTGGCACACTGACTGTGTAAATGTATAAGTTGCAATTTGAGCAATACTGGTAAATGTCCTATTGGCACTTGCATGTTCCATTGGGCTGGATGCAGAAGGGATTGCTGGAGAAGTAAGGACAATTGCCTGTGTGCTTGACATTGCTCAGCTTGGTTAATAAGAGTGGCCAGAGATGGACTAACTGAGTGGGTGGTGGGAGTGGTAAATGCCTAATTGTGGGAACGTTTGGTTTCAGCATGTTTAAAGAGGCTGTAGTGAGACATCCATTGAAAAAACTAAACCTTCCCTTAATAACACCAGACTGGATAGTTTCTTTTGCATCTCTAACATTGAATTTCTGGGCAAGATCCTCAACCTTGGGCCAGTAGGCCACCAGAAATATTTCATGAATGAGACAAGTTGGCTAGATCAGGAATGGAGAACCTGTGGCCCTCTGCCCTTTAGCTGTTGTTTGATTGCCATTATGACTGGGGGACTGATGAGAGTTGTAGCCCAGGGCTGCAGGTTCCACATCCTTTATCTACAACAATTTCAGTCCAGCTCTTGGTCTGGTTTTATGAACAAGACAGCTTTGGCTGTGAACCACAGTGGAATTTAGCAGGGAAGGAACTGCATTATTGCTGGTTCTGCTTGACCACTCGAGTGTTTTTCACTACTGTCAGCTATAGAACCTCTGGCTTTCGGAGGAGCAACAAAGGGCTGTTTGCAGAAGAACTTTTAAACAGCCCCCCATGGTGCACATTGAAGTCCCAATAATTGGGTCACAGTGATGTGACTACAGGCCAGAAAAACTTCCCCACCCCTGAAGTAGCAGGTGAGAATAGGGAGCCTATAGTAAAATTCTTATTAGATTCAAAATCACAAAGTAAAGTTGCTATGAAAAGGATTATCTTTTTGTGTGGTTTTTAAAAAAGTTGTAGGCATGAAAGCAGACTTGAATGTGTGGGTGGTCTAAGAACTTTGAAAATATTAAACCACAAAAACTCTTATTGCCAAAAGGATTTGGGTGTGGTTCCCCTCCTTCCCATGTTAGTTGCTGCTACAACAGCTCCACCTTGCACCTATAATTTTAAAATAGAAATGACGTCTTCATGTGCCAAAAGCTTCACTGGTGCTAAGTATTTATTCAGGAAGGAGTTCAGTGGCACATACTTGGCATTTACATCATCAAGCATTATGTAGGCAGCTGGCTGGTTGGCTGTATGTGAATTTTGGTCTACACATATTTGATAGGATATTTGTATTAGGCTTTTCCAACAAGTGTTGAGCTCAAAGTGGCTCACAACAATCATAGCATTAAAACAACAAGCATTGCAGTCACTGTAATATCAAACACATTAGCATAAAAATCAAACAACAACACATTCATCAAAACAATTAATACAGTTCAATGGAGTCATAGTTATTCAAAATATCAGAAAGAGCTGTTGAGCACCAGCCCTGTGCTGGATCACATCCCCTCTCTGGAAAGGGGCTTCTTTGCTCAGTGCTTGCTCAGATCTTGACTTCTTTTTTACCCTGTATGGGTCCACAGGTGTGCCTTCAGGTGGGAGCTCTTGGAATAGGTCTTGATGCAGCTGGCGCAGGTATGGGTGGGTGTGACAGTCTACGTGGGGTCAGGAGCAATGACCCCTCTTGGACTCAGCTTCCAGCTGCTCCAGCAGCCAGAAGGTCATCGGGAAATATTGAGGAAGGTTTCCAAATCCCAAAATGGGTTTGTTTGTCTAGTGTGACTGTGTTCTACCTCTGCTGCCAGAGGCATTATGCCTCTGAATACTAGTTACTGAGGATCACAAGTGAGGAGAGTGCTGTTGGACTCATGTCTTGTTTGCAGGTTTCCCTTTGGCCATGGTAGGAACAGAATGCTGGACTACATGGTTCCCCTTTGGCCTGATCCAGCAGTCAGGCTCTCAAGTTCCATTGCAGGTGTTGCCTTGCCTGCAGTTCCATTTACTGCAGTTCCGAATCAACTAAGGCTGTCAAAGCACCTTCAGGTTGTGGGCAATGTGTTTTCTTCAATTGCAGTCATGGCTTTCCCCCCCTTCCACCCCTCAAGACTGTGAAATTCTGTTCTCAAAATTGCATTGGGAATATATGTTCCACTGCACATGTTTCTCAGGATGGCAGGGCATTCCGTCGTACTCGCAAGTGGCCCACAAACTGGGTGAGATCATAGGCTTGTAAGCAAGGAGGAGTTTCCTGTGACAAATCACCCGCCTTGCAATGGCCTGTGGTGCCGTCAAAATAAAACACAAGGTTTTTATGGTTGGGAGACTTTGTCCTGGATTTCAGTATGGCTTTTAGCAGAAAGTGGAGAACTTTTACAAAGCAAGGCCTTTCATATTAAGGTTGTGTCAACAGGAGAACCATAGGAAGCTGCCTTGTTAGACCATTGAGGCCTATCTAGCCCAGTAAGTGTCAGCACCAACTGGCAGCAGCACTCCAGGGTTTTGGAGGGGGATCTTTCTCCAGCTGTACCTGGAGATATCCAGGATTGAACCTGGCACTTTCAGCATGCAAAGCAGGTTTTCTGTCACAAAGACAAAACCTTTCAGAGTTGAAAATAGCTAGAAAATAGTTGAAAGTAACTTTTTGAAATTTTAATACTTTGCCTGTTAATAACTGCGAAGCCTCTTTCTCTGCTCATTGCCATAAACTAGGGCACAAGACAGCCCTTCCATGTGTGGGTCAGGAATTGCAGGCATGCAGATGTCCATAGGGCAGTGCCTGCCTATGGGGAAGGGACACAGTCGGTGCCAGGCAGGAGGTTCTTGCAATTTGCTCTCTATTTCAAAAGTAGCTTGCTATGCAGTACAGAGGCTGCTGGCCAAGTCAAAAGCCCCATTGAGAGCGTAGAATTGTGTGCTGTTCTGGATTGTGGGCCAATTGTTTGGAGTGCTCAAATGACCAGTCATAAGAGTCTGATCCTGAAGGGGTTACCTAAATCCTCTCAAGTATTGGGAAAGAACACTCCCTGGTTTTAATAGATTTTAGATACGTATATAGTTTTAATTCTGCCAGTGTTTAATTGGTTTTTTTAATTATTGTTTTTTATATGCTTATAGCAGTTCTAATTTTTATCTGTAAGCCAAGCAGAGTCCTGTTGAGGAAAAAGGCAGGGTATTAATCATACTCATCATCATTCTCTCTGTATCTGTTGATGCTTCAGGTAAGTCTTCAAAGCAGGATTCAATAAGCTAAGGAGCACATATAAATAAATGAGACAGAAGAAGTATTTCCCTCCCACTATTTTACTCATCATGTGCGCCTGAATCTTGCACTGCATGCTTTAATGTGTAATGCAGTGGAACCTTGGTTCTCAAACTTAATCCGTTCTGGGAGTCCGTTCGACTCCCGAAACCGTTCAAAAACCAAGGCACAGCTTCCGATTAGCTGCAGGAGCTTCCTACACTCAAGCAGAAGCCATGTCAGACGTTCGGCTTCCAAAAAACGTTCGAAAACTGGAACACTTACTTCTGGGTTTTCAGCATTTGGGAGCCAAAATGTCCGAGTACCAAGGCGTTCAAGAACCAAGGTACAACTGTATAAAAATCAGGGTTGTTCACGAGAGAGAAAGAGTTCCATAATCAGGACATAGCTGACTTCCCATGGTAAGCTTAAGGTTGTGAGAAATTGTCTCTTTAATTTTATGTTGTGCCACGCCCTCGTTTTATATTATGTCACATCCCCTCTATGGCTGGCACCCCCAGTGCCCTCTCAAAATTCAGAATGAGCCTACTAGTCTAAAAGGGCTGCCTACCTTTGCTCTACAGGGTGTACAAACTAGTGTCGTCCTTGTGTGTATCCTGTTGCTAAGCAGCATCAAAATAGGCAGGAGCTCTCAGTGACAGAATGCTGGGACCAGATGGGGAGCCTGAAGCAAAATGGTATTTTCTGGATGACATTCTCCAACCCTGGCAGGGTCCCTGTCTCAAACAAGAGGCCTCTAAGGTTCCATTTTCAGTGCTTATCTAAGCATAAATGGAAGTTTGATCATATGCAAGGCTTGTGTTTTACCATTTTATAAACCAATAAAAGACTCAACTTTTTTAAAGTTGACAAAACGCAGACATAGCAAAAATGAGAATTCCCTAGACATGAAAATATCTGGTAGGCTGAAAGGCAGGGGTATCAATGTTAAAATTAAAATAGGTAGCAAATACAGACAAATGACACATCACCTGTCAAATGCAAGAACCCCCTGGAGCTATAGGATGCAGCTAGTAGCCTCCTGACCACACACCAGTTTTGTACCCAGGAGGAGCAGACAGGACCGCCTCTCTTAACTGTGTGCATGAGACTGGCTGGTTAAGGCTTTAGCTTGTTTGTGCTGGTAATACAGAAAGTACAATTAATCGGTTTTAGAGATCAGAATAAAAGAGAAATGGGAGGAGAATCTGGGTTGGTGGTAAAGGAAATGGACCTGAAGCTCATTACATCTTATAATTTTCCGGGGAGGGGGTTAGAGTTGTGGGTACCTTTTCCATCTTCACAGCTGTGCGGTCCCCAATCTATCGCTAAACACAGATGTGCAGCTGACAGCAAGGAAAGGCCATTGACAGAGTGGGAGGGAGCATCCTGTGTCCATACTCATGCACATCCCAAGACACCTGAACAGCATTACAAGCCTCCTGTTCCCGGGCGTCTGAATCCATGAGCAAAAGCAGTCCATTAAGGGGTGGCAATACATATGACACAACTTTGTCGCTGGTCCAACTTCTACTTCCACATAACAGCTTGCCTGCAGTGACTGGACAGAATCACTCTATTCTTTATCCAAACGATTTGGCTGGCATTGAAAGCATTTGGATAACTATGCGAGTGTCTGCCTAAACTGCCACTGATCTGAGAGTACATGAGCATTGAGATAATCTTGAGGATTAGTTAACAGAAGTTAACTATCCAGGAGCTTTGCTGTACTTGCCACATCTGAAATAGGAATAGAAATATTAAGCAGTGTTTAAAAAAGCACATTATTTGATTACTTCCTGGGAGCTAGTGTAGATGGCTAGAGCATAGATATGGCTTTTGGGTTACATTGTGTTAGCTTTTGAGGGCTGGGGCTGGTGGGAGTTGCAGTCCATGCTGCTGAATACCAGTTGCTGGAGACTGCAGGAGGGGGAGAGTGCTCTTGTGCTCAAATCCCACTTGCAGGTTTCCCACAATTATCTGGTTGACCACAGCAAGAACAGGACACTGGACAAGATGGGCCCTTGGCCTGATCCAGCAGGCTCTTGTGTTCATCATGGAAATCTAAGTTGGGTCTGATGGGAGTTGTGGACCAAAATATCAGGAGGGTTTAGTGAAGGCTGAAATAGATCTTTCAATTAAAAGTTGGGGGAAAGGGAATGGTGTTTCATACTTTCTTTAAAACTTGTAGGAGCCAGCCATATTTAATTTTGGAAAGGAATTCCATAAGGTGGGAGCCACCACTGAGAACAATCTGCCTCTCTAGGGAAGCTTTGCTGCCTCCTTTGTTAATGTCTTTTAGGTACCAAGTGAGGGCAGTCCTGCTTCCTTTGACTTACCCTGAGGTTTGGCACAAGTTCTGTTCATTGTCATACTTCTGAGCGCTTTTTGAGTTGTTGGTCTTGACCTTATGCTGCATTTTTATTTTAGCCTTTTAGCCTGCTTATTGTTTTATAATTGTACTGTGAGCCCCCTTATGGATTCAACAAAAGGAAATACTTTTAAACAAATGAAAATGATATTTCTAAATGCACACCATGTGATATGGTCTTAATTCCTAAGCCATCTCTTGGGCCATCCCCAGTGGTAAGGGGACGGTATAAAGCCCCGCCCTTCTTCTATCTTGCTAATTCAGAGAGTTGCACTGTGCTTCTCCTCATTGCTAGAGGCAAAATCCCAGCCTTAGCATCCCTAGACAGCTGGTGCCTCATAGGATGCACACAGACCAATATTTCTGAAACTCTGACAGTAAGGAGTTTTGGTCATTTTAACCAACAAAGACAAAGGATCTGAAGCAGCTCTTTGTGGCAGATTTGTAATATTTGCCGGAGGGGGGAAACCAGCCCCTTAAAGTTATGGAGCCTCTTTGTCTTGGCTTCTGCACAAAGCTGCAAATTTTTCCATGTCTTCCTCCACCCTGGCCTGGCAGCCAGTCCAGCCATTGTGCTATAGAAAGTGAGCAGGATGTATTGGTAATGCAGCCTCTAGTCTCCTGGCTCACTGTAAAGCTAGTTTCCCAAGGCTGGGAAGCCTTTCTGAAGCAGAAAACAGAAATACCTAATCTGCCAAAGAACTGCCAAGCCATGGAAACTCAGGGCCCAGAGTGGCTTCATGGATGTGGCTCTACACTGCTGTAACTTCTCTGGAGTTTTGGGTTCCTTTCCTTTCATCACCTTTAATCCCTCGCTCAAGGTTCAAGAGTTGTGGTCTCAGTTTGCAATTTGAAAGTGGAACTTGAGGGTTGTATCCAAGAGCAGACCCACTAAATGAATGAACCTAAGTTATGTCCATTAATTTCACTGGCCTTTCTCTGAAGAGGACCAGCATTCAATAACAACTCTGAGTCACAGTTCATGGTCTCTTCTAATATGTGTCAGCATCAGATTTTCTTTGTACTTCCTTGTTGGCCATCAGGGACTATTTAATTCCCACCCTCGCTTCATCACTTGCCCTACTTCTTAGTTTAGCCTCCGTCAAAGTTGAGCCTGTAGAACAGGACTTGGAATTCCTTCTAACCAGGAAATTGCCCTTCCTGGTGTTCTGTTTTCCCCCATCATACTTCCAGCTCTGGCTAAGGACTAATCATCAACTTGAAAAAGCAAACCTATCCATTTCTTACTGAATGAGAGTATAGGCAGAGCTAGGATAAATCTCAGACACCTGCTTACCCAGGGTGCCCAGAGGTTTGCCTAGGAATTTGAAATGTTTTTCTATCCCAGAGAACAGTCACACGTGAAAGAGTGTGATATGGACTCTGGCACACAGTTTTGAAAATTAAAAAACAATTTCCTCATCCTGTTCATGCAGAGAATGGTTGGGAGTGTATCTGCATTTACTTAATGAATTTGCCAGTTAGACAGAGCTTAGATGAGCTCCCAGTGGTCAGAGAATGGCCCTTTCATTCATTCCACAAACCATTTGTCCTCATGTTTAGACTGGATAATTTTTTCTTTCAGTTTCTGCAGATTAGAATATTTTGTATTGGATAAAGAAGTCCACTACCTAGTTGATAAAACATGTTTGTTTAGACAAGATGTTGGCATGCTTTAATTTTATGCTAAGTTTAATTCTTTTAAATGAATTAATTACTTTTTAAAAACTGTTTGTTGATATTTTTATTACTCATTGTAAACCGTTTGTAGATTTTTATTACAATCAAGTTATTTGGTTAAATAAAATAAATTTTAAATGTACGAGGAGTCTCAGAATGCAAACACAGCTGTCCTGACCCTGAATTAGCTCCTCATCTTCAGAGGACAAGGGTTGGGATGCAGCATAGAAGAGGGAATTGCCCTCAGGGCCAGCCCCAGATGTCTCTACCACCACAAAAAAATTCATACATGGAATGGTCAGTGTGGTATGTGGTGTGGTATGCGAACCAATATTCATACTATTAGCATAAGACAGATTTATACATTTCTGGGAACTTTCTTTGTTCCCTTCATTTTTTCCAAATACTTTTGCTGGTCTTCTGGGGACCTCCCAATTCAACAGCTGGTCTTTTTCTTAGCTATGCAAATAGCTGAGTAGCCAAAAACTTCACTTCTGCTGGGGAAAGCCACTTCACATTTTTGAGGAAGGACTCCTCTGCATCCAGAAGATTCTTCTTCTTCCTCTTTAGCCTTGGCATTAAGTGTTGTTGCACACCCTCTCCTTCCTTCGATGCTTTATTGTTCCAAAATGTGTCTGGAACAGCTTATCTGTTTCCCAAGTGCATCCTATTATGTATTGTGGATGCTTGGACAACCCAGCCACTTGCACGGTGGGTTGGAGGACAGAAGCGACATGTTTCTCTAGTTAGTCATACTTTGAAGGCAGACAGTAATACCCCATCTTTCCACTGTAGTGAAACCTGTATTCTCCCCCTAAACATGATTACTCAGGTAAGTTCTGTTTGGTTAAATTTTTTTCAAGGGAAGTGTGCTCAGGATTGTATCCTTCGATTGCCATTCTAAGCACACTTCTGAATAAACCTTTCTGATCCATGGTTTTATCTGAAATGCAGGCATTAGTCAGAATGCAAGTACCAGATGATAATATGACAGCTCTTGAATTACTGTAAGGCTTCTGTACTTCTGGTCAGCTCCAGAGACTTGGCTACTTGCTTTACTTCCAGCAACTAGAGCCAATTATTGCAACTGACTGGAGTTTCAGGGAGCCTCCTATGGAAACTCTGGTGAGCCAAAGTTTGAGCGACATTATTTATGGAAAATCTTCCAACCCATTAGAGGTTAGTCCGTCCAGGGAAAGGGGAGCCTTCTTTGAAACCTCTGTTTGCTTGCTTGCTTCTGTGGGTTCTGAATAGGATTGCTATAACTCATTATTGCATGTTCTTGCTGGATTGAGAGGCTAAAATGGCTGGATTTAACTCCCATCAGTGTCCTGTTTAGTGAGGTTTAGCAAATCAAGGAAAATGCTGCTCATTAAGTATCCTTTCTAAAATTTCATTTTTGTTCTGAAATGGATCTCTCTTAAGTCATTCACTGTTCCTGTATAGCCTGGCTTTGTACTGCTATAAAAGAAAATTGGGGTGGGGAGAAAAACACGATATATTGAAAGGCTAAGGAGAAGCCTCACCCCGATTCTTATCAGTCCCCTTCCATACAGTTGTGTCTTCTGCATTCTCAGGTTCTCAATACCTCACCAAAGAATTTGAAGTAGTCAAAGGCTGACAAGCGCAAAACAGAAGGAAGTGAACAATGATGTTTTTCTTAAAAGATTGTAGTCCTCTTGGTTTTGATAAAGGGCTGGTCTACATAGGAACATAGGAAGTGGCCTTATAGCAAGTTGGACAGTTGGTCCATCTAGCTCAGTATTGTCTAACTGAGTGGCAGTGGCTCTCCAGGTTTTCAGACTAGTGTCTCCCTGAGCCCTACATGGAGAAGCTGGCAATTGAACCTTCTGCATGCACAGGTCTACCACTGAGCTGAGCTCCTTTTTTTAAGGTAAACATTTCACCAGGCTAGTGCAAGCTCCTGGCTGGGAGCCCAAGTACTACAACGCAGAAAGATGCCCTGGCTGCTGTTGAACGCAGTGAGACCATTCCGATGCGATGGCTCAGAAGGGGCTGGGATGCCTGTGTTTTTGAACTTTACTCTCTCATTGGGAGGAGGAAGAAAATAAGCACAGTAACCATCCTTGGGTTCATGTGGGATCTGCCAATTCCCAGGAAAAGCATGAAGCCTGTGAATAAATAAATCTGGCTGGCAGCCAGCTCGCAAGCTTATGGAAAAATGCTTTTCAAAACATGCTGCCAAGGATTGCCTCAGATCAGGTAGAGTTTCACATCCGCATAATGGGGAGAGTGTTTTTCTAGAGCGCACAGCTCTGGGGCGCTGTCTGTAGCGCTGCTGCACAAGTTCTCCCTGCCACTGCATCTAATTCTTCTGAAATCATAGAATTGTAGAGTTGGAAGGTACCCCTAGGGTCATCTAGTCCACATCCTTGCCATGCAAGAATCCTGCCCATAGCCATCCCTGTGTGGGCTTTATTTATATTACATTTCCCCTGCCCTGCCTTCATGGAGCTTATTTGTGCAGCACATGGTCTCCTCCTTTGAAACTTCTGTAAGGTAGATAATACATGGGTGGAGGGGGGAGTGTCCACAGGTCACTCAGTGGACTTCATGGCTGTGTGGCCAAATAGGCTATAGAAGACTGGGCCTTTGCGGTGGTCTGCTGTCAACTTGGGGCATGCATCATTTGTGCTGTGGTGAGAGAAGCATGTTGTAGTCATGACCCCATAGACAGCAGCACGATGCCATAAGTAGTTCTAAAATAACCTTTCTTAGGCTTTTGATCTCCAGAGATGTTTTGTACTACAATTCCCATTAGCCTTGGCCAACCTAGTTGTGCTTGCTGGGGGCTGATGGAAGTCGTAGTGGAAGACACCTCTGGAGATCCCCAGTTTGGAGAAGGCTAGCCTCAGAAGACAAGGTGGTACTCCTAGATACAAATGCATATTTGTTCTATCCTGCTTTACATACAGATCATTTCAGTGCTTCTTCCCCCTCCTCTCTCTTTCTCAACAGAGCGGAGAAAACTGAAGTCCTCAGTGAAGATCTGCGACAGGTATTTTAATTTATGAATTAATGGCTGCCTCTGGAAGAGGGGTCGGGGGAGGCACTGGCTGTTTCTCACGTGCTGGATGGGAAAGCTGCAACACAATTTCAGGCAAGAGAAGAAGGAATTTACCACAATAGCCAGAAGGGAATTTGAAAGGTTCTGGAGGGCAGGTAGTGTGGTCAGAAGTGAAATAAAAGTGTTAGTATTCATAGTCACTGTGCTTACTGCAGCATGGCAGGTCTTAGTGTGGATGTGACGAGACCTCCCTCTATTCCACTTAAGTGGGGAAATGACCTCTGCAAATCATTCAGATTGAGTAAATAAACATCTATTGTTTTACATAATTTGTCTAGCTACCAAGGCAAGGCAAGAAGGGAGGGAGCTGCCTGGTACACAAAAGTATGCTTATTGAGCCTAACAAGTTTCAAATCTAAATCCTTCTTCAGGGGCAGTCTTTGAAACAACCACCTTGAGACTTTGCTCTCCAATTCTATTGCAGAAAGAATCAGTTGGACACCAAGGACTTGGGCTGGTTGTTATGCAGGGTGCTTCCAAGGAAGGACTTCCATGTACCTCTCATTTTCCTGCATTTGGTGCCTTCCCATCTTTCTCTTCCTGCCCAGGGCAGGAGCAGCAAGCTGTGCAGATTATTCCTGCCCGCTGGCCTGGCCTGGCCTGGGCACCTGAGATTTCAATGGGTGTTTCCTTTATATTTTGAAGTTTGGCCTCCCAGCCATAAAGGAAATAATAAGTGTAAGCTAAGATTTTCAAAATGCTGAAATTGACCCATGTATGTCTCAGGCGTTGGGGGGGGGGTGAGAGAGGAGAGATCTCAGAAGAGTGCAAAGCACATAGCCTTACTTAGAACTTCTTGGCTGCATGTGTTGCACATGTCTGAGTTTGAAGAGAGTTTCCTGATAAGCGAAGGCTCCGCCTTTCCCCTCGTCAGTCTCTGTTGAAATCTGGATCCTTTGCAGTTGCCGAAGGGAGCTTTGTCTCATTCCTTTGTTGGATCACACAGAGCAACAAGCAGCAATGTCCTCCCACTTGCGCAACAGAAAGCTGCTTGCACAACGGGGCTTCCAATTTCTCTTCTCCCCCTCTGGATCCCCCAAAATCTGCTCTGGAGGGACCCCCAACCTTCTGGAGAAGATTTTGGGGTCATGAGGGGATTGCTGGGGGGAGGAGAGGAAGGAGAAACACTGTTGTGCAAGCAGCATAACCCCCCCATGTTACATTTAACCTCACTCATAACCTGCTCTGTCCCATGGGTTTCGGCTATGTTTCGAAGCACACATGTTTACCCGCTTTGCTCCAGGGGGAGATAAAGAGGATGCCCCTTTCTTCATGATCCCATGAGGTATTTCTTATCTGCCACTCATAAGAGTAAATTATGACTGCTATGTTTCTCATGCTATCCGTATAAAAAATGTACTGCGGATTGCTACTGCAGTGTCCCCTGAGTTTAGTAGAATGAAAGGAATTACTGAAAAATGAGTGAAAGCAACTAAATACCATTTTTTAAAAAAAAATCTCTTGAATTTGTAAAATACTTATCAGTATACATTTATGGCTTTTCATTTGGAAACAGGGAAGCAGGACGTGAAGTTCCTAATTACACTGCACTGCCCACAGCCGCCTCCTTGCTCTGTGTTTTCCAGCCTAGCTATATTTCACCTTCCAGACTTGAGATTCAGCTGTTTGTTTTATAGACGTGGGATCAGAAGCTATTTTCCCTTATTTTATTTTTATATTCCAACTTTCCTTCACGTGACTAAATGGGGTTATGGTCTTTCTGAATCAGAGGGGTGGGGAAACGAGCAGATTTTGGCAGGGCTGCCATGTAAATATCTGCAGCTAAGGATCTTTTTTTTAAAAAAAATAGTGCCTTGTTGCCTTGGTGATCATATGAAATATTTGGAGTGGAGGGAGGTGGAGAGAAGCCAGAAATTGTTCCAGCCGACTGTTGGCAAACCATTTTTTTGCAAGCATGGGCTTCCCAGGCACAGGCGCTTGACCTGTCAACGCCCAAATGGAACTGCTTGCTCACTTGCTTGTTTGGCTTTGCTGCTGAACAGAATCCTTCCAAGTATGTCTGATGCTGGGTGTACATTTTCAGTTGCATCTCCTCCTGTGGAGTTCCATGTGTTTCGCCATATGGCAGAAAATGTTTCTGTCCTTTGGAATGCTCTCATTTTAAACACGTTAATTTCCAGAGATGGAGTAGGGCCCCTTCTGACAGAAGGAAGCTTTCCGTCTGTTGCTCTGGACTCACTTAAATGCCAAAGGGCTTAACAATAAGTTGCAAAGCAGAAAGATGTGTAGACTTTAAGACCAGCTGTTTGCTGATAAGAACATCTGTGATGTTCCTAGTCTTGCTAGGAGAACTGAAAAGTTGGCATTTCAAAAGTGCAGTTTGTTCCCGAGCTGTGAGGCTGGAGTCCCTCTGCCTCACAGCATGGAGCCCAAAGGGGCCAAGCCTGTGTATAGTCCTATTCTGTGTGCATCCGTCTCCATCGTGGACAACTGACCTATCAAAGGAGCATCTTCCTCTGTGACTTAAATGTCTGGTGGCTGTGTGGAAGAATGAGCTGTGTTAACCAAACAGAAGGTCAACAGCTTCTTGTGTGGTGACTTGGACTCTTCTCAGTTGCATGTTTTTTTTTGTCCCAAGTGAATGATGCTTTTTGGCCAGGGAAAGAAGAAAAAGAAGAAAAAAGTGTATGGGCCAGAAGAAATACTTGGATGCTGTTCCAGTTTTCTGAGGGGAAGCTGCTCCGTGTTCCAGTCCGCTCACCAGCTGCGTCAGCCAACCGAGCTGGAGGCAGCAGATTGAACATCCTGTTTGTGGCAAGCCTTGCAGAGCAGGGATCCAGCTGAGCATCACAGAATTCATGATGAGGGGGATCCCCAGCCACTGTTCTGTCCTGCTTCACTGGGCCGTGGTTGAGGGCCATGGTTCCAAATGGTGTTGCATGAGAAGGGTCTGAATTGTGCCCTGGGCGCAAGCCATTCTATGCCCAGTGGAGCAGATGGGCCCTGCAAAGCCTTTTGTCTCAGTACTTTGGCAGTGGTGACATCCCAAGGGAGGAAGGAGGATGTGTCAGCTACTACAACAGACAGGCAAGGTGGGCGGGGTCTCTGAAGCATCACTGTTACGCATAAACAGCACTAGCTTTTCCTCTGCCTTAGTGTGGAATGTGTGCAGAGTAGGGCATCAAAACTGATTAAAGGGACTGGAAGCCAAGCCTTGTGAGAAACATTTGAGGGAGGTGGGAATGTTTGGCCTGGAGAAGAGTCTGAGGAGTTATATTAGAGCCGTCTTTGAATATTAGAGCCGTCTTTGAATATCTGAAGAGTTGTCACATCGCGAATGGAGCAGGCTTGTTTTCTCCTGCCCCAGAGGGGAGGCCCTGAACCAATGGATTCAAATTACAAGCAAGGAGATTCCGACTAAACATTAGGAAGAACTTTCTGACAGTAACAGGTGTTTGACAGTGGAACAGACTAATTTGGAGGCTTTTAAAGCAGAAGTTGGATGGCTCTCTGTGTGGGAATCCCTTTAAGACAACTACAGTGCCTGAAGACAGACAGTCTTGCATACATAACAGTGACCAGAGGAGGAATGACCCCTGGGAGTAGCATAGAGAGAAGTAACACCATAGTTCATCATCAGCAAAACCTTCATCTGCCCCAGCTGCAACAAATCATGTCTCTCCCGTATCGGTCTCTACAGCCACAGCAGGTGCTGCAACCTTCCAACAGTTTGACTTCACCCCCAAAGGTTCACTTCTCCATTGTGTCCCGAGACAAACAGATCCTAACCAACCATAATGGATGGCCATCTGTCAGGGATTCTTCAGCTGTGATTCCTGCATTGCAGTTGGTTAGACTGGATGATCCTTGGGTTCCCTGCCAACTCTACAATTCTGTTATTCTAATGTTTAAAAATCCATGCAAGAAGCAAAGCCAGTAGCAATAACAGAACCCAAAGAGGCCTGGTGTGCTGGACAAAGGGGGAGCTCTCATTGCCTGGGCTACCCTACAGTTGCAAGGAAGGTGCCTGCCATTTGTTCTGGGAGCTGCTTAGGAAAATGTGTGTGCATCTCTTTGAGGGTGGGGCAGAAGCATGTCTCAAGTTTTAATGCACAAAAGTTGGTCTTAAGAACTAAAAAGAGCCTGCTGGATCAGGCCAGTGACCCATCTAGTCCAGCATCCTGTTCTCACAGGAGCCAACCATATTTTCACTCTGCCACCACAGCATATTAGCACCCAATGCCATGTTGTGAGCTGCTTTGAGGATTTCAGTCAAAAAGCAGGGCACAAATCTACCAAATATATAAAGATTTGGGGAAACACTAGTCTAGCATCATTTGCATGTAACAGGTTTTGGAAAAGCAAATGCAACTAGGCACTGAAGTGTTGCAGACCTATATAGCTTCAGAAGTGTCAGGGCCCTCAAAGGTCATTGGCTGATGCAGGAAATCCTCTCCTACAGCAGAGGTGGGCATCTAATTGCTTCATAAAAACTTTTAACAATGAAGAACCTGCCACCTTCCCAGGCTCTACTCTTAAAACAGCTCATGCTATCAGGGAGTTCTTTCTAACATGTAATTGAAATAGTCTTCCTTATATTGTGAATTTGTTTGTTCTGGTCCAGTTTAATAAATAAAATAAATAGACAGATACAGAGAAATTGCTGCGTCACCTATGTGACAGCTACTCAAATATTTGAAGGTGTCTGGTTATCATAGTACCTTTCCTGCAGACTACTTATAAGCAGTGCCTTCCATTTTTTCACATAGGTCTTGGTCTCCAGGCCCCTCACCAGCTGGTTGGAGTGAGAAGTGTTCAGGCTACCCATATTTTTAAGTGCAGCATTTTAAAAGACTGCAGAGAAGATTCCTATCTGTTTACATGCCTCTCTACAGTTGAAACTTGTTCTGCCTTTCTCTCTCTCTTTTTTTGGCTGGTTTTGTTCAAACAGAAACCATTCCAGAAGGCCTCCTTTTAACCCTCATGACTCATCAAAACACAGATAAACCACATTCCTTTTGCTGTTGTGCATGGAGGTTCCCAGCAGAACTTGGCAGACGTCTTTGCACTCTCAGATATTTGAACGAAGATTCTTTCACAGAGGGAATCTCAGTTCCTTATCAAATGCTTGCAATTCCTTGCAAGCAAACCTGCCTTCCTACAGTGGCATTTCCTTTAATGTTAGACCTGCCAGTTGCCCCACAGTTGAAAGGGTGCTGTCTGCAAAAAAAGTACCAGCTTAAGGCAGCTAACAATTAATAGTTTTAAAACAAGGCAGTGAAACTTTATGGCATGTCTGGCCAGACAGTGCTCTGTTCCCAGGGTTCTACCTGGGAGAGGAGGTAATGAGGCTGGATCAAATAAATGTTGGGTTTCATGGTGCAATTGCTAGACGTGGCTTCCTAGTACAAAGAGCCTCATGTGCAGTTTCCCTTCCCTATTTCTTCACCATCTAGATTGAGCGCCGTCTCGACAACGTGAGGTCCGTATGCCACACTTCCTGCAAGAGGCTAGGCATGTGTTTGCATGGGCAGTCTGGAACAGATGCAGAAAAGAGACATGTAAGTGCCAACCCCTTCCAAGGAGAACTGTGCACCAGATTTGGACAAGCTGAATCAGGCCAGTTCGGGGAGGTCCATGTTTTGGCTGAGTCAGGTAGTGACACCCAGAAATCAGTCCAGGTTGGGCTGCACAAGTGATATGGGGCTGTCGGGGCAGGAAGAAGAGGTACGGAGCTCACAGTTCCCAAGCTGGGGAAGCAGACCCCAACGGGTTGAATCCACGGCTCACCAGCTGGTGCACAGCCCTACTTCCAGGTTCCTCTCCTCAAGTCTGTCCTTCCCAAAGTGCTCCTGTTCTACTGGGCTCCTCTTTCTCTTCTAAGCACTGCACAGAGATCATCCAAATGTGCTGCCCAACATCTGAAGGAAAAAGGGATGCTTGGCTCCTGTTCTGGCAAGTCAGCCATCCTTCAGAAGCCTCTGTCATTTCGCAGAATCTCAAGTTCTCCTGACCTTGCCATGATGCTCTTACTCCCCATTACTTTTGCATGTGCTATTTTTTGGGTTGGGTTCCTAACCACATTGTTATCTCCACCCCGGCAGGCCAAATATGACCCACCGCACACCTGACATAATATACAACATCAGTTGTGGGTGGGTGAGTGCAGGTCAGGGAAGCCGGCTTCACAGGCCAAACAAGGACCCCAGTGGGCCAAGTTCGGCCTCCAGGCTGGGAGTTCCCCTCCCCTCCACCTTGCACAGAAATGTTGCGCGTTAGACTTCTTTAACAGAGCTAACTGCTGCCTCCTCTGTCATTGCTCACCCAGCACCACCCAGAGCCCTATCTTAGCTGGCAGTTGTGGAGTTCATGCTGGGAGCAGTCAGGGGACTCCAGCACTGCAGGTGCTGGCCACGCTTTGAGGAACAGGGGCTGCTTGTGAAGGCTCAGAGTGCACCAGACCTTAGAAATCTCTCTGTACATGATTGGCTTCCTGAACCCAGCATTTGGGCTTATCTTGAGAGAGGCAGATACAGGAAGCACCCACAGGTCCCTCTTTTCCCCAATAGAAGTTTTAACTGAAATCACTCCCTCTCAGTCAAAAGGCCAAAAAAAAGCCCCTTTGAATTATAAAAAAGGGCTTTTGATTGCAGGCAAGTAAAAAGCCTTAAATATCCAGCCTTAAATGATACTCCACATTTGTTAATCTGAAAATATGCTGCCACCCATCACAGGTTCCATCTTCACAGTTGCTGGAGAGAGTTAGAATTGATGCTCCAGCTCACAAGTTGATGGACTAGGAACACAAGAAGAGCCTTGTAGCTGGATCAAGCCCAAATGCCCATCTCGTCCAGCATCCTGTTCCCACAGGGGCCACCCAGATGCCCCAGTGGGAAGCCTGCAAGCAGGACCTAAGTGCAACAGCACTCTTCCATTCTGCCTTTTCCTGGTAGTCAGAAGGATGCTGCTTCTGACAATAGAGATAGAAGATAGACATCAGGGTTAGTAGCTGTTGAAGACTGTGGCACTGTCTGTTAAGTTTGGTACACTCAGTCATCAGGTCAGCCTCCCCACCCACCCCACCCAATGTCTCATTTTAAATCCTGTGCACATCATCTCGGTCTGACCCACCTAAGCTCCACTTCCTTTCCTTCCCCTTGTCATCACCATTGTCCCACCACCTTTTTCCTGGTTCCCAAGTTCAGCAGCCACAGCTTGCTACTCGGAGTAGACCCATTGGATTTATTGAACCTAAGTTAGCCATATCCTTTTAACTTAAATGGTTCTACTCTCTCAGTAGGAAAGTAGCATCGGACCTGGCATTTCCTTAACCCCAACGATAGCAGTATTTGTTTTCTCTCCGCAGAAAAAGCTTCCTCTCACTGCTTTTGCTCAGAATATGCAGGAAGGTGCTCTGCAGCTAAGCGATGAAACTTTGCTGGGGTAAGGGTTGCATCACTGTTATTTTTCCTGGTCATGGTCATTTGTCGTTTGGTCAGATATAACCAGTGACCTAATTTTATGCATGTCAGGCAAATGCGCCAATTCAGTATTTTTTAAAAAGAATACAAGCTAAAACAGATCTCATGAATTTGCTCCTGAAACTTTGATTTTAAGTGTAAAAACGAAAACTTTACATGACTCTTCTGTAAGTAGCCCTGGAAATCAAAGGAGCTCTCATTACCTCTTTCCTTTCTCCCTCCCAATGCTTGGAATCCACCCATCTAATGCAACTGTGTATTCTTCTTTGTTTTAAGGAAAATGCTAGAGACTTGTGGTGAAGCAGAAAATAAGCTAGCAATGGAGCTCTCTCACCATGAGGTGCAGGTTGAGAAAGATATTTTAGAGCCACTGAACCTCCTCTCAGAGGTAAGTTGCTTCTGCCGCTGTCCATAACCCAAGCTTGACCCGCTCCCTAAAATGATACAATTGTTGAGACCAGCCAAGAATCGGGTGTTGCTTTGTGTGCACTTAAGACAAATATAGCTGTCTGCACAACAAACGTCTCAACTGTCAGCTTCCTGTCGTCTTACCCTTTCAGACGGAAATCCCCAACATTCAAAAACAGAGGAAGCAGCTTGCAAAACTGGTGCTGGACTGGGATTCTGCAAGAGCCAGGTAATACAAACACACACACACACACACACACACAAACACTTTCCTCTTCCTACTTCAGCACAGGAAATACCAGGATTCCATCATGGCTTTGGGGCATCCTTCTCAGGAGCACTTGGCTGCTACGTAAGGCCGCATCCAGTCAACAAAAAGCTTTCCATCTTGGTCCACTGCATTTGGGGAAGAGACATTTTAGCCTTGTCTCCTCACTTTCCTCTGCTGCTCAAGATGTCTTCCAGCTCCCCAGACACCATGTGTCTATCTGTCTTGTCATAAGGACATACAGCTGGTGGAATGGAGTATGTGTTGGCAGGTGCATAAGACAGGGAACTGTAACACTAGAACTCATGAACATCCAACGAAGCTCAGCATTGGAAGATTCAGGACAGATAAAAGGAAGTCCTTCACACAGCATAAGCTGTGGAACTTGCTTCCACAGGAGGTAGTGATGGCTTCAAAAGGGGACTGGACATATTTGTGGAGGGAAAGGCTATTGGTGACTGCTAGTCATGATGGCTGTGCTCTTTCTCCATAGTTGGAGGCAGCAATGCTTTTCAATAACAGTTATCACTGGAAACTGCAGAAGGGGAGAGTGCTCTTGTGCTCAAATCCTGCTTGCTGGTTTTTCATAGGGGCATCTGGTTGACAACTGTGAGAACAGGATGCTGGCTAAATGGACCATTGGCCTGATCCAGCAGGGTGGTCTTGTGTTCTCATGCATCCTAGTGGCTGCAGGTCAGGCCATGAGTTGGCCTTGTGACTAATCTGTTTGGCTTGCCAACCCAATTTCACATCCCCAAACTTGCTTGCAGATCAGAACACAACTCTCTGTTCAATTATGGACTTCTCCAAATTTTGCAATGCAGTTTCAGTCTCCCCAAAATATACATTTCACATAAAGAAATGCATGCAGAACACATACTTTAGGCAGAAACACATTGGAAAAAGAAATTCGCTTTTGCATTTGGCAAAAGAAAGGCAAGCAGACAATAGGGGATGCTACAAAAAAGAATATGAGCAGCTCATTGCTATTTAAAGAAAACCCAACAAAGGCCACCACCACCAAAGCTTGAAATACTTTAGTAGCAAGATACCAGCTAGGAAAGCTGTTGGGGCTTTGGATGACAAAGGAGACAGAGGCTCCCACAAGAGGCAGCAATGGCCACCAACCTGGCTGGCATTGAATGCCAGTTGCTGAAAGTTGCTAGTGGAGAGACTTCTCTTGTGCCCAGGTCCTTCTTTTAGGCTTCTCCTAGGTATCTGGTGGGACACTGTGAGTCCTATTCTCTCTAGGATGGTGGCCTAGAGAGGCCACTGGCCTAATCCAGCAGGACGCTTAAGTTATTGGGTAAAATAATTAAAATGCATTTTAAAAAATCATATTTTTTTCAGGTAGCAGTTGCACAGAATGAATCCAATTTACATGGTTTTATTCCATGAGTTCTTTCAGTAAGTGTGCAAAAAACCAGGCCAGGGCAGACCTATGATTCAGGAAAACTTGACATGGAGCAGACTTAGGCTGGTCCATTGGTTCCACAATGCAACACACTGCTTTAGCCAAACAGGATTCTGGGCTTGGCTTCTGAACCCACCTGTGCCTGTGCCCGTACTTGTGCTGCTTCTCATGTTCTGTACCCTGCTTGGCACACTGCAGGCATCATAAAGTGTTTAGCCGGGGGGGGGTAGATTGGAGACCTGTGATCACTCCTCATTGTTTTCCCTCTCTGGTGCTCTTTATGCAAGAAGAATAATTCTGATCTCTCTTGTGCAGATGGAACCAGGCCCACAAAACTTCAGCCACCAACTTCCAGGGGCTTCCGTCTAAGATAGATTCCCTCAAGGAGGAGATGGATGAAGCGGGAAATAAAGTCGAGCAATGCAAGGTGCGTTGAGAACTCTTGGAACACTTCCCCAGGGAGAACTGGGCTGCATTCATACCATTCATTTAAACCACACACACAAAGAATCCTGGCAACTGCAGTTCAACTCTCACAGAGCTACAATTCCCAGCACCCATAACAAACCACAGTTCTCAGGATTCTTGCTGGTGTGTGTACTTCAAATGTATGGCATGTATGCAGTCTTGGGCTATTTATTCTGTTTATTTATTTGAAAGCATCTAGAACTGCATAGAGTCTTTGCCCAAGATCTCATTTCCCACCTGGATTCACAGATCTGCAAGGGAGGCCTGACCTCCTTATCTGGCTACCAAAGACATTGTCCAGTTTTTCCCCCAGAAAAAATGTATCCGCCCATCTCCTTTCTGCTGGGCTGTATTTTCTACCTCACATCTTCTGTTACCAGCCTTTTCTTCCACTTTGTCGGCCCAAAACTTGCTTGTCTCTACAACTAACCTCCTGGCCAGGAAAGTCTAGCTCCCCTTAGCTATTGTTTTGACAAGGCAATGGAAGACATGATTTGGCTAAATTCTGGGGGAGGGCTTGTGGGTATGTGCCACCTCAATAATTCAAGAACTGATTCTATGGTTCACATCCTGCACTGGGGAATGGAGTTTAGGGGCACAGAACCTCTCTAATTTACTAGTACTCAATGGCTATTCCTTCCTGTAAATCCTTACTCTACAGCTAACTCTGTGTATCTCATACATGGCCCAAAAGTGTGCTAGGAGAAGCCAAATCCTGTGATCAAAATAAATTAGGCAAATTAGCGTATATTAGCAACCTCTTCCTATATTTATTGTTGTGTCACCCTGCTGCTTTGTATCTGTTACATGCATTGCATAATTTATTGAGGTTCTGCTAGCGTTCAGCAGGGTCAAGGAGCCATGTAGAGGCTCAATTGCTGGAACTTTTCCACAGTTGGAGGCAGTAATGCTTCAGAATACCAGTTGCTGGGAACTGCAGGAGGGGTGAAAGTGCTCTTGTGCTCAAATCGTGCTTGCCAATTTCCCAAAGGCATCTGATTGTCCACTGTGAAAATGGGATGCTAGACTACATGGGCCCCCTTTGGCAGGCTTGCCTTATATTCTTATGCTCAGGCACCCTCTCACACCACACATTTTGCTGTACTGGGGTGGGAAACCTCAGGCCCAGGGGCCAGATATGGCCCTCCAAGCCTCCTTCTCTAGCCCTTGGGACCTTCCACACCTTTTACACACCCTTTTATTTATCTCCCCTTGTGTGGTTTTGCATAGCTTGCATGTGGCTTGAATTTTAATGTACCTTTTTATTTAAAAAATCTATTTAATTTGGGTGGGTGGGTCTTGAAGCTAGGCTACTGTGCAAAGGCAAAATTTTGCATCTATTGCCCTTCCCATCACTAGCATTTGGCCCCCAGAAGGTTGCCTAGAAGGAAATGTGGCCCTGCACTGCGCACTGCCTACTGTATTGCCAAGCTTGGTGTGTGTGCGTTTACAGCCATATCAATATTATAATAATGGATAGAATCATGTTTCTGCAAAGCAGATAGGCCAAGGAATATTTGACCTGATGTGTTGCTATGCATATGGACCGAGGGGCCATTGATGTGCAGAATTTGCACAGCATGATGGGATTGTGCATTGGGAGGTGTTCTGGCCTGATGGCTGGTAGACAGGCAGCCCAGGGAGGGGGCAGTTTAAGCTCCCAGGTTTTGCATTTATGTCTTCTTCTTGGAAATGTGGTGCCTTCCATGGGCTTTGCTGTTGCTGACTTGCAGTTTGTCTCGTTTCCCCCTCCTCTTCTGCCCGAAAGGATCAACTTGCAGCGGACATGTATAACTTCATTTCCAAAGAAGGCGACTACGCCCGCTACTTTGTCTCTGTAAGTACCTCTCTCTCCTCCGAGAGCTCTTCCTTTCTGCAGACATACATTTCACATGCTTAATCCGACTGCCTGTGTGGTGTTCTTGTTGTTGTTGTTGTTGCTGTTGTTCTTGTTGTGTTCATCCAATGCTAACTTTTTGTTTTTAAAATGTGGGTTCTATTCTCAGTTATTAGAAGCCCAAGCAGATTACCATAGAAAAGCATTAGCAGTCTTAGAAAAGGTGCTCCCTGAAATCCAGGCCCATCAAGGTAAAGTAAACCTGTGCTCTGCCTCCTGCTTTTGCCTGTGCCACCTTTGCACTCTCCTCCTCTGACTTTTTCTTTTTTATTCTCCCCCTTTGGCATGCCATCTTTCTGGAATAAGGACACGGGGCCTTTCTTAATGACACCATCTTCCCAAATTGCCCCCCATCCTCTCTGCAGCTGCATTTCTGACATTCTTCCAAGCCTCTATTAATACACTAACAAACCATGATGGATTTGGTCTGAAACTCCTCAGGGGGCAGCGCCATGCCATGAGCCTGCCAGATCCACCCCTTGGCTTGCCGAACCAGAGCCACCACCTCTCCTGGCCACCTGTTGCTTTTTGGATTGCCATATTTAGGAATCCACAAAGCTGCCTGATACTACCTAGGCTAGTATTATCTCTTGAGTGGCAGCAGCTCTTCAATGTCTCAGGCAGAAAGAGGAGGTGTTTCCCAGCCTTGAGATGCAAAGGTTTGAACCTGAGACTCTCTGTATTCAAAGCTACCAAGCTGTGGCCCTCTCTTCAGGGTTGGGCTTTCAAGAGGCCGTTCAGAAACTTGGAAGCAAGCGAGGTGCCTTTGGGGAGTGAGTAGCAGGGCAAGGGCAGCCTTCTCCATCCTTTCAGATGTATACTAGTAGGATTGTACGGTGCTGGGAATGTTGGGGGTTGCAGTCCAAAACATTTAGAGGGAGCCAGGTTGTCTAAGCCTGACCTAGAGTGACAGGGAGGGACAGGTGAGTAACAGGCATTGCAGGGTGCTGGAAAAGACTCTACAGGCCATCTGTCAATGAATCCTAAGTCAGAGGAACAAAGGAGTTGCCTTGCAAGAGCCGACAATGGATTATATCCAACTTACTGTAGGTAGACCCGTTGAAATTAATGGACTGAGGTCAGTCGTGCCCATTAAGTTTAATGGGTCTAGTTTGAGTATGGCTTCCTTTGGAGACAGCCCCAAAACTGCTGCTTGCTTTCTTTCCAGTAGCCAGGTGCTTCCAGAGGAAGCCCACAAGCAGGGCACTGAGGTGGTGGCCTCGGTGCCTTCAATTCAGAAGTAGACTGCCTGAGTACATGGAGGTTCTATATGGCAATAGTTTCCCACTCCCTCTATTTCTATAGTGCAGGGGCAAATGACAGTTCTCGTGTAGCCATCACAGTACCATCCAAGTACAGGAGAGGTTATCAGTAAAATATCAGCAGAAACAATTCCAAAGTTTGAAGAAGTGTAAAAATATTTAGAAGAAAATCATCCTTAAGGCAGTGGGAGATTGGGGGTGGTGCTCAGTGTTAAATGAAAGCTTGTAGGAGGAAGAATGAAATGGAGTATCCTGGAGTAGGGCTGTGACAGTCCTGGCTGCTGTGTCTACTCATCACAATGCATATGTGTGCATGTGCAGCCCGACACTAAAGTGCAGAATAATCTAGGCTGGGGATACTAACAGCTCCTCACATCATCAGAGCAAAGTGTAGACTTAATAGCAAGAGAGAGAGGGAGAAGTAGAGGCTCAGTGGGCCTGACTGGGTCTGTGGTCTTTAAGTGGCTCTTTGCAAACCCATCAACCATCTGATACACGGAATTGCATTGGAGTCTTCCTGGTCTCTCTGAAGAAGTATGGTGGCAATTTACATTTGAGCAGGAGAGGAATACGTCAGCCATTCTGCTTTGGCCGGCCCTTGCAGTCCTATCCAAATGCTGCTGCATGTCATTTGGCGATGAGCCGGAAGATAGCCTGTGCTCTGCTCCTCTCCATGTTGATGCACTTCATCTTCTGCCCAGGAAAGGGGCTTGGGAAGTGTCCAGTTGGGTGCTGGTGGTTCTGTGCACCCTGGTGCCTCGTGCCACGGCAATGTGGCAGAAGCATCCAGAGCCTTGGAGTGACCTTAGACATCTCATTGCTAGCACTTCCTGCATAACTAACAGTCTGCTGATGCTCTTAACTCCTCCATCTCTTCAACTAGAAGAGCAAATAATAGTTAAAAAGTGTTTTCCTTGGCAGATTGGGGAGAAAAGAAGCTGGCTCGTGCAAAACGATATGCAAGAGCCATTTAAAAAAACAAAAAAACCTATTTCCTCCGTATTGCAGTGTTGACAAAGGTAAATTTGGATCACTATAATGATAGCAGCTCTTCTGTCTTGGAGAGTAGATTGAACAGCCTTCCAAACATTTAATCTGTCAACATTGTGGTTTCATGTTTGCCTAAAGGGGCAGGTTCTGCACCTTTATATCCTGTGAGCAAATCCTGTCTAAAGTCAGCCAGGTGATGTCATACTGTGCCTTCCTCTTGGAGCCAGTTCACACCCCTGTTTAGGTGTGTACTGATTTGCTCTTGACACAGGCTGAGTGTTCAAATCTTGCTGGCCTTTGCAACAGGGCAGGTAAGCAGCTGGCAAAAATACGGCTGACTTGAGCCTTTCTGCACCAGGTTAACCTGCTTCTGTGCCTGTGGCAAGCTAGTCTGCTCTAGCTTCACTCTACAGGAAGACCTCAAATTGTGGACACCATATAGAAAAACCCAAATAGGGTGGGTGAGGAGAATATGTGTGCAGAGGCACAATGGAAAACTTGGTCCCTGTGAGAGGAGAAAATACTTTGATCTGCAGTGGGTTTTCTTCAATAACTGCCTCAGTCACAATGTTTAAGACAGCTTTTATTTGGTCAGAACAACAGCGGCTGCTGGGGAACCCATAAAGGTGTGGTGCCCACAGGACTAAAAGTTACACAGTTTTATATAGAGGCATTCCCTTGCCTTTGTGTTACACATGTGCCAAAATTAAGTCACATTCTCAAAGGAAAGTAGACCTGAATTAGCAGGAAGAATTCTGTGTCTTTCAATTTGGCTCAATGATGCATTTTTCCTGCAAAACCTTCTTGACACATTATTAGTACAGCCTAAGTAAGCAGATTCTCCTGACACTGTCCTTTCCCACTTTTTTTTTTTACACCAGTTCACATAAAAGCTACCTATCAATGTATACATTCGTATGTTCATCCACTACACAATCCCACCAATGCGGTGATCATGCAACTTACCATTTCATAGGGACAGTTTGTGACCCAAGCAGTGTGGCCTATGCTAATTGGATTCTGGGACACAGAAGGGAATTTGTTCTCAAAGACCCATAGGAAAGCCTAGTTTCATAGCAAGCAATCAGTTGCAAATCCCCACAGACTGGTGGGTGGTGATTTCATTTTGCTAACAGCTTGCAGTTCTGAGCTTGCACTGAGCATCTCAAAGCATGAATGGCACTCATCAAGGAGGCCATGTGAATTTGTCCTTCAGGAAAAGCCTGGCTTTTTTGCACAGGAGTCAGTAGCCAAGTCTTTGGCGAATATGATTGCTTGAATTGTGAGCCCTGGCATCTAGAACTGCATCAGCCGGTTGTACAGAGATGGGCAATATTCGAGGGCATTGGCTGTCGGCAGGGTTCTTCTTTTCTTTTTTTTACAATGACTTTGCACAGGCTTGGCAACCTTGCTACACTCCCAGAGGAAAATTTAAAGGGCTTTGCCAAGTGAACGGTTCAAAGCTGCTCATATCATTGCTCACTGCTACTCCAGATTCCCTCCTTTTACCGCTTTGCAGTAGTGTTGCTGACTGTTAATTGTTCCTCTTTTGCTAGACAAGTGGAGTGAGAAGCCAGCTTTTGGGACTCCCCTGGAAGAGCATCTCAAGCGCAGCGGCCGTGAAATTGCCCTCCCGATTGAGGCATGTGTGATGATGTTGCTGGAAACAGGCATGAAGGAGGAGGTAAGGTACCCATCGTCTCACTGTTGCTCAGTGCCCTCCAGGTGCTTTGAACTACAACTCCCATCATGTTGGAAGTTGCAGTCCAAAGCCTTCTGGAGGGCACCAGGCTGGGCGAGTGGCAGCTTCAGCCGCTCTCCACCTTTTCCAAGCTAAATATACCCTTCAACCGTTCCTCATAAGGCTTGGTTTCCAGACCTTTGATCATCTTGGTCACCCTCCTCTGCACACTTTCCAGCTTGTCAACATTCTTCTTAAATTGTGGTGGCCAGAACTGGACACAGTATTCCAAGTGAGGTTTGACTAAGGCAGAATAGAGTGGTTCTATTACATCCCTTCATCTGAACACTATACTTCTGTTGATGCTGCCTAGAATAGCATTAGCTTTTATTAGCTGAGTCACACAGTTGACTCATGTGAAGCTTGTGGTCCACTAAGACCCTTAGATCCTTTTCACAGGTACTACTGGCAATCCAGGTGTCTTCCATCTTATATTTGTGCATCTGATTTTTCCTGCCTAAAGGTAGAACCTGACATTTGTCCCCGTAGAAATCCATTTTGTTGGTTTGGACCCAGCTCTTTGTTCTGGCAAAGCAAAGTAATGCGTATTTAATTGAACTGAATGTTGACACCTTTGAGACGGAACGAACTGCTTGGTATAAGGTGCAACCTTAGCAGGTGCTGAAGGACATTTTGTCATGGTGCAGAAACTGCCCCCGTTAAGAGGATTTCTTTTTTCCGTCATGACACAGGGCTTGTTCCGGATCGCGGCTGGAGCTTCCAAGCTAAAGAAGCTGAAAGCCGCGCTGGACTGCTCCACCTCGCAGCTGGACGAGTTCTACTCTGATCCTCATGCCGTGGCAGGTAGGTCGTTTCCAAGAGAACGGAATTGTATGTTCTGGGGGCATGGTTCAGGCTTCATCACAGATAAGGTATTCATGGCAAAAGCAACAGGGCCGGCACTCAGGTGTGAGAGGTGCAATGCAGGCATGAATGCCATAACATAATAAGAACCCTTCTGAATCAGGCCCATCTAGTCCAGCATCCTGTTTTCACAGCAGCCAACCAGATGCCTCAGTGGGAAACCCAAAAGCAGAATTCAAGCACAAGAGCCCTCTTGTCTCTTGTGGCTTCTGGCAACTGGGATTCAGAAGCATTGCTGCTTCCAACTATGAAGGCAGAGCCCAGCCATCATGTCTATTAGCCATTGATAGCCTTCTCCCCCATGGTTTGTCCAATCCTCTTTTAAAGCCATCCAAGAAGGTGACTTATCACTGCCTTCTGTGGAAGAGAGATGCACTGCCATCAACCATCCCCTGCTGTAGTGTTGCTGTAAGTCAGGGTTGGGAAAATTGAAGCCCTCCAAGAGGGCGTTGGACTGCAGCTCCGAACAGTCAGCATGGCCAGTAATCAAGGATGATGGGAGCTGTAGTCCAAACAACACCTGGAGGGCCACAGATATTCCCCATCTCAGCTATCAGCAACCGAGACCAGCACAGGACGCTCTTGTGTTGGGTACCCTGGCTAAGGCCACTTCTGCAGTTCTTCAAACATAAATACAGTGGTGCCCCGCAAGACGAATGCCTCGCAAGACGGAAAACTCGCTAGATGAAAGAGTTTTCCGTTTTGGAGGTGCTTCGCAAAATGAATCTCCTATGGGCTTGCTTCGCAAGACGACAATGTCTTGCGAGTTCCTGCTGGGGTTTTTTTTCCTCCCCCCCCCTTTTTCTAAGCCGCTAAGCCGCTTATCAGCTGATCCGATCAGCAGATAAGCCGCTAAAAGCCGCTAATAGCGCTAAGCCGCTTATCAGCTGATCCGATCAGCAGATAAGCCGATAAAAGCCGCTAATAGCGCTAAGCCGCTTAACAGCTGATCTGATCAGCAGATAAGCCTCTAAAAGCCACTAATAGCGCTAATCCTTCAATGGGCTTGCTTCGCAAGACGAAAAAAACCGCTAGACGAAGAGAATCACAGAACGGATTTTTTTCGTCTTGCAAGGCACCACTGTAAGAAAATCTTCAAAGGCAGAAAGCTCTGAAAGCTCTCATTTGAAGGGGAAATGCATCTCTCTTGGTAACATTGAAAGCATAACTTGAAAGTCCTGCCCCTCAAGGGATCTTTGTTTCGAAATTGTAGTTGAATTGATTTTCCCTGCTCCTGTGTTTATGTCCTACCTCAGCTGCTTTTCATATTGCATCTGGTATTTTTATTGTATTAGTTTGCCTTATTGATTGTAATGCTGCCTTGAGAGTTTTGTTGGTTTAAAAACAAAACAAAACAAAACCTTACTCTAAATAAAACGTCATTCAGACACTGATTTCAGTTAGCAGAGGAGAATGCCAGCCTCCCTAGCAATAACTCTAGTTCTGGGGCAGCTGCTTTGGATTTCTCTGTTTTATTTATGCTCATAAATGTATATCCCACCCTTCCACAGAGCCCACAGCTTTGTCTGTGTACCTGCAGCTCCATGAATTTAACATTTAACACGAACAATTACATTTCATCCAGTCAGCCCCCTCAATGCAGATAGAAATAAGGTTTTTTTCATCAGCTTGCACTGTTGTGCAAAATACAACACTATCAGTTGGCAGTGACAATTGTGTCCTTGGTCACAGTGAACTCTGCAGGAACAAACTCCTCTTCTCCCAGGCTCATCCTCCTCATCCTTGACCTGGCACTAAACTCTGAATGCACTCGAATAAATGCAGGGAAGGTCTTGCTTGGTTGAAGGTAGCACCCCCTCCTTGACTTTCCAACGGGCTTCAAAGGCATTCAAACTATATTTTATATTTATTATATCTGTTATTTTTATATTCTGTTTTTCAGGCAAGCTTGGCCCCCAAGGCAGGTTACAATTAAAATTCATCACAGGATGCAATGTAAGGAAGTGTGTGTGTAGATAGATAGTTAGGAAGAGAAACGGTGATGTTTGCAGCTCACTGAACCCATTTTGTGCTCCTCTGGACATTGCCTTGCTGGCTAGTTTCTTCCATTGTTGCATTTTAACCCAAGCCAGTAGCTGAACCTGGATGCTTTGGGGGGTGCAGAGAAGCAGGTGGCCAAATCCCCCTTCCGTTCTCTGCCCAGTATGCCTGTCAAATGTTGCGTGAAGGCAGATGGGAAGTCAGGTTTGAGCTGGCCGCACCCTCTCTCCCCAGGCCACACCCCTCCAAAACTTGCTGGGATTTCAGAGGCAAGACCCCCAGCATGCCCCTTAGTTAGAGACTGGACAGTGCTAGTAGAGATGGTTGCCTAAGGCAGCCTAAATTGTTGAACCTTATTGTGGCATTCTTCAGAAGGTCAGCTGCAGTCAGCTGGCCGGTTTGGTTCAGCCAAGGCATGGTGCGCATCGGAAGTGAAGATGGCCTCAGCCCAGTATACCTGAAGGAGCATCTCCACCCCCATCGTTCTGCCCGGACACTGAGGTCCAGCTCCGTGGGCCTTCTGGTGGTTCCCTCATTGCGAGAAGCAAAGCTACAGGGAACCAGGCAGAGGGCCTTCTCGGTAGTGGCACCCGCCCTGTGGAATGTCAAAGATGTCAAAGAGATAAACAACTACCTGACATTCAGAAGACATCTGAAGGCAGCCCTTATCAGTGAAGCTTTTAATGTGTGACATTTTAATGTATTTTTAATCTTTGTTGGAAGCCGCCCAGAGTGGCTGGGGAAACCCAGCCAGATGAGCGGGGTACAATTATTATTATTATTATTATTATTATTATTATTATTATTATTATTATTATTATTATTGAAGGGCCAGAGGCAGAGCTAGCTGCTCCGTCAGGGAGCATCCCGGGGGGGCGCTGCCCGCAGTGATGTCACTCCCCCTCAAGGCTGGTGCCCGGGGAGGGCCTCCCCCACCTTTCTCCACTACTGGGAGGGGCAGCCAGCCTGGGTGCTCTGTGGGGCTCCCTTGGGGATGAAGCAGGCTTCGTGTTCTTTAAGCACTCCCCAGGTATTTCTGCAAACCCAGCCCCTTTACCTGCACCATCTGAGCCTATCTTTTGTTTCTAGGTGAAGACATTAAATCTGTGCGCTTTCTTCATTTTTTAAAAACACAGTTACCAGCTGCCCTCCTTCAGATCTGGTTGCTGGCAGAAGGGGAGCCATATGACAGTGTCTTGCAGCTCCACCTAGTGTGTGGCCTGGGTAGTGAACACGGCCGTGCCATTGGAAAAATAATAATTTTTCTCCTTCCCTTGAACATGAAAATAATCATTAATTAGGAATGTGCTTTTCTCCAGCTGCTAAAATTTGGGTTGTTATGCAGAGGGGAGAGAGGGAGCAGCCTCAACATTGAAAATTAGGTTTGTTAAGGACATTGAAGAAATGGCAAAGATTGAAGAGTAAATTCAGTTACGATATGGAGGCGGGAGGAAACATTTTTATTATGATTGGGTATTTATTAGGTTTGTGAGGAGCATATATGGATTACATATTAACTACTATAACTTAGACTAATCTGAAATGGCGTTAACGATTCAATATTATGATTAGTGATTGCATTTATAAATGTGTACTATATTTCACTTTATTATATTTATATTAGCATACTAGTGGCCTTGATGTTATTGTTGAGTATTTTAAATTATGTTAACTTAGAATTCATCTGAAGAAGGAAGTTTGAATGTATTAGCTAGCATTTAAGCCCAGGTTTTTGAACAGGGAGTTGATTGTGAAAATAGTTGGCATCTGTCTGCCTCGGGAGACACTGGAAGTATGCCTTCGAGGGTGAAAAAAAACCATTGGAGAGTTAACAGTGCCTGCTGTGGCTGTAGAGGCTGATATGGAAGAGACATGTTTTGTTGCAGATGGGGCAGATGAAAGGTGTCCAGTTGTGTTGATGCAGGCGTACTATGATGTTTCTTCTCTCTGTGCTCCTCCCAGTGGCCATTCCTCCTCTGTTCACTGCTTATGCATGCACGACCTGACTGATTGTCTCCAGGCAGGGTTAATGTTGCCAGCCTTCATGTCATGTTCGCACACATCTTTGTGATGCAGAGTTGGTCTGCCAATGGGCCTGGTACCTGAAGCCAGAGTAGATTATGAACAAGTGAACAAATATTATCATTCCCTTTTGATAGATGATATACATTTCAATTAATTTACAGCTGTCCTTGATTGCACATGTAGATGGAAAGTAAGCACAACTGCATATAAAAAAAGATGATGATTATTATTATTTCTACCCCACCCATCTGGCTGGGTTTCCCCAGCCACTCTGGACAGCTTCCAACACATGTAAAAACTCTGCTTTTCTTAAAATGTCACTTCCTCCAGATCTTCTGCCACCATTGGAGATTTCAGAACAGTTTTCCCCCCAGGGATGTTTCCAGCAGAATCTGTGCTTGCTTGGTGCTGCTATAGAAAAGGTCCCCATTGTGCCTTGATTTTGTTGGGTGTGCCACCTTCAACAATAGTTCTGACACAGGCTGGGGTGGGAGGTCAAGTCTTCCCAGATGCACTGTTCTGCCACTTCATGCCTGCCTTGTTGTTGCTCCAGGTGCCCTGAAGTCTTACCTGAGGGAGCTGCCAGAGCCATTAATGACCTACGCCCTGTACGAAGAGTGGGCGCAAGTTGCAAAGTAAGGAGAACATGAAATGGGCTTTTTCTGGTTTAAGTGGGAAGCCAAGGAGGAGAAATGGGCTTCCTAAGGCCCATAAAGCCTTCTGAAGCATGCATCTTCTCTCGATGCTCCCTTTGTGCTGCTCTTAAAAGCTCCTTTCAGATTATGGCCTTCTCTCTGAAGCCTGCTTTGAGCCATTCCTCCATTTGTTTCTCGCTATTTCCTTTTGCTTTGAATGAAACCTCACATTATTGCAGAGCCCTTGGCTTAAGCAAACTTATTTCCTTCCCCAGCATACAAGACCAGGACAAGAAACTTCAGGACCTGTGGAGGATTTGTCAGAAATTGCCAAAGCACAACCTGGCCAATTTCAGGTAGGAAGCAAGGAGGTGTGGGGTATGCTTGGTCCTTTGCCATGTGTCACACCGTTTCCCACCAGGCAAAAGAGTGGTTGTCTTAAGAGTATTCCTGTCTCCCATTCCCCAAGATCTACCTTTTTGTGTTTAAGCTGAAGAAAACCGGCGCGACAGCTAGAAAGAAGAATGTGGTTATTTGTTTGTTTTAACCCTAGAACTGTTTTGCTGGACCTTCATTGTTGATGCTTCCTTTTGCAAGGTGTACTGCTTTTGAGTTTTTAATAAGGAAAAGGGGTTTATAAAGTATTAACCGATTCCTATAATCACAAGGGTGAAACGGCTGCCACACCGTATATTTTAGGAGCTGTTAAGGACAGAAGAGTGGGATGCAGGCAGATTTGATGCACACAAGAGCATAGAAGGAAACCTTAGAAGCTGCCATATCAAGTTAGACCCTTGGTCCACCTGTCTCAGTATTGTCAGCTCTCCAGAGTTTCAGGGAGATATCTTGTCTTGGCCCTCTTTGGAGATCGAACCTGCAACCTTCTGCATGCAAAGCAGGTGCTTTAACTCTGAGATGCAAATACTACCCAGCATGAGGTTCTGTTGCTCAAGCCCAGTGAAATGAAGAGGTAAGAGCTAGGCAGTGGTTTCCAATGGATGATGTCCTGTGTTAGTGGAGTTAGTGGAGTGGGTTTCTGTTTGTGTTCTCTGCCTCAGGCACCAAAATTCTGTGAGTGGGCACTGAAACTCGTTTGACACGGCTGTTCATTGGGTCCTTCTGCCCAAGTAGTTTCAGGATCCAAGATGCTACAGGGGACTTTGAACCACCCCTTTCTTTCTCCCAGAAGAGAGAATGAGCTGAGAATTTATTAGAATCTGGGTGGGGATGTCCCTGCAGCGTATTGGGCCTTGTTTCGCATGCAGCTCTTTTAAATCCTGAATCATTCCTGGCAGGTACTTAATCAAATTCCTTGCAAAGCTCGCTCAGTACAGTGATGTTAACAAGATGACGCCCAGCAACATTGCCATCGTCCTGGGCCCAAACCTGCTGTGGGCCAAGAATGAAGGGTAAGTGATCAAGGGACTTAAAAAAATAAAACCCTGGTGCAGCTTTATGTTTTTAAGCACAAAACCATTAGCAATTTGCCATAAGCAGGTTGACCACTCCTCACGCTTCCACTACTTTTCACATCGTTTACATGTTTTATCAGATAAAAGAAAGTCCTCCACACAGTGTAGAGGTAAACTATGGAACTCTCTCAAACAAGAGGCAGTGAGGGCTACTGACCTAGATGGCTTTAAAAGTGGACTAGGCGTATTCATGGAGGAGAGGGCTATTGATGGCTACTAGCCACAAGGGATATGTTCCACCTGCAGTGGATAAGGGGCAGATTTTGTTGGAGGTAGCACAGAGGAGGTGGTCTTCTCTGGCAAGTTTGCTGCTCACTGTGGATTTGCTCCTGCATCCCTCAACAGCTCCCTTGCAGAAATGGCAGCAGCAACATCCGTGCATGTGGTAGCAGTTGTGGAGCCGATTATCCAGCACGCCAACTGGTTTTTTCCTGAAGGTAAATGGCCCATTTCCTCCATTTCCAGAGGTTAAGATGCTATTCTAAATAGTTTGTTGCTGAATGATGAGCTATTGTATATATACACTTTGTCTCAAACTTTTCTTAATGAGACAAGAGGTGCAGAATGAATTCATCTCAATACTTGCATGTATGAGCTATAGGGTTTCTTTGAGGCTTACATAATATTTATCAGCTTTGAACTAAAATTCAGGGAAAAGATGGCAAAAGATGCCTGGAAGATGGGCTTTGGAAGATGCGCCAGGGCAGATAAAGAATAAACTTTCTTTTCTACTCTAGAGGTGGATTTCAACGTGTCAGGAGCCTTTGTGGCACTGCCTGCGGTGAATTCGAATCACCTACACACAGGGAATGACTACGACTCGGGGACCTTGGAGCGGAAGAGGCCCATCAGCATGGCCGTGATGGATGGGGAGCAGCTGAGGAAGGAAGGGTAGGGCAGCCCCCCCATCTCCCTCTGACTTCCGTACCCCCTTCTGGCCCCAGGGGCTTAACCTGTTCCTTCAACACTGTTGGGGAGAGGTCAGCTTAGGCCTCTGTCTGAGGTTGTTTCTGAGGTCATTCACCTGGTTTATCCGCCTGAACCAGCCTCCCTCTCTTCCCCATACATTAGAAATTTGGGCTGTTTCCACCAACTCTCTTTCCCTCCTGAGGCAGAACAGTAGCTGGGTAGGAAATAGAGGCAAGTCAAGAGCCACAGAATCATAGAATTGTAGAGTTGGAAGTGTCATCTAGTCCAACCCCCTGCAATACAGCAAAAGAAGCCCCAAAGAGCCCAGAACGTCTTGGTCCCTTTTGGCATTTCTCATCTCTCCCCTCCCTTTCTCTGCCGTAGAACGTGTTTATTGTGTGTATAGATAGCTGATCTCTGAAAACTGGTGGAAGTTGACAAAAATCTCTCACGTTTTTTGCTTCTCACATAACCAGTTTGCACCTGGGAAAAGTACACAGTGCCAACTTCCATTTAAATGCAGTAGCAGCACAGATGCTAATTGACTCCCATTAGCAGAAACCCACTAATAGTTTGAAAGCCTGAAAGTCAGATAGGTGGGTCTCTTAACAAACCCCTTAATGCAGCAAGAAGGGGTCCCAGTGGGTCTCCCCCCTTTTGAAAGGCATCCTGCCATTTTGATACCACCCCGAAAGAAGCCCCAAGGGCCTACATGCATTCAGGTTTGGACACCCACTGTAGCGCAAACCTATCTAAAGTTGAACTGAGTCAAGGCGTTGTTCTCCTGAGACAGCTGGTCGTGTCAACAGGGCCCCTGGGAGCCCCACAGTACAGCTGGAGGCAAATGCGGTGCCGTTGCAAACAAGCCCTTAGTGGTTCCTTTCCCCCTCATTGCTGCAGCCTGAGGAGGATCCAAAGGTAACATACTAGCATTTCCTTCTCCCTGTGTTCCATGCATGATTCAAGCCATGGAAGGTTGGTGGGGGAAGCTGTCGCTGTTGCCTACCTTCTGAGTCATTGGAGCAACAGTAGATGGGATTTCTCTCCTCTCAGATTGCGCAGTGCCTACAGTAACATGGTATGAGGAAGGCCTCACGGCAGAGGCTTCTGATTTGATGGGGCAGCAGCATCCATTGCCCGGCGCTAGAACTCCCAGAACCCACTTTTGTTGCTTCTCCCCTCTGCACAACCCATCATAGCTTTTGTTTCATCCCATCAGTCTCATCCCCTTTCCCTACACCTGTCTGGCAGGGGTGGGGAACCCATCTTTCAGCTCAAAGACCACATTCCCTTCTTTTTTGGGTGTGTGTAGGGCGCATGTCAGTGATGGGTGGGGCCAGAAGAGGAAGTGGGCGGGGCAGTTAACAATTTCTCATTTTCTACAGAAGGCAAGTTTCTGCACACATTCTCACACACCCCTCTATCCAGATAAATGCAAGTGGCATGGTTAGGATCTGGGAGACCAGGGTTCAAATCTCTACTCAGCCACAAAGCTCACTAGGTGACTTTGGGCCAGTCACTGCCTCTCAGCCTAACCTCCCTCACAGGGTTGTTGCAAGGATTACATGAGAGGTGAACCATGCACACCACCTTAAGCTGCATATAAATGCAATAAATAAATAAATGATCAAAGTTCACAGACACATTCTAGCCAGGCAAAAACATTCAGGGAGGATGTGATGCAGGGCCAGTGAGGGGTGTGGCCTGGGCAGAGGTCTGGGGGCCAAGGAGAGAAACCTGCAGGGCTGCTTTTGGCCCTTGGGCCTGAGGTTCCCCACCCCTGTCTTGGAAATTTGTTGCTGCCTTAAGTTGAACTAAAGCTAGGCAGGCTCTGCTTATCCAACTGCCTTCTCAATTCATGTTGGCACTAAATTCCAGCCTAACAGGCCTTCCCTCCCCTTGTGAATGGAAGAGCATCATAGTTCAAAATGCAGAGGTTTTGTTTTGCTTTGTTTTTTTTTAAAAAGAGTTACGCTTTGGCTTACTGCAGTGTGGCTAGACTAGAGGTCATTCACCATCTATCCATTGCTAAGTTATGGTAAAGGCCTCCCATTTTTCATGCTTTTGTTAGTGCAAATTAATCAGGGTTGTGTGTTCTGTCCTTAAAAAAACAAAAACAAAAATCATTTTAAAATGGGGGGGTGTCTCTATGATTAGATTTTGCAGATGAAGCAGAATCGGCATATTTGGGCTGGTTTGGCATCCTCCTGCATTTGGTGGGCATGCGAAAAAAATTCTGCTAGGCACACCCTCCTTTCCATGGAGGATCATAGTCAGTCCCAGTCGTCCCCCCCCCCCAGTGGGGCTTCTAAGAATTCATAATGCAGTTTGCCCAGCTGTTCCAAAACCTTCGTTCCTGCCTCTGCTGGCTTCCTGTTTCCTCGGGAAGCTGGATTCTGTGCCCTCCTTTCTCTGAATTGACCTGGTATTGCAGAACACACCCATCCCTGCAATTAATACTGGATAGAGGTACAGATGCAGCGTCCTTGGCTTAATCAAAGGTGGCGGCAGCTTGAGCACATCAGGCTTTCGGATCAAAACTGCAGCTAGCATTCTTTTGGTGAGAAGAGGCACTAGTATACATTACTGTTTGTGTGTGCCAGGAGAGAAAGTGGTACTTCTTCCGCTCCTCTGTTCCTATGACCCAAATAGTTACCCCGTGGACATGACCACTTGCCTTGATGTTTGCTCATTGCTCATGTGCCCTTCCTACCTGTTTGATTGTGCCAAGGTGCGTTGCATTCCTCTTAACTCTTAACAGTGTCCTGCAGACAAGTTTTGAGAGCTTTTCCCTGCTGCTGCTTTGCATGCCGAGCGGCAGGGACTAGTCTCTTGTCCAGCCCTCGTAGCTGAACTGCCCTTGTTTGTTTTCTGGGTGTTTTTCTGTGTAGCTACTAGTCCGCATGGTGTGTTTTCCGTCTCTCTCTCTCTCCTCTGTAGCTATGGTGTCAAGGTTATGGACTTCCAGGCGAACCCCAGGAGAGGTGGCACTATAAGTAGAAAGCACACAGCCCCAGCTTTCCAGCCACCACTTCCGCCCACTGAGGCTGGCCCGCTGGCACAGGCCACAGCGGAGCAGCACCCACAGGGCCCTGGGGCTGAGCCCACCCCCTTGGGTGCTGCGTCCGCCCCCCTTCCCGGCCCAGCAGAGCAGTCCCAAAGCCAAGGCGCTGAGGACGGCAGGTAAGATGGAAAGACTTCCGACCGAAAGACTTTCGCAGAGACTTCCCTCTGTTTCAGCCTTCCCCAACCCTTTTTGGACTAGAACTCCCATCAGCCCCAGTGGATGCTGGGAGCGGTAGTTCAAAGCAACTGAAAGGTCTCATGTTGGAGAAGGCTGATCAATTAAATCAAGGCAGTAGCAAAGTCCTTTTGAAATTGAAAAAAGCTCCTGGCAAGAGACCAATTCACATGTTCTTCCTTCTTGGTCAAGGTGTGCCCCGTAATTTGCCTCATTCAAAAGGATTTAACTGGCAAGGCTAGCCTGCACTTTTGCAGGACTCTCACAGGTTGATGTTCGCCTGGCTTGGCCCCTGGGAGCAGGGACATCCTCCCTCCTTCGGCAGATCAGGGGTTGGAGAGTGCAGGTCGACTCCTGCTGCACACCCATATGGCCCCAGCTGTGGAAAGCAGCCACCCTCTCTCTCCTTCCCACCCAGCCTTGAGAGCCAAACAGCTTCTTCCTTCCTGCCCATAGCTAGAACCTCCACAGGTCTGGTCTTTTGTGTGGTGCCCAAGTAGCCTGTGCCATGGGCCGCCTCCTCAGCCTGAGTCATGAAGTCAGAGAATGGTAGAGCTGGAAGGGAGCCCAAACTCCCTCTCTCCACCTTAGCCCTTTCTTCTCCCACTTGATGTGGGTGGTCAACTGGAGCTCAACATGAGCTACACACTGTTTCAAGAGGAGTTTGTCCTAATGCTCCCTGTTGCTTGTCCATGTGTGTTCCTGGATGTGCAAATAGTCCTGGAGTGAAGCATAAACCCCCTAGAATAACATCACCCTGCCCTTGTCAGTGCTTAACAGCAGTGTGCCCCTTACCCAAACAACCCCCCCCCATGCATGTCTGTGTTGGAAAGTATACAAGTGTGGGTTTTGGGTGAGGGGGGTAGGTTAGGACCAGCAACTCAGAAGTCAGTTTAACTTTCTTACCTACCCTATAGTGTAGCCCAGGAATAGGCCATCTCAGCCCTCCAGATGTTTTGGAACTACAACTCCCATCATCCTTAGCTAACAGGACCAGTGGTCAGGGATGATGGGAGTTGTAGTCCCAAAACATCTGGAGGGTCAAGTTTGCCTATGCATGGTGTAGCCTTTCCCCAACCTGCTGCTCTAGGGCTGATGCAAATTCTGGTCCAATGCTTTCCAACAATCAGACTTGGAGAAGGCTGCCACACTTATAGTCCTAACCCCAACCAGCCCTCTTGAGCAGGTGAACAGTATTTTATGCACCAAGTCAGGTCTCAGCCTGCTACTTGGATCTCTTCACCACACTTGGGTAGTGGGATCTTTAGAGAGAATCCACTTACGCCTCCCAATAGCAGAACATAGGAAGTGCCTGCTGGATCCCATAGCCCATTGAGTCCAGCATCCTGTTCTCACAGTGGCCAGCCAGATGCCATAGTAGAGAACCCTCCGGCAGGACCAAGCTCACAGTGTTGCCCCCCTCCCATGTATTCCAGAAACATGCTGCCTCTGTGACCCTGAAGGAGCAGCCTTTGATCAGAGTCTTTTCTCCCTTCCCAGCAGTTCAAAACCAAAGGACCCCACGACTCCTCCGCCCACAAGGAACGGGGGGCACGGAAGCGCCGCTCAGGCCTACCCACAGCCCAGCGCTGCCACCAGCCAGCTCTCCGTGGGGCAGTCGCAAGTCTCTGCAGGGCCCAGTCCACATGCCGTCAGGCGAGGTTAGTCCTTCAGGAGTCTAATGAACATGCTTGCGTTCCAGGAATAGGTTGGCGGCCGTCTCAACATACTAAGCTTAAAGTTGGGACTCCTGCAGGCTCTTCCTTGGGCATCTGTTTCTTGTTCACGACAGCTTGTTTTCTGTGCATGAGTGTTTTAAGTTCAGTTAGCATCTCTTGCACTAGGAGAGGGTGGAGGTCAAGGAATGGTGGGCAGGGTCACGAAGAGGTTGACTGAAGGGGGAGGGGGAGATGATGGAGGAGGATTAAGATTATTACCTGCCCTTCACCAGCAGGTCCCAGGGCAAGTTACAACCATTTACAAAATTCAGTATTAAAAACAGTTAAAACACACTACATTCAGGGCCCTGAAGAAGCACATCTCCTGCAAAAAGGCCAGGGTAAAGTGATTGCTGAAAGTTGTATAGTGAGGAAGCCAGGCTCACCTCTGTGGGGGGAGTCCCACAATTTAGGGGCCACCACAGAGAAGACCAGGCCATGAGCTTCTGAGGAAGGTGCAACTACCAAGAGGTCTCTTCTGCTGATGTTAGCACCTAGGAAGGAGACAGTCTTTCAGATACTTGAAGCCTAAGATGTTTGGGGCTTTTTACACTAATGTAAGCACTTTGAGGGGTACGCGGGTGGCGCTGTGGGCTAAAGCCTCAGCGCCTAGGGCTTGCCGATCGAAAGGTCAGCGGTTCGAATCCCCGCGGCGGGGTGCGCTCCCGCTGCTCGGTCCCAGCGCCTGCCCACCTAGCAGTTCGAAAGCACCCCTGGGGGCAAGTAGATAAATAGGTACCGCTTACCAGCGGGAAGGTAAACGACGTTCCGTGTGCGGCTCTGGCTCGCCAGAGCAGCGTTGTCACGCTGGCCACGTGACCCGGAAGTGTCTGCGGACAGCGCTGGCCCCCGGCCAATAGATGTGAGATGGGCGCACAAACCCCAGAGTCTGTCAAGACTGGCCCGTTCGGGCAGGGGTACCTTTACCTTTACCTTTAAGCACTTTGAGTTGGGAACTGACAGCAAATGCAACTACTTTTGGAGAGGGGTTATATGACTTTCGTAGGCAACCCCAGACTCCAATCTGACTTCTGCATTTTGAACCAATTGGAAGTTTCCAAGTTGTCTTCCAAGGGCAGCCCCATCTAGAGCACATTGCAGTAGTCCAGTCTGGATGGTTGATGGCAGGGAAGGGGGCCATCATGCAACTTCCTCCTACTTTGCATTTTGATTGGTCAAATGCAACTTCCGAACAATCCCTCTGAGTTCTGGGAGGCTTCAGGTTCCGCCAGGTGTTTCCAGGGGCTTGATACCTCTCGTGGCAGAAAAGAAGAGAGGAGCTTTTAAATGTTAAGGATGAGAAGCTCCATGTTGATGTGAGGCGGTGAAGAGACTGCTTCTGAGAGGCATTTTAACCGCTGACCATTCTTTCTGGCCTTCCTTGCAGCCGTGAAGAAGCCTGCCCCAGCCCCTCCAAAGCCAGCCAACCCACCTCCCGGGCAGCCGGGGAACCAAAGTGCCCCCTCCGCCCCTCAACCGCCCTCTGTTTCCCCAAAGCCCCCCACTAGAAGCCCTTCTCCCCCCAGCCAGGGAGCCCCCCAGCCCAGCCCTGTCCCATCCCAGGGCTCTGCCCCTCGACGGTACTCCAGCAGCCTCTCCCCCATCCAGGCCCCCAGCCACCCACCACCCCAGCCCCCCATGCAGACGGTGGCCACTCCTCCTCTCCAGCCAAAAGCCAACACTCCCAGCTCTTCCCCGCCTGGGTCTGAGCCCAGCCTGGAGCAGCCCTCGCCCACTCCTCCCCACACGCCCACACCCCCCGACACCCCACCCCTGGAGAAGCACAACCCTGCAGCCTCCTCCCCGGCTCCTCAGCCCCTCACCCAGGATGCTCCGCCAGCTCAATCGCCGCCGCCTCAGATGGGCACGTTGCCCAGGCCAAGGCCCGTGCCCAAGCCAAGGAACCGGCCCACCGTCCCCCCTCCACCGCATCCTCCAGCTCCTCACCTGGCCGGAGACAGCCCTCTTTCTGGTCCCCCTTCAACGGCATCCCGCATCGTGACTGGTAAGGACTGCTTCTCTGTCAGCTCTGTCTCTGTGAATCTTGTGATATTAAAAAAACTGTGCCTGGAGGTGGTTGGTTGGATGTGGCTGGAGAAGGGGGAGAGAAATGCTCTCGTCTCCACCACTGGGACAGAAGTGGAAAGAAGGCAGGGAGAAGGGAGTTTCCCCAGAAGAAGAGAAGTGGCTCCAAACGGGCAGTAGACGTGGTTTCATCCGGGTGGGGATAATTGCAATTCATCAAAGAGCACCACGTGGAGTGAAAAAGAAGACAGACAAAACTCATTTGGGGCTTTGCATCAGCTAACCCTGAAATGCCTTTAAATCAGAGCAGTTTTATGGCTACAGCTACCAAACGTTTCTTGGAATCACAAGTTTTATGTGCAGGTTTCTAGAGAGAGAGATGTGCTTGAAATGTGAAGAGAAAAATGCTTAATGGTTGGATAGACAGAAGCAAATACTGTACAGGTTAATTTTTTATATTTTTTTGCACTGTCAACCATATTTCAAATTTCTGCATAAATTGGATTTCAAACACTATCTCAAGTTTTCACACTCAAGAAGTATTGTAGCCACATTTGTCTGTGTGCGTGCGTGTAGTCTTAGCATACCGTTCTTCCCCTCCTCCATACTCCCCCATCAGGACAGCTGCACCACCCAAATGATTCCGTTTCACCCCACCAACATTGACAAGCAGCATGCCTCTAATTGATCTAGCTTATTGGAATGTTTGGGAAGCTCTGTGACATTTTGTAGTCGTATAGCCAGTAATCAGCTCACAAATGGGCAAAGCCAGGTTTTTTTTGCTTTTATATATAAAAATATTTCTGTGTCATGATGTCATAAAATACCAGAGTGGTTTACAGTGTTAAAGCAGAGAACATCATTTCAAAAAATGAAAAATACCTATAATCTTTGAGATGGCTGGCAACTCAAAAATAAGAATGCATCAGCTGCAAAAGCCTGTCAGCATGAAAAGGTCTTCAAGAGATACTGGGAAGTCAAAAGGGAGGGTGCCTGCTGTATCTCTGCCGGAAGAGTGTGACTGCCGACATAAACACCCAACTTCTTATTGAGACTAGTTGGGCCACAGTGACATGGAGTTGCTCATCCCAGCATGTCAGACTGCAGGATTTCCACACAATCCGCCCCAGAAGCTGTGCATTTAGAAAGCTTCAGCACAGCTCCGTAGATGCTAGGAAGAGCTTTGTTGCAGCCAGATGGTGGCTCAAGTCCCTTTCTGTGCATATGGAGGAGGACGCTGCTTTGTCCTCAGGAGTAGCCGCCCTCCCACTCCTTGACACCTAACGAAGCAGTTCCTCTGAAAAATAATGTGTTACCCCCATTTGGGAAGCCCAGGCTGCATCAGTGCCCACAAAGCTGACCAACCTCCCTGCCAACTTTTAATCTGGGTTGGGTGCTTCTTAATTATGCTTAATCTCAAAACAGCATTGTGACGATAAAAGCAAGGCTCCCCTTTTCCCTTTCTCCTTTTTGTCGCAGGCTGAAATAGCGCATGCCCCATCCTTCTTTTTTTTTATTTTAGCAGACCCTCTAACATGTTGACCACCTTCCTGTGCTGGAGCTTAAAGGGCGCTGGGAATAATAAGAAGCTCTATTTTTTAGCTGCGCAAATAACCCGTTGAATCCCCTCTAGGTTGCAACGCCAACTTGCCAATAATAATAATTCTAATTGAGAATTTTATTAAACAATCTAGATGTTTGACCTGCATTGTTCAGTAGGAACTGAGATTGGAAATGGTAAGGAGGCCTTTCGATTGGCCAGAATTGTTATGAATGCATAATCATGGACGCAGCTTCGTCCCTTTACTAACAGGTCACTGTTAACACAGCTTGCTTGCACCCAGGACTAACCCTGCATGTCAAAGAAGTGGTGCTACCCTTGTGGTCCTTTGTTTTGCCCCCCCCCTCTCCTTTTTAACACATTCACCGGATATATCCCAGGATCCTGCCCTGTCCGTTATTTAGCTTCTTTTCTGTCTGCTCCATCCGTACTTGGAATACAGAATGAATTCCTACTCCTCAAAAATCTTCAGAGCCTCATAGATGGCAACACCTGACCTACAAGCCAGCCCTCCCCTCCCCTTTCTCTGTTTCTCACTGTGGGGGTGGGACCTGTTGGTGTTTTTTCCACTTGAAACCGAGACACAACCTGAGAGGCTTCACAAATGCAACACTGAAGATATTAGCAGCTTAACCGTTAATTGCTGAGCCATAACTGGTATTAATTAAACATCATTCCCTTTCCCTCCATTGCGAAAGGCCCAGGAACATGGGGTGGGGAGAGAGAAATAGGATGGAGAAAAGGGGCCGCTTGTACAGATTGAAAGCTCACATATAAATGGGAAGCTGTTGAGCAGCTGAGCCCAGCCTTGGGACAAGTCGCGACTCTGCCACTCTGCTCCTTGCATGGAAGTTTGTGCCTGCGGAAGCTGCTGCAGTTGGCTGGAGCTGAGAGAGGTGGCCCTGTGCTGTTCCAAGCCATCCTCATAAGGCAGTTGTTAGGCAGTATTGGGGGGCCTTGTACTAGGGCAGGAGGAGAACTGGGTTTCAGCCTTCCCTGACACAGCCGAATGCATTGCATTCTGCACCACCCACGGAAGCATCTGAAATCTGCAAGGGCTCTGCTCTGTCACCTTCAGACAGGGCTTTGCATTTGAAAGGAAGAAATGACACTTGCCACCCAAGTCCCAGGGGCCTGCACATACTTGAAAGCAAGCACTGTTTCCATGTGCGAGATGTCAGGTGTGCTTCTAGCTTTTCAATGTGGGGGGGTGGAGTGTCTGCTGGCATCAGGCTGCTTCTCTGTGCCACACAGGATTTCATGGTGTGTTTGCTGCTGCTTTGTTGTTGTTTGGGGGGGAGGTGCTGAGTTGCAATGTACAGCAAATCCTGAGCAAAATGTTTGTTCCAACCCTTCTCCACTTCCAGGTCCTAGCAGACTTGCTCTGTAATTCTGCAAGCTTTCCCTTGTATTTGAGCAAGTCCAGAAGACGGAAATGATCCCTACTTTGGGGATTGGGGTAGCTCCTTCAGATGAGATTTCCTTCCCAAAGCAGTCTCTGTCCCTCATGGTGTCTCAGCTAGCAGTCCTTGGGCCCCATATAGTTGGTCTGTCCTGCAGTGACGCTGTGGTCTAAACCACTGAGCCTCTTGGGCTTGCTGATCAGAAGGTCGGCGGTTTGAATCCGCGCGACAGGGTGAGCTTCCGTTGCTCTGTCCCAGCTTCTGACAGCAAAACAGTTCAAAAGCACACCAGATAAAGTAGATAAATAGGTACTGCTGCAGCAGGAAGGTAAATGGCGTTTCCGTGTGCTCTGGCTTCCGTCACGGTTTCCCGTTGTGCCAGAAGCGATTTAGTCATGCTGGCCACATGACCCGGAAAGCTGTCTGTGGACAAACGCCAGCTCCCTTGGCCTGAAAAGCGAGATTAGTGCTGTACCCCATAGTCGCCTTTGACTGGACTTAACCGTCCAGGGGTTCTTTACCTTTACTTTTTTTACGTTATATATATGTCCACATAGTTCCTCCAGCAGTTGTCAATAGACTGCTTTTCATTAGCTTTTCTTCCTTTGGGTAAACCCAGGGATAAGGTTGTATATTTTTTCCCTACACTTACAACACTGTACAAGTTCAGGATCTGGAAGCAGGGCAAATTCTCATCACTTTTCAGGTCTGTTCTGCAAGGAATGAGACTCAAGCCTTTATGGCTGCAAGACGCATTTAAAAGGATGTGGATTAAGATGAGTGGAGGGTTGGATCCAAAGTTCCCATGGGGCCAGCGACCCAACTCCTTGCTTTTCCCCATAACTAGAAGAATAAATGAATACAATTTATTTGGGTCATAGAATCCAGTGTTCTCTTGGCACAGTGTTGGGGTGGAGGAGTTTTATACATATACAGCCCTGTCCATAAGCTTCTGAACACCTCTTCTCTGGGTCAGTCTTCCCCAACCTGGTATCTTCTGGATGTTTTGTACTACAGCTCCCATCAGTCCTTGAGGTTGACAGGAGTCAGAGTCTAAAACATGGCCATGGGGGTGGCTTGGGGTGATGGGAATAGTAATCCAAAATGACTGTGCTGGCTGGAGCTGATGGGAGTTGCAGTCCAAAGCATCCAGAAGGCACCAGGCTGGGGAACGTTAGTCTTACTTTCTGTCGTCTCTGCTCACAAGTCTGTGCCCTTTCATCATTGGTGTTGTGTGTGTGTGTTTCCCCCCATGTCTTCTCCACGCAGACTCTAATTCCAGTATTCAAGAGCCACCACGAGGCCTCCCTGCTGCGGAACTTCCGACAGAGTCGTCAGCTTTGCCAAACCAGAGCTCCCACAACCACCTTGTGCTCGACATCAATCACGATACCGAAAGCACCGCTTTATAAATGAAAGAAACCACTCCAGGGCCCCAGCTGCTCCTGCCCCAGCGGGAACCTCAACCAGTCAAGGCTCTACAGTGAGGAGCTTATGGAAATCGAAAGATGGGGTGGGGATGGTGACACAACCTCCTCCTTTGTGTCTCCAGAAAAGAAACACCTACCCCGCTATCCACAGAAGTTTGATGACCTGTGTCTTGACCAAGGTGCCTAAGCTGTGGCTGGGATGATGGTGGTCTGTCTGGCTGCCCCCGAAAAGTATATCGGAAGCTTAATTGCTGCTGTTAACAGAGATGGCTGAACAATTCCAAGAGAATCCAAAGCAATGCATGTATAATGGAAACAACCTTTTAAAGGCCTCTGTTGAACTCTTCCTCTTAATTCTTTTTTTTTTTTTTTTGCTCTTACCAAGGAGATGGCTCACAAGAGACGTTCCGTCTCTGACATGCTGCAGACTTTGTTAAAATATGAACCAAAAAAACAAAAAAAATCAACCCTCAACCTCCACGTGTGCTGGCAAGAGGAGACTGCTGGTTCTCAGTCCCTTTTGCCCTGGCAGTGGAGAAAATCCTTGTGCCTTGATGGACTGTTATACTGTAGAAGGAAACGTACTGTCTCTCTAACCATTTCAGTGCTTCTCTCTCTCTCTCTCGTCCAGTGTTGTTATTTACTCCTCCCGCCCTTTGGTTTTCATAGTTATTTGTATTAACCATCCCTGCTTTGGTTTCTGTAACACCCATAAAAACAGCTGCTGTCAAGCTGAAAACTTTGGAAAACTTTGTGTATTTACTTTCAGTTGTTATAAATGAGTTGGAATTGGAAAGCAGTTTTCTTTTCTTTTTTGGAAACATCGCTTTGGAGTCATCTGCTTAGTAAAATTATTCTCACCTGCTACTGTAAGGAAAATATCTTCTAATTAAAATGGTACACCACCAGAACAGCTCCCCACACTGGGAGGGGCATCACTCCCTTCGAATAGCACATTCAAGGGTGGGGGAACAGTGTGAGCCAAATAGGATTTACTTCACCTCTACACTGGCTAATTAGCTCCACAATAGCGTGTATGCATGCATGTGTACATAAAAATACTAATTCATTGAAAGTGAAGCAGTAGGCAAAGATGTGGTGTAGCTTTTTGTAAGTCTCTTAGTGGTAGGAGAGCAGAACTGAGTGCAGTCTCTAATTTAAAGATTGCAGCCACTAAGAAGACACACACCTTGTTGAATTTCCTTTCTAGTCCCTATGTTTAAATGGACACCAAAACTGTAGGCAACACCTGGCTTCGCTAACACGTTTATTGCTGCCTTGACCCTGTGTGCTGGAAGGAGGTTTGATGGACGTTGGCATTCCTAGCCAATTCTGCAAGTTAACAGCACCCTTGAATTGCTACCTTTGAAAACGCTGCCAGTTTGCAAGGTTTCATGAAATCATATGAGTAGGAGTAGGCCACACACATTCTGCAAGGAAGAAGAAGAAAATTATACGCAGTGTCAGATCATTAACAGCCCTTGCAAATCCCCATACACCAGGCCCTCTCCGGAGTTGATGCTTTCCTGCCCTCGGACAGTAATAGTAGTATAGAATTGTTATAAATAAGAACGTAAGAGGAGCCTGGCAGCTTGATCAGGCCAGGGGCACATCTAGCCCAGCACCCTGTTTTCATAGTGGCCAACAGATCCCTGTGGGAAACCTTCAAACAGGACCTAAATTCAAGAACCCTCTTCCTACTTGTAGTTCTCAACAACTAGCGTTCAGAGGCATAATTCCTCCAACAGTGCAGGCAGAAAGCAGTGCCAGATTACCAAATAGGCAGAGTCAGCACTGGCCTGTGGGCTCCATGCCTCTTCGATGCCGCTCCCTCCTCACAGGCTCTGGACCTAGTGACTTCCATGGCAACACTAGGGCTCTCCCAGTTTGTTTTGGGCCCCACTCATCAAGCAGGCCACACGCTGGATCTGATCTTTGGGGCTGACATAGATGTGATCATGCTCCCCCCTGTTGAAGTGCCATGGTCTGATCACTACGCTTTGAAAGCCAAGATTGACTTCACGCTCCTCCCCTGCTCGGGTGGCGAACCTATTTGGGCTTGTCCGCGAAAACAGATGGATCCTGATAGATTCCGACAAGCCTTGTGGGACCCTGCTCCTCCTGGCGACTCATTAGATGACCTTGTTGAGGACTGGAATAACCGGCTCTTGGCAGCCATTGATGAGATCGCGCCTAAGCGCCCTCTGTGACCCCGTCGAAACCCGGCCCCTTGGTTTACTGAGGAGCTCCGGAAAATGAAGCGGGATCTCAGACGGCTAGAGCGAGTATGGCGACGGACTCGTGACGGAGCCTCAAGAACATCTTATAGGACGCTTATGAAAGCCTATGAGATGGCTATGAAAGCTGCTAAGAGATCTTATTTTGCAGCTTCCATTGCATCCGCTAGCTCTCGCCCGGCACAACTTTTTAGAATAATTAGGTCAATAACGTCCTTAGGAGGACAACCAAATTTAAGCACAAATTCGACCCACAGCTGTGAGGCATTCACGAGCTTTTTTGCGGAGAAAGTCCTATCGCTCCACCGTGACCTCCCTGCCAATTTAGATACAGTGACTGAACTGGAGGCCCCTCAACTGACATCAGGTCCAGTGTTGGACCATTTTGATCGGATACACCCTGCTGATGTGGATAGATTCCTCCAAGTTAGTAGGCCCACCACCTGCCTCCTTGATCCATGCCCATCTTGGCTGATGAGGGAGTGTCCAGATGTTGTGCGGACCCCCCTGGTTGAAATTATCAACTTGTCCCTTGACACGGGGACATTCCCAGGGGAACTGAAGGAAGCAGTAGTGTGTCCACTCTTAAAGAAAACTTCATTAGATCCCTTAGACCTATCCAATTACCGCCCAGTTTCAAATCTTCCATATCTGGGTAAGGTAATTGAGAGAGCGGTTGCTGAACAGCTTGGTAGGTTTCTGGAGGAAACATCGGCTTTAGATCCATTTCAGTCCGGGTTCCATCCTGGTTTTGGGACCGAGACGGCTCTGGTTGCCCTAACAGATGATCTCCGTAGACAACTGGATCGAGGCGGGTCAGGACTGCTGATCCTTTTAGATTTGTCAGCAGCCTTTGACATGGTCGATCATGATCTTCTGGACCACCGCCTCACAGACGTGGGGATACAGGGCATAGCCCGTAACTGGCTGTTCTCTTTTATCTCTGGTCGGGCACAGAGGGTGGCACTAGGGAGGGAAATGTCATTGCGCCATTCCTTGGTGTGTGGAGTGCCGCAGGGCGCAATTCTCTCCCCGATGCTTTTTAACATCTTTATGCGCCCCCTTGCCCAGATTATCCGGAGCTTTGGGCTGGGCTGTCACCAATATGCTGATGACACTCAGCTCTATCTGCTGATGGATGGCCACACTGACTCGGCCCCGAACACACTGACCAGATCCTTGGAAGCTGTGGCTGGATGGTTTCGTGGGAGCCGATTGAAACTAAATCCTTCGAAGACAGAGGTCCTATGGCTGGGTCGGGATGGCATGGGGATGAGGGACCAACTCCCTTCTCTTGCGGGGGCCCAATTAGTGCCATTGCCTTCCATTAAGAGTTTGGGTGTAATCCTTGATGCCTCCCCTTTCCATGGAGGTGCAAGTTACAGCAACAGCCAAGGCGACATTTTTCCACCTTTGCCGCATCAAGCAGTTGATACCTTACCTTTCCCGCCCCAACCTGGCCACAGTGATCCATGCGGCGGTCATCTCCAGGCTTGACTACTGTAATTCACTCTACGTGGGGCTGCCCTTGAAGCTGACCCAGAAACTCCAGAGGGCGCAGAATGCTGCAGCGAGGCTCCTCACGGGGTCTCTGCCATGGGAGCATATTCACCCAGTGCTTTTCAAACTGCACTGGCTCCCGGTAGAGTACAGGGTCAGATTTAAGGTGCTGCTTTTGACCTTTAAAACCCTTCACGGCCTAGGACCCTCATACCTACGGGACCGCCTCTCCTGGTATGCCCCACAGAGAGCCTCAAGGTCCATAAATAGCAACACCCTAGTGGTCCCGGGCCCTAAGGAAGTTAGATTGGCTTCAACCAGAGCCAGGGCCTTTTCAACTCTAGCTCCAGCCTGGTGGAACGCTCTGCCTCATGAGACCAGGGCCCTGCAGGATCTGATTTCTTTCCGCAGGGTCTGTAAGACAGAGTTGTTCTGCCTGGCCTTTGGCTTGGAGCCAATTTGATTCCCTCCTCTTTCTTTTTTCCATTCGTTCCCCTGCGATGAAGCTAAATTTTAATATTTCAATATTTTAATGTTGTATTTTAATTTTGTTTTTAAGTTGTAATCATTCAACTTGTTTTTATTATTGCTTGTAAGCCGCTCTAAGCCCAGCCTTGGCTGGGGAGGGCAGGGTATAAATAAAAATTATTATTATTATTATTAGGACCCCATGACAAGGAATCAAAATAATATTGATTTGATCTTGAAAGAAAATTACAATCAAGTTTTCTTAGTTCGGTGTTATCCCATTAGAGTGGGGTGGGGGGCGAGATTTCTACTGCCCTGGGGCCTCCACAGGATTTAATCTGGCAATGGCATAAAGTAGCTGTTATGGCAAGTAGCCACTGCTGTTCTCAGATGCAGGATGTACGAGCAGATCTTCCTCTCAAAGGCAGGTCCCACTAGTTTGGTGGTTCCAGGGTCTCCAGGCTGAGGTTAATCAGGTTTAGGTCTGGTCACTGCCTAGAAGGGAGACCTCTGGGAACCACCAGTCTGCTACCATGGAATCCATTACAGGGGACAACAAGCAGGTGTGAAGCTAAGATAATAGTAAATTGGACGTCCCTCCAGAGTTGCACTTCAGCTTCCTTTAACGAGCCAGAAGAGCCCCCCTGGGCAGGTGCGTGATATATGCATGGCTAAATTGTAGCCTGCTGTTTGTTTGTTTTTTTAAAGTCATCCACTGCTCTGCCCACCTTTGCTTCTGCCCCCATCCAACACTGACATGCAGCCCTTGGCCTGGAAAAGGCAGTGTGGTCTAGCAGTTAGAGTGTTGGAGACCAGGGTTTAAATCCCCACTCGGCCATGAAGCTCACTGGGTGACTTTGGGCCAGTCACTGCCTCTCTCAGCCTAACCCACCTCACAGGATTGTTGAGCTCCTTGGGGGATATAAATACAATCAATCAGTCAAGGTCCCCCACTCCTGGTAGGATATAAATCAAATCATTAAATAAAGGTTCCCCACCCCTGACCTAACAAACATGGTTGCTCCTTTCCTCCAGGATTTTCATTTTGTACCCCCACCCACCCATGATTCTCACATACTGGAGAATGGTGCCTATCGGTGGGAAGGGTGGCAGAAGGCAGCGTACCTGAATCCATTTTAGGCTGCAAAGGATTGTTGTATATCTTCAGAAACTCCTCTGGACTGAGGCACTCCTTAGCCTTGCACAAATACTGGATGGTTTCTGCTGGCATCAGAAGTTCCGGCACGACCGTGTGGAGACAATCGCTGAGGCCTTTATTGCCCACCTTTGATGGCCACGGGGAGGAAGCACAATTGCCAATAGAGAGCATTGCAGTGATTAGTTTTCCTTCTGCAACTGGAAATACTTTGCTCACCTTTTCTTCCTTAAATGTTCCCAAGTCAGGGTTGGTTGGTTGATTTTTAATCACGTAATATAAGCAACCTAATGAGAAAGCAAGAACTTAAAAACAGTGGGATCTAAAGAAAGAGATCAGTCTTAGCTTTCTTAGTTATTATTCTCTTGATACATATTGTTATGTGCAAAATAAAAAGTATAACAGATTATGTGCAAAATAAAAAGTATACATTAACAGATCAAGGAAAATAAATAAAAGCAAGCTAACTGAAGCAGATCAGGCCGAAACACTTGCCCCCCCCCAATGCCTTCCAAAACAGATGTCTTAATCTTAGGGTTGTGGGATTGAACCGCACATTGGCCAAAAGATTCATGTATTGCAGGGGGTTGGACTAGATGACCCTTGCAGTCCCTTCCAATTCTATGATCCTTCGAACATCAGAAGAGCCTGGCTGCTGGGTCAGCATCCTCACAGCAAGAAGCCCCAAATGAAAGCCCACATGTGCTCTCCACTCAAAGACGAAGAAAGGCACCAGTTGGAATGAATAGCTTTATTTTCCTGGCATGCAAGTATAGGATATGGGGAATCAACTTTGATAGCTTTGGGGCAATCGGGGCCAACGAGATGCAGATAATATGATGAGGTTCAACACACCCACCTTACCTAGAACTTACAGACATCCAGTGAAGCTGAGTGTTTGAAGACTCAGGAGGGATAAAATTATTTTCTTACACACATAGCACCTAGTTAAACGGGGACTCAGTGCCACATGAGACAGAGGTAGCCACACACTTGGATAGTTTTAAAAGAGGATTAGACACATGCATGGGGGAGAGAGCCATCGATGGCTACTAGCCACAATGGCTGTGCTCTCCCACCATGGTCAGATTCAGTAGTGCTTCTGAATATCAGTTGCTGGAAACCACAGGAGTGAGAACAGGGTGCTAGACTAGACTAAGGTTACCAGATTTTTTTCAATGAATCCGGGGACACTTTTCAACTTCAATAGATTTTGTATGGGAACTGATTTGTAAATCCAGGGACTGTCCCTAGGAAACGGGGACGTCTGGTAACCTTAGACTAGACGGACCATTGGCCTGATCCAGCAGGCTCTTCGTACATGCATACTTCCTTACCTTGAGAGTCGCAAGATAAACTCCCAGTTTCAGGTTGAGGGTAAGGCATTCTGTGATCACTTCTTCTGTCGTCTGGGTCTGTGTAACGTCTTCGAGAGTTACTGGGACTTCCACTGCTGTGGCGTACCACTGGTTGAAGAGTCTGGTCGGGATGTTGTGAGACATTGCTAATATCTTAACGTCCTGTATTAAAGCACTGGGGGTAGGGGTAGGGGTAGTGATGGATGGATGGACAGATCTGTCAGCTTTTTGTTTCTCTCCCTTTCTGATTCTTCCAATCCAATCTTAAATTCAGTTTCCCACATATCCTGGGTTTTGGTGCGAATTTCTCCTAGTAACCACATTTTTGCATGCAGCTTTGAAAAATATAGACATCTTTGCAAGCAATTTTCTGCCTGCGCACTAAGAAGGAGGAAGTTGATGGGCAGGGCCGTCCTCTGAGACTGTAAGTAAGAGAATAGCAGGCGAGTGGGGGCTGCACTCCAGGGGGTTGGACTAGATGACCCTTGGGTCCCTTCTCCAACTCTACAATTTTATGCTTCTATGAAGGAAGAATGAGGTTGGTGGGACTGTGCTCCGTTCACCCTAATGGACCAGCCCCCATCAGTCTCCCCTGAACAAGTTTCCAATCACTTACTTTGAGTCTTGATTTTCAACAGCTGCCAAGTCCATAAGGATATGGTAGAGTGTGCCACTGGATGCCTACAAATTATTATTATTATTATTATTATTATTATTATTATTATTATTACTACTACTACTACTACTACTGCTACTACTATTTCCTTTTTCCCAGACAAGGACTCAAGACAGCTTGCAGATAAAAATGCAAAACACAGATAAAATAGAAAAGCTAATTGCATAGAAAAGACCATCATTAAAAAGTAATTAATTGAACAGTAATACAAATGAAACAATATAAAGAAACCCAAATCTATTAAAAATGTGAATAACAACAGTAAAAACATTACATCACCAGCTCCCTAAAGGATTGTTGGAATAGAAAGGTTTTCACCTGCCAGTGGAAGAACAGCAAGGAGGGAGCCAGTCTGGCTTCTCTAGGAAGGGAGTTCCAAAGTCTGGGAGCAGCCACAAAAAAGGCCCTCTCATGCGTCCCCACTAAACGTGTCCATGAGGGTGGTAGGATGGAGAGAAGGGCCTTTCCGGAAGATCTTGGAGCCTGGGCAGATTCATATGAAAGAATCTGGATTTTCAAAGGGAGCAGGGAGTGGGGGAGGCATAAATGCTCAATCACTCTGGGGTCTGATATCCTCTGTTATGGAGGACAGGAATAGAGTAGCATGAGAGGCAAAATGGAAGTTTTGACATTGTTTCTAAATTTTGGGTTTGATGGATGTTTGTAAGTCAAATACTCAGCTCCAGGCATTTCCAGACTCCCTGTTTTCAGGTGGGATTCAACTGCCTATCGACAAACTCAGCTTTCACAGCTGAAGTTGGTCAGGCACTTGCAAAATAAAGCCGCTTTTTCCAAAGACTGGAGAGTTTTCAGTAAGGAAATTGAAAGGCACTGGAAAGTTTGGTATTATAATTACTTGATGCAACCACATCTAATTTCCTCACAAACAAATCAGAATGAATGCACAATAAGCAGCCAATGTTGTCTAAAACTGCCCACAAACTTGGTGCAAACCAGTCAGATGAAACGATCAATAAATTGCTTCCAAAACGCAAAGCAGCCTTTTGCAGAACCCAGCTGCCCTCCGGTGGCCACTTACCTGAATATAAATCCCATTGAGCAAAGCAAGTCATCGTTACAAGTAAATATGTGCAGACATTCAGTTGCACGTGGGATTTCTCTGGGATTTGTGATTAACGTGCACTCTTTTAGAAAGAGGGGTCTCTTGGCTTGAACCTGGTAGATCCGACTCACCTCTAAAATGTGCAGAAGACATTGAGAGTAGATGAGGAGGATGCCTGAGGGGGACTCCCCTAGGTGGATCTTGGAAATCCTCTGGAAAAGTTGCTCATGGTATGCTTATGAAGAGGAGGGAGTGAAAGGAGACCAACTGAGAGATCCACTGGAAAAACCATTGCCCAAGCGTAATGGACCCAAACAGGTCATGGCCATACCCATGGAGCCACACCCCTTCGAAGACTGTGCATGAACCAACTAGATGTGGCCCTCTGGATTTTGGTATCTGGCCCTCACCATTCTTCCCACATCATATCCTTTCTCCAGCCACAGCTACCCACTCCCTGGCCCTGCCTCTCACCCTCCATGAGTATTTTTGCCTGGCTGGAAAGTGTATCTGAACTTCCATAATGCCTCTTATGAATGAGAGAGAGAGAGATGTGTGCAGTGTTTTTCTTCTAGAAAGAGAGATGCTGGTACTGCCTTGAGTACTGCCAGGAAAAAAACACTGGGTGCATGTGAGACTGTGTATAGAGACTGGCCTGCTGTACAAAGCTAATGTTTATTATTTATTATTGTTATTAGTAGTAGTAGTAGTAGTTGTCATTTACCTGCCATTCACCCTAAGGTCCCAGGCTAGATTGCATTAAAACACAACAACAAAAAGAGTTTTCACTCACAATCATATAAATAAGGTGGGTCCAAAAAACATACGCCTCAAGTGTCAAAAGGCTGGGGTAAAGAGGATGCATCTTCATCATCCTCCAGATAAGGAGCCAGGCACACCACTGTGATGAGGGAGCTCCACAGCTCAGGGGCCACCTAAGAGAAGGCCCTGTCCCAGCCTCAAAGCGCCCCCCCCCACCCCATGAGCCTCTGAGGGCAGAGGAACTACCAAGAGGGCTGCCTCACCCACCTCTGCCTCTGGCCCTGCCAGCCCTGGTATGTGGCCTTTGAAAGGTTGCCATAAGGGAATGCAGCCCTCATGCTGAAAAGGATTCCCCGCTCCTGCCACAGAAAAGCCCTGTGGAAGTTCTGCAGCCCAGTTCATCTCTGAGGCTGTTTTTCCAGCACTGGAAGAGGCTCACAGCCAATGCCTTGCCTCCCGAAAGTCCGCGTGAGAGGGTAGCTCCCATACCTGTGACGTCTGCACTCTCCGCATTTTCTCGCAACAGCGCAACAAAGAACAGCCGATGGAGCAGGAATTTCTGGGGTAGGAGGGAAGGAGAACACAAAAGGTTCTGTTAGTAGCTTTTTGCCTGCGTCTTGGGCCCATTTTACAGGAATGGTGATTGAATCTTACGCTGTTGAGAGCTGGAGCCAGAAGTAGGTTAGTAAATAAAATAGCCTGTGTCAGTGAAGTTCATACTTTATTCAAAGAAGCCCCTAAAGCTCAGGCCTAGGACACATGGCTACCCTTTGGGACTATGAAGAGGTTCAGAATGGCAGGGCGAAGCCTACACTACATGTGTAGAGGGCAGAGTGAGGCAACTTGAGAAGCCATGATATGGAAAAGGATGAGGAGCTGATCTGCAGTTGTGGGAGAGCAGCAAGAATGGAGGAACGTTGAGGAGACCCTGTGCAGAGGCGTTGAGGTGGAAGCGTGGCCTTGTGTTGAGGAGAACCTTTCACCGCCACCCAAATTTCCCCTCACACCTTCATCTGTTGGCGCCTCTTCTCCTCCAGAGCACTGAGGAGGGTGCTCCTCGCCACAATGTTGGCCAGTATGTTGGCCATTTTGCCCAAGATAGCAGTTCCGGAACTCCAGAGAACAGTCTGAGGTAACTGACGCGTGAGGGAATGGCCTCCCCTGGGAAGTCAGCTCTATTGCCAGCCTGTGTTCTGAGGATGTACAAATCTATGCTTTGAACCTGCTCTACCCAAAAGAAAATAAGCAAATATATAGGATTGAGGGGAGGCCATCTTCGGATCTCCTCCAAGCCTGCAGTTTTATTTTTTATTTTATTTTTTTGTATATAATTTTTATTAAGTTTTCTGTTTTACAATTTGAGATACTCATTTTACACCCTTAAGATATCAATGACTTCCCTTCTTCTCTTTCCATGGTTCATTTTACATATCTTATATCCCTGCATATTTTACAAAAGCTATGCCATTCAGTACAGTGGTACCTCTAGTTACATATTTAATTCGTTCCAGAGGTCCGTTCTTAACCTGAAACGGTTCTTAACCTGAAGCACCACTTTAGCTAATGGGGCATCTTGCTGCCGCCACGCCACCGGAGCACGATTTCTGTTCTTATCCTGAAGCAAAGTTCTTAACCCGAGGTACTATTTCTGGGTTAGCGGAGTCTGTAACCTGAAGCGTATATAACCTGAAGTGTATGTAACCCGAGGTTCTGTCAACTTAAGTTGCCATTCTTTTTTGGTTGGGACCTCTTTCGTTTTCCATTTTTGGGTTAACAAAACATGGGCCACAATAGTAGCATACATAAAGACATAAATAACCAAACCTGCAGTTTTACATCTGTAAGATAGGATCTTGCAGCAGAAGGAACTGCATGGCATGGCGTGGAAAAAATGGGGAGGAAATATTTTCTCTCTTTCATAACAACTAGGAATTCATGGGCATCTAATGAAGCTGAATGTTGGAAGATCCAAGACACATAGAATCATAGAGTTGGAAGGGAGCATGCGGGTCATCTAGTCCAACCCCCGCAATGCAGGAATCTCTTGTCCAACATGGGGCTCAAATCCACAACCCTGAGATTAAGAGTCTCAGGCTCTACGGACTGAACTATCACATAAAAGGAAGGACTTCTTCCCGCAGTGTGTACGGTAGTTGAACTATGGAACTCGCTCCTTCAGGAGGCAGTGGTGGCCGCCATCTTGGATGGTATTGAAAGAGTGTTAGACAAGTTTATGGAAGAGAAGGGTATCAAGGGCTGCTGGCCACAATGGCTTGGCTCTGCCTCCACAATTGGAGGCAGCAGTGCTTCTGAATAACAGTTGCCAGAAATTGCAAGAGAAGAGAGGGCTCTTGTGCTGGAGTCCTGCTTGTGGATTTCGCACTGGGGCATCTGGTTGGCCACTGTGAGACTCAAATGCTGGATTCGATGGGCCATTGACCTGGTCCAGCAGGCTCTTCTTATGTTCTTATTCTGTAGTGGTCAAACCGGTCTCTTTCTTAACTTAAAGACCCTTTAACATAACTTAAAGCTTATTTTTACCTGACAAAACATTTGGCCAAGTACAGGTGTGCTGCCATAGAAACAACCAGCCAGCGATGCTTCGATTCAAAAGAACAGACAGAAAAGAGATGGAAAAGTGCACTGGAAAGTGTGGGATAATTTTATTTTTATTTATTTTTATTCATTAAAACACTTGCTTGACGAAACTGACACCTAATCTCCCCAGAAACAAATCAGGATGGAGACTCCCGCTGGACAGTCTAATTTCTCTGCAAACAAATCAGGTTGGATGCTGATTAAACAGGCTGTCTGGAGGCAAACCTAGTCTTTGTTTGTGGTATGGGAATGTATCTTGGGGGTTTTTTCCCTTTAGAAATAAATAAATATCAAGACTACTTCTTGGAAAGGAGCCTTCCCAAAACTCAGAAAGAAGCAAGTATATCTAAACCAGGTTATCTAAAGACATTTATTGCCAACCAAGGTTGAGCCTAGTCTATTTTCAGGGCTGAATTTCTTCTGTGCAGTTAAGGCAGCTGTTATAAAGACACTCATTGTCTGAGGAAAGACAATTTGGGCTGCACTACGCTAGAATCACACAGTCGAGCTTCAAATATTATCAGCATCGCATTTAACTTTCCTGGGTTCTCCAAAGACAAGGGTAGGATCTGCACACATTTCCCTGGGCATCACGTGCAACTTTCCCACATCACCCTGGAGCTGGTATGAAGAGGCCACTGGGTTAGACTGGTTATTGCATGATGAAGAAAACTGAAGCCAGCTCAGACATATCGAGGCATCCTTGCACAGATGCCTGACTCCATTCAGAAGAATAAATAAAAACGCACACATTGATTTGTTTTTGTTTTTACAAGTCCATGAAAAACATGACGCAGTTCATAAAATACTCCATAAAAATACTCTCCGCATTATTTTGTACAGTAAAAGGGACACCGTCAAAACACTCTCCCATTGAAAATCTCACAAATACATTGGCCATTTCAACAAGCAACTCGTTCTCCTTCCTAGCTATGTCCACAGATGTTTCTGGGAGGTTATGCAGTTTTCCTGCACTCTAGAAAAGTTCATTTTGCTACCTTTTCCTTCATTGTTACACTTAGCACCCTGCTAAAGAACCTTTCATAGAATCGCAGACCTGTAGAGTTGGAAGGGGCACCCAAGGGTTCTGTAGTCCAACCCCCTGCAATGCACGTTCACTTCTTTTTCAAGAGAATGCTATTTTTTATCAGCCCCTAATATTAGCTTTTAACACAAAATTGGCATTATATGACACCACTGAAATATATGTTTGTAAATCGAGAATGCCTGGGATGTATATCTGCAGGAGATTAGACAGAACGTAACAGGTTGTTCTTGTAGTGACTGAAAAACCTTAATAAAAAAAATTCATTCCAGTAGCACCTTAGAGACCAACTAAGTTAGTTACTGGTATGAGCTTTCGTGTGCATGCACACTTCTCCATCTTCTTTATGCACACGAAAGCTGATACCAGTGACAAACTTAACTGGTCTCTAAGGTGCAACTGGAAGGAATTTTTTTGTTTTGTTTCAACTATAGCAGACCAACACGGCTTTCTACCTGTAATGAAAACCTTAAGATGTGCCTATCCTACTAATGTAGACGGAAGGGCTTTAGCTTAGTGCATAGTATACCTGCATTGCATGCAGAAGGTCCCCAGTTTAATCCCTGGCATCTTCAGGTAGGGCTGGGAGAGACTCGGGACTGAAACCCTGGACAGTTGTTGCTGGTCAGTGTGGGCAATACTGAGCTCAATGGACCAAAGGTCTGACTCAATATCAGGTAGCTTCCAATGTTTCCGATAAACTGTATGCCTGTTAAGCTGTCATGGTTCAAGCTATGGAGGGAAGTCAACCCCCCTGGACTACAGTAGGCTCAGGACAATCAAAAATACTTGTTCACTGTGGCAACTTTTGTGTGTAACACTAAGCCAAAGTACGACTCCCAGGAAGGAGAAGATTACAGCCGCTTTGTTCTTCCCAGTCCTTTTTTGCTCAGTATGGCGGTTAAGCCAAAGTTGGCTTAGCAGGGGTCAGCAAACGTTTTGAGCAGGGGGCCAGTCCACTGTCCTTCAGTGGGGACCTTGTGGGGGGCTGGACTATATGGGGGGGGGAATGAACGAATTCCTATGCCCTACAAATAACCCAGAGATGCATTTTAAATAAAAGAACACATTCTACTCATGTAAAAACACACTGATTCCTGGACTGTCCGCGGGCCAGATTTAGAAGGCGATTGGGCCGGATCCGGCCCCCGGGCCTTACATTGCCTACCCATGGCTTAGCATGTTGCCTGAACCTGGATCTATGGTTAAGAACTCTCTGCCTTAACGATGGTTTGTGCCACACTGAGCTAAGAGGATTGGGGAGGACCAAAGAGGTTGTGAGCTCCTCTGGAGGAGCCAGCACATGAACACGGTTCTGGAATGAGAGCATCACCATGGCATGGGTGCCCATAGCTCAACATTGTAGCATTAAAACAGGCTTTGCTCACCTGGAGAGCTCTAGACACTTTGGACTACAACTCACATCAGCCCTAGACAGCACAGCCACATGGGATTTGAAGTCCGAAACATCTAGAGGGCACCAGGTCAGCAAAGGCTTTATTAAAGACCCCGTGTTGTATCCAATGTTAGTCCTACTCAGAACAGACCCAAGGGAATAGTGAGTGATATTAATGTAAGAAACTAAGAAGAGCCTGTCCGGGACACGGGTGGCGCTGTGCCTAGAGCCTAGGACTTGCTGATCAGAAGGTCGGTGGTTCAAATCCCCGCAATGGGGTGAGCTCCCATTGCTTGGTCCCTGCTCCTGCCCACCTAGCAGTTCGAAAGCACGTCAAAGTGCAAGTAGATAAATAGGTACTGCTCCGGAGGGAAAGTAAACAGCGTTTCCATGCGCTGCTCTGGTTTGCCAGAAGCGGCTTAGTCATGCTGGCCACATGACCCGGAAGCTGTACGCCGGCTCCCTCGGCCAATAAAGCGAGATGAGCGCCGCAACCCCAGAGTCAGCCACAACTGGACCTAATGGTCAGGGGCCCCTTTACCTTTACCTTTAAGAAGAGCCTGCTGGATCCGGCCAGCATCCTGTTCTCACAAGGGTCAACCAAAACCCCAAAGTGGGATTTGAGCAGAAGTTCCCTCTCCCTTCCTGTGGTTTCCAGCAGCTGGGATTCAGAAGCATTGCTTTCCCCAGGCAGAGCAGAACCTCCATGGCTAGTAGATATTAAAAGCTCTCCATGGAATTATCTAATTCTCTTACAAAATCATCTAGGTTGGTGGCCCTCACTGCCTCCTAGGGAATGGTTAGTTCCATAGTCCTATCTATTGTTTGCTAATTTCAATGGGTTTACTCTGAGTAGAACTTAGCTGGCTACAACCCCCAGAGCCACAAAAGAGACCTGCCGCATGTGGGGTCATGCGACTGTCAGGAAATGTGTGGCAAAAGAATGGTGTCTCACTTGTTTAAATAATAACTGTGCCAAGCAAACCTGCTTTTGGTCTTTGCCCCCAAAATCACCGCCTGGGACCCGGTTACATTGGAGAGGCTCTGGATTTCTCCTACTGCGAATTCTTCAAGTCCATCTGCAAGCATTCAGGCCCTTTTTCCTTTCCTTGAGAATTTTAAAAACACACAGTGTCTGGTACAGGGTCATTATTAAGTGTTATCATTCGCCTTAGTCCTTCCTATAGCAATGCCCATCTGCTTGGCGCTGAACAGCGTCCTTTGAATCGATGAGGCTCGATGCTACGCAAAGTAAGCCCAGAGGAAGACGCCTGCGCTTAAGCAGACTATCAGGTTGACATTGAGGATGTGCTTCACAAAAGGTGCTTCCTTCGTGGAAGCCATGGCGGTTTCACTTTTCAATTCTAAAGCAGATTTTGGAGTGTCCGGATTCCTGCTCTCCATCCCACAGATCCACAAAAACAGCCTTGTGAGTTTGGAGGTCTTCTTACAGTCCAGGGAACCTAAAGAGGAGACAAGTTAGCCATAAATCAGTGGTCAGGCTCATGGGCATGGGAAAGGGACCCATGACCCTAAGATTAAGTGTCTCATGCTCTACTAACTGAACTCTGTCCTCTGTGGGTCACTGATAAGTTTTACCATTTTGATTGTTTTCAGGGCCATCACTGATCTCAAGCTGCACTGGAGAAGGAGGACTAGCCTCATGGACACCGTTGGCAGGGAGAGGCACAGCAGGGCTTCTGGGAGCTTGTGGAAGGACATCCTTCTCTACCTGAGCATCCTTGCGGGTGAACCAGGTGAGGCGGGTGATCTGTTGGGACAAAAAGGCACCTTTAACAAACTACAGACCGCAGGATTATCTGTGGTTGATGAAGCGGCATAGAAGTGTTTTAAAGGGACAGCGTAGGGACTCAGCTACAGTAGTAAAGAAACAGTGATCTGATCACACTTTAAACATGCAACACCAGATGGCGCCAGAGAGCAGGAAATTCTGAAACACGGTTTTCCATAGGGATTATTTTCCCTTTTACTACAGTATAACGATCTAATTTCTGACTTATTTAAAGTGTCCGTCCCACCCCTCCATGTGTAGATCCACCCTGGGTGTCACCTAATTTGCTCCATGTTTCAGAGCTGCTCTAATCTGATTGGGCTTTAAAGCACCCAAGAAGATGGGTTCAGAAACGAGAGCTGGCAATGCCTGCTGGAATTACGCACCCTTTCCTTTGAAGGAGGCTCTGTCAGGAGACTAACAGTCACCACCACAAGCAGCGTAGCCAGACTCAGAATCATGGAGAAGTAGAGGTAGTGGACGTATTTCAGCACTGCTGGACGGCCGTCTACCTCATCGCACCGTGGCAGTGGGTAGACGAAATCCAGCACCATTCGGATCAGGCCCATTCCCATCCCGATCAAAAGGCCACAGAATGCCCCCTGGGAGGAAGGAAGAATCCCATGTTGGAACAAGAAGAAGCATCTACACCACAGTCAAGTCGAAATTTGGTTTAATTCCCATTTTAGGGCACATCTGCTGAATTCGGCCATCTCAAAACAATCCACAAACCAAAGCACAACCATCTTTTGAAATTTGAAACAATCCTTTGGCGCCTTTTGATCAATGGATAGAAGATATGACAACTCTTGCAACATAGGAATGGATTGCTTTGAGACACAGATTGTGTACGGGTAAATATAATGATACTTGGAACGCAAATAAAAATATTACAATGATTTGCATCAGAAGATGTTCTCCCCATTTTTGGTACCTGACAACTGGTCTTCAGAGACACACTCATGCCATACACCAGGGCCACCCAAAAAACTTTGCAAATAACACAGCTCACAACCGCCATCGTTCAGGGCCTCCAGAAGAACCTGCATCTCACTCACCTTTTCATTTGTTCTCTTCCAGAAGCAGCCCAGGATGAAGACCACGGCCACAGGAGGTTGTAGGTAGGAACTGATGGTCTGGATGTAAATGAAGAGCTGTCCCCCTTGGCTGGCCTGGACCAGCGGAATCCATAAGATGGAAATGACTACAAGGAGCAGGACAAAGACCCTGAATCAAGGAGAAAGGCCTCGTTATCTCTTTGTTTTGCTACCAATTTCTAATGGCAAGGAAAGAGTAAGTCCTGAAAGATAAAAGGCTGTATCCAAGTGTGAATTAGCTGTGATTCCTGCATTGCAGGGGGATGGACTAGGGACCTTTGGGGTCCCTGCCAACCCTAAAATTCTGTGACCTAACTATTGGAAGTCTATCCTGGGATCTTCTGGGACTCTTGTTGGGTGTGCACCACCTTGCACATGGGGCACCTTACCTGCCGACGATCATGAGCTCCCACTCCGAAGAGAGGGGCCTGATATTTCGCCAGAGATCCATAGTGAAAATGGTGCTTGCGCTGTTGAAGATGGAAGTCAGGGAGGACATCAGTGCTGCAATCATCACGGACATCATCAGACCTCTGAGTCCTGGAATCCAAAGGAGAGCCCACCACTCACGAGGGGTGCCCTGGACCAAGCAGAGTGCTCACCTCTCTCCTAGTATAAGAAAAGCCCTGCAGCAGCTGGGTCAAAGCCAAAGGGGGTCCATCCAGGTCATGGTCTTCAGACACCTCTTCTGGGAAGCCAGCAAGGGGGATCTGGGTTTAATAGCAACACTCTCCCCATTTGTGGTACCTGACAACTGGTCTTCAGAGATAAGCTCATGCCATGCCCCAGGGCCACCCAAAAAACCTTTGCAAATAACTCTGTTGTTTACTGAGCCACGGTGGCAGCCAAACATGGCAGGGAGAAGAATGAGGACAACATGAAAATTAGTTCACTCTGCCTGTCATTGGCTCTGGTGCCACCTACTGTTGGCCTCCCTGCCTTCTTCCCCACCAGTTCCAATGAGCACCACCCATTGTCCTTGCGCATCTTGGACCTTATTTGTTACCATCCGAAAGTGCTGTTGGTCTCTCATCTACAGCTAAATTTCTATCCACCTGCATCTCTGAGCATCTCTCTTTGGGTTGCTGAGAAGCCCCCACCCTTCCTTCCTCCTTACCAATTGGCAAAAGTTCAATGACCAATTTGGGGTATGCAATGTCAGAACATCCAGATGGGTTGCCACAGATCGTTTTGCAGGTGTTCGGATCAGCACAAGCCACGAGATCTGTGATGAAAATGTAATTTCAACTTGTAAATAGCTGTGAGAGAGTGGGGGGGTGCAAAGCCAAGGGTGTAAAAATGGATGGGGAACTGTTTGCAAATCATCTGTAGTCAAGAGGCAGATTCTAATATTTTGTCACCTACTGAAAACAAGTCTATTTCAGAAAACCAATTTAATTTGGTTTGGTTGGTACTGCATCTTACGACTTTATGATGTTTTGATGGTTTTATGGCACATTTTATTTTGGGAATGTGCTGGCAGTTTGGAAATACTCAGGGTAAAAAAATTAAAGGAAGGAAGATAAGAGCTTTGATCCCTGCTCCAAATCCTTCCCCCTCAACACATGCTGACCAAAATATATTTCCTCTTAGAAATCTGTATTGCATTTATTCATTGCATTGATATCCCATCTCTCCCCCCACCCCCCCAGGAGCTCAAGGCAGCCTACATGGCTCTTCCCCTCCTCAATTAATCCTCACAACCACCCTGCGAGGTAGGTTAGGATGAGAGATTTAATGACTGGCCTCAAGGTCACCCAGTGAGTCCAACGTTCTCACCGCTCAAACCAATGGATTCAAATAACAAGAAAGAAGAACATTAGGAAGAACTTTCTGGCAGTAAGAGCTGTTCAGCAGTGGAACAGACAGCCTCAGAACATGGCCTTCATTTGAGGTTTTTAAGCAGAAGTTGGACAGCAATTTGTCAAGGATTCTTTAGCTAAGACTCCTGAGATGACCCTTGGTGGGTTGGTCCCTTCTAACTCTATGATTCACTACACTCTGCAGCATCAGGAGGCATCTTATTCTTCCTTCTTACCTGGAAAGAGGATGCGGCTGATCATGCCAGGCAGAACCATCATAAACAAGGGCAGAATTTTCAAGTAGGAGGCCAGCAAGGCTCCCCCTTTGGCATGAGACAGGTTCTTGGCTGCCAAAGATCTTTGAACAATGACCTGCAATGTAAGGAAGGAGGCAGTTTGGAACAGGCCCTTCTAAGGCCACCTGAGAGATGCAAAGGCAGGCAGTGGCTTCTCTGGAGATATATATATATATATATATATATATATATATATATATATATATATACATTTCAAAGGTTACAAAAAGAAAAAGCAAAAAACACATTTTTAAACAAAAACAATACAACACATCTTCCCATAATTTGTCTTTCATTAGCTTATTTCCTTGACCTCCTCACACCTCCCTTTTTTGTATTCTAGTTCGATTATCTGTTTCAGCAAATCCTTTCCATCTTTTCAAATTTTTGTCCTGTAATTTATCTTAATATAATGTAATTTTACTTGCCCTCCTTTCGCCAATTAACAGTCAGTTTTTCCCAAATTCTTTATAACATTTCTGCTAAAGCCACATAACATCATTCCTTTTTTTTTTTTGCAAGTAAATTTTTATTCAGAATTTGTAAAAGAAAAAAAAAAGGACAAACAAATACAAAAATAGACATTTTAACATAAATTATTCATCCTATTTTCATGCTATACAAAAAGTAAGCATACAATCATACAAAAAAAATAATATAAGCATTAGGCTCTACTTAGCCTTTGACTTCCCTCCACCCTTTTGGTAAGTATCAAATAAATCCCGGATTGCGTAATTAGTTTATTAAAGTTTATACTTATTAGCTGATAAAGTTTTTCTAATACCGCCAGTTCCTCCTATATATCCGTTCCAATATATTTCCAAAATTTACTCCAATTTTTTTGAAATTTCTGGTCGTCTTGGTCTCGTATTCTGCCTGTTAATCTATCTAGCTCGGCATAGTTAATCATTTTGACCTGCCAGTCACTTACGTTAGGTATATTTTCTGTTTTCCAGTTTTGTGCCAGCATAATTCTTGCGGCTGTGGTGGCATAGAGAAAAATTTTTTTATCTTCATTTTTTATTTCCTTACCCATAATTCCCAGCAAAAAGGCCTCAGGTCTTTTGGGAAAAGTATATTTAAAAACTTTTTTAAGTTCATTATAAATTGCTTCCCAAAAAACCTTCACCTTGTTGCATTGCCACCACATATGGTAGAGGTCTCCCTCCACTTCACCACATTTCCAGCATGTCTTATTTTCTGATCTATAGATTTTAGCTAATTTTGCCGGCGTGAGATACCATCTATAGAGCATTTTCCAGACATTTTCTCTCAAACTCGTACAGGCCGTAAATTTAATATCTCTATTCCACAATTTCAACCACTTTTCAAACTCGATGTTATAGCCGAAGTCAATTGCCCATTTAATCATTGCCTCTTTGACTTCCTCGTCTTTTGTATGCCATTCCAGTAATATGTCGTATAATTTAGACAATGTTTTGTTTTTACCTTCTATTATTTCTATATTGAATTTTGATTTCTTGTCTTCAAAGCCCATTTTTCTTTTATCTTGCTTTAACATATCATTCACCTGATGATACTGTAACCAACCGGTGAATTGATCCTTTATTTCCTCATAAGGTTTAAGTTTAAGCCCTTGTTCTGATTTTCTTACCAAATCTTCGTAAGTGGCTGTCTTCCCTTCCATGTTGGTTTTTTTTTTTTTGTTAAGACCTCTACCGGTGAGATCCACCATGGTGTTTTTCTTTCAAGAAGGTTCTTATTTCTTTCCCAGACCTGATATATTGGTCCCCTGAAAATATGATTTAAGAAAGCCCTGTGGACTTTCACCTTCTCATACCAGAGATATGCGTGCCACCCGTACCAATTATTGAAACCTTCTAAATCCAACAGGTCTCTGTTCTCCAGTTTTATCCAATCTTTTAGCCAAAGTAGGCACGCTGCTTCATAATATAGACTCAAATCTGGGAGAGCAAAACCTCCTCTTTCCTTTTTATCAGTTAATATTTTCATTTTAATCCTTGGTCTTTTCCCCTGCCAGATGAATTTCATCAGGGTTCTCTGCCATTCTTTACATTGTTTTAAACCTTTAATAACTGGAAGAGTTTGAAATAGAAACAACATTCTCGGCAAAACATTCATTTTAACCACTGCTATCCTTCCTAAAAAGGAAAATTTCATCCTCTCCCATATTTCCAGATCTTTCTTTATTTTTTTCCATGTAACTTCATAATTATCTTTATATAGGTTTATGTTTTTTGCCGTGATCCACATTCCCAAATATTTCACTTTTTTCACCACCATGATTTCCACTTTTTGTTCTAGATCTTTCGTTTCTTCCTTAGTTAGATTTTTAACCAGCATTTTAGTTTTATTCTTATTTACCTTAAAACCTGCCACCTCTCCAAATTCCTCAATTTTTTGTAATGCTTCTTTTACACTATCTTGTGGATCTTCCAAAGTCAGAACAATATCGTCGGCGAAGGCTTTAATTTTAAATTCCTTCTTTCCTACTCTAATTCCTTTCACTTCTGTTGCCTCCCTCAGTCTCTTATTAAGTACTTCCAAAATTATAATAAATAATAAGGGGGACAGGGGGCAACCTTGTCTGGTCCCTTTATAAATGTTAAAATATTCTGTTGTATTATTATTTATCACCAGCTTTGCTTTCTGTTCTTTGTATATTGCTTCTATGCCTCTTCTAAATTTTTCGCCAATTCCCATCCTCTCCAAAACCTTCTTTAGGAAGTTCCAGGAAACATTGTCAAATGCCTTTTCGGCGTCTATGAAAACCAGTGCAGCTTTTCTGTCTATTTTCATGTCCAAATATTCAATAATGTCAATCAAATTCCTTACATTATCCCGTAATTGTCTCCCTGGGAGAAATCCTGTTTGGTCACCATGGATTTTATTAATCAAGACCTTCTTTAATCTTTCCGCCATTATATCTGCAAATAGCTTATAATCATTATTTAATAATGAGATTGGCCTATAGTTCTTTACTTCCATAGTGTCCACCTCTTTTTTAGGAATCAAGGTAACATAGGCTTCCTTCCAGGTATCAGGTATCTTTCCTTCTCTCAATATATTGTTCATAACCTCTCCCAGCACTGGTGATATTTGGTTAATTAATATTTTATAATATTTGGCTGGAAGACCGTCCGGTCCCGGCGCCTTCTCAGCTTTCATCTTTTTGATAGCCTTTTTTATCTCTTCCTGTGTTATTATCTCATCTAGTGCTGCTCTTTCATCTTCTACAATTTGTTCCAGATGGTGTTTTTGCAAAAATTGATCTATTTCTTGTTCTGTTTCCTCTCCTCTTTTATATAAATCATATCTTTGGAATATTCTTTTTATTTCTTTTGGTTCTTCCATAATCATATCTCCTTCTTTTATTTTGCTGATCATACTCAGCTTCTTCCTTTCTCTCAACTGCCACGCTAGATATTTCCCTATCTTATTTGCGGACTCAAAGTTCTTTTGATTCATCCTCTTAATTTTCCACTCTATCTCTTGGTTAATTATTGTGGCAAATTTAGCTTGTAATATTCTTAAGTTCTGTTTTAAACTCTCTTCACTAGGGTTAGCAGTTAATTTTCTTTCATTTTCCATAATCTGTGTTAAAATCTGCTCTTTCTTTTTTTCTTTTTCTTTTCTTAGTTGGCTATTTTTCTGAATCAAAAAACCCCTCATGACCGCTTTTCCTGCGTCCCACACCGTCTCTATGGAAGTTTCTCCATTTAAGTTCCACCTAAAGTATTCTTCAATTGTTTCTATAGCCTTATTTACTATCTTTTGATCATTAAATAAATATTCATTCATTCTCCATCTGGCTGTTTTAACCTCTCTACCTTTTAACTCCATGGAAACCGCACTATGGTCAGATAGAGTTCGAGGCCAAATTTCGGACTTAATTAAGTTCTGTACCAATTCCCTCGAGACCCAAATACTGTCTATCCTCCCCCAGCTCTGATTCGGATTTGAAAAAAAAGTGAATTGTTTTACAGTAGGATTTTTAAATCTCCAAGCATCCGTCAATCCCAAATTATTTACCATGTCAAAGAAAGATCGTGGTAATTTACCTTCTTTCCCATCTTGTCTTTTTGTTAATCTATCCGTGTTCGGCATCACCACCCCATTAAGATCTCCCATCAATATCATTTTCTGATCCATCCATTCCGTTAATATATTATCTAATTCCAAAAAGAAAGCTGATTTTTTCTCATTCGGGGCATATATTCCAACCACAACTATTTTTTCTCCATGAAGGACCATCTGCACCACCACTACTCTCCCATGTTCATCTTTGTACAGTAATTGCGGGTCATATTTTTCCTTTATATAAATTACTACCCCTCTTTTCTTAACCTTGTCGGAGGTCACAAATTCCAATCCCAATCTCTTATTACTTAATACCCTCTTGTGTTTTCTTATTACATGCGTTTCTTGAAGACAAATTAAATCCCAATTCTTTTTTAGCAGTACATGCGCAATCTGATTCCTCTTATTTTTATTGTTCAAACCATTCACATTCCAGCTTATTATTTTTAAAGCCATCTATTAAACTATTCTAGCTAATTTAACTAAATTAAATAGAAACTACTGTTCCTTGCTTTCCTCCTCTTGTTCTTCCCCTTCTCCTGTTAAACTCTCCTCTTTTTCTTCTTCTTCACTCCCTTCACCCTCCTCGTCTCTCTGTCGTTCCTCCCTTTCCGCCTCCCCTTTAACTTTTCCCAGGTCCTTCTCATATATCCTCGCAAATTTTTGGAGTTCAACACTGGTGCTTAATTTAAACCTTTTTTCCTTAAAGTAGAATGAAATGCCTTCAGGAAACTCCCATCTATACAATATCCCATTCTTCTTCAATTGGTTTGTTAATTTTTTGTATGCCTCTCTCCTTCGAAGAAATCTCAAAGGAATTTGTTTAAAGATAATAATTCGGTTTCCTTCAATATATAACCTTTTTATGTGGTTCTGTTGCAGTATTTCATTTCTTATTTCCAAAGTGTTGAACATGACAATTACATCACCTGGCAGCTTTTTCTTTCTGGCTCTGTCTAATTTTGATCTTATTCGAAAAATATTTACTAGATGACAGTTTACCTCCTCCTCACTCTTATTTAACCAGGTTGCCAGCTCTTTTATCATTTTAGATCTAATATTCTCATTTGGGGTCTCTGGTACACCCCTCAGTTTCAGGTTGGTTTGATTTTGCCTCATTTGCGTCATGGCCATATTGTCCAACAACTCTTCCTGCACTCTTTCTATCTCTTTAACTTCTACTCTAACTCTATCCACCTCCTTCTTACTAGTTTTCGTATCTTTTTGCACCTTTTTCATTGAATCTTCCAGAACCTTAGTTCTTACTGATAAATCTTTAACCCTTCCTGTCAATTCCCCCACCACTCCCTCCAATTTCTTATCCAAAATGTCTTGTACCTCAAGTAATTTTCTCTCAATATATTGTTCATTATTTTTGAATTCTTTCCTTATTTCGGCCATCAGACTACTATAGTCCTTAATTTCTTTGCTTTCTTTAGCATCATCTTGTCTTGACGGCCTCCTTTCCGCTGGTGTTGCCACCCCTTTTTTTGCACCGTTTGTCATTTTGTAGGCTTGAAGGGTCTTAGGGTCCACCACACTAACGTCTTTTGGGGAGTTATATAGATGCAGCAGATTTATAGACAGGTTTATAGAGAGACATAGTCCAGGATGGTCAACCTGCAGCCCTCCGAATATTACTGGGCTGTAATTTACTCACAGATCTCAGGATTCATAACCATAAGACATATAACAGGGCCTTTTTTGTGGTGGGTCTTTGGATCTGGGATAATCTCCCCCAGAAGCTGATCTCTGTCCTAATGTCTTTCAAAAAGGGATGAGGCACAGGATCACAAATAGTCTCTAATGGGTTAAAAGGTTACCGGGTCTGGCGATGGGGTGTAATAGCAGATAGTAGGCGTCAGACTATACACAAAGTTTAACAGTCTTTACCTTTTACAGTCTTTACCCTCTTAGAGGGTGGTATTATAGAAGTCTGGCGTCACCAAAAATTTTCCTTTACTGGAGACTTGGAGGTTCTTCGGGAAGTGTTCTTTATGCTGGTTTAAGTTCTCCTATTTAGCTTTTGGCGCATGTCCCTTTAAATCTCAAATGCATGCAGAGGCGTAATAGATCAAGAACAAATTAAAATGGTGAATAACAGAGCCAAGTTGCGTCCCGAAATGGTGAATAACAGAGCCAAGTTGCGCCACATAACATCATTCCAACATCCTTCTAACATTCATTAATTTTGCAATGTTTCTGTAAATAGTCTTTAAATTTCTTCCAATCTTCCTCCACCAACTCTTCTCCCTGGTCTCAGATTCTGCCAGTCATTTCCACCAATTCCATGTAGTCGATCACCTTCATCTGCCATTCTTCCCGGGTGGGTAAATCTTGTGTCTTCCAATACTTTGCAATAAGTATTCTTGCTGCTGTTGTGGCATACATAAAGAAAGTTCTATCCTTCTTTGGCACCGATTGGCCGACCATGCCCAGGAGAAAGGCCTCTGGTTTCTTCAGAAAGGTATATTTAAATACCTTTTTCATTTCATTATAGATCATCTCCCAGAAAGTCTTAATCCTTGGGCATGTCCACCAAAGGTGAAAGAATGTACCTTCAGTCTCTTTACATTTCCAACATTTATTATCCGGCAAATGGTAGATTTTTGCAAGCTTGACTAATGTCATGTACCACCTATATATCATTTTCATTATATTCTCTCTTAAGGCATTACATGCCGTGAACTTCATACCTGTGGTCTATAACTGTTCCCAGTCAGCCATCATAATATTATGTCCAACATCTTGTGCCCATTTAATCATAGCAGATTTCACCGTTTCATCCTGAGTATTCCATTTCAACAGCAAGTTATACATTCTTGACAGATTCTTAATTTTAGGATCTAACATATTTAAAAGAACCTCCAGGACTGATATAAAAAGCAATGGAGAGATTGGGCAACCTTGCCGTGTTCCTTTTTCTATCTTAAATTTTTCCGTCACAACATTATTCACAATTAATTTAGCCTTTTGTTCTGAATAAATTGCACCTATACCATTACTAAACCCTTGACCAACCCCCATCCCCTGTAAATTCTTCTTCATAAAACTCCAAGAGATATTGTCAAAGGCTTTCTCCGCGTCCACAAATATCAAAACTGCTTTAGTATTAATATTCACTTGTAATTTTTCTAGAATATTAATTATGTTCCTCGTATTGTCAGACAGGTGTCTGCCCTGGAGTTATAATGATGGAGGTGTTGGGTTCATGATGCTTCTTTGAGGCATATGATCAGGGCCTGTTCATACCTTTTGGTATGAAGTTGTTACTCACATCAATTTTGCATTGGCAAAATCTGTGGCATTTTCAGATATTCATGAACTTTTAAATTATAACCCTGTAGCGTGGGGACTGTGGGACGCGGGTGGCGCTGTGGGTTAAACCACAGAGTCTAAGACTTGCCGATCAGAAGGTCGGCAGTTCAAATCCCTGTGACGGGGTGAGCTCCCGTTGCTCGGTCCCTGCTCCTGCCAACCTAAGAGTTCGAAAGCATGTCAAAGTGCAAGTAGATAAATAGGTACCACTCTGGAGGGAAGGTAAACAGCATTTCTGTGTGCTGCTCTGGTTCGCCAGAAGCGGCTTAGTCATGCTGGCCACATGACCCGGAAGCTGTACGCCGGCTCCCTCAGCCAATAAAGCGAGATGAGCGCCGCAACCCCAGAGTCGTCTGTGACTGGACCTAATGGTCAGGGGTCCCTTTACCTTTACTTTAGTGTGGGGACTAATGGCAGGACAACAAAAATGGATTTTAGAAGCCCTGATGAACATTATATACCCTTTCAATTGTGTTTGTGGGAGAGGGGTTATTGGTTTGTTTTTGTTTTAGTATGTATTTTGTGTTCTCATTTTGTATTTTTATGTTGTGAACAGCCTTGTGATCTTCATCTGAAGGGTGGTATATTAATAACAACGATAAAAACAACAAGAACAACAAGAACAACAACCTGGTCTGTGCACCAGTACCACAGCGAGGGGATGGTCATTCCAACAAGCACTCCTGGCCAGGGAAGGTCAGACGTGACAGGATCCCGGAAGATGTGGAAAGCGTCATCCCTGGGTAAACCGCAGCTGTTGTTGCCATTGCGGTTGCTCGCAATGGCTTGGAAGTATCTGTTCTGCAAGTCTTCCAGCCCTCCAACTTTGGAAAAACCTGGAAAGTTGAAGAGCAAACGATGTTCAGATTTCCTGCCAGTGCTCAGCATTTGCTTTGCATGGGTCTGCTGTGGTGTTTTGGGAAACCGCGAAGTTCAAACAATGGGATTTAGGGAAGAATTCTCCATTGTGAGGTAACATGTCTTGATACACATGAGCCCAAGGATGTGGCACACTTTCTCAGCTTAGAGCTGCAGATTTAAACAAGGAAGAGAGGTGATTTGGTAGAAGACAGAACTTTTTTGTTAACTGTTATAGATCTTGTCACCTTAAGAGAGTTTAAAACATTCATAAACATTGTTAAAAATATTGGTTCTGATGGAGCAACGTAAGATCGTGATGAAGGGGTGCTCTCATATCAGCTGATTATATGATCTTTTTATTTTTGACTAGGGACCTCAAAGACTAGAAATAACTTGGGCATCTCTGGACCTCTGCGAGTGTCTGCTTATGGCAAGTCTTAAAATAGGTGGATGCTAGAGACCCTTTCAGGGGTTCTCAGAAAGTTGGGGTGGTGGTGGCCCAGGACAGGGTCTTCTTTGTGGCAGCCCCTAAGCTGTGGCTCTCCCTCCTCACAGAGGTGCACCTGGCACCTTCATTGTACAGCTTCTGGTGAATGCTGCAGATGTACCTCTTTACCCAAGCTTTTGACAATGGAGATGCATATCATAGGACCCACCTCATTGCAAGTTGTTTTAAACTGATTTTCAAACAGTGTTTTAATATTTTATTTTAATCCTGTAATGTGCCCTGAGACCTTAGGGTGAAGAGTGGGCAATGAATTATCATTATTATTATTATTATTATTATGCCTATATTGCAGACCAGGAGTTGGCCTGCGTGAGCCTGAGGCCAGACTCAACCCAGAGATGTCCTGGATCACATGCTTAGGTGCTGCGCTACAGCCACTCACGGAGGTATGAGCAAAGTCAGGGAGCAATGAATGAAGTGGACATCTGCAGCTTTCTCCTGCGTGCGAAACTTGGCATCACATCTCAGAGGGCAAACCCCAAACCCCATCCACAAGAGAGCTCAGCTAGTAAAGCATAAGACTGTTCATCCTAGTGTCATGGGTTTGTGCCCCATGTTGGGCAAAAGATTCCTGCATTGCAGGGGATTGGATGAGATGACCCTTGTGGTCCGTTCCAGTTCTGTGGTTCTAAGATACTTACTGAAGCCCATCAGCGTCAGCGCCCCAGCTAGCATGATGACTGTCTGCAGGGCATCGGTGTATATCACAGCTGCCAGGCCACCTACAGAGGGAACAGAAGAAGCAAGACCTGTGCTTGGAACTTGGTCTGGACATTAGCTTGACCAAAAGATTTGGACTTGCGTTAGTCAAGCCTCATCTGCCCAGTTGCTTGCACAGGGCAGTCAAATGGTGGCTGACCCTAGTCCCATTCCAGGTGGATTACCACCATGAGATAACTGCTAAAAAGCAGAGCTGGTCCTACCATTAGGCAGAGTGAAAGTAACCTCAGGCAGCAGAAGCTGGAGCAGGCAAAGAGCAACTGGGAGGTGTTGGAGGCCGGCTTGCCCTGTGCCCTCTAGGGTAGTCCTGTCCTCAGGAACACACTGCCCCACTGCCAATATCAAAATAAGACCCAATAGCCAATCCAATCAGCTTCTTTACAGGGCTTGGACCCTTTGGTTCCCTTCCGACTCTACAACACTGTGATTCTGTGAGGCTCAACATTGGGAGGTTCAGGGCAGAAAAAGGAAGGACATCTTCACACAATGCACTGTTGGAACTATGGAACTCCACCCCACAAGATGCAGTGGTCAGCAACAACTTGGATGGCATTAAATGAGGATTAGACAACTTCATCAAGGATAAGGCTATAAATGGCTACTAGCCACGATGACTACCTATTCCACTATCAGAGGCAGCAAGATGTCTTGGACAGTCAGCGTGACCTAGTGGTTAATGTCAGGCTAGGGCTTGGGACAGACCACAGATCAAATCCCCACTCAGTCATGAAGTTCCCTGGATGACCTCACAGGGCAGTCACTGCCTTTCAGCCTGATCTACCTCACAGGGTTGTTGTGAGAATTAAATGAGGAAGGGGAGAACTATGGGTGCTACTTTAAGCTCATGGGGGAAAGTGGGATAGAAATGCAATAAACAAACAAACCCTGCTAGGCGGGGACGGATATATCTACTCCTAGAGGTTGAATAAAGAGATAAGGACAGAGCTCTCTCTCTCTCTCTCTCTCTGCTCAGACTTACCTGCCACAGTGTAAATGGCTGTGATAACCAGCAGCCCAATGACAGCCACGTAGAGATCCCAGTGCAAGGCCTGCTGGATGAAGAGGGCCCCAGCATACATGTCAACCTGGAGGAGACAAAATCCAGACAGGTATGAGGACACTGAGGTTAGGCTCTGACTGGTCTTTTGGATCTACTTGACCATGAGGATTCCTCCTCCATTCATCTTGACTTGTTTGTGGGATGTTTACACGTCTCCCTATTAACCATTCACTCATCCCACATTTTTCAGTGCACTTTCCAAATGGCAAAAAAAACCTGATTCTTTTTCAAAGTGTGTGTGTTGCACTAGAGGGTGGCAGAGGGCTTTGATCCACTCCCGCAGAATACTGGAGGCACCTCAAGTAGACCAATAAATGCTCTCAGCTCCATTGTGCCCAACAGCTGAAGGACCCCCACCCCCACCCCTTGTACGGACAGCCAAGCTCTGTTCAGCTCTTTTGGACAAAGGAGAAGCTTGTTTGGAAGAGGAAGAGCTGGAACAATGGCTCAGTCATTCCTTGGGAGCAGGAAACTCAACAGGTGCTGGAGAGCAGCAGTAGCAGTCTGTGGGGAGTTGGGGGTAGCCCCCAATCTAGGCTAATAGAAAAGCATGGTGGGATTTACCCCACCCTACCACCGCCACGTCCCTCTTTAATTTGACATTCTCTTGAATTGCAAACAGGAGAATTTATTTATTTCCTGAATTTCTACTCTATCTTTTCCTCCAAGGAACTCGAGGCAACATATGCATGCTTCTCCCTTTCCCCATTTAATCCCCCAAGCAACCTTGTTAGGTAGATTGGGCTGAGAGAGCCGGTGAGTGGCCCAAGGCAGTGAGCTTTTTGGCCAAGTGGGGATTTGAACCCTGGTCTCCCAGGTCGTAGTCCGACATTCTAACCACTACACCACACTGGCTCTCATGCACACTCCATGGCCAAAAAGGGAGATTTTGTTTGCCCTGAATGCTGTTGAAGTTAACTGGCAGGGCTGCCTCTGTTGCTGCAGGCCTACTCTAGGTGATGTGTGTGATTAAACGGAAGACACCATGAGCCGAACACAATATAGGGCCACCGTGTTGAGCTGGGTCAAAAGATGGTTCATCTGGCATCCACACAACATTTCAGGGAGCACAGAATGCCCTGCATCACTGCCACACAGTAGAAAGCACATGTGAAGTTACATTCAACGCAGGAAACAGCACATGTGAGGTTACATTCAACTCAGGCAAAGGAAGTTTGGGGATGCGAACAAACACAATGGAAATGAAATTAACCCAACAACCACACACAACTGCCTCAAATTCACCAGCCAGTCTAACCTGGGGTGGGGAGGGGGGACAAGGATCCCCCCAACCCCATATGACCCCCATATGCGAGTACTCCCCCTCCCTGCCCCATCTCTGTATATCACTTCAGGACTCCGTTTGTGTGGATCAATAATTATTTTGAATCAGTCTTCAAACTAAACTAATACAGTCATACCTCGGGTTGCGATCGCTGTGGGTTGCACGTTTTCCGGTTACGGATGCGCCAAACCCAGAAGTACCAGAACAGTTTACTTCTGGGTTTTGGCATTCACGCATGTGCAGAAGCACTAAATTGCGCTTTGTGCATGCTCAGAAGCACCAAATTGTGTCACGCGCATGCGCAGACACAACGCTGCAGGTTGTGAACATGCCTCCCACACGGATCACGTTCGCAACCCGAAGTTCCACTGTAATCCACATGATGACATCAGTAAGGCAAGGCAGCTGTGTGTGGAGTCCAGACTGGGAGCATCTTCCGGCTAGATGCAAAAATGCACCCTGATCCTGCTATTGATGAAACACAAGCAAAGGACACTCCACTGGGAAGGTGGGGGACAGTCCATATTATTATTAACAGTAGTAATAGTAGTAGTAGTGGCCTTGAGTGCTGTTTCGTTGTTAATGAGCAACTAAAGAGAAAGTGTTAGTAAGTTACTCATTAAAACCCATTGACCCCAAAGAAGAAGAATTACTAAATCAGGCAGGTTAGTCGTCCTCTGTCACTGTCCAGCACCACACAGGAGAGGGTCATCATGGCTCAGGGTAGAGCATCTAACATTCAGGAGGCCCCAGCTTCAGTCCCCAGCCATCTCCAAGCCAGGCTGGTAATGTCCCTCACCCAGAATCCCAGAAAGCCATTGCAAGACAATACTACCTAAATGGACCAAGGTATAAGGTCTGTGTCTAAATGTTTTTGTTTTGCTCCAGAGCTTTTCCCGTGAAAACATCCTCTGAATTGGACGTCAGACTGGGGTTTCCATGGACTTATGTTTGCTCTGATTGAGCTTTAAAGAGCATGTTTCCACAGCAAAAGCTCCGGAGCCGGGGGGGGCACTCGGACACAGAGCTGTAAATCGCTGACCATGGTAACAGCACAGCAGAGGCAAGTGTGGATAAGCCCTCAGGTGTTCTGCTGGTGCTGGCATCTCCTTTACATCTTTATCAAGAGAAATAAGTTCACGAAAAGGGAGCAAACCAAACAGGCAGAACTACAAGCAGTAAACTCAGCAACAGACAAAATAGATAAGGAGGGAGAAGATTCTGTTCTCAAGCAAAGTGAGCTGCTACTGCTTTCGCTTGCCCTTATTCCAACAGGAAGAACACAAAGGAACACTTTGTAAAATGATTCTGTGTGCTCAAAAATACATCTAGCATCAAAGAATGGGCAGCAGAAGCAGGCTTCCCCCCAAAATCTTCCTCAGCCTTCAGTAACCTACACAATCTTAAATCCAGAATTCAGTTCAGTCTCCTTCCCTCCTTTCATCATTTGCCTGTCATTCAGAAGCCAACACAACATATCAGAAAGATTGAAAGGCAGAAAAGGTCACTTAGGAAGCCTCGATGGACCTACTCTTTCCAAGCCAATTCTGTTCTGTCTCCTCTCGTCTCCTTACTTACTGAGATTTTGGTGAATATATAGATAAACAAGTAGAGAATCGCTAGGAAGATTTGAATCCTTTTGCCCCCAAAGCGCCTCTGTAAATATTCTGGCATGGTTGTCACCTGGAAATGATAAGGCAGCATTGATGAAAAACAGCAAGAAAAGATTATTCGAAATCTAGGCAGTAATAACATCACGGAAATGGTACAGTCCCTTTTACCTCAGGAGGACAGGGCAGTGAGTTTACGGTTTTTAAAGACTACAATTCCGAGAAATGACATGATGCATAACTTGGCACATCTGTTTCAGAACAGATTCCTGCTCTCTGAAAAAGTTGGTGGGAAACAGTGGCCATAGTGTGGCCGGTGGACTCACCCCTGCTGCCACGTAGATGGGCAGAAACAGCCATGCCAGCACCAAGACACAGAACATGCCCTGTGAGGAGAAGCAGAGCCCAGGTCAGGAACAAAACAAGCAGGATCCAACCAGAGAATCAACTGACAGACAAAAGCTTTCTCTGGGTTGGCTTTGGGTCCACAGAGTGGCTGCATGTCCTACTTTGCAGAAGACAGACCTCTGTTGGAAGGGCTGTCAGGTTTAAACATAAAGAAGACAAAGATGAGAGAGAGGGTCAGAGGGGTCGGGGTGTATCTTGTACCTGCCCATCAAGAGGGAGCTTCTGGGCAGTAAACTGAGAAGGCCCTCAGTTCACCTGGGCACAGTCTGCCAAAAGATCTGTCTCGCCAGAGTGGTGCATGCACTAGTTTTCTCCTGCTTGGATTACTGCAATGCGCTCTACGTGGGGATACCTTTGAAGGTGACCCAGAAACTACTACTAATCCAGAATGCAGCAGCTAGACTGGTGACTGGGAGCAGCCACCGAGACCATATAACATCAGTCCTGAAAGACCTTCATTGACTACCAGTACGTTTCCAAGCGCAATTCAAAGTGTTGGTGCTGACCTTTAAAGCCCTAAATGGCCTTGGCCCAGTATACCTGAAGGAGCGTCTCCATCCCCATCATTCAGCCCAGACACTGAGGTCCAGCTCTGAGGGCCTTCTGGCAGTTCCCTCACTGCAAGAAGTGAGATTACGAGGAACCAGCCTTCTCGGTAGCGGCGCCCGCCCTATGGAACACCCTCCCATCAGATGTCAAGGAAATAAACTACTATCTGACTTTTAGAAAACACCTGAAGGCAGCCCTGTTTAGGGAAGTTTAAATGTTTGATATTTTATCATGATCATCATCATCATCATCATCATCATCTGTTGGGAGGCACCCAGAGTGGCTGGGGAAACCCAGCCAGATGGGTGGGGTATAAATGAATAATTATTATAATACCTGATGCACCACTACCAAGAAGGCCCTCTGCCAGATTCATGCCCACCCCAACACACACACATCATCATCCTCAGGAGCAGGTTGTGCCGTAAATGCGATACTCACATTCCACTCATAAGCTGTAGCACCAATTCCAGACGCTGCCCCAGAGCCAGCCAGGCCAATGAAATGTCCGCTGCCGACATTACTGGCGAAGAGAGATGCCCCCACCTGGGAAGAGAGGTTCGGAGAGCCAGCTCAGTTCCTGCCCTTCCCAAGAGACCTAATCTTGCCTGGCACAGAAAGGACTCCACCCAGTTCCCCTGGAAAGGCTGTCAGGTCTCATTATGAGGACTGGTTCAGTTTCAGTTTCTTGTTTTTCCACTCTTAAGTTCAGCTCACCACATTTCCACATCAGTGTGAGGTTATCTGTTTTTGTTTTCCAAAGCCCTCACAAAAACTTATCAGTGTTTTAGTGTGCATTTCTCCCACTGCACACATTTGCTATGCAATTTGGTCTATTCTGCACATTTTTGAGAAGTAAATTTTCTCAAAGTGCAATTTTCACTGAAATGTGTGTTTTATACACACTTTACAGTGTATGCATTTCTGTACACATTCCTTGCCTGGGGTATTAGGGGAAGTTGGGGAATGCATAATGCTCCTTCTACACTCAGCTTCCGCCTTTCTGACCTCAACTAGACGAGAGTTGTACCCATATGAATAATCTCAATGCAGGGATGAGACCTCAAAAAACCACCTTGAGGCTTTGAAGGCAGACAGAGGACTCTCTGCATTTCAACCCCTTTCCCAAACATATAGCAGATCCGCTCTGCAACAGACACCCCACCAAGACATCATAATGGAAATCGCTTACTGGCCACCAGACCATCTCGCCTCCAGCCAAGAAGTAGCCCTTCACAGTGCTTCGCTTGGTTTTCCACATGGACTGAGAAAGAGAAAGAGAGAAAGATAAAAACGAGCAAGTCTAAGAAGCCTGAAGAGGCAGCAGTGAGTCACCCTCAACAACAACATCAGCAACAACCAGGCCTCCCAAAACATTTTGGCGCCTGAGGCAGGCCACAAAATGGCCGCCGGCGAAGAATAGGTGAGTGAAGATCTACATCAGTGACCGGGGGTGGGGGAGAGGAGACCGGCAGCACTCTGGGCAGGTGATTTTGATCCATGCGCAAAGAGTGTACAGTGTTATCTCGGGTTACAGACACTTCAGGTTATGCGTTTTCAGGTTGCGCACTGCGCCAAACCTGGAAGCACTGGAACAGCTTACTTCGGGGTTTCGGCGCTCGCACATGCGCAGAAGCACTAATTCGTGCTTTGCACATGTGCAGAAGCTCTGAACCATGACCCGTGCATGCGCAGAAGCGGCGCTGCAGGTTGCTAACATGCCTCCCGCATGGATCACGTTCAGAACCCGAGGTTCCACTGTACTTAGGTGCCCAAGGGAAGGAGTGATCAGATTTAGAACTTTGGACTCCTATGGCTCATTCTCACTTCTGTTTGTCCCGCCACTTTCCTCCAGGAAAACAACCTCTTTACCACTGAATCAAATGTCAACGAGTTTTTCCAGGGACTGATGTTTGCTCCAATTCAGTGGTTAAAGAGCAGGCTTTCCTGGAGCAAGCAGCAGCGCAAAAAGAAAACCACTAAGACCCATGCTTTGTAGGCATGGGGCAAGCGAAGTGTGGACACAGAGACAGAGTAGCTCATTGGGAAGGGATCTGCCTGGCATGCAGAAGGTCCCAGATTCAATCCCCAATGGCATCGCCAGGAAAAGCTGGGAGAAACTCCTGCCGAAAACTCTGGGGAAATGCTGCCAGCCAGTGTTGAATACCGAGTTGGATGGACCAAGGGTTCTGTTGGGATATCTGGTTGGCCACTGTGAGAAGAACATAAGAAGGTTAGCTGCTGCCAGATGAGTCCAGTGACCCATCTAGTCCAGCTTCCTGTTCTCACAGATGCCTGTAGGAAACCTTCCATCAGGATCCGAGATCAAGGGCCCTCTGTCCATCTGTGGTTTCCAGAATCTGGGATTCAGAAGCATTGCTGCCTCCGACTGTGGAGGCAAAGCATTGTCACTGTGGCTAGTGACTATCAACAGCCCTGTCTTCCATGAATTTGTCTTATCCTGTTTGGTTGCCAGGTTGGTTGCCATCAGTGCCTCCAGTGGAAGTGAGTTCCATAGTTAACTATGCGCTGCTGGACTAAATGCCCCTCCCTTGGGGGGGGCTGATACATCAGCCAGGCTCTTCTTAGATTCCCACTTGGGCATTTTCTGGAGAGCACTAGGCTGTGGCTTCTATTGGCAGAGGCAGGGAGGCTTATGGCTGGGGAGGCAACCAGGAAGTGTTTGGGCCAGTTGCATGTGGGAATTGTTGGCAGCATGACAAAGCAGGAAGTGAACTACCTTGACTCATCAAGTTGCTCAATCACACCTGGAGGGAGACATGAATGAATGGAGTGCTTGCATTGCTTGCTGGGAATGGAATCTGGGCCAAGGCTGGTGGCAGATTGCCCTGGCAGAGGGTGCCAGGAGCTAAGAATAACTAGTTCTAGAATCTGCCAATAAAGGGTAAGAGTCATATCTGACAAATTTCGACAACAGCGAGAGTATAAGAATAACTAGTTCTAGAATCTGCCAATAAAGGGTAAGAGTCATATTCTGACAAATTTCGACAACAGCGAGAGTATAAGAATAACTAGTTCTAGAATCTGCCAATAAAGGGTAAGAGTCATATTCTGACAAATTTCGACAACAGCGAGAGTATGTCTATCCTGGTTACGAATGACCTCATGGAATTATGATGGTTCCTGGGTGGCTTCTGCCAGTCAGTGCAGACAATAAGGAGCTACATGAACCAAGGGTCTGACTCAGTATAAGGCAGCTTCCTATATCAGAGGAAGGGCTGTAACTCTATGGCAGAGCATCTGCTTTGCACCCAGAAGGTCCCAGGTAAGGCTGGGAATGATTCATGTCTGACATCCTGGAGAGCTGCTGCCAGTCAGTGCAGACAGTACTGAACAAGATGGACTCAGTATAAAGCCAGTGTGGTGTAGTGGTTGGAGTGTTGGACTAGGAGCTGAGAGACCAGGGTTCGAATCCCTGCTCAGCTATGAAGCTCACTGGGTGACCTTGTAGGCCAGTCACTGAGGAGGGGGAGAACTATGTATGGCACCTTGAGCTCCTTGGAGGAAAAGGAGGGATATAAATGCAATGCAATGCAATAAATAATAAAATAAAATAAAAGCTTCCTAAGTTCCCCTTGGATCTCTGCACCCATGTGCATTGTCCCTCAACTGAACAGAACAATCAAGGAAACATCTTTCTTACCCACAGTCCAACAGCCAAAACAAATACAAAGTACAGAACCAGGACAACAATATCCACAGCCTCCAAGCTCTGTTGGGGGAAGGCAGGAGGCAGAGTGGTTGTGCTTGGCTCCATTGCCGCTTGGATCTCCTGGGCGCCCTTCCTTCCTTCCTTCCTTCCTTCCTTCCTTCCTTCCTTCCTTCCTGGTGTGTTTATCTGGCCAAGAGAGAGAGACAGCAATATACAACAAATGTGTAAGGATCTCAAGCAACATCTGCTGCCCATCAAATTCCCCTACTCGGAGGTCACTCTTGAAGTCCCTGTAGATGCAAGAGGAGTAAAAACATTTTGTTGCGCCTAGAAGGTGAGCACCTCAATTGACTGAAAATGCAATACCAAACTGCTCTGAGGTGGGTAGTTTCCTGGTTCCATGGGGAAAACAGAATCCTGGAAGGAGGATCTAGTCTCTAGCATGCAGAGGGAGAGAAGTTGACTGTAATTGGGAGGTAATCCACCTTGAGTTCAATCACACTGTGCCAACCATAACAGTAGATCAAAGGGATTGAGCAAGAAGCATATTTGTATTCCAACCCATGGAAACCATCTCATTTGCATCCCAGCTTCCTGGAGCCAACAAGCAAGGGCGGATTTTAAGAATTGCTTTCCCATGTGGTGGAAATAAGCAAGGCCATGTCTGTTGCTGCGGTTACCCCTATTTCAATTTATTAGTGGCTTGCAATAGAAAAAGCCTCTATGTGTCTTACCAAACCTAGAATCACAGAGTTGTAGAGTTAGAAGGGACCGCAAGGGTCATCTAGTCCAACCCCCTGCAATGCAGGAATCTCAGCTCAAGAATCCCTGGCAGGTGGCCATTGAGCCTCTGTTTAGAAACCTCCAATGAAGGAGAGTCCACCACCTTCTGTGGCAGCCCGTTCCATTATTGAGCAGCTCTTACTGTCAGAAAGTTCTTCCCAATGCTTAGTCAGAATCTGCTTTCTTGTCATTTGAAGCCATTGGTTCAGATCCTCCTCCTTTCTGGAGCAGCATCCAAGGGAATGCCAAGAAGCTTTTTTTGGAAGATGCCTGAGTCCATTGCTTAGGTTGGTTGGCATCCATCTGAGTAGAAAGTATTGGGTTAGGAGGCTCAGTGGTCTGGAAGAATTGGGCTGCAATCCAGCGATTGCTAGGTCAGTAGACCATGAGACTCTTAATCTCAGAGTCATGGGCTCAAACTCAATATTGGGCAAAAGATTCCTGCATTGCAGGGGGGTTGGACTAGACCTCATGGTCCCTTCCGATTGTACAATTCTATGATGATGAACATGTGGCCCTCCAGATGTTGTTCAATTCCAGCTCCCATCAGCCAGCAGACTCCGTGGTCAGGGATGACAGGAGGTAGCCATCCAACAACATCTGGAGGGCCACAAGTTCCCCAACCCCGCTCTAGACACACCGCCAAGTCCTCTTCTTTTCGGTTAAGGCTCAGTTCAGAGGGAGAGCATCTGCACTGCCTACAGAAGGAGGACATCTGCCAGGCACTGTCAACAGGTAATCCCTAGCCACTTTTATATTATTCCTGCATGGCAGGGGGTTGAACTGGATGGCCCTTGGCATCCCTTCCAGCTCTACAGTTCCAATATTTTACTACTTTCCCTTCAAGATGTGGCCTTTCTGCAATGTATGTCATTGTCCATTTGCAGCAGTGCCTTCTCCCCAGTGCTCCCAAGGCAGTCACCTGCAGAAGAAAGACTTAAAAGGACATCAACTCATGGCTCCAGGATCTTAGCAGCTGGTGATTTGGGCCATTTGGCTCAACAAAGGTTTTTCCTGACTGTTCTCAAGGCAGGTGGTGAGGGGCCTGAGTCGCTTCCTGATGTGGAGTCCCCACAGCAAACATCTCAAGCCCCTAAGCAGTGAGGTCAAGAGAAGGTCAGAATTCTTTTCTTAAGCACTGGGACCCTTTGATATCATGATGCACAGATCCCTTCATGTGATCATGTGCCCTATGGATAGACAAATCAAACAATTTCAGTTCCTTGTTTTTCCAATCCTAAATTCAGTTTGCTGCATTTCCACATTGGTTTGCAAACTACTTTTTTTTTAAGGAAAAGAAAAAGAAGCCCATTACACATTTGTCTTCATTTGGGCAAGCAATTTCTCCTGATATATTTCATTTTTGTATATTATGTTCAGTCCCTAATATGGTTATTCTTGTGCACACTTTCCTTTCATACATGTTGCTTCCTTCCCTCCCATGTTCTCTCTCTCTTCCCCCTCCTCCTTTGGCTGGGGAACGGCATCTCAACCTTTGGAGAAGCCCAGATTTCATAGGATAGCTGTGCTTTAGGGTTTGCCTATTAGAATGCAAAGAAACCTGGGTGTCTGCCAGGAAGAGAACACTTACTGTGGGACACGCTGGTCAGGGTCAAGCCAATGGAACGCCAGCCGGAGCCTTGGGGGCCTTCGCTGTGCCCAGGTGTTGGAGCAGCAGCCTAGTGGAGGAGGAATCCTCTGAGGCTGCTGCAGAAGCCAAGCTGCCCTGCTCTGTGTGGGAGCCCTGGGAGTAGACAAACACGTTCTTCCGCTTGGTTCTAAGGTGCTCACTGTAGAGAGCGGGAGGCAAGGAGCCAGAGGAATACCTTTCAGGTGGGTGTCACTTTCTCGATTGGCCAAATGCCTGCTTTTCACAGGAGCTCCACTTCCTCTAATTCTTCTTCAAGATGCTGACTCTAGAGAAGCAGGGCAATTCCACTGCCTCCCAGCTGCCTTTGGCCCTTCTTCAACAGACACCTTGCGGCAGCCGTGCCTGCTTTCATCCCAGAACTGCAGCTTTAAGAACTTGGTGCTGGAGCTTGATGTCCTTCTTCCTCTACCCTCCCCATCCCATTTTCCTTGTGTGCTGTGTCTTTTTAGACCGAAAGCCTCAGAGGTTAAGGGACTCTCACTCCTACTGATCTTTGTAAGCCACCCAGAGAGCCTTCTTGGCTTTTGAACAGGGTAGAAAATATGCTCTGAATAAATAAACAAAGGAGCATCTAAAATGCTGTGGGGCATGGATCTTGCAGGGCTGAAGACTTTTGGGAAGGGTGCCAGAGAAATTGCCTGACATCATTACAATTCTTACAATATCCGACAGAGGAAAATAGATCCATTTGATTTGCATGTCACGAAGAAGAACAAGTTCTTTGAGGGTGGGATACCAGCCATAATCACTAAGAATGGAGCTATCTCCAATGTCCAGATGCAGGAGAGAAGCAAGAGGCTGGTGAGTGCTGGTGCACCAGCAGGAAATGCCTAAATTTTCAATGAGTTCCTCTAAAACAGCCTTCCCCAACCAGGTGCCCTCCTGCTGTTTTGGACTACAATTCTGGACTACAATTCTACAATCTAACATGATACTCATTCTGTTCCCGTGAGCTCTGGGTATCTGACCGCACACAAAATATATAACTTCAACATATAGCTTGTCTGCAACACACACAAAGCACATTTTCCTGCTGAAATGTTTTAAATGTAGGCTTAATTCTCATCAAGCAGCATCACACACCTTATCTTCACTGTCAAGCAATGGGTTGTTGTTGTTGTTGTTGTTTTAAAAAGTCTCTTGCTCCAAGCAGCATACAATTATCTAACAATTATCTGGAGAAGAGAAGAAGACTGAGAGGTGGTTTGACATGAAAGTAGGAGCTAGCTTGTTTTCTGCTGCTCCAGAAGGAGACCTCAAGCCAACCTATTCCAATTACCAGAAAGGAGATTCCGGCTAAAAATTAGGAAGAACTTTCTGACAGTAAGTGCTGTTCAACAGTGGAATGGTAGACCCTCCCTCTTTGGAGGTTTTTAAACAGAAGTTGGGTGGCCACCTCTTAGGGATTCTTGAGCTGTGATTCCTGCATTGCAGGGAGTTGGGTTTGATGACCCCTTGGGATCCCTTTCAACTCTACAATTATATGATTGTGTGAGTTAACAGCAGAAGAGAGGAGTGGCATGCTGTGAGCTCTATGTACATGGCTAGTGTGATCTAAGACGGGCATCATCAGAATAAACCCAAATTGTTTGTGCACGATGCAGCACATACCAGCCCAGCAAGGAAAAGTTAGCAAACAAACTGAGTGCATACCAGGTACAAAGTAAGCACTAGAAGAAGAAGAAGAGTTTGGATTTGATATCCCGCCTTTCACTCCCCTTCAGGAGTCTCAAAGCGGCTAACAATCTCCTTTCCCTTCCTCCCCCACAACAAACACTCTGTGAGGTGAGTGGGGCTGAGAGACTTCACAGAAGTGTGACTGGCCCAAGGTCACCCAGCAGCTGCATGTGGAGGAGCGGAGACACGAACCCGGTTTCCCAGATTACGTGACTACCGCTCTTAACCACTACACCATACTAGAGTTGTATGCAGGAAGAAAGGAAGGAAGGAAGATTCATTTGTGATTCTACTTCAGGTAACAGGCCACTTCACCTCAGAAATATGCCACCAACTCTCCCTTGGGAAAATCCAAAACCTTGCAAGATTCCCCATAGACACATATGAGGAAATCAACAAATGCCTATAACTTTTTTTCACTTTTTGTGGGACAAGGGATCAGACCAAGAAACCACAGCAAGAGCAAAGACTTAAAAGCTCTCTCCCCAAATGCTGCAGTAATTCATTGTGGATGCAAAAATTAAGCAAAGAAGGGCCAGTTGCCTCTTGCCTGGGCCTGATGGGGGTTGCAGCCCAGAACATTTGGCAAAGCCTGTCACAGGGGGCTCACATGGGGGCTTCATTCTTAAGGAAGCCTGCCTGAATATGGGGCTCACGTGGGGCAGGAAATAAAACACTACCCTTTGCAAAGTAAGTCTAAAGTTTACGGGCAAGGGTCTGGGCTTATTGGGGAGGCAGCTGTCATTCCAATTTGGTGGGGGTGGGGTGGGAAAGCTCCCAAGGTATTTTTCAGAAGCCTGTAGAGACACCCATACAGTACAAAGAATAGCCAGAGCTCATCATAAGAGCCCAGCAAGTTGTGGGAAGCCATTCTCCTGTAGGGACAGGGCATTGCTGGGCTCTTTGCCTGGAGTACCAAGTCCCAGTGGCAATTTCTTCCAGCAGAGGGAACCAGTAGCCTGGCTATCCTACTTCATTGCCCAAACTGGCAAGGGGTTTCCCCATCCACCCAATTTGAAATCCCCATCCTTGATGCTTTGACCAAGAAGGCTTTTGTCTCCTTGCTTAGAGCCAGCATGGTGTAGTGGTTAGAGCATCAGGCTAGGACCCAGGAGACCAGGGTTCAAATCCCCACTTGGCCATGAAGCTCACTGGATGACATTGGGCGGGCCAGCCACTGCCTCTTGACCTAACCTACCACACAGGGTTGATGTGGGGGATTAAATGAGGAGGGGAGAGGCCCTGTACACCACCTTGAATTCCTTGGGGGGAAGGACAGACATGAAATAAAAAAATAATTGCACCAAAGGTAGATGAGTCTGAACCATCTTGTTCGCAGCTGCGTTTAAAGGCCCACAATGCTCTCTGGGGCTCAGGGCAAAAGTCTTTGCATCCCCAATGAAATCCCCGGGCCGGGGAGCCTTTGAGATTGCTAGCACCCCTTCCCCGCCCTTCTGCCCTCCCAATTTCCATCGGTGAAGCCCACGTCCTGGAATTGCCTCCTCCTTGTGACTTGAAGAAATGGAAAGTTTAGGACTTTTTTGTCCATTCCGATCACAGTCTTGTTCTGCTCAATTCCCTTGGCACCAAGCGCCTGCCCTTTGCTGGGTTGGAGGCGGGCAGTTCTTTCCAGAGAACAACCAGCGCATTGAAGCGGCTCCATTGAAACCAGCCCAGAGAGAGCCAGCAGACCATGTGGCTGGCCCATTGCCACCTCCGAACCGGGTCTGATGCTCCTCACCATTCTATTTACGCTTTTTGCGTTTGCAGCCCCGATGGATCTAGAGCTAAAGGCGCCCCCAGACCCACCCGTAAGAATCCTCCACGTGATCCGACGCAAGCCGTGAGCAATGAGGAGACTTACCCTGCACCTTTGGGTTTCTTTCTCCTGTCACCCTCGATGCCGCCAGCCTCTTGCCAATCCACGAGACGGCTTAAATATTGCCAGCAGGCAGACGGGGATTTGCCAATGGGGCTGTTTTACATTTTCACGAGGCGTGAGAGGAGAAATTTATAGGCAGAGCCATTCAGTTCATTGGAGGCCTGCTTGCTTTGTGTTGATGTGGCTTGCAAGAAGGACAGCCCGTTGTTTCCTTATCAGGGGTTTGGGGGTCAAACTCCAAAGTGTATCATTCCCCCACCTTCCAGAAAGCAATCATTGGAGGAGAGATGGATAGAGGGAGGGAGGGAGGGAGAGGGAAAGAAGTGAATCGAATGCCAGAGATAAAGAGGAAAGTTGGTAGAGAAGTGTTCATCCCTGTCCCATCATTATACTAGAACCCAGTGGGGTCATCCAAGGAAGCTTAATGATAGAAGACCAGGAGAATAAGAAGTCCTTTATGGAGCACATAGTTCCCACTAGAAAGAGTGATGGCCACCAAATTGGATGGCTTTAAAAGAGAGTTTAGCAAATTTGTGGAGAAGAAGAAGACACTTCTCCATGGCTACTAGCCACTGACTATGTTCTGCCTTGGATCAGAGGTGGTATGTCTTCCTTACAAGAAAGGAGAATCCAACTAAATATTAGGAAGAATTTTCTGTGGTTAAGAGTCAATGGTCTGACTCAGTGTAAGGCAGGTTCCGGTGTTCCTTAAGGGAAGGGTTGTAGCTCAAAGGCAGAACATCTGCTTGGCATGCAGAAGGCCCCCGTTTCCAAGTAGAAAGGGGAATGTTTCCTTGTCTGAAACTCCGGTCTGAAACTTCTCTCTCTCCTCTGTGTTGTTTGTCCTATAAGCTAGCTTGGTCTTATTTTGAATGCACTATAAATCATAACACAACAATCAAAAGAAGCCTGTTTTGATGAAGAGATTGTGGCCAGGCAGCAAAGCGTGTTGAGAAGTCGTTGTCAAAACATTGTCAAAACACAGGTGCCACCCCCTCCAGTTTTGCACCAAACATTTTCCCCCAAACAGTCCTTTCTTTTCACACAGGCAAAGCTGGCACAATACCTGTGCCCAGTAACCTGCATCTCAAAAGCAGAGCAAAAGGGGCACAGCAAGGCATCTTCACCTTGAAACACTGAAGCACCTGGGTCAGGTTTTTTTATTCTAACATTTTAATTCTAAGCAGAATTCTGAAAAAGAATTGCCACCAAACCATTTGACTTGCTGGCAGAGGGTGAGTTGCAGTCAGGCTGTTCCCACTTAACTGGCCCACGAAATGAAGCAACCTGGGCTGTGGCCTCATTGCAGCCAACACAAATGCAGACAACGATGTATTGGAGCCCTCCAGAAATAATACAGTCGACTCACAACTTGCTTGCACTATCGATTGCAGCTTTACGCACTTGGCAGCCGGCCATCATGCAATTGCACAAATTAAAGGCACGCAAACTGGAGAGCTTGGAAGATCTCTCTGTGCCAGGTTTTCCCACTGCAGAAAGAGCTTTAAAGCTCTTTGGTTACTGGGTTTTGGGGAGGTCTTGTGCAGACTCCAAGAGACTCCCATGAAATTTGATGGGAGCCTCCTAGAGCCCGATAAGCAAAGTGGAGCACTTAAAAGCTCTCTGCCTTGTGCAAGGCACACTGGCTTCAGAAAGGTAGGGATGGTCCCATGGGGGCAATTCCAGGGGTTTTCTAAGTGTACTCAGTTTTGGCTTTATGCACAATTCCTGGAATGTAACCCCCAACAAGCAAGTTGCGAGTCAACTGTAATTATACTCCTCCAAAGGAGACTGGGCCACTACATACATTCTTCCACATGAACCTGCCCTGGGCTCTGAAATCTTCAGGGATGGCCTTTCTCTCAGTCCTCCGAGTGTCACAGGCACACTTGGCGGGGACATGGGACAGGGCCTTCTTGGTAGCTGCTCGCAGACTTTGGAATTCCCTCCATAGAGAAGCCAGGGATGAAAATGTAATAAATAAATACAAATAAAAGCATAAATAGACATCAAGAAACATCTGGGATTCCAGAAGTTCCAGTTGTGATAGAACAGCTGCTTAGGATAGAGGGTTTCTGGAGATCTCCATCTTCCTATGGGGCAAGTGTGGCTGGCCCTCAAAGTACCCATTGCGCAGGTTCAGAAGGGAGTCAATGTAGAACAGGATTCTTTACTACCCCAAAGAATTCTGGGAGTTGTAGTTTGTTAAAGGTGCTGAGAGTTGTTAGGAGGCTCCCTATATCCCTCAGAGAGTTTCCCCAGGAAGAGGAGTTGATTGCTAAACCACCTTGGGAATTGTAGCTCTGGGAGATGAATAGGCATCCTTAGCAAACTACAGCTCCCAGAATTCTTTGGGGGAAGCCGTGGCTGTTTAAAGTAGAATCAGAGAACTTTAAATGTGAAATGTAAATGGAGCTTGACAATGTAAATGGAGACATTTCCAGCCCTTACACAGAATGCCCCTGGGGATTGAACCCAGGGCCTTCTGCATGCTGAGCAGCTGCCCTACCACTAAGCTCCACCCCTTCACTGCAACGTCTACATCTTGGGGTAAACCCATCGCCTCCCACCCTGCAGTGGTTGCATACTTGAAGAAGGATTGACCAAAGTTTACCCACCAGTGGAAGCACCATCATCCTCTTGGGACAGAAGAGCAGCTGACAAGGCTCCATCGCAAAAGCTGAGCTGACTGGGCACTCTGGAACTCTCTTCTCTCTCCTTTGGCGTTGTTCATTGCTACACCGTCCCCCATCAAGACAAGCGAAAGACGGGCCTCTGTTGCCTTGCCACCCTCTTGCACAAAAGAACAGCCGCCCCATCCCTGGGCATTGTGCCCAAAGTGATCTCAGGGCATCACATGAGCCACTGTGCCACCCTACCCCTGCTCTCCTTTCGTGGCCGGTGGGGGCAAGAGGGGAGTTAAGATCTTCACAAAGCCCTCATCTGGAGTTGCAGACATTTTTTTTTTTTTTTTTTTTTGCATTTTAAAATTTTATTAATATTCCATATATATACATTATATTCGTATTGCGTACATCTCATACATTTTAGACTTCCTTCAGCGTCGTTGACATTCATTCGTATTTGTTTCTTTATAGCACATTCCGATCGTTCATACTGCCATTTATACCTCCCTTCATACATTATTTCCAATGAGCAGTACCTCTTAATGCTTTACAGTGCCTCTTTAAATCCCACTAGCGTTGTATTTACAAAACATTTGTTCTCCAGATAGCCCACAAATTTCCCCCAGTCATTAATAAACTTTTGATCCTTAATATATCTAATTTTCCCTGTTAATTTATCCAGCTCAGCATATTCAATCAGTTTTAGTCTCCACTCTGCTATCGTTGGGCTTTCTTCCTGCTTCCACTTCTGCGCTACCACAATTCTGGCTGCCGTTACCGCATACTGGAAGATTTTACAATCCTTTCTTTTAATATCTTTTCCCACCAGGCCTAATAGAAAAGCTTCAGGTTTCTTTACGAAAGTATAGCTTAGTATTTTTTTAATTTCATTATAAATTTCATCCCAGAAGCCTTTAACTTTCGTACATTCCCACCATAGATGATAGAACGTTCCTTCTTTTTGTCTGCACTTCCAGCATTTGTTATCTGTTTTATACATCTTAGCCAATTTTACAGGTGTCATATACCATCTGAATAGCATCTTCATCATATTTTCTCTCAGTAACACACAAGCAGTAAACTTTATATTCACTCTCCACAGTTTTTCCCAATTCTCTAGTTGAATATCGTAGCCGAAGTCCTTTGCCCATTGACTCATCACCTTTTTAACTTTCTCCTCTCTCGTGTTCCATTCTAACAGTATATTATACATTTTTGACAGGTTTTTACAATCATTATTTATTATCTCTCTCTGAAATATCGATACCTTTTCTTCATAACCCCTTTCCTTCACCTCTTTTTTAAATATTTCATTTATCTGGAAGTAGCTCAGCCAGTCATATGTAAATATTTTAACCTGATCATATGGTTTTATTTTCCACTTTGCTCCTTCCTTCACTACCATATCTCCATACCTGCCCCATTTTTTCTCCATATTAACTTTTTTTACACTTATCAGCTCTAATGGGGACAACCAATGTGGGGTTTTTGGTTCTAATATATTCCTATACCTATTCCAGACCTCTATCAAGGGTCCTTTAAAGATATGGTTGCAAAATCCCTTATGTACTCTTATTTTATCCCTCCACAGGTATGCATGCCACCCAAATCTGTTCTTATACCCTTCTAGATCCAGTAACTCTGTGTCTTCCAGCTTTATCCACTCTTTTATCCAGCAAAGGCATGCAGCCTCGTAATACAATCTCATGTCTGGTAAGGCAAAGCCCCCTCTTTCCGTTATGTCTGTTAAAAACTTAAACTTAATTCTGGGCTTCTTTCCTTCCCAGACATATCTGGAGATCGCCTTTTGCCATTCTTTAAAGTTTTTAGTGCCTTTTATTATGGGTATCGTTTGGAATAGGAATAGCATTTTAGGGAGTATCATCATTTTCACCATAGATATTCTTCCCCAGAAAGATAGTTTCATCCTGGCCCAGATCTCCAAATTTTTTTTAATTTCGTTCCAAACCGGGATGTAGTTATTTTGGTATAGATCAATATTTTTATTAGTGAGCCAGAGACCTAAATATTTTACCTTATTTACGACTTCGATTTCTGTTTGTTGTTGTAATAGTTGTATCTTATCTTGGTCCAGATTTTTAACAATCATTTTAGTCTTGCTCTTATTCAATTTAAATCCTGCTAGCTTCCCGAATTCCTCCATCTCTTCCATAATTCCCTTTATGCTATCTATAGGTTCTTCTACCGTTAAGACCACGTCATCAGCATAGGCTTTAACCTTGTATTCATTTGAGCCTAATGTTATTCCCTTAATTTGTTTGTTTTGCCTTATCGCATTTAGTAGAACCTCCAAAACAATTATGAAGAGGAGTGGCGAAAGCGGGCAGCCCTGCCTTGTTCCTTTGGAAATTTTTATGTCTTCAGTGATGACATTATTTATTATCAACTTCGCCTTCTGTTCTGTATATATTGCCTTTATCCCATTCCAAAACTTTTGACCCACATCCATAAATTCCAAATTTCTCAACATAAAATCCCAGGCTACGTTATCGAAGGCTTTCTCCGCGTCTACAAAAATTAAACTAGCTGGTTTGTCATATCTATCCGATAAATATTCTATTATGTTAATTATACTTCTTGTATTGTTTTTTATTTGCCTTCCCGGTAGAAAGCCCGCTTGGTCTTTGTGGATGGTCTTTATTAATATCTTTTTTAATCTTTTTGCTAAGATTCCAGCGAAGATCTTATAGTCTGTATTTAATAAAGAAATGGGTCTGTAATTTTTTACTTGAGTTAGATCTGCGTCTTGTTTTGGAATTATTGTGATAAATGCTTCCTTCCAAGTACTTGGGATCTCTCTTTCTTTTAAGATGTTATTCATCACGTTAACTAACGGAGTCATCAATATATCTTTCATTTCTTTGTAATAACTTGAAGTAAACCCATCCGGGCCAGGAGCTTTCCCTCTTTTCAATTCCTTTATCACTTCTTCCACCTCTTCTCTGAGAATTGGGGCATTTAACCTTTCTTTTTGCTCTGTCGAGATTTTCCTCACCATTTTTTCTTTTAGATATCTTTCTATTTTCCTATTGTTGTTTTTGTCCTTGTTTCTATATAGTTGCTCGTAAAAATCCACAAATCCTTTTCTAATTCTTTTTGGATCTATTACCTCTTCTCCATTTAATTGTATTTTGTTAATTGTTTTTTGTTCCTTTCTCTTTTTGACTTGCCATGCAAGCCATTTCCCTGACTTATTGGCAAATTCAAAATTTTTCTGTCTTAGTCTTTTAATATTCCACTCCACCTCCTTATTTATTAACATTGCAAATTGTGTTTGGAGGGACTTTATTTCCTGCAGTATCCTTTCATTGTTTGGTTTTTTAGTCAGTTTTTGTTCATAATCCATAATCTGTCTCAAAATCTCCTTAGACCTTCTTTCTTTGTTGTTTCTTTTCCACACGTTTTGTTGAATAAACAGGCCCCTCATTACAGCCTTACTGGCATCCCATACCACACTTGTTTTTACCCCTTTGTCTAAATTATCTGTAAAATATTCAAATAGTCTCGTCCGTATTTTTTCCACAAATTTTTGGTCGTCCCATAGATTATCATTTAGTCTCCATCTAAAGGTTCGTTTTTCAACTCCCCTCATCTCCATTGTTATGGGGTTGTGGTCAGAAATAACTTTAGCCTGGATTTCAATTTTTATAATTCTTATTGTCAGTTCATTTGATATCCATATTTGGTCTAATCTTGACATCGATTGATTTGGTTCAGAGTGAAATGTATATTGTTTCTCCAAGGGGTGTCTCAATCTCCATATATCTACTAAGTTGCAGTTCTTGACCATTTCAAAAAATGTCTTAGGTAATTTCCCTCCTTCTGTCTTTGTTTTTCTTAGTCTATCTATTTCCGTTGAGACCACCCCGTTCATATCCCCCATTATTATAATTTTTTGATCTAAGTATTCAAATAATCTCTCTTCCAGTAGTCTGAAAAATTCCGTTTTATTTCCATTTGGCGCGTAGATCCCCACTATTATCAACGTTTCGCCTTGCCATTTAATGCGAACTGCTATTATTCTCCCTTCCTCGTCCTTAAACAATTGGTGTGCTTCGATGTTATTTTTGATATAGAGTATTACTCCTCTTTTTTTCTTTTTATCCGAAGAGATAAATTCATTCCCTAGCCTCTTATTAATAAGGATTTTTTTATGTTTGCTGGCCACGTGTGTTTCTTGGAGGCATATAATATCTAAATTTTTCTTTTTTAAAATGCGTTCAATTCCATTCCGTTTTTTCTTGTCGTTCATTCCATTAATATTCCAATTCCATAATTTTAAAGACATGTTAATTTAAGTGTTGCTCTAATTTAGGTGTTACTCTATATCCTTTCTATCTCCTCTCCTTCTTCCTCCTCTCCGTCTTCTTCTAATTCTCCTCTGTTTTGATCTTCCTCTTCCCCTAACTCTAGTTCTTCCCTCAAATTAAGTCCACCTTCTGCACCTTTCAACTCCTCCTCTCCCGACTGAAGCTCTTTATATCTTCTTATAAACTTTCCTATTTCCTCGGGGCTGGTTAATCTTCTTTTAACCCTTTTATAAAAAAAGGAGACACCTTCCGGAAATTCCCATCGGAAGTCAATCCTATTCTTTTTGAGCAATTGCACTAATGGTTTATAGGGTTCTCTTCGTTTTAACAGCCTTATTGGAATATCTTTAAATATGATTATGTAATGTCCGTCAATATATAGTCTCTTTTCCCTATTTCTTTGCAAAATCAGGTTCCTCATCTCTCTATCTTTAAATGTGACTAAACAGTCCCCTGGGAATTTCCTGGCTTTACTTGATTTTATTTTCATTCTATATGCATTTATAATTGTCCTTGCCACATCTTCCTCCTCTACCTCCATCCACTGTGCTATTTCTTTTACTAATCTTTCCTTTATATTTTCATTTTGTACTTCCGGGATTTGCCTCAGTCTTAAATTAATCTCTCTCTGTTTTAATTCATTCATTGCAATGGAGTCTTTTATTTCTTCCTGTATTCTGTTTAGATCTGCTATCTCATTCCTCATTCTTTCTTCTTCTCGCTTCATTTCTTTCATTTCCTGCTTTGTCTTCTTTAATCCCTCATCCACTCTTTTTGATACCTCTTTAATCTGTCCTTTTAACTCACTTACTGTCTCCTCAATCTTTTTATCCATTTTTCCAATTTTATTGTCCACCTGTTCCAATTTTGTCTCTAAGTTCTTTTCGCTTTGCTTTATTTCTGCAAACATCCTCAATATTTCTGTTCTAAATTCAGTTTCTTGTTTTGAAGCTCTTCTATCAGTTGGGGTTCCTCCTTCTGCCCCTTTCTTTTGAGCGTGTGACATTGTCTTTAAACCTCGTGGGTTCCTTTATATTGCTAAGTATGTCACTAAATCACCTGTCCTCCCGGTATGTATCCTCCTGTTCTTATAATTGGGCTATCCAGTTGTTCAATTAGCCCCTAAGAGGTATTAATCTCCAAAGATACTCTAAACCCCTTTATATATTAACAACATATAATATTAACCACACATAGAGACAGGTGATAGATTACCAAAGATAGAGAGGGGACCATCAGACCCCTCTTCTCTGAACGCTCTTTTAGTCGATATGTTTATATATATAGTTGCAGACATTTTTGATGGGAGCTGCTTTTTAGGAAATTGCTAAATGTTGGCACTCTGCAGAAGGTTTTGTCAATAGGCTCGTGGTTTACTCAGATGTGGTTTGTTGCTCTGGCTGAGAAATTGACATGCCAGGTCAGGGCAGCCAGAGGCAAGACGAGACTTTTATCCTTGCACAACACCTGGGCTTAATCCATCTCCCATATGAGATGCAACGATCAATAAAGACAACTTCCCCAGACCCATGGAAACAGCTGGAGAGACCTAGTTGACTAGAGTCTTTAATATGCATTATGAGTACGTTCTAAGTTGTGGATCCATTCTTAAGGAAATCAGCCCTGAGTGCTCACTGGAAGGACAGATCCTAAAGCTGAGGCTCCAGTACTTTGGCCACCTCATGAGAAGAGAAGACTCCCTGGAAAAGACCCTGATGTTGGGGAAGATGGAGGGCACAAGGAGAAGGGGATGGCAGAGGACAAGATGGTTGGACAGTGTTCTTGAAGCTACCAGCATGAGTCTGACCAAGCTGCGGGAGGCAGTGGAAGACAAGAGTGCCTGGCATGCTCTGGTCTATGTGGTCACGAAGAGTTGGACACGACTAAACGACTAAACAACAACAAAGTTGTGGTTCCAACTTTAAGCTGTGGTTACGTCTGCAAGAAATGACAGGCAAGCTGCTACTGCTTACATATTTTAGATTTAGATCAACACCTAGACAAACAAAACAGCAGCAGAAAGAAAAGTGCAAGTGCCCCGTGCTGGCAGTGGGGCCTGTTGAATGCCAGGTCTGTTACTGAGCGAGATTTTCAGAGGACCCAGCAAAACGCAGCAGGAGAGAGCCAGGGTTACTTTGGAAGAGTTGCTGTTTTTCATTGACCCACTTTCTGACCATCAATGAGCAGGTGATGTGGCTGACCTGCTCGCAGTTAATGATCACCCCTGCCAAGGCCGCCAGGGCTCCCCTGCACATGTCCTCACCAAGAAGACTTTGCATTATCAACAAAGAACCACGTGCCCATTGAGAGACAGATCCACTGCCAAGGCGTAGCAAAGAGCAGGCGACAGACCAGAGTGTTTCTCGCTCCTGGCATGTTGACTGTCACGGCAGACACAGCAGTGGCTGTGGGCTAAAGCTCAGGGCAGGCTGTGCAGGACGTCAGTGGAGATCTGGGGCTACGAACATGCTTGGTTGGTGGCCACGAGCGACGGGTGCCATTCACACTGGACTGGCGAGGCAACCCTCTGGGGAGGGAAACCTGCAGCTCTCCAGCAGTTGCTGGACTACATCTCCCATGATCGCTGACCATTGGTGATCCTGGCTTGGGATGTGGGGTCCAACCAGGACCGGCCCACCCAAGAGACATGTTGAGGCAGTTGCCTCAGGGTGGCAGGCTCTCAGCAGCTGGGAGGAGTGACAGAACCGCCACCACCTCCTCCTCTACTGTGCATCTGCCACCCTCTGGGTGGGCAAACGGCAGAGGGTGGTGGGCAGGTACATGGCAGAGGTGGAGGAGGAGGCTGGGGCAGCATTTTCAGTTTTGCCTCTAGGAGCAAAACATCCTGGCTGGCCCAAACAACAGCTGGATAGCCAGCAGTTCCCCCATCCCTGCAGCAAAGAGGACAATGGGTATTCAGTTGCATGCTTTGCACTGCCTTCCTTATGTTTCTTTAACTCACATCTCTGTGGCAAATGTCACTGTAATCAGCTGTCCTTAAATTGGAAGTGGGTGGCTCTTGAAAGGTCACCTTTCTCCTTGGATACCTCCAGATGCACCTGCACCAATGATTAGTGAAAGCTAATGGATGGACTGATCTCTCCATTGACTTGCAAGGAGGGAAGAGAGAAGAGGCTGTGCCCTCAAGCAAGGGCTGCTATAGAGAAGGATGAACACAGCTGCATCCATCCCACTGGGGACCCAATCAATGCCTGGTCACCTCTCCCTACCTGCCTGCTCAGCTTGTAAGATATCACCAAGCCTTGCACTCACAATCGCAAGCATATCGTTGCAACCCAAATGAACCAGAAATGTGTGTTTTAAAAACCTGAGTGTCTCAAGAAGCTGCAGCCTACACAATGCCACACTCTGCTTTTCCTGCCTTTGTGCACCATCAACATCCACCCACAGAGAGAGAGAGAGAGAGAGAGAGAGCTCTGAATGCCACCCAAACCACATTTGCACTGCAGCAATCTTTTGGCCAGCTCCAGAAACAAACCAGAGGCTTGGTCTCACATCAGGGATCAAAGCGATGTAACGTTGCACATGCAAAAGGTTTTGCTGCAAGGACAGCATCACTTTATTGGAGGGGAGCATGTCAAGTTGGATGGAAACTCAGCTCCAGGCATATATACATCGTCCTTGATAGGAGCTCTTCAATCATCGAAAAACATCACAAGAAGATATTGTCTGGAAACAAAGAGGGGGACCTGGCTCTGTCACTTTGCAACGTCTAGTCAGAACAGTCATACAACAGCCTCGAAAAGCTCCTTGAACAAGATTAGCTGGACACAGCACAGATCATCCAGTGGCAAGGCTGGTTACTGGTCAGCCTTCCTGGTAACCCAGCGCCCTCCCAAGATTTTGAACTCCAACTCCCATCAGCCCTAGCATCATATGGTCACGCCAGGTAAGGCTGATGGGGGTTGTAGTTCAAGATATCTGGAGGGCACCAGGTTGGAGGAAGGTTGGATGAACCACAAATGGGAACCTGGGTGGCTCAGCTATGGCGAAGAGAGACGCCAATACCTGGCACTTGAAGCAGCGCAAGACGAAACAGTTTGCAGCGAGGGGATGGTACAGCTGGGCCGGGTTTAAAAACAACAACAGAAGAATTTAAAAAAATGAAAAGCCCAAGAGCCCACTAAGGTCAAGTGTAGTTAATGCACTGGGTGGTGACGAGTCTGTGCTTTTGGCCAAGGCTACCAAGAAGCTGCTTCCTCCAGAGTGGCATGGAGAGAAAAGGTTAGATGGGAAAGGTGGCTTCTTCCTGAAGCACAACAGGTGGTGGGATGGAGATAAAATAAAGTCCTGGGTTTAATTTCCATCTAAGAGAACCTAGAGTAAGTGGGGCAGGTGGGGAACAGAAAAGCTTCTGCTTGGTCCTGGGCTGCACACAGCATCCCTCAGTATAAGGCAGCTCCTTGTATTTCATGGAGCGATGAGCAACTCCACTCGCTCTGCTGTGCTGAAAGAGGCTTTGCCACAGCCCAGGCAAGCATCCCCCGGCCTGGTGCCCCTCATGTGGGCTGGTGTTGCCATCCAAAATATATGGAGAGCACCAGATGAGGAAGAAGCCTTCCCAGGGAGCAGAGTGCAGCTTCAGGGAGTGATCAGTCCTGGATGCTTTCCATCTTATTTGCCAGGGTGAACAGGCTGGGGCAGAAGCGTTCCCCAGACGACTGGCCTGATATGTTTCTGATGATATGGACATCCCTTTTTGGGAGCAGGTTGCAGAGCCCAGAGGGTAACCAGGACTAGCTGTGGCAAAGGAGTGAAAGAGCAAAGCGTCTAGGCCTGGGCAACTTTAGATACCTGCCAGGGGCATCAAAGAATCCCCCAAGGAGAAGCTGTTTGGGGAATTGGTGCACAAACCTCCCTCCTCCCGCCCTGCCCAGATGCAACAGTAAACTGGTTGGATGAAACCAAAAGCCAGACTCCTCATGAAGGCCCATGGAGTTTAGGGGAGAAATGAAAGGCAGTTCTGCCGGTCCCTCTCTGTGTCCTGGGTCTCACAGCTCAGCGCAGGGGTGTTGCCAGAATCAGCCCTGTGATACAAATGTGCAGAACAGGATTTGCACGTGGTGATTTATACAAATAAATTTTAAGCTGAACTTTTCGGGGAATGGAAGCCCAAACTTCTTGCTCTTGCTGTCAGGGCTTACTCTGAGCTACCAGATACCGAACAGGATTTTCTGGGTCTAGTGCCCTCTATGTGGATTGGGTCACACACAAATTAGAATGGCGAGTGGGTCTGGGGTCTTGCCAGTACTGCACTAGGCAGTGAGTCCAGTTTCCCTATAAGCAAAGTTTTTTTAAAAAAAAAAAGAAAAAGTTTATGCTTTAAAAGAAGTGGGGAGGGAAAGGGTGGGAGATCTAGGGCTTTAAAACAAAAAACAACCCACAGGGATTCAGCGCCCTGAGCCATCCACTAACATGCCAGGCTTAGGATTGGGTGGGCTGAAGGAATGCATGTCCTGAATGGAGGGGAGAAAAAAATCTGGTCCTTCAACAGTTTGTAGAAAGCCACGAACACCCAGAGGGTCCCACAGCCAGCAGGACTGCTGATGCAACTCCTACTTCCTGCTCTCTTGCACCCAGGTCCACAATGGGGGCCACAGAGGTGTTTTCTCCAGCACCAGAAAGAGCACAAAGTGATGGTCCCTCATTCTCTCTCTCCGGCAGTTCCCAAGCCAAGCAGAGATGCAGCCCCCTCATCTTCTCTTGGCCACACCCAACGGCTGACAGGCTGTTGCATCACCAGGCAAGAGGCGGGGTCATCCTGGGGCTGCGCTGGGGCTCACCACCAGCCTGCACGTCGCTGAAGGCGCGCTGCGGGGAGAGAAGGAGGAGGTGTGAGAGGCAGCCCTGGGGGTTCCCCAAAGAGAAGACCAAGCGAAGAACACACAAGGGGGTGTCCAACAGGGAAGGCTTTCTCCTTTGGTGCAATGGCAAGCTTCTCTTAAGCTCTACCGGAGGCCTGCCAGTCAAAAGGAGACAACTCAGGGCTTCTGGCAAATCACATTGTGGCAAATTGCGACCCAAATGCTGGAAGCTGCCTTATACCGAATCTGACCTTTGGTCCCTCCAGCTCAGTATTGTCCACACTGACTGGCATCGGCACTTCAGGGTTCCAGGCAAGGACTCTCTCCCTGCCCTACCTGGCGATGCCATCGGGGATTGAACCTGGGACCTTCTGCTTGCAATACAGGTGCTTGACTGTGGGTCACTCCAGCTGTCCCAGCTGATGGGAATTGTTATTCTAAACATCTGGAGGGCCCCAGTTTGGCAAAGGATGCCCTTCTCCAAGACTGTCCTGTCCTCTGGGGTTTCTTAACTCTTGAGGTTTCACATGCAGAGCCAACTATTCGCTCCAACCAGCAGAAACCCCCCTCACCACCTGCATGTGATGAAATTTCCTGGTACACATATTTTTTAATGATTGTTAAGTGCTTCTGTCTTTCTTCATTTCAGGTTGTATGACGTGCGTCCAACATTAATTTCAGTGGGTCTGAATAACAATAATAGACATGACGCACTTAGGTCCTTTAATTTCGAAAGGCCTACTCTCTGAGTAGAACTAACGCTGGATATAGGAGGTGTAAGAAGACACCGTTTCCCCTTCTGCCCTGTATTTGTCGCAAGCAGTGCTGTTTCTGTTCTGCTGCAGTCAACCTTCTGCCCAAAGTGACATTATCCATCTCACAGTCCACTGCAGTGAAACTGCGCAACTTAGTTTACAAAATTAATTATGTAAGTTATGTTACCATTGTTCTCCCATCCCATTCATTTTGGTACAAGAAAACAATGCAAAGGGCGGTGCGGTGAATGCAATGAACTGGGTCGCTTGCAACAACAACAGTGAATTCCAATCATATAATCCCAATCATATCTGCTGCTTCAACTTCTATTCTAGGCATGAGACAACTAAGCAAACCTCAGCCATTTCCACTCCCGTTTCACTCTTCGTCCGAATTTTCCACCCTCCCTAGTTGGATGCAGTCCTGCGTTTTTATGGTATTATGAGCACTACTGACCAGGCCATTGGCCACAAAAGGTATCACGGAAATAATGCATTAAAAAAAAATTGTATTATTTGTAAGTTGGAAACAAACCTCAAACTTGCTCATGAATTCAGCGAAAATGCCGAAGAATGCTTCAGAGGTTGTGACTTTGGAGTCCTCCCCAAAGAAAGACAAAACTTTGCCAAACTCGTCCATGGCTCTGTGTTGCAGGTCACTCAGGGACTGGATGGTGGGATGAGCACTTTCCAGGAAAGCCTTGAGGAGGATGGCTAAGGAGGATAAACTCTGCCACTGCCTCTGCGTACCTGGGCTGCCAGTACTTAAGAGGAGAACCACTGAACAGACCACAGGAAACAGACTCCAAGCGGCCCCCCACTCCATTTATCCCAATTATGAGATAAAGAAAACAAACCCACAGCCATTTTATGCACAGGGATGCACATGGGAGCCCAGAAGTGTTGCTAAGCACTAAAAAGGTTCATTCCATAAAACTAGCATAAAATTATCAAATGCCAATTTATATGAACAGGTGCAAATTTAGGCTTTTAAATGTCACAGGCAGCAGAAGCCACCTAATTCCCCATCCAAATCACACGCACTCATTTCCTTGGTTAATTTGCACTCCACTCTAAATCACTCCAGATTAGCTCCTCTTTAAATATTTCTCCCTCCCCCCACTTATTACTTCCAAATTGTCTCCAGATAACATCATTTCAGACTAATGTATTCACTCAAATTGATATCCTACCTAGGTATCAAGAGCACCTCCAATTAAAATTCCCCCAAATTCAGAAATGCTTGGGGACAATAGTGAAAAGGTTTTGGGGGGGTCCATGCCCCAGGGGGGCTCCTGCTAACAAAGCCCCTGCAGGGGCCAAATCAATATGAATACAAAGGGTCTGTTCAGTGTCACTATTTTGCAGGAGGAATTTGAGTGCATAACATAGACTTGGGTTTGTGCAATTAAAGAGGATTGAATTGCTCTGTCTCTGCAGCACAACAAATCCACTTTGAAACTGATTCCAGCAGTTAACAAATGGTTCATGGGAAGACACCCTGCAAGCAAATCAGGATGGAAGCAGGGCGGAGCCTTGCGGGCTGACGTGGCCCTTGGCAGGTGACTCCTCCTGATGCTGGCTGTGCGGCCATTCAGCAAGGAGACCAGGAACGTGGCAGCAAGGGCACAGAGACCCCCAGTGGCAGGCAGGGCAGAAGGGGGATCCCTGTGTGTGCCCAGGGCTATAGCGCCCCTGCCCCCCCCACTACACTACACCCCTGGGCTGGAGAGGATGTCCGCAGCGCACTGGCCTTTTCAACCAAAGGATACATCCATCACTGTCACAAACCTGTCCTCTGGGGAATCCCCCATGTTCTGGCAGGCAACCTCAATCTCAGCAATGGTGGTGTGCAGGTCGTGGAGGTCAGCCATTAATGTTCTCTGGTTCACTGCGGAAGAAAAAGCAGTAGAGACAAGAGGATTCTGACAGATATGTCCCCTTCTTTCCTTTTTTAAAAAATATTTTTATTAAGTTTTACATAACAAATTTAAATTAAATTCAAGCACACATTCACCTCTCATTTAGAATTCTCTGCATCCTTTGACATCCCTCAGCACTTCCATGGGTACCATTACCAAACCTTTTTTTTTCCTACTGCTTATCTTATTTTCTCTAATTTGTTTAAAAAATTACAAGCATTACTCAAATCCTACCAAAGTTTTTAGTTGTTTACAATGTTCTTTAAATACATTATAAATTTTCCCCATTCCTTCCTGAAATTCTTCTCTTCCTGGTTTCTGATTTCCTTCTTTCCTATGATTAGTTCACCACTAGAAAGTGTGCGATGGGGAAAACAAACTAAGCTGGAAATGAGTAAACCATGGGCTTTTTGGCTGGTTGGTTCATAAAAGATATTTGTATACCACTGTGTCATAAAAAATATACATCAAAGTGGTTTATAGCGTTAAAAACACGGAACCACGCCATTAAAAAGTTAAAAACTTATATCAACTAACCATCATGGAAAGATGTATTCTTAATTGCTTGCATAGGCCTGGCAGAATAGAAAAGTTATCAGTAAGCATTTAAAAGCTGGCACAGAAGGCACCTGCTGTATTTCTAGTGGCAGAGCATTCCACCGGACTGGGCTGTGTCATGTGACAAAGACACATGAGAGCAGAAGCAGCAAAGCATGCCTCAAATGGCTTGGTTTCTATGTTGCATGAGCCTTGCCAATCTACGGAATGACGGCCAATGCTCTTACAAATTATCTCACTGATCGAGCTGGGATAGAAGGGTTCAGGCGATCCCTAAGGCATCCAATGTAGTGCAAATCAGCATAAGGTTTTAAGCTTGTGCAATGGAACTCCCCCACCCCATCTCCCTGCTCCCCAAATCTGCTCGAGAGTGCAGGAAACCCCAGGACAGATTTAGGGAGGCGAGTTCCATTGCACAAGTTTAAATCCTTGTGCCAATAGAAGGATTTAGCTGGCTATTTCCCAAAGCCTCTCCCAGCCACTCTGCCCCACTCCCCCAAACTGTCCCTGAGGCAACTCACAGAGGCTCACCCAGGGGGAAACAAGACCCTTCCTCACTAATCCCCCAGCTCAAGTCTATGGGAAACAATGAAACTGGAAGCTTAACCTGGCAGGATGAAGCTTTCAAGATGCCTGGGGAAAGCCCTTTGCTGAACCAAACTTATTACTGAATAGGCATGATCCATTTCTTCTGTAAATAATTGGTTTTTTGCATTTTTAAAAAAAGGAATGATGACGGGATTAAAAAGCTGTGTGGAACCTCTGTTTAATTCCAGCTAAGTGCAGGAAAGCAAGGAATAAAAGAGTCTAGCGTGGAACCCCTCATGGGAAGGACTGTAGCTCAGTGGTTAGAGAATCTGCCCCAGGTTCCATCTTCAATGGCATCTCGGGGATGGGGGTGTTCTGGGAGGGCCCCTGTCTGAAACCCTGGAAAGCTCCTGCTTCCAGTCAGTGTCAACAATATTGCACCAGTTGGACTAAGGGCCTGGCTCAGGAATAGGCATTTTTCTATGGACCAAAATAAGGGCTAGGCAGCCTTCCTGCAACCTGATGCCCCCCAGATGTTTTGGTCTATAACCTCCGTGAGTCCCAGGATGGCACAGCTGGCTGGAGCTGATGGGAGTTGTCGTCTAAACCATCTGCAGAGCCCCTGTTTCCTAGGTACTCCATCCTCGTCCGTTTTACCTTTGGCAGCATGTGGCACGGTGGGCAGGTCCTTGGCAAAGCCCAGGAGTTCTGGGAAATGTTGGCTAAGGGATTTGGCAAGAATGTGCAGGAAGGTGGATTTTCCATCGACAGTCTTGGTGGTATTCAGCTGGAACAAAGCAAAGGGAAGGTGGAGGGTTGGAAGTGAAGGCTGCCAGTGGAACTTTAGGCCACAAGCAGCTCAGCCTGAGAATGTAGCTGACTCGGCGCAGGCATTTGCCACTGCATCAAAGTTTCTGGTCCACATGGGTGCAAAAGAATCATAGAACTAAAGCTGGAAGTGACCCAGAGGGTCATCTAGTCAAACCTCAGGGCAAGCAGGAATAAAAGGACAGGGCAGTTCCTGCCCTTTGTTTTGCTGGTGAATTGCACTGTGGTAATAATCTGCAACTATTTAATGAGCTGATTGTGATTTAAATGTGAAATGTTCTAAGGTCCAGCAGTTCTCAACCTGTGGGTCCCCAGATGTTGTTGGACTACAACTCCCATCATCCCTGAGCTCTGCCCTTGCTAGCTAGGGGTGATGGGAGTTGTAGTTCAACAACATCTGGGGACCCACAGGTTGAGAAAGGCTGTGGGTTTGTCTTTCCTTTTTGTTCTGAACCACACTGAGTTCCCCATCGGGAAGAAGGGCGGGATATACATTTCACAAGCAATTGTTGAGCAGAGGTTGATGATTTCAGCAGATGAAACTTGCAAGGCAGCCTAGACCAGGGGAAATCCCTAGTCCTTCACAGCTATTAAATGGGCACAAGCACCACCCTCTTCCCCATCTGGACTTCTGGTTGACGACTGTAGCAGAGAGTATCTTGAAAGCGAATATTTTGCCCACACAGAAGCCTGAGGTTTCTACAAATGCAGTCATCTCTCTCCATCCTCTGCCCAGGAAGCAAGAAGCATCACCCTGTTTGAGGACACATATCAGCCCAGGCAAAAGCACTTGAGCTGGTGAGAGGTGTGGCCTGGGGATGCGGGCCTGACAGGTAGGCCTGGAGGGCCGCATTTTGGCCCCCAGGTTCAGGGACCACCACTCATGCCATCAGCCAAGAGAGAATGCCTCTCCCCTCGGAGGGCTCGTTGAATCACAAAACTGTCAAGTTGGAAGGGACCCAGCCCCTTGCAATTCAGGAATGCTGCTCCAACTCCACTTACCTCAGTGAGGAAGTTAATCTTAAAGCCGGTTGTTTTGTTGGTCTTTGGTTGCCCATGATTCAGGTAGTTGCCCATGGCCAGCACAAACTGCAAAGGGAATTTCTTGTGAGTAGCCAGTCAAAGGAGCCTCCTCTCTTCCCAACCCTGAGGTAGAACCTCCCACAAGATGGTGGCCTTCAAACACTTCAGACTGCAACTCCCAGCAATGCCAGCAACATAGAGTCATGCTGGCTGGGGCTGATGGGAATTGTAGTCCAAACCAGGTTGGCAAAGGGTGGTCTACACAAGACCGAGGTCCAATTCTGAACAATGCATTTTCATTGTTTTCACAAGTCGGACCGACTTCTGCTACACAAGGAGCTGAAAACACATCAGCTGCTCAGATCACCTTCCAGTCCACCCCCAGATAGATTTCCCTGCAGCACCAAACATGCTAAATCCCATCAGGAATTTGTTCAGGAGAAGCTGGTCACAGAATTGTAGGCCTGGAAGGGACCACAAGGGTCATCTCCTCCAACCTCCAACCAATGCAGGATTCACAGCTGAAGACTCCCCAACAGGTGGTCATCCAACCTCTGCTTAGAAACCTCCAATGACCTTCCATGGTAGTTTGTTTGACTGTTGAATAGCTCTTGCTGTCCACCAGGGCAAGGTGGGACAAAACCCTGCCATATTTTTTCTGCACCCAAGATCCACAGCTATGGTTCAGGAGTCCTATATGCATAAATTTCTTATAGAATTATACAACTGTAGAGTTGGAAGGCACACACAATGATCTAGTCCAACCCCCAGAGTCACAGATCCCCCAGGGTCCTTCCCATCCATTTCTCTTGGTAAAAGCAGAACTGGGAAATGACAGGTGCCTTTAGGTATTTGATGCTGACCTCTGGAAATAGGGAACCTCTAGCTGTTAAGTTTTTCTTCTCTGTTGCTTGGGGAAAGTGTCTTAGCTCAGTGATAGAGCATGTGCCTTGCATGAAGATTCTAGTTTCAATCCTTAGTATCTCAAAGGATGGCTGGCAAAGACTCCCTCTCCGAAACCCGGGAGAGCTGCTGCCAGTCAGTGCACACAGAACAGACCTAGATGAACCAGTGAGTCTGATTCAATATATGGCAGCTTTCCATTGGCTTTTGTCAAAGAACTGCTTAAGCGTACACTGAATTTTTTTTGCAAAGGAGGAGAACATAAGAATAACCTGCTGGATCAGGACAATGGCCCACCTAGTCCAGGGGCCAATCAGATGCCTCAATGGGAAACCAGAAGCAGAACATGAGCACAAGTGCACTCTTCCTTCCCGTGGTTTCCAGCAACTTGCGTTCAGAGGCATTGCTGTGTCCAACAGTGGAGCCAGAGCAGAGCCATTAAAGCTAATAGCCATCGATAGCCCTTTCCTCTGTGAATTTGCCTAATCGTCTTTTAAACCCACCTAAATTGGTGGCCATCACTGCTTCCTGTGGAAGGGAGTTCCACAGTTTAACTGCAAGAAGAATGGCTTTTTAAAAAAATCTGTCCTGCATCTTCCAACATTCAGCTTCATCAGATGCTTACGAGTTCCAGTGTTAAGAGAGAGGGAGAACCACTTCTCTCTCTCTGCTTTCTCCGGACCATGTGAAAAAATTTTAATTTCTATCACGTTGCCTCTTGCTTCTTGCAGGATGTTGCCTCTTGAAGGGGCATCTCCAACCACATCGTTCAGCCCAGACACTGAGGTCCAGCGCCGAGGGCCTTCTGGCGGTTCCCTCACTGCGAGAAGTGAAGCTACAGGGAACCAGGCAGAGGGCCTTCTCGGTAGTGGCACCCACCCTGTGGAACGCTCTCCCATCAGATGTCAAGGAGATGAGTAACTATATAACCTTTAGAAGACATATGAAGGCAGCCCTGCATAAGGAAGCTTTTCATGTGTAATGTTTCATTATGTTTTTATATATGTTGGAAGCCACCCAGAGTGGCTGGGGCAACACAATCAGATGGGTGGGGTACAAATAATAAAACATTATTATTATTAAGCTAAGGAAGGCTGGGAAGAGACCCAGTAAAAAAACCTCTGCCTCTGGTCACCTTCCATTCGCTGCGCTGTTGCCCCAACACTCCCTGCATTTGTGTGAGTTTCTAACCCCTCCCTTGGGTCAAAGATGAGCTTTATGTCTCCAGGAGTCCCAAGGGCAGACCAAGACGGGGATGGGGCGAGAACCCAGTGCATGCCACGTCTTGAACATAACTTTTGGGTTAATCAACAGCCGGCTGAGGACGCTGTACTGTTAACCAGGCGTGATTCGTGGCCTCATCAGTGGGTGTGAAGAATAGTTTGGGAACCCGTCAAGTCCTCTGGCCTCTTTTTCTCCCTTGGGGGGCCAACTACACACTACAGGTGAACGAACACGTGTGGCGAAGCCCCAGAGCCGCTCACCCTGGAAGGAAATTAGCTTGGGAAATGAGGATTTGGAGAAGAGAAGATTGTTAGGAGCAGGGGTACTTCACCCCTTCTGATGGCCAGCAAATTGGGCAGCTTTAAATAAGGAACATTATTTAGTTATTTATTGCCCAGCCTTCACCCAAAGGTTCCAGAATGGGTTACACGTTGCAGCGTTAAAATACTATATTAAAAACTTTAATGTACTGCACTATGTGGAAATGGCAAAGTTGACGGCAACATTAAGAGATTGAAATAATGAACTTTTTAGAGTAGAATGGGGACCTTTTGTGAACTACTTGAAAAAAATAAACCAGTCAAATGAAATCGTGAGCAGGATTCGAGATAGGAGCAGCAGAAGAAAAACGATAAATTGTATGAGACGGGTTTCTGTAATAGAGGAGAGTTTGCTATATAATGCAGTAGAAAAGGTCTTGAACAAAAACGCTGTGGAGGTTTGGGTGGGAAGTCAGAACATGAAACAATGTAATTATTCCATTTGAAATTAATTTATATATAAAAAAGGAAATTCAATAAAAATATATTATAAAAACTCCATATTAAAAACAATTTGAAGCTACTTACAAACGTAAAAATAAGGTGCGTCCTACAAACATACGCCTCCCAGTGTCAAAAGCCAGGGTAAAGAGGCGCATCTTCAGCATTCTCCAAACACTGTATAATGAAGGTGCTAGGCACACCTTTGTGGGGAGGGAGTTCCACAACTTAAGGGGCCACCATAGAGAAGGCCCTGCCCCGGACTGCCACCACCTGAGCCTCTGAGAGTGGAGGAGGAACATTGGAAGCTGACACATACTTGGTCAGACCATGGTCCATCTAGCTTAGTATTGTCTGCACTGACTGGCAGTGGCTCGCCAGGGTCTCAGGTGGGAGATATTCCCCGCAGGTCCTACCTGGAGGTCTAGCTGGGGATTGAACCTGGGACCTTCTGTATGTGAAACAGCTGCTCTACCACTGAGCTACAGTCCTTCCTCTCACACATAAGATAGAGATTTTTATTTTTATTTTAGAAAGTGGGCTGGGTGGAGAGGTGGGGAAGGAGAGTACAGGCTAGCCAAAGCTCTCCCTGGCTGCACCTGCATCCCAGCAAAGCTCAGCTGAAAAGAAAGGGGCATTTTGGACTGCACTTTTTTCCATTCCCATATCAAGGAGAGACTCCATCAGGCCAGGCCTCTTTCCACCTGCCTTGCTCCACCCTCTAGTCTCTGCTTCTCAATTTGTATTGTATTATTTCATGTACTGTGGCTTGCCGTTCTTTTATTGATTATAGTTTAGAAATTATTTATCGTAAATTTAAGGGCGAATTTCTGTAACTTTTATATGCTGGTATTATTTTATACTACTCCAATGATTGTTGAATGTTACTTTTCTGATGTAGGTTGTTTGTTCTAATGTTATGTTTTATTATCACATTTTTGTATTGCATTAGATTGTTATAAGATGTACATTTTTTTGTTTCTTCAGCTTGTAAACAGCCTTGAGTATTGTAAGATAGAAAGACGGTATACAAATTAAAAATGTTGATGTTGTTATTGTTGTTGCAGTCCTTTGCAAAAAAAAAAAAAAGATGTACAATCGCTCCAGGATTGTGCTTCTGTTCCATTCCTTTGTCAGATTTCTCAAAAGAAGCACTGGAAAAACATGAGAGTACCATTCTGGAGTAATAAAGATGTCGGGTAAGAAGTGAGTTTGCCCGTTTGTATTCTAAATGCCTAGAGTTGTGAACCCCTGCCACCCCTGGAACCAGGAGCAAGGGAGGGAAGGAGCCACCAAACTCTGGCTGAGTTTGGCTGAGAAGCGGCTGCCCCCTGGTGGTGCACACGAGCCACAAAACCACCTCTCCTGACCTCTAAGATCTTGGCCAGCTTCTTGCTGTTCTTCAGCTCCAGGGAGGCGTTGTAGATGCACTCGTAGCTGGCTGTGAGCTCCTCCATCTTCTCCGGCAGGGTGGTCTTGAAGTGGAGGCTGCGCAGTCGGGTCTTGTAGTCGGGTACCAAAAGCATCTGGAAGAGGAAGGAGGAAGGAAACAGGGAGGGGAGTCCCCACTTTATTCCACCATCTCTTTTCGCTACCACCAAAATTGCTGAGGTCTGGGCAGGGCAGGAAAAATTGCTTGGAGTGGGGGCTAGATCAGGCCCCTGAACCAAGGGCTAGCCGGCCCTTCTTTCAATTGACCCTCCCCACATCTGCTTTATAGACAAAGTGACAAGGGTGTTTAATAGAAACATATCTTGGTTATCTCAAAGCCAGCAAGGATGGGTGGATCTATCAATTTCAGTTACTCGTTTATCCAATCTTAAGTGTAGATTGCATTACATTAGTTTGCAGAAATCCTCATGAAAATTCATCTGCAAATTTATCCTAACATACATATTTTTGCAAGGCAGTTTTCCTTAATAGAGTGTGATTTTGTGTGTTATTTTCGCTAACATACACATTTAATGCAGGCTTTACCACAGCAAATGTGTTTTAGTACACATTACTGGGCTGGAAAACTGGGCTGCAAAATTCAGAGAAGTATGAATTTTGAAGGATTGCTGTGCTTTGGTTTGCACAACAGTTTCAGAAAGCATGACACAGGCCTTTAACTGCAAACTGAATGGGATCCCCCTCCCAGTTCTTTGTCAGTGAGCTTCTCCAGACCTTAATGTCAGAAGGGAATAGATGCAGCTTGAAAAGCATTTACGGGAGTCTCCAAAATGTTAGTAATTTGCAGTGTGCCAATTTGGCCAATTAAAGTGGATTAAAGCATTCTGCTGCCCTTGTGCAAGGAATCTACCTGGGGAAAATAGACTGACTTTTTATAATGGGGAAATAATGGGGAAGTGCATTGAAAAGTGTGGGACAAGCAAATGATTGACAGAAATACATAGAAACACCCCATAAGCAAATGAGCACGAATGTTCAATGTCATTTAACCTCCCCACAAACAATTAAGGATGAGTGATCAATAGAGATCAGGCATGGCCGAACCTCTGTACAACTTTTGCGCAAACAGGCCAGGGTGAGTGCTCAGGAGCTTGTGTGTGCTTATGTCTCGTGTGTGTGTGTGTGTTTTGAAGAACAGACAAATCTCACATGGTCTTTCAATGAACTACACACCTGACCTGAATCCATTCATGGCCCGGTGGGTCACAGCCCCCCTCCCCATGCAGCCAGACTGACGCTCTCCCTCCTCGCCATGACACTGGGCCAACTTCCCTGCCTTTGTGTAGCACCTTGGTTTAGACAAGAGTTTCCCAAACTTGGGTCGCCAGCTGTTTTTGGACTACAACTCCCATCATCCCTAGCTAGCAGGACCAGTGATCAGGGGTGATGGGAACTGTTGTCCAAAAACAGGTGAAGAGCCAAGTTTGGGAAACCCTGGTTTAGACTAGTGGTTCACAAAGTGGACAGTAGTGCCCCCTGGGAGGGGCAAGGAGATTAGCTAGGGGGTTGCTAAGAGGCAAGGGGATGTCAGCGAGGTGCTGGAAGGGTAAATAACTATCAGACTTTGAAAAGCTGGGTTCACTGGATCAATCTCATCCACTTTGTGGCATTAATTAAACAAAATAGTTTGAACTGGATTTTGAATGCACGTGCATTTGTTTGTTGCTGTTCTGAATGTTGTGTTGTTACCTTCCTTAGTGGGTCATGCAAACTGCTATTCTGAAGACTGCTTTTTATAGGGTCGACGGCACTGGGGATGCATTTATGGGACCAAGGGGGCCTGAAAAGATTCGGGAACCACTAGCTTAGACTCACCTGCAGCACAAACTGGTCCGGCTCGCTGAGTTTGCTGAGGCTGCCCTGGTAATTGTGGTACTGCTCCACCTCCTCTGCGTCAGGCGCATAGAGCAGCAGCTGCTTGATGTGAGAAGCCTCCAGGCGGTCGCTCTCCATGGTCAAGAGGATTTGGCGCAGCTCGATGTGGGAGAGCTTGAGGTGGGCAATTAAGATGGCTGGGCAGAGAAGAAGAGCGGGGTGGGCGCCCTGCCAAGGATTACTAACCCAGAACCGACAGGGCCAGAGCACAAGTGCACCCATTGAAAGGACGGGCAAATCTGCCCATCTCAGGTTCTCATTTTCTTCCCTGTCTTGTCCATTCCCCCCCCCATTTTCACACCAGGATTCTGGGGTGTTAGTCCTACTCAGAGTAGGCCCACTGAAGTTAGTAGGCCTGGCTAACTGAGACTCATTCATTTCAATGGGTCTACTTTGTGTAGGACTTAGAGGCCATGCTTTATTTTATATTTGTAAGTCTGCATGAAAATACTTATTCATGCTGAAGTTTCAGGAAATATGCACGTTGTTGCATGCAATTTCCCCATATGCAGTCCGTTTTGGTTATTTTCACGAATATATCAATTTTTGTGCTCACTTTACCCTAACAGGCACAGTATATATTTGGTTGGCAAAGTGCATTGCAAAATTCAAGCAAGGGAGAACTGCATTGTACATGCTGCTTTGGTTCAGGAACCATGAATTAGGTTGGTTCCCTTTAAAAACACAATCTGCGCACATTTCTTCCACACCTTTAATGTTCCCCAACCCACAAGGGGAGCACCAGAAGGCTTTGCAGTGCTTCAGGGGATTGGCACCCCTAAAAATATCACAGTCTCCAGCCCCACCCTGAGTCCTGCCAAAAGAGACCCCAACCAGTATGGGCTCAGACATCTCTCTCTCTCTCGTTTACCTGCCTGCCTCTCGGCCCCTGGACCTGCTGCGTCCTTCACCAGGCGCTACTTACATGTGTTATATGCCTTTTTGTGTGACAGAATCTCAACCACATCTTTCTTTTTCAAGGACTCTGGCAGGGGGCTTGGCTCTGGAAGAGAAACTGAAAGATTTAATCAGAGATAAGGACAGGGGTCGGAGGGATTCGGGAGAAGAGAGAGAAAAAAGAAGCAGATGGGATCAGGATGGGATGGAAACAAACGGAGCTTGCAGGGCTGGAAGTTTGCATGCTGGGTGGGGGTTCCTTGAGCGCCGTCCTGAGCTTGCCCACCCCCGGCTGGAGAAAGGACACTCGGCTGCAAAAGGCAAGACAAGACGTCAGATACACAGGAAATCCCAGACCCCGGTCCTATCATGGCTCACCCACTCTTTGTCCTATTTCTCCACCTGGGGTTCTCACGTGCAGTGCTTCTTCCTCAAGAGAGTCCCCTCGGCTTCTCTCATTTGCCTGCCAAGCCTCTTCGCTTTTGCTGTACCCCCACTAGCCCCCTGCTCCTTAGCAGAGAGGTGAAGGTAAAGGTAAAGGGACCCCTGACCTTAGGGTCCAGTTGCGAACGACTCTGGGGTTGCGGTGCTCATCTCGCTTTATTGGCTGAGGGAGCCAGCATACAGCTTCCGGGTCATGTGGCCAGCATAACTAAGCCGCTTCTGGCGAACCAGAGCAGCGCACGGAAACACCGCTTAGCTTCCTGCCGGAGCAGTACCAATTTATCTACTTGCACTTTGACATGCTTTCGAACTGCTAGGTGGGCAGGAGCTGGGACCGAGCAATGGGAGCTCACCCCGTCACGGGGATTTGAACTGCCGACCTTCTGATCGGCAAGCCCTAGGCTCTGTGGTTTAGACCACAGCGCCACCCATGTCCCTTTAGCAGAGAGGTAGTGCAGAATAAAATAACTTCTGGGGCTCCTTCAGGATTAGGGGCCCTGAGGCTTAAGCTTCATTAGTTTCAGAGTACATCTGCCCCGCCGCCTTCATGCTATGTATAATTTTATAAATAGTAAAAGGTAAAGGAGTGCTGGATGGTTAAGTCCAGTCAAAAGTGACTATGGGGTGCAGCGCTCATCTAGCTTTCAGGCCAATGGAGCTGGTGTTTGTCCACAGACAGCTTTCCGGGTCATGTGGCCAGCATGACTAAACCACTTCTGGTGCAACGGAACACTGTGACTGAAGCCAGAGCACACGGGAACATCATTTACCTTCCCGCCGCAGTGGTACCTTTTTATCTACTTGCACTTTGACATGCTTTCGAACTGCTAGGTTGGCAGGAGCTGGGACAGAGCAACAGGAGCTCACCCCATCGCAGGGATTCAAACTGCTGACCTTCCAATCAGCAAGCCCAAGAGGCTCGGTGGTTTAGACCACAGCGCCACCTATTACCCCTGACTCACCTTTTCTCTGAACTTAAAAGTCCCAAACATTGCAACCCTTATTCATAGGGGAGTTGCTCCACCCCTTGATCGTTCTGGTTTTCCTTTCCTGGATCTTTCTCAACTCTGCAATGTCCTCTTTTGAGGTGAGGAGACCAGAATTTCACACAGTATCTCAGGTGTGGAATCTGCCTTTACCACGGTTGCCACCCTCACATCTTCTCAATCTATGACTCAAGGACATGAAGGTGGGCTTGGCCTGGCAGCCCACCCAAAAGGGGAGGACGCACAAGACACCAGGATGATGGGACAGAGAAAACAAAGGAAGCCCCTGCCCATTGAAACACAGAGGGAAGACAATCCCCTTAAAGAGACAACCACCCCCTTGGAGAGAAGACAATGGCAAGGAGATGGTCATGCTTCTCCCATGTCAACAGCCAAAGGGGATTGGGCAGCAACAGAGTCTGACAAGGGTTCACAAGCAGCCATTGTGCAAATTGTGCGCCCATCTCAGGACCATGGAGGGGACTCTGGCAAGATCCCCAAGACGATATGGGCTCGGCTCTTGTTTCTCTCCCTCCATCCCCCCACCTGCATGTGGCAGATGAGGGCTGCCAGTGCTTGCAGAGAGAGAGAGACAGACAGACAGACAGATGGAGGACTCACTCGCTGGCTTCTGGGTTCCAAAATGCAACTCCAGGTTGAGGTATTTGACCATGTCGCTCAGTTTGTCGTAGTCCGAGTCCTCCCCGAGCTGCACAAGGAAAAGGCGTGGTCAAGGATTCCAGAGGCCAAGAGCAGAGGGTAAACATGCTCTTTCTTCCACATCAGAAGCATGCAAGGGGGACTTGGGTGGTGCTCAAGCAGGCCTTTATCTGGCAATTTGGGGTCAACCACTGGGACACACACACACACACACACACACACACACCTCCCCTGCAGAGAGGGATTTAAAGCAATATCATAGCTGGGTCTGGACGTGGCTGGAGAGAGCAGCCTCCCAGACAGACTTCCCTTGGGTTTAATACAGTGATTTGTTATCTGCAATGTTCGTCTGTCTCTTGCAGACCACAAGGACAGCTCCAGCCTCTTGCTATATATTTGGGGCACTTCTTCACAGCTAGAAATGTGGAGGTCTGTGCCCCACAAAAGTAAGCAAACAAACACCACCCACAAAGTACTCCTGTGGCCCGCTTGATATGAAAAGTTGGAATGCCCTGCATTTTCCCGCACATTACTCAGCTGGAAAATTGGATCGCAACATTCAGAGATGAGCAAATCTCAAAGGATTGTTGTGGTTTGGTCTGTCTATTATTTCAGAGAGTGGAAACCGAGTGGGTGGACGTGGCGGGGGTGGGGAGATGTGCCTTTAAATGCGAACTGAATGGAGCTTCCTCAACATTACCTGTCCCCAGATGGTGCCTTCGGAATTCTCCACCTGCTCCCAGCGCAGCCGCTTGACGCTCATGTGCTTGGACTCGTTCCTGCGCTGAATTATGCCCTGAGTCACCGGAGGAAGAACACAGGGGACCGGAGGGGGCAGGGGAGGGGGAGGGGGTGGAGGGGCTTGCTGAGAGTGGCTGTCTGGGGGCTTGGGGTGGGGGGCGGAGGAGGAGGGAAAGGAGGAGGAGGGAGTCTTCTTCACGGCCTCCGTGCTCCGGTGCTCCTCTTTGGGCTCGTGGGAGTGCAGCGGAGGCGGGAGTGGGGGTGGGCTGATGGGGGGCGGTGGGATGTGATCGGACAAGGTGGAGTAGGTCAAGGAGCTGCCTTCACTGCTGCTCAGGTATTCGCTGGCGCTGCTCATGTCGTTGGTGACGTAGCTGCCCTGGTCGTCGTGGAAACTCATCTGGGGAGAGAAAGACGAGAGATTAGATGGCTAAAGCACTGTGGAACTCCCTGCCAGTGGACGTCAGGCAGGCACCCTCGCTGTTCACCTTTTCGGCACCTTTTGAAAACACTACAGTGGTACCTCGGGTTACATACGCTTCAGGTTACAGACTCCGCTAACCCAGAAATAGTACCTCGGGTTAAGAACTTTGCTTCAGGTTTAGAACAGAAATCGTGCTCCGGCGGCGCGGTGGCAGCAGGAGGCCCCATTAGCTAAAGTGGTGCTTCAGGTTAAGAACAGTTTCAGGTTAAGAACAGACTTCCAGAATTAAGTACTTAACCCGAGGTACCACTGTATATTTAGACAAGCCTACCCAGAGGTAGAGAATGCTGGTGTGTGCTTTAATCTGCTTTCAGTTTATTGTTGATTTTGTCCTCCGAGTGTTTTACAGAGTTGTTCTTGCTGATGATTTTATTGTTTCGTTCTCCATGTGAACTGCTTTGAGGGTGTGTGTGTGTTTTTTTAAAAAAACAACAACCAATAAAACAGTGTATAAATTCTAGGCAATAAATAAATAGATGCGTCATCTCATGAGGCAGCTTCAGAGCACCATAAGATGTCCTGGGCCTCCCTTCGTTGGCTGGTGGGAAGGGGGCTTCATTGTAAAAACAAACTTGCTTACAGGGCAGTTCCTGGACTGGGCCAGCCTGGCCTTGGGTGCCCGTGCTCTGGTGGCATCCTGAGTTACTGCATTGCACTGTGGGGGGGGGGCTGCCCTTGAAGATGGTCTGTAGGGTTGGAAGGCCCCCAAAGGATCATCTAGCCCAACCCCCTGCAATCAATATCAATCAATAATATTGTTGCTGATATGCTTGCTGTCCTGGGAACCTTTGGGAGTAAGAGCAGGATATAAATTGAAATTATTATTGTTATTATTATTATTACGACACCAGTTACCAGCCTTCATTTATTGAGAGGCCTCCATGCAAATAAATTAGCATATGCAAACTGTATTCAAATTTATTCCATGGATCTTCACCCTATGTCCTATATGCACCAAACCACAATGCCCCTGGGCATCGCCTTGGTTTTGCCCACAGTTTGAAGCATTATGGGATGCCCATTCCACCATGTTCCAGCATTCCCCATCTACACCATCGAAATTGCTGGGTGCAGGGATGGGTGGCAGGGGGCGAGTTTCCCGGTCAGAAGATGAAGACTTGCCACAGAAGCTTCCCCCCAGCACTTTTTACCAGAGCAGCAAAGCGCCACTCTCTCTCTCCCACCTCCTCGTAGTCATTCTCGGGCGTGAGGAAGTCATCCACAATGGTGATCCGGTGACCCAGCTGCTCACTCAGAGCGTCCAGGAAGCGGTCCGTATCCCGGCTACGTGGAGGGCGGGAGAAAGTGAAGAGCTTCTTCCTCCGGGAGAGCGGGCTGAGGGCGTAGCCTGTGTGCTTCGGGGACGGGGCGGGGCTGCAGTCCAAGCTGACGTAGGGGTTGGATTCAGTGCTGCAGGGGGAGGGGATCCCACCGTGCGGGTGGTAGTAGCATGGCTGGTCGGGTGGAGGGTGGTCGTTCTGCCAGGAGATGCTCAGGCCCGATTTCCGTGCACCTGCAGGGGGTTGGAAAGGGAACAAAGTGGTTCCGTTGGATCTGGCCTTGCCCTGCAAAGGGGGCGGGGCAGCCGATAATTATGGCTTTGAGTTTGCAGAATGTCCACATGTGCAGACCTTGGAATGGAATCAAATCACTGCAGAGTAGGGAGTTAATATGCGGAGACAGCATAGTGTAGTGGTTAGAGGGTCAGACTAGAACCTGGGAGACCAGGGTTCAAATCCCCATTTGACATAAAGCTCATTCGGTGACCTCAACCCGGTCGCTGCCTCTCAGCCGAACCTACCTCAGAGTTGTTGTGGGGAATAAATGGGGAGGGAAAGAACTATTTGTGCCACTTTGAGCACCTTAGAGAGAAAAAAGGTGGGATAGCAATACAATAAATAAATAATGGCTATAGCCATCCCAGTCGATCCCATACAGCTAAACTTGTGGCATCTTAAAAAAACAAGCAAACTTGGTGCCAAGTTGGGATGGGTGAATCTGTCGATTTGGGTTTTTCATTCTTCTAACTCAATGCTGAGCTCTTCATACTTCTGCATCTGTTTGCATTTTTTTTTTAAGTGCTCCTGTAAATTCACCAGGATTTTTGTGTACATCTCTCCTCCCTTTTGGAGCTGCAGAAAGACACAGCCAGCTCCCTTAACTGTTCCTCACAAGGGTTTGTTTCCGGACCCCTGATCATCTTGGTTACCCTCCTCTGCACTCCTCCTTCTGGCTTATCAATATCCTTCTTAAATTGGGGTGCCCAGAACAGGACACAGGGCTCCAGGTGGGGTCTGACCAAACAGTTGAATCGAGTGGTAATATCACTTCCCTTGATCTGAAAACTATATGGGTGGAGTTATCTCAGCATACACCAGTCCTCTGACTTTTGTGATGCGTTATGTCACGGGTGTCAAACACAAGGCCCGCGGGCCGAATCCGGCCCGCCAGACCTCATCATGTGGCCCGTGTAGCTGCTAGCCCGCTTCCCCCTGCGAGGCGGCGCGCTGTGGGCGGGGATGGGGGGCTGGAAGGCGGACGGTGGAGAAAGCGAAGGCGCTCCCTTCCCGCGCTGTTACTCGGCCGGCCTGAGAGAAAAATTCTGAGGCGGCAGCAGCCTTCGTCCAGGGTCGGGGGGCCATAGCGGGACTTTGCCCTCCCGGCGGCCTGGATCATCTGGAGCTGGGGCGGCTGCGGGACCCGCCGGGCAGCAGCGGCGGTGGCGGAATCGCCGCCACTTCTTCTCCTTCTCCTCCTCCTTCGTCTTGCTCGCCGTTGCCGCCGCTCTCCTCTTGCTCGAGGCAGGCCTGGAGCCGGGACAACCCGGACTTCGAGCCCGAGGAGGAGGCGGGCGAAGCGGGCGAAGCGGGCGAAGCGGCCAGGGCGGCTGGCGGGAACGTGGCGGCGGGGGCCATGCTGCAGATGGGCGTGGTGGAGTGGGGTGCCTTCGCCCTCAGAGCCCGACGCCCGGGAGGGCCTGCCGAGAGCGGGAGGCAGCGGAGGTGCAGGCGGCGCGGCGAAAAGGAGGAAGGTGGGGGGGAGGCAGGCCAGCGGCCTTGCTCCGCCGGAGGCGCCCCGCCGCTGACGCTGCGTTTCCCTCACCCGGGAGGGCCTGCCAAGAGCGGGAGGCAGCGGAGGTGCAGGCGGCGTGGCGAAAAGGAGGAAGGTGGGGGGGAGGCAGGCCAGCGGCCTTGCTCCGCCGGAGGCGCTCCGCCGGAGGCGCCCCGCTGCTGCCGCCGCGTTTCCCTCACGAGGAGACGGGCAAGGAGGTCGCTGAGCAGCCGCCGCCGCCTTGCCTGGGCCAAAGGGATGGCGCACCGCCTGCGAGGTGAGTCGCCGCCCGGCCGGGCCCTTCTATCGCCCTTCCCAGCTCGCATCTCTCCTGTTTCACCTTATTACTCGCGTTCAGCTCCTCTGCAACCTCCTTTCCCACCTTTAGCACACTTTTGATTCCCTTGTTGGCCAAAGGCTCTACCACAGACATGTCCAAAGTCCATTTCAGGGGCCTAATCCGGCCCCTTCGGCAGTTTATGGGGTAAAATCCTCAAAAAAACCCTCAACAACTTCAACCCTAAAAAAAAAAGGTCAACAATTTCAATCCTAAAAAAAGTGCAACAACTTTGGTTGGCCCTCACGGCCCTTCACTTCATCAAATCTGGCCCTCCTTGAAAAAAGGTTGGGCACCCCTGCGTTATGTGCACCATCTCAAATTCACAAGTTGCTTCTGCTGCCAAGCCAAGACGCAAGGGGAGTATATTTTCACCTGCTGGGTTTCCTTGCTCTGGAATGGGAGGTGATGTCCTGTGCATGGCTAAGTTGCCCAGCTTCCCTCCAAAGCCAGTGGTCAGCCTGGTTTCCAGTTCTGCATAGACAGCAGACATCTGAAAAAGAGCAGAGGGAAGGAAGGAGTCCCTGTGCGCTTAGCTGCCTGCCTGGCCCTGTCTCCCACCCTTCCTCACTAGCTTCATCTTCCATAAGCCAGACCCAGAACTCACCATTTTGGGGTTGGGCGTCTCTGGAAGGGAAGTCCCATCCCCCGCTTGCCTCTCCCCTGCAGCCAAGCGGACTGGCACCTCGGAGGCTTCGCTGATGGGACCTAGTGGGAAGAGAAATGGAGAGGCAGCAGGGGCAGAGGCTGCCAGAGGTGGCTGGGGACCAATTGGGACTGGCAGCGTGGAAAGCAGAGGCACAGGTGAAGCCAGAACCAATGGCAGGCAGAGCCAACACATCTTAGTTTTTGTCCCCATCCTAGTGCCCAGCTGAGTTCTGCAAGGCAACATCCACGCTATGAAGGAGGAAGCTGGCCGCCAGTTCTTCTCCACAGCAACACTGCCCCTTTTGCACCATGGCCAAACAGCCAAAGGTAGGGGAGTCCCAAACAGGAAAGCAGGAACCTCATCTTCTCAAACTACTCAAGAGCCACTGTGCATTCCACAGCATGTCCCAAAAAAGTGAAGAACTGGACTGGGGAACCTTTGGGAGAGGGTGGATGTGGCTCTCCAGGGCTCTCTGTCTGGCCCCCAGAAATCTCCCCCAGCCACACCCTTCCCCACAAAGGAAGAAGTGCCTTTGTTTAATCATCATGAACATTCATCAGTGCGAATTTCTCCTAATAAACACTTTTTTTGCAGTTTTGATTCATGCACACATTTTTGCAGCAATTCCCCTTAATGCGATGCAGTTTCGCTACATTGCTTTCACTAATATATGCACCGTTATGCACACTTTACCTTTGTACATGCACATTTATAGACATTTTTTGGGCGGGAAACTGCATTGCAAAATGTGTGGATTTCAAGGAGGGCTGAGCTTCAGCTTTCATATTGTTTCAGGAAGTGAGAATTGGATAGATTTGCCTCTCAATGAGAGCTAGTCAAAAGGGGGAAGGAGCAGAAAGACAACCTTCTGAGAACACACAGAATGTGACCTACCTCCAGCTCCACTGCCCTCAGGACTGTGGGTGGGGACACTTTCCCGGCACGCTGAGGCCCCCCGCATGGAGCTGCGGTGCCGATCCTCTGCCTCTGTCTCAACTGCGGCTGAAAAAGAAGTGGAACTAACTGCCTGAGGGATGCCCAAGGCTGCAGTGTTTGGGACTTGACAGACCCGATTTAAAGAGAGATTATGAGGAGGCAGGAGAGAAGCTTATCAAACCCTACACCACATGGATGGTTTTTGTCTCCATCCGTTGTAACGCTAGAACTCATGGGCATCCAATGAAGCTGAACGTTGGAAGAGTCGAGACACACAAGAAAGTCTTTCTTCATGCAGCACATAATTAAACTATGGAACTCCCTTCCACAGGAGGCAGGGAGAAAAACTTTTCTCTATCCACTTTCTCCAAATCATGCATAATTGTATAAGTTTCCTCTCAGGGTTCATCCACACTTCCTCTGGTCCAGCTGTTTCCCCCCAGAGAAAACTGCTCTTCGGTGCTCAATCGGAGCAGACAGCAATACATGTGTTCTATGGATTGTTGTTTGTTCTGATTTAGAGCTAAAGAGTAGATTTTCCCTGGAAACGGATTGCGGCAGAGAGAAAACCACAAGCGGAAATGTGGAGGAGCCCTTTATATCCTTTTCTCTAACTAAAAATCCCCAGATGCTTCCATCTTTCCTCAAAGGGGAGTCATTGGGGTTGCTCTTTTCTGAACCATGAGGACATCCAGCAATAACAAGTGCATGGAGGATAAGGCTATCAGCAGCTAGTAGCCACAATGGCTGTGTATGACCTCCAGTAACAGAGGTGGGATGCCTCCCCATATAACTTGCAAGGAATCGTAAGTGGGGAGTGTTGATGTTGCACCCAAGGTCCTGCTTGCAGGTTTCCCAGAAGAGGAATCCGGTTGGCCACTGTGAGAACAGGTTGATGGACTAAATAGCCCCCGCCCCCCGTGAGATCCAGCACTGCAAGGCCCTTCATAATAACAGCAACTATTTTATTATTTTTACCCCACCCATCTGACTGGGTTGCCCCAGTCTCTTCCAGTGGCTTCCAACAAATACAAAAGCATCATAAAACAACCAACATTAAAAACTTCCCCATACAGGGCTGCCTTCAGATGCCTTCTAAAAGTTGTATAGCTATGTATCTCCTTGACATCTGATGGGAGGGCATTCCACAGGGAGGGTGCCACTACAGAGAAGGCCCTCCACCCGGTTCTCTTCTTATAAACTCCCCAGAGGAAGCATAGGCTATAAATGACAAAAGTAACATTCAGGGCAAGGGCATGGAATAGAATCCAGGGGGGTGGGCTTCAGCAGCTCCCAGCCAGCTATGGCTACATCCAGCACAGCCACACTGGGGGTTTCTGGTCAAACTCTGAATCTATTCATTCCAAGACTACAGGAGGTGTTTCTGGAAGGGCTGTAGCTCAGTGATGCATGCAGAAGGTCCCAGGTTCAAATCCTGACAAAGACGTCTGAAGGCAGCCCTGTCTAAGGAAACTATTTAGTGTGTTGTTGGTGTTGTTGTTGGTGTTGTTGTTGTTGTTTCCAGGTAAGGCTGGGAAATGCTCCCTGGCTGAATCCCTGGAGAGTCCCTGCCAGTCAGTGTAGACAATACTGAGTCAGTCTACAGCAGGTTCCCATGATCTTCCTCATGGCTGCTTTTGATCTTTGTGACAGGGCTGGTGTGTTTACACACATCCTCTCGGGCGCCTGCTCTCCCAAAGCGCCCTCTCCCCTTTGGCCTCACGTTTGAGCTGCTCCCTGGTGTAAAAATAATCTCATTGCCACAAACACGGGCATTTGCTCGCAAATAGCTGTTCCCCAAAGCCGAAGATTAAGACCTTTCATTCTAAATTTACCCTGCTGGGGATCTAATGCCCACAATCCCCTAAAACACACAGCTGGTGCCGAGGTTGCCACAGCAACTGGAGAGAGCAACAGTGCAGGAAGGAGGTGGGGTGGGCCCTTCACGGCAGGAATTCGGATGATGCTGCTCTGTAGCAAGGACACTTTCCCTAAAAGAGAGCTTCGCGGGATGGTGTTTTTATGAGCTGGCTGGATTCCTTAGCTTATGGGTGGCAAATGCAGCCCTCCACACCTTTCAGTCTGGCCCTCAGGACTCTTCCCTGAGCGCTTTTGCTTGGTTAGAATGTGCGCAGCACTGTGATAATGCCTCTTGCTTGCCTGGGTGCAAAGATATAGATGGATGTCACTCCTGTGTGGCTGGAATGCACCTGTTTTCCGTGGATTGTGTCCAGCTAAGTTTTAATCAGCATTAGACCCATGGAAATGAATACACCTAAGTTAAATCACACTCACTGATTTCAATGGGTCTACTATAAGGATGACTAATGCTGGGCACAACCCCATTGTATTCATATAGAGCATTTCGTCCCAAGTGGTCTCAATGTTATTTACACGGTCGTAAATCTAATTCCAAGTTAACAGAATGTACTAGAAATAGCTGCAAGTTATCAATAACAAAACTAAAAACAAACCCAATAATATAATACAAAGCAGGCTCAAAAACCATCTAACTATATGCATTCTTGATGGATTCTCTTGAAAACATAGAACTCTTTATATAATCTATACAGAACATTGAACAGTATGAAACATAGAATCTGACCCTTTGCTTCTTTCAGAGACTTGCATAGTCTACAAAGACTTTCATAGACTTATAAGACTTATGCTTATTTGGTTCTATTTTTTCAAGAGAATCCACCAAGAGTGGATATTTTGTAATTTTCAGAGATTTATAAGATTTCTGTTTATTTGGTTTTGCAGAGAGTGCGTATTTCATATATTTTATACTGTTCAATGTTCTGTATAGATTATATAAAGAGTTCAAACTGAGATTGCATTGTTGTACTCAGTCATTGTGTTGCCTTGGATATTACTGATAATTGTTTGCAACACAGGGGTTTAATATGTTTGGCTTGAGACAGACACTCGAGCTCCTGAGCAGTGCCACCCACGGGTGCTCCTCCCCACCAGGTGCTGGCTGCTCACCTGCCACTGATTTGTAGCCAAGGAACCTGGTGATCTTCTGCTGGCAGTGCTCCTGCTCCTCATACGTCAGCAGCTGGTAGATGAACTGCCAGATGACCTGCTTGGATGGGGTGTCCAAGACTGGGTAGACGTCCACTATGAGGGTGTCTATGTTCCTGGGGGGGACGACAAGAGAAAATACAACAGTGGGGGGGAGCTGGAAAATAGGATGCAATGTTCTTTGGCGCCACCAGGAGATGCCGTGGTCTCTTGACCTCTGCTGCCCCTGTGCCTCTAAAAGGAAATCTGACAGGCACAAATTAGTTAGGTGAGGCTTCCCACATTGCTTGTCCTCCTTGCCAGCAAGAAAGCCTCACTTTTGTCAGGTTGCTACTGAAGGCACTTGAGAATTCAAAGATGCCTCCCATCTTTCCGTAGGAAGATTTAAGTTCTGTCTTGCTAGATCACAGCTTTCAGTGTGGTGTAGTGGTTAAGAGCAGTGGACTCCTAATCTGGTGAACTGGGTTCGATTCCCTGCTTCTCCACATGCAGCTGCTGGGTGACCTTGGGCCAGTCACCCTTCTCTGAAGTCTCTCAGCCCCACTCATCTCACAGAGTGTTTGTTGTGGGGGAGGAAGGGAAAGGAGATTGTTAGCCGCTTTGAGACTCCTTAGGGTAGTGATAAAGTGGGATATCAAATCCAAATACATTAGTATGTTGGCTGGAGGGTGTAGGTGTGCCAAATGAACACTCCCCATGCTCCTTCTGGGGCTAGAAAGCAGTTAGTTTAACCTCTGGTTTGCTAGTAAAACTGAATTACTGTCACGAAATGATGTAAAACTGAATTACCGTGTCACAAAATGATGCCTGTCTATAAAGTGTGTCACCAACATGAAAAGTTTGGAAAGCTCTGAGCTAGATAGTGCTATCAGGAAGAGACAGCTCTGCTTGGAATTAGGTTAGTTGCAGTAAGGCATATGGGCAAGTTAGACCTGCCTTAGCCCACTTGCTGGCACATGGTGTCAGAAGTGGGACATTTTCTTAAGAACATACCTCTGCCGGTGGTGGAAACCCACCCACCAGCTCCTGGTGCTAGCCTTGAACTGCAAGCCCCTGGCTCCTGATGAAAGGAATTGCATGGACTCAGCTGTCAAAGTGTTGTGTCTACAAGAACCACAATAGGCCCGGATGCAGGACTCAGGTAACAGAGAGCACATGGTAAATGGATGCTGCTGCAGGTCCTAACAGGGCTTTGGATGCCCCACTCAGAAATAAATGGAGGGAATAACCTACCTGTGCTGGAAGAAACTCTCTAGTGCTTTGCAGATTGTGTAGCGTTCTGGCGGCGTAAGCAGATGTTCCAGCTGCTGGTGGAAGGTCCTCCCTTGGATCTTGATGCTGGAGGGCAGGATCTCAGCAACCCACTGCAGGGAGGTGAGTGCCGAAGAGGAGTTGGGGCTCTCCGATGACTCGCCGTCTGCACATAAATGGATAAATCATGGTAAAGCAGGAAAAGAGGCAGGTGTGCCTTTGAGCCAAGGTGGGAGATTGGGGCATGAACCCTCCAGTGACCATTCAGCATAAGCAAGGGTTTTGGGAGGGTTGCACAATAAATGCACCCCTTTCCCTCTCGTTTTGACTGTACAAGTCTTTGCATTGCCCCTCAATGTGGTAGGAAGAGAAGAAGCTGCTTTAGTCAGACCCTTGGGTCCATCTAGCTGAGTACTGTCAGCGACCTTTTGCATCCACAGCATGTGATCTAGCACTGAGATAGAGCCCTTTCCCTAAAAATAAGATTCTAGATCTCATGGTTTGGGATAAAGGGCCAAATTATAAGGGCACAGGGAACTTCCTTTTCCCGGAAGTTTCCTGGTCCATCTAGCTCAGTACTATCTACACTGACTGGCAGCAACCCTCCAGGATTTCATATATTTTCACAGCCCTACCTGGAGATGCTGGGGATTGAACCTGGGACCTTCTCTGCAGGCAAAGCAGGTGCTCTACCACTGGGCTACGGCCTTTCCCCAGACCCAGCAAAGTGACTTATCTCTCTAAACTTCCCATATACAGGAGTCATACAAATGACAGCTCCACTTTCACCGTGATGTGCATGAGTTTACTCATGAGTCCATCCCATTCAGGGGCTTACTCACTAGTAAGTGTGCTTAGGGCTGCAGCCTTAATGCTCATGGATGGCATAGGATTTGGACCGTGTTTAAGAATTCGAGCAATACTCTCCCCATATCCACCTGGCAGCTCTATGAAGTTTCTTGTGATTTGTTTCTGCGGTGCCAAAGGAGCGGATGTTGACTTCCGTTACTTCCCTAAAGCAGACAACCACCTATTTTGCAAAATCACAAGCTACAAACTGCTCCTGTCCAACAGCTATGTAGCAGGTTGTTAAACCTTCCTGTGTTTGAAGGGATGTGGTCCGGAAAGAACCCCCACCGTGATAAATCGGAGTTAGCATTCACCCTGGAAGTTTAGCTGACATGAACCATGCCCAGTCCTCACCACCCTGGTGTAATCACTGTTCTGAACCTGTCTTTTAAAGTGGCAGGGCTTCCCAGTACCTCCCTCTCAAAGCACATGACTCCACCCCAAGCAAACAAAACAAAAACCCAGCTGAAACCTCTTGCAAATCTTTGGTGACTCCAAATATTAACTTTCCCCAACACAGAGATCACTCAGGGTACTGATAGCATGTCATCGCTTGTGTCCATCCTTTGAAACAGCCACATTCTCTTTTCAAGCCCTATCAGGTAAATTTTATTTTATTTTATTTTATTTTATTTTATTGAAACAAATTAACTAAATACTAAACCTCTTAGCTACAACAGTCTCTAAGCCAGGCATAGCCAAACTTGGCCCTCCAGCTGTTTTGGGACTACAGTTCCCATTATCCCTGACCATTGGTCCTGTTAGCTAGGGATGATGGGAGTTGTAGCCCCAAAACAGCTGGAGAGCCAAGTTTGGCCATGCCTGCTCTAAGCGGTTTGCGGAGATAACAGTATTTAAAAATAAAAATAAATATCAGGCAGGTGCCTTCGCAGTACACTTTTCAGCACCTACTAAAAACGTTTTTGCTTAGGCAAGCCTACTCAAATGCTGAGAATCAGTTCTCAGTTTATTTTAACTTTTCAAAAGTCTTATTGTCATCCATTCTTCTTATTGATAATTGCATTATTTTATCTTTTTGTGAATCGCTTTGAAGGTTCCCCCCCCCCAATTAAGCAGTGTATAGATTTTATGAAATAAAGAATGATAATAAATGGAAATAAATTGAAATTATAAAATCAAACATCAGATGACATGCCTGCTGGATTATTTTATTTTTTAACTCTTTAATAGAAACTGGATGTTCAATGGGGGTAAGAGGCTTGTTTGACCTCAACCAGAAGGGACATTCCTAAAACTGGGCCCACAATACTGAGTGTGCAGCTGCTGGTGAATATAAGCCTCGCATCTAAGTCACAAGGGACCACCGACCAGGGTTGGAAACTAAGATATGAAAGCTAGGAGCTAAATGGCCCCTTAAACTTAGGTTATGGCTGCAACAACAGAATGTCTAGGTGTACCTTTCTTTTATAAGAATACAGTACGAAGCTGAAAATGAATGAACTGCAGCTAAAATATTATGTTCATTTTTCACATGGTCTAGTCCTTCCCCTGCCCACACCCCTAATATTCTTAAGAGGGTCTCTTCTCCAGACTTCAGAGAGTAGCTGGAAGTGGGGAGGCAGAAAAAGGTCCACCTTTGCTTCCACTCTGCAGTTTTAATCTGAAATCTTAGGTGCAGTACTGCACCCAGAGCTCAGAAACTGCTCACGCTAATGAAATTCCCTGTCGCAAAATGCACCTTGATCAATGGGAGTTTCAAACACTGCCACTGACAGACAGCCCTGAAGACCTAAATGACCAAGTAGGGAAACAGGGGGTCAGGGGGTCCTTGAGAGCCAGTGTGGTATAGTGGTTAAGAGTGATAGACTCATAATCTGGTGAACCGAGTTTGATTCCCCGCTCCTCCACATGCAGCTGCTGGGTGACCTTGGGCTAGTCACACTTCTCTGAAGTCTCTCAGCCCCACTCACCTCACAGAGTGTTTGTTGTGGGGGGGGGAGGGAAAGGAGAATGTTAGCTGCTTTGAGACTCGTCAGGGTAGTGATAAAGGGGATATCAAATCCAAACTCTTCTTCCTGAGGTATCCCAGGTTCTTAAGGTCCTTGTAACCTGCATGCTCCCTCCAACCCCAACACACAGAATGCTGTGTTGCTTATAAGCAACATGAGGTTTCTCATAAATAAGGAAACAACAAAAATTGCCACATCAGGAATAGTAAAAATGTGAAGGGGGCCCTAACTTGGCAACTTTTAAGCCCCCTGACTCAGTTGCAGGAACATAGGAAGCTGCCTTATACAGAGCCAGACCAGGATCAGCCCATTGAGCTCAATGTTGTCTACACTAACTGGCAGCGGCTGTCCAGAGTTTCAGGCAGGGGTCTCTCCCAGCCCCATCTGGAGATGCCAGGGACTGAACCAGGGACCTTCTGAATGCAAAGCAAGTATTCTGCCGCTGAGCTGCAGTCTTCCCCAGGCTGATCTTCTCTTTGCCACCTAGTTTTGTGAGCACCTTGACTTAGACTCTTAGAAATGCATGACTGTATTCAATGCTGTGCCTACTCAAAGCAGAAGCACTGAAATTAAGGTACATGATCAAGTATGGTTCATTACTTTCAGTAGGTCTATTGTAAGAAGAACTTGGTTGACACAACCCATCATTTCCAGGGTTGCTACCTTGGGAGTCCTGCAAGCTGCAGGTGAGAGGTGGCATCTCGCCTCACGCAGAGGCTGAGAAGAAAGTAGAATGTGCTCCCCTCCCATTCCAACCCTGGGACCAAATCTTCTCCTTGACCCATCTGTGTTCTTACCACTGGAAAAGCTCACGATGCCTTCTTCAACCACCAAGGTGGGCATTGCCCCACTGCCCTGGAGCATGGACACAACCTTCTCATGGGAGCAGTTCCTGCAGAGCGAGAGAAAGACTCTTGTGACATTTCAAGGAGAGCCACAGCCGCACAAGGAAAGCCCTTCGAGGAAGGGCAGGTGGGTACTGCGCTGAGCAGGTTTGCTCAAAGTAGGACAGCGTTCATTGACCTGGTGCCCTCCAGACACTTTGGACCACAGTTTTCATCAGCCTCTGCCAGCACAGCCAGAGCATCTGGAGACCACCCACCAGGTCAACAAAGGCTGAAGCAGGATAATGCATCTCCTTCTTGGGATGCATGGGATTCCAGAGGGGCATTGCAGCCTCCCTGGGTGCAGCATTCTAGAGCCCCAGGGGTGATCATGGGTAGACACAAAGGAGCAGCTCCTTCACCTCATATCCAGGCCGTTTAGGAACAAGATCCTGTCCCCAGCTCTCAAGGATGCTTTGTCAGCTGGGCTCCCTAGAGATGGGGGGCAGAGGGAGAGAGAGCACAAATTGATCAGTCATTCAGGACTGGGCAGATGATCCCCTGCCTCAAAAGCAGAGTTTCCTGAAGATACAACACCCACACCAACCACACACCTTTCTCTTCCCTGGTTGCATTTATGGGCTTAAAGTTTGGTCAGAGAAATGAAAAACACACAGAGAACTTGGAGTTAACCTGCAAGTGCCATTTCTGGAAATGAAACCATCAGTGGTATTCTACAGGACACCTTGGTTCTCCTTACCAGGCAAGACGGACTCTATCCACACTGGGGCATGTCCTCGTAACGTAAACCCAAAGCTCCTGCTGCCTTTGTAGACACGAACAGTCCTGGGGGGAAACAAGCAAGTTACTAGTCCTTATCAGTGGCAGAGCTTCATGCTCCAGCACCGGGGGGGGGGGGCGGACAGCAGGCAGGGGCGGGGCTGGCACATGTCCTGGGGGCAGGTCATGCCACCTGCAGAAGCATGGTGCCCAGCACAGGCAGGGGGGCAGCCGCGATGGCACCCTACCAGGATCGTGCTGCCAGGGGCAGTGTGCTCCCCCCGCACTCCTCTTCCTCCGCCATTGGTCCTTATGTTGGTTGGCACTGGGGCAAGAACTTCAGAAACTCCAGGGAAGAAGAAGCCTTTTTCTGACTTCTATTCTCCAGCCCCACCTCCCTTTCCTTGTGAATATGAGTCTCCTCTCCCCCCCCCTTTTTTAAAAATAATAAAATGTTGTTAAGACTTTTCATAACACAATAAAACAAATTAACTAACCTAGCCAAAAGAAGAAAAGAAAGAACCGAGAAATGAAAAGAATTTAAAGTCCTCTCTCACAGGTATATCTTAAAACTTTTGTCCCATACAGAAAAGGTTGTACCTTCTCAGCTCTCACCTTCCCCCAGCCTAGGAGATCTCGCCTCCCCTGCCCCCTTCAACAACCGTCTATCTGACAGGGGTCAGCAACCTTTTTCAGCAGGGGGCCAGTCTACCATCCCTCAGATCATGTGGTGGGTTGGACTATATTGGGGGGGGGGATGAACGAATTCCTATGCCCCACAAATAACCCAGAGATGCATTTTAAATAAAAGCGCACATTCTACTCATGTAAAAACACCCTGATCCCCAGACTGTCCGCGGGCCGGATTGAGAAGGCAATTGGGCGGCATCCGGCCCCCGGGCCTTAGTTTGCCTACCCCTGATCTATCACCATCATTGGCATGCAATTCTTCCCAGTTCTGCCATTACTACCTCTGACTGTGGCTAGTGGCGGCCTTCCCCAGCTCTATGAGGAAGAGGCTCACGCACCCTCAGTGCACCTTGAACTTGGACATCAGGGTCGCAGTTCCTAGCATGGTTAGTAATTCTCAAGCAAGGTCCTGCGTCAGATAATGATATACTGGATGGCTGAAGGAGAGAGACATAGAGATGGTCCCCTCTGCTTGTTGCCATGGTTGTTGTCCCCACTATTGATGGCTTGCTGTACAAAGGAAGGTCGATGTGGCATGCTACCTATGCACACCCCACAGCATCGGCATCAAGAGCATGGGGAAGGCCATCAGCTTAGGGAAATGTGACAGATTGTTATTTCAAAGCCAGAGCTTCTTTGTTTGTTTACGACATTTCTATTTAACCGCAGGTGAAACAACAGCAGATGGAATCAGGATTCAAGGTGACCTTAACAGGTTGGAGAACTGGGCCAAAACTAACGACATGAATTCCGACCGGGACAAAGGTAAGGTTCTGCAATTAGGCAGGAACAAATGCAGGATGGGGGACACCTGGCTTGACAGCAGTGCATGTGAAAAGAATCTAGGTGTCTCAACTCTACAATTCTAGGATCAACTGCTGGCAGCCTTGCACTGGAGAGAGGCCTGGGCACCTGTTAATTCAAAGGTAGCCAATGTGGGGCCCTCCAGTTGTTAGAATCATAGAAGGGAACCTGAGGATCATCTAGTCTAACCCCCTGCAGTGCAGGAATATGCAGGTGCCCCATACGGGGATCAAACCTGCAACCTTAGCATTATCAGCACCACCCCCTAACAAACAGAGCTATCCTATGAGACTACAACTCCCATCAGCTCCAGCACACATGGCCATTGGCTAGGGAGTCTGGAGGGCACTCCATTGACTATGCTCCTGTGCTAAATAAGCCCATACATAAAACAAAACACTTAAGAAGAATCACCCAGGGGTTTGTTTTGCAGTCCTTATGATTCTGTGGGGATGACTTCTTCCTTCATTCTATAGATTTACAGATCTATACTGTAATGCAAACACCTGCAGTGAGTTCCAAAGGTCTGTGGGAAGGGGGAGTTACCTGCGAGCAGCCCCTGAGCCCACATTGCTGGCAATGAGGGAAGTTGCCTTCCTCAAGCTTTTGCCGTTCTCCTCGTGGCTCCTCGGCACTGAGCTGGCCCGCGTGGAGACCAGGAGGCGCTCGTGGTGGTCCTCGCTGCGGCTGCGCCTCAGCCGACTGGCAGAGTGCTTGCTCTTGGCATGGCACAGTTTGCTGATGAGGCTCTGGGAGACCACCTCGTCGAAGCGCTGTCGGTGTTTCCTGGGGATGAAGATCCTGGAGAACATGGCAAGGGAGAAGAGTTAGGAAAGTGGCAGAGAAAGGGCAGGGCAGGTTCCAGGAATCCAGAGCCTTACAAACCCATCACGGCAGAAGAAAACCCAGCATTTATAAGAGCACAGAGGGAGGTGAAGCAGAGTCCTCTGATCCTCAGCTGTTGCGTCCTGTTATTATCGGAATCAGATGCACAGCTCGTCCTCCTGAATGCTGGATCTAAACACCTTGCAAAGAGAGGAACGAGCTTCTGAGCTCACTACAGCCATGTGCCGCTTGCAATTTGGTGCCTTTGGCTGGCTGGTGTATCACCAGCTACCCTTTTATTCTCCCAACATAGGAAGTAAGTCGGATCTGGCAAGTGAAATCTGCACACGGGTGACACGCTTGCCGTTTGCAAGCCAGCCCCAAAGTGTAGAGTATTTTTAAAGCTCAACTCACAGATGGTGTTTTCTCTTCACTACGGTCTGACAGCAAAATCACAATGAGCTCACCAGCCCCGCATCCCACCCTGCTGAAGGCATCTTTGCTGTGCTTGGCATTCAGGAACGCAAACGCCCACGCCAAGCCTACCCACGCAGGCAGAGCAGCTGAGGACGCTTTGGTCTTTTTGCAGGGCTACTCAGCAGCTACCAGGATGCCCAACATATTGGAACAAAGTCGCTGCCAGGTGGAATCAAGCGTGGGTTTTAATTTCCCATGACCTCTGCAGGAGGCATACAGGTTGAGATGGACCTCACCTGAGGCTAAAGATGTGTGTGCAGAGGTGGGCTCCGTGGAAGACTGATGGCATTGCTGTGAGATAAGGTTTAATTTATGCCAATATACAGGATGAGCATAGGATGAAAGGATGCAGGGGTGGACTACATGACCCTTGGAGTCCTTTCCAGCTCAGCAACCCTACAATTAACACTCCGACGGGGCCTGTTCCCCACTTGGTGGGGGGGGAGGTAATCACAGGGCTGTTGAAGGGACCCGAAGAGCATACATTGGGCAAAAGATTCCCTGCACTGCAGCGGGTTGGACTAGATGACGCTCATGGTCCCTTCAACTCTACAATTCTAGGGCATCCACCTAACCCCAGTCCTACAATATTTTTCACTGACTGCTTTGTATGCAATTGGGCTATTCCCCCCCTCCACATGTGGCAGAGGTTGCAGGGCATGTGGGGCACCAGCTGGCAGACCGCCTGAGAGGCTCCTGCCACTTGAGGCACCAGCCCCACCCTGCCTAATGGCTAGGCAAGTTCTCCTCACCACAGGCGTTCTTTGCATCGCAAATGGCTTTGCCTGAGGGGGGTCACCACCGCCCTCCCCTTTCCCCTTCTTGCTCCAGAGATGAGAAGGCCTTGCACCTTTCTCCTCCTCTAGCCTTCTTGGTTCTCCCTGCCTTTCCCTTCTGTCTCCAGTGCCTGAAGCCCAGGCAGGCAGCCTCCCCTCCCTCTCCCCCTTCTCCTGCCTCTTTCACAGAGCTGCCTGTTTCCCATGGAGGTGACGCCACTGCAGCTTCTCTGAGGAAGAGGGCTCCCAAAAGCACCAATTAATTGGCCTCAAATTACATCCTGTGATCAGGGGGAGAAACTTCACACAGCAAAAGTATTAACAGCAGCAGCGGGAACAGCAGCTATTCTAGAAAAGGCAACACGTACTAATAGTTCACCCTTCGCAGAGTTACCACTCCTGGCTGCCCTTAACAGTGCCCAGAATAATTTCAGGTGAAAAAAAAATATGCTTGGAAGGAATTGTATGTATGCAGCCGATTGATTTTGTTGCTGGGCTTAGCTGGACAGAAGGCCTGCCCCGGGGGGCTGCTGGATTTTGCGGCCCCTTCCTCCACCCCACCGGTACAAAGTGTGTTGCTCAGGGCATGGACCAGTGATATATTTCCCTGGCGTTAAAAACTTAAGATGAGCCTGTCATAAGGCCAAGGGCCCGTTCAGTCCAGCATCCTGTTCTGACAGTGGCCAACCTGATGCCTCTTCTGAGAAACCCACAAGCAGCGCCCAGGTAGACGTCAATAACCTTTTCCTCCATGAATTTGTCTGATCCACCTTGAAAGCCCTCCATGTGAGACCCATCACTGCTTCCTGTGGCAGTGAGTACCACAGTTTAACTATACAGTCGCTCACTTGAATCCCTCTCCCACTGAGGCAAAAAGGAAATTGAATGAAAATAAGGCTGGTGGCCAGGGAGGAGGGTTGTGGATGGGAGGCAGGAGAGGGGAGGAGGGGAGGAGGAGGAGGGGAATGGTGACCAGTGCGCTGCTTCTGGGCCTAGATCTGCTGCCACTCCCAATGGCCTGGAGGCTGCTGCCCAGAGGCAATTGCTCCACCTTGCCTCAAGGGAGGGCCGGCCCAGCCCTCTCCTGATTTGTAGTCAAGTGATGGGCCCAGAATGGCACAAAATCAGAGAGAAGTAGCGGGGGGTGGGATATTTCTATCTGCTTTCTCTGCACCATGCACCCCTACCATGCCTCTATTTTCTTGCCTTTTTTCTAAACTAGGAAGCCCCAGAGGCTGCAACCTTTCCTCATCTTGGGACTAGTCCTAGCCCTTTGATCATTCTGCACAGGTATCGTGCAGTTACGTTTTTGCACAAGAGGGAAAGGCAGGCAGCTGCTCAGGGCCTGGCCTTGGATAACAACCCCTCGAACTTGTTTCAGCTGCTGGGGAGGTTTAAATAGCCGAATAGATGGGCTGAGTCAAAGAGACACATCCATGTCAATGGGGATTGTGCAGAAGACCCTCCTGTAGACTTTGATCTGTCATCTACCAGTCCCCAAACCTCCTGCCTGATGTGGCTCTTCATTTTTCTTCATTCTGGGTCACCTGTTGACAACTCAGTGAGAGCTGGTGGACAGGAGAGGGATGAGTGGGTTATCATTGCAAAAGCAGCTAAAGTGCACCTTGGACCTATCAGCTCCACAGGAAGACACATCTCCAGGTAGATTAAATACATCGCACTGGATTACTCTCAGTTTATAGTGTATAAACCCAGCCAGGCTGCCAGATTGGGGGGGTGGGAGGAGGGATGAAATGCCATAGCCTCAGGGGACTGCGTTAGCTTGAAACTAAGGACCAATTTACCCAGTTATAGCTGCCACAAATTGCTGGACTTGGCCTGGCGGCCAATCTTGCCAATATCTCTGATGCATACTGAGATCCTTGAGGCCCATGTCTCCTGCTGGGAAAGGCTCCAAGGACTGTGTAGAGAGCATCAGAAGGCTGGAGTGGGAAAAGGGATTTTTTTAAGAGCAGAGAATGGCATGGTAGAGGCAGCATCACTCTTCACAAACACAGGAATCCGCCTTACACCAAGTCAGACTATGGTCGCCTTCACGCCATACATTGAAAGCCATATCATACCACTTTGAATAGTCATGCCTTCCCCCAAAGAATTCTGGGAACTGTAGTTTGCAAAGAGTTTGTTGTTAGAAGGCCCTTATTCCCCTTACAGAGCTTCGGCTCTCAGAGTTCCCTGGGAAGAGGCACTGATTGCTAAATCACTCTAGGAACTGTACCCCTGTGAGGTTCTCCTAACAAGTCTCAGAACTCTACACTTCCCAGGATTCTTTGGGAGAAGCCAGGGCTGTTTAAAGTGATATCAATGCTTTAAATGCATGGTGCAAATGTGACCAAATTGGTCCATCTAGCTCGGTATTGCCTACACTGACTGGCAGAGGCTCCCTGTGGGCTTCAGATGGGGACATTCCGCAGTCCTATCCAGAGACGCTGGTCCTGGAATCTGAGGCCTTCTGCATGCATAGCAGACGCTCTACCAATGAGCTGCAACCCTTCCTGTAGGAATGCAAGAAGCTGCCTTCCAGAGTCAGACCACTGGTTTATCAAGCTCAGTGTTATCTATTTTAACTGGAAACGGCTCTCTAAGGTTTCAGGCAGGGAACATGCCCAGCACTGCCAGCAGACGCCATTGAGGGCAAAACAGAAATCGGCCAAGTGAATACAATTGGTCTTAGCGCACATTGTTTTGGGTGGTGGCATTTTTTTTAATTCTGCAATCAAAGCATTGCATCTCATTGATTGCATTTATACCCCACCTTTTCTCCAAGGAGCTTAAGGTGGTGTACATAGGTCTCTCTCCCCCCCCCCCCATCATCATTTAATCCCCACAACAACCCTGTGAGATAGGTCAGGCTGAGAGTGTGTGACTGGCCCAAGGTCACGCAGTGAGCTTCATGTCTGAGTTGGGATTTGAACCCTGGTCTCCCAGGTCCTGGTACAACACTCTAAACATTACACCACAGCAGCTCACATGCAAAATTGATTGTTCTGTTTTGAAGTTTCCTTTGCACTGAAATGAACGTAGGTTGCATAAATAGTTACATAACTCACCATTAAGTAGTGAGCAGTGATAGGAATAACATGGTATTTGGCAGAAACTGAACTGCATTGGAACGAAAACATAGGACAGGGTGGAAATTATTGTTTTTTTACATCGCTCCCCAGGAGTAGCCTTTGATATTGTTGTGACAACTCTGGGAAATGTTTTTGGCTGGCAACAGATGACAGTTCCACGCTCCCCCCCTCCCCCACTATCACTACAGCTTTTTTTATGACGGGTTTAGTAGGGCAACCTCCTGTCTGCATTAATCCCCTCCGTGCATACCCCCTGCTGCCATCTGCCTGGCTTGCCATCGCTTCACATGGCCCAGGGCAGGAAGCCAGAAGAGGGGAAGGGAGGAGAGTGGAGAGAGGCCTCCGATGCTCTGCCAGGTATTTGGGTGACCTTCCCTATTAATAGGCAGAAACTCAGTCCCTGGGGTGCTATCACTAGACTGACAGCTTGGTGGACTCCACAGTCGGCTGGGATGCATCGGAGAGGGGTGGGACCTGCTGCAATGCACCTTTTGGTAACCAGAGAAGATCCTGCCTTCCCTGCTTGGGGAATGTAATACACACTGATCAAGTGGCTTTTGTCCTTCCTCCTCTTCCGAAGGGTGACTCTGCCAGAGGAACAGCCAAGAGGGATGGGAAGAGATGGCACTGAAGAGGCAAAGCACAAAGGGCTAGCAAGGAACCTTCTGTCCCCAACTCCTATCTTCTAAGCAGGCTTTCATAGGATCCTAGAGCTGGAAGGGACCCAGTGGATCATCTATTCCACCCCCACCCCTGCAATGCAAGGGTCTTTTGCAAAGTGAAAACAGCAAGCTTTTTGCTCTAGCTCAACCTTGTCACTTTCTGGCTGGCACTGTCCCCAGGGGACCTTCTGGCCACATGCCATGTGGGCCACTGCACACTCCTTGCCAAAGCCAATGCAAAATTCCTTCAAAGGGGACAGAGCCGGCCGGTCCTACCATGCAGCAGGGGGGAGCAGGGTGCTTCAGGTGCAGGCAGAATTTAGGGAGAGGGATGAGTAGAGGAGCTGGTGTCCAAGAGATGCAGCTTTTTAAAGTTGGCCCTCAAAGGGATGGAGGGTAAGGCAATCTCTTGGGCTGGCCCTGAAGGGGAGTTCCAAAGGAAGAGTGATGCTCCTCAGGAGAGACTGATCAGGCCTTGTTTTGATAGTTGGGAGTGTAAAGCTCCTCCTTCTCCCCAAGCTCTGGGAGCAAACTCTCCTCACTCCAAAGTGGGGGCTCAGCTGGCATTTGCAATCTTCAAAGCCCAGTCAATCGCATTGGTTGACTTGCTGTCAGTTCTGAGTTTTCCAATTCTAGCAGACTTTGAAATAATGGATCAGATTTTGGCTCCCCGCAGTGCTGATGCAAACAGAGGAAAGAAGCTCTGTGGATCAAACAGTGGCTCCTATGATCTGACACACACACACATAACAAAAAAAAATTTTTTTTTACAAAACTGCAAAAGCCCTTCCTTAGCTTGCTCAAGTCTTCTGCAGCAGCTAGAGCAGCTTTCCACAACCTGGTGCCCTCCAAATATTTTATGCTACAAATCCCATCAGCCTCAGCCAGCCTAATCACAGAGCCACAACCTAGAGTCCAAAACATCTAAAGGACACTGGGTTGACAAAAGCGTCATCTCTCTTGATGAATGCAAAGAAAAGTAGACTCTTTATTACTGTGTTTGCAATTGTTCAAGATAAAACCTATTTTGGGGGGGGGAACTACTTTTGACATTTTAATGGACGTTTATTGTTTGTTTACAGATAGTTGCCTTGGTGATATTATCTTGTGTTGATTGCAGTAGTAATTGTATCACCACCCTGTTCATTGTTTTATTGTTTTGGCTCCCACCTGTCTGTCCATTCTCAAAAGTAAGGGCTGCCAGTCTGGTTGGATGGGATCCTTCGCCCACATGCTTGCTTAAGCCAAGGCCGCCTCAGCTCCTGGCATCCAGCACCCCCTGGCCAGCCCCAGAGGCGCCCGCCCTGTGGAACGCCCTCCCATCAGATGTCAAAGAGATAAATAATTACCTGACATTCAGAAGACATCTTAAGGCAGCCCTGTTCAGGGACATTTTTAATATGTAATGCTGTACTGTTTTTAACACTGATTGGGAGCTGCCCAGAGTGGCTGGGGAAACTCAGCCAGATGGGCGGGGTATAAATAAATTATTATTATTATTATTATTATTATTATTATTATTATTATTATTATTTGCCTGTGGAGCTTGTAGTCAGTGTTGCAACAAACAGCTGTGCAAGCCTTTGTGAGGCAGAGATGTGAGAGGGCATCAGAAGAGAGAGGGAAGTAAAGAGGGACAGATGCCAGTGTTGCCTGCGGCACCCCTGACCATCATTCAAGGCATCTTAGGGTGCCCCGGCACACTGGTTGGAAACCACTGCCATAATGAGAAGCCCACAAGGAAGAACCGAACACAAGAGCATTCTCCCCTCCCTTGGTTTCCAGCAACTGGCACTACAGCCTCAGTGTGCTTAGTCTGACAAACAGGAGTCCCCATAAGATCCTCCCATGCCAACAGGCATGAGGCAGGATGCTCAGGGCACTTCCCCCCAAGTCTGAGAAACCAAATGGCTCCCACAGTACTTCACTGGTTCAGCTGAGCAGGGAGTGCTCCAGGTGGGTGGCAGGAGGGGCTGGGAATGAAGGAGTGTCTGTCTTCAGGCCAGAGGGTTGGCCCTGTAAGAATCCAAAATTATCCACAAGGAATCAGATTGCTTGGGAGAGACGGAAAGGGCTCAGTCTGCTCTCAGCCCTTGTTGGAGCAAGTGGCTCCCTTTGAGCTCTCCGTGGTCCTTAAACTCCTACCTTCAACTATGAACTCTAGCACCAGACCAGCAAGCTGTGAAGAGTCCTGGGGAAGAAATGCATTGGAAGGCTGGTCTGAGATGGTTCTTGCTGCCTGAAGTGCAGGACAAAATGCCCCACCCACCCCCATCAGACAGCCCATGTTACAGAAATGAAGTGGACTGGCCCTTGAATCCTTACTTCAACAGCATCCTTCAGGGATTGCACAGCAAGCAAAGCTCTGCCCAGCATCAGCCTCCCCAGGCACCTGCCTCCCTCTGCCTAATGACAGAGCTGGCTCTGGTTCCCAGTCATGACTCAGGCCTTGTGACTATTGCCCCTTGCCAGGCCTATGCAGAGAGGCTTACCCAAATCCCATTTGTTTTATGGGTTAGGGTTATTTATCCAGCAAGCCTCACTGATGGGTGCAACATTTTAATACTGTCACATTTTTAGCAGTTTCTGCTAAAGCAAAACATCCAAGCACAGAAGAAGGAGAATAAATTGATTGTTCTTCAGCTACTGCTAAAACAAACTCTACAGCGTTTTCTTCTGTAGTGGAGTATGGTGTCCCTGATGGGAAGAGATTTAATCTTTGCCAGAGACACAATGCAGCTCAGTTCTAGAAGCACATGTTCCTCTGCAACCTCTGGGCAAGAGGGAAAGACAGTAGCTCGACAAAAGAGGAGGCTGTCTAAAATATGCGACCTGCTGCCCTTGCTAGCCACTGTTGGAAAAGCAACCAAAGTAATAGTGGCAAATCAAAGCCTCCATCATACTGCATTGCAGAAAGGGAATATGCGAAAGCAATAAAATCCACTTGAAGAGCCTTTTGGAAAAGGGAAGCTTAAACATATAAATCATTATGAAAGGCCTCTTGGGAGATGAATACAGATACTCTTAAATTAAGTGTAGCCAAAAAGAACTTTTTAAAGAAAATCTATTGGATGCTGAAACCACAGTCCCAAACCATTGTGGTTTGTTGTGTGAAACTGCAGTGCAAGGGTTCCTTCTGGTCCCTTAACTGAGGTTTACCTTTCCAGGTACTGAAAGAATTGCTCGACATCAGTGCCAATTTTGGAAGTCGGAGTCGGTACCCTGAGTTGTTGTTGTATAAAACCACAATTCTGCTGAGAAGCTGGGTTTTATACATCCAACCATGTCAAGCAAGGGTAAGGAAACAGTGGAGATACAAACCAGAAGGACCCATTTGAGGTTATTAGTTTGAAGACCAGTTTTTGAGTCCATAGTGTGTGTGCAGTCCAGTGTGGTATAGCTGTTAGAGTCAGGCTAGGACCTAGGAGACCAAGGTTCGAATCCCCACTTGGCCATGAGGATTACTGGGCAACCTCATCTGCCTCAGAGGGCTGTTGTGGGGATTAAATGGGGGGGGGGACCACATATACCACTTGAGCTCTTGGGAGGAAGAAGGTGGGATATAAATGCAATATATATGAAATGAAATGAATGAAAAACCAAAATGGAAAGTCCAGGAGGTACAACTTAGGCTGACCTGGTGCCCTTCAGATGTTTTGTACTACAACTCTAATCAGCCCCAGCCAGCAACTTGGAAGGCACAAAGTTGGTGAAGGCTGATCTAAAGCAACGGCAGGCAGAGAAATACCACACTGTCCCTCAAACCCATTCCAATTACAAGAAGAGAAGAGCTCAGGGACAGGGAAAACCCAATAACCCTTTTCTGCATTGCAGGACCCTTTCCCTTCAATTCATGGCAGCCCATAAAGACTGACTGCTGGCTCAGATCCTTATACTTTATGAAGATAAGAAACAGCCTCATCCGTATCCAGATCAGCTACTGGGGATGTTTCCTCAAGCAGAGATGCTACAGATAAACCCCAAGACTTTTGGGGAGCAAATTAAGTAGAGGCCTGAATCTTTTACTGTGCCCTGCGTGTTTCTGGGTAAGAAATACATTTGGGGGGAGGGGGATGAGCAGCAGGAGTGATCTGAGTCACTAGGTAAGGTATTAATTTGAGGGAATAATTTAAGATGACCTAATTTAGAGATGATTTGGGAGGGTAATGAACTGTGGTACTTGGAGGGGAACTGAACTGATCTGCAAACCTCAGAGGCTGCCATGTACCAAGCCGAACCATTGATCCATCTAGCTCAGTATTACCTACACTGACTGGCAGCAGCTCTCCAGAGTTTCAGGCAAAGGACATTCCCAGCCCTACTTAGAGATGCCATCAGGGATTGAACCTGGGACCTTCTAAAGGTAAATCAGGCACCCCGCCACTGACCTATTTGCAGCAGGATATTTAGGGAAATTAATGGGGGTATACAAATGAAAGAGGAATTGGGGTGAGGTATTCTGGGCTGGGCTGCAAATTAAATAAAGGATTGAATTGGAATTTATCTGAAGAGGAAATCGGTTAATTTGCCTTCTGTGGCATTCTAGATCCACATCTGTTCATATGAACTGGGATGGGCAGATTTCATACAAATATGCATCTCTGGTCCCATGCCCCAAATCTTTTAGGCCCCTAGCAACATCCCCGAATGCAGAATCTTCACCCCAGACCTATGCCCATTCCCCATGCTATAAATCTCTGTAATGCTGTCACTATAAGCAAAGCAGTTTGGCTGTCTCACAAACTCACCAAAAAAAAATTGCAAATACTTCAGTGAACTAATTACTGATTTTGCAGCATACTGTGCTTGTCATGCTCACCCTGAAATGGTGACCCAAAATAGGCAAGACTGACTGTTATATTTATAGAGGACTGGCCAAAGTAGGTGAAAGAGAACGCAAGCGTTTGAGTTTCACATAATTCTTCATTGGGGATGTAGCAGTCTTTCAAGTACACACAGAGCACTGCTGAGTTTCACAAGTGACTGGAAAACAGTTGCCTTGCTAGGTCTGATAATGGCAAAAGCTGGAAAATCTGAATTGATAGCAGGCTGCTTGCAAAGCTAGCCTTAAAAGTGCAAAAAGTGCAAATGTTTTCCAGTAGCTTGGAACCCACCAAGCTGACTCTAGTGAGTTCACTTTCCCTTCCACCAAGGGAAGAATTCTTTGAAGACTGAAAGCTTGCATACTTCTACCCTTATCTGCCCATTTCAGTTTTTCCAAGTTTCTTATTTTTCCAGCTTGCCACTTTTCTTCACGAGTGTGATTTTAAAAAGTCCTCATCAGAATTCATCAACATTACAGGACATGTTTCTCCTAAATATATACATTTTGAATGTAATTTGCACATTTTTACAAACTCATTTAGTGGATTTTTGGTACGTTATTTTCACATATACGCACACTTTCCCCCAACGTATAAATTTTCATATGCATTTTTGTGGGGGGGGGGAGAACCCAGCTTTTGCAATCCAAATATCAACCGATAGATGTGTTTCTATCTGCATGTTGGTTCCCCAACTGAAAATCAGGTAAGGTTCACACTACAATGCAAACTGATCTGAACTGAATTTCTCCACCCATATCAGCCTGAGCTGGTTCAAATATTTTGCCTTTACTCCCTCCCTCTTCAGATTGTAATAACGGAGGGGATTGGGTGTCTGACTGCGATGTGTCTAGATCAGTGGTAGAGCATCTGCTTTGCATGCAGAAGTTTCCAGGGTTCAATCTCCAGTGGCATCTATAGATACAGCTGGGGGGTGGAAGTCCTTGCCTGAAACCCTGGAGAACCACTGCTGCGAGTCAGTGTAGACAACACTAAGCTAGATGGACTGTTGGTCTATGTGAGCTGTGCCAGTGTAATGCATGCACCCAGAAAGAACCTATTCTCACATTAGTGGGGGACCAAGAAGCTTTAGGATCACGGGTCCAGAATCACTATTTTGAAAAAATCCTTTCCCAAAAAGTGTAGCACCCAGCTTCTCTGCAACCCCCCTGCAGATTTAATAGCAGTCCAAAGTCATCTCAAGCTTTGAGCATCAGCAGTCTCCATCATCAAGATTACCCACCAGCAGCCCCTAACTGCCCCGTCTTGCCACAACATCTGGTCACCCCCGCTGACCTTGGTGTGTGACAGTAACCCCATGGTGTCCAGGCCACCGTTTCCCTGGTAACAAGAGCCCGGAAATCCCTTTTTGTCATGAAATGCTTTGGACCGGAGGACTCTCATGTGTCTACCGGACTGCAGCAGAATTGTAAGTCTAAAATAAAAAGTTTGTCTCTCTCTCTCTCCCTCTCCCTCTTTAACCGGGTCACATCTGCAAAAGCCGGTTGTTTTCTTTGCTTCCTTTTCTCCTTGCTCCTAGAGGATGCCAGCAAACCTTTGCAGATGCAGTGTGCTACAATTCATTGCAGAATTAAGTGGTTTGAGTAAAAAATCATAAAGGCATTCTCTCTCTCTCTCTCTCTCTCACACACACACACACACAGAGCCTTCTGAGTCCAAGAAAAGACCAATTTGCCACTTACCCAAGACAGCTCATCTTCCGATTCTGTCGTTCTTCTCTCGCATCCTTGAACGGGAGACTAAAAATGTGCACTTTTCCAGTGTGTGCAAACCATATGGCAGTGTTGGGGGGGGGGGTTTAGAGAGACACACAAACAGGAGAAGCACGTGCTCAGCCCCTCACCTCCCCGCCCCAGCCAAACGGATAAAGAAAATGTCAGCAAATTAAAATCAGATAGAGCTTAATTCTGGATAAATAGGTTGGAAATCCATGGGAGCCAGGAAAAAAGAATAAAACAAATAAATAAGCAAACAAATAATAATGATTAAAGGGGAAGGGGGGGATGAGTCTAGTGGAGAATGTGGGGGGGGGCAGATGCAGGGGGTCGTTGATCCAGCCAGAGGATTTAGCATGTGTCAGATGTAGGGAGTCAGGGAGGATGCTACAAGCAAAATGCTATGCAAGGAAGATATCAATCGCTCCTGCGAAAGAGGAGGGTAGTGTACTGTATATAACACAAGAGGCTGTCCGGAAGAGTAGCAGTTCTCCCACCCTGCTCCGCTTGGTGGTGGAAATCAGCAATGAAGGAAGATCCAATCAGGCAGCTACAGAAGGTTCTTGTCTCTCCTTGGAATGTCAGAGATGCATTGCTGGGCATGGGAGACTACGGCCGCAGTCAAGGGTGCGCATGGAGGGAGATGGGGAATTATTAACTATCTCACACCACACATGCATTAACACAGACACACACACACAGGCACTCTCCCTCCCCCAAAGCAAAAGCAGCAGGAAAGTTGTCTCAGTCCCACAGCACAAGTAGCAGAGCTGAGCATGATATCAGAGCCCAACCCTGGAATCCACTCTGCGTGGTGTCAGTGCTCAGCCCTGGAAGGTTCCAAGAGAGAACAATAGCAGCAAAGTCTCTGCCACGGTCTCATTGTCTGACCTTGAGCAAGATTCTCTCTCTCTCTCTCTCTCTTGCTCGCTCTCTTTTCGACTCAGTTTTCCCATATGGGTAATGGGGCCACAGAGGCCCACCTCATAGGGCAGTTCTGAGAGCTCTAAAGCTTTTAAAGCAGTACTTTTTTAAATAAAAAAGCAACATAGTAAAGATAATTGCAGTTTTCTGTTTTCCAACCCCCCACCCTCCCAATCCATTTTTCATTTTGTGTTGTGTCTTTTAGTTTCTACACATGAGGGCAGGGGACTGTCTTCTCATTCACTTTTGTAAGCTGCTTTGGGAGTTGTTTTTGGATGAACAGCAAGAGAAAAATATTGTAAATAGATAAATGATATTAATAATGTGTCAAAGAAGGTAAAATTATGGCATTGGCACTCTCACGAAGCAAGAGGCAACAAGATTCTCTGACCCACAAAGTACCTGAGTATGGGCTTTATTAGAAACTGCCCAGAAACCTAGAAATTCTTTTTTAAAAATCAAGATGGATAGAGGATGTTAGAAAGAAGCCAGATTTTCAGTTGGAAATATAAAGCCCATTTCTGAGCACCGCAGTTTAAGAAGGATGTTGACAAGCTGGGACATGTGCAGAGGAGAGTGGCCAAGATGATCAAGGATCTGGAAACAAAGGCTACTGATCTACGGTTGAGGGAGTTGGGTCCGTTGAGCCTGGAGAAGAGAAGGCTTAGAGGCGATGTGATAGTCACCTTCAAATATGAAAAGATGGAGCATGTTTGTTTTCTGCCGCTCCAGAGGGTAGAACCCAAACCAAATGACCAGGAAGGAGATTCCAATTAAACATTAGGAAGACTTTTCTGATGGTAAGAGCTGATTCGACAGTGGAACGGACTCCCTGAGAAGGTGGTGGACTCTCCTTCACTGGAGGTTTTTAAGCAGAGGTTAGATGGTCATCTGCCAGAGCTTCCTGAGCTGCGATTCCTGCATTGCAGGGGGTTGATGGGACCTTTGGTTCCCTTCTAGGATTCTAGATTTTAGTGTTGCTAGCTTAGACTAATGGAGAGGAGAATGTTGCCCAGATGAAGTCGCCTTCCCAGCCTGCACTATGTCTTCCCCTCTCGTATCCCCGGGGATTATTCCGCAGTGGGGCACTGTCTGCACGTGAGGCTCATAGCAGGGATTAGAGACCCTGGGAGCTCCTGGTCATTAAGCAATCAGGCCTCCATCTGGCCCTGTTTTCCCAACTCCTGCTTGTAATCTGTGGAACCAGGAGAAATTGCAATATCCAGGGGAAAAATTCACAAAGGGTTAGGCATAGTGGGATGCCAACTAACCACACAGCCTGAGCTTAAGACAAACCTGATTCCATTTGCCAACATTCTTCCCGGTCTCTTGAGCACAATCCTGGATATTACGGCATCTCAAACCTGCCACATTCTGTTCTCTGTTTCCCACCCCCAGCAATGTTATCTGGGCTTAACTGAATAATTGCAACTTTAAAAATAATAGAATTAACCAGTCCAAATGCCATCATCCCACAGTCCCAAAGAGAGGGGTGGGAGTGCTTACGTGCAGAGTACGCAGGTAGGAATCGGGAAGAAATTTGGTTTGGTTCACCATTTAATGCCAACACACCTAATATGTGAACTGAAATACAGTGATCCTTTTGACCTTTGCATTTGCTCTGAATTCAGCGATGCAGTTCTCCAACCAAACGGTGTGGGCAAGTATGTGTGGGCAAAGGATTCATATATACTGGTGAAATGGACATGCAAAAATGTGTGATGTTAGGGGAAATTCCTTGCAAAAATGTCCACATTAGGCAAAATTCCATGCAGAAATTTGTATGTTCAGGAGAAAAGCACCCTCAAAATTCTATGGGGACTTCCTTTATCTAAAAAAAAATGTAAGCTGGTGCAAGAAAGTGGCAGACTGAGTTGAAAACTGGAAAACAGAGAAACTGAGAGATCCTGGAATTGGCAGATTCACCCATCCTGGCTTGCAGGAAGAGATGGAAGAGGATAACAGGGGCAAAGCAGGCCCAGTGGCGTAGCGTGGGTTGTCAGCACCCGGGGCAAGGCAAGTAATTTGCGCCCCCTAACCCGTGGATTTTAGCAGGGGGCAGAGAGCTGCGAGTGCGAGCGTCCCCCCCTAGATGTTGCGCCCGGTGCGGACAGCACCCCCCCCTGCACCCCCCACGCTATGCCACTGAGCAGGCCAGCAGGAAGGTAAGATGAGCCCTGCAGCTGGATCAGGCCAAAGGAAGCCCATCAAGTCCAGCATCCTTTTCTCACAGTGCCCAACCAGATGCCTGTGAAAAGTTCCCAAGCAATAAAAACGTAAAGGACCCCTGACAGTTAAGTCCAGTTGCGAACGACTCTGGGGTTGCGGCGCTCATCTCGCTTCACTGGCCGAGGGAGCCAATGTTTGTCTGGGTCATGTACCCAAGCACAAAAAGCAACCAGTTTCCAGCATCTGGCATTCAGAAGCATCACTGCCTCTGATATTGGAGGCACTGACGGAGGAAGAGGGGTGCGGGGGGAGTGCACCGCCCCTGGCAGCGTGATCCCGATAGGGTGCCATGGCGGCTGCTCCCTCGCCCGCGCTGGGCGCCACGCACCTGGTGGTGGCGTGCCCCGCCCCCAGGACGTGCACCAGCCCCGCCCCCTCCTGCTCTCCGAATGAAGCTCCGCCACTGGTTTGAGGTACAACACAGCCATCAGGGATAGCCATTGAAGAAATCAGGTGTGCTGGGGCACTCAAAGCCCTTTGTGTCACTCATCTCATATGCCTATGGTGCATGAAGGTTATCAACAAGGGCAGGGAGGATAACATAGAGAAGGTGTCCAAAACTCAGTACCTGATATTGTCTATAAGGAGGTGGTGCGAGTCCTTGGTGAGGATCATGGGGAGGGCGTAAGCTAAGTAATCAACCTTCCTCTCAGCTGCATATTGCTTTAAGATGGTGAACATCTTCTCTTTCACCTCTGGTTGGTCACCCAGGATCTCTTGCACCTGCACAAAGGACAGAGCAAAGGGGGGAATGGTGGAGGTTGCAATTTAAATTTGTTATGTGAGATCGTAAACCACTTTGCTGTTGTTTTTGGAAAAATGAAACTGTGGTGTTTTTTACACAAAAATAGAGAGATAAACATTCCACCCACCACCTCCAAAAGGCCTCCAGACCTAGAAACAACAAACTTTTCAAGGTAGCAAATTCCTTTCCTCTGCATTCTTGTTTTAGGTACCTGGAGTCTTTATTGCTAGTGTTATTCTCTATGGACAAAACGGGACCTGTCAGGGTGACTATGACAGGCCTAAAATGCTTTGCTGTAGAGGCTCCAAGTTAAAAAGGGAGAGAGAGCAGAAAGGCAATCCCAGCCCATTATGGGGAGATGGGGTATTGGGCTTTTGACCACCCAATCTGTTTTTTTCAGGCTGAGAATAAAAAGTTTATAAGGTCACCCTTGGGTCAACTGCATAGCGAAGGGTCTGCTCCAATGATGGCTGCAATATGGTGGGCAAATTCTGGTGCTCACCAGAAGAGGGCAGCAGAGAACCTTCAAAGCATTTTAAAAACAAAACTCCACAATGCGCACCCCACATGACCCCGACTCCAGTACCAGGTGTGCCCTTTTTTAGTCTACAATAATTGCAGATTGTTATCACCTTCCCCAGGCCAGGACCTCTCCCCAAACTCTACTCCTCATTTCCCCTGTTCTGCACTCTCATCAGAGGCTAGAATGTGCTCCTGAATTATAGTCATGTCTTTTGAGTGCCTGAATAGAGGATGGATAGATATATATTTGGTATTTGTATGGCTGGGACAACATGCAATGAGCATGTGCAAAAGGAAGGGTTGCTCCACCCACTGTGGCCTCTGGCTCCACCCACCATTGGCAAATGCCAGCCCGGAAGTTTGCCCACAGAGGCATGGGGCCCTCAGGCTGAAAAGGACTCCCTTCTTTTGCTTTAACAGAAGGTGCAAGCTGACCTCTCTCATCCCTCTTGTTGGGTCCCTTTTAGAGAGCTAGTATGGAGCCTGGTATGGAGCCTATTCTGCCCCCACAGGGTTCAGTTATTTAGTAATAGCAAATCTGTGTACAACGGTACATCGGGTTAAGTACTCAATTCATTCTGGAGGTCCGTTCTTAACCTGAAACTGTTCTTAACCTGAAGCACCACTTTAGCTAATGGGGCCTCCTGCTGCTGCCGCGCTGCCGGAGCACGATTTCTGTTCTCATCCTGAAGCAAAGTTCTTAACCCGAGGTACTATTTCTGGGTGTAACCTGAAGCGTCTGTAACCCGAGGTACCACTGTATTAGTATTAGGTAGAAGGAATAACAATGCTGCCCCTTTAAGAAAAGATTGCACCTTTCCCCCTTTTTAGACCCCGAGGCAGGTTGGGAAATGTAGGCACAGAAATAGCCTACTTTCTATTGGCTCTGTCAGAGAGCGGGCAAATACCTCCTTTCTATTGGCTCTGGCCAGAGTGGGAAGAAACCTCCCTGCCTTCTAGTGGCAGTCTAGTTATGGCAAACCCAAGAAGAAGGGTGAACCCATCCTTGCAGAGCTCCACAGAGAACTTCATAAAAAGTTTATAATCATCTACATTCAGAGCCATAGAACAGCTTATTTGTATGTGAGCAATATTTCTACATGTGCCTTGATTATCTTCAATTAATCTATGTAGGAGAGTTTTGTTAATACTATCCAGAAAGAGAGAGAGAGAGAAATCTCCAGATGAAACAGAACCCAACCTGCTCACTGCTGCAGATCAAATGGCAGTTAAAGTGACAGCTACAAAGCCCAGCTCAAGTTTTATTAAGTATCTCTATCTGGTTTTTACACCAACATTCAATGGGAAAGGAACGAGAAATTCAACTCAGGTCACATTCAAAGGCAGACTTGCCTAAATCACCTTTTCTAAAACAGTATGCAAACCCATCCTTGGAAATGCATGCTTTTCTGAATTTTGCAATGCAGTTCTCTAGTCAAGTAACGTGCAAAACTGCATTTACAATGTGCATACAAATGCATGAGTTAATGAAAATAACAGAAAAATGCATCATATTGGGCAATGTTGCATGCCCAGATGCGTATAATAGGAGAAAACAGCACTAAATACTGATGAGTTTTTGAAAGGATTATATGCATATGTGGTGTGGAAATGTGGAGAACTGAACACAAAATTGAAAAAATGAGAAACAAAGAGAAACCGAAATTGAGAGATGCGCCTCCTCCGCACACAACCAGTTGCCAGGACACTTTACCAAAGTGAGAGTTAAAATGCAACCAAGTATCAGCAAACTGCATCTGACCACCCAGCACTGATCCACAGCAGGGTGGGAGCTCAGACTCCCCTTCGCCCTTTTCTGCAAGATGGGCAGAGGTGAAGCCAGGGAGCACCAGCCCCTCTGGCACTCTGTCCTTTGCGCTAAAGCCTGCCCACATCTGGGTGGGTCTTGAAGCGCAGGAGGAACAGAGGGAAGGAAAGCACCTCTCATCGCCAGCGCACTCTGGCCTGAGCAGAGCCCAACTGCCCCCAAACACTCTGTGTGGGTACTTTCAAACACTGTCCCAGTTTGGACATCACACTAAGCTATGGTTGACAAGAATGAGCCAGGTTCAGGAATGGACAAATCTATCCGTTTTGGTTTCTAATATCTCTAGTCTTAAGTTTGCTTCACTCCATTTCCTTCAGACATTTGCAAAAGAAAGTATGGTTTGTTTAAAGAAGCCTGATTGATATGAAGAACAAACAAGCCATATGAACAAACCATACTTAACATGAACCACAGTTTAGGGTTTGGGCAACACACTAAACTGTGGCTGGTGGGAAGTCAAAGCAAAAGCTTCTGAACTCCTCCTCTCACCCTCATCAGAAGGATGGGGTAATATGGAAGCACACGCAATACATGTTTGCAGTGGCTCATTCTTAACATTTTAAGCTGCATTTCAGGGTGATGTACAAATGCAGCTGTACACCCCTCATTTGACCTACTACAGACATTTTGTGCATACTTTCAAAAGAGCGGTAGGTTGTGTCATGACCCCGTCCTCAAGGTCCCAGTGTTAATTTGAGGAGGACTCTGGTTCAAATAATGCACGTCACCCCACTTGAGGAGTAGCCCTCAGCACTGCCTGCTACACTGCCCTGGCCTGTGGATGTGGTGCAGGCACAGGCAAACTCGGCCCCCCAGATGTTTTGGGACTACAACTCCCATGATCCCTAGCTAACAGGACCAGTGGTTAGGGATGATGGGGACTGTAGTCCCAAAACATCTGGAGGGCTGAGTTTGCCTATGCCTGGTGTGGTGGCTCTCCCATCATACTCAGAGTCAGATTCTCTGCAGCCTCCCTGCTCTACAACCACATACAACTGCAGAATAAGCTACATAACATTGACATATTGCAAACAGTACTCCGGGGGGGGGGGAGGCAAAATCACTGGAAGGTCAAGGCTTTATAGCCTTTTGAAGGCATCAGATGATTCCAAGCCTTTGCTGAGACAACCTCTTCAAGGGAAGTAGATCAAGGGAAGTAATAGTGCCACTGTATTCTGTTCTGGTCAGACCTCACCTGGAGTACTGTGTCCAGTTCTGGGCACCACAGTTCAAGAAGGACACTGACAAACTGGAACGTGTCCAGAGGAGGGCAACCAAAATGGTCAAAGGCCTGGAAACGATGCCTTATGAGGAACGGCTAAGGGAGCTGGGCATGTTTAGCCTGGAGAAGAGGAGGTTAAGGGGTGATATGATAGCCATGTTCAAATATATAAAAGGATGTCACATAGAGGAGGGAGAAAGGTTGTTTTCTGCTGCTCCAAATAAGCGGACACGGAGCAATGGATCCAAACTACAAGAAAGAAGATTCCACCTAAACATTAGGAAGAACTTCCTGACAGTAAGAGCTGTTCGACAGTGGAATTTGCTGCCAAGGAGTGTGGTGGAGTCTTTGGAGGTCTTTAAGCAGAGGCTTGACAACCATATGTCAGGAGTGCTCTGATGGTGTTTCCTGCTTGGCAGGGGGTTGGACTCGATGGCCCTTGTGGTCTCTTCCAACTCTATGATTCTATGATTCTTCCCTGACTCACTAGGAGCTCTCCCAGGTCCTTATGCTCTTGACTCACCAGAACTGTCCAAGGTCCTGATCTGCCTTGCCCTAGTCTCTGGTCCTATTCACCCATTTCCCCTGCATTCCCCTGGGACACAGCAGAACAGGATAGGTTTCTCCACCCCTGCAACAATCCATCCGCAATGTCGGCATGGTTATGGGAGCTGGAGTGAGATGCATAAGCAGAAGAGAGGGAGCTGTTCACATCCCCCCTGGTGCTCGTCCCACTTTGATGCTCTCCAAAGCCAATTATCACAGGCTTTTTGTAACCTATATCCAGAAACCACAAGGTACCCAGCAGTTTCAAGGCACCATCATGTGACCAGGATGGAAGTCCTAATGAGGCACCAGACATTTCAAGGTTACTACATCTGGAGCAGTGACAGCAAGAAAGGGGTCTCTTCAAGGAAGCTGCCTTGCATCCCTTTCCATCCCTCATGATGGGGAAAGCAGGATTCTTTGGAAGACAGAGAAGGGAGCTCAGTGGTAGAGCAGTGTGAAACCCTGGAGTGCTGCTGCTGGTCAGTGTAGACAATACTAGGCTACATGGGCCAATGGTCTGACCCAATATGAGGCAGTTTCCTATACAGTATTCTTAATCTACTGCCCATTCTCGACAATGAAACTTTCCCATAGGCATTGGGCTGCAGTAACAGTCTTGCTCACAGTCACAGCCTTCAAATCCATAGCATAAACAACAGGATATACATCAGAGACAAACACAGGACCAGATTTTGCAGCAAAATCCAGAGGCAAATCCTGTCCCCATATTCACTTTGGCAACACATAAGAACATAAGAAAAGCCAGTTAGATCAGGCCAGTGGCCCATCTAGTCTTGCATCCTGTTCTCACAGGAGCCAACCAGATGGGCCAGTGGGAAGCCAACAAAGATCTGAGCACAAGAGCAACTCTCCCCTGAATTCCAGCAGCTGGGATTCAGAGGCATTGCTCCCTCTGGCCATAGAGGCTATAGTCTAAACCCCCATGAATTTCTCTAATCCTTTGTTGAAGTCATCCAAGTTGATGGTCATCACTTTCTCCTGTGGCAGCGAGTTCCACAGTTTAACTCTGTGCTGTGTGAAGAAGTTGGATGTCCATGAAGTCTAGTGCCATGCATCATTTTAGAATAATTTATCATGTCACCTGACTCAAATCCCCCCCTAACTATAAAGTCCCAAATGCTGCAACCTTTCTTCATAGGGGAGTCATTTTGATTGCCCTTCTCTGAACCTTTTCCAACTCCACAATATCCTTTTTGAGATGAAGTGACAAGAAACTATACACAGTATTTCAAATGCAGTTGCACCATAGATTTGTGTAACAGCATTATGATATTGCCAGTTTTATTTCCAATTTCTTTCCTAGTGATTCCTTGCATGGAATTTGCCTTTCTCACAGCTGCTGCACAAAAGGTTGACATCTTCATCGAACTATCCACAAAGGTCGTGTTCTTGGCCAGTCACACCAGTTCAGACCCCATGAGCATGAAATTAAGATTTTTTTGCCCCAGCATGCATCACTTTACACTTGTTTATATTGGATTGCCGTTGCCATTTTACCACTCACTAAGTTTGGGACACGGGTGGCGCTGTGGGTAAAAGCCTCAGCGCCTAGGGCTTGCCGATCGAAAGGTCGGCGGTTCGAATCCCCGCGGCGGGGTGCGCTCCCGTTGTTCGGTCCCAGCGCCTGCCAACCTAGCAGTTCGAAAGCACCCTTGGGTGCAAGTAGATAAATAGGGACCGCTTACTAGCGGGAAGGTAAACGGCGTTTCCGTGTGCGGCTCTGGCTCGCTAGAGCAGCGATGTCACGCTGGCCACGTGACCCGGAAGTGTCTCCGGACAGCGCTGGCCCCCGGCCTCTTGAGTGAGATGGGCGCACAACCCCAGAGTCTGTCAAGACTGGCCCGTACAGGCAGGGGTACCTTTACCTTTACCTAAGTTTGGAGAGGTCCTTTTGGAGCTCTTCACAATCTCTTTTTGTATTATTAGATTCTGTTCTCTGAGCAGGGAGTTTTTTGTGCTTACCCCTATGAAGACAGCACTTTGCTCATGCTCAGAGGCATCCTTTACCATTGAGGGGGGGAAGGAATCTAAATTGGAGAAACAGGGTTTTAATTGATCAGTCACTAGATGGCTCTTCTGTTACTCAGAGCAGACCCACTGAAATCAGTGGGTCTTAAGTGATGATTGATTCAGTGGGACTACTCTGAATGTGACTGAGGTTGGGGATACCCCTTGGAGTTTTTAAATCATTAGTTTGTGATCAGATGGAGGCCTTCCAGTCTTCAGGCCAAATGTGGCCCTTCAGAATACTTTCTGGCCCCCAGGGCTCTCCCTAGCAGACACCCCTTGCTGGCTTTGCTCCACACACTCCTCAGGTGTTTTTGCCTGGCTGGAATGTGTCCATGAACTGTGCGATGCCTCTTGCTTTCCTGAATTGGAGAGGCAGGAGAGTGCGGAAACGTTTGACTTTTGCACAGCTGGAGTGGAGACTCCTGTGCAAAGAAAAGAGCCACATCTGCTGCTCCACCCATCCTTGCCTCTGGCCACATCTAGTTTTTGCCCCTGCCCCTGCCCCCTGCTGGCATGCAGCCCCTGAGATGTTGCCTATGTGGGAGGGTGGTCCTCAGACTGAACAATCTTCCCCAGTTCAGTAACTGTACCCATGAAGGGTGGCCTGTAATAAATACCATATTTTTCGCTCCATAAGACGCACTTTTTTCCTCTTAAAAAGTAAGGGGAAATGTCTGTGCATCTTATGGATTCAATGTGTGCCCAATCGCTGGCTCCCTTTCTGGCCCTGCCCCCTTGCCCAGGCCTCCATTGTTGAATGTTCTGCAGACGGAGGCTGTTTGTTTCCCCAGGGACATGTGACTGGCTGATTAGATTATCTGTCTGGAAACTGTAGAAATGGCTGCAGAACTGCAAGTTGAACCCCATAAAAACAGGGTTTTTTCCCTTTGCAAAGTAAGCTCAACAACTTTGAGCTGATCCTCAAAAAAAGCAGCTTTTCTCCTTTGCAAAAGAAGCTGTACAACTGTGAGCTGATTCCCCCCCCCTTTCCTCCTCTAAAAATTAGGTGCGTCTTATGGAGTGAAAAATACGGTATTTTTAACCATAAACAAACACACACAAAAATGAATCACTGCTGGGGTGTACCCACAACTGTGAGGCTTGAAGAGGTTCTGATGATGCACCCCACTCTGTGGCCATTGGCTGAGGACTGACTGTGATGTCACAAAGGCACATGTCTACTGAGTGGATATAATGATGGGGCTTTTTCCTCTTCTCCAGCAGAACACAGTGGGCAGCAGTTGTGATATTCAGCATTGCCCAGTCTTCTTCCACTTGGAGGATACAAATTGGCAGGTGAGTGGCAGATGCTATGAAGGATGCTGCAGGAGGCTATGGAACAATAACAAGGCAAGTTTACTTCCTAAGAGGGATTGGCTGATATCCATGATCTGAAGTTGGCTGATGTGTGATGATGGACCTAGTGGAAGTTGGCAGATGTTTAGTGGGTGGAAGCCAGTGGGGTTCTCATTCGGAAGCAAGGCTGAATGGAGAGTGAAAGATGAGCAAATGGCGTTCTTCGTGGATGTCGGCTGGCTGTGTGTTTATGTTTGTGAATGGGAGGTTTTGAATGTGGTTGAGGCACATGGTGTGTAAAATTGTGTAAATGGGATGTGCAAAAGGTGTCTGGTGGATATTCATGAATAGAAGGAGCTTTTGGCAGTGGGCAGGCTGACGTTAGAGATTAAGTTTTCAGGCTGAAGGCAGTGGAGGTGCCTGGATGATGCTGTCGGATGGTAACCATTTCCCACCACCATCTGTTTCTCCTGCCCCAGGGACGTCTGATGCTGGTGAGTTTTTCCCAAGACTGTGCATGAAAGCATGGAAGAAGGCCATGGGCTGGCTGAAGCCAACAAGGCTTTCTCAAGACATTTCCGTCCCTTTAGAAAGCATGCCAACTTATAGTTCCAAATAAGTGTTTTTCAAAATACATCCAAGTGTAATGTCTATTCTGTCTGAGTTATATGATATACCCCTCCCTGGTGTTAGCATACACGAAAGGAAGTTGCTGAGTGAGTTGCTGGTGAGATGCCCCCACAATGTCAGGCCTGGGGAGGGTGAACTGTTGCCGTTAGCTACAGGTGGTCTGTGACATCACAAAAGGACATGACAACATCATTCCATGTCCTAAGAGCATCTTCGGCTGCAGTATCCAGGGTTCATATATTTGTTCATCTTCCAACATGTTATATATCATTATCTGCCACCAATGTCCTTCTGGCTTCTACGTAGGACAAACAGTCTCCATGTGGAAGAATTAACAGGCACGAATCTGACATTAGAAAGGACAGCTTTCTAAAGCTAGTGAGGGAACGTCTCCATCTCCCAAGATACTCCACGGCTGATCTAAAAGCTGCATCTCCCAAGACACTCAGCTGCATTGATCTAAAAGATTTTCTGACAAAGGAATTTCAAAGGGAGACTGCAGTGTGAAATTTCAGAATTACAGCTCATCGGGACTTTTTAGTCTACACCTTGGGGATGAATGCTTCTCTTTCCCACTAACACATCTTGCCCCAGCAATGCTGTTGTACTGTCACCCAAAAATGCTGCCACGAGAGGTCTCTGCCCCTCATTCTGCATACATTTAAGATCCAATTGAATTGTCACCATCTGTATTTTTTCATTTATTTCAAATATAAACAGCTAAGCATTACAAAACACCATAGTGATGGACAGCAGCAATTAAAACACAACAAATAAGAGCAATTCTCCAAAGAGGAATAAGATTTCTTCACCATCCATTTCCTGCTGACCCTGCTAGACTGTAAGACTAGGATCTGGGGAACCAGGGTTCAAATTCCCACCCAACCAGGAAGCTCACTGGCTCATCTTAGGCCACAGTCACTATATCTCTGCCTAACCTACCTCACATTTGGAACACAAATGCAGCAAATAAAATAAACAGATCTCCACATACATACTATACACCATTTCTCTTTTGAAAGAAAGAACATAAGCAGAGCCCTAATATATGCATCTAGGTAGACATTGTTCGGCTGGAGAGCTGCATCACAAAATTCAGAAAAATGCCAAATGTTGACGGATAGCTGTTTTTCAGATCTCATATTGTTTCAGAATGTGCTGATCTGATGTGCCTTTAAATGAGAACTGAGCAAGATTTCTCCCCTACCTGTACTCGCTAGATCAGTGGTTTCCCAAAAATAAAAAATTAAAATTGGGGCCACTACCCCCTTGGTTCTATAAATTCACCCCCAGTGCCCCCTACCCTACCCTATAAAAAACAATATTCAAAATAGCAGTTTGTACAATCCACTAAAGAATATAATAACAGAATAAAAATTAAGACAGCAGCAATTAATTGCACATTTGTTGACAATCCAGTTACAGTGGTACCTCGGGTTACATACGCTTCAGGTTACAGACTCTGCTAACCCAGAAATAGTGCTTCAGGTTAAGAACTTTGCTTCAGGATGAGAACAGAAATTGTGCTCCGGCGGCGCGGCAGCAGCAGGAGGCCCCATTAGCTAAAATGGTGCTTCAAGTTAAGAACAGTTTCAGGTTAAGTACGGACCTCCAGAACGAATTAAGTACTTAACCCGAGGTACCACTGTATAGCCATTTAGTTTAATTAATTCAGCAAAAGGGATAAACTTGATCCAGTGATCCCAGCGTTTCAAAGCCTGATAGTCCTTTGCACCTCCAACACCCCCTTGTCGCCCTCTTGCCTCTTAGCAACCAAACAGGCAATCCCACTGCCCCCCAGGAGGGTGGTACTTTGGGAACCACTGCTTTAGATGGTCTGGACCACAATTCCTTTCAGTCCTGCACTGACTGGGGCTGATGGGAGTTGTAGTCCAAATTCTGCCAAAGGCTCCCATTTCAGAGATGGCCTTACCTTCTTGCTGAACTCATGCGCCTTCTGCCTCCGCTCTTGATGGATGGCGTCAGCGCTTTGGACAAACTCCCGCACGCTGCTGCTGGCCCACCTCTGCTGCCGCCCAAGGCGCAGGAGCCCCAACCTGAGGCCCTTTCCCTGGCACGCCTGGATCATGACAGCCGCCTCTTCATAGAGCTTAACTGGGGTCCCGTTGATCTCCAGGATGTAGTCTCCAGCTTTGACCCCGCATTCGGAGGCTGGCGAGGCAGAATCCACGCTCCCCACTTGCAAGGGGCATCCTTCCTCGCACGCCAGAGTGAAGCCAAAGCGCCCCTCTTGGCCCAGCTTGAGTTCCACCTGCTGGATGCGCGAGACCACCCCAATGCTGGGGGGCACGTTCTCGCACTGCTTCGCCAGGGCAACCAGCGCCTCAGCGTTCATGGAGGAGACGTGCTGGCCTTCAATCTCCAGGATCTGGTCTCCCAGCTGGAGGCCAGCCAGCTGGGCGCTGCTGCCTTCTTCCACAGCCAAGATGTAGCAAGGGCCATTCCCGCTGATCTTGAACCCGAATTCCTCAGGCCACCCATCGTTGGTAGTTGGCATGGCGGTGACTGGGGAAAAGGAGAATGTGGAAAGGTCAGCCGCTGAATCTGGTTCCCTCATGGAAAGAATGGTTCCTTGATTCAGGCCACATTCCCACCAGACATCTAAAGCACTAGGACACCACTTTAAACAGTCGTGGTTTCCCCTAAAATAATAATAATAATAAATCTGGCAGGGGAGAGTTATTAGAAGACCCATTTTCCCCTCACAGAGTTCCCTGTGAAGCAGGGTTGACGGATAAACCCCTCTGGGAAGTGCAGTCCCATGAGCGGAATAAGAGCCTCCTAACATTTAGCACCCTTAACAAACAACAGCTCCCAGGTTGCTAATATGTTAAGGGTGCTATTAGGAATGTTAGGAGACCCCTTAACCTCCCCCCCCCGGCCCAGTTTCCACTCCCAGAGTGGTTTAACAGTCAATCCTTCTTCCTAGGAGAGACTGTGGCCCTGTGAAGGGAATAGGGGCCACCTAACAACTCTCAGCACCCTTGATAAGCTACAGCTCCCAGAATTCTTTGGGTGGGAAGCCATGACTGTTTAAAGAGGCATCATAGTACATCTCATATGTATGGTGTGAATGTGGTCTTAATCAAGTTCTTTCCAACCATATGCGCAATTTCCAACACAAATACCAATATTTGTGTGATCAACCACTCCTTTGAGAACTTTCCCGAGAGGACAACATGATAGTCTCTTCCAACAACATTTTTTTAAAAAAGTTCTATGGCTTCTGAAAGACTAGTGGTTTAATTTATTTTGGCCTAAGCTTTTGTGGCCTCAAGCCTACTCTGTCAGAGATATGAAGTAAGTTTGCCATTGGACCTCATTGCCATTCAACTCCCAACTTACAATTAGATGTTCAGTTGCCTGGCTGTCTCTTCCTTATTTATCCTAAATGGGATCAGACCCCAGTTGAGATGACCTCTGGCACCTATGGGAGGGACTGTAGCTCCATGACAGAGCATCTGCTTTGGAGGCTGAAGGACCCAGGTCCAATCCCTGGTGGCAGCTCCAGGTAGGGCTTATCCTCCAACATTTATCTGATGGAAATAAGGACGTCCCATTCCATAATGATAAATTTTACTATTTATACCCCCACACATCTTACTTGGTTGCCCCAGCCACTCTGGGCAGCTTCCAACATATATAAAAAGATAATAGAACATTAAACATTTTTTTTTAAAATTCCCTATACAGAATTGCCTTCAGATGATTCAGGGGTCAGATAACGCCATACCTTCCAATATTTCTCCAATGAAAACAGAGACATCCTAAGGAAAAGTGGGACATTATGGGATCAAATCAGAAACCAGGTTTCTCTAAATCAGGGAGGTCCCTGGAAAATAGGCACACTTGGAGGATCTGGCAGGGCTGGGAGAGACCCCTGCCTGAAACCCTCAAGAGCTGCTGCCAGTCAGTGTAGGCAGTACTGAGCTAGATGGACCAGGGATCTGATTATTATTATTATTATTTTAAGAAGGGCTGTGACTCAGGAGTAGAACACCTGCTTTGCATGCAGAAGGTCCCAGGCTCAATCCTCAATGGCATCTCCAGGTACAGCTGGGAGAGAAACCCCTGCTTCAAACCCTGGCAAGCTACTGCCAGTCAGTGCAGTCAATACTAAACTAGATGGATCACTGGTCTCGGAGTAAGGCAGCTTCCTATGTACATCCCATTCTGGACAACAATATTCCCTTTCATATATATATCTCCAACCCACAACAGATTAAACAAAACGTCTAAAAACAATTCCAGAACAGGTGCAGTCTGGATGGGCCTGATCTTGCCGACAGACACAGCCCCCTCAACTAAAGCGGCTACTCACAGATGATGGAAATGCACAGTAGAGACACAGACACAGGGTCCAGGTTCTGCAGGAGGGACCAGACTCAAACACTGTCCCTGTATATCCTTTCTGGAAATACATGCCCTACGGTCTAAGGCAGCCTCCTGTACACTCACCTGACTGGCCCTTACTTTGGCCCTGACAATGGGGCTGCATCCTCCAGCAGGGCAGCTGTGTCAGGGGGTGTGACGCTCAGGACAGGCCACACAGAGAGAAAAATGGCTGAGGAGCTCAGAGGGGTTGACCACTGCTGCCCCCCACCCCGGCGACAGCTGCCTGAAGAAGCCACCTCGTTCCTCCACTCCCAGGTCTTAAGTAAAGACTTACAGAAATTGCAGGCCATTATGATCTGGCTGAGGTCTTGCGAAGAAGGCCGCCGTCATTTCTCTGCGGGGTCTGGAGTTTTGTGGTTCTCTTCAGCTTGGGAAGCTGCTTCCCCTACCCCAAAGCTTCACTTGCCACGGAAAATGGAAGACTTGGGTACAAGACTCTCCCAAGCCCACAGTGCCGACCAGGCCACGTTCTTGAGAATGTGGAAGGCCAAGTCACCTGAGAAGTTCACCCAACCTGGGTTGGAGCTTTTACCTTCCCATTCCCTCCAGCTAGGAAGATGTGACTGAGCTCCAACACAGCTGAGCCCTACTCCTTCCCTCCATTGTCTCCCCACTTGCCTGCTTTTTTTTGGGGGGGGGAATATTACGACCAAGTGGGTAGATGGATCGACTAAGTCAAACCCAGACAATGGCCATGTCTCTTGTCTCTGAGGCCTCTGAGGGGAATTAGAACTGGTCAAGAGCTAAACTGGATTAGAGGCCCAGGCTGGGTGTTGTGTGAGCAAATTGAAGTCGACGCTAATGCAACAGCAGACAAGGCTCACGTGGGTTGAGACAGGAGGACAGCGACAGTTTGCTTCAGAAGGAGGTGGGGAGATGCCATCACAAAGAGGAACACTGGAAGATGCCTTGAACTGTGCCATAGCATCAGCCCATCTAGCTAAGGCTAGCAGCCCTTTATTCAAAACCATGAGGACTGAAACCACAGCACCAATTTACATGTAGAAGCTCCAGAGCTGAGAGACTTGGAATGCCCCTTGTCTGAAACCCTAGAGAGCAGTTGTCAGTCATTGTGTAGTAGGCAATATTGAGTTTGATGGACTTGGAATAAGAGGACATGAAAATTTTCCTAAGTGCTCTGTGTGCTTCTAAATGGGTGATGCGTTTCTGGGGAACTGAATTGGGCATGAAGGGGCAATGATCTGGGTTACTGGGTTGAATATTAATTTGAAGCAAGAAATTCGTGTAACTGAACTTTATCTAGAGAAAAATTGGAGGGCAATGAAAGTGGGTAAATGGAGGGGAAATGAAGTGATTTGGGGGCAGGCTCTGCTGGAGAATTAATATGTGAGTAAATTGAAGAGGAACTGATTTGGGGTGCAAGTTAACTGGAGAATCGGTCGAGGGAGAGTTGGAGGGGGGCACTAATTGACTTGCCTTCTGTGACACTGAAATTCTAAAATTTGCATCTACACCCATTAATTAGCATATGTAAATTTTGTTTCTAGGCCCCAGATTTTTAAATCACCTAACAATGCCACACCACAAGGATTCCATTTTAGTTGCACAGTTGCACATATCAATCAGAGCTACATGCACCCATAAAGCATGTTTATATATTTCATAAAATTTACACACCACTAGATTGTAGAAGGCAAAAAAAAATCAACATGGTTTACAAAAAAGATGAAACATCAATAAGAAGTTAAAATAACAATAAACTGAAAACAGATGAAAACTTGCATCAACTTTCTAAACATCTGGGTAGGCTTGTCTAAACAAAAATATTTTTTTTAGCAAGGGTACAGTGAAGGCACCTGCCTGATATCAATTGCCAGGGAGTTCCAAAGTGTAGGTGCTGCCACACTAAAAGGGGAAGTTCTCACAAATAAGAATGGGTATGATGTGGCACCTGTGGACAGTGCCAGTTCTGCACTGCTGTGTGTGAGAGAGGGGGAGGGGAGGGGGGAGAGAGAGAAGGGAGGGCCTGCCTGCTCCACTTCTGCCTGGGTGTCAAAGCTTCAGCCACTAATTGCTGCATCCTGCTAATGCCTCAGAAATGTGTTGTGCTAATTTTCAGGGCTATTCTAATAGCCCCCCCCCCCATCCTCCACCCTGACACAACTGAAAAGATGCAGCTTGCAGACTGTGATGGGTTTGTTATTTTTAAAAAGCTGTTGTTAGTCAAAAACATTTGCTTCCTTTTGCAAGAGCTCCTTTGACAATAATTTAAGAAGTCTTCTGTGTTGATTCCCCCTGACCCCCTTTCCCTTCCTCCACATGAATGCATGTCAAGCAAAGCTTACCTCTCTTGCGCAGGGCCTAGCCTGCACCAGTAGCACAGAATGAGGACCTGTTACCCAGCTAAACCATCCCGGCAGTTTCAGCACTTCTGGATCAATTTCAGACCTGTGGGGCAAGCACCTGAGTTTCTATGGCAAACTCTATCCAGGCACGGTAACCTAATAGGACAGTCATTAGCAGGCTGACCTTGGCGGGGAGTGAAGGAGTGCAAACGTCTGGGAGAGAGGCAGCTTCTCTGCAGCTACAGAGGCAACTAGGGAATTTCCCAGCTCTCAAAAGATTTAAGCAGCTTAGAGATGTTACGGAAATTACAGGGGGGAGCACATCTTTAAAGTTGTTAAATGTTACAAATATTATGCCTGAATGTATCCTTTCGACTTGACAGCTCAGGGAAGATACCTAGCTTTATAAATCATATAAAATCAACCCCTTTGCAAAGTTCCTCAATTCCAATGCCATTTTGCCCTTGGAAAAAGGACTCTTTCCCCTGCCACCTCCCCAAGATTGAAGACATGTATACACACCTCCTACCCCAGGAAACGTCCAGAGGTGACAATTGCTGGGCTCATTGGAAGCCAAATCTCATCACCAGACTTGCCTCAGGCTCCAGACATGCAAAGGAAGTTCTGTTGTACAGTACTTTTGGGTGGTGGGTAAAACCTGTAAGACATGTTTGCCTATGCTAATCTTGTGTAACCTTCCCCTTTTGTGACATGTTAATGATGTAGCAATGATATATTGATGATGCTGTGAGAACTGTATTCTGGGATATGGTAGGAAAATTTTAAAAGTCAATGTCACCTCATGGTCTGGTTTCACTCGTTGCTGTTGAACCTGTTGCGCATTTCCTCCTTTTACTGACCACATGGATCCACGGGGGACTTGTACCCCGATGAGCTGCGCTGTTGAGTAGTCTCTCAACCCAGAATTTTCCTTAACAGAGCATATATGGGGTGGATGCTGAACCCAGAGAAGATGTGTGCATGCTGCTGCTACAAATTCAGGATTGGCTTGAACCCTTCAAGCCAAGAAGAAGCAACAGGCAATCTCAGATACACATTTGTTAGAGCTGGTGTTCTTTCAACAAAGGTAAGCTCAATAAAGTTGTATTATAAAAAGTCTCCTCTTATATTCTTGTTTACAAGATGGTAAAACAGGGCCGGAGAACACTGCTGTTAGGTGACCCCCACAGCCAGTTGACTAACCAAACCCAACAAGGGCTTATGAATGACTCTGTGTCCAGGGTTGCAGATCCAAAAAATCAACACTTCCGATATGGGCTGCTATGTGTCCAGATTTTCCCAGATGTTTTTGCCACTTTTTGAAAATTCTGCCTAGACACTATTTTTGATGGACGAATCCATGGTATGTCCAAGAAATTCCGGGTGTATGGCCCCTCTGTCTTACTCCTTCCTCCATCTTCTGAGAGTTAAAGTCATATGCAAGGCAAGGCAAGAGTGTATTGGATGTTCCATTCCTGGCAGAGGTGCACTTGCAGCAGGCGTCAGAATAGTTGAGATTGGAACGGTGATATACAAATGCACCGTGACTGAGGTTTGACATAACAATCCCAAGACTCCAATCCAGCCTCCCCCAATCTGGTGCCCTCAAAGCATTTTGGACTACAACAACATCCATCAGATGGCCACATATCCTCTACGTCAGCTTCCTGTAACTCAGTGCCATGCTGGCCCAACACATCTAGAGGGCACCAGGCTGAAGAAGCTGAAATGCAAGTGAACGGGTGCCATGGAAAGAGCTACTTTTCTACAGAGCTTTCCCATTCACTTTTGTCTCTGTCCTTATCTTGACCCCTCAAAGAGATTTCCATTATGTCCCATAAACAGAAATCAAATATTTGCAGCCAGCATTAAGCGATTTGTGTAGGGTCAGGGAGTCCAAGATCTAAATCCAGCCTTCACCATTAGAAAAGGATTTATTGGGAAAGCCCCAGGGCTAGAGGCTGATCCAATTACCCACAGTGAGCTGCAGGAATACTGGAGAAGGCTTCAATCTTCCTCAGCCATATGGAACTACTATTCATTTTTCTGTTCTTCTGTGCTGTGAATAAACTGTATCATGGGCTTCTAAAACTCAGATCAGAGGTCAGCAAACTTTTTCAGCAGGTGGCCGGTCCACTGTCCCTGCGACCTTGTGGGGGGCCAGACTATATTTTGAAGGGGGGGAAATGAACGAATTCCTATGCCCCACAAATAACCCAGATGCATTTTAAATAAAAGGACACATTCTACTCATGTAAAAACACGCTGATTACTGGACTGTCTGTGGGCCGGATTTAGAAGGCGATTAGGCCGGATCCGGCCCCTGGGCCTTAGTTTGCCTACCCATGACTTAGATCCACGCTATACATTTAAAGTACATGGCTTCACCCAAAGAATCCTGGGAACTGGTATGGATGTGACAATGAGGGAAGAGCTCTAGTGGGCACCCATTGATATCAGGCAGGAGACTTCACTATGCTCTTTTCAGTGCCTACTACAAACATTATTGTTCAGACAAGCCCATTTAGAAAATTGATGCGAGTTTTAATCTCAGTAGTGACGCCCTCCCTGTGGAACACCCTCCCTTCGGATGTCAAGGAAATACAAACAACTATCTGACTTTTAGAAGACATCTGAAGGCAGCCCTGTTTAGGGAAGTTTTTAGGGATGGGTGTTTTTATTATGTTTTTAGATATGTTGTAAGCCGGCCAGATGGGCTGTGGTATAAATAATAAAATCGTTGTTGTTTTTACTATCTGAAGTGTTATTTTAACTGTATTCAAAAGTGCTAAATTATTGTTAATTCTTATTGACAATTTCATTATGCTATCTTTTTTGTAAGGCATTTTGAGGTTTTTGTTTTTTAAAAATAATAATAAAGCAATGTATAAATTTTATTAAATAAATGAACCGACCAAGCCCCCTCGGCCCACCCGTTATGCAGGCCATGAGAGAGGCGTGACACTCAGACACTGCCTGCATCACTTAATCTGGAGCAGTTATGGCCTCCCTCCGTGGTCCCATATTAGGAAAGCCAGCTAGCAAACCTAAACCACGCCAGAAGAGGAACTTTAGGGCGTCAGCTACCCCGTCGACTTAATCCGAATTAAGAGGGGCAGGGCCGGAAAGGGGCGGGGCCGTGACGCGACCGCAGCACTCCTTGGGTCCCTGGCGTCATTGCTGGCCGCACTCGCGTTTCCGTGGTAACGCGCCCTTCCTCAGTTAAGTGGCGCCGTGAGGCTTCCGGCGCTCTAGGAAAGGACTCGCCGTTCTCCGCCCGCATCCGGCTCCGTCATGGCGGCGCCCTAACTTGGAGTCACGTGAGCGAAAAACGGCCTGCTTCTGGCGCTGTTGCCAGGCAACGCGCCTTCCCCAACCCCGGCAACTCTGCTTCAATGGATGGGGCGGGGGTCGCTCTGCTAGTCCTCCCCGTTGCATGTAGCTGTTACGGGGGGTGGGTTGAGCGGGAGCGGGGCGGGCTGTGTTCTGGCGCCGGATCTGCCCCTTCCGCCAAGCAAAGAGGAAACCCCCCACAGCCCTCCTTCAGGCATCAAACATGTGGGAAGACTGGCTCTGCCCCAAGGAGCCTGCAGTCTCCCAAGTCCCATCATCCCTGAGCATTGGCCATGCTGGGTGGGCTAATGGGCGTTATTTATATGCAGTATTTTGTAAAATTTATACACAACTGGATTGTGAAAACGAACAAACCTCCAAGCGGTTTACCAAAAAAACCCCATAAAAATCATCAGAAATTACTAACCATAATTTAAGACCTTTGAAATGTTATCTTTTACCCTATCTGAGTAGGCTTGTCTAAACAAGAATGTATTTAGCAGGTGCTGAAAAGAGTGCTGTGAAGGTGCCCTTCTGATATGAATAGGCAGAGTTTCAAAGTTCAGAGTTTATTGTTATTTTTTAATTTATTAGATTTAGATACCGCCCTTCATCAAAACACCTTAGGCGGTTCACAAGATAAAAATACAAGATAAAAACACAGATAGTTAAAATAAAAACCACAAAACAATATAATATTCATTCTACAATTGCTGTAGAATTTTAATCAGCCAAAGTCAAAAGTGTAGGTGCTGCTGCTCTAAAAAATTGAGTTCTTACCAGTGGGGGAGAAGTATTCTGTGGCACCTGTAATAGTGCCACTTGGGCACAGCTATTCCCCATGCCCTGCGCTAAAACAAGACATACAACATTGGGAGGGGGAACAGCATGAAACGGTGCCTGAAGGTGTGGAGAAGGTGAGGAGGGAGTTTGCCTGCTTCTCTCAGTCATAAGACTGGAACTCAGTGGGGACATGCAAGAAAGCTGGAGGTTGGGAGATTCAGGACAGGCAAAAGGAATCAGACAAATTCAGGGAGGACAAGGCTATTGATGACTACTAGTCACAATGACTATGCTCTGCTTCCACAGTTAGAGGCAGTAATGCTTCTGAATACCAGTGGGTGGAAACCACAGGATGGAAGAGTGTTCTTGTTCTTGAATCCTGCTTGTGGGTTTCCCATTGGGATATCTGTTTGGCTGCAGTTGAGAACAGGATGGGCCATTGACTTGATCCAGCAGACTTTCCTTATGTTCATATCCTGATCCAAGAAATAGGTCCACCTGCTCACACACCCAGCTTAGAGGCCAATATCCTGGCATGTTTTATGGGAAGCTATGAATTGGCAAACCAAGAGATCAGCGCCAAACCTTGGCACACAATGGGTGAGGCAAGTGGGCAGGGAGCAGGCACAAAGCTTGTACCTGGACTGTTAGATACAGCCTTTCTTTGGTGGTATATTTGTGGGGGTTCCCTGCACTTTTTCCCTGTTGGAATTGGCTCCTCTTTAATCAGCTGCTTTTTGGATTTTGTAGGGCAGGATGGACTTCTTGAGCCTCTTCCTCCTCTATGTGTTTCTGGTTCTGCTGACCATTCTCCTTGTTTGTTTCTATTCCGGAAGGAAGCAAAGCATCCCCTCAAGGCTTATCACCTGCATAACTCAGGTAAGGAATGTTTAAGCTGATCACATCAGTTTGTCACCCCACTGCTGTGCCCACTTGCCAACAGTGGTACTTAAAATTTGCCTGCAAGGTTTCTAGCATGATGGCAAGTCAGCTTCCATCCCACCAATCTCTATTTCATGCTGCCAGAGGAGCATCTACACAAAATGGTGATGTTCAGTCTGTGTGTCAATCCTCTTCTTCCATATTGCAGGTAAAGGCAGGTGTTCCTATCCATCATTGGCTCTTCAATCTTGTGATAGAACGAAAGCATTTTTCTATGCCAAAGATATCGTGACTTGTATGTGAAAGAGAATTGACTAGTGGTGATTATTTATTTACATTTAACAATTTACATTTAATACACACACACACACACACACACACACACACACACTAACTACAAATAGGCACATAAACAGCCAGCAGTAAGAACAGATAAGGGTAGAGCATGACCAGTGGTTACAGATGATGGGAACTGGAATCCAGCAACACCATGAGGACCACAAATTCTCCTCCATCTCCATTCTATTTAGAAGATGCAAATGCCATTTCCTAAAAACAGTAAAAGGGGTAGACTTGAGTCTGGGTTGTACCTTTCAACAGTGCAAGTAAGGAGCTCATGGGAGTGGATGCTTCTCCATACAATTACAAAAATCTTTACACATAGAAAGCCAAATGTTAGGGAGATGAATTCTAGCTCAATCTTCTCTGCTATGAGCTAATTTTATATGTGGGTGAGTTTTCTTTTCTGTGGGAAGAAGATTTAGTCTTCTGAACCCCACTGGCAATCTGAAGTGGTTCACCCTCAAAACCAGTTTGAGAACTAGACCTTCATGCCAAATAAACAGTTTCTGAATTCTTCCAGTGTCAAGAATCAGTTAAGAAATGCAGCTGGATTCTGTCCATGTGGCACTTACTCTGTCGCCCCAAGAATGTAAAAAACTCAATGATTGGGGATGTTTTATTTCCCCCTTTAAAAAAAATTCCTCCCTCCCCCTTTGTCTTCTGTGATATAGGTGCTGTTGCGTATAGTCCCATCCCAAGTCCAAGGAGCTGCTCATTGGGTGCTTCATGGACTCTTCCATAAACGGTACTGCTTCTACCCCTTCTTTTGTGCCTTTTCCTTGCTTGTCTGGTTGTTAGCACTAACATTTTCGTTTTATTTATGTCACTTTTTAAAATTATCATTTCAATTTATTACCATAAGGTTCCAGGATGCAATGTTAAAACAATTTAAAACAAGCCACAGACATGAGAATAGGGTGAGTCACAAAAAGATACATCTCAGATATCAAAGGCAAGGGGAAGGAGGTGTGTATTTCTATGGTGCCTATCAGTTGCCTTTTCTAAGGAGGCTCACTTCCACATTAAGACACAAAGTATTACATCCCTAAAGTGATAGTGTAGAAACTCTTTGAATTGCCATAGCTTTGTAGAACGGCTTCCGAAGATGGCTTCCCTGTGCTTTCTAAGAATGCAGCAGGTCTTCTGCATTCCTGGTTCTCTGTTGTGCACTGATGGCCATGCTGGTTGGGTCTGCTGGGAGTTGTAGTTGGAACCATCTGAAGGGCACCAGGTTAGACAAGTCTGTTTTAAGCCATGATTTTTCTGTATATCTTGGGTAATCCTTGGAGATGGAGAAACCTCCCTTTTTTATCTGGGTGACTGTTTTGTTGCCAAGACTGGGTGCGTAATGGCATCCGCTTCACCATTCAAGGAAATGGAGTGGCATCCCAGCAAAAATATATTTTAATTAAAAAGAAAACATGGTAATGCTAATTATTGATGAAGGCATTATGTTTTGGGTTACATACAGAAAGTGACACACAAGAAGGAACTATCAAGATAATGGGAGGCAGAGACAAATAAGAGTGAGCAAATGATTTAGTAATGTGATATATCTACAGGACTTCACTGTTGCTTTTACTTCAATTTAGCAAATGCAGGTATTTTTGCTTTATTTCCTGGTTGGATTAAAGTTTCTGCATTCAGAATGTCACTGATTTCATCCAGCTCAAGAGAAACAGCAAGGCTGATAAAGGGTAAAGAGGTAGTCTTATTGTACAATCCTGTGCATATTTATTTGGAAGTGTGTTTAATGGGGATTACTCTCAAGTCTGTTTAGGATGGCAGCTTTATTTCTTTTATTACAGTTGTTTTCAAAACAGGACCAGTTAGGAGACCAATAGCTTAATTTGGCTTTTAGGTTTCTCTGAGGACAGTTACTCTTCACCTCTAAACCACCTTATGCAGCAATATCCAGTGCAAAATATCACAAGCCTGATATATTTCCGAGTGGGAGTCTAGCTTACCCTTACACACCTCTTTTCTTTTTGCTGCAGAAACTGTACATTTGTGGTCCTGCACTTGCTCTTGGAAGCTTTGGTTTATGGGGAATATTCCTGGGAAGTGTTTGGCTATTGTCAGGAGCTGGAGTTCAGCAGTCACGTCCTCTTCCTCCCTTACCTACTCTTGGCTGTGAACATAGGTTTCTTCATTCTGTGCTCCAAGACTAACCCAGGTAAGACTGCTTCCCCTGCAATTGTAACTCTTGGGCAGCGGGGAAGTACCCCATAAATGGCCATGATTTCAGCAGATGGGGTGATGAACCTATGCCTGCTTCCAGTTAATATAAGACCCCCGTTATAAAACCTGGGAATACAAAGAAATGAGCATTCTTCTTCAGTTGCTCTGTGACCTTAGAAAAAGCTTCAGTTGGGTAGATTCTGCAGCTAGATTAGAGTTTTGGCTGGTGCCCTACCCATACCGTTTATGCCATCTTTTGCCAACTGGTGCCCTCCAGATGCTTTGGACACCCAGGCAGCACAGCCGGTTGATGGGAATTGTAGTCCATACAAGGCACCAGGTTGGCAAAGGCTGCTCTATACACACATACACCAAGGATGCATGACTACCTCCTTCCCATTGAGTTATCTTTGGATGGCCAAAGCAGGCACCTCTCTGGAACATGCAGACTAGGTAATCCCCCCCCCCCTGCAGGGAAGCTCCTTCACAGTACCGCTCTTTTAGTTCAGTTCACTTAATCTTGTGTACATTACTTTCCAGTTATTTCCTCCTTTCAGTTTTGCTTCATAGTCGGTCACCCTTTGGGCACCATCCTTTTGCTTATGTGCCGAGCTTTATGGCCCAGCCAATTGTCTTCTTTCTCAAATGTGAGAATTGCAGCAGTCACAACCTGTCTCCTGGGTTTTGGAGAGTCTCACCAACATGTGCAAGCACTATTATGCCTTCACCAAGCAGTTAAACTACATTATTTGCTCCCACAGGTCTTGGGTGGCTTAAAACGGGAATTAGACAAATTTGTGGAGAATACTAAGGATATAAGTGGCTACGGATGGCTGCATACTGCCTCTGGTGTCAGAGTTTGTTATACCTTAGAATGCAAGTTGCCGGAGAGCACAGCTGGAGAAAGTTGCTGCTTTTGCACTCAGGTCCTACTTTTGGGCTTCCCATTGGGGCACGATTAAGAACAGGATGCTGACTTAGGTGGACCCCCTTTGGGCTGATGTAGCAGGCCAAATTATTATATTCGCTGGAATTTGAAATCGGATGTCAGGAAAGAATCCTAGCAACAAGACACCATTTGCTACTTCCTTTCCCGGTCCAGGTACCATAACCAAATCCAACCAGGTGCTGTTCCTCCATGCATATGCCTATGACGGTGTGATGTTTGAGAAAGGGGTTGAGTGCTCCACTTGCAAAGTGAGGAAACCTGCCCGATCCAAGCACTGTGGTGAGTTTATATTACAATTATTCCCACGTGACTGTATATGTGTGCTAAGATCTGCCTTGGAGGCCGTCCATTTAATGGGTCCCACCATCATGGGCAGTGAGGCAGGTAGCGGCTGGAGACGGGGCCTTCTTTGTGGTGGTGCTTCAGCCCTTGAACTCTTTCCCAAAAGAGGCTCACCTGACACCAGTTAATGTCCTTTTGGCACAGGATGGAAACTCTTCCCCCTGGTCTTCTCTGGATGGTGTGTAGGTGGTCCCAAGTTCAACCATGGGATAATGCCAGTCCCAAGGATGGGCTGGTCACATGACATAGGATTGTTAAACACCACTCCTGTCACTCCACTTCCACTTACTTTGCCTGTCTTGCCGGAGCAGATGGCTATCTCTTGCCTGCTTTGTCATCATGTAATAATTGATGAGTCTTGACAGAACTTTTGGTTACCGTTTTTGTTTATTGTTATTATTCTGTTCAATTTGTGTTGTAAAGCACTCTTGAGAACATTTGTGTTGAAAAGCAGGATGTTAATGTATTTTTAGTAATTTATTTATTTGTTAAATTTGTATCTTGGGACCTTCTAGGATTAAAAGGGATTGCTCATCCTGGCATCTGTTTCTGCTCTGGCCCGAAACTCCTTGTATCCACTGTGTCCTTTTTCTAGGTTGACCCATCCCATTTTGCCAAGAAGGTAGCACCCTGCATTTGTGCTGCCCGCCCCCCACTTACCATGTCCACTGAAGCCCTGCTTACAGAGGTCACACAGTTGAGGGCTCTGGTTCCAATGAGAACCTTACAAAATCGTGCAGGGGCCTCACATGACCTTCCCCAGACCCCAGCTGCCTTGCTTAAGAGAGGCCTCTGCGTAAGCTCGCAGGGATCTCGTGAGATTCCCCCCACAACCCAGAAGCTGCCATAATCACAGATGTGCCCCTTGGATTCTGCCACCTGAGGCGGTTGCCTCAGCCTGCCTGGTGGCCCTACCTTTTTAAAGTGTCAAACACCCCCTCTCCCATCTGTTTTTAGCTCTGCTGTCACCCTGTGCATTGCTGGAGGCCTCTTCAGAAGAGATTTTGCACCAGGAGACCTGCCACATGTGGTCAAATTGGGTCAAAAATCTTTTATTTGGTTTGCTGCTTTCTTTCCCTCCACTCATTCGCCCACCTTCCCCTTTGAACAATGGGGCTATTAGGAGTGACCCAGCATGCTAATAGCTCATGCGTGGTTTTTCATTTGTTTGTTTTAACTGGTATGTTTTAAACTCAGGAGGGTTATGGGTTGGTTTCTTGATAACCAGAACATCATGACCTTTCTTCTGGCTTTGATCAGGTGTGTGCAACAGCTGCGTGCATCGTTTTGATCACCACTGTGTCTGGGTCAACAATTGCATTGGTGCCTTCAACATCAGATACTTCCTGCTCTATCTCCTTACCTTGACCTCCATGGCTGTTTCAATCGCAGTCTTAACAGCCACTTTCCTCATCCAGGTGGTCCTTCTGTCAAATATGATGCAGGGGTATTACACAGATGACCAAGGCCAGGAGCGCCCAATTGATGCCTTCTTCCTTATTCAGGTAAAAGTTGACAAAATGATGTGGGCTGTACCCAACTAAATCCTGCTCAGAGTAGCCCTGTTGAAATTAATGGACCAGTAATTTCAGTGGGCCTGCTCCAAGCAGGGTTTAGTTGGATACAACCCTTAATGTCTGATGCCTTCATCTGTATGTAGCTGTGGACTCTCTTGAAGGGAACAGATTTACTGTTGTGCAAGCTTCTGCTGAAAGGGTCTTACTTCTTCTGATCTGCAGAATAGATTTCAAAGCCTGAATGTAATTTAATCAAAATAATCATTAATTTGGAGACTAAATATGCCTTTCTGACATTGACATTAAATTGATGTGCTTTTATTATCAAGGGGTGGGATCCAGCTAAACAGTTCCACTTGTCGCAAGCACTTTGGATGCACAGTGGAACTTCTTTTCCCCACCTACTCCCTAAAGCTTAAGGCTTGGGGTGACCCCCAGAACAAATATAGGGGATGCATGGGGGTGGGATTCCATTGTGCAGTCAAAAATGCTAGCAGTAGTGAAACTGTTCAGATGGATACCACCCAAGAAACTTAATAGTATGCACCTTCTTGAGAATAGTTGTTTTACAAAGCTTACTTAGATGTGCCTTTGTCTTTCTTTGTTATAAGAGCCACTGGTACTAAATTCAAAAGACACGTGCGTATTGTATGGTGATCAGAGGAACTATGGTTAGTCTGGGTTTTCTTAGTAATTTGAATTTAGCTTTTCTTTTACTATCAAGATAAAAGCTAAAATTTTGAATTATTCAAGATGCAAACTTACTGATCACATTGATCAAAGTGCAGTATTGACAAGCTGTCTACCATTGAAGGAAGAAGTAGGCACATGAACCACCAGGACAGGGGGGTTAGGCTATTCTTTGTGCATTTTGACTCCAGCTGGGTATTTTTCTCTTCGCAGCATCTTTTCCTGACCTTCCCCAGGATCGTGTTCATGCTGGGCTTTGTTGTTGTCCTTTCAATTGTACTGGGCTCCTATTTTTGTTTTACTCTGTATCTGATCCTGACCAACCAGACAAGCAATGAGTGCTTCAAGTCAGCAAGATATAAATGTTCATCCTCAGAGGACGACACCAGGCAGTGGGGTTACAAAAATATTTATTCTAGAGGCATCCAGGGCAACATCACAGAAATTCTTAAGCCAATTATGAGCCCTGAAAAAAAGCAAAGATGAGTTGCCATTGACAGCAGTGGACTGTATAAATCTTAAATTTTTAATCTCAGCACAGAAGTCCCAGGCAAAATTAATCTACTGCAAGGGTAGTCAATGTGGTGCCCATGGGCATCGAGGGTGCCGGACACTACCTACCTCTTACAGGGCCTGTGAAAGATCTTAGTTCTCATCACAATGCTCAGAGAGGGTGTTTGCTCTTTTTGTGCACTTCCTTTTTGCACTGTCTCAACCCATCCTTCAGTGGCTGGCAGAACTGGATATAGTGGTCCTCCACCCATGCTCTCGGAAGTGGCAGCCATCTCCAAATGTGCCTACTGGCCCCAAAAGATTAGTGACTCCTGACCTTAACTGTTGAGTCGGCCTTGCAAGCAAGCCCCAACTTACCAGTGCAACTGAAGTAACCATACCTGTTTACTGCTAGTGTCTGCCTGAAATGGAAGCTGAAGCTGCAGTTTGTGATAGGGACAAGGAACTAACCTCTAGAATACTGCACTGCAGATGGTTGGACTATAGATGATCCTTATGGTCCCTTCCAATTCTATGATTCTGCTTAGGAGCCCTAAGCCCCTGTTTGCTTCTTGAGACCTTAGGCACTACCCTAGTTTCCAATCATGAGAACTAGAAACTTGTTAACTGGAATAATCTAAGGCTACTGACTGATTTTGCACAACTAACATTCATTTCAAGAGTCTGGCATATACAGAGTCCTGCTGGATTACATTTACTCTGTAGGATCAGAGAAGTGACAGCTACTTTTTACCAGAACAAAAAACAAATAACCAGCTTTCATCTAATAATAGCTCTCTTTTTATTACATCAGAATTTTGTAGAAAATTATGTATTTTAAAAACACTTACAAACTGTACAATAAGCAATTAAATGTTACATGGTTACAAAATGTACATTGTGGCCTTTATGTAGCAGTTGCAGGATATTAAGATAACCTGTTTTCCTGTATAAAGCATTTTCAAACTTTTCTTTAAAGTTTGCGTCCATTATGAATAGCTTACATTCCATGCCTTATATGGACTTACATATGAAAGGCAAGTAGGTGCCCCAGAAAGGAGGCCTCTGGTTGCATGGCATAGTTTAATTTCCCTGCAAATCCCCCCACCATCCATTTTTTTTCTCCTCCCACTAAGCTAATATTAAAGTGCTTCGCTCCATCACTGCCTGATTTCAACAAGCAGCAGCTGAGCACAAGTGCTATGAGGACACTAGTCATCAAGCCCTTTGGCACCACCAGAGTGCCCCAGCCCCATGTGACATTTTCCACAGTGCTGAAGACCACCCACGGGGCAGCCTCCAGAGATTGAATGCAGATGTGGCTCTCTTTCCCCTGGTCTAGACTATAACAGTCTGAACCTCCACTTCCTCCTCCTGGGTGGCAATCACAAACTCCCCCGTGTGCTCCATTATTTCAATGTCTTCGGATGCCACCATTGTCACCGTTGCCTCTTCAGCCTCGCTGCTCCCCTCTGTGGTCAACACTGCTCCTTCACCAATGGCTGAAGCCAGCGTCATGGCAACCTGCTCCGTGAGACTCTCGGGAGTTGCTATGGCAATTGTGTCTGCGTCTGTGCCGTCAGGTGTCAAGGCAGAACTTTCTGCCACAGTGACATTCTGGACAATTATCTGATGGCCAGAATTTGCTTGGTTGACGATCTGCTGAACTACTTTCATGATGTGACTGTCCACCTGCATGGAAGGAAGGAAATACACCAATGATTCAAAGCCAGATTTGCACACACTGTATCAGAGTTGCTGCACATGTAGTTTGAGTCCAACAGAGGATGACAAGCGTGGCGTACATTTTCATGAACAGCCGCATTCCTCAATGTGGGGCCCTCCAAATGTTTCAGAATACAACTCCTAGCCAGCACACCCACTCTTTTAAAAATGTGTCCAGAGAGAAAGAAACAAAAACCATGGAGCCAAAAAGCCCTAAAGGACGGGGTATGTCAACTGCTTGACAATGAATAAATGTTAGTTCCTTTCACCTATTCTATAAAGTGCAAAGGAATATCTAGGTAAAGGTAAAGGGACCCCTGACCATTAGGTCCAGTCGTGACCGACTCTGGGGTTGCAGCGCTCATCTCACTTTATTGGCCGAGGGAGCCGGAATACAGCTTCCGGGTCATGTGGCCAGCATGACTAAGCCACTTCTGGTGAACCAGAGCAGCGCACGGAAACGCTGTTTACCTTCCCACCGGAGTGGTACCTATTTATCTACTTTCACTTTGAGGTGCTTTTGAACTGCTAGGTTGGCAGGAGCAGGAACCGAGCTATGGGAGCTCACCCAGTCATGGGAATTCGAACTGCCGACCTTCTGATCGGCAAGTCCTAGGCTCTGTGGTTTAACCCACAGCGCCACCCGCATCAAAGGAATATATAAGTGGACACAAATCTGACATGCTGTCCAGCTCCAAACTAGCAAGTTCTTCCCTCCTCCAGCAAACTAACAGATGGGGTGTGAAGAGTCCAAAGATAAAGGGTGGGGAAGAGAAGAGAAAATACAGAGTTCGGCAATGGCTCTTGCTTTAAAATCAGAGTCGCTTTAAGACCAAACCACTTGCTTTTCTTTCTCAGTGCCAGGAACTGGGGAGGTTCTCCTCTCTGAAAGGGGTTGTAGAACTTTGAGAAGTGGACACAGAGCACCTGTGTTGCATACAGAAAACCTCAGGTTCAATCCCTGGTGGGTGGCAAAGACCTTTTTCTGCCCTAGATCCTGGAGGGCCGACCCGGTAGAAAGCAGCTTCCTAGATCCACTCTCCCACCCAAGAAGGTATTAAACAAACAGGCTACCTAGTCGTGTGTGTGTGTGTGTGTGTGTGTGTGTGTGTGTGTGTGTGTGTGTTCTACAAAGATGTCTCTTGGTAATTTTATCAATGAATTAATCACTTCAAGCTTTAAAGATTTTAGTAGCAAGGATTGTAAGGAACCTCTTCAGGGAGAGCAACCTACCTCATGCCTTGTCCCTTCTATGATTTCAGCAGCTTCCGTGGTTTCCATCTCTTCAGTAGCTGTCTAAAAGAGAGAACACAGATTTCCCCTAAAGCAGGAACTTAACTTTGCAGTGTAATCACATGCAGGTAATGTCCTCAGGAATGCTCTTTGCTCCAGGAACAATCCACCACATACCTTCTGCTCTACCTCTCAGGCTCAGCCAGCACAGCCATAGGATGCTGGTGCTCATGAAAATGGTTCAAAAATAGAATGAACTGGGCTGGTGAAGCCTGGCATATTCTATTCAGAAGCGCTTGACAGATTACAGTCTGGCTCTCACTGCCCCTGGAGAAACCACAACTGAAAACCACCCTGCAGTGTTTTCTCCAAGAGATTCTCCCTCAGTGCTGCTCAGCTACCTCAATTATGTACTCTTGCGTATCTGCCACCACCGAAGAGAACTCCACGAGGACTGTAGGAGGATCTTCAGAAATGACTGTTGCAGCTAAATTGTCAGCAGACTGACCTTCCTCTGACACTGCTTCTTCTTCAGCTTCTTTCAAAGCAAGCAGACAGCCACCTAGGTGACAGATAAGGTAACTCTTGTCAAATTAAAATAATTTCTGTATACATGTTCAATCCTGACATGCTCAAGTCTCTTATCAAAATATCCTCTGCCTAAAAAAACCCCACCCCTATGTGCCAAAGATTGCCAAATTCTTGGCCCCATTGTTTGCAAATATAGCTTGTTTCCTTATTATGGATTATTTGTTCAGGGAGCAATGAACTATTATATAATATTTTAAAATATTAAGACACTTATACATGCTTTTAAACAAATACTCAGCCACTACAAGAAATCCAGTTCTCCCCACCACCACAGATCAAAAGATCAACCAATATTCTGACCTCTAGAAACTTCACCAGGAAGATTCTGCACCTGTCTCCCAACCTCTTGGCTACTAAATGTTATAGCACTCTACAGAAATGGTGGGCGATGGGGTTGCCAAAAAGCTTCTCCTATTCTAGAAGCTAGCACATGTCCTTGGCTCCAGCTTGCATTTTACATGAAAAGAGACAGGTCCCTTACCTTTGGTCCTCAGGTGCCTGTTGAGGGTGCCATGCTCTGCAAAACCACGGCCACATTTGTAACATTTGAAGGGCTTCTCCCCTGTGTGGTGGCGGATGTGGCGCACCAGGGAACCCTTTTCCCGAAATCCCTGACTGCAGAATTGGCAGACGTATGGTTTGTCATCGAGGTGTGTCCGAAAATGCACCTGCTGGGCATTCTGCAGGACAGGAGAGCATGGAAGCCATGAGTGAACATAGACAAATGCAGCAAACTTCCTACACTGGACCTCCTGAGCAGACAGAAGCATTACCCATCACACACCACTCTTTAAAGTATTTTTTAAAAAATCATCTGCTTCACTTTGAGCATTTCAACAAAGCTGCTTGTCTGCCAAGAGCTGTTTTTTAAAGGACAGGTGACTCCAAGGCACTGGAGGCAGACTTGCTGCCAAAGAAAAATAAACCACCCATCTTTTGGCACAAAGCCCAGCAAAATCCTTCAGCAGTGCTCAGAAATTTTCATTTGAGCACTTTCGGGACACTCAGAGAACTCTAGAGAAGCACTAGTGCGCTTTCGGCAAAATGGAAAGCAATGCTCCTCACAAGTCTCCCAGTCACTTTGAGTGCTAATGCCAAGGTAAAATTGCTCTGCCCACTTTTCCCTACTGGCACATGGCCCTCCAAAAGTCACCTAAAAGGGAATGCGGACCTGGGGCTTAACCAGGTTCCCATCAAAGAACAAGTCCCAAAAGATGTGGGGCTCCTACCTTCGTCTTGTATCTCTTGCCACATTTGGGGCAAGGATATGGCCGCTCATCAGAGTGAACCCTCCTGTGTCCCTTCACATGCGCAATTGTTTTGTACAGCTTGCCGCAATCCCCACAACGGAACCGCCGCTCGTTCACGTGCACTTCCTGGTGTTTTTTCAGCAAGTAGCCCTTGGTGAATCCTTTGCCACACTCTTCACATGGGAAAGGTTTGTAGTCTGGGCAAGGGGTGGGAAGTTTCACAAAAAAAAGAGGATTGGAGCAGGCAGAATGTCCAGTATTTATGACATTTGAAAATGCAAGGCGGTAGAATATCAAAGAAGAAACTGCTTTCATAGCCGCAGAGGAACTGCCCATAAATTTTCTGTTTGTAGCAAAGACGACAGGTGCCTCAGGCATGAGGCTGATTTAGCCAGAGATCTCGGGGTTGACCTTTGCTCAAAGACTAACCCGCGTACAGAAGCTAAACTTAAAGCCAGTATCTGCAATACTCAGCTAAATAATTGAGACATCTACCATTTTTGCTACTGAGTAAATAATTTCTCAGCAATTCTGAGGCATTCAAACTATTTTTAGTTTTATGGTATCTTGCAGCAATGTGCACCAATCTAACAGAGAAAATAAATTATTTGCATGCCTTGGAAAGCCACCCAGCTGCAGCCTGATAAAACTTTGTGGCTGTACAAGGAAGCAATTTGTCCATGGATACCTTGACGAGACACAACAAGATGTCCCCTTACCAAAATGTCTGCTGATGTGCTGGTCAAGGGAGCTGTGTTCCCGGAAGACTTCACTGCAATAGGGGCACACCTGGCCCTCATCAGTCGCATCTGCATCTGGCTATGAGACAGAGGGGGGCAGCATAAGTACTTGACATTGCAAAAGCTTGAATCGGGATATCCTGTTTGAAAGGCAGCATATGCCACTGTTAAAGCAGCACTGAAGGCAGCAAAAGGGGGCCCAGCTCATGAGTTAACCCGTAAACAGCTGCACACCACCAAGGCCTGTTGTCATGCATCAGCCAAACCTGACTTCAGGAGAGTGAGTTATCCTAAATACAGGAAAAGCAGCCACCCTGACAAACTTACATTTTCTGCTTGCTCAATCTTCACGTACTGCTCCCCACACAGCTTCTCGGGCATCTCCACCTCTTCATTCTTTGACTCCTCTGCACCAGTCACCTCACTGGCTTCATCTGATTTGCTCGCCTCCTCCATGGACACCTGTTCTATCACAATCCCAGAATTCCTCATGGCTTCCCTCAGCAAGTTCTCATTGTCATCTCCCTCAGGGGGCAGATCCTCAGGATTTGAAGGCTAAAGAAAACCAGGGACAGATGCAGGGCAGTTAACTGCAAAGTAGAGACCAGTTGTTTTAGCCGCAGAAGTTGCTAAAAGCTCTCTCTTAAGCCAGCATTCTTCAGCCTTTTGAACTCGGGAAACCACTGGCATCTCTTCTCCCGGGCCCCACAACCCATCAGAAAATGCAAATGACTCCCAGAGAATGCCATATGCAAGGTCTAGATTGGGATTTAACTCCTAGATGTTCCTTGCCTCTCTGCAATTTAGTTAGAATAGCCATTTTTGAGGAAGCGACATTAAACCCCTACCACTGGGCCTGCTCGCTACAGAATCTTTTTACCCTCTGCAATTTTACTTACACACACTCAGTAGTGGCCCATCTTACAATTTGAGACCCACTCTTAAACAGAAAAACCAAACTGTTAGCAAACTGATCTCATGGCTTCCCTCAGCATCTCAGATCTCAGATGCCTGTGCAGAGCGCACCAAAAGTTCTCAAATTTCTAAAGAGGGAGACATTATTTAGAACTGCTTGCTTTCTTGCAGATGAGCTTTCAGTTTTGATGCCTTGTGTTGGGCTTCAAATTCTCCAGGTAAACTTATCACCTCCAAGATTTCAAAGCAATACTTCTTTAGAATTCTCTTTCCACCTGGCCCCTTGAGACTGGTCAGGCATGTTGTCTCATCATGCCAAACCCATAGCTGGAAATTAGTGTGGGTCTATGCCAACCTTCCCCTCATCATGGGTGGCACTAACCTCTTGGCCCAACAATTTCTCCTCTGTGATTGGGAGCTCCTGCACCTGGACGTGAACTTCATGGAGGACATTCCCTTTTGCATCCGTCACTAAATGAATCACAGGAGGGGACTCCACAGACTGAGCTGCTAGCGAGGGAACAGCCTCTACAGTGGAGTCATTTGACCCTTCAAAAAAGCAGCAAACAGGAGTCTCAGCAAGCAGCCTAGCTCCCAAATACAACTTCCCACTTTGAGGTCTTCTCTTCCCCCAGTATCCAAAGCAATTTCCTCTGTTTGCAATATTTCTGCATTTACATGATGCTTTCAAATTGCTGAAGTACTTCAAACACCATCTTGTTTACAAGCAACTATTTAAAGAAGGCATGCTGCGGATTGCGGAATGCCTAAGGCCTCCTAGAGGCAAGATTTGGATTTCTGTATTCAGGGCCTGGTTGTTTTGCCACCATGCTACTCAACAAGAAAAGGCCTCTCAGAAAACAGAGGCAAAGTCACAGAGGACACCCCACATGCGAGGTCAGAAATGTCCCACCTTACTCAACTGCCTTCTAGATCCTTCGAAGACAGAGGTCCTATGGCTGGGTCGGGATGGCATGGGGATGAGAGACCAACTCCCTTCTCTTGCAGGGGCCCAATTAGTGCCACTGCCTTCCGTTAAGAGTTTGGGTGTAATCCTTGACGCCTCCCTTTCCATGGAGGTGCAAGTTACAGCAACAGCCAAGGCGACATTTTTCCACCTTTGCCGCATCAAGCAGTTGGTCCCTTACCTTTCCCGCCCCGACTTGGCCACAGTGATCCATGTGACGGTTATCTCCAGGCTTGACTACTGTAATTTGCTCTACGCAGGGCTGCCCTTGAAGCTGGCTCCCGGTAGAGTACAGGGTCAGATTTAAGGTGCTGCTTTTGACCTTTAAAGCCCTTCACGGCCTAGGACCCTCATACCTACGGTATGCCCCACGGAGAGCCTCAAGGTCCATAAATAGCAACACCCTAGTGGTCCCGGGCCCTAAGGAAGTTAGATTAGCTTCAACCAGAGCCAGGGCCTTTTCAACTCTGGCTCTGGCCTGGTGGAACGCTCTGCCTCATGAGACCAGGGCCCTGCAGGATCTGATTTCTTTCCGCAGGGCCTGTAAGACAGAGTTGTTCCGCCTGGCCTTTGGCTTGGAGCCAATTTGATTCCCTCCCTCTCTTTTTTCCTTTCCTTCTCCTCCTGCGATGAGGCTACATTTTAATATTTTAATGTTTCAATATTTTAATGTTGTATTTTAATTTTTTTTTAAAGTTGTAATCATTCAATTTGTTTTTATTATTGCTTGTAAGCCGCTCTGAGCCCGGCCTTGGCTGGGGAGGGCGGGGTATAAATAAAAAATATTATTATTATTATTACTATTATTATTATTATTATTAGATCTGCCATAAACACGAGCTGTATATTGCTTTGGACCAACAGAGAATACTTTCAATGAAAGACAGCAAAACTGTACAAACAGCAGGGCAAGCTGCTGGTCTTTTCACTGACCTGCTGCTAAATCCTCTTTGCTCACAACTATTTCCTTGTTCATATTGAAGCGGGTTTTCTCAGTGCAAGGAGTCAAGGATTTCAGGTGCCGGGTCAAGGCTCCTGACTCTCGGAAGCTTTTCCCACATTTCTTGCACTTGTAAGGACGCTCATCTTAACAGGTTGAGAAGTAAAAGACAAGAATTATGACATGGAAGAAAATGGCCCATGGACTCCAGCTATGAAATTTTCCCTCTTCTGCTTCTCTCAGAAAAGAAAGCAGATGGGGATGACAAGACTGGATCCCGATGGGATGTTCCTTTCATAGCATCCACAGTAGCATCCTTTTGGCTGTGCTAGCAAACTGGAGCCTTAGTGCATGGTTCTCATGCCTTCCACTGTTGCCAGCAGAGGGGGTTTGTCCGTTCTGACTCAATCATTATACACCAACAAGCACTGAGGGGTTTTCTACACACATAGCACCATCATGGATTTTATAACAAACCAATCTGTCCTCTCACCTGTATGACGACGATGGTGTCTGATCAGCGAGCCCTTGGTCCTGAAAGATGTCCCACATATCTTACACTCATAATCCTTCCTGCTGCTGTGAGTTATCATGTGAGCTTTGAGGATGCTGGCCTGGAGCAAGGAGAAAGGAACTATTGGTGATGCTGCCAGGCACACAGATCACCTGTTTTAACCAATGGAGAATTTCAAGCTGTAGCTACACAAGCACACACATATATTCACACACAAAAACAAACACACAGTTGTACCTCGGAAGTCGAACGGAATCCATTCTGGAAGTCCGTTCGACTTCCAAAACATTCAGGAACCAAGGCACAGCTTCCAATGGGCTGCAGGAAGCTCCTGCAGCCCATTCGAAGCCGCAACAGACGTTCATGTTCCAAAGAACATTCACAAACCACAAGAATCACTTCCAAGTTTGCACCATTTGGGAGCCAAAACATTCAACTCACAAGGCGTTTGACTTCCGAGGTACAACTGTATAGGCAAAAATGATGCAGTGTACATAAAAGTTAAAATCTGGTTTCAATTCTAAAGGTTTGGCAACATTTTACTTGTATTCAGATTCGAGTTTTTTACTTGTCTATTGCAAGCCACCCAAATGCTATGAATAAATAAATCTATAAATCAATCAATAAATAAATGCAAATCTCTTATTTGTCCAGCACTATCTTATACGATCTGGTACAAACTTCAAACATACCGTTTTGAATGTCTTGTGGCATAGTTCACAGACATATCGGCCTTCTTTATTAACCAGCAGCTTAACTTTGATGAGCTCCATGGAGGCCCCTTCTTCTGGGCCTTCAGGGCTGTCCTGCCCCTCTCCAGTGTCACCATCAATGTGGCCATTTGGGCTTTCAAATACATGGTCTCCGGCTACAATGACTTCTTTGATGTGCCCACTACCTGCAACCAGAACACCACACAGTAAACCAGATACAATGGTACCTCAGGTTACATATGCTTCGGGTTGCATACGCTTCAGGTTACAGACTCCGCTAACCCAGAAATAGTACCTCGGGTTAAGAACTTTGCTTCAGGATGAGAACAGAAATTGTGCTCCGGCGGCACGGCAGCAGGAGGCCCCATTAGCTAAAGCGGTGCTTCAGGTTAAGAAGAGTTTCATGTTAAGAACGGACCTCCGGAATGAATTAAGTACTTAACCCGAGGTACCACTGTACTATCAAACCATACAAACCATCAAAGTCTGCATAAAGGTCTTATGACAATGACCATTTTGATCCTTGTCATAATACTGTCTTGCATAATTTTTTCACTTTTTCACTGCAAGCGCATTTGATAGTTTTACTAAGTTATTCCTCACAACCCCAAATTCTCTTTCCTGGACAGCCAGTTCACTGCACCCAGAACTTGGGGTTCTCTTTGCTATTCTCTTAACTTATGTGCCTCAGTTTGCACTCAGCAGAACCTCATTTGCCGTTCTGCTGCCTGTTCACCTGGTTTGGAGAGCCTATCACATTTCTCATTGTTTGCTTGGTTTTTCACCATCCTGCATAATTTGGTTTCATCTGGAAACTTTGCTACTTCATCAAACCCCAGTTTAATTATTAGAGTTAAACAGCTTGGGTCCCTGAGCAACAACACTGCATTTTCCTGTGTTGTGAGAACTGTTTACTCCTACAATCTTTTTGCTGTTCTTTCACCAGCTACCTATCCCTATGACAAGCTATGCATGAAAAGGTTACTTAGGAACTTTTATTAGGGGGGTTTGTCAAAGGATTATGGAATTCAAGCTTATACTGTTTGATTCATCTTTATGTACTTTCAACAAGTTTATTGACACACTCAAAATACCTCAGAAAGTTTGGTGAACCTACCTAGTATTGAAGATGTGTTGCTGATTTCTTCTGTTATTGGAGAAGCTTCAGCAACTATATGAGCTACAGTTATAGGCTCTTCAACAGATGAAATGACCTGTGCAGCAAACTTGAGTTTTAGTAAAAGAATGCATATTGCAATAGTTATAGCCAAACAGTGAGAGATGCAAAATTAAAAATATTTCTCTGCTCACACTTTATTCATTCTTCCCCAAAGTGATGGAGGTTTGTTGTCTGCACCAATCAAGTGCTGCTTGCAAAGGAACACCTGGGAACTCCTTTTGAGGTTCAGTGGTTCCTTTGGAATCATGTTCTTAGATGCCTTAAAACCTGACATGAGGTGTGGAGGTGTGCTTTGGGGGAAATGGTCTCACAAGTCAAACTAGGACCCATGCCAGGCCCAATTAGGCGCACTGGCCAGAGGTTTCCTACTACTGATTTCAACAGTAGTCAGTTAACTTACCCTGCCACTCTTGCAGTAGGACTTAAAAAAGACATCTCTGTGAATTTTCCAGGCATCACACCTAAGCCTCCCTCAAACCCATCCAGGAATTACCCAAAACTACTAGAGCAATATTGTCATACTTTCCCCCACCCACTGCCCTCAATGAGAAAACTTGTCCTAGCAAGCAGTCTCAGGGCTAGAAAAGAATCCAGCCATCGCCTTCCCCACATCCTGCTTCAGGAAACTTGCCGGGGTTGTTACTGCTGTAGTATCTTGTTGCCTCTGGCAAAGCTTTTGTAATTTGTGCTGTACAAATTCTTCCAAAGAAGTGAACTCAGACTGGCACCGACCACACTTGTGCCTGTCATCTTCATCTAAAATTCAAAGGATAAGAAAACTGTCACCATCTTCAGATGGAATAACAAGACTATTTAAAGACAAAGCATTCAGACCAGCTGGTTTCTAGCTTTATATTGGTCATTATATGATAGGAAGGAAGTTGTACAAATTGTTACCTAAGCATTGATAGGATAGCTTGAGAACACACCTTGACATAAAAGCATCCAGTAAATGTGAAAAAACAAGCTGAGAAGAATTTAACATTGATTAAGATTTGAACATGATTTTGCAAGGCTTAATAAGGGTCAAGTGCAAAAAGGGGCAGAGCTCCTGCACCCTAAAAAGCTGTGTAGAAGAGAATTTCAATACAGCAGCTTGCACAAGTTACACTGCTGAAATCCCCATTCCCAGCACTTCCACTGTCCTCTCTTAAATGTGACCATGAAATACATGCTTTCTCAGAGAAAAGATGTAGGCAGGAGCTATTTTACAACTGAGCAACTCTGGCTAAGAAACAAGTCTGTCATGTTTCTTTCCTGACTCTGGCACATTAGCAGAAGCAGTGTTCCTGATCATTCTCATCCAGGCTGTGGTTTAAAAGAACAGGTGTTGGGTTAGATTAAAAAGAAGTGAAACTTCAGGGATATAGACTCTGAAAGCTCAATGCGGCTTTCGCAGACCTGCCACCCTCCAGATGTCTTGGACTACAACTCCCATCAACCCCAAGCATGGCCACGTTGACTGAGGCTCATGAGAGTAGTAGTTCTGAGAGTTGTAGAGGCTGGAATCAAGGAACCCGACAGGAGGCTGCGTGGCACCCTTTCCCCGAGGCTCAACCAACTTTTTGCCTGCAAGTGAGTCCCACGCTTGCCATTCCTCGCTCCAAAGCAGGAGGAGCGCAGGCGCGACACCGTAATTCTCAGAAGAGAAAGGCCTCCACTCTCCCATCGTATTGGACCTTCGCCTTTATTGGGTGGCTTAACGAGCTGCTGCATCAACAAGCCCAAGAGCGGGCTGCGCAAAGAGCTGAGGGAACCACGGGCACCCCTTCCTCCTCGAGAGGAACATTACTTTACAGAGTAAGAGACCCCTCCCCTCCCCCCATCCCTGCCTGCCTGCCAAGCCGGTACCTTCTTCACCGAAAGGCGCCGGGAGACTGAGGAAGGCGGCGGGCCCTTGGTTCGCGCCGGAGACCGCCTCAGCCGCACACTCCTGTCCCCGTGGCCCAACTGCCGTAAGCCCCGCCGGCCCAGCGCTCGTTGCCATCGCGGCCTCCATGTCGCAAGGCGCCGCAACCATCAAGATGGCGGCTTTACGGCCGTGTCGTCATAACAACGAGCCCGGCGCCGCCACGGGGCGGGGCCGCAAAGCCCGAACTTTTGCCAATTGAGGCGAAGCTCGGGGTTTCCTCTCCTCAGCTCACCTGAAGTGGGCAGAGCCACCACGGCGCCGCAGCCAATGAGGAGCAAGGGCGGAAAGGCTCTATTTCGGCTAGGCCAATAGAAACCTGGCAAATGCGGACGAAGCCCGAGCAAATGAAGCGAAGAGACGGCGTCTCACCCAATAGCAAAGTGGCTTCGCTTCATCTCGGCCAATAAGCAGCTACGGCGGGCGGGGCTCAGGCAGGGGTCTAAAGGCTGCGGTCACCTCACTCTCTCCCTCAAGGCGCAAGATGAGGCGGAGCCTGAAAAGCCGGCCCCGCCCAATCAGCGCCAGCTCGCGCCGCCTCCCAGCCAATCGACGTCGAGGAGAAGTCGCGAGAAGAAAGCAGCGCCGGTTTCTCTCAGTCCGTCCATCTGAGCAGGTCCGCGATGGCGAAGCGGTGCGAACGGCTGGGAACGTCGGCTGCGGCACGATCGGCGCTTCGGGACGCGGAGGCGGTGCTGTTTGACTGCGACGGGGTGCTGTGGCGGGGCGAGGCGGCGATTCCCGGGGCGGCGGAGGCGCTGGGCCGCCTGGCGGGCGCCGGGAAGCAGCTGTGCTACGTGACCAATAACTCTTCGCGCACGCGCCAGGCCTACGTGGAGAAGTTACAGCGCCTAGGCTTCCCGCCGGCCGAGACGCGGCAGGTCTTTGGCTCCGCCTACTGCGCCGCGCGCTACTTGAGCCACGCCCTTCCTGCGGGAGGCGCCGCCTACGTGCTGGGCGGGGCCGCCCTCAGCGCCGAGCTGGAGGCGGTGGGCGTGGCGCACCTGGGCGCGGGCCCCGCCCCCGAGCCGGGGTCCGCCAACTTTGGCTCCCGTGCCCCGCTCGATCCTTCTGTGCGGGCGGTGCTGGTGGGCTACGACGAGCACTTCAGCTACGGCAAGCTTTGCCTGGCCCTGCGCTACCTGATGCGCGACGGGTGTCTCCTGGTGGGCACCAACCGGGACAACCGTCTGCCGCTCGAGGGAGGGAGCGCCGTCCCCGGTGCGTACACGCGTGTTGTTTATGTGTGCGCGCTCCCGCTTGCTTAAGTGCGTCAGACCGCATTTGAGCTCCAGCCCTGTGTCCGGAAGGGCACAGGTGGCTGAGCGAGCATAGGACGTGACGGAGGACACGTTCACACGCTCACATTTAAAGCGCTACAATATCACTTGAACAGCCATAGTTTTCCCTAAAGAAAGCTGGGAGTTGTGGTTTAAAGGTGCCGAGAGTTGTCAGTAGACCTCTAGTTGCCTCAGGTCACAGTGTAGTGTGACAATCAGTCCCTCTTCCCAGAGAGCTCTGGGAATTGTAGCTATGTGAAGCGAAGGGTGGTCTAGCAATGCTCAGCACCCTTAACAATCTATGGCTACCATAAGTCTTTGGGCAAAGCCACAACTAATTAAAGTGGTGTACTGCTTTAAATGTATGGTATGAATGTGGCCTGTGTCTGGCTATATCTGAGTGCATGCAGAATGTGATGGGCCCAGAGGGACCTAGGCTGAGTAAGCAAGTAAGCAAAGTGTCTCCCTTGCCTTTCCCCTGCAGGAATGTTGCTTTTTAATGTTTTAATGGTTTGTTATGCTGACCTTGTATTGGAAGCCATTTTTGAAATCCAGCCCAATTTTTATCATCACTACCCTGTTGAGATAGATTACGCAGTCCAAAATCACTCAGTGAGCTTCATAGAGAGCTTCATCTCAGGTCAAGACTAACCCTCACCCAAGCTTCCTCTAGCCCATTTGTTCAACTCCTGTCGGCCCTCATTAGTATGGCTAAGTGTGAGGAATGATGGGAGCTGTAATAGGAACAGAGAATGCTCCCTTATACTTAGATCATTAGCCTCTCTAGTTCAGGACCTGCCACATTGATTGGTAACTGCTTTCCATGATCAGTACTTTTACGGTATGTGGGCTGCACACTGCAACAACCTTTCCCAACTTAGTGCCCTTCAGGTGTTGCTTGGCGAATGGCTGTAGCTTAATAGTAGAGCTCTTGTCCTGCATGCAGAATGTGCCAAATTCAGTTTTTAGATTATGTATTGGAAGCTGTGACTCCTTCTGTCTTTCACCTGATGTCACATTTGATGTGTTTGTGGTAGGTGTTCATGGTTTGGGGGAAATGCCTCGTGAGCCAATCTGGAACCCATGCCAGGCCTAATTAGGCCCAAGGGTCATAGGGTCTCCATGTCTGGGTTGGACAAAAAGTTTGAGACTTGAAAAGCAGAAGCAGAGAAACCATTGGTAGTGGGTGAACACACATGAAAGAGAGAGAGGAGGCCTAAAATGAAGACAAAGTTCTGATTGGGTACAGACAGGTGGAGGCGTTTCTGATGAGGAGGAACTTGCTAGGCCCACCACACTAGCTACTTCCTGATATGTGGGCAGATGTTTTCATTAAAAATGTTTAATGTCTTTTATCTGGGTGAATAGTTGCTTCGAGGGGGGGGGGGAACTGCCCTGTGCTGTAGAACCTCAGCCCCTTAAAGGTAGCCTCACATTTGTTTTGTTCTCAATTGGGTCACTTCCCAACTCTTTTCAGCATTTGTCACACATCATGGTATGACAATCCTAAGTCAGTCTTTAGCTGTGGGGGGTGTACCGACTAGTGGCTGTTGTGGAGTACCAGCAGCTACTTTAAAATGGTGCAGAGATTAGGATAGATGTGTGGGCTGGGGGTGGGTGGGATCATTTGTGAGGCTTGGCAGATTTGACCTGAAAGATTGCCTTTAACATTTCTGAAGAACAGGACTTTACATTGTTCAGCCAATGTGGGAGTGACACTGTTTTCTGTATGATTCCCTGCTTGGGTATTGCTCAGTGCATGACTAGTGTTTGCCTTCTTTAGTAGTACAACATAGCTGGGTTCTCACAACTGGCTTCCCCCACTGACAGGCTTTATAGACTACTGTACTGAGATGAGTTTGGGGTTTGCACTTGTTCCTCAGTTCTGTATCTGGCTCACAATTGCTTTGCTTCTCTTTTTAGGAACTGGCTGCCTTGTCAAAGCAGTGGAGACGGCAGCAGAGCGTGAAGCATTCATCATCGGCAAGCCCAGCCGCTACATCTTTGAGTGTGTGGGCAAGGAGTTCAACATCGATCCTGCTCGCACCATCATGGTCGGCGACCGCTTGGACACAGACATCCTCATGGGCAACAACTGTGGCTTGACAACTCTTCTGACCCTCACAGGGGTCTCCACCCTAGAAGAAGTAAAAGGTCACTTAGAGAGTGACTGTCCTGAGCGGAGAAACCTAGTCCCCGATTACTATGTTGATAGCATAGCCGACCTTCTCCCCATCCTCCAGGATTAAAAAAGGGAAGTTTTCCAGCTTTTAACATGTATCTTCTCCCCACCCGCTGCACCCTCAGTGGCTTGAGGCTGGTAGTATCACCTCAGTTACTGCAATGCACATGATTGCTGCTTGCAACTTCAGAGACTTTTAGTGTGTAACTTAGAATTCAAGGTCTCTGTTTACAAATTCCTTTAAAATGCACTTTGGAACAAAGAGGGAAGTGTGTTGTGTTGGTTAGCTTTCAGATGTTGTGAAGCATTAAGTATGTCTTAAACAACCGCAGTGTTAATGGCATCAGGGTAGAGTCTTGCTCAGCTGGGTTAAAGGGATTGGGCAGGCTTCTCTTAAAACTTTTCACTGTGGTTCTTTGTGGAAACTATATCCTCATCTGTGGGAAATGCAGGGAAATGAGCAGTAGGAGGGCAATTGCTCTTTTCTGACCTGTAGAACTTGACTTTAAGCTTGGCTTTGATGCTTACTCAGGTCCCGGTTTTAGGCAGCCTGCTTCAGATGTGATTTCAGGAAATAGAAAATCACTTGTGTGTTCAATAATTTTGTTCTTGCGCCTTTCCACACAGCCATTTGCACTTGCTTCAATATGCAAAACACAAAAGATACTGTCGTGTTTCATGTATTCCTCTAAGATAGTAGGGGTGTGTGTGTATAAATATAAATATATATATATAGTGATGTGAAGAACAGATATCTATTTTAAAAGTGAATTATAATATATCAAAAATAGAATTTATTGTTCAGGAGAAATATCAATAGATTTCTAAAATATCTTGCTTGTGTTCTTCAGTATATACCACAGCAATACCTGTGCAGTCTGCAAGATGAAGTACCATTTTAAGTAAGGATCATTTGAGGATTCCCAAATTGTGCTAATGGTTGAATTACACATGCAAAGTTACAAAAATGCCACAGTCACATGAAGGTCTTGCTACAAGTTGTAGTAGTTAATGATCCCAAGCATAAATTGTACCATCTGTGGGATCCTCTGGCATAAATACATGCCATTTTGCGTTAAAGCCATTTTGAAGTCAGTGCTGATGAAGCAACTACAGTAACTTGTCCTGTGCTTCCTATTAAGATATTAATAGTGGGTTGTTCAGAGGACATTGGAAGTCCTTTGCAGATCCACCTTGGCACCAATTGTCTGCTGAAAATGGGAGTTCAAGCCATTTTGTTTTGCTGTTTTGTAGGAAACATGATTAAATGCACTCTTGAAGTGTCTGGGTAGTTTTGTCCTTTTGACACAAAATGCCAAATTGTGTAATAACAGCTGAAGAAATCTGATATAGAGATGTAAGGATGAAAGCAGCACTCACTTGGGGTAAACAGATGATGCTTGTTTGCTTTCATTTTCCAAATTGTGTGCACATCCATTGTGTGCAGATTATGCTTCCTGTATCACAGACACTTGAAACTTGCATGAACTTGCCACTTTTTGATGCAGCAATAATTGTGTTGTCCACCGTGAAATATATTTTGTATTTATAAATATTATAGGATTAGCATTGACACTTAGAAGTGCTAAAGATACACAATAACACCCCCCCCCCCAGCAAGGTACCCTTTATAATCTGTTTCTCAATAGATTTTTTTCTTCTTCTTAGGCTTGCTGAACTGATTTGTAAGCCTAAAGGTTTTCTCCATCTTCGATGGTAATGCAAACGGTTTCTTTCTTTCTGTTTGGACTGACTTGAAAATAACATGATGTCCTTTTGCTAGGACTTGTGCTTATGCAAATCTGGGGAGATTGAGGAATTGTTCCATATATGATAAATGTTGTTTAGAAGCCTGTCAACAACTGCTCATACTTACTAGCCATGCAATAGAGCCTTTCACCTCTTTTCACTGTTTCTTCCCTTGTTGTGAAACTGTGCTGGTGAAAGACCAAGCAGTCTGTGTAAAAGCATCTGGGGAAATTCAGTCCTGTTCTTGAGTCATATTAAACAAGAAGTCTCTCTTTTTTCTTTGTATTGTTGCCTTTTAATTTTGCATGCTATGAACCTCATTCATGTTCATCAAAAATAATATGCAAAATAAGCCTTTTACCCTGTTTTTTTAAAATTGGAATTGTTTCCATAAGGTTTCATTTGAATTGTCTGTAGTGTCATGATCGAATGTGGAAGAGACCTGCTTGAGAGCTAAATTGTCCAATGTTGTAAACATCCAGGAGACACCAGTGGGAAGAATATTTTTCTTTTATTTAAATTGGCTGTGTGTTCTTTCCCGTTTCAAATTAATAGTTTGAATTTCTGGTTCATAATGTAAGGTTAGTGAGAATTGTTTTTTGGTAAAATAAGACTAGCAATCCTATATAACTGTGTAGAAATAAGTCCTACTGTTGTCAGTGGAGTTTATTGTTTACAGTTGCAGCCTTAATCTCCCTTTTTAGAACTCCATACCTCTTTACACAAACAGACTAGGTTCAAAAATAATGGCAAATTGTGGTTTATCCATCAGGTCTGAGCCTTGTGTTTGCCTGTCACGTCATCCCTGAAGGTTTTGGATTTCTGAAAATTTTTGGATTCAGAATTAGTGCCCTAAGGCAATAGAGATCTAATTTAGCATGTTTTTACTTATTTTTAGTGAAAATAAATCTCCAGATGTCTTGTGCTACAACTTCCATCACTTCCAGCCAGCACATTCCTTAAAGAATTCACCACCCTGAGCCTGTATTTGGCTACATATCGCAAAGTTGATGACTGGTTTGCTTTTAGCTACTTAGAGACATGAAAGGGCTGTTTAGCCACAGCTGACCAGGAGCAGAATGGGTGTTCTGAGAAATGGTGCCAGAGGAAAATGTGTCCAGCCTTAACTTTGAGCCATGAAATGCACGAGTGTGTGTGTTAATAATGAGAATGAGCATGTCTGCATGAAAGCATTTTTCTTCTGGCCCCCACCCCCTTTTCTAATAGGCCTCAAGCAAAAACCGCAGGACAGCGGTATGATCTTTTGCCAGAAGAAATAGCTTGGAAGCAAAAGATGGCAGGTGCTTCATAAGATGATGATGACAAGCTGTCATCATAGCCTTGCCCCTGATGATCTTGGGGCAAGCTCACTGTAGAAATAGCGAAGGCTTCAGGCCATTTCATTGGACGTGAAACAAAGTAAACTGGGCGAGTGCTGGTGAGCTGCTCCACTGACTCTACAAGTAGAGGTTCTTTCTATGGGCCTTTGGATTCTATTTTTTAGTTTCTCTTTATTCCTGTTCGCCACCTATCATAGGTATGTGCCCACTTCGCTGCTTGCATTTACTGACATGGATGATCAGCCATTCTCCCCTCCTTCCTCCCAGGAGGCTGTGGTGCAACTTGAAAACTGCCAGCACCTGAAAGTACCTCATTTGAAAGTGTGCTAGCTCCTCTCACACTCCCATCTTAAAACTTGACCAGCTGCAGACAAGGATGGCTTGAGAGAAACAACCTTTTTTCTCCCCCCCCCCACATTCTGTAAAAAAAAAACCTTGGATTTTTTAACATCTAGCCTGATCATTATTGGTGTCAATGGCCATGCTGCCATCTTAAAATGGGACAATCCAGTTTCCCAAATGGTTGAAATCACAAAGTTGACTCCTACTTCCTCTTCCTTCAGAGTCCTCAAAAAGACTAAAATACTAAAATATATTTATATTTGATAATCACATCAAGTAACCTTTTCCTGTTTCTGACCATGTTAATTCAGGAGAGTTGTGGTTCTGTGCGCTGCAGAGGTTCGGAAGGTGACAGGTCTGAATGGCAGGTTCTCTCCAGGAGCAGATGTCTCAGACCTCTGGGCAGGCTGGCACTCTTCTCTACTTGTTTTTACTTCCTTCCCTCCCCCCACCCCAAATGAGAGAGATGTCTGGCCCATACCAAGGGCGGCTGCCAGAATGCAAAGGTCTCACACAAAGCCCCCAATTGTGTTCCCCATGAATGTGTTAGCTGTCTCACAAGGAAGGACAGCGAAAGCATCACCGTGCCCAGGACAGCATCTTTCTGCAGCCTCTGTTCCCTCCCACCATTTAGAGCATCTAACGTTTCACCACCACGTGGCTCCTTCTCCAAGTCAAGGTGCCAGGGTGGGCAGTAAAATGGGGCATGTTCTCAGGTTTCAAACCGGATTCCGAGGGATTTGATAATGCACAAGCTCTATACTGTCAGAAGGCAGAGTCAGAGGAGCAAAGAGGGCATCGAGAATGGAGGAACAGACTGTGGCCCACATCACCCCCTGTCCAGTAAGTACCCTGCCGCCTTTTCTTTCCCCACAACCCAGCACCTGCCGCTCCTTGGCACCAGTAAATTTCCCTTGATGGGTTCCTGATCTGTTTCTCTTGGGATTTTTCCTTTTAAAGGAGTGGAGTGATGCACAGTCACACAGGAAAACTTGCAAATGGATTGTGTCCCACATTACTGGGACGCCTGGAGTTCTCAACTTGGGCACCAAAATACTCTGGACGTCGGGATCAGGGTAGAAGTGAGAGAATGATACAGGTTGAGAAAGCGAATTGAGAGAATGCTCTGATCCAAATCCTTTCATTGCCCCAGGACAGGGGTACCCGATGTGATGCTCTCGAGATGTTGGGCCCCCAATTCCCATCAGCCCCAGACAGCAATGCCAGTAGTCTAAGGTAGTGTGGTTTCTGGTCCCACAACATTGCAAGGGCACCATGTCGGCTGTTCCTACCTCAGGACTATTGATGCAGATCTTGGTGCTCCTGGAGATTGAAGGTACTCCGTATGCAAGAATGATCAAACTTAGTGAAATCTTTCATAACCTTAGGGAACTTATATATGTTATAGGAAGTTTTACCATCAACATTAAACTGATACTTTGTCAGGCAGCTGCCCTCCAGATGTATTGGACTATAAGCCCCAGCCAGGACAGGTCCAAAACATCAAACTACAAGGTTGGGGAAGACTGTTTTATACTTTGTGTAGGCAATATTCTGAATCTCTTGCATTCACTTAGGCAAAGTACAGTATTAAACATTTTAGTTTAAAAGCCTGCCTAAATATCTTCTACTGCAATCCTTTACTTTGGAGTAAATTCCTCTGAACACAGTGGGACCTGTTTTTGAGCAAGCCTGCATAGGATTGTTGTCTTAATTTCAGTTCTGTGCACTAAAGATTTTAAATCAGGCCAGACCTTCTCCAAAAACTGATAACTACACTGCTTAAGATCCCTATGCTTTTGCAGAGTAACAACTTGAACACCAAAATAATACAAAGACTTAGATACCAAGGGAAAGAGGAAGATGTATGATCCATGGAATTCCTGTGGATCATGACAAAAAACATTTTGAATACCTTGTATTACCTGTCTTTACACAGTCCGCAGCTTTCGGAAAACCAGGGATCACTGATCCAGCAATGGGATGAGAATGAGTTAATTTCCATGTCAACAAAAAATGATTATTAATAATAATTTATTATTAATTACCTACCCTTAGGTTCCAGGGCAGGTTACAACCATATAAACTGGGTAGGCAAGCCCTGAGCTGCTTATATCGCATAACTACATCATGGATGTACATCAAGTACATCCATGTTTGCATTTTTGTCATGCCATTTTATTGTACTTCATTTTCTTAAGCAGAATAGGAAAGGGTTGGAGTCCTTCAAATGAAGGTTGCATGTGGTGTTTCCCACTAATATTTTTGATGTTCAACTTGTTGGCTTCTGTTTGACTGATGGGCTTATCTTGGCTCTTAGGAGAGAGCCTTGCCGGCAGAATCCAAAAGCCTTTCCAGGACATTTTGGGTTGTTCTTTCTGTCATTTTAATCTGTGGAATTATCTGCATTGCTGTGGCAGCAACTCTCAGCTTCGCAAAAACATCTCCCAAGGTAAGGAGATTCTCTTACCCGGGGAACGCAATACTCTGTTCACCACCCCATTTTGCCTGCAGGGAGTGGCTGAAACTGTTCATCAGTCATCAGCAAAATAAGGTTGCAGTCCTCTATACCAGCCTTCCCCAACAGTGCAACCAACCAACCCACTCCACCACCCCACCAATGCTTTGGACTACAACTCCCATGAACTGCTTACAGCTGGAGGGTTCCAGGTTGGGAGAAGGCTGTTCAGCACGCTGGCCCGGGAGTATGTCCCATTGAACTCAATGGGACTTGATTTATTAGATTTGTTTATTGCTTTATATTATTACCACTGGAAAACTTCATCTGTATCCCCTTCCTTGTATTCTTGCAATGATTTATGTACGAACAAGTATGTGTTGCACATGAGAGAGCATTTTCTTTCATCTGCCCTGCGCGTTGCCATCAGCAACATGTTCTTCTGTTTTGAGAAAGAGTAAATTACTCCTGTCGTCTCCCTTCTTGTACCAGTTGTGATTTTACAAACCTCCTTGCAAACACTCCATTAAAACATCTGTTTTCTAAGCTGAAGAGCTGAAAGACATAAGTCTTCCTCTTTCTGGCTGTTGCCATGACTATATTTAGCTGTTCTAGACGCACCCCCCCCCCAAGAAAATGACCAGGAAGGGGAGCACACAGAATCTTGCTGCAGCCGATAGCCCAGGCAGTTTCTCCCACCCCCAACCAGTCTTAACACTGCATATCTTCATAGCCTCTTTTGCAGGTTGTCCGGTTAAACTTCCAGAACCGACCAGGGTCTCGGATGAACCAGTCGGCTTTCATGAACAAGTCCAAGAACACAGTTACTTATTGCATAACTTCCCCAAGTAACCAAACAACATCAGTCTTGTTTGACAACAAGAATGTGAGTGTCCTGGTGGTCCCTGCCTTTCCAAATTGTGAGGAAGGGGGCACAATGCTGAGAAGTTGCAGGTGCAGCCACAAAGCCCACCTAAGCCATGAAGCTGGCGGGTGCTCCTGGCCAAGCCACTTGAATAGGAAATCCTCATGGCCTTTCTGCCTCCCAGGATTTTTGTGATGGTAAAAGAAGCAATATATGTGGCATTCCTTTATCCTCTTCAAGTGCCACAGAATTTTTTAATGAACAGTTATATATAAATATAGGGGAAGCTGATGCAGTTTCCTGGCATGCAAAGGACCATGGTGAAGCACTGAGGAGCCGGCGTTAGAAATAGTAAAGTGAACTATGTCAGAGCAAGCCGCCTCTTGCCCTCCTGCTGCTCAAGCGGCTCAATGAAATGAGCATCCCTCTGGATGTGTGCAGGAGGCCCCCAGAACAAGTGTGGGTTTCAGTCTAGCTATACAGAAATTTCAGCCGCTCTGAGCAGTGTTGGACATGCAGGCCCCTAGAACACACACACACACACAGCAGGCTTCCTCCCAGGAATCTTTGATAGAATAAAATGCCCAGGGGCATGTGCAGAGTGCATTTTCCTCTGCACACAACCATAAGCCCCTAAGCATGTATGTATTTACACACAATCAGTATTGGAAGTCAAAACCTCCAGTTGAGGAAGTATGTGGCTTCCAGATCAGAAACCTCTGCATCTTTCTCTCTGCAAATGAAACACACTGGAGCAACTCTCAGAGCCTGTGCCTGAGAGAAGTTCAGGAAAAATGAACTATGAGAATGTATTGCGGGGGTGGCTAACCCACAGCCCTTCAGGTGATGCTGGGCCACAGCATCCATCACCTCTGCCTGCCAGCCATGCTGGGACTAGGAGTCCAGCATCTCTCACGGGCCACGTATTAGCTCCCCCAAGTGCATTGCTGGTGCTACAGGAGGCAGAGAGGACAGTACTATGTTCACTTAGTCAGTGGATCAAGCAACCTGTCAGCAAACAAAACAGGCTTATCTAGTTTCTTCTGTTCAGGGCTACGTCTGCTACAAGCCCTCAGAGCAGAACAATTGCTACCTGCGGATGATGGATGACCGAGACCGAGACACTGTCCAGATGTCCTTCAACCTGTCAGAACACAGGGTAAGCATAGAATGCTGAAGCAGCCTCCGTAGAATCTAGATTCCTTATACTCTTGCCTATTTTCTTAGTTTAAATGAATTTTGAAGAAGCATCACCTGGAAAGCCAGGAGTATTTCATCTCCCACAAGAGGTGGTGAAGGACACTAACTTAGAAGGCTTTAAAGGGGGAATCATTCATTCCCTTTAGGATGAATCTTAATCAGGAGTGCCTAATCTGTGGCCCTCCAGATCTTCCTGGACTCCAGCTCCTGTCATCATCCCTGACCGCTGGCCAGCTATTGAATCTGAAAACCCAACAGCAACTGGAGGGCCACAGGTTATAGAATTGTAGATTTCAAAGGGACCCCTTGAGTCATCTAGTTCAACCCCTGCAATGCAGGAATCCTTCCCACAGCTGTCTCTGGGTGGGTTCAAAACACCAACCTTCTGGTCAACAGCAAAATGTCTTTGTCTAGCCTTGTTGGGCATTCAGAACATAAGATGACACTTCTGGATGAAGCTAGTGGCCCTCTAGTCCAGCATCCTGTTCTCAGTTTCCAGCTAGATGTCCCTTCCAGCAGCTCGTTTTCAGAAGCATTGCTGCTTCTGAGCAAGGAATCCGAGCATAGCCATTGTGACTAGTAGCCATGGATTGCCTTTTCCTCCTCCCTCAATGTGTCCAATCCTCTTTTAAGGCCTTCCAAGTTGGTGGCCACCATTGCCTCCTGTGGGCATGAGTTCCATAGGTTAACTGCATGAAGAAGAGCTGTTCTTCATTTTATCCTTCCCAAATCTTCCAACATTCAGCTTCAGTGGATGCCCATGAGTTCTAGCGTTATGAGAGAGGGAGAAAAACTATTCTCTCTCCGCCTTCTAAGCCAAGATGAGTGGGTTACTCCTATCCATTTCCTTTAAGTAAAAGGAAAAGGAGACGAAAATGTAACATAGTGGCGGGTGAGGGGGCCGGAGACAAGGAGAGGAAACCCTCCTTCCAGCTTGTGGGCGATTGCAGTAAGCCAAGGAAACAAAGGTGCTTTTGTCAGTGATTCCACAGCAGCATAAGTCTGAGTAATGATGCATAAGAGTCCTCCAGACAAAATGTTAATGGCTTCAGGTGAGGGGCGAGGGCAGAGGTTTGATTTCGGAAAGACAGAGGCCCCTGTTCTGCCGGGAATGTCGGGACAAAGCTCAGTGGGGTTGGTTTACCGCCCCCACTTCCATTTAGCAGGGAGGCAGCGCTCCTGGCCAGCTCTGCCAACGCTCCCCCAGAACTTTGGAAGAAAGTAAATGGGGAGGAATGTGAGACACCCGGCAACCTTGTTAATGAAAGACTGTTTTGAAAAGGTCTGGTTCCCATATGTCAGCTGTGTAAACAGAAGTGATGTTAGGGACCTTGGGGTGAAGGGCAGGAAATAAATCTTTAAAATATACAATTTCTTCACGCAGCATGAAGTTAAACTATAGAACTCACTCCCGCAGGAGGCAGTGACAGCCACCAACCTGGATGACTTTAAAAGAGAATTAGATAATTCCATGGAGGAGGGGGCTAACAATTATGCTCTCTCTGCCTCCACAGTTGGAGACAGCGATGCTTCTGAATACTAGTTGCTGGAAACCACAGGAGGGGAGAGGGCTCTCATGTTTGGATCCTGCTTGCAGATTTCCTATAGGACCATCTAGTTGGCCACTGTGAAAACAGGATGCCGAATTAGATGGGCCATTGCTCTAATCCAGCAGTCCATTATGTTGTAATAATAAGACTGTTAACGTCAGACTTCCAGCCCCTCACACTTACTAAAGGAGAGGCTATGCCATGGATAGTTGAAGGTGATGCATTCACTGATTCAGTCACTTGCCACTTTTCTTTCTCATATGTGACTTATGGGTGGATGCATGCAATCTTCTGCATTTTTTGTTGAGGTTGAACAATGCCGTTTTATTATAAGACAGATAAAATATTTACCATTTTTTTAAAAAAGGACAGGTCAGTGTGGCCTGGGGCAATGGCATGACTGCAGCTCCCCAGTCCCTGACCCCTTGGCAGAACTAGATGCTGGTGTTCATCTGTCCACACCAGCCTTCTCAAAGCTGGTGCCCTCCAAATAATAATAACGTACCCTGCACATCTGACTGGGTTGCCTTAGCCAGATGTTTTAGACTACAACTGCCAACATCCCTAGCAAGCACTGCCGTGATATGAGCTGTAGACCAAAACCTTTGCAGGGCACCAGCTGGAGTGAAGCCTGGCTTATACCAACATCTGTTCAGTGCTTCCTTTTGATGGTCATTAATGAAGGATTAAGGAATGCAGAGCCCTGACACTTGGTGTTTCTTGTTCCTGCCAAGGTGGATCAGCTGCCGCTTCCCAATGACAGGACCCAGTACTACCGTGAGTTCCTGGGGATCGTGCCAGGGAGGCAGGTGCGACCAGAAGAGGCAGGGGAGGCTGTCAGGTCCCTGTGTGGGCAGGCGCCCATCTACTGGGTCAAGAAGAAAGACGGTGAGTGGGCTGCTGGACCCCAGCCCCCAACAGACGCAGCCAGCTGGGGAAGGGTCATCGTACCTCAGTGGTAGCCCATCTGCCTTGCATGCAGGGAGGTCCCAGGTTCAATTGCCAGTGGCATCTCTAATTAAGTCTGAAAAACCCTGGACAGCAACTGCCAGTCAGTGTAAAGAACACTGAGCTTCATGGACTAAAGGTATGACTGTATAAGGCATAATCTAGCAGCATGTTGTGAGGATGAAATAAAGAGGAGGAAGAGGCATGTAAACCTCCTCAAGGGAAAGGTGGGATAGCAATATAATTAATTCAAAAACTCCTGCCTCTCAGCATGCCCCTACATCAGCTAGGGTAAATAAAAATCATCCCAAACCAGGTTGTATTCTGAGGACCATGTAGAAAGGTGGACAACAGGTATCCAGTTAAGAGCTTTCAGGCTTGCATTCAATCTGCTGAGCAGAGCTCCAGTCCCTCAGATTGAATTCCCCTGGGATGAGAAGTGCTAAACAAGCTGGGGTGTCTCCCACTGTCTTAAGAGCTCAGAGGTGGGGAGACACCCTTTCTGGAACACTGGAGTCTTTTGCAGGTGGTTTCTTGGATGGGAGATGTACAGCAGCAGAGCCCGAGATCTGCTTCTTGAAATTTAAATACGCAAAATTATTGAAAGTGGGTGGTTGCCTTTTTCCACATTCTGCAAGAGAGCTGTGTTAATACGCGGCCTCCCACCCCCCAAATAATCAGTTTTAATAGTAAATGCTCTGCATTTGGATGCTGTCCATGCACTAACCGTACCAGTCACACACCTGTTCTCCTTGTAGGTCCTCCAAAGCAGCGGCTCATCTACCTGTGCATTGACATCTGCTTTCCGAACAACATCTGCGTCTCCATCTGCTTCTACTACCTTCCCGAATGAATGGCCTGGACCACCCTCTGCACCTCTGCTCTTCTCTACTTGAACACAAGGGCGAGGCTCTGCTGTCTCCGCCAAGCCCACGTTGCAATTCAGGGCTCTGGATTGGGCAAGAAGGGCTACAGGAACCTTCCCCAACCTGGTGCTCTCTGGGTGCTATGGACTATAATTCCCATCAGCACAGCTGTGCTTCCCGGGTCTGATGGGCTTGTAGTCCAACAGCACTTGAAGGGCACCAGGTTGAGGAAGTCTGAACTACAGCGACACTCAGTCAAGATGGCAGTATATACATATGTGTGTGTGTATATACTGTATGTATATGTATACTCCTGCTTTATTTACAAAGAGTGTTGCCCTTTCAGCTATAAGCCTGTAAATAATTGTCTGTGGGGAGAAGAAACTGCGTGGTGTAGATCCAGTTAAAAATCTGAGTCAAACAAACATTTTGTAAATCAAAGTATTTTTTAAGAAAAACCACAAACCACTCATTTTAAGGAGCTACCCTGGTGTGTGTGCATGTGTGAAAATAATTAAAAGCACAAAAAAATGAGGAAATGAGCAGCTTGAGATGTGTGTTAATAGCAGCAAGGGAGGGAGAGAGAAAAGAGAGGAACCAAGAACTCCTGTGTCCCACCCCCCAGGGCTAAAAGCACGCTTGCACTTCTCCAAGCACACCTCCCTGCTGGAGGTCCTTTTCAGTCCTTTTTTTCCAATTCTGTGGACCGGGATGGCAGCGCTACACTGCTTGGCTAGCTCAGTTACTCAACCAGCCTTCCTCAAGCTGGTGCTCTCCAGCTCAATGTCAGTCACAGATGGCATTGCCATAGGGTGCTGGAGCTGATGGGAGTTGTAGTCCAAAACAGCTGGAGAGCACCATCTGGGGGAAGGCTGCATTTAAATAATCTGCTAATTAATAAAGGCACTTCTGAGCCCAGAACAGGGTGCACCCCAGCTCCAGGGAGAAGCCATTGTTCATTCGCCCCACGCCTGGCTCCAGCATTGAATGTCAGGCCTAACTGCATTTTTACTTGCAATTTGATTCAGTTAGAAAACGCTCTCGCTCTCCCATAATGCTGCCCCCCACCAACCCCGGATTGTCCAATGATGCTAATGTTGGAAAATTCAGGAGGGACAGAAGAAAGTTATAGCAGAACTATGGGAATTCACTTCCACAAGATGCACTGATGGCTACTGACCTGGATGGCTTTGAGAGGGGTTTACTCTAGACAATTCATGGAAGATGAAAAGGATTATCAATAACTAGTCAAGACAGTAACCTCCAGGAGCAGAGGAGAAATCACAGAATTGCAGTGTTGGAAAGGACACAAAGGGTCATTAGTCCAACCCCCTGCAAAACAGGAACCACAGTGATGAGTTTTCCTGTGCTCACATCCTACTTGTGAGCTTCCCACTGGTGTAGCTGGCCTAGAGGGGCCTCTGATCCAATCCAGCAGTTTATAACCACAAAAGGAATGAGGGTAAACCATTTTTCTTCCAACTCCAGTGAGCCTTCTGAAGCAGGAGGTGGCAAGCTTGCAACAGAGGCAGCCTACCTTTGCTTCTGGCATGGGAGAACGGGTGTGTGTATGCACATAAATTGGAATGTCCGCTTAGCCATTTACGTTGGGCAAAGGTGAATGGAAGGAACAGAGGGCAGCCTCACCTAAACAAAAGCAGTTCCCCAAAGAGAGCAAGTTGAAACCCTGTGTTGGGAGATCCATCCCATACAGTAACATCGGTGCTGAGTGTCACAGTTTCTCCTTACAAACCACTCTTTGTTAAGCAATACTTTGGCACAAAGATCTTACGCCAAACAAAATCTGGGGGTTCTGTTTTAAAACTGCCTGCCACTGTGCAAAGATGGTTAAGGTGGCTTCAATTTTACTTGAATCCGGCTGTTCTGCAGAAAGGCAGCTGCGGGTGGCAACACAGTCTTTGCACACCTGACCCCCCCCAAAAAAAAATAGTCTTGCAGCAATCTTGTGAGCGCAGCTTTCCTTCTCAGCCCAAGACGCTGTCGTTGAAAGCAAGGCAGACGACCGCTTTCTGATGTCCACTGTATTCCCGCTTGATCTCGCCCGTTTCCACACACCAGAGCCTGGCCAGATTATCAGAGGAGGCTGGGGAAGGAAAAGGGACACCGTGAAGCCACACATACAAACACACACAACAATCGGCAATATATGGATGCCACTGAACTGCTTTACAAGGTTGCCGTAACAATTAGTGAGCTACTTCATAAAGAATTTATAGAATTATATACAGTGGTACCTCAGGTTACATACACTTCAGGTTACATACGCTTCAGTTACACACTCCGCTAACCCAGAAATAGTGCTTCAGGTTAAGAACTTTGCTTCAGGATGAGAACAGAAATCGTGCTCTGGCGGCATGGCAGCAGCAGGAGGCCCCATTAGCTAAAGTACCTCAGGTTAAGAACAGTTTCAGGTTAAGAACGGACCTCCAGAACGAATTAAGTTCTTAACCCGAGGTACCACTGTACTGTTTAACAATGTGTACGTTGTTCAAAATCTTCGTATTTTTAGTAGGGTGGGAAGGAGAAATGAGACGGGCATCGTTTGATTTTCTACATAAGGTCCCAAAATAGCTTGGCCTGGCCACAGGGGGCTTAATGTCCCTTGTCATCCTTCCTATTCATTCTCCAAGGAAAGGTGGGCCCACCCTTGTTCACCTGTGACAATGTACTGAGAGTCCCCTGAAAACGCGCAGTCCCACATCCAGCCACGGGAGGTTTCCCCTGGGTTGTTGCTCTTGATGCTCAATTCTGTCATCAGAGAGAAGTTAGACGTCCTCCAGATCTTGCAGGTTTGGTCAGCAGAACAGGTCGCCAAAAGCCTGGAGCAGAAGACGGAAGACTAGTCAGAGTGGGGCAAGGCAGGTGGAACACAGGCTAGAAGTGTCACCCAAAATAACCAATAACATAAAAGTCCCTATTTATACTGCCGGATTTTAAAGAATGTATTGTTTATTTTCATCCCTTCCTCAAGGTGGCATACATAGCTCTCCCCTTCCACATTTAATCCTCACAACAACCCTCTGGTGTAGGTTGAGGCTGAGGCAGTGACTGGCCCCCCCAAGGTCCCCCAGTGAGATTCATGGCAGAGGGGGGGGGTCTGAACCCTGGTCTCCCAGGTCCTGGTCCAATGCTCCAACCACTACACCACCCGGGCACTAAATGGAGAAAGCTTCCATAGTTATGGGTCCCAAAAAGAATCCTCATAGGGAAGGTCTGTAGCTCAGTGGTAGGAGAATCTGCTATGCAGGCAGGCAGCCTTATGGCATCTGCAGATAGGGCTGGGAATGCCGCCCCCCGCCCCCACCATATGAAACCCTAGAAAGCCAGTCCTACTCACGTGGAGTCTGGGCTGAATTTGCACTGGAGAGCATAGCGGCTGTGCGCAGGAATCTTGGTCTTTGGGATGAGCTGTGTCACCTCATCTCCTATGCCACCTGTGAGATTCCACACGTAACAGTTTCCCTGCAATGGGAAGGGAATGAAACATCTGAGAGGACATCTGTCTGAAGGCTTAGATCTGGTTGTCACATGACACCAAGCCATAGTTAGTTAACCTAACTGGCATGTGCAAACCCAGGCCAGCATGGTTTGAGGTAACTATGGTGCGTGTATATATATATATATATATATGTTTCAGAAAAAAGAATTGCATAAAAACAAAAAATACAAGAATAAAATACAAGAATAAAAAAACAAAAAAAAATACAAGAAAAATACAAAATAAGTACACAGATAAAAAAATAAAAGATCAACCTTTCCATATTATACATTCATATCCTTGTTTCCCTGACCTCCTCATACCTCCCTTTTTTGTATTCCAATTCAATTAATTAATTCAGCAATTTCTTTCCCTCCTTATTATCCTAATCTTTGATCTTAATATATTATGAGGTAACTATGGTTTGGCAAACCGATGAGCCTTGCTTAACCATGATTTGTTTGACCAACCCACCCCAGGCCTTCGCTGAACTACAGTGGCCCGAGGCAAGAGCATCTGGAAAACAAAAACTTTGGGTGGCTTGTTTGTTCCTCTGTCAGGCAACAAACCATGGTTAAAACAAACCCTGGTTTAGTGCCACGTGCAAACACAGCCACTGTGGACTCTTTAAACAAGACGCTGGTAGAGAAGCAATAGGCGGGCTGTAGCGCATCACTGCACCACAAAGCCAGCCAGCACTTACTGAACTGTTAACGGCAGCCATGTAGCTGGCATCAGGATCAATATGAACAGAGTTGACAGAGACTTCTGGCTCTGGGATGAGCTGTTCATTGTGGTCCGTCTTCAAGTCCCAGATGTGAATGGCCCCACTCTGGTCCCCAACGATAAGTTCTGCCTGTGGACAGAAATACACACAAAAAGTGCCATCACCTCTCAAGACCACAGACCCTGCAAATCCCCACCATGTGGAAGACTGCATGGAAAGGGGAGACGTTCCCAGGGGATGGTCTGAAGTCACATGAGGCCACCTCCCTGCTGAAGCTAAGCAGGTCTGGGTCTGGTCAGTGCCTGGGTGGGTGACTGTCTGGAAACCCACAAACCCACCCTTTTGGATTCCACAAGGGACAAAAGGTGGAACAGGAATGTCAGAAAATAAAAGTATCTAGAATGTGTGGATGGGAGGGCTTCATGTTGACTGGTTTGGGTTTCTCTAGCCTGGTGAGAAGAATAGTGAGAGGTGATATGAGAACCACCTTCGGATATTGGAAGGGGTGTCACATGGAAGATGGAGGAAGCTTGTTTTCTGATGCTCCGGAGGGGAGAACCTGAACCCATGGATTCAAGTGAAAAGAAAGGAGATTCTAACTAAACATTAGGAAGAACCTCCTGATGCTAAGAGCAATCTGACAGTGGAACAGACTCCCCTTCACTGGAGATTGGATGGCCACACGTCAGTGACTTTAGCTGGAATTCCTGCATTGCAGGGAGTTGGACTAGGTGACCATTGGGGTCCCTTCCAACTGTACAATTCTGTGATTCATACCTGATTGGGATGGAGGCAGACACAGTTGATGGGGGCATTCACTTGGAAAATGCGCTGGCACTGGAGGTTGCGGGACCTGGGAACAGAACAGACGCAGACAGAATGACAGGTGAGCCAAAGCATAACCCCTTCACTGCCATTGCTCCAGGGAGCTCCAAAGCACTTTTTGTGAACTTCATTCACTAGGAAAGCCTCCTATGCAATCAGATCTTATATTTCAAAGGAACATCTCCTGGCCAAACCCTCAGTGGAGCTCATTAAACAATGCTTAGGGGACCACACCCTAAATGTGCAGATTCCTCTTCCTGAACTACATAGAGGGTAAACTTACATTGTGATCCATCCCCCCCCCAATCATAATTTAAAATTCACCCTCAATATATCCACTCTTGCAACTCAGGATAACAGTTCATGCATCCAATGAAGTGGCATGTCGTCTCCAAATCTTATGCCATTATAAATTTGTTTGCCTTAAGGTGCAACAGACTAACACAGCAACCCCTGTGAAAATCAGCAGTTTATTCGCTCCCAAAGCTCCCAAACTAGGTCAGACAAGCTGGACTTCTCCCCCTCTTCCTTCTACTCTTCTTTCTCTTGTAACATTAAACAAGACTGTCAAGAATTAAACTGGCAAGCCACTAGATGAAGATTCAGCATGCAGGCTGCAATCCTAAAACTTTAGATAACCACTTTTAATTTTGAGTTGTTCTGTATTCTATGAGCTTACTATTTCTGGATGTTTTAAATGATTTTATTGTACACCACCAGATTTTTTTGCAAGTTGGTATATAAATATTCTTATAGACAAATGAATTCACTAGGAAGGAAAGCTCATTAAACTCAGTGGGATGGAGTTTTGCTTGAGGTCACGCTAGAAAACCCTTGGCTCAGACAACCTTGTTCCTGCATCGGGAGTCAAACTTCAAGTCTCTTCCAGTTCTGTGGTGCCAGCCTAAACTGAGACAGCATCTGATTTAGGCTGAAAGAACCATTGGCCATGACCCCATGACACCTGCCTTCTTGCCTACAATGCTGCTTAATGATTTGAGGAAAGAAACTCCTGTGTATCTTGCAGATCGTCAAACTCACTGACTTTCCTTGCAGATCCATGGTCATAAGAGCTTTGATGCTGTATCAGGCCAATGGCACATCAGAAGTATTTCTGCCTCCAACTACAGAGGCAAAGCATAGCCGATGTGGCTAATAGCTATCAATATTTTTCTCCTCTACTATTTTTTTCTAATTTTCTGCTTCCTGTGGGTGTAAGCTCCATAATTTAACTGTGACTGTATGATGAAGTCTTTTCTTTTTTCTGTCCTGAGTTTTCCAACATGCAGCTTCACCGGTGAGAGTGGGAGAAAAACTTTTCTCTATCCCCTTTCTCCAGGTTATGAAAAGGAGCAAAGCTCCAGAGGCTTACCTGAGGTCCCAGATGCGGGCCATGCAGTCCTCGCCTCCTGTGTACATCCAGCGACCATCTTCATGGAAGCCAACAGAGGTGATGTTCTTGCTGACACCGTCATAGTTGATAACAGGGTTTGGGTTATTGGAGTTCAAGTCATACATACGGATGTGTTGATAGCCTGTCAAAAGAACCCCCAACTAGTTCATAGCTAGTTCAAAAGCACAAATTTGACCTTTGCACAGAATTTTCTGCGGGCGACTGGCAGAGTAAGTACTCGTGTCAAGACCCACAAAACATTAAAGCAGTCATTCTCCTTCAGCTGCAGTGGCAAGTATTAAGGAGATGGGGACAGCTAACTGAAATTTATTTTGGTTTGCTCATACTCAGGTAGGTAGGACCTACACCGGCAGGTTCAAAAGCAGGGTTTCAACTAAACTTCGGAGGTTTAAAAGCAAAGTTATTCTTTATTAGGAATAAATGTCTTAGTGGAAGTTAGACTAGACTTATGAGGTCCTTTCCAGCTCTATGATTCTATGAACTGTAAGCGGTTTATCTTATTAACCAGGAATCCCTGTAACAGTAAATCCCAACACTATAAACAACAGTAAGGTCCCCTCTTCTGTGTCTGTCCTTTCTTCCTAGCCCTGCTCCCATCCTAACTGGAGAGCCAGTGTCGCCTAATGGTTAGAGTGTCAGACTAGGTCCTTGGAGACCAGGGTTCAAATCCCCACTTGGCCATGAATCTCACTGGGTGACTGTGTGGGCCAATCACTGCCTCACAGCCTAACCTACCTCACAGAGTTGATCTGGGGATTAAATAAGGAGAGGGAGAACCACGGGCACCACCTTGAGCTCTTTGGATAAAAAGGTGGGATATAAATGTAATCGATCAACTCCAAATAAGGACAGGGGAAAGGAATGACCAGGGCAGTGGGGTGGGGCATGTTGCATTTCCTTCACTTTACTTGATGGTAGGGCTGGCATCAACTAACAAGCATGGGGGTGTTTCTCTGGGCTGGAAATAACCTCCCTAGCTTCTCCTGAGGCCATAGCTTTGTGATCATGGAGAGAATTCACTGTTAGATGTCTCACAATTCCTTGGCAGAGCCATCAGCATTGCAGACATCATGCCCTTGGAGAGACAAGGTTGGAAAGACAAGGTTGCACTCCACGCTCTTGGAATACGCCACACTTACCTGCAGCAGCAATCATGCTCCGATCTGGGGTGATCTCGAGAGCATTGACCTGCTGGCAAATGTGGTTAAGGAAGACAGAACAGGCTGGCCCACATAGCTATAGTGAAACACTAAGTAAGGTTAGCAGAGCCAAAATCCTGTTACAGCTGGTGCATCAAAAGGATACAGAATCTTGGTGCTGGACGGTCCGGGTGCATATCCCACTGTGGGCCTGCCAGAAGCGAACTGTGTGGTCATAGCCGGCAGTGGCCAAGATGACGGGGTCGCTGCCCACAGTGCCCTGTGCTGTGTTCATGGTCCAGGTTTCTAAGGACACAGAAAGAGAGAGGGGTAGGAGTCCCGCCCATGTGGCTAGAGAGGAGATGCCCTACCTTCTCCCAAAGAGACACTTGCAGGGAGCGGGAGACTCAGCACTGCCCAGGAAGGAGCTGAGAGCTGACAACATGGCCACTAGTCACAATGGCTATGCTCTGTCCCCACAGTCAGAGGCAGCAATGATTCTGAATACTGCAGCAGGGGAGAGGGCTCTTGCGCTTGGTCCGGCTTGGGGGCTTCCCAGAAGAGGCATTTGGTTGGCCACTGTGAGGACAGGATGCTGGACTAGATGGGTTATAGGTCTGACCCAGTGAAGCAAATTCTTATGTTCTTATGCTAAACTGACAAGCCAGGCTCAAGTCACACTGTTTTCCATGGAGTCACTGCAAGACTTTCTGTCTGTCTATGTATGTTGCCATGTCCCGGCATCTTTCAGAAGGAGGATGCAGGAATCTGAAAGAAACCCCAAGTGTGTGGGTAAACCCTTTTTATAAACTGTTAGGAACAGGATCAAATTTTAAAAAATTCCTTCCAGTAGCACCTTAAAGACCAACTAAGTTAGTTGGTCTTTAAGGTGCATGCACACGAAAGCTCATACCAAGAACTAACTTAGTTGGTCTTTAAGGTGCTACTGGAAGGAATTTTTTTATTTTGACTATGGCAGACCAACACGGCTACCTATCTGTAACTAGGATCAAATTTGTAGAGCAGAGCACACACACACTGGAGAGGGCTGGTAAGGTGAGGGTGGGTTCAAGCTATTCAGGCAGTATGGATTGGCTCAGCCTTGAATTGCAATGTTTGTTGTTTTTTTCATTTTTATACAGCCCCCTCAATGCACACAGCACGCTCCCCAAATACCAATAGTGGCATGCAGCCGATCGCTGCTTCCCCCACCCACCCAAGGAGAGGTAACAAGGCAAGGAGTGATGCAGCAGCTGGAGTGTGTCCGACTAGTCCTGGGTTCAAAGCCCAGTTCTATCTAGTCGAAACCAAACATGGCTCACAGCGTAGTTGTGACAATAAAATGGAAGGCTGGAACAGAGGACACTTTGAGCTCCTCAGAGGAAACAGGGCATCTAAACCCAAGAAGCAAATAAAATAAGTTTGGACCGCTGAAAGCAAACAAGAGGGAAAGGGTGAGGATTGCAAAAATTAAAATGCAACATAAATTAAAATAAATATTGGAATAAGAATGAAAACTTGCAATTATACATTCTATTTTCATCGCAGAGCACTGTCTCTGATCCACAGAGGGAGATTCCCTGCCCCATTTATTGGGGACTGGCGGGTGGGGAGGGGTTGCGAAAAGGACGCTTACCTTCAGAACCAGAGTAGGGAGGGAGCCGGTAAAGCGCATGCGCACGCCAGATCTTGCCCGGTTCAAACTACGCTTGCGTCGGAAGAAATCAAAGGGCAAATATGCGCCTGCGCACAAAAGAAAAAAACCCAAGTCCTACGTTTCTAGTGTCTTTTCATAGAGTTGCCAAATTATAGATGCACATCAAGTATCTGACTTCCGAGTTCCTTTTTGTGAGGCCTACCCAAACAATGAAGAAAACCGGGATTTTACAGAGGAAACCTACACATGTCTACTCAGACATAAGTTCCATGGGAGTTGCTCCCAGGTAAGTGTGTAGAACAGCACACCCTTCCCTCCAGCAATATGTTTCTCTACACTTTGGTGCATCTATGGACTCATCCTGCCTGCCGCCCAAGAAAAACAGCCCCTTCTGTTCATTTGCAGGAGGAACAGGCCGCGGCTAGAATGAGGCATGCGCAGTACGATCTGTCAGAAAAAACTCCAAACAGCCTTCCCCAGCCTGGTGCTTTGCAGATTTTTGGACTACAACTCCCATCAGCCCCAGCCAGCAGAGCCAGGTACGGTTCTGGGGCTAATGGGAGCGTGACCGGCTGACTGAGGCTGGTGGGATTTGTAGTCCAAAACATCTGGAGGGCACCAGGCTTGGGGAAAATAAGTTTTATGGACATATTTTGACAGGCCATTGGTAAAGGCCGCCATAAAGCCTCCAGTAAGAGAGTTATCCTGGGACAAAAACGCCACACTCCCCTCCTACCTCACACCCAGGAAGGGAACAGTTCCATGCAGGGCTGGACTCTTACATCAGGGGCATGAAACCACTTTCGCTTACACCAATCCAGGCCACATATTTTGAATTATAGTGTGACTTCACTTAATTGTATTAATTGCTTTGATGAATCTGTTCTTGTTGTGAGCTATATTTATCTGCTGCTGTGTTTGATATTGCAGTGACTGCAACACTCAGTTGCTTAGAACATGGTGTTGCTAATGCCAAACTTGCAGATTCACTCCCCCAGCTGCATATTCCTTCATTGCAGGGGGTTGGACTAGATGATCCTCAGGGTCCCTCCCAACTCCGCAATTCTTTTATTCTAATCATCGTCGGGTTTTTGGTGCCACTTGGAACTCAACATTTGCTGCTGGAAAAGCAGAAGTACAAGTATTACATCAAATCAAAACATCCAGCCTCTCACCTCAGAAATGGCCTAGGAAAAAAAACACACAGCAAAACCCCCAGAGAAATAGATGAACGACACTGCACAGAAACCCATACACACACACACACAAAAAAAAGCTGAAACAGGTGAGCTCTCTTTGCACCCCAAGGAGACAAACTCCTCTGGGGTCACCCCTGGTAGGTTGGCCTTATATCCTCACTTCTCCAGCACAGGTACAACTTAAGGTGGGCAGGTTTGGGCTGATGTCTATAGTGCCATGTGAGCCTAGGCCTGATGAAAATGACCTCCCGAAGACGCCAGCCTCTTAGAGACAACTGCTTTCACAAGGGGAGCAGTACCTCTCCCCACTTTCCCTCTTCCAGACAGTTGCCTTTTTCCCACTTACCTCCTTCTACTGCAGCAGCACAATTTCAAAACCCAATTGTTACTCACCTTTTGGTGTCTGCTGCTAAATTCTGGGGAAACCTTCCCTTTGACAAATCTAAATTATTAGTAAAATATGGCAAGCAGCCTCGCTTGAAAAGATCTCCCCAGCGTTAAAAGGTTGTCAGGGGACAAAGCACACAGGACAATTTTTGTGTGTGCAATTTGGCATCACTTTATCTCCTGTGCTAATAAGGCAGAACACAATCATCCCATTGTTCCTCCAGTATACAGTATAGTCATACTTGGCTTCAATAAGAACATAGCGAAATGACTCTCATGTTTTTGCACAATTGTGCATTTAACACCCCCCTGGAATGATTTACATTGCTGGGGATTTAAATTGCTCTGTGCTGCGTGTTGTAAACCTCAATTTGTTTCTACTTGTTCCTATAGCATGGGAAGGCAAACTAAGGCCCGGGGGCTATATCCGGCCCAATCACCTTCTAAATCTGGCCCACAGACAGTCCGGGAATCAGCATTTTTTACATGCGTAGAATGTGTGCTTTTATTTAAAATGCATCTCTGGGTTATTTGTGGGGCATAGGAATTTGTTCATTCTGCCCCCAAATATAGTCCGGCCCCCCATAAGGTCTGAGGGCCAGTGGGCCAGCCCCCTGCTGAAAAAGTTTGCTGACCTCTGCTTTATAGTAAAAAAAAAAACACGCTCACAAATAATGACAATGGAATAAAAAAGAAACATGAAAGTCCTAGAGTAAAAGGGGAGTCAAGCAGGAGAAATTGTACTGAGAGATCAAGAGGGATAAGGATCTAGTGCCATATTGTTGGATATGGAGGTGAGGAGCTCGTCAGAAATTTTATGGAGGGCTGTTTCTGCATGCGCAGGGGGCAGAAGCCAGCCGAGTGCCCTCCAGATGTTTTGCACTACAGTTCTCAGCAACCCCAGACAGTGTGCCTGAAAGACAGTGTGGTGTAGTGGTTAGGGTCTTGGACTAGGACTAGGACCTGGGAGACATGGGCTCAAATCGCCACTCAACCATGGGTGACTTTGGCCAGTTACCATCACCCAGCCTAGCCTGCTTCACAAAGCTGCTGTCAGGATGAAATGAGGAATGGGGAGAAGGCCTTGAGGCCCACCTTTTCCTCCTTTGAATAAAAGTATGACTATTAATAAATTAAACGTATCACATATACATGCCAAACTGAGCATGCTGTGAGTTGTTGTGGTTATTATGATTATTTTCAAAAGCCCCAGAGATGATGTGTGTTCCTACTGTTGGGTCACTGACCTGTGATGACTCTTTTTGTACACATAACCTAAAACATGCAGGGCTCAATTCTTGCCTGGCCTCAGCTCCTGAACCCTCCTTTTCCAGTCTTGGAGCTCAGCCTTGGAGAATGTGATGTGACACTACAGAGAAAGAGCTCCTGAGCATGTGTGGAGTGCTGTGTCATCAGCTCACCACTCATGCATTGGATCAGTGGGTGCTGGCCCATTGGGGCAAACGGGGCACTGCTCCACCACCAGTCTTGCCCTGCCCTTGGCCAATTCCTGGCTAGCTGCTTACTCAAAACCAGTCTAGAGGGTAGCACTGCCAATTTGCTTCCTCCTGCTCCTCCCTGCTGAGTTTACAAGGAGGATGAGGACGGGGACAGAACTAGAGTTGGCTTTGCTTGTCATTGGCTCTTGGCGCAACCTACTGCTGGGCTTCTTGCATTCCACCCCATCATTCCCAATTGACACCAGCCATCACTGCATGGGGTCAAAGGCAAGGGAACCATGTGTGAGGAGATGGTGCCTTGAGCCCCTGCACCTGTCTTTTTGGAAATTGTATGACCCCCTCCTCAGGGCTTGGGTTGAGCAGCGCCAGGTCCCACACAAAGGGCTATGGCTCAGTGTTTTATGGATCTCTTTGCCTGCAGAAGGTCCCAGGCCTCTCCAGGTAGGTCTGGGAGAGAACCATGAATGAAGTCCTGGAGAGCTGCTGCCAGTCAGTGCAGACAATACTGAGCTAGATGGACTACTCTTCTGACTCAAGATAGGACAGACCCCTAAGGCAGAGACTTGATTAAGAGAGGGGTGGGAGATATCGGGGCAGAGCAATCGGAAGTAGCTCCTTCTGTTCCACAAGCTTAGTGGCAGAGCCCCTGCTTTGCATGCCGAAGGTTCCCAGGTTAGGCACCCCCAAACTCAGCCCTCCAGCTGTTTTGGGACTACAACTCCCATCATCCCTAGCTAACAGGACCAATGGTCAGGGATGATGGGAATTGTAGTCCCAAAAAACATAGGAAGGGCCGAGTTTGGGGGTGCCTGTACTAGCAGCTGTCAAGGCCCTTTACAAATTACAGTTCCTAGGATTCTTTGGAAGAAGCTGTGGCTGTTAGTGCTTTGAAGGTCTTGTATGGATGTGACCACTATCATCTTCCAGCTCCCTTCCCCTTCTCACATCTGGCCCCCGACAGATGTTGTAGGACTACAACTCCCATGGGAGTTTTTGGACTACAACTCCCATCCGGAGGGAGGCTAGGCAATGGGAACTGTAATGCAAAAATACCTGGAGGGCACCAGCTTCTTTTCTTCTTTTTTGCGGGGGTGGATGAGCGAAGGCTGCTCTCTTCTCTGCCATAATGCTGCTCTTCCTTCACTGGCTGGCACCTCTCGCCCTTGCCAGGCGGCCTCGGGGCTTCCCTCCCCGCTCCTGGGGCTCGATGGGAGGGCGTCTCCTGGCTGCTCCGCCCCCGAACCGGCTCCCGCTGCAGGGCTGGGCGATGCCGGAGCGGCTGCTCGCGGCTGCTGGGCGCACCTGGCAGGGCCAGGTAGGAAGAGGCTGCCGGCAGGTGGAAGGGGCTCGGCGCGGCCGCTACGTCTCCCCGCTGCCAGCTCGGAATCCCAGTAGCGGCAGGTAAAACTACCTGGGCGCGTGGGTGGCATGCGGAGCGGGCAGCCGATGACGCGGGGTGGCGGGGGGCAAGGAGCTGAGAGGGGGGTCCCTCTCTCCACCCCTACCCCAGGATGGGGTGCAAAGAATAGTCCCGGGGTGCTTCTGGGGGCACTGGGGCTGGAATAACCTTCCAGTGCCAGGCTTGGGGTGGGGGCGGGGGCGGTTGGCACAGGCTGCGGAGGCCTGTTTGGCGGTGCCATGACGGAGAGAGAGCTTGCCAATGCGCAGCTAGATGGCATTTAATGAGCGCAGGGCATGGAAGCTGGCAGGAGTCTGTGATCACCACCAGCATAGGATGGCATGAGCAGGGGAGCAGGTGCTTCTGCCCGGTGGGGGAGGAAGGGGTTAATGGAAAGGGGGCACAGCTGTTGGCTATGGGGAGGCAGGCATTTGCCCCATGCCAACCGAGGTACTTAGTACAAAGGATCTATCTCTCAGGGAGGGGGGCAAGAAGGTTGGAGGAGGAAGTGTTTTTGGGGGAGGCTCTGGCGTGCCACCAGCTTATTGTGGCAGGAGGTTAGAACTGATTTCCGTTTTGCCCAGATCATGCAGAGAGGGGTTGGGGGTGGGGGCGGAACTGTCCTGCCAACTGCATCTACATCCTGTGCCCTATATCCTCTATATCCCCAACAACCTTGGAAGAGGCCTGGTGCATAACAGAAAGCGGGAGTCCTTTATAATCTAAAGCATTCTGATCATCATCACATTAGTATCTTTAAACTACCACCCTCCCCACAGATTAGCAAAGCTGGCTTTGGCACCTGCAAGATGACTTCAAAAGATATTCAGACTTGTCTCGCTGTCCTGCCTTCTAGGAAAGGCGGTGGGGAGGGGCTTGGGACCGGCAACCAGGGACCTCGGCATTGTTTTAGCAAACTCCCTATAAATTGGGGGGGGGGGGAGAAGGAGGGAAGGAAGTGCCATGACAATTAATCTAGAATTCAACCAGTTTAATTGATGTAGACGCAGCCTCAAACGGGCATGCTGCAGCCTGGGTGCTTGTCGGCCTTCCTGCGATGCATCCTGTAAGAATAAAGTGCTTGGCATTTGGATATAAGATTATTGTATAGATGCAGTGCCTTTTTTCTGGGGGTACGCTGGGATACGCATACCCCTAAACATTTTGTGAATCTTTGTACTTTTGTCCATTTACTGTATTTATTTTCCTCGATTTGATCGATAAAGTGGTGAGTTTCTTGAGTCAAAATGAGAGTACCCCTAAAGAAAAAAAAGGACTGTATTATACAGGCACATGCACACTCCCCCACCACCACGTGTGGGTCACAGCTGGCTCTGTCTTTTTTTGCGGAGGAAGGTTAGTCAAGGAAAGCTGCGGGGGTGGGGAGGTGTTTGTGTGGTTTGTGCAAGTGTGTATCTGTTTTAATTATTAATCTGTTCTTTGGTCTCCTGTGTTTGCTGACCTTGTGAGGAGGTTCCCAGCTGTGCACAGAGTGCTTTGGTTCTGTTAGATTGGGGGGGGGGAATATGCAAAAGGGTGCACCATGCCCACGGGCAACTCCACACACCCCCTCCGTGCCCACTACAAGGTCCAGCATAATGTGTGGGGCAAGGGTATGGGGCTGGTCATTTTTTTAAAAAACAAAAAAAAGGTGCCAGTATTCACCATGGAGTTACAGTGACACATGTTTAACCTTTCTAAAAAATAAATAAATAGAGATACATAAATAATAATGCTGGTACTGTGTAACCTTGACTGAGTACCCCTGGACAAAACCACTAGGGCTTGGAAGGAAGACCCTGGGGATGAGGGCTGCTGGAGATTCTTGGCTTCAGAGGAAACTGCAACTGCAGCACAGCAGCCCCTGCTGGCCCCCACCCCACAATAGTGGCAACCAAGCCCGTTGATATAGCAATGAGTAACAATAGAGTTAAATATTGTTTCCAGTTACTGTGGGTTGCAGCCAAGCCTCCGCCCTTCAGCTTATTCTTGAGGTTACTTTCATTTCCTTGCGGGGGAGTCTGTTCACCAACGAGCATCCTCTGGTTCTGGGCCTGCAGAGTGGGTAACGTTCTCTTATCTGCCTATATAAAATGTAAGATTGCACCGCTGCTGATAGGTAGTTTTGTGTGGCCTCCACATGTGGCGATATAAGATGGGGGGCAGAGGCGCTTCATACAGCAGTTTAGCAAGCCTCTCTGTGGAGCCTCTTCTCCTCCTGAAACGTCCCTGCAAGCATGTTTAATGAAGAGCACGAGGGCTTGCTAACTCACTGTGGGAAGCACCTCATCCCCTCCTTTAAAAAGAGCTGGGGGTGTGGGTGAAATGGTGAAACTTACTGGAAGAACAGGACAACAAGAAGAGAGGCTTTTAAAAATAGAATGAGGAAAATGTATTGATTACTTGAAGATAAACAAAGTAAAACCTTTACCAGGATTGAGATAAACACGTGCAGTAAGAAATGATTACCGTATTTTTCCGTATATAAGACTATATTTCCCCTCTATTTTTTCAAGTTTAAAAGTGGGGGGTTCGTCTTATACATGGATAGTGCATATAGGGTATTTCTTTATTTGGAGTCCCCAAAAATAGGGGTTGTGTTATACACGGGGGCGTGTTATACACAGAAAAATACAGTAAATAGGAAAGATAAGGAAAAAATGAAGTAAATAGTTTGAACAGGATACACAGCAATAAAAAGATATAAATTAAGCAACTGCAAAAAGGAGGAAAGTCGAAGGAAATGTAAATTGAATTTGTAAATATTTTGTTTTTCTAGTTTAAAATATTTGAAAAAAAAGATTATTTTTTTAGGGCTTGGGGTGAGCTGTGGGGGGATAGATGGGGAAGATGTAATGGGTTTGATTAGGAATGAGGGAAAGGTGGTTGGCGAGTGAATTGAGCAGACTCAGCAACCTCTAGTAATAATAATAATAATAAGCTTCTCTGGGAGGCTTCCAACAAAATATTAAAATACAGTAATGCATCAAACATTAAAAGCTTCCCTAAACAGGGTTGCCTTCAGATGTCTTCTAAAAGTCTGGTAGTTGTTCTTCTCTTTGACATCTGGTGCGAGGGTGTTCCACAGGGCAGGCGCCACAACCGAGAAGGCCCTCTGCCATCTGATATGTTCACCCACAACTTAACAGCCTGGTTCCCTGTAACTTGGCTTCTCGTAGTGAGGGAACCGCCAGAAGGCCCTCAGTTCTGGACCTCAGTGTCTGGGCTGAACGACGGGGGTGGAGACGCTCCTTCACATATACTGGACCGAGGCTGTTTAGGGTATTGTTAGAACTTAGCTGTCTAAAGTATTGTTAGAACTTAGCAACAGAGGTGGAAAATGCAGCATAGCTAGAGCAGTCCCAACAAAAATGCCTCCCTTCCAGGACAACTAGGATAGTTCGTGTTGTGTGTGGTGGTGTTGTTGCTGTTTATTTATTAGAACCGCAACCTATGCACACCCTCTTCCCTCATTTGGCTGCAACAAATTACCAGCATAAAATATAACCAAACAGGTCTGCACCATCCATTTTAGCCCTCCAAATATTGGTGGACTCTTAATTCCTATCAGCCCCAAGCAGCATGGCCAGTGGCAGGGATGACAGGAGCTGTAGTCCAACAAACATATGGAGGGTTGCAGTTGCCTCATCCTGGGTCAAAGCCTGAAATAGAATTCATTATATAAAAGAGAGAGAGAGAGAAGAGAATACAGCACATCATTCATTGGAGGGGATTGGATTAAACAACCCTTTTTGGCCCACGTCAGCTTCCATTTTTCTTTGGAATGTATTGGTGGGGAAAGGGTTAACCTCTCTCTACACACCCCAGTCCTGCTTTCCCTCTGCCCCCCTCACTGCTTATTGGTGTTTGTGTGTTGTATTAAAAAAAATAATAATCTAAAAATTACAATGTTGCAAACACCCAAACAAACATCAATAACTCTTCCTCCCCTTACAAGAATAAAGTGTACCAGATACACTCTGCCACGGTTGGGCCTTCACTGTTGGCATTTCTACATCTGAACCATTTTTTAATATGCATGTCATAAAGGCATACCACCATTCAAAAAAATCATTTTGTGCCCGCCGCTTGTTCAGTGCTTTTGACTGTTTAGTCAGCTTTTCCATTGTCCAAACTTTCTGTCTCCAAATGGATAACTGCAAATTATCCAAACCCTCCCAATTTTGAGCAATCAGTTGAGGAGCTGCAGTAGCCAGTTGCTGAAAAGGCTTACGTAGTTGCTGAAAAGGGAAAAAAGTAGACACTTTAAATGTAATCAGGCATTTAATGGGGTCATTTGGTTTGGCCCTTGTCTCAGTGTGGGATGGAAGAAGTATGGAGCGAGGCTCCTCCCGATGGCCTATTAATCGTGAACTCATCCTGAGTTGCTTGCACTAAGTGAACAGGGAGGTTAGATCATTTATCCAGTCCTCTGTGTTTTTATTATTCTTATTATTTTCATTGATATACCACTTACTATCTAAAACACTGGGTGGTGGGATTACCTCCTAGAGACCTAGACCATGGGTAGGCAAGCTAAGGCCCGGGGGCCGGATCGGCCCAATCGCCTTCTAAATCTGGCCTGCGGGTGGTCCGGGAATCAGCGTGTTTTTACATGAGTAGAATGGCCCTTTTATTTAAAATGCATCTCTGGGTTATTTGTGGGGCATAGGAATTTGTTCTTTTTTTTCTTCTTCAAAATATAGTCTGCCCCCCCACAAGGTCTCAGGGACAGTGGGCTGGCCCCCTGCTGGAAAAGTTTGCTGACCCCTGACCTAGACTAAAGGGAAGGGGGTGCTGGAGGTGTAAATGACTATCAGACTTTGAAAAGCTGGCAGCGTTGAATTAACTTCATCCATTTTTCGCATTAATTAAACCACATAGTTTTAATTGGATTTGGAATAAATGTGCCTTTGATTGTTCCCATTTTGAATTTTATCGTGTTGTTATCTTCCTTAATGGGTTCTGCAAACTGATGTTCTGAATAGTACTTTCTTTAGGGTAGGGTAGAGGGCGCGGGTGGCGCTGTTGGTAAAACCTCAGCGCCTAGGACTTGCCGATCGCATGGTCGGCAGTTCGAATCCCCGCGGCGGGGCGAGCTCCCGTCTTTCGGTCCCAGCTTCTGCCCACCTAGCAGTTCGAAAGCACCCTTAAGTGCAAGTAGATAAATAGGTACTGCTTTACAGCAGGAAGGTAAACGGCGTTTCTGTGTGCTGCACTGGTGCTGGCTCGCCAGAGCAGCTTCGTCACGCTGGCCATGTGACCCGGAAGTGTCTCCGGACAGCGCTGGCTCCCGGCCTCTTAAGTGAGATGAGCGCACAACCCTAGAGTCGGACACGACTGGCCCGTATGGGCAGGGGTACCTTTACCTTTTAGAGGGCGCTGGGGAGGAGATTGTGGAACTATGGGGGCAGTTGAAAAGGTTTAGGAACCACTGGTCTAAAAGATATTGAAGCTGTTTACAACAGATAAATACTGAAGTGGGTATATACACTGAGGCGACCCATTCCATTTTGCCACCTGAGGCAAAAGGGAAAGGTGCTGCCCTACACACTTTATGCCACCTTCCCCACCAAAGCCTCCCTTACCAGGCTGTCTGGAAGGTTGTGTGAAGCCTCTTTGCAATCTTGCAGGGCTCTTGTGAGACTCTCACAAGATCTTGGAAGTGCACTAGGGGGACGCACCCACAGAGGTGCCCCTTGGATTCCACTGCTGGAGGTAGCTGCCTCAGTCTGCCTCATGGACAGGCCAGGCCTGATTTATAAGTATATACATACGCAAAATCAGCACAGTAACACCATGTCAAAATACATAGGCTGTATCCATATCCATAGACATAAGATAGATAAAACCAAAGAGCATAGTGTGTGTGTGTGCGCGCGCACCAAATAAGTAGAGCAACACCATATCAAAATACACACACTGCGCCATAATAGTTATAATAATAATTTTATTATTTATACCCCGCAACTCTGGCTGGGTTGCCCCAGCCACTCATGGATACGTATCTATATCCATAAACATGAAATAGATACGTAAGCCACTCGCACTCAGCAATATGACAACGCAATGCCTAGCATACAGAAATAAGATCCACTCCTAGTTTGATGGATTCATGCCCCATCTCCTCTGGGACATCTAATACTCCTCTCTCACCGGAGTTGGGCCAGACCTGGAGAGTAGAGAACAACTTCCGTCCACTCGCTGCCACCACCAAGAGTCATAACCTGCCTGGTACTGCACAATCTCAACACTAGATAAAGCAACAGTCAGCACTGGTAGCAGACACAAACATCAAGCTCACACTCAAGGTCACCATAGATTCAAATTGTTGCTGCCAGCCAGCTGCTAGGCTCACCTTCTTCCCCCAGCACCTTAGCCTGCTCCATCGTGTGCTCCACTGGGGTCTTGTAGGTGAGCATTTCGTGCTGGGGCTGCCCACCCTTGGCTAAGAGCCACAGGATGAGACCTTTGGACTCATGCCCTTGCCAGGCACAATATTTTGATATAACAACAACAACAACAACAACAATTTATTTATACCCACCCATCTGGCTGGGTTTTCCCAGCCACTCTGTGGGGCTTCCAACAAAAGATAAAAAATACATTAAAACATCAGTCATTAAAAACTCCTCTAAACAGGGCTGCCTTCAGATGTCTTCTAAATGTCAGATAGTTGTTTATCTTCTTGACATCTGATGGGAGGGTGTTCCACAGGGCGGGCGCCACTACCGAGAAGGCCCTCTGCCTTGTTCCCTGTAACTTCACTTCTTGCAGTGAGGGAACCACCAGAAGGCCCTCAGCGCTGGACCTCAGTGTGCGGGTTGAACGATGGGGGTGGAGACGCTCCTTCAATACCCGGGAAGGTAGGAAAGAGGGGATAAAAAGCACAGTCTTCTGTCAGAAAACCAATTGAGAATATAAGAATATCCCTACAGCTGGATCAGGCCAGTGGCCCATCTAGTCCAGCATCCTGTTCTCACAGGGGCAAACCAGATGCCTCTTGTGGGAATCCTGCAGGCAGGGTCTGTTCACAAAAGCACTCTCAACTGCAAGGGTTTCCAGCAGAACATTCCCTGCTGCTGACGGTGGAGGCAGAGCGTAGCCATCATGGCTAGTGGACATCGAAAGCTCTCTCCGCCATGAATTTGTCTAACACCCAATCTCCTGCCCTCTGGGCATCTTCCCGTTTGTTGTTCGTTTGCCCCACATTTTCCTGGCACTTTCCAAACCACAAAAAGTCAGATTCTTTGTTCTTAAAGTGGGTAGCTTGCACTAAGAACACTTTGATCCACTTTAACTCTGCAAACCTCTAAAATAAAACCAGCCTTCTAAAATCTTTATCCCAGTCGGTGTCTGTCTTGGATGTGAATTGATTTTATTTATGCGCTCTCTTTTTTTTACGTATATAATTGCTTTTTAAAGTTGCTTTGATAGATGTAGCTGTTTTCTTTTTTCTGTTATATTATAAATCGCTTTGGGAGGTCTCCAGGGTAGTGATTCATGCATGAAATTAGCAACAACAACAACAACCCTAAAACTATGGTTTGTGCTATAGACCTGCAGACCTAAGATCTTCACACAGCAGGAAGCCCCTCTCTGATTGATTGATTGATTGATTGCATTTATAACCCACACTTTTCTCCAAGGAGCTCAAGGTGCTGTATGTGGTTCTTTCCCTCCTGAATTAATCCCCACAACAATCTTGTGAAACCTCACTAGACTGGCTGAGAGACAGTGACTGCCCCAAAGTCACCCAGTGAGCTTCATGGTTGAGTGGCGATTTGAACCCTGGTCTCCAAGCTCCTAGTCTGACACACTAACCACTCAGCATTGCAACCTTTATGAGATTCTGCCCATCCTTGGTACAAAAAGTTCCAGGGCTGCAACAGAGGAAGGAATGTCTCCTTCTCCTCTGAGAATATGAAAGCCCGTTGCTGATACGAGCAGACGGGTCCCTTGTAAGGGCAGACAGCACAGAAGGGGGAGGGGAGGCGTACATGCAGAGTTTTGCTATGAGCAAAGCTGGAAATTGCCTAAAATAAACCTCCGGCTACACCAAGAGGACCATCAGGATTTCCTTCCACTTCTCCTCTCCCTCATCTTTTGAGGGACCTTCTGCTCTGATCAGCGCTAGAAGCAGAGCTGAAGAATTCCTGGCTGGCTTTCATCTTTCCAGAGGGGAAGGGACTGTTCCTTCTCTGTCCCCTCAAGCCTCTGCTGGAAGGTGAGATCTCTTTGTACTAAGGATGGCCTAACAAGGCCGGCTCTTTCCTTGGGCAAAGTGAGGCAACCGTCTCAAATGGCAGATGCTGGGAGGCGGGATGGCAGAGAGCAACAGCAAAGTGTTAAAGGGTGGGATGGTGCAACCCGTACACTCAGTCGATGATACAGCCTCATCCCCAGGGTTGAAGCAAGATGCAGACACCAGTATGGTCAGCTTCTTGGCATGAGCATATACAGGAGTTTTTCCAGGGGGGGGGGAGTAAATACTCCAAACCAAGAAGCAAACTTACGTAACTAGCATGGTAGATTATGGCTTGGGAGTGGGGCTGTCCCTCTTGTCCTGTGCGTAGAATTGGAACTGGACACCATCTCATCTTTCGCCTGGGTCAGCAAAATGCCCTGGGGTCAAGGCAGTGGGCCATCCCCTCCAATCCATTCCGTTGTCAGGCTATTCCAAACTTTCTTTCCATCACGCCCAAGGCTTGCCTCCCTTCCTCCCCATCTTTTCCTTTCCTGTTTTTGTTCAGCTTAGCAGCTGGCCAGAAAGGAACTTATATAGTCAACTCTAGAAGGTGCCTTTTTTCTGGCTGCATTATTTGCTTCTAATTTTCTTGCTACTGTTGCATTTACAACATCCACTTGTTTCACTGCAAAACGTGGTACAGTGGTACCTTGGGTTACAGACGCTTCAGGTTACAGACTCCTCTGACCCAGAAATAGTACCTCGGGTTGAAAACTTTGCTTCAGGATAAGAATAGAAATCGTGCGGCGGCAGCAGCGGGAGGCCCCATTAGCTAAAGTGGTGCTTCAGGTTAAGAACAGTTTCAGGTTAAGAATGGACCTCCAGAACAAATTAAGTTCTTAACCCGAGGTACCACTGTATTCTAAGGCTGGGAGCAATGCACAAGAGCAATGCACATTTGCTCTTGTGCATTTCTTGGGTTGTTCTAGTTGTTGAGGTGTGCAGGGACTCGAATACCAGAACAGAAAAGATGGGGGGGTGATGGACGGGAGGGGGATTCCCCCCCATCCAACTTCACCCACTGGTGTACATTGCAAGTGGCAATTTTTTTAAATAAAAAAACAACTATTTATCAACCACACTTGCATAGAAAATAACATAAGGTGGTTGACAACTTAAAAAGAAACTCCCAGTAAAAACTATTTTTAAAATGTCAAATGTGGCAAGGAATCTGTTAAGAACACAAGAGTAGCCTGCTGGATCAGGCCAGTGGCCCATCGAGTGTGGCATCCTAGTCTCATAATGGCCAACCAGATGCCCCGGGGGAAGTCCATAAACAGGATCGGAGCACCACAGCATTCTCTCCACTTGTGATTCCAAGCAAATGGCTTTCAGTGGCTGAACACAGCCCTCATGGTTGGAGGGAGCGTGCTCTTGTGCTCAGATTCTGATGGCAGGAATACAATACAGTACAAGCCACTGTGAGACCAGGATGCTGGACTTGAAGGGCCTCCTTTGGTCTGATCCAGCGAACCCTTCTTACTTTTTAAATTGTAGACAGTATCTAAACAATGAAATGAAATGATTTTTAATTATGCGATAGCTGTGACTTGCATTGCATTCAGGTCTGACAGAAGGAAGTGTTTTTCACAATTCATTATTGACTTCTGTGCAAGAAAAAGTGGTATCTTTTTTGTGTAAAAGGGTTAGTTTAGGCGTGGATGAAAAGGCTCTCCTCCCCCCTTAGACCTTTAAATGCCAGATGCATGGCCATATCCTGTGAACATCCTGTAGGTATCAGTCCTGTCTGCTTGCTGTTAGAAGATGGACCACTCCAGGAAAACAATCCAGATGTTCCCAGAATCCATCTTGGCTTATGCACTCCTGCTGCAGCTGAGCGAATCACAGCCCACAAATTGTGCATCTTTCCCAGGAGACACTCCTCTGTGCTCTGACATGTGCAAAAAAAAAACTGGAACAGAGTTTCCTTGCTCCCCACACTAGTAATTAGCTAACGCAGCACCATGGAGATGCCACAGTGAGTTATTCCCAGAGGGCAGAAACTCTGTCACCCTGTCCTCTCCACTCTTTCTTGCAGGAAGTGTGTGTGTTACTGAACGTTTTCTGTTTTGAGAGGTGCAGGAGGAGTAGCATGCGGTGATGACAATGCCCAGGGAATTCCTGCTCCCTTAAATAGAAATCATAGTTTTTAAACGGAGTAGGGACTTGGCCAGATGGCATGCAAAGCAGCGACAGAGGCGAGAAGGGCTTCAAATGGCTGCAGACGGCAACAGATCAGTTACCCAGCATCAAGAAAGTCCTTCACACAGTGCTCTGTTAAACTATGGAACTCCCTCCCACAGGAAGCAGTGAAGGCCACCAACTTGGATGGCTTTAAAAGAGCAGTGTTTCCCAACCGGTGTTCCGCGGCACACTAGTGTGCCGTGAGACACCGGCTGGTGTGCCGTGGGAGGGAGTCGGGCGGCGAGAGGCGGCGGCGGCGAGGATCCGCGTCGAGCCGGGGGCGGCTCCGCGGTGGTGGTGCCGAGCGGCGGGGCAGCGCGCGCGACAGCGGAGGAGGAGGAGGCCGGCATGTCCGGGCAGCAGCAGCAACAGCAGCAGCAGCAACTCCCGGCGACGGCTCCTCCTCCGCCCGCTATCGCCGCCACCACCACAACAGCCGCCGCCGCCTCAGCTGCCGCCGTCCCTCAGTCCCTCGCTCTGCTGCCTCCTCCCACCCCGGCAAGGGGAAGGGAAAAAACGTTCACTTTTGTGCGTCCCTCCCGGCGTGACGCTGCGCGCTGACGTCACGGGGCGGGGCTTTAATGGTGGTGTGCCGCGAGATTTTTTTCCGGTAAACAGGTGTGCCGTTGCCCAAAAACGTTTGGGAAACACTGTAAAAGAGGATTAGTGGAGGAGAGGGCTATTGAAGGCTACTAGTCATGAAGGCTGTGCTTTGCCTCCATAGTTGGCAGAAATGCTTCTGAATACCAGTTGTTGGAAACTGCAGGAGGGGAGAGTTGCTCTTGTGTTTGAATTCTGCTTGCAGGAATACAAGCATCTGGTTGGTCACTGTGAGACCAGGATGCTGAACTAGATGGGCCTCCTTTGGTCTGATCCAGCAGACTCTTCTTACTTTTTAAATTTTAAAGGTAAAGGGACCCCTGACCATTAGGTCCAGTCGTGGCCGACTCTGGGGTTGCGGCGCTCATCTCGCTTTATTGGCCGAGGGAGCCGGCGTACAGCTTCCGGGTCATGTGGCCAGCATGACTAAGCTGCTTCTGGCAAACCAGAGCAGCACACAGAAACGCCGTTTGCCTTCCCGCCGGAGCGGTACCTATTTATCTACTTGCACTTTGACGTGCTTTCGAACTGCTAGGTTGGCAGGAGCAGGGACCGAGCAACGGGAGCTCACCCCTCGCAGGGATTTGAACCACCGACCTTCTGATCAGCAAGTCCTAGGCTCTGTGGTTTAACCCACAGCACCACCCGCATCCCTTTTAAATTATAGACAGTATCTAAACAATGGAATGAGATGATTTTAAATTATGTGATAGTTGTGGCTTGCATTGCATTCAGGACTGACAAAAGGAAGTGTTTTTCACAATGCATTATTGACTTCTGTGCAAGAAAGAGTGGTGTATTTTTTGTGTGTAAACTGCAGGAGGGGAGAGTTGCTCTTGTGCTCGGATTCTGCTTGCAGGAAAACAAGCATGTGGTTGGTCACTGTGAGAACAGGATGCTGGACTAGATGAACCATTGGCCTCATCCAGCAGGCTCTTCTTATGTAAGGGGAACTGCTGACAAGTAGATCGGCACTCCCCCTTTCAGCCAAGGTGTCATTTGTTTGTAGACATAGAAATGTAAAAGCTCAGAATACTTTGCACATTCCAAGAAAATGTATACCCTGGCTTGAGGTCCCAGTGGTGTTAGGCCCCTAGATTTTCCATAGTCTGGTCACCTGCCCTTTCCCCATGTAAAGGGGTGTTGTTTCAGGAGAATGTCAAAAGAGCGTTGCTGGATCAGACCAACATCCTTTCTTCATGTTAGCCAAATGTCCGAATGGGAAGAAGCCCGCATTTAGCAATGAGTGCAAACGGCAGCACCCTCACTTCTTGTGATTCCAAATCCCAGTCTCTGAGAGACATCCATCCTATGTTGGATGTTGGATATTAGAGGCAGTACATAGCCATCAAAGCAAGCAGCCATTAAGAATAACCTCCATGAATTTGCCTTTTAAAGCCACCCAAGTAAGTAGCGATCACTGCAACTTCTGGTAGTGAATTTCATAGTTCATAATTTTTAAAGGTTTTTTTTGCCCTCTGCAGCAGGGGGACTTGGTAAAATTTACCTCTTTTTTATTTGTGAACTGCCCTGGGATCTCTTGATGAAGACTGGCATATTAAATCCATCCATCCATCAAAAAGTTGCTATCATTGATACAGATGAAAATAGGCATGCGAAGACTTATATAGAAATGATCAGCAGTTTTAGGATTTATCTGCTGGTTGTTATGATACAATGGCCCAATCAAAGAAAGTAAGTACAGTGGTGCCCCGCAAGACGAATGCCTCGCAAGACGGAAAACTCGCTAGCCGAAAGAGTTTTCCGTTTTGGAGGTGCTTCGCAAAACGAATTTCCTATGGGCTTGCTTTGCAAGACGACAAGTTCCTGCTGGTTTTTTCCCCTTCCCCCCCTTTTTCTAAGCCGCTAAGCCGCTTATCAGCTGATCCGATCAGCAGATAAGCCGCTAAAAGCCGCTAATAGCGCTAATCCGCTAATCCGTCAATGGGCTTGCTTCGCAAGACGAAAAAACCGCTAGATGAAGAGAATCACAGAACGGATTCTTTTCGTCTTGCGAGGCACCACTGTAATACTGTACTTGAGTCCCATAGAAATTGACAGGGCATAAATTGGGTGCAAATTAGGGCCTTTGAGGCTACTACCTGTTGCAACTAAGCAGGCCTGGGTCTCATCAGTGCCTGGATGGGAGGCTACTGAAGAACCACTTTTACTCTGACTTGTAGTCCATGACAGAATAAAGGGAGGGTAATAAATGTAATAATATTTGTTCTTTCGATTAGTCCTTTTGCACTGCAGGGTGTTGGGTCCCTTTCAGCCCTACAGTTTTATGATTCCAAGGCCTTCCTTTAGTTTGTCCTGAATATTCCAGCATTCAGCTTCATTGTTGGACTGTATTGGCTTCTAGTATTATGCGAGGTGGGGGACACACCTGTTTCTTTCCACTTTCTGCACTTGTTCATAATCTTACCTATCTCTACCTTGTTTGTCAGTGGCCTCGTTCTTGGTTCCTTTTCTGTTGTCAGCATGGGAACATTGAGTTCACTACTGGAGGGAGGGAGAATGTGCACATTATCGACTGAAAAAAGAGGGAGGGAGAAAGAACTTTCCTTTCATACCCGTTTCGGTTTTTTAAAAAATCTTCTAGGATCGGCATTGCCAACACTTCCTTGTTATTTTTGTAACCATTTTATCGCTAATCCCTACAAAACCTTTCATGTGTGAAAGTTTTTGGGTGGGTACAGAGTCAGAATTTTAGAGCTGGAAAAGGGCAACCAAAATGATATAGGGGAAGGAGCAGCGCTTTTTTCCTGGGGGGACACAGGGATACACATACCCCTAAATATTTTGCAAATCTAATTTTGGCCTCATTGAGGGGCAGTATTTCAATATGAGTAGAAAAACGAGAGTACCCCTAAACATTTTTTTAAGAGAGAAAAAAAAAAAGCACTGGGAAGGAGTGACTCCCCTATGAGGAAAGTTCGCAGCATTTGAGATTTTTCAGTTTTCAGGAAAAGGCAAGTAAGAGGCGACAAGATAGAAGATTGTGGATTTATGCCTGTCATGGAGGAAGTGGATAGAGAGAAGTTTTTCTCCCTCTCTCATAACACTATAAATAATGGGCTTCCAATGAGGCTGCCTGTTGGAAGATGCAGTGCAGAGAAAACTTCTTCATGCAGGGCATAGTTAAACGAAGGAACTTGCTCCCACAAACTTGGCTGGCTTTACATGTGGATTGCACAGATTCATGGAGAACAAGGCTAACAATGGCTATTCTCTGCCTCCATAGTTGCAGGCAGCAAGCACCAACTCAGAGAAAAGAGAGTTCTTGTGCTCAGCTCCTGCCTTGCAGGCTTCCTTTTGGGGCATCTGGTTGGTCACTGTAAGGACAGGATGCTGGAATACATGGGTCCTTGGCCTGACCCAGCAAGCTCTATTTTTTCCATGTACTTACATGGGGGACAACAGAGGCCAACCCTACCAGGAGGTAGATTGAAGAAGCTGCCTCAGGTAGCAGAAATGCTGCTTATGTCACACAGCCTGCTCTAGGCCCCCCCCCCCTCAGCCAGCCAGCTGTACTCAGGGGCAGTAGAGGATACTACAGTGGTACCTTGGTTCTCAAACTTAATCCATCTTGGGAGTCTGTTTGACACCCAAAATGGTTCAAAAACCAAGGCACGGCTTCCGATTAGCTGCAGGAGCTTCCTGCCCTCAATCGGAAGCCATGTCGGACGTTCGGCTTCTGAAAAACGTTTGCAAACCGGAACACTCACTTCTGGGTTTGCGGCATTCAGGAGCTGATTTGTTCAGGAGCCAAGCCGTTTGAGTACCAAGGTACCACTGTAACTGATCACCAGCACTGAAATATTTATTGATTTGGATTTATATCCTGCCCTCCCTCCCGAAGGAGCTTAAGGCAGCAGACACAACAATAAAAAAAGCATTTGTTGATTCTTTTCCAAAAATGTCTTTTGAGATGTTCAGATGTTCAGCAGCGTCCCTGGGGCTGATTCCACCATCGCCACACACCCCTCTCCGCGTCATTTGATGTGAGTCCCAATGTCATCTGACCTTAGAAGTAAAGATCCCCTGCAGCACCCCACCCATAATCCCGCTTGCCCTATAATCCATCCATTGCGGGAGAAAATGCTGTCTTTGGCATTTTGTCTGCAGCCCTTTTCTGATGATTGAACCTTCCTGAGCAGCTGCAGGACCTTGTCGAATGGCAGCAGGGCAGGCAGAGGAGCCCATTAGCGATATTACATGGGGCTGCGATTCCCAGCGTGATCTGTCAAGACAGCAGTCCCCAGTTCACCCTAGCTGAATGGCAGCAAAGGGCATTTTGCTCGGAGATGAGGATGCCAAGCAGAGAAGCTGGGAATTGGAGCAGCAGTGTAGTGGCAACTTCAGGAGCGTGGGATCCCTTTACGATAGTCACAGCCACATCCCTTCTTAGGTTATACAACTTTCCAGGATTATACAATAATCATAAAGAGGGATGTACTGCAAGTATCAATGCAGGTCTCTTGGTGTTGCCTTTTAGCTAGATCTACTATTTTCCATGCACATATGTGGGCACATGGTTTGGAGTGTTCCAATATCTTCTTTCGGAGAGACTTAAGTTGTGTTCTCCTTGACGTTGCATTTTATGTAACAAAACTGACACACCTTTTTCTTGAAGCTGAAGCACATTGTGTTGTCAGGGCTCCTAAATATTGTACTCAGCTTTGGAGTACTGTCTATGGAACAACTCCTTGGACGTCTTCCTGTGCCTTCTCCAGAGAGACCCTAGGAGCCCATCCTCAGTGGCTGACACACCTCCTTTCACTCTGACTGGCTCCAATGGCCAGAAAGGGTGAGAAGACGTCATCTCATTGGCTAAGAAGCTCCCCTTTTGTCGTGATTGGGCAGCTTTAGGATGCTGGAGACAGAGATGCTGCTGCAGAAATAGTAACAGATCTTTGACCTACCCCATGTCCCCAGACCACTATACCTCTGAATTGGAGGCAATGTCTCTCTACCATGGCTAAACTCTGGAGGGCTGCAGGTTGGGGAAGGCTTTCCTCTATTGCTCAGAAGTTGGGTTGTATCTAATTAAGTTATACTCTAAGAGTAGACCCATTGAAATAAATGGACCCCAGTCATGCCCATTATTTTCAATGAGTCTCCTCTGAGTAGGACTCGCATAGGCAACAGCCCTCACTGCCTGGTGTCAACTAGGCTTTAATAATAATAATAATAATAATAATAATAATAATAATAATAATAATAATAATAATAATTTGACTTATATGCCACCCTTGATCGAAGATCCCAGGCAGTGTACATTAAAAATATTTTAAGAAGCATAATAATAAAACATAATACAAAACATAATAATACACAGCATAATAATAAAATAATCACAATCAGCCCCTCCCCCACACCTTTAACAGACTATAGATTGTGTATTGGGTAAAGAGGAATGTGTTTGCTTGGCACCTAAAGTCATGCAATGATGGCGGCAGGCAAGTCTCTCTGGGGAGAGCATTCCAAACAATGTAGAAATGGTATAAATAAATATATAACCAGGGCAGCCAAGGTGGTCTTGGTCCCAGAGCCCAGTTCACTAAGCTCCTAGTAAGCTTTGGCACATGCCCAAAGTCACCTTGGCATATCCTGTTGCATGCTGGGTAGTTTCAGCACTTGAGAGGTGCCTGGCTTTTTCTAGGTCCGCTATTGGGCACTTAACTACAAATCCTTTGGCGATTTGGCCAGGAATGGGGCTTGGAAGAATCACCCTTGGCTCTCAGAATTGGCAATCATAGTTCTGGAAGGCAACCAAAGAGTCGTCCTAGTAAAACCTCCTGCAATGCAGGAATCACAGCTAAATCAACATACTTTGCTTTGAGACTCCAGATAGATAGACAGTTTGGTATGTATTATGATCCTAAGATCTTCTATCCCCATGCCTATTCCTTAGGTGCTTCTGACCCCCTTTGGCTCTCTGGTAGGGCAGGGCTGCTTCAATGAGACCCAACTGTCTCTGCTGGTTGAGAACGCCTGTCTCTAGGCTAGCACTGCTGTCCCTCTAGTTATTCCCGTTGGACCAGCTGGAATTGAGCAGGTAAGCCCAGCTACTGAAACTACAGTTGTACTGTTTTGCTTCGGTATTATGACACACACAAAGCCTGGGGTGCCTTCAGGTGAGACAGTCCCTTGAGGACTGCGTGATTTGTAAAAAGGAAGTCCCAATTTCAACACCCCAGGGGCATCTCCCATTAACAAGGCTCTCTTTGACTGAGGTTCCCAGAGAGTGGCTGCCAGTTAGGTTATACTGCATTAGATGGCCTCATAGTTACTTTATTATTTGTTTATAAGATTGATTTAGAGGTTCCTTTTATACAATACAGAGTCTCAAAGATGCTCAACGAAATAAAAGTACAACACACAAAAGCAATTTAAAGCTATAGTTAAGTAATATAGTGAAGGTGTGAGCCATCGCCAATATTTTGTCTGGAAATTTCTATTAATTGTAAATTAAAAGCAACGTGTCCTATCAGTATTGTAACTCAAGGCCAAGAAGCTACATTGGGAGGGATATAAATCTAGCCAAATTTCAAGGAAATGACTAGTTGGAAAATAGAAAGCTACCTTTTACTGAGTCTGACCATTGGTCTATCTAGGTCAGTATTGTTTATACTGACTGGCAGCAATGGTTGTCCAGGGATTCAGGCAGGGGACACCCGGAGATGCCACTGGGGATTGAACCCATGACCTTCTGTATGCAAAGCAGATGCTGCCTACCTCTGGGTGATATCCTTTGACCTGAGAGCCATTTCAAAAGTCTGCTCTGAATCAAGATCTGTCAGGCCGTTTCTGCTGACCCCAAAAAGGGCAATCCCTGTATGAAGAAAGCTCAGAATAGGCCTGCCCTAATCCTAGGAAGCCAGAAGAATTTAAATAGTGGTAGTGTTTATTTATGAACAACAGAAGAAACAAAAACTCATAGCAGCTAGGACTTGCTATATAGGCCAAACTAAGGCCATGTTCACATGATACATTTAAAGCACTATGATACCACTTTAAACAGTTATGGCTTCTTCCCCCAAATAATTCTGGGAGCTGTAGCTTGTTATGGGTGCTAAGAGTTGTTAGGAGGCCCCTTGTCCCCTCACAGAACTACAGTTCCCAGAGTTTCCTGTGAAGAGGATTCCACTGGGAATTGTAGCCCTGGGAGGGGAACGGGGTCTCTTCGCCCCTCTAAGCATCCTTGACAAACTATAGCTCCTAGAATTGTTTGGGGGAAGCCATGACTGTTTGAAGCGGTATCAAAGTGCTTTAAATATATGGTCTTGATGTGACCTACGTTTCTTATTATTTTCCCAAGGGGCTGTAATAATAATAATAATAATAATAATAATAATAATAATAATAATAATAATTTATTTATACCCCGCCCATCTGGCTGGGCCTCCCCAGCCACTCTGGGCGGCTTCCATAAAAACCAAAAATACAATAAACCAAAAATACAATAGAGGGAATCTCACACTCCCAGAGAGGGCAAGTTTCTTTTACAGCCTGGGCCGGCAGGGCACTAATGCCAGCCCAATCTCTCCTTCTCTGGTTAGATCAGGTAAAAGATGTTTTATTTATTTATTCCATTTATACACTATCTTTCCCCCGAAGGAACTCAAGGTAGTATATACATGGTTCTCCCCTCTCCCCATTTGATCTACACCACAACCTTGTGAAGTAGGCTAATCAGAGGCAGCGACTGGCCCAAGGTTATGCATCTGAGAGTGAGGATTACGAAGCCTTGTCTCCTAGGTCCAGGTGCTGTAACTGTTATACCACACTGGCTAACCATGCTACTAACCATGGCAGCCACATGCAACCATTTGAGGGAACTCCCCTCCCCAAACTTAATTAATCACCCTATCATTTGTTGCCGTGGTGAATTATCTGTGCCAAACCGAAACAGAAACAGTGCGTTGTTGGCTCTCAGGAAGATATAACCGATACGCTTGCAATTAATTAGTTGGTAAAGGGTGTGGCAATTTCTCCTTGCAGATAATTCCCGAGGAGCACGCTCAGTGTGTAGAACGTTCTAGAATTTCAGTTTGGCCTAGGATTACGGCAGGTTTGGGGGTGCAGAGGGGCTGTGGGCATATCTGCCCGCACTGTGGCATCTCATGAAAGTGGGGGTAGTGGAGGCTTAAAATCCAGATTGCTGCTGGCCCGTCTGGGTTGTGTTGAACAGAGCTGTGACATGCCCCTTCGTGGCTCCTGTTCCTCCCTAGCAGGGATGGCGCTCCACCGGACCCAGAAGCTGAACCTCTTGCGGCTGTTGGTGCTTCTCACTGTGGTGCTGGCAGCCATCAAGTATTTCTTCAGGGACAGGTGAGTATCTTTTGGACAGGCATTGCTGTCTTGCAAGGTGGGAGTGGTGAGCCTGCGGCCCTCCCTAGATGTTGCCGGACCCCAAACTTCCATCATCTCTGACCATTGGGCCTGCTGGCTACTGGGAGCTGGAGTTGGCCAACATACCAGGGATGGCCACAGGGTCCCCCATCCCTGTTAGTCTTCCAAGGTCCCATAAATGGGGCTGGCTCAAAGCTCTTTTGCAGCCATGGGTGGAAATCAATGTTTGCCTATTGCTCTGGGGCTGTTTCAAGATTGTGGGGTACAGCTGCCTTCCCCAACCCAGTCCCCTCCAAATGTTCTGGACTATAATTCCCATCAGCCAGCACAGTTGCAGGATTTCTTTACTTGTTTAAATACTTATATGGTGCCGGGGCTTTGTTTATTTTAAAATATTTATAGGCTGCACTTTTCCTAAGAATACAGAGAGGTGGTATATAACATATGAGATTATAGTAACTTTGATTAAGACAAGAGTTAAAGCATCAGAAAGAGCATAGTTAAAAACTCCCATAAAAGATGTAGTTCAAAATGGCCGTGCTGGCTGGAACCCATGGGAGTTGTAGTCCAAAATGGCTGTTTGTCAGGAGCAGGTCAGCAGTAAAACACCCAGTGCCAGAAAAGTTAACTCTTTGTTTGAAGAAACCAAAACAGCTCAGGCCTAGTGATCCCAGCAACTCTTCCCAGTAGCAGTGGCGTAGTGTGGGGGGTGCAGGGGGGGCCGGCCGCACCGGGCGCAACATCTGGGGGGTAGGGTTAGGGGGCGCAAATTCACGGGTTAGGGGGCGCAAATCCACGGGTTAGGGGGGCACAAATCCACGGGTTAGGGGGCGCAAATTACTTGCCTTGCCCCGGGTGCTGACAACCCACGCTATGCCACTGCCCAGTAGGTCTTGCCCTAGTGAGGCTGTTGCAAGGACTGAAGGTCCCTGCCTTCCCACTGCTCTCTAAGACTCCTTCCCTGAGTCCTTTCCAAGCAACCTGGTGGAGGGGACCTGGCCACAGCAGGAGGGGGAGACCCCATGGCTTCTTCAGCAGCCTAGCTCATCTCTGGCTCCAGCTTCCTCTCCTGCCGCTGAGTCTGGACTACCCTCTTCCCCAGCCTCTCCCTGCTCCCTAAACCCTGTTGCCTCTTCAGCTTCCAGCACCTCCTCCTCCCAGTCTGCCTCTTCTTCTCCCTTGAACCACTTATCATCGCCATCCCACTACCAATCCCCTAGCTCTGAACCTTCTTCCCCTGGGGGTTCCCCCAGATGGTGCCTCCCACCACTTCTCTGCACCTAGCCAGTCCATGACACCGTGCTGGTTGGGGCTGATGGGAGTTGTAGTCCAAAACATGTGGAGGTCCCGAGGTTGGGGAAGGGCCTGCTCTTGACATTATGGGGAGGAGGGAACTCAGTTCCACATTTGCCAGCAGCTGCACCTTAACCGTGTTGCCGGTCTTCTACTCTCTTCCACGCACACAGCTTCTCCCTGAATCAATACAAGGGATCCAGCCAGGAGAGCAGCTTTTGGGGCAAGGCCGGCGACCTCAAGCACTCCGCAGAGTCTCAGGGCCAGTCCTTGGGTATCCCAGATGTCAAGGTTGTGGCAGCCGCTGCCCCTGCGAGGCAGGACGCCAAGAAAAAGGCCCTCCAGGATTTCAGCTTGATGCAGTTGCGACTGGTCCATCTGGACCTCAAGGGAGCGGCTCCAAAAGTATCCTACCTGGAGCAGGTGAGGAGGCCCACCTTGAGCAGGGCTTGTACACCAGGTGAATCCTGGTGCTGGAGAAATTATTATAGAGAGTGAAAACTGAAATGTGTGTAAAGAGGTCTGAGCAAGTGATGGTTGGAATGTGAAGGTTGTGTTTGCAAGAGAGAAGGGCAGGATGACAGGTATGCAGGAAGTATTGATCTAACTAGTAGAAGGAAGTATTGTGATATAGGGACACAATTGCCCTTTTGTTTCCCTTTCCTTCTAAGTGCTTGTGTTGTTTTCATATCTAGTGCACCACTCTGCACTATTTGCTGTTTGTGTTGTACCAGCTTTGCAACACCTAAATAAATGTCCTGTTTTGCTGACTTCTTGACTGGCCATCCAGGTGGAACCTAGAGGGTATTGTACTCCAATATTTCCCCAACACTGGAAGAGGGGAGGGGAAGGGAGAGACGGGGATAAAGTTGCTTGATGCCACATCTTGAGCAGCAGACATTAACGGGTGATGAGGTTTCCTCCAGTGCTTGAACACAAACTGCTTCCTCTGGAAGGCTTTTTAAGTGAACTCCTCCCCCCCCCCTTCTTTCCAGAGAAAGCAAATTAAATACAAACCACTTTCTCTGCAGAGGGGAGAATGCTGAAGGTGTGGTCCCACTATGAACCACATGCTTGGTACTGAAAAGACGTCTTCACAGGAGGTTGCTGTAATTTACTGGCCAGAAGTTATACCAACTGTGTTTGAACTTAGACAGGTGTCAGTCATCTGACATCATTATCATCTCTGGTGATTGACACGGGAGTGGTCCCTCCCACCTGTCAAATGTGGTCTGCAGGGAGATTAGGAACTGGCCCATGGCCTGATCCAGTTAGCACCTGTCAAAACTAGAACCTGGGAGACCAGAGTTCAAATCCCCACTCAGTCATGAAGTTCACTGGATGACCTTGGGCCAGTCACTGCCTCTCAACCTAAACTACCTCATTGGAGGGGTGTGTGTGTGTGTGTTTCACCATTATCTTATTTTGTATACATTGTCCTTAACAGAACTGTGCACTTTAGCTGCATTATCTCACATGGAAAGATTTTTAACCAGGCACTTACAAATCTTCTAATCAAACAAATAAACCAGTGAGTGACAGCCATGCTGGCTGGAGCTGCTGAAAGTCATGCTGGCTGTGGCTGATGGAACTTTTAGCTCAAAACATTTGGAGGGCACCAAGTTGGGGAAAACTGCCTTGGATGCTTGCACTACTGAGCTTAGCAATGGTTCCCACGAACCAGGATTGGGCAGTTTGACTACAACTCCCATAATCCCTGAGCACTAGCCTTGCTGGTTGATGGGAGTGGCAGCCCAATAAGATCTGGAGGTCCACAGTTTCCCTGCTTCTGATTTAAGAGAGACCTATTAGTGGATTGAAGCCCAGATGGGACATCCTTTGTTTCTCTCCTTCTGCCTCCTCTCTGGAGCCAAATCTAAGAGCAGAAGAAGAGCCTTGGAACTGGATCAGACCAAAGGGGACCTATCTAACCCCACATCCTGTTCTCACAGGGGTCAACCAGATGCCCTCAAGGGAAGCCCACAAAGCAGGATCTGAGAGTAATAGTGTTCCCCCATTCTTGTTCACCACTTTAGGGTTCCATTAGGAATCATAAGAAACTAAGAAAAGCCCTGAGTCTGCATCAGTCCCAAAGGGGGGGGGGGCATCTAATTCTGTTCTCGCAGTGCCTGGCCAGATGCCCCAAAGGGAAGAAGCCCAGATGAGTCAAACAGCTCTCTCATTCCAAGGCACAATGCCTCCAACAGTGGAGGAGAGAATATATCCATCAGGGTTAGTAGCCAATGATCGTTTTCTCCACAAATTTGTGCAGGTTCCTTTTAATGCCATTTGAGGTGGTGGCCCTCAGTGCCAGTTCTGCCAGTTAGTGTGCTTTGCCACATTGCAATTGCACCCATATGGCAACTGGATGGTACATCTCACATGTTCTTCCCTTCAGATCTTCCCGCTTTTCTCCAAGCTGGGTGCCAACGGCATCCTGATCGAATACGAAGACATGTTTCCTTTCAAGGGAGACCTCGAGATCCTCAAGTCTCCGTACGCTTACAGGTAAGAGGTCTGCCTCAGTCGCTACTGGCCTGCTGTGTGTGTTTGGTTGGTGCCATACAGTTTTGAGGGCATCCAGGCCAAGACCTGACCCTGTGCACCAGAGAGGTGGCGCTCCTTGGATTGGGGTCTCTATCCCATTTCATTGCCTCATGGCAGGACCAGCTCTGTGTGGTTTGACTTATTGGAAGCGGCCTCCCTTTCTGCTCCTACCCGCCAGCTCAACAAGGTCTCTGGGATGCTGGCAGCTTGTGGCTGACTGGTGCTCTTGTCTCCTGACAGCGAAGAAGACATTGAGAAAATCCAGGAGTTGGCAGCGCTCAACAAACTGGAGCTGATCCCTTTAGTGCAGACCTTTGGCCACGTAGAGGTAGGAGAACCCCCTTCTTCATTCCAGCATTGCTTGTCTTTGGTTGCCTTTCTGGTAGATCTATGACCTGGTCTCTCCCCTTCCCCCACCCTGCCTTTGGTGTCCATGCATACCATGCTGACCGAGGCTAATGGAAGCTGTAGTCCAAAAACAGGGCTGTACTAGCTGGGAATCATGGGAGTTGTAGTCGAAAGCATGCCTATCCTAGCTAGGGCTGATGGAAGCTGTAGTCCAGGGTTTCCCAAACTTGGGTCTCTAGCAGTTTTCGGACTACAATTCCCATCATCCCTGACCACTAGGGATGATGGGAGTTGTAGTCCAACAACAGTTTGGGAAACCCTGAGCTAGGGGAAGGCAGACTATTGACAGCTGCTTTTCGCCTGTGTGTTTTGTAACCTTAATGGCTGTGTCGTTTTAAAATTGTACTCCCCCCACCCCATATTTTCTTCTGCTGCTGCTGCTGCCTCCCGTCCCCTCCAATAGAATCTTGACCAATCTTGCTCAGGGAGGGCTAGTCTTTCCTTGGATTGCCTTCAAGGAAGAAGGGTGTAACTGTTCAGAGTGATGCAGCCTTCATATCTGGTTAGGCCAGTTCTTGCCCAGGGAGCTGGACTCCAGTTGTGCCGCTGAGCAAACAATGGCTACTTGTTCTGATTTGTTAAAGTTGGAGAAACTGGTTCTCTTGACCTGGGCGAGCCAGCAGGGTGGGGTGGATTCTGCACAGAGCAGAATCTTTAATAGCAGTCGGATAGACAAATTAAAGATGTGAAGGAGTGTTTCTTTTTGCATGGAGAGAAAATTATGGAGGCAGCTAGGACTGCTGAATCTCGTGAGTATCAGGTTGTTTTTGCAGGGATGCACAGAATTGCAAAGAAGGAAGGGATCCCAAGTGTCATCTAGTCCAACCCTCTGCAATGGAAGAATCACAGCTAAATTGGCTGCAGGAAGGGCCATAGGAAAGTGGGAGAACAGCTGCCCAGCATGCAGAAGGTCCCAGGTTCAAACCCCAGCAAGTCTGTGTGGGGCTGGGAATGTCCTCTGCCTGAAACTCTGGAGGGTCACTGCCAGATGGTGTAGGCAATTCTGAGTTCGAAGGACCTAGATAAGACTTGTACTGCTTGCCAACCTGTGTTACAGTTGCCCCCAGGAGAGGAGCTGCAAGACGTTTTCTTAACACAGAAACTGCAGTTAGTATTTTCTACAGTGGTACCTTGGGTTACATATGCTTCAGGTTACATATGCTTCAGGTTACAGACTCCGCTAACCCAAAAATATTACCTCAGGTTAAGAACTTTGCTTCAGGATGAGAACAGAAATCGTGCTCTGGCGGCGCAGCAGCAGCAGGAGGCCCCATTAGCTAAAGTGGTGCTTCAGGTTAATAACAGTTTTAGGTTAAGAACGGACCTCTGGAACGAATTACGTACTTAACCTGAGGTACCACTGTATTTGCTGGACTGCCATGAAGGACTTCCTGTTAGTATATTTTTGGGAGCAGGCGAGTTAAATGGTTCAGTGTGGACTAGTCACTTGCGAAGATGCAATAGATGGTCTGTGCCAGTGGTTCTGAAAAGGGGTGGTTGGATTACTTAGGGAGGGCACTAAGAGGCATGGGGCAGCAGGGTGGGGTTTTTTGTGGGCCTCTCCAAGTGCATTATTTACCATTGCCCAGGCTAGAACCTAGAGCAAAACAACTTCCCTGCTTGGTATTTAAAGTTTTATTGCTCTTATCACTTTCAAAGTGTTTACTATTCTGAGTTGTCACAAGTCACAGGACAGCCAAGTATTGGGAATAGCTATTGATTTTCTTATGAATTAGTTACCATATATATCTGTGGTAGGTGAACGTTTGTGCGTGTTTAATAAGTAGTTATATATTAACATTTTATGCTATGTATTTCCTTATGTTTTCGTTAGGAAGAAGACATAAAAAATTTTTGTGTGCAATGTCTGGTATCACTGGATCGAGTTGATCAATTTTGTTGAATTAAAGAAAGTAGTTTTAATTGGATTTTGAACCAATGTACAATTAATTGCTACTGTTTTGAATTTTATCTTATTAGATTTTATTATTGCTTTTGATGCTGTACCCTGCCCTGGGACATTAGGGTAAAGGGTGGGTACCATAATTACGGTAATTTAACAACAACAATGAATGAATGAATGAATGAATGAGCCATTTTCCTTAGTGGGTCATGCAATCCATTAGTCAGAATAATGCTTTTTATAGGGTAGGGGGCACTGAGGATGAGTTTACAGAACCATGGGGGCTGTGGCCCAAAAAAATTTGGGCACCCCGATCTGTGCTGTCCCCCTAGGCCTTCCCCTTTCCCCATTCATGCCCCAGCTTCCTCTCCTCCTTTCTCCTGCAGTTCATCCTGAAGCATGACAAATACCGGCACCTCCGGGAGGTGGAGCGCTTCCCCAACAGCTTCAACCCCCACGTCCAGGAAACAATGACCGTCGTGAAGTCTGTGCTGACCCAAGTCCTGAGCAAGCACCCACAGGCCAACTGGGTGCATATTGGGGCAGATGAGGTAAAGGAGCTGGATGAAGTTGGGGGGGGGGAGGTTAGATAAGGCGGACAAGGTCTGTTCCTCAATGGTAGAACCCCATCCTGCATGATAAGTACTTAGCTAACTGAAGTCATTCACAAAACAGTTGTTGATAGCACAGTCATCCTGGCATTGGCACCAGAGTCCTTGAGCTCTGCTCAAGCCTCTCTCTTGCCTTTGAACAAAAGGTAGAATTCATATCTGTTGCTTCGCCTGTTTTGACTCTGGCCCTGCCCTCCACTGGCATGTGGCCCTCAGATGGCTATCCAGAAAAGACTCCACGTGGGTTCAAATATGGCCCCCCGACCACTGCTTTAGGAGCAGAGAATGTTGGTGTTTTCCCTGGTGGCACCAGGCTGGAACGGACTGCCTGGGCAGGTGGAGGTCTCTCCTTCATTGGAGGTTTTTAAACAGAGCTTGGATGGACATCTGTCAGGGATTCTTTAGCAGCAATTCCAGAACAGCAGGGGGTTGGATTAGATGACCCCTGGGATCCCTTCCGACTCTTATGATTCTAGGATTGCTCCCAGCAAATGGCCCCCTTCCTTGCCAGCATGCCAGGCAGGTTCTTGACTTGTGAGTCTGCCATGTTCCTCCTGGTACCAGCCTTGGCCCTGACGTTCGTACCTGGCTCCTCCTGCACCTTCCATTACCACCTGCCCTCCTTTCTCCTTCTGTCCCTCCAGGTCTTCCATCTAGGGGAAGGGATGGACTCTAAGAACTGGATGAGTCGCAACGCCGGCAACATGGGCAAGATGTACCTGAACCACATCCGGGAGGTGGTCAGCTTCATCACTGGCCAGTGGGGTCTGCATACCCTCCTCTGGGATGATATGCTGCGGAAAGTTGACATGGCAGCCATTCAAGGTCCGTGATGCTTGTCTGGTTACTCCAGACTTTGCCACCCTGGGTTTCTTAGGGAACAGGAACAGGAACAGGAGCAGGATTTTATTTTAGTTCTAAAGACTTTATTGCGTAACAGCCAGCAAAGAACCAAGTGGTGACTTGCTATTATAGACCCATAATGGATGCTTAGATATTACCTTGGAACAGAAAAATCTTCTATTTAAAACCTACAACTGGATACACAAAATTGTTTTTTTGTGATGGCGGTTGTGTCTCTAGCAGCGATCAGCTGAGCTGCCTTTATTTCATTTGTTTATTATCCCAGTTCTAAGTTGTTAATAAAACCGTGGCTTAACACCACATATGAATCCTACCCAGCAGCATAACTATGGTTTGTTTACTGCCAATAAACCTTAGTTTCTTGATGGACACAAACCTTGGTTTGTTTAAACTGTGGTTTGGCATTATGTGTGAACCATCTAGGCCTTTCTGGACTACAGCTCCCATCAGCCCCAGCCAGCATGACTGCTGGTCAAGGAATATGGGAGTTTTGAGTCCTTCAACATTCCTGCAGTAGATGTCTGGGCACAAGGGACTAGGCTTAGGAAATTAGGGCTATGGGTCTGAGGACAGCAGTGAAGAGCAGCAGGATAGAGGGGAGAGAAGGGAGACGGGAAGAGAGAGTGGGCAGAGAGGAGATGTACATGTGTCCTGGGGCCACAAAGTCGTGGAAGAAGAAAGTTCATAAGCTGGTGTGAAAGAGCCAGCCAAATCTTTGGCTGCAAGGCTCTAGTCCTTAATGTCTTGTGGCTGAGGTTGTTGAATCTAGGGTGGGAGCAGCAGCACCTCCTCTCCACCTTCTTATTTTGTTTGTCGATTTAAATTTTTTCAGACTCTGGCATTGCCAAACTTGCTTCTCCTGTATTGTGGTTTTACGCCCCGGACTTTGATACGCAGCAAATAGGTTTGTGGGGGTTATTTGTTCATTTTTATTAAATAATGTATATCTTGCCTTTCTATTAAAAAAAACAACACGTTTTCATGGCAGCTTACAAATGGAACATTAAAATACAAGAGGGAAAGCAACAAAAGGAAACTGGCGAAATTGGCAGATAAATTTAGAATTAAAAGGCGGGCTAAAGAAACCAGGTGTTAGATGAACCTTCCCAGGAAGAGAATTTCATAGCCAGGGAGCCACCATCAAAAGGCCCTCTCCCTGCTATAACCTATCTCACTTCAGATAGTTGGGGGCTGGTCTTGGAGGAGGCGATCCCTTCAGGTATGGAAAGACTGGCAGGGAATAAAGGAGTGGGGACACCAGGATGTTTTTGTAGAACATGGACAATTCTTATACATATATATCACATGTGAGAGTCAGCGTGGTGTAGTGGTTAGAGTGTTGGACAAGGACCTGGGAGACCAGGGTTCAAATCCCCACATTGCTATGAATGAGGCTCCCTGGGTGACCTTGGGCCAGTCACTAACTTGCCTCACACGATTGTAAAATGGGGAAGTCTGTATGCCACCATGAGCTCCCAGGAGGAAAAGTGGAATATAAATGTAATGAATAAACATACAAACACCCTCCCCCCCCCAAAAAAAAATAAAAGCCATGGCAGCATGCTAGGAATAGAACAAAATCAGCTCCCTCAATCAATAGCCCAGCTGGTAGAGCATGAGACTCTTATTCTCAGGCTCTTATTCAAGCCCCACATTGGGCAAAGAATTCCTGCATTGCAAGCGTTTGGAATAGATGACCCTCATGATCGCTTCTAACCCTACAATTCCATGATTTTGTGATCAAGGCTGGGGTGGAGGGAGGTAAGTCTATCCCTGGCACTGAAAGATGGCACAGCAGACCTAACCCGTCAATGTCTTCTGTGCATCCAGGGCGATCCTTCCTCATCTGTCTTCTCCCCTGCCTCCTAGGAAAATACATTGCCAAGTATGCAGAGTGTGGCTTCAAGACCATCTGGTTTGCCAGTGCCTTCAAGGGCACAACGGGCCCTGCTCAGGCTTGGACACCCTTAAACAACCACCTGCAGAATCACCTGAGGTGGCTGAAGGTCATCCAGTCCATGTCGAAGACGCCCTCCATCCGGTTCCAGGGCATCGTCCTCACTGGGTGGCAAAGGCAAGTCCAGGGAGGGAGCTCTGCCATGGGGTGGGAGGGACCTCAGGCCCTCCAGGCATCTGTGTCTGGCCCTGTTGACTCTCCCTGGGCCACACCTTGTCTGTAGGACACAGCCGCTCTCTCACCTGTCTTCCTCCACTGGCCCTCCTTGAGTGCTTTTGCTTTGCTGGAATACATCCTTGAACCCTGATAGGTCAACATTCGCAGCACACATTTAAAGCTCTGTTGGTAGAGCATGAGACTCTTAATCTCAGGGTTGTGGGTTCGAGCCCCACATTGGGCAAAATATTCCTGCATTGCAGGGGGTTGGACTAGATGACCCTCGTGGTCCCTTCCAGTTCTTCAGTTCTGCGATTCTATGATTTTATGATCTACAGTGGTACCTCTGGATGCGAACGGGATCCGTTCCTGAGCCCCATTCGCATCCTGAAGCGAACGCAACTGGCGTCCGCGTGTCTGCGCAGGTCGCAATTTGCCACTTCCGCACATGCGTGTGACGTCATTTTGAGTGTCTGCGCATGCACGAGTGGTGCAGACACTCAAAATGACACACTCCATTATTTCTGGGTCGCCGCGGAGCGCAACCCGAAGCTACTTCAACCCAAGGTGTGACTGTAAGTTCAAGTCATGGCTCCCCCCCCCAAAGGATTCTGGGAGCTGTAGTTTGTTAAGGGTGCTGAAAGTTGATGGGAGACCCCTCTAATTCCCCTCGCAGAACTACAATTCCAAGTGATTTAACAATCAACCCCCCCCCTCACTAATAACTCTAATTCCCCACATCCAGGGCCTATGTATTACTATTTAGTGGGGAAGGGGAGGCACTCTGTTCATGTTCAGAGGCAAGTTGTTTATTCCAACAGGGAGCTGCTTCATACTGAGCCAGACCTTCAGGGTTTCTCTTCCAGCCCTACTGGGAGTTTCCAGGTATTGAATCTGGCACCTTCTTATAGAATGGCTTTCTCAGAGAATCATAGAGCTGGAAGGGACTCTATGATTATAATCTAGTCCAACCCCCTGCAAATCTAGTCCTTAGGGGCCCTTAGGGGATCAAACTTGCAACTTCGCCATTGTCAGCACCACTTCTGCTTTCAAAGCAGTTGCTCTACCACTTCCCTATAGTCCTTCCCTTTAAAATACAGTAGGATTCCAGTCTACATTGTTCTGAATATAGGACTGGCTTAAATAATAACACAGGAAGTTGCCTTATATCAAGTCAGACCCTTGGTCCCTCTAGCTTGGTATTGCCTACACTGACTGGCAGCAGGTTTCCAGGTGGGGGTCTTTCCCAGCCCTACCTGGAGATGTCAGGGACTCCATCTGGGGCCTTCCGCATGCAAGGCAGGTACTCTACCACTGAACTACAACCCGTCTCAGAGAATCCTGAGCTACCAAAGGAATAGAGGCTGTTGTTTCTGTGAGCTTTCTCAGAGAATCCTGAGCTACCAAAGGAATAGAGGCTGTTGTTTCTGTGAGCTTTCTGTGGACTCCCAATGAAATGTGGCACCAGGAGGGTTGTGGTGATAAATAATGGGGGGCTCCCACCCAAAAGGTATCGACTGGCCTCTCTCCTCTCCCTTTGCAGGTATGATCACTATTCAGCTCTGTGTGAGCTCCTGCCTGTGGGGATCCCTTCGCTGGCTGTGTGTCTGCAGACTTTGGTGAATGGTGAGGGGACCTGGCTGGGGAGCTGTGCAGCGGGAGGGGGTGTCTGTAGGAAAGGCAGGACGATGGGTGGAGTATAAGTGTTGCAGTCACATCTCACGCGCATTTAACTTGTGTGATTTCAACCGCGCGTGTGTGGTTGAAGGCAGACTGGCCGAAACTGCGCAGATTAAATCTAAGCAACGGGTTGGGTTTATTTGGCTCAGAAATAGCTTTTCAGCTCTCTCCCTTGCTTGGGGGGGGGGCGGGGGTAAGTCCCAGTCAGCATGCCTGCTCTTGCTAGATCTCACAGGGTCATCTGAGTTCCTGCGAGATCTTCCACAAGCATCTCTAGCGTTCCAGAGCCAGTGCACTGAGCGGGCCTTGCCCCCCAAGCAAGGCAGAGAACTTAACAGCTTTTTTTGCATGAGGTCTGCTTGGGGTTAAAGGTAAAGGGACCCCTAACCATTAGGTCCAGTCGTGGCCGACTGGGGTTGCGGCGCTCATCTCGCTTTATTGGCTGAGGGAGCCGGCGTACAGCTTCCGGGTCAAGTGGCCAGCATGACTAAGCCGCTTCTGGCGAACCAGAGCAGCGCACGGAAACGCCGTTTACCTTCCCGCCGGAGTGGTACCTATTTATCTACTTGCACTTTGAGGTGCTTTCGAACTGCTAGGTTGGCAGGAGCAGGGACTGAGCAACGGGAGCTCTGCCCGTCGCAGGGATTCAAACTGCTGACCTTCTGATCGGCAAGTCCTAGGCTCTGTGGTTTAACCCACATCGCCACCCACGTACCTGGCACAAAAGAGCTTTTAAGCTCTCTGCCTTGCTTGCTAGGCAAAGCTCTGGAAGTATGGGGGATTCTCTCTCTTTCCCCTCACTTATTAGCTGTGTGGGCAGCTCCAACATTTGGGGTTTTCACTATTTTTGTGTATATGCAGAACCCTTGGCACCAAACCCCTGTGTAAGATTTGATTGCAATGTATTAAGTGTCTCTCGCTCCTTCCTTTGCCTTTAATCTCATTGCCAACCAGCTAGTCTTGGACCAGCAGTGGAGCAGCATAGTCTTCTTTTCTTGCCCATAAGTCACAGAGGAACAGCAGCTTAAAGTTCCCATTCACATCACCCAGTTTAGAACCCCAAGTTGCTCTGCATGGAAGCACTTGCTTCAATGGAAACTCAGCTGGGCAAAATATCCACTAACACATCCCCTCTCCCGCACCCCAAATTCTCTTGCCACAGGGGGATTTACAGAAGCTACCAAGAAGAAGGTTCTGTCCATGCTTGGCTTCGAGAACATGCAGTTGGAGAAGAGCATATGGTGTGTAGGGGGTTGAATGGGGCAGGGATGTCACCTGGTGATGGGGGGGGCATTTTTCGAGTGGTTGAGTGGTCATTCTTGTACCAAGCAGTTGCTGGGATACTTGTGGATAGCCAGTGAAGCTGAACGTTGGACGATTCAGGCCAGGTAAAAGGAAGGACTTCTCCACACAGCATGTAGTTAAACTGTGGAACTCACTCCCACAGGAGGCAGTGATAGCTGTTAACCTAGATCAGGGGTCGGCAACCCACGGCTCCGGAGCCGCATGTGACTCTTTTACACCTTTGCCGCGGTTCCGGGGCGGATACTAGCGAGGGGAGGAGGCGCATTGTGCACCCCGACACTCCCCACTGTGGCTGGCGCTGTACTGGCTGTGACGTCGCATGGGGGCGGTGCGTGCGTTAGTCACGCACCGTCCCTACGTCACCTGCCCGCCCGCCGGCGCGCTACATTGTAAGGGGCATGAACGCTGGTCACTGCATTGAAAGGGGGCATGTACGCTGGTCACTGTTTTGAAGGGGAGTGAAGAACACACACACACACAAAAAGGTAACTTGTTAATTTAACGTTTATTTCTATGAGGAGGAGTAATTCTGAGGGGTCAAACAAAGAAATAATAAAAAAGTGACAAAAAAGTTATTTTATAATGATGAGTTTTGCGGCTCCCAGTTTTTTTTTCTTTGGAAACGGGTCCAAGTGGCTCTTTTTGTCTTAAAGGTTGCAGACCCCTGACCTAGATGGCTTTAAACAGGGGTGGACTTTGGTAATATGGCGCTTTGAGCAGAGACCAAATCCCCCCCCCCAATATTTCTTATTTTCACAATAATTTATTTTAGTACAGTTGCTTTTAAAATGGATGTTTTTGGGAGGTACCCATATACAGTAAATATAGGTCTTACTATTAATCATCATCATCATCATTTCTTAAATCTGGCACAGCTTTAAAAGAGGATTGGACAAATTCATGCAGGCAGAGACTATTAACGGCTAGCAGCCAAGATTGCTATACTCTGCCTCCACATTTGAAGACAGCAATGCTTATGAGTACCATTTGCTGGAAACCAGAGGGGAGAATACTCCTGTGCTTGAATCCTGCTTGCTGGTTTCCCACTGAAGCATCTGGTTGGCCACAATGAGAACAGGATGTTGGACTGGATGGGCCACTGGTTTGCTCCAGCAGGCTCTTCTAATGTTCTTATGTGAGCAAGTGCGTAGAGATTTAGCTGGGGGTGAGCTGGCAGCCATTTGTACACATCTAACTCAGCATCTGTGGTGCTTCAACATTTCTCTCCCCCCCCCCCGCCCTTCCTGTGTTTTTCATTAGTGATGGCAATGGGGCATTTCCAGGTTCTGATATCTACCGTATGGTGGAACAGGTCACGGGGCAGCTAAGAGACTCCGTTATAAAAGTCCTGGAAGAAGAGAGGTAAGGAGATCTGGAATGGTGGCAGGGAGGCTCTGCAGACATGTGTGTGTGTGTGCATGTCAGGATGAAACCAAAGTTCCTTCCACTGCCTTAAAATAATAAATAAATCTAAACGTATCTATTTAACAAAATCTACATGTCCCTTGATTATAATAAAACTTCAAAATAGCTTACGTAAAAGAAAAATAATCAATGAACGACAGTCTAAAAAGCAGGTATTTAAAAAGCATTGAAACCAACAACAAGCAACAATAATCTAAAAATGGATTAAGACACATGTGACTTTTGCCAGGATCGCTTTGCTTAAACAAAGAAAATAATGTTTAAGTAGGTAGTGGAAAGCACATGTAAAGCATAGGACTTTCCCCCAAAGAATCCTGGGAACTGTACATTACCCCTCACAGCACCCTTATCAAACTACAGTTCCCAAGATTCCTTGGAAGAAACCATGCACTTTAAATGTACAGGGAGGCTGTGATGCAAGGCATCTTTCTCCTTAAATTTGCCCCCCCCCCAACAGTGCTGGTCTAAATGGAAAGTGTGTGTGTGGGGGGGGTTACAGCGCCTGTGTTGCAAGTAGTTTGGGGACAGAAAACCTTTTGGGATGGCATGATATAGCATTCCTTACCTTCACAAACGACCTTTTCAGAATTGTCCCATAGCCAACCTGTGTTCTATCCCGCCTTACAAATGAGGTGGATGTTCATTGGCGCTCCCAAGTTGACAACAAAAACTAGGAAATCTGTCTGCTGTCCAGGATTCTTGTTTACTGAAGCAGGATGCGGAGGGAGCTGACAGCAGGAGAAGGCGGTTGGAAAATGGGGAGAACGGAAGAACACAACATTTGCTCAAAATCACAACAGTGTGTGCTCATGGGGGATAAAGCAGCTATCCGTGGCTACTAGCCACGACGGCTGTGTTCTACCTCCACTAGTGGAGACAGGATGCTTCACAATACCAGGTACCAGGAATTGCAGGAGGGCAGAGGGCTGCTGTGCTCAGGACTTGCTTGTGGGTTTCCGCAAAGAGGCATCTCATTGGCCTCTGGGGCTAAATGAGCTGGCACTTCATCCAGCAGGACTATTCTTAACATTATTATTTTTTAAAAAGTAATTTTTATTAGTTTTCAAATTACTATGGAAACACAGAGACAAGTAAACAAGAACAAAAAAATCCATAGTAACTCCAGCTAACAGCAGGGCATTCGAAACCTAAACATGTTAAATAATAACACCCAGTCTAAAATAACGGCAGTCGTATTTCTTTAGACAGCGTGGGGAGAGAAACCCGTAACCCTGAAACTTAACTATATGAAATAAAATCCCACCGTATGGAATAGAAGTGATCAGGATCTTCCTGTCCCTTAGAGACCCAGAACTTATGTGGCATTTCTTCTGCAATAACTAAATTCAATATATTTTTGTACTCTTAATGAGATAGGTTTTAAAAATGATTTCCACTGTTGTGCTGTAGAGTTCCTGGCAGCTGCCAGCATCCATGTCAAAAGATCCTTTTGGCAAAATGTCTTTGTAGTTCACATATTTCATTAGGGATAAATGGAGATAATTTTGAAAGTGTGTTTAAATAACCTTTGATATCTCCTGATAAGTTTCATTGTGGAATGAAGCAAGGGTATTCACATCATAGATTGTTGGGGGGAGTCCCTTTGTCCCCACAACCTCTCCAACAGTTCCATGATGTATTAGAAGAAATATGGGAACATTGAACAGGCGTCTTACGTTCGTAACTGTTTTTAGCCTTAATTTTAAGGTTCGCCCTAATTAATTACTTTCCCTTACGGCTGCTGCATACCTGCACGGCCCCTTAAATAAAAAGAGCTGCAGATAAGGAAAGTAATAGTCCTACTCTATTCTGCCTTGGTGAGACCCCACCTGGAGTGCTGTGTCCAGTTCTGGGCACCACAGTTTAAGAAGAATATTGACAAGCAGGAACCGTCTGCAGAGGAGGGTGACCGAGATGCTCAAGGGTCTGGAAGCCAAGCCTTGTTTATGTGGAACAGTTGAGGGAATTGGGGATGTTTTGTCTGGAGGAGAGAAGACCGAGAGGTAATATCACAGCCATCTTCAGATATCTAAAGGGTGGTCCCATGGAAGATGGAGAATTGGCTTCCAGTACGTTTCCGAGCACAATTCAAAGTGTTGGTGCTGACCTTTAAAGCCCTAAACGGCCTCAGTCCAGTATATCTGAAGGAGCGTCTCCACCCCCGTCGTTCTGCCCGGACATGGAGGTCCAGTGCTGAGGGCCTTCTGGCGGTTCCCTCACTGCAAGAAGCCAAGTTACAGGGAACCGGGCAGAGGGCCTTCTCGGTGGTGGCACCCGCCCTGTGGAACGTCCTCCCATCAGATGTCAAAGAGAAGAACAACTACCGGACTTTTAGAAGACATCTGAAGGCAGCCTTCTTTAGGGAAGATTTTAATGTTTAACACATTACTGTATTTTAATACTTTGTTGGAAGCCTCCCAGAGTGGCTGGGGAAACCCAGCCAGATGGGCGGGGTATAAATAATAAATTATTATTATTATAATCTTGCTTTCTGCTGCTCTGGAGGGTAGGACCTGAACCAGTGGATTTAAATGGCAAGAAAGAAGATGCCGACTAAACAATAGGAAGAGCTTTTTGACTGTAAGAGCTGTTTTGACAGTGGTTGGATGTTCATCTGTCAGGGATTCTGGAGCTAGGAGTCCTGCATTGCAAGGAGTTGGACTAGATGCCCCTTGAGGTCCCTTCCAACTATGCAGTTCTTCTTAATCCTCTGGATGCGATTTTAGGGTGTGTAGGACACAGCAGGAGCTGTGGAATATCCTGCTGGGTTGAGGGAAGAGAGGAAGCAGAGCCTGTGTTACCCAGAGCTCCTGTTCTAAATATAAAAGGAAGCAAACAAACCTTTAAAACAATCAGTTAGCTTCCTTTCCTGGAACAAGCTGTCTCAGCCTTCACACACTGCTGTTTGCTTTGCTTCTTAAGTTGTACCTATTTATACATATCGATAGTACAATTACAATGTAATAACATTCTAGTTCTGAAACTGACAATTAAAAGTCCGTACTGGCAGTCCGATCCCCGGGAATGTTTATATGGAAGGCAGGCTGAGACCCTTCTTGCCCTGGATTGCAGGCCTTCTTTAGACATTGGCCAGAGTCAACAGAAGATGATCTGAAACTGTTTTGCTAGCCTTCCAGCCAGAGAAGAACAGGAAATTTTAAGTTGAGCCACTAAGCTGCAGGAAAAGCTGGGCAACAAAGATCAGGATAGAAGTTCAGGGAAGAGTTGTAAATCAAGCATCCCCAAAGGTGAGAAGAGGGTAGCAGTGCAGCATTCAGGTTCAAAGATGCAAAGCTTCAAACTCAACCTCTTTTAGAATATAGGTCAGCAAAACAAACCAGATAATGCAACTGGCTAAGATAAATGGATAGACATTGCTTTGGGAGCTGTGCAATTGCACTTCGGTGGAATAGCACAACTACCGCATGTGTTCAGACTCCAAGTCAGTAGCCACACACACACAAGGAGGGTGCTAAAATGGTGGTGAGAAGCACCTCTCAAGAGAGGGGTGTGTGTGTCAAAAGGGGGGTGTTGCAACACTGTCTCACCCTCTTTGTGAGCAGAACATAGAGAGATGTAAAGGTAAAGGGACCCCTGACCATTAGGTCCAGTTGTGGCTGACTCTGGGGTTGTGGCACTCATCTCGCTTTATTGGCCGAGGGAGCCGGCGTACAGCTTCCGGGTCATGTGGCCAGCATGACTAAGCTGCTTCTGGCAAACCAGAGCAGCGCATGGAAACACCGTTTACCTTCCCGCCGGAGCGGTACCTATTTATCTACTTGCACTTTGACGTGCTTTCGAACTGCTAGGTTGGCAGGAGCAGGGACCGAGCAACAGGAGCTCACCCCGTTGTGGGGATTTGAACCACCAACCTTCAGATCAGCAAATCCTAGGCTGTGGTTTAACCCATAGCGCCATCTGCATCCCTAGAGGGATGTACAGCCCCCCCAAAAAGTGGTGCATACCCTTAAGTGCAGACTAGGGTGGTCCAACGTGTGGCCCTTGAAGCCTTTTGGGTGGCCCTCAGCAACATTTGACGACCACCCCAACCCTCACGGTGCCTTCCCAAAGCTGGTAGGTGAGGCACATTCCCAAAGCCTAGTTAGTGCTTTCCCAGATTTGGGAAGGAGGTGGGGAGAACTTTAGGATGTTGCCAGAGCTTTATGCCTCCTTCCCAAAGCCCAGCATCTTGCATACCTTTGGGAAGGCAGTACAAAGACTGTGTGTGTGTGTCAAATTTTGGCCTTGGTCCCTCCCCCCCTTTGCTGAGCCCTTTGTCTGGAAGCACCTCAACAGCCATGTGGACCCGCTGTTTTAATTCTGCTTCCAGGGACTGCAGAAAATTAGACAAGGAAACTGCCTTAGTCTGACCAATTGGTCAGTCTAGCACAGTACTGTTGGCAGTTGCTCTGCCGCTAAGCTGTGGCACTTTCCTTGTTTTGCTTTTAGCCTTAATGTATCAGCAACCCACATTTCTCACCCCCAGAAGAAATAGTGTTAGGTAAAGACATCCGCCATCTTGAAAACACTCCCCTCCTCATACGGGGAGAAACTAAATTGGACCAGTAATAAAGGGAATTTTGGCTGCTGTTTAAAGGATGCATTTTTTGTGTCCCTGATGCTGCTGAGTTAGGAATCATGGAAGTTTCATTGCCTGAGTCATAGAATCATACAGTTAGAAGGGACTAACTTGAGGATAATCTAGTCCAACCCCCTGCAACGTTGGAATATGCAGCTGTTCCTTATGGGGATCAAAACTACAGCCTTGGCATTATTGGCACCACTCTCTAGCCAACTGAGCTATCGTAGCTTTGAGTGTTTTGATGCAATTGCCTGGTCGGTCTTCGTTTGGCTGCTTAATGGGGTTTCTCTTTCTTTCTTCTCTCCCTGTGCACGACAGCTCTGTCAAGGGATGGTTCAGTCCTTACCATCGGAAGCACCAGTTTGGAAACCCTCGTAACCTGGAGAGCTTTGGTAGCAAAGTTCTCAAGTGAGTGAGCACACACACCCTGCAAGTGATTGAGGGGTGGGGTGGGAAGGCAAGGGGGTTGGGGCTCAGTCCTCTATTTATTTATTTATTATTTATTTACTTACTGCATTTATATCCTCCCTTTTCCTCCAAGGAGCGCAAGGTGGCATATGTGCTTTCCCTGCCTCCCCATTTTAGTCCTCACAACAAACCTGTGATGTAGGTTAGGCTGAGAGTGAGTGACAGTCCCAAGGTCACTTAGTAAGCCTCATGGCTGAGTGTAGATTTGAACCCTGGTCTCTTCCAGGTCCTAGTCCAACACTAGCCACCACACTATATAAACTGAGACCTCTTGATTAGGAACAGGCAAATCTGTCAATCACAGTTTCTCTCAGTTTCTCATTTATCTGGGTCCAGTTTCCACATCAGTTCACGAATTCTTTTTCTTTTAATGTCCCCATGAAAATCCACCAGTGTTTCGGTGCAAATTTCATCTAAAATACACTTAATACATTTCTGTATGTTATTTTCAGTAATTATATGCCTTTTTATGCACACTTTACCCTAGTTAGTACATGCACATTTTTGTACATGTTACTTGACTGGAGAACTACATTGCTAAATTCAGAAAAGCAAACATTGCAAAGGATGGTCATGCTTCTGTCCGCATGTAGTTACAGGAAGTGAGAATTAGGAAGAGTCACCTTTCTATGTGAACTGAGTCAAATTCCTTCGCCATTCCTAACTATTGAGTACCAGCTGGGAAGTTGTGTGTGTTTTATGAGTACATGGTTATTTGCCATTGCAAACGGACAGGAAGGGACATTGCATTCTAGGTCAGCCTTTGCCAACCTGGTGCCCTCCAAATGTCTTTGACTACAACTCCCATCAGCCCCAACTGGTGCAGATGGTATGGATGCTGGTCCAAATCTTCGAGAGGGCAGATGTTTGGCAAAAGGTTGTTTTTTTGCAGCTGAACTTGGACATTTTTCACAATAATCTTTATATAGAGGATGCTAGGTAATGCACTGAGCATTGTCTTCTGTAGCTGTTTTACATAAAACACACATAAATGCTGCTCCAAAGGTAGTTTCTTACCATGGCCATTAGGGCTGGAAGTTTTCAACTTCGTAATATATCACCAGCTAAATATCACAATATATTGATATATCACGATGTCTGAAATAAGGATGGAGCTATGAAGAAGCATTGGCTGGCTTCACTGTCATTCCCACATTGTGATTTTTGTACAGCACACACATACATCATGATTCACTATATATTGCCAGGATATATATATATATCTCACCCAGCCCTAGTGGCTATCCAGAAAGGCAGAAGGAAGAGCACTAAGCCTTAACTCTGTAAAAGCAATACTACCCAGAGCCAAAGCAATCAATTCTGAATTGCTTTTTGATGATCTGTATTAATACAGGGATATAGCCTAGAAAGTCTCAAGGAATGGAGAGTTAACGTATCAGTCAAAGAAGCTCTCTCATACACAGAAAAACTCTGCCTGCCATTTAGATGCTGAGTGGACTGAACATGTGAAGATGACCCATTTGCCCATCTAGCTCAGCCCTCTCCTTTGTCTGGGGGGCAGCAGCATCTATCCATGGCATCTGGGGAGGGGGTACCGCCCCATCCACATGCTTCCTGGTTCAGTGGTACCTCGGGTTACAGACACTTCAGGTTACAGACTCCGCTAACCCAGAAATAGTACCTCAGGTTAAGAACTTTGCTTCAGGATGAGAACAGAAATCGTGCTCCGGCAGCAGCAGGAGGCCCCATTAGCTAAAGTGGTGGTTCAGGTTAAGAACAGTTTCAGGTTAAGAACGGATCTCCAGAACGAATTAAGTTCTTAACCAGAGGTACCACTGTATTGGAAATCTTTAACTGAAGAGGTCAGCTGGGAGTTGAACCCGGTGCCCTTCCCTTGCCAAGCCTTTGCGCATTGTGCCACACGTTCCCCGGGGGGGGGGCATTCCACGCCACCATCCTTCCTTACTGACTCTCTTGGGCTCTTTCCCCCCACCCCAGAGTCCACGAGGACTGGGAGAACTTCGTCCAGAGCTTCCGCTCCCGCATGGAGAGCATCTACTTCCCAGACACGGTGGAGGAATGGATGGAGGAGAACGTCAACCCCTACCTGGACCGGTTGCGCGAGTTTGTCCGGGACTTTAGGGAAGTCATCCGCCTCAACGCCCGGCCCAAGGCCCTGTAGCGGAGTGCCCCCACCCCATCGCCAGCCCAGAAGTGGGTGTCCGATTCAGTTGCTCCACTGTTGTGTTGTCTTTTAACTTGGAAGGAGTGTGCAGGCCAGAGGAGAGGGGTCTTGTGCCTTGCCCTTCGGCCATCAAAGCAGAGGCTCAGTGGGCAGAGTTTGGAGGCTCTTTACAGCCAGTCTCCACCAGGCTTCCTTCTCTCACCCCCTTGGAAGATGGAATTAGGGCTGAGCCAAAACGCCCCAGTCCCCCACCCACTGGGAAAAGCAGTGGGAGCAGCGGCTTCCCCATTTCCCCCCTCTTCCTTTTACTTTTCACTGCTGTAAGTGGTGGACAGTGATGTGGTCTCCCCTCCCTCTGCAAAATGACACTTTCCTTCTTCCTTTTAATTCCTGCTGCTTTAAGTTCTGCCAGAGGCCCAGTGGCTGCCGTTTTGCACCACATTGCCCCCCTTCCCCTGGGAATGTCACTATGCCATGGCATGACATCTCACTCTCATGGGGTACGTGCTGGGGGTTGGCAATAGGCTGGTGGCCGCTTTCTCAACAGCCCCTGCCTCACTTTCTTTTCCTTTCTTTTAAATGCTCGGTTAGCCATCCCTCCACCTTCAGCTCTCCTCCCTCCTGGAATGACTCTTAACCCCCTGCAATGCTGCCCCATGGAAATGACCAGATCTGGGATAGCCAACGTAGTGGTGCCCTTCAGATGTGGCTGGACTCTCTCCATAAGTCCCAGGAGTTGAGGATGGAGGGATTTGGAGTCTTTAACGACATCCTGAGGCCTCTGTATTGGCTGCCATATTTGCATCAGGGATTCTTCATCCACCTTGCAAATCTCCCATTTCCACCTGGGGGGGGGGGGCGTGGAATCAAAAGGAAGCGTTTGGAGCAGCTCCAACCAGGATAGTGGAGTTTTTTCTCCTGGGGGAGTGGGTGACATTGGGGGGCAAACTTTACCAAAACGCCTGTTTGAAGAGGCAGTCCTGAAGGGGGTGGGTGAGCTGAAGCATCAGTCATCCTTCATATGCCCCCTCCTCCAAGTCTGCTGATGTGGCTGCTTCTTCCTCCATTGATCCCTTTAGCCTCTTGGTTGACGTCACACTGGTAGCATGGTGCAGCAGTGAGAGTAGGCAGGTTAGGCTTGGAGGTGTCAGTTGCCAACATCTAGCCTAAAAAGCACAATCCCAAGTCAGCAAAAGTTAGGAACATCATCATTAGCTGTGAACTCCCTCCCTCCCTTCCTTCCTCCCTTCCTCCTTATATCTCTCTTTCTGCATGAGAGGAAATCCCTCTGTTTACCACAACAGCTGTTATTGGGCTGGATCCTTAGCCCCATATAGAATAGAGCCGTTGAGATCAATGGGCTTAAATGATTTCAGTGGGCCAGCTCTAAGTATGGCTATGCCACGGCCCAACCTTTTGCAAAGAGTCCCTGCAGAAACTCATCCCCTCGCCTTCACGACCTCTAAGGCAGACTCTCCCAACCTGATGTTGTTGGACCACAACCTCCCTAACCCTCTGGCTGGGGCTGGTGGGATTCGTAGTTCAAAACATTTGGAGCTCCCCAGATTGGAAGGAGGATGTGCTAGTGGGGTGGGGAGGAGTCTTGCCTTCTTTCGCAGCCAAAAAGAAACATTGGAGGCTCTCTGAAAGCAGCTGACCTGTTGCAGGCAGGAAACCTTTCCTTCTGGGGCCCCCAAAAAGTGAGCCTCCATGCCATTGCATCCCTGCATCCTTTGCTAGTCATGGCCAGGCAGCAGAGCTTCCGAACAGGCCGCTTTGGAACAAAGCAAGCTGGCTTGGGTTTCATATGAATGTGGCTTTTAAAAAATGTCCGGCTCTTGGCCTGGTTCCAGGTTCTCAGCGCAGTAGAACAAACAGCCAAAAGCTGCCTGTTTTTTTTAAATCTGAAATGCTGGTGGGTCTTTGGCACCTGCTCGTCTTGGACCAGTTGTGATGGATGTATCTTGAACGCCCCCTGCTGCTGCTCTGGAGCCTCCCTGGGGTTGAGTTTGTTTTGATTGGAAGATTTCTGAAAAGTTCTATTCCCCCCCCCCTTCCTCCTTCCTCCTTCCATTCAGAGGCAGAGAATCAGCTGGTGAAACTTCCTTGTTCCTACAATATCTGAAAATCAACCCCTCTCCTTTTGTGCTTTCTGCCTGGTGCTTCTTCTGCCTCTCTATCAGTTCCACCTGCTTGATCACTCACCCTGTTTGGGCTGCTCACGTCACTCATTTCTCCTAAATTCAGGCTGCCTTCTGGATAAAAGGTCCCCATTTCTCTCCCCCTTCTGTGGATTCTGCTGCTCTGGTATTGCTCCGGTGACTGACAGCTGTTGCCCCTCCCAGAAGGCGTGATCTCGGTCATTGGTGGATCTGGTTTGGTTGGGGATCTCCAAGTTGCATTGCTGTTTGGGTTTTTGGTTTTTTTTTTGTACAGAACAGATTGCTTCTGTAATGTGGATGACAAAGACGATGGTAATAATAAAGTATTTTTTTAAAGAAGTGGTCCTCTGTATGCCAGTGTTTGTGCTAAATAGACATGGGGGCCGATATTGGGATATCTTTTCAAGGTTCGTATTCTGATGTTGGCTAGAAAAAAGGACATTAAAGAAAAAGTTTTTATTTTATATAAGATTATTTATATACTGCTTTTGCGGGGATCTTGTTTGTTCACCTATTTATTTAAACATGACCATGTCCAAAAAATACGACTGGTCTAAATGTCTAATGAGTCCATTAGTAGTATGAGCTATCTTTTTTGCTATTATTAATCTTTTTGTTTCTAATTAGTGACATACAGTACATATAGAGAGAGGTAAAAAGAAAACATTTTGTTTGAAAATGAACTTAAAGGAACAAACTGAATGAAAATTCAGAGATTTTCACACTGTGGTCCGGGTGCTGGAGCTAATGGGAGTTGTGATCCAAAACTTCTGGAGGGCATCAGCTTGTTGGTGGCTACACTATGGAATATTTATTTTTATTTTTTTAATAAAATTTTTATTGGTTTTTCACAATTTATATAAACACAAACAATACACAATACAAACAAACAAACACATAAACAAACATGTATAATTTCAAATCCTTTTTTCTTAAACCTTACTTCACCAACTTCCCCATACCTCCCCTTTCTGCATCCCAATTTCCAAATTTGTTTCAGCAAATCCTCCCCCTTGGGTTTATCTAATTTTCCCTTGTTCTTTTCTTTTACTTAATCTTTTACAGCTGTAGTCCCCTTTTTTCTATAACCTCAACATTTTAGCACTCATTAATTTTACAATATTTCTTAAGATAAATTTTGAATTTCTTCCAATCTTCTTCCGCCGTCTCTTTTCCCTGGTCTTGGATTCTGCCAGTCATTTCAGCCAGTCCCATATAGTCTATCACCTTCATCTGCCATTCTTCCAGAGTGGGTAGATCCTGTGTCTTCCAATACTTTGCGATGAGAATTCTTGCTGCTGTAGTAGCATACATAAAAAGTCCTGTCTTTCTTTGGCACCAATTGGCCGACAATGCCCAAGAGAAAGGCTTCTGGTTCACTATGGAATATTTAAGTCACTGAGGAGATAGGTCCTTGTCTAGCTATGTTGCTTTTGGTTTGGGCTTTTTCGTTTTATTTTAGTTTTCAAACTAATCTAATGATAGATAACTTGTGGAGATCACCCACCCAAATATTCAAAAACTGCAACCCTGTTTTTTGGGGGGGTTGCCCCATTTTGCTCTATTCCCAAACTGGTAGCCACCCAAGCTAGATGCTGTTATAAAAATAGAGTCAATGTCCCATTATGGATTCATTTGGGCTCTTACTCTGGGACAAGAAACAGCAAATGAGAGAGAAAGGTGGTCTCCAGACTCACTATTTTTCAGGAGAGATTCAAGCACATTCTGGGGAGAGATGTAGGTTTGTGCTATTTAAGTTAATTTGACAGCCTGGTTGACAAATCCACACTGAAAAAAACAAAGACTTTTTGCAGTTTGGGAGGTGTTAGGGAAACACATTGCAAAGTGCAGGATGAACAAATGAGGAATGGGAAGATAGGTAAACACCCTGCAAGCAAATTGGGTCGCATTCTCCAACCACTGTTGGAGGCAGAATGCTTCTAAACACCAGTTGCTGCAGAATGCAAGGGAGCGGGGGCTTGCTGCTGTTGTGCTCTGGGCCTGCTTGCTTCCCATTGGGGCATCTACATAGTCTCTGTGAAAACAGGATGTTGGACTAGATGGACTGATCGCTGGCCTGATCCGGTACTGCAGGGCTCTTATGTTTGCCATGCAGGATGTATGCTTGTTTTTCTGTAGCCGTCCCATAAACAAATCACAATAAATGCTCAGTAAAGGCTAGACAGTCTAATCTCCATGCAAGCAAACCAGTCTGCATGCTCAATAACAGGGAGAGCTGGAAGAGCCCCCAGAGTGTTTCAGCCAAGCATCACCACCACAGCCTCTTTGCTGATACAGTTTCACATCTGTCCCTTGTGGTTTTTGCGCTCGATTTGGAGGCAGAACTCTTTCAGCCAAGAGGTGGAGCCGTTCTCTCAGACCTCTTGCAGGGAGGCAGGTGCGACCGTATTTCTTTCTCCCGAGTACCAGCAGTTCCATCCATGGCTGTGAGAGGTTCTCTTGCATCCACCCAGAAAGCCATTTTGCTGATTTTATTAGGGAGATTTGTGCCACCTGTCGTCGTCCCCCCCCCTTTCAATTTCAGAAGCTCAAGGCAGCTCACACTAATAGGATGCCTGGGGAGGGGGCAATACCCCAAGAACAATAAAGCACAGAAGAATATTGGAAGATTTGGGACAGACAAAAAGATAGGGCTGATTGTCATTTGCGTTTATATCCCACCTTTTCCTCCAAGCAGCTCAATACAGTGTGCATAGTTCTCCCTCTCCTCATTTAATCACCACAAGAACCTGGCAAGGTAGGATAGGTTGAGAGTGACTGACTGGCCCAAGAGTCACCCAGTGAGCTTCGTGGCTGAGCAGCAATTTGAACCCTGGTCTCCCAGGCCCTAACCACTTCACCACACTGGCTTTATCCTCTTCTTCACGCAGCAGGTGTTAAACTATGGAACTCACTCCCACAAGATACAGTGGCAGCCACCAATAAAGCAATGGTTATGTTCTACCTTCACTGTTAAAGGAAATGCACTTCTGATTGCCAGTTGCTGGAGGTCGTGGTGGGTAGGAAGAGTTGCTGGTGTGCTCAGGTCCTGCTTTCATACTTCCCACTGGGGCCACTGGGAGGAGAAGATGCTGGACCAGGTGGGCCTTTGACCCGATCCAGCTGATGTTCTTCTTTTTCTTCTGATGTTCTTAAAGCAAACTAATGCCACACAAACTTTTACTGCCATACACAGGTTGGAGGAACATGTACCATAAGCATGGCCAGTCCCTGCGGTTTTGCAGATTCACTGTGATGGCCTGGGATTTGGACTCAGAGGTTGAACCTGAGGAATCCCAGCCTGCACAGGAGTCCCCGCCTCCAGAACCAGCTGAGCCGGGGCTGGGGCCTCAGCCTGAAGGGTCCTCTCCTGTGCTGGATCCTCAGGTGCAGGCACCAGCTGAGTCTGCTCTGGCTCCTGAGGGGATGGAGGACCCATTGCCTGCAGGTGCTCCACTCTCAGCCCAGTTAGGGGAAGAGGAGGTTGCCTCTGAGTCCGGTAACCCTCCAGCCTCTCCTGAGCTACAGAGGCTCAGGGCAGAGAGGCGGAGTGAACTAAGTTCCTGCAGGAGGAGTGCTCGCCTCCAGGCCAGGAGAGGCGAGTCACCTGTGGACCAGGGCCGCCCTAAAAGCCAGTCAGCCCCAGTCCCAGGTTGCAGGAGCAACGTTGTTGGTAGCCTGTTCCTGCCAGCACCCTGTCCTGCTTTTCTGCCAGAATTCCTGACCCCACCCGTCTCCTGGCCTTGGACCCAGCTACAGCTTTGACGGACAGCCTCCATACCACACCATCGACCTCAGACTGGACTCGGACCCCGCCTCTTGGTTAGCCCCCAGGACCAGCACATTCACCGATGAGCTGGGCCCCATCCACCGCTCCAAGGTTTCTCTGGATCTCGCCTGCCAAGATCTTGCCTGGCGTTTGGCCCCAGAGCCTGACTGGAATGCTTGAGCCCAGTCTGGCACCCGGCTGGACCCAAAGCTGTTGGTGTTCCTGAGCATGGGCAAAGCGCTCTTTCCTTTTGGCCAAGTAGCTGGAAGCAGAGCGGATCCTTGGTGCAGCGCTGAGCCAGGTGTTGCGTTGGAAGGTTGGCGATTTCTCAGCCTTTGGAGAGCAAGATGCTGTTTAATCAAGGGAGCCGAGCCGTAAGAGACGAGAGCCCGCAGCCTCTTGCTGCCCTGCTGGGAGAGCAGGATCCATCCATCTTGCTTCTTTGCCTGCCTCGCTCCCCGCTGAGCCCAGCACTTCCGCAGCGGGGGAAATGTAGGCACAGCACTGCTACAGGCTCCTGCCACAGACAGGAATCTGGGTCACTCCTGCCTGGGTGACAACGAGTCCTCCTGAGAGGGAACCGCGTCCCTCCCTGGCAGCTGGTTGGTCTCTCCTTCGGAAGGCAGCCGGCACTGCCGCCTGCAGGGCAAGGTAGCTCTGGCAGACAGAGGCCAAGTTCTCACCAAGGCCACCAGCCCCTGTGTTACAAACAGAAGAAGCTGCCTTATACCGAGCCGGGTCTTTGGTCCATCCAGTTGCTCGAGAGCATCCTTGCTTTCCAGCAGGGCACATTCCCAGCTCAAGCTGAAGATGCTGCCCCTGGGGATTGAACCAGGAACCTACTGCATGCAAGGCAACTGCTATTCCACTGTGCTATGGCCCTGCCCTAGCAAATGCCGAGGCTATATTCCTTTTAAAGCCATCCAGATTGGTGTCCATCACTGCAACCTATGGGAGCAAATCTCCCAGTTTGACTAAGTGCTGTGTGAAGTAGTCTTTCCTTTAATCTCTAAACAGCTGGCTTCATTGGATGACCCTGTTGGGATCTAGTATTACCAGAGAGGGAGCAAAAATGCAAATTACTCTCTCTCTGATAATAATTTTTATTAGTTTTCAATTACAATCCAATAATAGTCTCATTATAACAATGCCAAATTATAATACAATTACTAATACCAATAATTCAGATACCAAATTATATAATTTAGGTGTGCCCCACATGCTAGAATTGATGGTTTGATGGTTTACTTTTTCTCTGCATTCCAAAATCTTATTAATTTCAATTACACTCTGGTAAAAATAACAATCCTCATACAACAACTGCAATATTAACAACTTCCAATCGTATTGACACATTAAATGATTTATAAAACTACTTTCTCTGCACCATCTATCATCTTATGCACCTTTATCATGTCCCTGCTTCCTTGCCCTTTTTTTCTAAATTACGAAGAGCCCCAAACCTTGTATTTTTTCCTCATTGGCGAGCTATTCCAACCCTGAGGAGAGCCAGTGTGGTGTAGTGGTTAAGAGCGGTAGACTCGTAATCTGGTGAACCGGGTTTGCGTCTCCGCTCCTCCACCTGCAGCTGCTGGGTGACCTTGGGCCAGTCACACTTCTTTGAAGTCTCTCAGCCCCACTCACCTCACAGAGTGTTTGTTGTGGGGAGGAAGGGAAAGGAGAATGTTAGCCGCTTTGAGACTCCTTCGGGTAGTGATAAAGCGGGATATCAAATCCAAACTCCTCCAAACTCCTCCGAATTCATTTTGGGGGGGGGAAAAGTCTTTCTAAAGCAATTGGCAAGCCTCTTGCTTTTATAGCATCCTGCCAGCCTCCAAATCTACACAGAGTATCGGTACGAGTTGTGCTCAAACCATCCGTCAACAATTCTCAATCACATCCTTCTGAATCGAAACGCTGGGTGACCTGTGTTTATCTCATGGAGCCAGTCACAATATCAAGCAAAACTCACAATATCAAGCAAAAACATCACCTGCCGGCCCTAAAATGCAATTGACATAAGTTCATATGAACACAGAAGAGCCTTGCTGGATGAGGCCAATACCCCGTCTAGTCCAGCATCCTCGTTTCACAGAGGCCAACAAGATGCTCCAAAGAGAAATCTGCAGGCAGCACGTGAGAACAAGAGCCCTCTCCCCTCCTGTGGTTTTCAGCAACTTGTATTCAGAAGCATGGCTGCTTGTAACTGCAGAGGCACAGCATTCATAGTCACTGATAGCCTTATTCTCCATGAATTGGTCCAGTCCTCATTTAAAGCCACTGGCGGAGGATGATATACAATGAATTGGAAAAAAAATGTTTAAAATGACATTTGTAAAAAAACAAACAAACCAGAAGCATTTTTGTTAGGGATTGTAGGACAAGACCTACCAAGAAAAACAAAGAACTTACGGTATTTATGTATGCTACAACAGCGGCAAGGATGGAAGAATGAGGAAATCCCAACGAAAGAACAGTGGCAAGAAAAATTGATGAGCTATGCAGAGGTGGCTAAACTGACATACAAACTGCGGGACAAGGACAGCTGTGACTTTAAGAAAGAAGGGGAGCTTTTTACAAATTATCTAAAAAGACAAATTTATGAACTGGACTCCTTGGCATACACAAATTTATTGGTTGATAACATGATAGATAGATAAGGTAAGGAGATATGTATATTTTTGTAACATGCAGCGAATAATATGTGCAGAGAAATCAGAGAGAGGAGCTGAGGGAAGTCCTTGGGGGGAGGGGGGAATGGAAGGGGGGTGGGGGAAAAGGGGGAAAATAATATATGTGATTATACGGTTTGATAATTTGTTATGTTGAAATTGCTTAATAAAAACATTAAAAATAAAATAAAGCCACTAGTGGAGGAAGAGGGGAACAGTGGGTGCGGCCGCCCTGGGTTTCATCCCGGGGGGGGGGGGAGTGTGGGGGCAGAGGAAGGGGTGTGTGGTGGAGACGGGCCGCCCTTGGTGTCACCACTGAGGGGGGGGCATGACAAAATGCTGGGCGGCACTCACCGTGGGGCCTGCAGTGCGCCCGAGCCACGCGTCTCTCTTGGGGCTTGGGTGCCCGCAGGCTCTCCACTGCCCCAAACGGTCTGCCCACTGCCTCCCCCTCAGCTGTAGGGCGGCTGAGTGGGAGGAGGCAGGCAGACTCCTTGGAGGCCCCACGGAGCGCCCTGCCCCAGCTGGCCCCGCCCCATGGGTGGTTGGCCCCGCCTCCAGGCTCAGGGCACATACGCTGCCCCAGGGGCCCGATTGGCTTGCTCCGCCTCTGTTTAAAGGCCCTCACTGCCTCCTGTGGGTTTGAGTTCCACAATTTAACTATGCGCCACATGAAAGACTTTCATTTCCCTGTCCAGAATCTTACAACATTCCAGTGGTGAACATTTAGAACAAAGGTGCATAAATCCCAAGGCCTTGAGAGACAATATCGAAAACTTGACTACAAAGTGCTATATAGCAAGTTGACACTTCAATCTTTGCTTGTAAAACGGTGGTACAAAAGGAAGGCTGTTAAAAGGGGGTGTCCTGCTTGAATGAAGGCAGATTCAAGAACAGAGGGGAGCTGCATCGGTTAGGATGTGTCAGATTGGAACCAGTCTTGAAGCTCTTCAGAGTTAGATAATTACAGACTCGCTCATTTATTGCAAAAGGAGAGCAGAGTAATTGAAATAGAGAAGCCTCTGATCCAGGAAAAACTCCTGGATCAATGTACAGTGGTACCTTGCGTTACATACGCTTCAGGTTACAGACTCTGCTAACCCAGAAATAGTACCTCGGGTTAAGAACTTTGCTTCAGGATAAGGACAGTGGCAGCAGCAGGAGGCCCCATTAGCTAAAGTGGTGCTTCAGGTTAAGAACAGTTTCAGGTTAAGAACAGTTTCAGGTTAAGAATGGACCTCCGGAACGAATTAAGTTCTTAACCTGAGGTACCACTGTATTTGGAACACCTTAGCCATGTGGCCAAAGGATAAGACCCAACACCCCTCAGCTGCAGCCTACAGAAAATGCCACACTTCTGAATGTGCCACCCTCTCAGTGTAAGATAACTACCACCTTGGCTCCAGCAGTCCTCTTTGATTCAAATCAGAGCAGCTGAAGAAGGCGGAAGCTGGAACGCTTTTTTCTGCTAAGACTTTAATATCTCTGTTTTGTTAGCCCAGCTGCCTGCATTTTTGGACTCTCGGGGAGAGGGGTGTCAGCTGCTATCTTGAACACCCGTGCTTCAAAATGCTCAAAATTATGTTGCTGACCTTAGCTGTCCTTGCCCCAAAGCAGGCTTCCCCAACCTGGTGCCCTCTAGATGTTATTGGAGTGCTGATGTGTTACGTGTTTTGTTTTTGTTTTTTGATTTTGATTTTTATCGATTTGTATTGTTTGATTGCTGTTTGTTTTCCCTTGTTTTTTCCCCTTTTTTGTCTCTTTGTTTTTTCTGTAATTTTAAAATGCTTAATAAATATTATTATTATTTTTTAAAAAATAGATGTTATTGGAGTGCAAGGATACTCTGGTGGTGCCACAGCAGCAAATAGCCTTGGGAGGGGAAAGGGAAATAATTCATGCCTCCCCCTTCCTCTGTCCTCCACCCTCCACCCCTTTGAGAGGCTTGCAAGCCATGGGAAGGGCTGTAGCTCAGGGGTAGAGTACCTGCTTTCCATACACAAGGTACCTGGTTCAGTCTCCAGCATCTCCAGGTACGGCTGGGAAGATCTTCTGTCCAAATCCTGTAGTGCTGCTGCCAGTCAGTGTAGATAATACTGAGCTAGATGGACCAATGGTCTGACTCAATGTAAGGCAGCTTCCTATACAAGGCTCCTGTTCCTGTACAAGGCTGCTTGAGCCATGAATGAGAACATTTCTAAGCGGGTGGGGATAGGCTGCGACATTTTGTTGCAGCAGGGTATTGTCTGACCTGTCATGCGGAAATCCCCAAGCAAGTCTGTGTCTAGCAACCATAGAAGTTGATCTTGGAGGCAGCCTTCCCACAGGTGGCTGCTGGCGGGGGGCATCAGGCATGCAGTTGTGTGAGAGACTGAGGGATCCAAGCCCAAAGGGAGATTCTCTTGCACAAGTCCAACATTGGCATGAAGTGACGCTTTTGCACCATCTGCATTCCTCTGGAAGGGAATTGTGTAAGAGAGCCTCTCAGCAAATCATGATAATAGAACCAAGGGGCATCTAGTCTAACACTGTAGGAATCACAGCTAAAGATTCCCTGCAAGAGAGCCATCCAACCTCTGCTTATGAACCTTCTCTGAAGGAGTGTCCATGACCTTTCAAGGAAGTCTGTCCTTATAATTTGAATCCACTGGTTTGAGTCCTCCCCTCTGGAACAGGAGAAAACAAGCTTGCTCCATCTTCCATGTGACAGCCCTTGAGAGATTTGAAGATGGCTATCATATCTCCTCTCAGTCTTCTCTTTACCAGGATAAACATACCCAGTTCCCTCAACTGTTCTTCATAAGGCTTGGCTTCCAGACACTTTATCATCTTGGTTACCTTCTAGCTCGTCAATATCCTTCTTAAACTGTGGTGCCCAGAATTGGGCACACCACTCGAGGTGGGCTCTGACCAAGGCAGAATAGAGTTGGACTATTACTTCCCTTGATCTGGACACTATACTTCTGCTGATGCAGCCTAGAATTGCATTAGCTTCTTTTTTTAATGCCGCATCACACTGTTGACTCACGTTAAGCTTGTGATCTACTAGACTGCTAGATCCTTATCTCATGTACTACTGTCAAGGCAGGTGCCCCCCCCCCATTCTATATTTGTGCATCTGTAAAACCTTACATTTGTCCCTATTGAAATTCACTGTGTTAGTTTCAGCCCAGTTCTCCAATCTGTTAAGGTCATCTTGAATCTATCTTCTCCTAATTTGCCATCACCTGCAAATCTGATGAACATCCCCACTATTCCTGCATCTAAGACATTTATAAAGATACCGAATTACACTGGACCCAGGACTGAGCCCTGCAGCACCCCAGTTGTCACTTTTCCCCAGGATGACTGGGATAGCTCAGCCGGTAGAACATGAGGCTCTTAATCTCGGGGTTGTGGGTTAAAGCCCCACTTTGGGTGAACGATTCCTGCACTGCAGGGGGTTGGACTAATGACCTTTGTGGTCCCTTCCATAGTGTGTGTATGTTAGCTGTTTGGAGTTGGTGCTGCCAGTCCTGGGCTCACCCTGGTTGCCATGCTGCACTGGCACCAGCAATCCCTCAACCCATCGCCCAGTCAATTTGAAGGATGGAACCAGTTTGCAGCAAGCTGATTAAACAGGTCTCCTGCCCTTCCGCTGCCTAGAGCATCTGCTGCTGCTTAAGCCCGTCTCTTGTTCTCTAATAAACTGGGAGGTCTTTGGATTAAGGGCTGGGCGGACAGATGCCACCATGCATGAATGCCTAGCCTGGCATGGCTGGCAGATCACAGAGGTAGAGGCAAAGAGGTTATTCTAGCAGGATGCAGCCAGATGAACAGAGGGGAAAAGAGAGCAACTTGAGTCATCCCAGGACGAGACCCAGAATGATTTTCCTGAATGAGGGTGGCATAGTGAGGAGGTCCAAATCTGCACCATACATTTGAAGCAATTTAAAAACAGTCACGGCTTCCCCCAAGTACTGGGAACGGTAATTTTTAAGGCTGCTGAGAGTTGTGCTGGATTAGTTTAACAATCAAACACACCTCACAGGGGATTTATAGTTCTGGGAGTAGAATAAGGGCCTCCTAAAAACTATCAGTGCCCTTAACAAACTACAACTCCCAGAATTTTTTTGGAGGGGGGGAACCTCCAAAGGGTTTTAAAAGCATGGTGTGAATGTGACCCTTGGGACCAAACTGATATCCAAGAATTTCATCCATGCCGTATACATGGTTGTATGAAAAGTTATAGGATTTAAGCAGGAAGCTAGGGAACATGCGCTGATCTGCTATGTATTTTGGAAAGCGGTTTGCCTGTCTGGTCTGTTCTTTAGGGGTTTGGACGCCTCTTGAGATCTTGTCACTAAACTATGCACAGGGGGCGGCAGTCTTCGGATGCCAGGCACCATTTTGAATCAAGATGGTGGACCAAAACGTGACCTTGGCACGACTTCAGCTGATTCTTGGTGTGATGTGTCCAAACTCACAAATGACATCCATTTAAAAACCACATTTTTGTTTGTTTGTTTGCTTGTACAGATTCCTGGGCAGTGCCAGGCACTCCCTGCTAGGTGGAAATAAGAAGGTAAGACAAGTCTGCTAGATGAGGCCAGTGGTCCATGTAGCTCAGCATCTTGCGGCTGACCAGATGTCCCAGTGGGAAACCCTCAATAGGACTTTGCCCACTTGTGACTCCTAGCAGTTGCCACTTAAAGGCATAATGTAACAGTAGGTCCGCCCCAAAACCTTGGCAGGTGCAGATGTGGGATCACTTCTAACTGACCATATACAACCACGAGTGCAAATAATCATAAATGCACTATAAAAAGTACATATGGGGGGGGCACATATAATCCCTAATGATCTCCTCGAAATCATTCAGAAATCTCCTAGCAGATCCCAATCTACCTTCTTCCTACCTCCCAGCTTCAAGGCTGCTTGTCCTTTGCAAAGGCTTCACAGCTTCTCCCTGCTGGAAGCTCTTAATATTGGAAGATAGCCTTTTCTTCTAAATAAGACTGTAATCGCTGTTTGGGATGGAGTGTCTGCCGGTTGACCTTTAGGCCCGGCTGTGACTTCCATGAGCGAAACATTATCAGGGTGCAGAAACATCACCATTACGGCGGCCTGGGAGGTAATGAGACGGCAAAGGACCTCGCCCAGAGCAATGCGGCTGGTTAATAGACCAGGAAGTGCTGCTGATGCTCCAGTGCATCGAATACCTCTACCAGTTGAAGCCCTGTCTGCCATTCCTGGACTGGGAAAGCTTGGCCACAATAGTTCATGCACTGGTTACTTCCAAGACTGGAATACTGCAATGCGCTCTATGTGGGCCTTTTGTTGCGCTTGATCCGGAAGCTGCAGTGAGTGCAGAATGCTGCAGCACAATTGCTGACCAGAGTGAGCACTTTTCAGCATACAACCCCAGTGCTCAGAGATCCGCACAGGTTGCCCATTTGCTACTGGGCAACGTTCAGGACGTTAGTTTACAGCATCCTTAGCAATTTGGGGCATTTGTAAGGAATCAGTCTTATAGCAGGTTGGCACCAACTGCACACTCTGGAACTCCCTGCCTGTTGATTTCTGGCAGGCCATTTCACTGTACTCTTTTCAGCAGCTTCTAAAAACATTTTTGCTTGGACAAGGCTGCCCAGATATCTTGAATGCTCATGTGCTTTTAGCATATCACTGGTTTTAATTTCTGAATGTTTTCACTAATGTTCTTGTTTTATTCTTTTTGTCTTGGAGTTGTTGTTTTTTGTTAACTATCAAGCAGTGTATGCATTTTATGAAATGCATATTTAAAATACATTGCCTGAATTTGTCCAATCCTCTTTCAAAGCCATCCAAGCTAGTAGCTATCCCTGCCACTTGTGGGGAGCGAGTTCCAAATGCGCTGTGTGAAAAAGGACTTCCTTTCATTTGTCCTGCACCTTCCAACACTCGGCTTCCTTGGATGGCCCCATTGGTTCCCAGCATTATGGGGGAGAGAACAGGTGCTTGAAATGTCTTCAGTCAGTTCTGTTAGCTCTGCGACAGCAGACCCTGTCCAGGGGCACAAGGCACTAATGAAACTGGGGCCAAGAACTGTGTCCCATGATCTATCAGTCATGGAGCAGAAACTGCCGGAATGCGGACTCAGGTTGCGGCGATCCAATGTTTTTAGCAATTAAACTGAGCCAAAACAGGGTGGTGCCGTCCCTGCAGGTGGCAAAAATTCAGCCAAGGTTGGACCTGGAAACTTTCACCACTGTACTTTTGAGGGGTTTTTAAAATAGCAATTAAGCAGTATATACATTTTAAGAAACAAATGAATAAAACTACAAAATAAATATACTTCAGTTAGGCAAAAAGGGGTGCAGGAGTGGAACAAATGGAAAAGGTTGTCCCAAAACTAGCTAAAGCAATTTTGCTCTCCTGCTGCCTGAGTTATCTGTACATCATTTCTGTGCCCCACCTTCGGTCTGCCAGGAGTACAGAGCAACCAAACCATATAAAAAAAGATAAAAGCAAGATAGCAATAAAATACTCATAATTTAAAAATATAAAATCCAATCTAACTTCCGTACACCGTCACCATCAGAGTACTAAAACAGCACTGGCAACACACAATTGGATCCAAAGGCTTGAGTAAATAAAACTCAATTTTGTTCTGCCCATCTCATTTTCTTGGGGAGAAAATGTCAGGCTTCATCTTCAAGCCCCCCCCCCATTTGCAGCCCCCTTTCCCTGTTTGGCACAAGCAAATGGAGTGAAGGGATTTTCAATCTGTTCACTCAAATGGAAGCATGCACTTATATGCATTAGCCTGCAGTAAGTAAAGGAAGTCATTTATTTACACCCCCACCCCCGTTTTCTGCCAGAAGAGAGAGAGGCTTCATCACATCAGAAACCCAGAAGAAAAGGAATAAAATATACCGTAGCTGCCAAGCCCTAGGAACTCTGCTTGCCAGGTGGATTCCTGAGCCGCTAACTGGGCTGAGCCATCTCTAACCTGGCCCAACTGCCGCCCCTCCCTTTCCTAGGCTGTGCCCCCAGCACAAATGGCATCCTATCCGGCCACCCAGCATGGCAGAGCTCCCTTCCCCCACTTTCCAATCCAGGGCATTTGGGATTCCACGATTGGGGGTGGGTGAAGCCGTTTAATCTGCCCTTTAATCTTGCTGCAGCGGATGCTGCTGCTTTCTTTGAGGCCTGGTCTCCAGGGGTTTGGGGGGGGGGTCCTTAGAACAGCCTCCCTGAGCCCGTTGCCCTCCAGATGTTTCGGACTATTGCTGTTTTTATTTCATTAATGTATTGCTTCCTATGATGCACCTCCAGGCCACTTCACAATGCAATAGCAAACTACACAAGACAATTGCATAGAAACAGTTAAGACAATTGCACATAGGAATTAGTTAAGGAATTAGGAATTAGTTAAAACAATTGCACATAGTCAGATTTATGTTGCACAAGAGAAGCCAGAAAAAGGGAGGAATTAAACTGTGATTCCTACATTGCAGCGGGTTGGACTAGATGACCCATGGGATCCCTTCCAACTCTACAACTGTATGAGACTATGAATACACAATTGGAACAGAACGCATATTTTATGCCCTGACTTTTCCTTGACTCGTCAGTCTGCCCCCCCATTTATGTATATGAATTCTCCTGATTCTTTTTTTGATTTGCTTTTATACTGTTTCATTATTGATGTTAGCCTGATGTTTTCTTTGTCATGGATACTGTTTTTTATATTGGACGTAATAAACCGACAAGGGATTTTTTATTTTATTTTTTGAAATATTAAGCAGTTTAGAATGGCTTTGAAATAGATAAATGCTATTTCAAATCCAATGTAGATAGCAACTGCGGAGATATATAATTTATACTCTACTTGATTGTAAAAACAAACAAACAAAAAACCCCACCTCAAAGCTGTCTACAAAAAAAGGCAAAACAATAAAAGTATTAGGAAAAACTAACAATACATAATTTAAAACTTTAAAAAGTTGTAATAACAATAGACTAAACCAAGACAAAACTTGCTAATCCCCTTCTTTGTTGAAAGAGGGAAAATATTTAGCAGGGAAGACAACAGAGACAAGCACTTGTCTGAATTGCAGTGGGAGGAAGTTCCGCAGGGCTGGGCACAGAAGCCCTGATTCTGATATCATACAAATCCCATCAGCCCCAGCCAGCACAACTGCCCTCTCATCAGCCCTGGCATCCTACTGGGTGCAAAACATCTGGTGGGCACCGGGTTGTCAATGGCTTCCCCAGAGTCAGATTTTGAAGTATTGACTGAGCAGGGCTGGCTTTGTGCAAAACCTGCATTTTTTATTTATAGATAAGCTTCAGCCACTGCCAGCCCCCGGAAGGATATCCTGATCAAAGCCTTCCTTCCAGGCCCTCTGCTGGCTACCTACACAGTAGTGGGTTCAAATGCCAGAGCTGGTGCCAAGCCAAAGCAGCTGTCAAGATCTGAGAGCGGGTGGGTGGCTTGGCCGGATACCTCTTCTAGAAGCCTCCTTCCCATGCCAGAGGAGAAAAGGGAGGCCTTGTTCTTTCCACCAACGTCTCAGGCCCAGAGCTCGATGGAGAAGCCTTCGCCAAGTCTTCCATGCACTCTTGGCCGCGGTAATCCATCTGTGAAATGGGGATACTAACTGAGCCGTTTTGTCCCCTGTGAAAGAAAGGAACGGCCTCTGTCCACACCTTGTGGGAGCCTCACAAAACTGAGGAGCGGTCCATGATTGAGAGCTTAAGCCCCTGAATCTCCTTCAGTGCAGGCAATGAGAGCCAGTGTGGTGGAGTGTTGATTAATGGCTCAGGTTCCCCACTGGTTGGGTCAATTGCTATCTCTCTCGGTCTGATCTGCCTCACAGGGTTGTGGCGAAGATCAGGGGGAGGTCAGAGGGAAGGAACCAGCTCCCTTTCCTTGAGCAACTTGGAAGAAAGCTAGTATATAAATTTAGCCAATAGATAAATGACCAGCATTAAAATAACAAACAAAACGACAGCAGAAGCCTTTCCTTTTCGCTAAGTAACCTGCTGCAAACTCCTGCTGCAAGACCGAATACCGCCTCCTACAGGTGCCCTTTAATTTTGCTGCCGGTTCAAGAACGTCCTCTGCTTATGCTCAGAAACTACCATCCCTGGCACAGGGCAAGACCTTTCAAGCCCTGCGTCGATAGCCCACTTTAGCCCAGGTGCTTTGGGGCGAACGAGAGAGAGCGGACCCCAGCCCTTCGAGACTCTCTGCACATGCTTGGCTGCCCTCTGGTCTTTCTCAAAACGTCCCCGAAAAGGCCTTTGAGGGCACGTCGAATCCTGCCCTCTTTTCCGTCCTTCCAGGCCGGGCATTCTGCACGCGCTCAGAGGCCCTCTCGCCCTGCGCCGCTGCTCTTCCCCTTCCCCTCCACCACCCCGGCGGCGGCAACCCCTTCGAGCTTCCTCGGCGGAGAAGAGGCGGGAGGAAAGCCGGGAAGCAGAGGTGGGGGCTCCGCCCGGATGCCCCCCGCCCTCGGCCCCCCGCCCAGGCGAGGCTGCGGCGGGATCCGCCTTCCTTCCGGAGCGGCGGCGGCTGCAGCAGCAGGAGCAGAGCGCGGCGAGGCGTCGCGTCGCGTTTGCAGCTCCAGCGCGCCCGGACCATGGAGGGCTCGCCGCTGCCGCCACCAGGGGAGGAGGAGGCGGCGGCAACAGCCCGAGCCGGAGCCGGGAGGAGCCCCAGCGCAGCCGGGCAGCGCTAGCCGCCGCGGCGCCGCCGCAAATCAGCCGAGCCCGGTCCCCGCCCGCCCGCCAGGCGCTGCGCTCCGGCCGCCGCTGCCACCGCCGCGCGTCTCCATTGCGCGCAGCATCTGCAGCCGCCGCAGGAGGAGGAGAAGGCGACACCCCACCTCCGCGCCCGCCCGGGACCCGATCCGAGCCGGCGGGGATGCGCGGGCTCTGAGCGCCCCTCGCCCTCCGGCCCTCCGCGCCCCCGGGGGCCGGTCTCCCCGCGCTCGCCATGGGCAAAGACCAGGAGCTGATGCAGGCGGTGAAGGCGGAGGACATCGGGGCGGTGCAGAAGCTGCTGCAGAGGCCCAAGCCGGGCAAAGCCAGTGAGTGACCAGCGCTATCCTCCCCCCCCAATTAATTCCTCGATTTAATTCCTCTTCCCCCACCTGCCTGGCCTTTGAAAGAATAAAAATAGGAATGGGATGCAACCCAGAGCGCGCCTTCTGCCTGGATGGATGCCCAGCTCCTGGGGTGGGTGGTGGGAGGGAGTCTAGGGGAAGGATCCCTTCCCCAGATGGCATCAGGAACCGCTTTGCAGAGGGTGGGGCGGAGGGGGCTGCTGCTGCTCTTCTGCATTATGCTGCCCCTCCCCCCGCCGTGACCCCCCCCCCAGATATTCACCCACACCCAGCCAGGGTGGTTCCTGCTCATTCCCTTATTCCAGGCTGGCACTGGGGTTTTAGTTGGCTCTGAGTCCATCGCCTCCCCCCCCTCCGGAGAGGGGGTGTCCAGGGCTGCTGGGGGAAGGGGCATTTGCCTAAACAAGGCTGGATGTTGTGGCATTCCACAGTGCCACCCTGGAGTGACTCTCAGCACTGCTGGCCCATGTAAACAGGCTTTACGCTGGTGATGTGTGTGTGTTTTTTTGGGGGAGAGGGAGGCGAGATGAAATTCAGCGTTACTCGCCTCGCCACACATTGCTGCTCCACACCCACCTGCCCACTCACATGGCAAACTGGCATGGGGGGGTGGCAAGGAAGGTGCCATGCTTAGCCACTGGGGTGTCTCTCCTGCTGGCTTTGAACTCTCGAGTGCAACTGAGTGAGAGACGAGCTCCTCTCCTGTTAGCCAGTGGCTGTTGCCCCAGGTTGCGTTTTCTATTTGATATCAGCGACATAGCAGAGAATTGCCTTGGCGCTGGCACCGAGTGGATTAAGGGAGGCTGAAGAGCTCTGCGAGGGCAAAGTGGTTCCGAGTGCCTGGAGGGAGCTGGTGCCTGAGTGCCAAGGCCGTGTGCAGTGCCTCTGGCACCATCCCCATCCCTGGGTTGTAGTACGATGCTTTCTGCCCGCTCTCCAGATAAGAGGTGCCCGCTGTGGCTTCCCTTCTGCACTTTGATAAGTGTTAGACTGGCAAGGGGATGTGGGCATCCTTCCCTTCTTGGCCTGGAACGAGCGGCCCTTTCTGGGCTAGGTCTGGCTCTAAGGGGAGCTGTGTGGCCGTAATTTTTCACCTGTATAGCTGGCTTGGCCAGTCCTTTCTGAACTGCTTTCCTGTAGCCGCGTGCAAGGATGGCTGGATTTTATTTTATTTTTGTGGAGAAGGAACTGATTTTTGAGCTGCCTGTGACATCTTAGCTAGGGGGAACTGGGATCAGATTGGTGCTCAATTTCTAGAAGAGGTATCAGATTTCCACTCCATTTGAAAGCATCCGTGGCTCGCTGTGGGAGGAACTCCATCTGGCTGGTCCTCGGATGTGTGTGCGGATTCCCGGTCAATACTCTGTGATGTATGGAGCATTTGAGCCTTGCATTGAAAATAGGCTGGGAAGGCTGAGGCCTGGGAATCTGGAGACTTGTTGCCCCTCCAGACATCCTGTTGGTTGTGCATTTGTCATGTTTTGCGCTCAGAGTGGTTAGACGTTGTCCTCTTTTTAGAACAGTTTGCAATGGCAGAAGTTTCACAGCGGTCAGACGGCTTCCATTGCCCAGCGGTGCATGTCCTGCGCTTTCCTGCTGAAATCTTGTAAGTTTTCATGCCACAAGTGTTTCTGAGTGGTGTGTCATTCTACTTTGGTTGCGCTATAGCGCAAGAGTGCCCCTCTGGATAGCAATAATGCAGTAACATGGGGGACAATCGCAGAACAACGGATAAAAGCAGAGTGACATGTGGATGGTCTGGTATGAATCTGCTACTCATATGTTATTTCCATCGATGAGATGTCACAGAAAACTCCAGCCTGGGAGGGGTCCTTAGGCATTTTGTGGGGGGCAGCTGAGTAGTCCTGGTTATTGAGGGAGTTGTTGGGTTTAGGTATGAGTTAGTCCCGAGCAGAAAATGGCTAACTAGGTCTCTCTGTCTCTCTCGTACTCTGATGCTCCCTTGTGCTCCTCTAGACAGGGGCAACTCATTTAATTCTGTGTTTTGTCCAACCCCAAGCAAACTGTTGGGAGAAACTAAGGTTAAATGGCGGGTTTTAGTGCTTGGGGGAGCTGTAGCTTCCTGGTCCAGAAAAGCGCTGCAATTAAAGCAGGTCTTGGTGCTGAGTTAAAGTTGCCCTAGCAGGGATGTTGGTCTTGGAAGCGCTGCAGCTCAGTGGTAGGGCATCTGCTTTGCATGCAGAAGGTCCCAGGTTCAATCACCGGCATCTCCATTTAAAGCTGGGAATGTTCTGAAACCTTGGAGAGCTGCTGCCAGTCAGTGTAGACAATACTGAGCTAGATGGACTTGGTGGAAAGCAGTTTTCTGGACTTGGGCAGAAACAGGGGCTGTTGAGAGGGGCTTGCTACCTTTAGCCCACCTTCCCAAGCTGGTTTGATGTCCCTCATTGCTGACCACCCAGGCCAGCACAATATATTTTCCATACCATGTAATCTAAACGGTTTGCCCCAAGAGTCCCTTACAATGCCATGGAGGGTGGTGGGGTGTGTGACATGCAGCAGTGCAAGGGATCTTGGAATGCTCTGCCTGGGTTGGTGCCCCTGAAAAGGTCTCTGCCGCAAATGGGTCTGGGGTTTGCTTTCCAGGCAGATCACCATGGGATTCAGGATCTTGTTCCCCTTACAAGGGATTTCCTTCCTTACATTACCTGATTCTTGCCTTGGTCGACAGCAGTTCAGAAGCCTGTCCTTTTATTTGTATATTGCTTTTCTTGCATGTGTGACTCTCAAAGGGGGTTTGTTCACCCCACCATCTATTTGGGGCTGAGCCCACTGTGTTTGTATGAGAGATGGGGGAAATCTGCTTTGTGCAGCCTGCTGTGCTTCCCAGCTAATGGGTGTGTGCGTGTTGCAGCGTCAATTGCCCAATGCCAGGACTTTGCAGAAATGCTGAGCTCCTGCAGCTTTCTTGGCCTTTGGACAAACACTTCTCGCCTCTGAGACCTGGGCGTGATTGCAGGTGATGCAGCCTTGAGTTGGGCTTCTTCACGCTCGCACACAGGAATGCACCGACTTGCGCTTCCTGGAAGTGCTGCCTCCAAATTGGAAATCCTTTGACTGCGACCCCTGTCCAAGAGGGCTTCTCGTCTCTGGCGCTACCTAATAACAGCCGCTCTTCCCCACTTGAAACCTATGTATTTATTTTGAATGAAGGGATCCTGTAGCAGCTGGGGGAATGCTTTTAGGGACAAAATGCATGTGAGATTTCTGGTCCATCATACTGGGGTCTATGCTTTGAGGGACTGGGATTGCCCAAAGCCCCTTATTCTATTCATATAAGAAATATATATACCACACTTTGTCAAAAAGCTGCAGGGCAGTTTGCAACATATTAAAGAACACAATGTCTGTGTGTAACATAATATCAATAAAATACACACTCAAAAGAAAGAAGATATAAATACAATTCATAATAAGCAGTAGTGTTAAGTTATCCGTATGCTATTTTGGTCACAGATACCCTCATCCAAAAGCCTGCTAGAAGGAGTCAACTATTTCCTTTAAAAAAAAAGTGGTTAGATAGACTGTAGTAGGAAGAGCATTTTTCAGATGTGGAGCCACTACTGAAAAAGCCCTTCTCTTGGATCCTGTCACTGCACACTCATCCACTAACCTCAGAACATGAGGTCAGTTACAAAATCAGGTGAAAGGGCTCTTGGTGGTTGCTCTGAAATGGGGAGGCCTATCCTCTCATTTGTGTGGGGAATAAGCAGGAGATGGGAGTTGGGTAGATGCCCAGATACTCAGGCCTCGTGGGGATGAAGAGGTCTCTCTTCTGCCCCCTACCCATTAAATATTTTATCTAGGCACTACAGTCCTGGGCTATTCAATGGGAGCCATCTCCACCCCAGACTCTTAGCTGGATATGGTCAGGGCTGCTGTGGGTCAGTGACCCCACACTGCAGAAAAGGCGAAGCTGGTTCTGTTTTACGATGCCCCCCCCCCCCAAGTTTCATTAACGTTGTTCTAGCTGGGTCTTATCATAATCCTGAAGGCAAAATAAGCTTGTACCATTATTATTATTATTATTGCTGTTGTTGAGAGCAATTCTGAGCCTGTGATATGGAGTCAGCCTTAAGTGCCACTGTTTTTGTCTAGACTTGGTAGTCAAACCAAGCTTTGTGGCCAGTGGGATCCTTCTCCCGCCGATGGCTGACTTTGCTTTTTTGCCTACTTTTAAGGTCAGGGACTATAGTCTGCTCCTAGTGGTAGAAACTGAGATATAAAAGCTAGGAGCCAGATGGCACCTTACCCCTAGGTTTCAGTCGCCATAACGGAATGCCTAGGGACAGCACCGAAAGAGGAGCTGGGGTTGTTCTGCTGCATGAATTGGTTGGCTCACAAAGCGCCAAAATATGTGTGTCTTTTGGTGCCGTTCTGCCCTGCAGACCCACTGATTCGTGCAGCAGCACGGCACCAGAAGTGGCGATTGTTTCAATGCCGTGCTGTCCCGCAAGCCAGCTGACTGGTTTGGCACGGCATCGGTGCCAGTCAGCCGGATGGAGATGTTAGTTGCCAAACCTGACAACCAGACATGTCCGTTTCCTCGCCAAAGGCTGGTTGCCTGTTGCAGAATGCAGTTGGTGCCTGGTTAGTTTCGAGCACTCTCTGCTTCCCTTCCAGATTTGGGGAAGGGTCATAGCTGAGTGGCAGAGCATCCACTCTACATGCAGAAGATCTCAGGTTCAGTCTCTATCACTTCCAGGGAGGGCTGGGAAAAGACTCCTGCCTCAAACCCAGAGAGTTGCTGCCTGCCATTGTAGGCAATACTGAGCTAGATGCACCAAGAATCTGACTCTGTATATCAAGCAGCTTCTTGCGTTCCTATGAGTTAGATGTCCCGGTTGGGCCGCTGTGTGGCTGAGGCACCCCTGCTGGCTCTGCCACACCCTGTGGCCAAACAGCTCCCTGCTTCCCCCTTTCCAGCCAAAGTTTATCTGGGCCGGGTGGAGAGATCAGCCATGCAGCTACCAAGATGACCTCTGTCCACCTCTGCGGCTCCAAGTTTGAGATGGTGCTTGGGGCTAATCGCACTTGTCGGAAGGCAGCAGTTGTGGTGAGAAGAAATATGCGAGTCTGCTCAAGGTGACTGGGATGACTTTAAGAGAGGTCTGGAGAAATTCATGGAGGCGAATGAGACTGTCAGTGGCTACCAGCCATGTTGCTTACATTCTCCCTCCAATGTTGGAAGCAGTGCGCCTCTGAGCACCAGTTGCTGAGAATCAATGGAGAACACTGTGGTCGAGCTCAGGTCCTGCATTGAGGCTTCCCATTGGTTTATTTCATTTTTTTGCCTTTTCTCCTGGGAGCTCAAGGTAGCGCACGTGGTTCTCTGCTTCCTAACTTAATCCCCACAACACCCCTGTGAGGTAGGTTAGGCTGAGAGAAGGCAGCAATTGGCCCAAGGTCACTAGGTGAGCTTTGTGGCCTAGTGGGGATTTGAACCCTGCTCTCCTGAGCCCTAGTCCAACACTCTAACCACTACACCACATTGTCTGTCAGGGGTTGGTCACTCTCAAAACAGAATGCAGGAATAGGTTTGCTCTCATTGGCCTGATCCAGCCATGTCACCCTTCTGTACAGTAGTAACTAGCACGGTGTCCTCCAAATTGTGTTGGACTCCAACTCCAGTACAGCATTTGAAATTCGCCAGGTGCATTTTGCACCTGGCTATTGAGCACTTGCTTCCAAATGAAGATACCTGGGCATCAGGATGGCACCTGACATCTCTACCATCTGGAGGTGCATCCTGGGAGAACCACACACTAGCAACACATCCTGCAGAATCTATCAGTTATATTCTATCTGCACAGTTGGAATTAATTTCTGGAATCAAAATGTTTTTTTTCTGTGCAGCCTGAGCAAGAGCAGTCACCATTAATAAAAAGACATTGGAATAGGCCAATATGTATGTGTGGGCTCTCCCTGAATCAAGTGACTTTTCTTCCTTAAGTTCTCAAAACTTAAACTAGCTCAAGATAGACATCAGAACTAGCCAGATGTTTAACTGAGAATCAATCACAGCCAGGCAACCCAGCCAGATGGGTGTGGGGGTATAAATAATAAAATTATTATTATTATTGAAAAATAAGACTTTAGAGCGGGCTTACCCAAAAATGACAACTAGACATTCCATTCTGGAGACTGTAACCTTTGTTTAATGAGCCATTTGGTGCCTATTTGAGTTTCTAACGCTGCTCCAGTAATCTCTGATTATCAGTCATACTGGCTTGGGTTGAAGAGTTCAAAGGGCCCCACTAGATGTCCTTATTGTGCATTCATGCTCATTTGAGCTCATGATGGCATTAAGCTGCTTAGAGGGTGGATTGGATGACCCTTTGGGTCCCTTCCAACTCTACAATTTTTTTTTTGGAGCTACAGCTCTGCGTAGAGTTGTATTCTATGATTCTGTGACCCCGTTTTTAACACCCCTTGTACCTGCAAAGGTTCACAGAGGCCACACCGCTTCATGTACGATCTGCACATGTCCCGCTGACACCCTGTAACTTTTCAGCTCACAAACATGGCGAGGCTTTGAGTTGTTCTTCTGAAAGTGGACCCCTCTGGAAAGCTATAATGCGAGGGAAGCTTCTCAGAACAACTGACATAGCAGAATGATATGAGGACAACCCAGCAGAAATCCACCCCTACTGCACTATTGTTGCACCAATGGCATGTTGCAGAAAACACCTGCAAAAACCCCACCACCGCACTGGAGGGGGCCAAAGTCAGCAACATCTGAGGAGGGGCATCACCATGTTGGCTGCTCCTGTGTTGGGAAGTTCAGCCTTGCAAATAAGTTGACCAGAAGCGCTGGCCTCCAGGTTCTCTTACTCAGCTTCTGGCTGGTGTAACCCTGTGTTAGTCATTTGCAGCCTGCAGGAAATATAAATAAGAACCAGGCTTGGTAAATTTCCCCTGCCTGGAAGTGATCACGATTTAGCCACTGGCAACCAACTGATTGACTGCTCCGAAGCCACAGCTGCAGGGTCTCTGTGCCAGGACACGGGGGTGAGATTCAGGACCTAGTTAGCTACAGTTGTACATCATGGTAACTTCAAGGGTGGGGAGCCTGTGACCCTAAAGATGCTGTTTGTTTGTTTGTTTGTATATTATTGATTGCATTTATACTCCCCCTCCAAGGAGTTCAAGGTGGCATTCAGGGTTCCCCCCTCCTTATTTAATCCCCACAACAACCCTGTGAGGTAGGTTAAGCTGAGAGGCAGGGAATGCCCCAAGGTCACCCAGTATGCTGTATGGCTGAGTGGGGAGTCGAACCCTAGCCTCCCAGGCCCTAGTCTGATACGCTAACCACTATGCTGCACTGGTTCTGTTGGAGTCCTGGCACCCATCAGCTCCCGCCACCCTGGCCAATGGTCCAGAATGGTGAACTTTGGAGTCCAACAGCCTCAGGAGGGCTACAGATTTCCCATCCTTGTGCTAAGTCATAGTTAAAAGTTTCCTGTGAAGAGGTGATCCCTCTGCTGCTAGCAAGTGGGAATGATGGACAAAGATCCCTGACATAACACTGGGGTTGTGGGTTGCTTCCTGCAGAAAAGCCAAGAACAAACTCTGGCTTCAGATAAAAAAAACCCACAGTCCCCAGTTTGGACGCAGTGCAAAGCCAAGGGCCATGGTTTGTTTCTCCCACTCTATCAGGGTGGAGCAAAGCAGGGCACTCTGTTCATGCACAAGAAACCTTTAACTACGGCTTCCCATGAGGCGCAGACACTGTTCAGTAATGATCTGTTTGGGGATTGGAAATGTGTGGAAATGATTATTCTTATTTACAATAAAGGGCCTCATTATCGTACACATACCTTGCAGGTATTGACAATTTTTCTTTTGGGAAAGCCCCCCCCCCTTAAGCTAGATACTCAGCAGATTTTTTCATCTTCAGATTGCAAACCTTGCTAATTCATATAACTGGGTAATAATACAATGGTTCCCACTCCACCCACCACATTCCTGATAATCTCCGCATTAGGAAGAGATTGTGACATGTAAGGTAGCCATCCAAAATCTTATGAAGGTTGATAACAAAATGCACTCAGGGTTGGGGGGGATGAGAAGTACACAGGTTCCCCCACCCAGTGGCGTAGCGTGGGGGGTGCAGGGGGGGCCGACCACACCGGGCGCAACATCTGGGGGTTAGGGGGTGCAAATCCATGGGTTAGGGGCGCAAATCCATGGGTTAGGGGGCGCAAATTACTTGCCTTGCCCCGGGTGCTGACAGCCCACGCTATGCCACTGCCCCCACCCCACCCCAGTATCACAAATTTGGGGATTTATGAATTTCCACATTACTGTCTGCCTATACACCATATATTTAAAGCACACACACCTCAAGAATCCTGGGAGCTGTCAAGGGTAGTGTGGGGTAAACTACAGTTCCCACGATACTTTGGTAGCAGGGTGGGGGTTTTAATTGTGCTTTTAATTCACTGTACACTGCTGAGAGTGCACTGACTGGCAGTAGCTCTCTAGGGTTTCAGGCAAGAGTCCCTCCCAGCCCTACCTGGAGATGCCAGGATTTGAACTCAGGACTTTCTGCATGCAAAGCAGATGCTTTGTCGCTGAGCTACAGCCCTCCCCCTGTGGTCTGTGGTCATCTGTGTTTACGTGCCCAGCTAACGCTGCGCTTGACATGGCTGCATGTGTGAATGGATGATCTATTCATGGTCAGAGAGTGTTCTCTGGGGATGGCCTCTGTCTCTTCCAGTCTGCTGTGGGAGCTTTGTTCTTTCACTGTCACTGGTAGGACCTGGGAAAGGCCGGAAGAATCACTCGCTGCTTCTTAGAAGTACAGTGGTACCTCGGGTTAAGAACTTAATTCGTTACGGAGGTCCGTTCTTAACCTGAAACTGTTCTTAACCTGAGGTACCACTTTAGCTAATGGGGCCTCCTGCTGCCGCCGCATAATTTCTGTTCTCATCCTGAAGCAAAGTTCTTAACCCAAGGTACTATTTCTGGGTTAGCAGAGTCTGTAACCTGAAGCGTCTGTAACCTGAAATGTCTGTAACCCATACATTGGTACCTTGGGTTACAGACGCTTCAGGTTACAGACTCCGCTAACTCAGAAATTGTACCTCGGGATCAGAACTTTGCTTCAGGATGAGAACAAAAATTGCGCCACGGTGGCATGGTGGCAGCGGGAAGATTCATATTGCATTTAAAGGCAAACCGACCTAATTCACACTCCTTTAAAAGAGTATGAGAACCAGAACCCAGATTCATAGAGCTGGAAGGGACCACAAGGGTAATCTAGTTCAATCTCCTGCAATGCAGGAATATTTTTGCAGAATGTAGGGCTAGAACACTTGACCCTGTCCCTGAGATTAAGATTCTAATGCTCTACCAGCTGAACACAACCATCCTTTGAAATTCGCACTTCTCTGAATTTTGCAGTGCAGCTCTCTAGCCAAGGAAGGTGTACAAAAAAGGCCTACTCTAGGGCAGCTGTTCCAAAATTTTGGACTGTGGCCCCCCCAGCAGCCCATGAGCTTCATTCAGGTGATCCACAATAGATATTCATGTTGATTTTTAATTGCATTTTTATTGCTTCTTTGCTTTCTTATGTTGCATTCTCCTGTATTAATACAGTTTGAATTCCATGGAATGCAAATTGCAGTACAAGAAAATACAATCTAGAAGAAAATGAAAGAAGCAATAAAAATGCAATTAAAAACTATCCATTGTCTAGCACAGCGCAGTACAATTGCTGCAACGGGCAGAAAAGTCGTTAGGTGGTCTGTTGAGACCCTCAGCAATTTTCAAGTGGTCCATGGGAGGGGAAAATTGGGACGTACTGTACTAGGGTAAAATGTGCATGTAAATGCGTATATTAGTGAAAGTAACTTATGAAACTGCACGGTGTTAGTGCCTTTATTCTGGGGCGAATCAAGGGTACGTAGTATCAGCACCTTCTCTCCCCCCGCCCCCGGTTAAAATGTGGCATTTATTGTATAAGAACTTCATGTTGGGCACCGACACCTTTTTTCCCTAAAACAAAAAAAATGCAGACTGAAGTAAAGATTGGAAGAACGAGAAACAGAGAGGAAATGAAACCAGCATATTCTTGTATCTGTGACTGCCTGGAATGTGTCCCTGGTCTGTGATGATGGCTGTAGTTTACCTGGATGGAGGATGGGGAGTTGGTAGTGGCTCCTAGAAGGTTTCCTAAGCGGGAATGTGGCCCTCCAGTTGGAAAAAAGTTCCAAACTCCAGGGCATGCCTTTGGAATGACCTGGCAGAATTCTTTGTATGTTTTTATGGGGTGGGCAGACAGGTGCTGCCGCCACCCCCCCGCGCCACTGCTTTGCCATGAAGTGCTCTCCTTGTTAGTCGTGCTGCTTGATTCTTCCCCTTTAATTGTCTTAAAGCTCCCAACAATCTCTTTAAAGCTCCCCAAAGCAGCTTAGCCATGATAGCTGCAGCAGGAGCCCGTCCTTACATCGGGGCGATTATTTCTTGTTATTGTGTTTGAATGTTAAAGCTCTCTCGAACAATGTTTCTTGTTCCTACCGGAAAAGAGAGGTTGAAAGAGAGGCGTTTGTGTGCGCACACATTGCAAAGGTGTGTCGGGTTCCTAGCGGGGAGGAAAGCGTGGGCCCAGGACCCTGCAGGCACAGACCCCACAAAGTCTGCTCCTGTCAAGCTCAGACGCTCAGGCGGAAAGACCCCTTAATCGAGTTGGAAGTGTTTGCGTTAATCTGCCAGCCTCACTTGCAAGAGCTGGCGTGCTCAGATTTCCTGGAGGACTGTAGGACGGTGCGATCTTGTTAGAAGGTGAGAGCACAGGTGCCGCCATTTACAGAAGGCTTTGCCAGTTTGCAGCAATGCTTCCTGGTGCAGGTTTGCTCCCCACCGCCCCACTTATCTGTGCCTAGCCAAACCTGCCATTTATACGTACAGCCAGGTTGTTCCCATCAGGACGGAGAAATGGAAGTCGTTCTTCACGCAGCGCATTGTTAAACTATGGAACTCACTGCCATAAGAGGCAGTGGTGGTCACCAACCTTTGGACGGTTTCATGGAGGGGCAGGGCTATCAGTGGCTACTAGCCATGATGGTTATACAATGCGTCCATGGTCAGAGGCAGTGATGCTTCCGAATACCAGTTGTTGGAAACTGCAGGAGCAGAGAGGGCTCTAGTGCTTGGATCCTGCTTGCGGGTTTCCTATCCCATTGGGGCATCTGGTTGACCTCTGTGAGAACAGGATGCTGGACTAGGTGGGCCATGTGCAGAGCATGTGCAGAGTTCACTCGTTTTCTCCATGCAAGATGAATGTTCAGATCCAGTAGCGAATACACTCAGCACTTATGGAGAGAGTTTGTTTGAGAGAGGAAGGTGGGGCATCTTCATCACCAGGGTGATGTTGGTTTCTGTATCTTACAATGTTTGGACATCATTGCTTGTCGCCCCTTGAAAACTCAATGGGCTCTGCTACCCAGAGAGAAATGGCTGGGGCCTTTTCAAAAGATGCATCACTTGTGGGCAGTCTGCGGGCCCCTAGCTCAGTGGTAGGGTATCTGCCTTTTATACAGAAGGTCACAGGTTCAATTCCTGGCATGGATCTCCAGGTAAGACTAGGACATTCTGGAGAACTGTTGGACAACACTGAGCTTGATGGGCCAATGGTGTGGCTCATTATAAGGCAGGGGGCACATTCCTAATAACAGGGTGCCAAATTCACATGCTCAGTAAAAACAATGCATCTCTCAGGACCAAACAGCATTCACAGTGCAGCAAAGGCTCAGGCTGGAGTTGAATCAATCGGTCAAATTTTGAGGAAGAGCTTTGCCTTAGTGGGATCTCCTTCAACTCTACAATTCTATGATTCCATGAAAATGTTGCGCACTGTCTCTGTGTTGCCTTCCATGCCATAGGTGAAGATGAGAGTCATCCCTTCACAGCATGAGGATGGAGCTATGAACGGCAATGCCTTAACCGCTTCTGAAGGGGCATTGGAAATAGGGCAGGCGAGGGTTAACTGCTGAAGCTCTCCTAGGCATAAGTGGCTGCTGTTTGGAGTGGGAAGATGCTCAAGGTAGCTTAAAAAAAAACTTCCCTGGGCATGGCTGGAGGGCTGGTGATGCAGAAACCCAAGGGAAGACAAGCAGGTCTGGGTCTGAACGGAAGGACAGAGTCTGTCTGGAAATCCCATGAAACCTGCCTTTGAGTTTCAGGCTATGGAAACGGTTGAAATAGATTTGAGTGGACAGCTGAGGAGCACTGCATGATGGGTTTTGATGTCTTTGTGACCTTTTTGCATTTGAGGTTTCCATCGATTGCACTGGACACCTGTTGCTGCTGACTGAACGGCTCCCTTGAATTATGATCTCTCGATTTCTTGTGCAGCTTGACTTCTTCCAGCTTTTGAGGGGTGTTTGTGTGTGAATGTGGGATGGATGGATGCAGCCAAGGGGTCAAGAAGGGCTGTTTCCAATGATGGAGACATGTTGCATCCCACCGCCCACTTTCACTCTTCAAAGCCATTTCATTTGCCTAGCTGAATAATGCAGAGGCTTATAAATATGCAGATGCCAAACTCTGTTCCTTTGGGATCCAGGTTGTTCATAAAAGCGCGACACAGATGCTGCGATACAGCACATCCACAGGATTGGAATGTGCTCTCCTTCTTAGTGGAGGTGAAGGAATGTGCAAGCAAAGGAGTGGCGAAGGAACAGCTCAGTTTATTTCCCTTAATATTTATTTCATAAAATTGGTATACTGCCTAATTGTCAAAACAAACAGACTTCAAAGTGGTTTGCCAAAAAGAATTGAACAACAGAATTATTGGCAAAAAGACGACCATTGAAAACCTTCAAAAAATAATTAACATTAACAATAAGATAAAAACCAGATTAAAACACAGGTCAACAGCAGTGTTAGAAATTAGCCAGGTGCCAGGCACATTTTGTGACCAGTGTGGGTCCAATTGCGACCACGTGGAGATCTCTGGATGTTGGCAACTGAGGAAAGCAAAATGTGGCTTAGAGAATGATCTGAAATATTTCATTGAAGCTTGAATTTGTTTTATTCTGGATTGTTTTATTTGTTGTTTTAAGGTGTTGTAAACTGCTTTGAGATTTTTCTTTAAAACGTAAAACGATATAGAAATTAAATGAATAAAAATAAGAATAAGAAACCTCACCCCGAAAAAGCACCCAGACAAACAGTTATCTGATTTGTTGCAGCTATTGTATTCTTATGTTCCCAGATCAGCAAAAGGTGATGGGAAAAGCCAGTTTACTGCAGCAAGACTATAGATTAGCATCTGACATCCTTCTTAGGCCTTTGCCAAGTGGAAACTGTTCTTCCGAACTAGAACAATGGCTCCTCTGCCCAAATCAACCTCCCTTTGAGAAAGTTATTGTTGGCCCAATGTTGACTGGGAGGAATGTGCCAAAGTTTTCTTTTACTTCCCAATTAAGCTGTTCTCAAATGATCTGGAGTTAGGGGTGAGTGGTGAGGTGGCCAAGTTTGTAGATTGCCCCAGATTGTTCAGGGAGGTTAAAGCAGAAAGGGATTGCAAGGTGCTGTGAAAGGATCTCTCCAAGAATGGGGAGGAAAATGGCAAACGCAAAAAACCCTAACTTCACTATTGACATCTGGACTAGTGGTGATGAACAGGAAGGAGATATTGAGGTCAAGTTGGATAGCTTGGTGAAAGGGTTTGAGAGCGTTGTTAGAAATTAGACAAGTGCCAGGCACATTTTGTTTTATTTGATGTTTCAACGTATTGTAAACCACTCTGAGATTTCTTCCTTATAATATGAAGCAGTATAGAAATGAAATTAACAACAGCAACAGCAACAATGACAATAATAAAATTTTACCGGGGGGGGGGGACCCAGCCCCTAGATGTTCCATTATGGTGCCTATAACCTAGGTTTCAGGAGCCGTTTGGTGAATAGCTTATAAATCTGACACTGCTTTAAATCAGTGGTTCCCAAAATTTTTGGAGCTGCCCTGCTTGGTTCCACAAACTCATCCCCAGTTCCATAGCCTATAAAAATCATGATTCAGAATAGTGATTTGCATGACCCAATAAGGAATATAACAATCAAATACCATTCAAAACAGTAACCATTAATTGCACATTTGTTCAAAACCCTGTTTAACCTATTCTGCGATGCCTGCTCTTAAACCTGGAGAGCTGCTGTCAGTTAGTGTAGACAGTCGTGAGCTTGCTGAGCCACTGTCCTGACTTTGGTGTAGGGCAGTTCCAAATGCCCGTTTGCATGCGGAGTATTGAGTGTGAACGTAAATCCAAGCCTTCCTTGCTGGCAGTCTTCAGGGGAGTCTGCGCTTCCCTCCCAGCCAGCCTCTGTTTCCAAACCTGTCATGTTCTGTCTCTGCTGGTTGAGGGAACCCTCCATTCTCTTGCGGCTGTCAGTTAATTCTGGGTTTCCTCGTTCCATTTGATCACTTTAATAACTTCCTCCTCCGGCAGCCGTGTTTAATGAAACCCAGAAAAGGCTTTGCAGAGCTCTGAATGTTCTCCTTGCGACGTTGTGGCAGAAGTGTATCTTGTAGGCAGCAATGATGGGAGCTGGCCGTGATGGGGTGGTACAGATTCTGATAGGAGGGAACTGGGGGTCACTGGTTGTGTGTGTAAAGGAGGGTGTTATTGGTGTAAGTTTTCATTTTCAAATGAGAGGCCAAATTTGTTGCTCTTTTCACAGCTGCCATGCGAGGGTTGAGCCACTCATGGTATAGAACCGTACAGGTAAAAAAAGGTAAAGGACCTCTTGGACAGTTAAGTCCAATCAAAGGCGACTCTGGGGTCGCAGCGAGGGAGCTGGCATTTGTCCACAGACAGCTTTTCAGGGTCATGTGGCCAGCATGACTAAATCTGGTGCAACAGAACACTGTGAGGGAAACCAGTGTTTACCTTCCCGCCCCAGCAGTACCTACCGTATTTTTTGCACCATAACACTCACTTTTTTCCTCCTAGAAAGTAAGGGGAAATGTCTGTGCGTGTTATGGAGGAAATGCCTACGGGTGGCATGCCTACGGATTTTCCTCCTCTAAAAACTACGTGCGTGTTATGGTTGGGTGCGTGTTATAGAGCGAAAAATACGGTATTTATCTACTTGCACTGGTGTGCTTTTGAACTGCTAGGTTGGCAGGAGCTGGGACAGAGCAACGGGAGCTCACTCCGTCATGGGGATTTGAACCGCCAACCTTCCGATTGGCAAGCCCAGAGGCTCAGTGGTTTAGACCACAATGCCACCCGTGTCCTAAGAATCATAGAATTCTAGAGTTGGAGAGGGACCCTTAAAGGTCATGCAGTGCAACCCTCTGGAATGTAGGAATCACAGCTAAAGAATCCATGAGAGGTGGCTATCCAACTCGTGCTTAAAAACCTCCAACAGACAACCACCTTCCAAGGGAGTCCATTCTGCGGTCAAACACTTCCTGCCATCAGAAAGCTCTTCCTAATGTTGAGTCAGAATCTCCTTCCTTGTCATTTGAATCCATTGGTTTGGATTCCTCTGGAGCAGCACACCTTCCTTCCATGGAGGTTTTTAAACAGAGGTTGGATGGTCAGGGATTCTTTAGCTGTGTTGCAGGGGCTTGGACTAGGACCCTTACAACTTTACAATCCTGTGATTCTGTGAATGATAAACCAAGCATGATTCTGTAATGGAAGTAGAGGGGGCGGGTGGGTTAGGAGCTTTATGGGCTGAAGTTCTAACTTTTGGTTATTAAGGAGAAAGCAAGGGATGCCAGCTGTGCCTTTGCCCTTGACCGCGGGGCTGCTCCTTCCTTCAGAGAAGGTGGAATTCCAGATTGTCAAGACTCCTCTCCTGGTGCTGTTCCTCTCTCCCCTTGCTGAATTGCCTCCTTTTGTAAAAATAATGATGCTACATGATTTATCCTGCTGCTGAAATAATTGGACAGTACACTAACAAGCACCGCAGGCGATCTGGAGAGATGTGTTGTTCAAATATTGGGGGGGGGGGGGCGCCAGTCAAAACCAAACTCCTGAGAACCTCTGGAGCGCTGGCCAAATCCTGCCCTCCAGACCTCGCTGTCTGGCCCTCCAGAACCTCTCACTGACCTGGTTTAACACACCCTTGGTGCATGTTCCTGTGGGTCTTCTGTCGGGATGCAGATGCTCTCATTTCTGAAGATTCAGGGTTCTGTCACCAGGGGGTGAGAGAGGAGTTGGGCCCCGTCTTGCCTTCACCCCCTTGGCAGTTTGATCTGTCTGAGAATGACGGACAGTTTATTGGCACATAGAATCATAGAACTTCAGAGTTGGAAGGGACCTAAAGGGTCATCTATTCCAACCCCTGGTAATGCCGGAATCACAGCTACACACACATATATATATATATATATATATATATATATATATATATATTGCTTTCCTGTTCCAGTAACAAGAAGCCGAAAGCACCAGCCTGAAGATGACGAGTGAGACCTCGTCGAAACGTCGCACAGACACCCCGACTCTTACACGGGAAGACACCCGAAGACACCAAAACCTGCATATATATATATATATATATATATATATATATATATATATATATATATATGCTTTCGTAGATTTTCACGGGTACAGGAATGCAGGTTTTGGTGTCTTCGGGTGTCTTCCCGTGTAAGAGTCGGGGTGTCTGGGCGACGTTTCGACGAGGTCTCACTCGTCATCTTCAGGCTGGTGCTTTCGGCTTCTTGTTACTGGAACAGAGCAGAATCTGGTGTTTGAGTTCCTATAAATACTGTTGAGGGGTGTGGTGTATAGCCTCCAACGTTCTGGGCAGAGAGGAAGTTCCTAGATTAGTGTGCCTTTTCTTCTTTTGTTCCTTAATTACTTGAGGGATATCTTGGGTGATTTCATGAGTGATATTCTGAATACCACTGGGTGGGTCATTAAGTGTAGATTAGTTGCTAAAGCTTTCGTGTCTTGACCTCTTGAGCTTGTGAAGAGTTTTTCTGAGAAGATGGCTGTGCTGCATTTAGTTGTGCTCTGGCTTGGCTTCGTGTATAGGGGCGAGCTGTGGTTTTGTGCCTTGTGCCAGCCAGATCTGTGTAGGGATTGCAGGGGGGTGCAGCATTCGGAGGTGCCACTATAGTTTGGCTACTGGATGGAGTCTGTAATATGTCTGTGGAGAGGGTCTGGGTTTGGGTCTGGTGTGGTTGATTGGTGACGGCGTTCTGTGTGCCTCTGGTTCTGGTGTCGGTTTTTGTGGGGAGGGCTAATTTCCAGATGTCTGGCAGGCGGGACGTGTCGTCACGCTTGTTCATGTTGTGAGGGTGTTTCTCTATCTCGATGGCTTCCATGATTATTCTCTTGTGGTGATGTTCCATGTTAAAGAGCAATTTGGAATCTGCAAAATTAATTTCGTGTCCTGTTTCTTTCATGTGTTGGAAAAGAGAGGAAGTTTTTTCTTCTTTTTTGACGGCATTCTTGTGTTCTGCGATACGTGCATTTATTCGTCTGTTTGTTTGTCCAATGTACGTGGCTGGGCAGACTTTGCAGGGTATTTCATAGACCCCTTGGTTTTCCAGCTGGATTTTGTCTTTTGGGTTTCTGAGGATATTGGCTATTTTTTGGTTGGTGCAGAAGGCTGTTTTGATATTGTGTTTATGGAGGATTTTGCTGATTTTGTCTGTAGTGCCCTTGATATAAGGAAGGAGGGCCATGCCATTGTTTTCTTCTGTGTCTTGGTTTTTGGGGGGTGTTTCTTTTTGGATTAGCTTCGTAACCCTGTTTTTCTGGTATCCATTGGCGATTAACACATTTGAGAGATTCTGTAACTCAGTTGTCAAGTGGTCTTTGTCAGCCAGGCGTTTGGTTCTGGAGATGAGAGTCTTGGCTACGGAGTTTATTTGTGCAGGGTGGTGGTGTGATTGTGCATGTAAGTAGCGGTTGGTGTGTGTTTTTTTCCGGTAGATAGTGTGTCCTAGGGAGCCATCAGGTTTTTTGTAGATTAGGACGTCAAGAAAGGGGAGTTGGTTGTTGTCTTCTATTTCCATAGTGAATTGTATTTTGGGGTGTAGGCTGTTGAGATGTGTGAGGAAGCTATCTAGTTTTTCTTTCCCGTGTGGCCAAATTACAAAGGTGTCGTCAACATATCTGAGCCAAAGTTTGGGTTTGTGTTCTGACTTGTCTAAAGTATTGGTTTCAAAGTGTTCCATGTACAAATTTGCGATGACCGGTGAGAGGGGTGATCCCATAGGTGCTCCTTCTATCTGTTTGTATCTTTGTCCATTGTGGATGAAGTACGTGTTGGTTAGGCAGTGGTTGGTCAGGTCCAGGATGTATTTGGGGGGGTTGTATTTGTTTTGAATGGCTGTCAAGGCTTCATTAATGGGCACTTGAGTGAAGAGAGATACAACATCGAAGCTCACAAGTAGGTCATCGGGATGTAGGTATTGCTTCTTTATTGTTTCTATGAACTGGAAGGAGTTAGTAACGTGTGAAGCGATGGATTCTGCATAGGGCTGAAGTTGCTTAGCGAGAAATTTAGCGAGATTTTGTAGAGGTGAGCCTATGGAGCTGACTATTGGTCTGAGTGGTGTTCCTTCTTTGTGTATCTTGGGGAGACCGTAGAGTTTGGGGCATCTGGATGATTTTTCTCTGGGGATGATTCTTAGCTGGATTTCTTCACTGATAGGAGAGGCTTTTATTTTGGATTTGGTGGTTTTTTCCAGATAGGTGGTGGGATCTGTTTTTATAGGTTGGTAGGTAGGGTCTTGGAGTAGATTTGATAGTTTTGCTTGGTAGTCCGATGTGTTCATCACAACAGTGGCGTTGCCTTTGTCTGCTGGGAGAATGATTATGTTGTTGTCTTTCCTCAGGTTGGTGAGTGCTTTCTGTTCTTCTTTGTGTAAATTGCTTCTGGGTGGTTTGCTGGAGCAGAGGATGTTGGTGACTTCAAGTCTGATTTTATTGGCTTCATCTGGGTCGATTTTGGTCAGGCTAGCTTCGACTCCGCATATGATGTTTTCCGTGGGGATGCGTCTCGGGGCGACTGCAAAGTTGAAACCTTTGGAGAGTACTTTGGTTTCAGTTGGGGTGAGGATCCTGTCTGATATGTTATGTACTGTTTGTTTCATGGGTTGTTGTGGAGGGTGGCTGGGCTTCTGGCGTTTCTCTAGTTTGTAGAGTTTGTTGGTGTGTCTGTCTGTCTTATGTGAGGTCTCAGTTTCAGCTCTCCAGACGGCTAGTTGTTTGCATTTGTCCCAGAGTGCAGGGTGGATTTTGTTACATAGTTTGAGGTGAAGAGTGAGCAGATCTTTGTTGGTTTGGTTTAGTAGGTATCTTTTCTTATCTTTTCTTACGTTACTAACTCCTTCCAGTTCATAGAAACAATAAAGAAGCAATACCTACATCCCGATGACCTACTTGTGAGCTTCGATGTTGTA